>NC_057814.1:367681071-369057016 GCF_018294505.1 Triticum aestivum | reverse complement strand
AAAAACAACATTTGAATGTACATAGTACGAGACTTAATATCGATGTTTCAATTCGGTGTACATTGTAAGATTTGAACCGAGGACCAGGCATACGGGTAATTATTTCGAACTCGTGCCATACTAAGTTTTGAAAAGTTGACATTGACTCAGTTTGTTGTGCTATTTTGTAGGTGATATGTTTGAATCCATCCAAAAGTTTTCTCACTACCATGGTGTTCATCATATACATATGAATTTGTATTAAAAATGTAGCGTGGATACAGTGAAATGCGAAATCCACGTTAGAATTGGAGATCGCTACGTGACACACACTCTAATCCACTCTAATCCATTTCGACTTTTTTTCAAATAACTCCTCATTAATTAATTTATAGTACTCCCTCTGTTCACTTTTATAAGACCTTGAAGACATTTCAGACAATGTGCAAAACAGTTCATTTTAAGTTGTCTGAAACGACTTACAAAAGTGAACGGATGGAGTATCTCGTTTCGAATGACTAATTATTGCAAGGAAAACACGGGCATGGTAATACATACAGATTCGTTTGCAAATGAAAGAAGATTCGTTTGCATTCTCAAATGTAGGCGCACTAGGCAGACCAGGGTCGTGTCGGGGTGGACGCTGCTTCGGTGCCTTAAAGGCAACTACCTTTGGGTCACTGACATGTGGGCCAGCCACCTGTTGGGCCCACATGTCATGGACACAAAGGCAGGTGCCTTAAGGCACCGAAGCATAGTCCTGTCGGGGTGGTTGTGTGTGTCGTACGGACGCGTAGCACCCAGCCACCCACCCCCCTTCCCCCCCCCCAAAAAAGGACGACGACAATATAAGTTCACGCTTCCACGTTTCGGATTGAAATATCTGGCGGCCCCAATTCCAGCCCTGCAAAATCTCTCTTCTCCACCGTCCCCTTCTGCGCCCAGATTGCTCAAATCCCTAATTCGCCGCCAACCCTCGAATCGCCCCTCGTCTCGTCTCTTTCCCCACCATTCCCCACCTCTGTGCCGGACGGCGACGACGAAGACGACGGTCGCGCTTCACCACGGCACCGGAGGTACCTCATCAACGCCCTCGTCCACCGACAATGTCGGCCGCCGCAACCGACGTGCCTCACAGACACCGAGTTCCACCGCATCAGGTGCGCTTCACCGACGCCGTCTCCCAGCTCATCGGAGCTACTTCACCGAGCACATCGTCGCACCTCCACCCCCCGAGTCCGTTGGGGCTTCACCAACGGTCTCGTCCACCGCATCGTAGTGCTCCGCTGCCACTCAAGATCTGCATCCGTGCGCGGCCAGCCAACGCCAGCGCATCACCGTCAACGGCTCTGAAGTGACCTGCACTCTAGCTAGGCGAGCATGCCCAAACGCCGGCCGGAACTAGGTATCCACACATCACTCCCTTGTGCACTGTTCCGACGATGTTTGGATATCCTTTCACTGCTCTCTTAGCTTACACGCCTATGCAACTCTAACTTTAACTCTTATTTCTTCTGGAGATATCATCTGAAACAAGCAAATCCATTTTTTAGCGAAGCATGACGGCGCTACGGGATCTGGTACACATCCTGCACACCCGTATAACCTTGTAAGTATATGTCCTCCGGTACAACATCAAGGTCGATTCCTCTTATTTGATCAACCATTCGCCGTGTCAAAAATGAAGAGGGGGATGCAAGGAGCACAAGGCCTGCACATCCAAGCAAGTGGTAACATGGACTTGTACATGGAACATCCCAAGCGCAAGCAGAGCTGCAGTGAGCCTCTACAACGAGCTAGCGTAAGTCCCTGCATTTCATTTAATTTGTACTGGCATTCGTGTATGATTTGTGTGCAGTGGCTGATCCACGAATTCAAGTTACCACGGGCGAACATTTAACTTAAAAAATACGAAGGCACTTGCACTCCGGAAATCAACGTAACTTGAGAAATGTGAAGCTACATGCACTTTGAAAACCAGCTAATGATCCAAAGTAGTTCAGATTATAAACACTAAATGATGCAAGCACCAAAAAACACAAAATGCAACATGGTGTACAAGGACTACAAACATGGTCTGTACCTGCTTGAATTATTCGTTCTCTGGCTGAAAATATCGAAGTGTAATTGCACGTATAACCAGTGCGCAAACTGCATATCAATATATCTATCCTACACAAGTATGGCAATAGTTTCAAACAATAGATTAGAAAAGTATTTATGCTATGTTGTCATGATACGGGGACTTTCTGGTAGATGGCCTCGACGTTTCCTCAAGCTATGAAAATGCACTATAATTTGCTTGTCATCAATGCCTGCAAATCTCTCTCTCTCAACATAGTAGATCATCATTAGACACTAAATCCTTCAATGAGCTTGCAAAATGCTTGCATTAGATCCCTCATTAGACACTATCTGTTCATCACCAGGAGCATGTAAAATGTTTGCATCAAATCCTTCATTAGCAGTCTGTTCATTAGACACTTCAGGCTCAAGAACAACATGAGCTTGTATGTTTGCACCGGTCACTTGATTAGATACATCAGATTCAGTCAGTTCAGTATTAATAGGGGGAGTTATAAAATAATAGAAATTGGTTTCATTTTCTCATAGATTCCGTACATACAAGCAGTTTTACAACACCGTCAGGTTTAACTATTGGCCAGAAATTGAAGAGTTGAATTAGATATAATCAGGGATGTGATGTACCTGCTCGTTGCGCATGCTACTCTTGCAAGTTGCGACTGTCCGTTTGCGCAAGCTCGGTGCCATGCCCGTGCTGCCGCCGCTGCCTCCCACGCAGGCTACACCCAGGGTTGGATCTTCATCTTCTTGTCCTTCCGTTCACTTGAAGCCCGGCGACTGCCCTCCAACAAGGGTGCGAGGAAGTGCTGTGTCGGTCTGTCCAGCGGTGGCTAGGTTAGGAGCGAACCAGACTGGAGGCTGGAGCGAATGAATTGGGATTTTTCCTGCTGTCGATCGATATGGGAGGCGCTCGTTTGGGCCGCGAGCCTGCTATAGGGCCTGCCTTGCACTTATGTTATTGGCCCATCAAAATTGAAACATTTTTCTTCATTTTTTACATTGCCTGCTAGTGCGTTGGGACGGACAAAACTAGCGTGGGCCAACCTGGACGACTCAAACTAGGTGCACACTTTCCAGCCACCTGAGGCGGCCGCCCATACCAGCCCCTATGGTGGCGTCGCCCCTTTTTGCGTGTATGATTGGATAGTGAAAAATATTCCAGTGGCGCTTTTGATTTACCCACAGAATGGTTGAATTGCTTGTTTCTATGAACTGAGTTCGCTAATAATGTGAAGGATGCCAGTCTTTTCATCCTATTGTAGATTATTTAGATCTTGATATGCCAAAAGCAATCACATGAAATATATAGTAAAAGCCAGTGTGATGTGTTTGGCTACAACTAGTCTGAGTACACGTCCTCATATAACATATCAAGGACACACCATCTTATCAGATTAACCATTCGACTTACCCATGCAGTGTGGGAAGAAAGAAGTATTGGGACTGCGTATCCAAGCAATTGATGCCATGGACTCCTTCGTACAACCTTGTAAGCGAAAAAGAAGTTGCAGTATGTCTGTACAAAGAACTAGCGTAAGTTCAGTTACCTGCTTCTCGTAATTTTAGTTAGCCACTTATTGCAAAATTGTTCAATTACGTTGCTTGGCTTAATTTAGTTTGCTACTGATTACATAATGGCACAGCCTGTTAATCATATTGTAGACTGCGCCTATCTATGTGTTTGATACTTACTATTAAGAATTACCTGTTTGCATTAACTTAAATATCTACTTGTTTGTTTAACTGCTTTGCTGCTGCAACAACGAGTTACAATGATGTTAATAACTACTTTTCAGCATCCAATTGAAACTCTTTAATTCCTTGTGTGTTTAACTGGTTTGCTGATATAACTCCCATTTGAGATGTTTTGCTAACTTCAACTTTTTTGAATCCAATCGGAACTTTAATGGCAAAACAGGTTAGCCCAAGATCAAAGAGCGAGGTCCCCATGGACGTTGCATCATCCCACAGGAGTGGCACCGGCCCAATCGTGCATTATGAATTGCAAACTGCTGATGCTGTAGAGGCTAAACTAGTGGTAGAAAGAGATTCTGCTTCTGCACTTAGAGATGAAGTTGACATGTTGAGGAAGCAAACAGCACAATCACAAGCAGTACTCAAGACAACCATTAAACATTTGGTGGATTTCAAAACGAAGCAAGCTGAGACTAACCAGATTGTTAAGGTCCTGAAGGAAAAAAAGGAAATTAAATTCCTACTTGGTAAATCATAGGTGAAATGTTCTTTCCATAGTTGAATAACCTTTGTGTTGTCTGTTCATGTAATCAATCAAATCATTTGTTTTAGAGATCATGTAATAATTGTTTTTTTTGTTTTTTGGTTTGTAATTTTATTTGAGCACAAGTCTGTATCAATTGATAAGACTCGGAGACATTCGTTTGGATTGCTGTGCCAGACCTACAAATATGCCAATCAGGCTGAATTTGCATTCAGCAATAGTAGTAGTATAGATGGACCATAAGTGGCACGCATTGGAAAGGGCCAAGATGCTGGCTAAAAAAAGGATGCTGTTGTAGCCAAAAAAAGTACAGCGGCCTGACTTATGTATGTTAGTTGATATTATTGATCCATATACTCTATAAGTGTTTATATGTCTGTTAGTTCTGTACATTCTTGGTTGATTGACTCGGTATTTGAATCTTGATACATCGCTTGTGTACATATCTAAATGGGAGTACACATTATGCTGCGTGTGACATTTGAGTTGGACATGAAGTGTTCCAAATATTCGAATTCACCTTAAACTGGATTCTAGTTTCTGAATTTGAGTATCGGCATTTGTAAACCATATTCATATATGACAGTGGAATACATCTTTGTCGTCCTTTTGAAGATATATAAAAACACATAGAATGATTTATAAAGATTCATATAGGAATACAAAATGGATTCGAATTTAGTTGCCAGGGTAAACGTGGATGCTTATTGTCCCAAAATTCGAAAGAAGCAGCAAAATGTCCACTCCCACGTCGGCTGCCCGAAGCCAAGTGTTTGGGAGATGGAAATTACTGTCTACCCATTACACGGACAATCCATCGGCCCGATTTCCACTGATCTAAATAGGGGTAGGTTAGTAACTTCAATTAGACGTGACACGACCGCCTCTGAGCCCATTCTGACACGGTGGGCGTCAAACATGGGCGGCAAAACTCATTTGATTCAAGCTCGTCCGAAAGACCTCTGTTTCTCCGTCCATTCCCCATTCATACACGGTGGGCGGCAAAACAAACTCGAGTCGGCCGAAATCGATGTAGGCAAATATTTTCAATAGGGGCAGGTTTGTAACTTCACTCAGACGTGACACAACCGCCCTACCTGTCAGCCCTGTTCATACACCGTGGGCGCGAACCATGGGCGCCAACCACCCTCTCCTAGCCCGAAATCGCTCTGGGCAAATATTGGCGAGATGCGAGATTACCGTCCTATCCCCAACCGACGAGACGTCCAAATTTTAAACGGGGGCTAAGTTCGTAACTTTCCCATATTTCAGACAGGCGCGTCCCAAAAACATGGTTCCCCCTACCTCTCCCTCCATTTTCCCATTCATACACCGTCCGCGCTAGAATACCCCATCCCCACACCAGCCTCCATCCGCCACCGCATCCATCGCCGCTGTCCTCCACCACATCCATCGCCACCGGCCTCCACCATGCCGGAGCGCCTACCAAGACCGCGTCGTCCACTTCTAGAGATGGACGTTTCTTATCCACGTCGATGGACCATTAGCCTTGCATCGCGTCCTCTCGCTTCATCGGCGCCGTCGTCCTCTTTGCCGGGGCCGCTCACACGACCTTCTCTTCCACCGCAACGGGACTTATCCCCCGATGCACCCGTCTACCGTCGCAGATCTGCTTCAACGCCACCGACAGCCATCGCACCCCCGATGCCTACACGGCGCCGCAAGAGAGGTGGTACTTCATATCTCCTCAACTTTTTGATCTCAACCAGAAAATAGATCTTAACTTGGTTACTCTACTTTCTTTCCAGCTCTTAGAATTTAGTTCTTAGTTCGAAGCAAACAATGGATGCTAAATATCATTTCTCTGGTTTGCAGCTTCAAATCCGCCATGGCACAGCCATAATACTGTTTAATTGATCATGCTTAGGGTTTAATTGATCATGTTGGTTCCGTGGTGGTTTCTTTAATAGAAATCAGAGGGGAAACCATCTTTTGCTAAAAAATATATGCTTAGAGTTTCCCCTCTTTATGATCACTCTACGATCAGAATACGTGCTTCGTGTCATAATAACACTGCTCCACCCATCAAGCTAAACAAGCTTAGTTGTTCAAATACGAATCTGATATTATTAAAACAGAGTTGTTTAATTGGTCAGCTAAATGTTCCTAAATTAGTTTCAAAAATGCATGTTCGCCGCTCGGGTGTGTATCTCTACAGGGTGCCCACGGTGGGCCGGCCCACCCTGGGATTTTGGGTCGTCCCAGGCCCCAATTCCCCTTTGTTCTGTTGCGCGCTTCCGATCTCCACTCGCCCCCAGCCGCCTGCCTCGCTGGCGACTTGCCGTCCCCACACGGCATGACTCTAGGAGGAGACGCCGGACTAACAGGAGGCCAGGAGCCGCTCGCCCAACAGCGTCACCGCTGCCCGGGCGCGCCGCTGTGCCTACCTTCCCAGTCCGTTCAGGGCTCAGGCGTGCAGCACCCACCAAGCCAACCCAATTTATCCTGAGATACGTCCTCAACTCTCAGCAGCCACTCCTCATCACCCATTTTCTAATTGATTCATTACTCATTAGGCAGGACTGTCATTAGGGTTTGTTGTGTGCTCAGTGCTACCTACACTTAATGGTTCAGATGTATTTCGGTAATCTTTAGTACCTCTAAAGTTCACAGGGTTTTCAAAATTCCGGCCCTCAGAACAGAAACTAGTCATTTTGGATTGTTGGTCGTAGTGACATTGACCCAGATTACTACTGCAAGCCAGGTTTGTTGACAATTTTACTTGTCTTTCTTACTCATTCGATATAATACCCAATTATTCACGTCGATTAGTGGCAAACAATAAGTGCTAGACAAACTTCTTCATTCAGATTTTGGACGGTCTCTTACTGTAGTTACAATTCTGCATACTTGTCCTAGTAAGCTCACAAGTAAATGATTGATTCACTACATCTATGCTTGCCTTGTCATATTTGTTGTCAATATTCTTTTAGGGTGGACCACCCTGTTTCTAAATAATGGAACCATAGACATGAGTGAATAGTATTTCTCTATGTAATCTCTTCCATCATGTGTGGGTAACGAACACTGCATTGTATAGAAAGAAAGTGTCATTTCTAGCTTTTACATAGGTTTCGATCTTTTACATGGAATACAATCTGCCTACTTGCTTTGTGTCGCTCTACCAACACTCCACCCTTGAAGCTAAACATTACGCCACTCATAATTGCTTAGTTTATTTGTTCAAATACGAATTTCATATGATTCTAATGTTCCTACTTCAGTTTTGAAATGTGTGCCTGCCTGTTATAGAGACATAAGGGGTTTGTATTTCTGTGTGTGGTCTGGTCAGCACGGTTGGGGAGGTGAACTTTGCATACGCAGGGGTTTATAGGGAGACACTCTCCAAGTTGAATCCGCAATGCATTCCATAGATAATCTAACTACTTTTTATGTTTTCATGAATCTCAGATTCTGAACAGCATCATAATGATTATGAGCTTGCGCGCATGAAAAGAATAAAGCAGAACAATGCCATGGCTGTCAAACTTGGCATTAAGGGACTGAAATCAAGTCTGGATGCAATGCAATGCAAACGCTCTCCACCTACAGATTCATGCTCAGAATATGATCCTAACAGTGATTCTGAGCTAGAGGGAGACCTAAGTCAATGTAGCTCCCTAGTGGAGGAGTCAGAGGAAGATGCCCTATCTTATTCACCCATCAAGGTACTTGCTTTAACATTCCAAGGTTACATTGCTCGCACATATCTTGCAACTGATGCTTTGCATTGCTTCTACTTTGTTGAACTGCCATTAGCTTAGTTTACACATCGTGTATGTGAATACGCCCTGCCTATCCATTTTCAGTACATATTCCATCTGTCATCATACCATATTTATCCATTCAAATGTTGTTCTTGTGTATCAGACGTTCAAAAGGAAGAGGGCGATTGCTGATCGTGGAGGAGCACAAGCAAAGTATTTGGAAAAGGTAGTGGCACCTGATAAATCAAATAGCCCATTAGGTGTAGTTGCAATATCACCTGACCCACAAAATACCCAAACTCTAGCAGACTCTAGCCCTACTACACTCGTCATTTCTGATGCCCCAACTCAGCAGACCCCAACTGCAGCAAACAATATGATTATGCCAGTTGACATAGCACCAGCTGTACGACGCAAAACCCCCATTCCAGCAAAGAGTACACCAGATCCAGTTGCCAAATCCCTTTTCGAACCAGAGAGAGCCCCAATTGCAGCAAATAGGACCCCTGTTCCATTTCTTCCTAGTTTAGAAGACGGAGCTTATGTTATTGTCAGGAACTTTGTGCGCATCTTTCCTACATGGAAAGATTATACCGCAGACACAGAACAATTTCCAGTCTTCCTCCGCAACTTACGCGTAAGTAATGTACTAATGTTATTCATGGTCATTACTGCATATGTTTCTGCTGACAGAAGACACAAGATTTCATTCTTTTAAATAGGCGAGGAGCAAACTGGATTGTGATGACGAGCAAGGGTTGGTTGCACTTTTCAAGCACTCGTTGATGAAGTATCGTTCCTACCCGAGGCAAGCGCACTTCGATGGCAAGCCTCTGAATGAAATTTCTGTAAAGTCTCCAGTGCTACATTTATCCGACGGTGACTGGAATAATCTTGTTACACATTGGTCTCGGCTGCAGCGTAAGGTACTGTCTATGATATCACATCACAATTTGAACTACATTTCTGCATTTGCCTTAATGTCTCACTTGTACGAAAACTGTTAGCAGAAGAATATTCGTTCTCAAGGGACCACAGAATCTCGCAACTATACTGCACACTGCTTTGCTCTTGTGAGTACCTCTTGCCCTGTATGACCATACTTACTTTCATAGCTGTTTGATTATGTAGCATCACTGCACATGTTAGCCTCGTAATCGTCCATTTGGTGGACATTATAAGATCCGTATGGACTCTTACATAAATTTAGAATCAACCCAATGCTTTTGAAGAGGTTTAGCTCTGCAGTCCTCTTGTAAGGACTGAACATGGTCTATCATTATACTTACATTAACAGCTACTCCCTCCGTCCCATAATATAAGAACGTTTTGTACAGTACACCAGTGTTCAAAACACTCTTGTATTATGGGAAGAGGGATTGGTTCATTTTGTAGCATTCTGCATCTTATCTCCCTTGCCCACCATTTACTAAAAAGGATCAGATCTATATTTAATCTTACCAACAAGTAGAATACACAGACAATGCCAGTGCAGAAGTGTAGCCCATTGCTCTTGTCAGTACATTTTGTCCTGTAACACTTGTACTTCCAGGGATTGGTAGTTGATTATGTAGCATCAATCTGCATCTTATCTTCATTATCCTCTATCCCTTCCAGTATTATCATATCTATAATTACTCTCTACAAAATGTAGAGTACAGGCAATGCTTATGAAGAAGATTCTGTGCTGAAATTCTTGAGTTATCCTTCCCTTGACATGGAGAAGAGCATTATAAAGCCGGTGTTAACTGTTAATGTAAGTCAGTCCTTCTAAATCCTTTATCCTCAACTACTGTTTAATTTGCTCATACTCCCTATCGTTTACTACTGTTTAGTTTGCTGTTTCTACCAAAATGCTTGTTCGTAAGAACCGTAAGTTCTAAGTTTTACTTGTAAAACCAAATTCCTTATTCATACCATGCACATTACTTAATACTCCCTATATGTATGCTTGTTTTTGTGGATCTATAATCCAGTGTGTGGTGAAGCAGCCCACGTTTGCACCTTGTCATCTCCTGTTTTATCTTACTGATGTGGCTGATGATATGAACAACATGCCATGCACATTATCCAAAATAGATACAATGATTTTCTTTGCCCTTCATCTATGCTTATTATGTTGACATGGTAATCCAGTAGTGTGGTGAAGCTCCCCGCATTATGAACAATGCCAAATTATGCTATTGATATTTTGAACTTACTCTTTATTTTCTAATTTGAAATTGGATAGAATTGACATAACCGTTATCATCTTTGTTTATACACGTGCAAAACCTGTCATCTCTCTGCTTTGTTTCAGGGTGATATGCCTGATGGCATGCACAAGTTTGCTGAAGGCTGTGAGACAAACCTAACATATATTGCAGCAAAGAAGGCAAAACATCTTGAAGATAGTGAGACAACCCCAAAGTCTTGTCTTGATGCAGTGTTCAAGTTACTTGAGACTAACAGTCAGACAAGCTCACAGAATTTGTTGTCTGAATCAGTTCGACTTCTTCAGTCCCAAGTTCTAGTAGAAAGGCATTCTGCAACTCAACTTCGACTTGAAGTCCTATCTCTAAGAAAGATTGCGGAGAACACCAATGAGAACCTCATCGCTAAACAGCTACACCTGGAAGCTATGACCGACATGCTAGGCCAGTCTCACAGCCTTGCTCAGCAGCTTGCGCAGCAGTTCCCCCGCAAGGCTAACCTTTCTTGAATTGTCTTGGAAGTGGTCTCGGTTCAGTATTATTTTGTTACGCTGCAATGGTGCCCAGTTTTTGTAATCTGCTTCTTCGTTGCGCTTTATGATCACTGGTGGCGAACTTCTATGCCCAGTGGATGTAATATGTGTAATAGCCGTGATAGCCTAGCATAAGTTGCTTGTTTATTTATTTCCTTGTTGTCTTGTTTATTTGTTTGCTTGTAGTCAGTGCAGTTCTTTTTCCGCGGTTTGCTAGTGGCTGCAATAACCTATTTTTTAAAACTAGGCCACAATAACCATGGGCTAATATTTACTATAGTGACACTGGGCCTCCTACGGGCCGTAGAAACAGTGGGCCTTCTACGGGCCGTAGAAACAGTATGCCTTCTGCGGGTCGTAGAAACAATGGGCCTTCTACGGGCCGTAGAAACAATGGGCCTTCTACAGGCCGTATCATCAATGGGCCTTATACGGGCCGTATGATCGATTGGCCAAACATGGGCCAATAACAGGCCGCATTATGGCCGTAAACGGGCTAGAGTTGGAATCGCCCGTTCATGGGCCGACCATAACGGGCCATCGTTAATAGGCCGCATTTGATGACGCTATGAAAACGGCCCAACGTATTAACGGACCACAAACGGGCCGATTGTAACCACGGGCTGAATTTGGCCCACAAGCAGAAAATGACAGTAACGGGCCGTAAGTAAACGAATGCTGGAAATGAGCCCAAGAATAAATGGGCTCTGAGAAGGCCGAAAGATAACATGGGCTGGAAACGGCCCAACGGAATAACGGGCCGTTAATGGGTATAAAGTGATAAACTATTCATTACGGGCCAGTTTCACCACGGGCCGTTAATGGGTGTAAAGTGATACACTGTTCATTACGGGCCAGTTTCACCACGGACCGTTAATAGGCCAAGAGTTATATAGGGCCTCATATGGGCTGAAAGACGTCATGGGCCATACATGGGCCAGAAGTGAAAACGGGCTGGAATCATATTGGATGGCCCAGATGATGCTACTGGGCCTAATTCGGATAGGGCGTAACGGGCCTTGGGATAGCGAGCTGTAAATGGGCTATATGCGAACAGGCCGTTAACAGGCTTTCCATGGGTCGGCCCGCCACCTTTTGACCAAGTCAAACGGGCCGGCCTTTTAACAGGAATGGGCCTCTATTGGGTCGTGCCACGTGTCGACGTATCATAGGCGCCTTCTGTCCAATGAATGGCTGACATCTGTCCCAACGATGAGCCGACACGTGTTTCCTCTAGCCAATGATGATTTTACACGTGGAAAATCCCCATTGGTCGGGGTTGTTAACGGGTTATCGGATCCAAAACCTGACCCGATAGCTTAACGGCGTTCCGTTATGGTGGATGCCACGTGTCGGTCACCCTTGACGAAAACACTTCTGTGACGCGCGATTTATCGTCATGGAAGTGGACACTTCCGTGATGATAATTTTGGTAATGTCATGGAACACTTCTACGACAGCACAGGTATGGCGATCTTGATTCTGTCATAAATTTGTCATGGATGTACATGCATGACAAAAAACGCGACCTACAGTGACAAACACGTATCATCACGGAAGTGTATTTTTTTTGTGCTAGCTCGTTAATCAAAGATGGTTATGTTTCCTAGCCATAGACATGAGTTGTCATTTTATTAACGAGATCACGTCATTAGGAGAATGATGTGATTGACTTGACCCATTCCGTTAGCTTAGCGCTTGATCGTTCAGTATGTTGCTATTTCTTTCTTCATGACTTATACATGTTCCTATGACTATGAGATTATGCAACTCCCGTTTACCGGAGGAACACTTTGTGTGCTACCAAACGTCACAACATAACTGGGTGATTATAAAGGTGCTCTACAGGTGTCTCCGAAGGTACTTGTTGAGTTGGCGTATTTCGAGATTAGGATTTGTCACTCCGATTGTCGGAGAGGTATCTCTAGGCCCACTCGGTAATGCACATCACTATAAGCCTTGCAAGCATTGTAACTAATGAGTTAGTTGCGGGATGATGTATTACGGAACGAGTAAAGAGACTTTCCGGTAACGAGATTGAACTAGGTATTGAGATACCGACGATCGAACCTCGGGCAAGTAACATACCGATGACAAAGGGAACAACATATGTTGTTATGCGGTTTGACCGATAAAGATCTTCGTAGAATATGTGGGAGCCAATATGAGCATCCAGGTTCCGCTATTGGTTATTGACCGGAGACGTGTCTCGGTCATGTCTACATAGTTCTCGAACCCGTAGGGTCAGCACGCTTAAAGTTCGGTGACGATCGATATTATGAGTTTATGTGATTTGATGTACCGAATGTAGTTCGGAGTCCTGGATGAGATCGGGGACAGGACGAGGAGTCTCGAAATGGTCGAGACGTAAAGATCGATATATTGGACGACTATATTCGGACATCGGAAAGGTTCCGAGTGATTCGGGTATTTTTTGGAGTATCGGGGAGTTACGGGAATACGGGGAAGAAGTATTGGGCCTTAACGGGCCTTAGTGGGAAGGAGAGGCAGCAACCAGGAGGTGGCGCGCCCCCCTCCCAAGCCCTGTCCAAATTGGACAAGGGTTTTGGGGCGCGGGCCCCCTCTCCCTTCCTTCTCCCCTCCCCTCCTTTCCCCCCTTCTCCTAGTTGGACTAGCAAAGGAGGAAACCTACTCCTACTAGGAGTAGGAATCCTACTCCCTTGGCACGCCCCTCCTAGGGCCGGCCTCCTCCTCCCTTTCTCCTTTATATACGGGGGAAAGGGGGCACCCCAAGACACAAAAGTTGATCTGTTGATCTATTCCAGCCGTGTGCGGTGCCCCCCTCCACCATATTCCACCTCGGTCATATTGTAGCGATGCTTAGGCGAAGCCCTGCGTTGGTAGCAACACCATCACCGTCATCACGCCGTCGTGCTGACGGAACTCTCTCGTGAAGCTCTGCTGGATCGGAGTTCGCGGGACGTCATCGAGCTGAACGTGTGGTGAACTCGGAGGTGCCGTACGTTCGGTACTTGGATCGGTCAGATCGTGAAGACGTACGACTACATCAACCGCGTTGTGCTAACGCTTCCGCTTTCGGTCTACGAGGGTACGTGGACAACACTCTCCCCTCTCATTGCTATGCATCACCATGATCCTGTGTGTGCCTAGGAAAATTTTGAAATTACTACGTTCACCAACACTCAGGAGGTGTTGGATGTTTCCCATGTTATATGGTCAGAACTTCACTGTGCGGTCATGGACTGTAAGTGCATCATCTATGGCCCTTACTTGATGCAGCTCATTGAGGAGACGTGGGCTTCTTTGTTTCCAGATGTGGAGCTTATCACTGGGGCCTTAGTATCTCATGATGTTATTCAGGTGAGACAGAAAGAGAAGTGGGGGACTTCTGCTCCTACTCCCCTAGAGAGTGACATTGTCAGGTCTGATGAGGATGACGAGTCGGACTATGAGCCACCGTCAGAGGAGCACTCTTCGGCTAAGAAGCTCAAGCAGAAGATGAAGTTGTTTTGCTTCCAGGCAAAGGGACAGTACAAGGCTCACATGGAAGCAAAGAAGGCCCAAAGTCGAGATAAGGCCATCATGAGGTAGGTTGGCCTCTACGTTGTTAGTGGCTCCAAGGACACGATCACCGATGATGATGCTTGGATCAGGCAGCTCTGCCCGTGGACTGATTCTGATGAGGGAACTGGAGGTCCACCACCTGCTGCAGAGGAGTCTGAGGAGGAGGAGCACGATTGGTGATGTTGTGGAGTACTGCTACCACCTTCGTTCTTAGGTGTACTCTCTGCCCTTTTGGTGTCTCGATGCCAGAGGGGGAGAGTGTTTAGGGATTTGTTGTGCCTTGTGTCGAGTGTGTGTCCTCTTATTTGCCGTTGCTTTCCTCGCTCGAACTATTTCATGTGTCTGTCTTATGAGTTTGAGACCATATGGTGTGAGACATATGAGCTACCCTATCTCTATCTAATATGTCGAGTAATTCATGTTATTATTTGCCATTGCATGTGAGATGTATCTTATGGTTATGGCATTATCCGTATGCTCACATGTTATTACTTGCCTGCTAAAATGCTTATTATGTTTTTGCAAGTATTGCTTGGTCTATAAAATATAGGGGGTGTTGATCCTAAATATTGCACTTTGCACTTCAAAATCAAATCTAAATTAGTGCACATCTAGGCGGAGCCCGTCTATATTTTGTAGAATGTGGGTTTGCACACCTTTTTGCTATATCTTTAGTGCAAATCCCATGTTGTCATCAATCCACCAAAAAGAGAGAGATTGTTAGGGCATATTTCTCCCTAAGTAGTTTTGGTGATTGATGACAATGTGTTCGCGGACTAATCATGTTCATTGAGCATTTCAGATTATCAAACATATGGCACAAGATGCTTCAAGCCCCTCAGAGTTTCAGAGTGAAGACGGTTTTCTTTCCTGCATTTCTTTTTCGGTGGACTTGCGTCGTAGGGAAAATCATACTATCAAGAGGGGGTCCGCTTCGCAAATTTTTGGGTGGAATCATCACGTACACACTCATATTGCACCCATCTTATCTTTCCACTTCTTTGGAGTAGTCCATCTGTTTTGCTAAAGAAGTGGTGGAGAGCTGCAAGCGGTAGTACCGCGGGCGGCAGCGGTAGTACCGCAGCTACTTCCGCTTGTACTAGCGCTCACTGCTGTGATCTCGACTTTCCGTGTCAGGTTCTACGGTTGTACCTCAGGGTCTCTACCGTGCAACCTCGGTAGACCCTGCAGGACGGGCGGAAGTGGGAGTAGCAGTAGAGGCGGTAGTACCGCCCCTACCACCGCTGCTACTACCGCTCGACGCTGTGTTCTCCCTTCTTTCCTCTTTCTCCTTGACATACTGTAGGAAGCGGTAGTACCACTCCCATAGCATTAGTACTGCTTGTGTGCGGGCTGAGAAGAGCGTAACAGTTGGATTTGTTCCCCACTATAAAAAGGGGTCTTCTTCCTTAAGAAGACTCACCTCTTCCTCCCCCAAACTCCATTGTTGCTCCAAAGCTCAATTTCGCTTGATCTCTCTCCCTAGTCAATCAAACTTGTTGACTTTCCTTTATGAATAAAAATTGCAGTGGGGTTTTACCCTACTATTTATAGTCAAAAAAAACTTGTTGAATTTCTAGGGATTTGTTTGAGAAGGCCCCAATCTACACTTCCACCAAGAGAAATTTGATTCCCCCCACCAATTCCATGCGGATCTTGTTATTCTTGGGTGCTTGAGCACCCTAGACGGTTGAGGTCACCTCGGAGCCACATTCCATTGTGGTGAAGCTTCGTGGTGTTGTTGGGAGCCTCCAATTAAGTTGTGGAGATTGCCCCAACCTTGTTTGTAAAGGTTTGGTCGCCGCCTTCAAGGGCACCACTAGTGGAATCATGGCATCTCGCATTGTTTGAGGGCGTGAGGAGAATATGGTGGCTTCTTGGGGAGCAATGCGCTTACACACCACCCCAACGGAGACGTACTTCCCATCAAAGGGAAGGAACTTCGGTAACACATCCTCATCTCCACCGGCTCCACTTGTGGTTATTTCTTACCTTTACTTTGTGCAAGTTATTATTGTGTTGTATCCTTTGCTTGCTTGTGTTGCTTGTATTGTTAGCATCATATAGCTTGCTCATCTAGTTGCATATCTAGACAACCTATTTGTTGCTAACCCTAATTTGATAAGAGAAGTTACAACTTGGTAGTTGCCTATTCACCCCCCCCCCCTCTAGTCAACCATATCGATCCTTTCTCTTAAGAATTATGTCGAAATCTAAACGATAATTAGTGTATGCGTGGTTGTTTATTTGCCTTACCGAATATGATATGGCCAGAGAAATGCTTTTACATGGGACGTGTTTTGGAAGATACGGGCGACCATGTTAATGGCCCACTCCCGTTCATCATTTTTTTGACAGAAAGACTATAAGGGAACCCCTTACAGTATAATTGGTGCAACAAACCCAAATTGCAAGTACCATGCCTTGAACCTGGGAGGGTGGGAAGGCATCAGCCCCTTCCCACCCCTAGGCTATGCCTTAGTCTGCATGATCTATGTAATGTTGTGTTGTGCCATTTGCTAATGCAGGACCTATGAAATACACACTCTCCCTTTTTCTTCTCTGCGTGTGCAATCCCCTAAAAGGAAAAAAATGTAGTTGTTGTCTATCATTTACAACCTTGTATGGAGAAGTTGATCAGAGTTTGTTAAGTACTTACAAAATCAGGTATCTAAGAAGAGTGGCATCGAGCACGTTGAGGTTGAAGAAGAGATGTAAGTCCTCAAAATCCACACTGATGGAAACAGGATCATGTCGGAAATGACATCTGTTGTAGTAGACTAGCAGAATATGATGACCTGCTAACATTAGATCCATGCAATATTTATATAATGCGTGGCAACTGGAACTGCACTCATCAAAGTACTCGCCAAAAAAGAAATGGCTGGCCATGGACGTAATTGCGTGCTTCAAGTACGTCTACTTTATTTTTAGGAAGTACCATATCTATTTGTGCATCATCCATGCCGTCAGAAATAATATTACTCTCCGATCCGAACAACTTGCTATTAATTTGGTTCTGGGTGATTGATGCGGCTTGAACTACGTCGGTATTTCCCCAAAGAGGAAGGATGATGCAGCACAGCGACGGTAGGTATTTCCCTCAGTGATGACACCAAGGTCATCAAACCAGTAGGAGAATCACGCAACACTACGTAAACGGATCTTCGGACAGCTCCTTGGAGGCCGAGTTCGACCTCGGATCTTTTAGCCCGGCGAGGAAGAGGAAGCTAGTGGAGGAGGAGGTGGAGGAAGAGTAAATATTTCGCCCCACCCCACATCATCTCCTGACTTTAATCCTGTGTTGTCCTCCTTTGATTTGATGTTATCTTCACAGGGACGTGGAGATGGTGGCCTAGAGGGTGGCGAAGAGGGCCAAGGCCTCGACGGGCGACAAGCCCCCAGCGGGTACTGCGCGTACGCCGTTGCTGGTGGAGAGCAGCCCCCGCTTCAGTCCCCAGCATAAGCCTATCACTCACTCCTCCACTGATGAACATTGGGGTGTGAATCCTTGATGCTGACCTTGTCGGGTTTGTAGGAGAAGAACGGCAGCAGGAGGAGGAGCCGAGGGCCACCCCCAACATGCTGCCCCCTCGACTACGCCGCCCCGAGGGGCGTCCCCGGCAAGAGCATCCACCACCGAGCCCACGCATATGGCGGAGGAGGAGGCGAACTTGGGTGCCGGGGGTTCTCCCCGGCAACTAATGCTGGCGGGGAGGGCGCCACTTCTTCCCAGCCCAGTGTGGGTAAGTCATTTGCTTTCCGTCCCTGTTCTTTCTTCTCCTTCTTGAACCTTGGCCTTTCCCCTGTCTTATTCCCCTTCTTGGTATCCAGACCATTCCTTGGCGGACTGGAGGACATTGACACCATCATCGAGGAGGTCGCCAGGGACGCCGAGGCCGAGGCCGAGCCATCGAGGAGGCCGCCAAGACCGCCGCTGAGGATGCCGCCAAGGGGCCTGCAGGGGAGGCTGGCAAGGCCACTGCCGAGGAGGCCGGCAAGGGGCCTGCCGGAGAGGCCGGCAAGGCTGATGCCGAGGAGGGGGTGGTTGACGACCAACCTTCCTCCTCTGTCGCCTCTGGCTCGGGCAAGTACCTGAAGGTGGGCGACGACCTGTTCGTCCACCTCCCAGGAACGGCAAGCACCAGGGCGCCAACTGAGGGGGAGGTGTTCGACGACGAGGCGCTCGCGTCCGCCGGGCTTCAGGTTGTTGACGAACCGAGCGCCGGTGGTGGCGGTTCCCAAGAGGAGCAGCTGCTTCGGGCCATGAGCGCCAACTTCTAGAAGCTCCAGGTGCTTCCCCGTGCCCGCCTGGACAAGGAAAAATCCAGGATGGCGGCGGTGAACAAGGCGGAGGCGGATCTCAAGGAGCGCATCGCCGAGATGCAGGCCTGGTTCCTCCAGGCCCATGATGAACTGAAGGTTGCCCATGATTTGTTGGCTGAGTGCAAACAGGAGCTCGTCCTGAAATAGGCTGACGCCGAGAAGGCCCAGGAGGCGGCGAAGGAACAGGCCGCCAAGGACGAGGCCGCTCGGCACCAGCACCAGACCGAGCTGAACTCCCAGGAGTAGGACCTTGCCGCTCGTGAGGAGGCGCTCGCCGCCACACTCCGCGACAAGGATGAGGAGGTCGAGAAGCTCGTCGTGCAGCGGACCCAGGAGCTGGAGCAGAGGCACAAGGAGGCACTCAATGCTCAAGCCCTGGTCCATGCCGGCAAGGTGAAGGAGCTAGAGGTGGAGCGGGATGGGCTGAAGAAACAGGTCCTAGAGCTGGCGAAGGAGAAGGACACGATCAACAACGCTTTGGTGGAGGCGTAGGCCGCAGTCCTCGGCAAGGCCGAGCTGCTCTCCAAGGCCAACGACTCCATCAATGACCTGAAGCTGAAGCTACAGGGCCTTGAGGGGACGCTTTCGGAGGCAGGGCCCGGGAAGAGAGCCTGACCAAGGACCTGGAGGAGGAGAGGCAGCTACGGAGGAATGACACCGCCGAACACAAGGAGTACGCGGAGGGCATAAACCGTTGGGTCAGCCGCCTCGCCGGCGTCGCCAGCAGGACCACCACGAAGCTGGCTGCCATGGGGATGCCAAATGCGAGGTACTCCCCGGAGCCGAACGTGAGTCCCAACGCCAAACTGACCCTATTCTTCGAGGGCGTTCTTGGAGCCCTAGAGCAGCTCCGCTCCAACTGGGCAACTTATCTGGCCAACGAGTCCCGGAGGCTCTACTGGGGTGCCCTGACCAAGGTGCTCACTAAGGTGGCGTTCTAGAACCCCACCGTCAACTTTGCCAACACGTTGGAGAGCTTGCCGGAGGAGGCGGCCCTCGCGGTGCTCAAGGAGCGTATCAAGCCCATCATCGACTACGTCGATGGAGTTGAGAGGGTGGAGGGCCAGCGCCGGGACTAGGCACCCCGTTTCTCATCGCTGCTGCGAGTTCAAGACCAAGACAATTTTATCTTAAGTTAGAACTGCAGCGATTATTTGATGTAATATAACTCTGCAGTACTTAAATATCACGCATGCTATCTTCCCGTTAGATCTTTCTTTGTATGTTTGCACCCTACGCTTGGTGAGATAAGGCTGCCGGCGCGTAAACCCATGCCGGGGTGCTCTGAGGACGGATCCTTAGCAGCCTACCGGGGGGCGCTTGCTGCCGGGCAAGCCACCTTGCCACTCCCAGCGCGGTCGCTTGAACTATCGAGCGGACTCGAAACAGGACAAGAGTGCTGCTAGTAGCGGGTAGGCCACCTTGCTGTTCTCAGCGCGGCCGCATGAACTGTCGAGTGGATTCGAGACAGAGACAAGGGCGTTGCCAATAGCGGAAGGGTCCCATTGCGTGTAGGTTTCCCATACAAGGAACGAGATCTTTCGAGGAAGACAGACTTATATAAATGAAATTAGCCAAAATCTTGCATGACTTAGCTTTTCGGGGCCATGCGGATGGCTGCCGAAGTTGCAAACGGCACCAGAGGGCGGCTGATCGACGTCGCCCTCTCCCTTCGAGCCATCTCCATGAAAGAGTCGATGCGCTGACCTTCAAGCCGAATTTTCACAGCTTGCGCCCCCTACCTGGCGCGCCAAAGATGTTGGGGGAAACGAAACCTACGGGATCACGAAGAATCCCTTTTGCTACGGTTGGCGGGCGCGGGACTGTGGAAAGAGTGGGTTTGAGGGATCAACACGGGGGGATTATCCAGGTTCGGGCCGCAAGTGATGCGTAATACCCTACTCCTGCTAGTTTATGTTTATCTGATGTTCTTGGACTAGCTACAAAGCGTCCATGGTCCAAAAAGTCGGAATCCTTCCTCAGTACGCCGCGGGCCTCCTTTTATAGTCAAAAGGGGCTGCCATAGTGGCACACAGGAGGTGTAAAGTTGTACAGTAGTCGAGTCTATCTCCTGGCACCGTAGGAAAAATGCATTTAATGTGTTGCCGACGTGTCCTTCATGCTTTATCGGGGACGGCAAGGAAGCTCGTCCCAGCTGCCGCCGCCTCGCCTGGCTTCGACGCGCGTCCGACCTGACGAGCCATGTAGTGCCACGCTGGCTGGCTGCTGAGTTGGTCTAGTGGCAGAGTCTTCACGAAGATCTGCATGCCACCACGCAGGTGCTTGCTGAGTTGGCCTGGAGGCCGCACGTCGCCACGCAGGTGCTCACCTAGTTGGTGGGCTGGCAGCTAAGTGGAGACGGCGGTGGAGTCTTGGCTGGTGGGGGCCTGGCTGTGGCCCCAAGGATGTCTTCGGCATGAGTCTTGTCGGGGCCCCGGCAAGGGTCTTGACGCGGTGTTGTGGGCGTCCCCGGCAAGGGTCTTGTCGAGGGGTCTCGTGGATATCCTCGGCAAGGATCCTGCCGAGGATCTTCATCTTCTGATTCTCATCTAATCTTGCATGTCCTTGGTCTTCACAAAGATCTGCATGCCACCACGAAGGCGCCTCCCGAGCTTTGGTTCCAATGTGGTTGAGGGCGTCGGAACTCTCAGGCTCAAGGGTGGCAACCCTGCTGGCGTTGGGCATGTTGCCCTGGCAAGGTTCTTGCCAGGGCTGTGGAGGCCGCTCCGGCAAGGGCCTTGCCGGGAGAGTTCACCTCGCCCGTCTGCTCTTCGTGTTTCTGGCTTGGCTTTGCTCTGGTCGTCTTGTGTCTTTGCTTCCTTCCTCTACCCCGCTAAGTGTGGCCGCAGGCACGGCTCTAACTGCCCGTGCACAAGTAGAGGGGTATAAAATAGGACTCCTACTTTTGTACACCGACAATACCCTTCCTTAGTGGAAACTGAAATTTAATATTGCCTTCTTTCATATCAATCACGACACCAATAGTGCGTAAAAACGGTCTACCAAGAATAATTGGACAAGACGGATTGCAATCAATATCCAGAACAATAAAATCTATGGGCACATAATTCCTAGTTGCAAGAATAAGAACATCATTAATTCTTCGCATAGACTTTTTAATAGTAGAATCCGCCAAGTGCAAATTTAAAGACATTCTTCAATATCGGTAAGACCAAGCACATCACATAAAGATTTCGGAATTGTGGAAACACTAGCACCCAAGTCACAGAAAGAAAAACACTCATAATTTTTAATCTTGACTTTGATAGTAGGTTCCCATTCATCAGGTAATTTTCTAGGAATTGAAATCTCTAATTCCAACTTTTCTTCCAAAGCTTTCATCATACATCAACAATATGTTTTGTAAAAGCTTTATTTTGTTCATAAGCATGGGGTGAATTTATCATGGATTGTAACAAAGAAATACAATAAATCAAAGAACAATTATCCTAATTAAAGTCTTTGTAATCCAAAAGAGTGGGCACATCACTAGTTAAAGTTTTGACCTCTCCAAACCCACTTTTATCAATTTTCTCAACAAGATTTTCACACTTCGAATTATCGGGACGCCTTCTAACTAAAGTTGACTCTTCTTCGGTTGCTTTTCATCAATATTAGTTTTACTAAACAAAGAATCAATAGAAAAAATACCAATCATTTTAAGATCTTCATCATTTCTATGAAAGCAGTCGCTAGAAAACTATTTTTCTAAAAATTCTCTTTTAGCTCTAAGCATAGCGGTTCTTTTCTTACGTTCATTCATAGAAACATATAAAGCTTTAATTGATTCTTCAACCCTAGGCGCAAAAAATTTCATCTTGAGATTTTCTACATCATGAGAAATTCTATCAATGCTTCTAGACATATCATCAATCTTACTCAACTTTTCTTCTATCGTAGTATTAAAATTCTTTTGAGCATTGATAAATTCTTTAATATTATTCTCAAGATCAGAGGTGTTCCTATTATTATTATAAGAAGGGTTACCATAGGAATTACCATAATTATTATAGGGATTTCCCGGAAAAGGTCTAGGA
Organism: Triticum aestivum; assembly: GCF_018294505.1. Classification (NCBI taxonomy): domain Eukaryota; kingdom Viridiplantae; phylum Streptophyta; class Magnoliopsida; order Poales; family Poaceae; genus Triticum; species Triticum aestivum. Next base: position 369,034,351 of record NC_057814.1, on the reverse strand, counting down.
TTAAACTTACCTCTATAAGCATTGTTATTAAAATTATTTCGAGAAACAAAATTCACATCTATGGCATCAATATTTGGGTCGATCAAAGTAGACAAAGGCACATCATTAAGATCAATGGGAGCATTTTTATTAGCAACCAACTTCATAAGAGCATCAACTTTTTCACTCAAAGAATTTATTTCCTCAACCGAATTAACCTTTTTAGTAGTAGGAGCTCTTTCAGTATGCCATTGTGAATAATTTTCCATAATGTTATCAAGCAATTTAGTAGCTTCACCCAAAGTAATTTCCATAAAAGTACCCCCCGCAGCGGAATCTAAAAGATTTCTAGAAGCAAAATTCAATCCCGCATAAATTTTTTGTATGATCATTCAAAGATTTAAACCATGAGTAGGACAATTTCTTAGCATCAATTTCATTCTTTCCCAAGATTGTGCAACATGTTCATGCTCAAGTTGCCTAAAATTCATGATTTGAGTCCTAAGGGAAATAATTTTCGCGGGCGGAAAATACTTACACTACTGCAGGATGGTCCAAACGCGACACTACGATCAGAGACCCTTCGACGAAACTGTGTGCGATGCCATAATCGCAAACGGTGGTGTAAAAAACCCGTCAAAAAAGGTGCAAAACATTTGTGATGACAGATGCATCAAACACGGTTTAGAATTTAGTTGCGTTTGCGATGCAGGGCATACAGTTCAGCTCAATGAACTGTTTGTGATGAGGAGGCACAAAGGAAACGGGCAGCCAGATGAAGGTGTGTGCGATATAAAGCATACGGTTCACTGGGATGAACTGTGTGTGATTAGGCAACACAATGGAAACGGTTCAACTGAACAAGATGTGTGTGATACGCGGCAAACAGGTCCGTAATCTGAAATGTGTGCGAAGACCAATAATAACACAGACGATTGCTGCTAATAAGCCGTGTGAATTTCTCTGTCTATAGTAGAATAACATATACATATATATAACTCAAATAAACATCCAATTACATAAGTGACTATACAAATCATTCGCACACACCTCAATAAACAATTGCATGCATTCTAAAGTAGGAGAAACGATCATCTAGTCATCTACTTCTTGTGACGCTCCCGCCACTGCTATGTGGCTCGATCCCACGTCTGGGTCAGGAAGAAGATAGTTCCTCATGTCAACGATCCGCCTGTACATCTCATAGCTTGTGTACGCGTCCATGGCCGCGTACTTGACATGTTGTTCATCTAGTCTCTTATGCCACACGCTGTGCTAGGCGTTCTTGTCCTTATTGCTCTCTTGCTTCATCTTCTCGTAGTAGGGGTCGATGATGGCCGAGGCGAGGTCAACCAGGGAGTTTAGTTTGCTTTTGTCGGTGCCCTAGACCTTGTAGTGGTGCTGGATGTTGACAAGATTCGGGCATTTCAAGTCTGAAACCTTGAGCGCTCTTAGATCGTTGGTGGTGTCCACCGTAGCGAAACTGTAGTCGGAGCTCTTGATAAACCTAGAGAAACACTCGCAAGGCCTTGAGGCAAGGTGGAAGTGGTAGACGAGGACGTCATGTCGCACGCACAACTGGGCGACGGCAACCTTCTGATCGTGCCCGGCACGACCGATGGTGTACTCGAGGTCGAAGCCGACCACTCGGTACTTGTCCTCGGCAAGGAACTAATCCATAGTTTGAATGGAGCTCTCCACCGAGACCGGATCGTTCGTGTACACCACTGAGTGGGCCTCCCCCTCACATGGGTGTCAACTACATGATGCGTGGTGAACTGCCCGCCGTTGTCGTCGTCGGCCGCTGGGAGCGCCCTTAGAGCCACGGGGAGCGCCATTGGAACCGCTGGATGTCCTCTTTGTATGTGTCCTCGTGGGTGTGCTTCTTGTGACATGTGAGACAAGAGATGAAGGTAAATGGTCGCAGGAATAATAGGGGGCCGGGCGGAGTGGATTATCGGCGCGTCCGCATGGCAGTTTTTGCAGCGGGTAACTGCATCGTCACGCCGCGCCCGGCGCAACTGCTTGCACACGAACGTGCGTGATCGTGCGCGGGCCCAAAACACTGGCAGCGCGTGTGGAGGGATGCGAGAGCAGAGCGCACGCGGCGGAACGCGAGCAGAGCGCGCCGCGGCCGCCTGAACCGCAAACAACCACACGCATGGAGCAGTTGAACACACAGCAAATGGTTGCCTACAAGCTGGCCGACAGTTGCCTCGCTGCGTAGAGAGCGGCTGTGTGGTACCACCTCCGTCTAGTCTATAGTCTCCTTTATATTCCGTGCCATACTTTGACCTCAAATTTAACCAACAAAATGTTAATGCATGTTTTAAAAATTATATAGTTGGAAACTATGTTCAAATACAAATCCAACTATATAATCTTTGGCGACATGCATTCGTATTTTTTATTAGTTAAATCATACTTATAAACCAGGACGGTGGTATAGTAGGTAATTAAATCACAAAAGTTTTTTATTAACCGAATGTGTACATGGCCTTTCGTCCTCCTCTCGCACGTCTTGTCACCCCGCTGCCGCAAACGGCTTACAGCGCAAGCTTGCGCAGCGCGCGGGGGCGTTCTTTTTGCCAAACGGTGGCGCCAATGAATCGTCGGTGAGCCCGTTCCCGCGCAACCTCGCAGGTTCCCGCGCAAGCTTCCCGCCCGACTCGGTGAAATCCCCCACAATCCCAATGCTTACCGGCCTGCTATAAAAACCCTCACGACAGGCGAGTCCTGCGTCGCATTTTCCCCTCCATCCCAGTAGCTTATCTTGTCTGCTTCTCCCACATTCGCCAATGGCACCGGTCCGTCGTCGCTCAGCCACTCCGCCGTCATCAGAGTACAGCTCCATCAGGGAGGCTACACAGCGGCAGTGGCGCAGTCCCCGGCGTAGTGTAGTGCGCGTGGCGTCCCTGTTGGGTGTGTGCGGAACACCCACCACACGCTCCGCTGCCGGTGCCCGTTGGTAGCTGTTGCCGATCGCCGTTGCCGCACACCACCGTCGAAAGCCAGGGCCATCGCCCGCTCCGCCGCCGCGGCCCGAAGGCGGGACATGGCCGTCGTGGCCGCCACCCCACTGCCGGCCACTGTGGCCATCACCCGCTCCGCCACCGTGGCCCGAAGGCAGGAGTTGGTGGTCATGGCCGCCACCCCGTCGTCGGCCGCCGTGTCCGCTAGCCCACCGTCGACCACCGGGATCATCACCCGCTCCGCCACCGCCGCCCGAAGGCGGGAGGCGGAGCTGGATGCCCGCACGTGCGACAGCGACCTTGCACGCTACACTGAGTTCCTGCAGGAGGAGGAGGAGCGCCTCGTTGAGCATGCAAAGAGCCTTACCGCCGTAGTGGCAGCGGCACACGCCACCTCAGAGGCGAGGAATTAGGAGATCTACGAGGAGAACCACCGCTTCGAGAGGGGTCGTCTGGAGCGGTAGAGGGCATTCGAGGCGAGCGTCGCTGAAGCTGCATTAGCGGCAGGCACCGCATTGCGGTTGCCCAGCTCGTCGGTAGGCTCCTCCTCCTCCGCCTCTTATTGAGCGTGCTTGGCAGAGGAGAGGCAGCCAGAAGTAGTACAAAGCCCCTCCGCAGTAGTAGTAGTAGTAGTAGTTTTAGGGGCTATTTTGTTCAGTTCATCTGACTATAGATGTGGTGGAACTGTACAACGTACTTAAAATTAGCTAGTATATATAGTTGAACTAGCTATTTCAGTACGTGGTTGGCAACAATTGGGGAAAAGTTTGGTCTGTTCAGCTGTCAAGTGGAACTGTTTGTATAAATTAAGAACGAGTGCTTAATCTATGAATGAAATCTATGGTTAATTACTGAATTTTAGTTGCAAAAATTAGATACTCCTAGTGATTTTTAGCTTCATATTTTGACAAATCGCAGTGTTACAAGGATTGACAAATCTGATCAAATTGTTTGTACGTGGTTCCACACGGGTCATCCAAAACAACCGTTTGCGTTGAAGTGATGCCCAAATCTTGCGCTGCTCTCACTTTGCATACGGGTGTACTATCTAAAACGTTTGCGATCAAGAGCTGTAAAATCCTGCTCGGTACATTTTCTCTTGGCTTCCTGGGAAAGCTGTCGGTTTGCATACGGGTGTTCTAACTAAAAGGTTTGTGATGAGTGTTTTATATTTAAAAAGCAAATTAAACTGCGGCTTGGGCGCCATTAATGGAGAGGATGCGAGCAAGGCGGGCGGCCATGGAAGTCAAAGGGCTTGCTTCCCAGTGATCCTACGTAGCGTACAGCTCGCACGCTTCTCGGTGAGCCTGCGCACTCAAGGACAGCTTGCACGCCTCTCAGTCAGCCTGCGCACGGGACGGCGCTCGCACGCCTCCCGTTCAGTCAAGGTCAAGCAGCTGTCCGCACAGCACCTCCTACAGCCATTAAAACCAAGACACATGGCGTCACGTGAATGGTTAAAAGATTTTTGGATTTACTAGAATTTAGAAACCATGTATCTCAATGTTTTGCCGGCAATCAACGGTGCCCTGGTGTTTGAAATTCATTTCCATTTCTTGCATGGGACCTAAGCATGCACCCAAAGACACATATTTGATTTTTCAACCAATTTATATGCACTGGAGCATGTGCATGTAGTTCAAATTTGAATTATGCACATAAATGCATTGAAAACCCAGTTAATGCATAAAAATGTCCAAACGAACCCCGAAAAATAACAAAAATTCACACAACACTCCTGTTGTTCTATGTTGACACGAGAAAAAAATTTGAAAGCAATAAGAGGCAAGGTATATCGTTTCGTCCACAAAGGTGGGACGTTCCCTACCGAAAACCATCATGCTTGTTGTGAGAAGCTCCGGTTTGTGAGAAGCATATACCCAAACCTGCCCCAAATGGGACAAAATTTGTACCACGGCATGTTGATGCCGCTCCATGATAGCATGCCAAGTTTCATGAATTTCAGACAAGTTTCGGATTTACTAGAATTTATAAACCAGGCATCTCAATGTTTTGCCGGCAATCAACGGTGCCCCGGTGTTTGAAATTCATTCCATTTCTTGCATGGGACCTAAGCATGCACCCAAGGACACAGATTTGATTTTTCAACCAATTTATATGCACTGGAGCATGTGCATGTAGTTCAAATTTTAGTTATGCACATAAAATGCATTGAAAACTCAGTTAGTGCATAACAATGTCCAAACAAACCCCGAAAAATAAAAAAAATCACACAACACTCCTGTTGTTCTATGTTGACCCGAGAAAAAAATTTGAAAGCAATAAGAGGCAATGGATATCGTTTCGTCCACAAAGGTGGGACGTTCCCTACCGAAAACCATCATGCTTGTTGTGAGAAGCTCCGGTTTGTGAGAAGCATATACCCAAACCTACCCCAAATGGGACAAAATTTGTAACACGGCATGTTGATGCCGCTCCATGATAGCATGCCAAGTTTCATGAATTTCAGACGAGTTTTGGATTTACTAGAATTTAAAAACCAGGCATCTCAATGTTTTGCCGGCAATCAACGGTGCCATGGTGTTTGAAATTCATTCCCATTTCTTGCATGGGACCTAAGCATGGACCCAAGGACACATATTTGATTTTTCAACCAATTTATATGCACTGGAGCATGTGCATGTAGTTCAAATTTGAATTATGCACCTAAAATGCATTGAAAACTCAGTTAATTCATAAAAATATCCAAACGAACCCCGAAAAATCACAAAAAATCACAAAACACTCCTGTTGTTGTATGTTGACACGAGAAAAAAAATTGAAAGCAATAAGAGGCAATGGATATCGTTTCGTCCACAAAGGTGGGACGTTCCCTACCGAAAACCATCATGCTTGTTGTGAGAAGCTCCGGTTTGTGAGAAGCATATACCCAAACCAGCCCCAAATGGGACAAAATTTATACCACGGCATGTTGATGCCGCTCCATGATAGCATGCCATGTTTCATGAATTTCAGACGAGTTTTGGATTTACTAGAATTTTAAAACCAGGCATCTTAGTGTTTTGCGAGCAATCAACGGTGCCCCGGTGTTTGAAATTCATTCCCATTTCTTGCATGGGACCTAAGCATGCACCCAAGGACACAGATTTGATTTTTCAACCAATTTATATGCACTGGAGCATGTGCATGTAGTTCAAATTTGAATTATGCACATAACATGCATTGAAAACTCAGTTAATGCATAAAAATGTCGAAACGAACCCTGATAAATCACAAAAAATCACACCACACTCCTGTTGTTCTACGTTGACACGAGAAAAAAATTGGAAAGCAATAAGAGGCAATGGATATCGTTTCGTCCCCAAAGGGTGGGACGTTCCCTACCGGAAACCATCATGCTTGTTGTGAGAAGCTCTGGTTTGTGAGAACCATATACCCAGACCTGCCCCAAATGGGACAAAATTTGTACCACGACATGTTGATGCCGCTCCATGATAGCGTGCCAAGTTTCATGAATTTCAGACAAGTTTCGGATTTACTAGAATTTATAAACCAGGCATCTCAATGTTTTGCCGGCAATCAACGGTGCCCCGGTGTTTGAACTTCATTCCCATTTCTTGCATGGGACCTAAGAATGCCCCCAAGGACACAGATTTGATTTTTCAACCAATTTATATGCACTGGAGCATGTGCATGTAGTTCAAATTTGAATTTTTCACCTGAAATGGCTAGAAAACCAATTTAATGTATAAAATGTTCAAACGAACACTGAATAATTCCAATTCTTTTACGACACACACATAGCTGCTTGTTCACTCTAGATAAAAGGTCTAGCAATTCAAACACCGTCCATTGCCGCTGTGACCCCATTATGTAATTCAAATCAAGATGAAAAATCAAGTAGATCGCACACAGTTTGTTATCAGCAACCGTGTGAGATCTAGTACAAAATATCTTGGAGCACCGTCGGTGTATTGTACGCCTATGGCTTACGCGAGAAGGTGCGTCAGCTACAGTCCACAGCCGGCGTCTCAAACACACTAGCTCGCTCCCCAAATATCATTTCACTGTTCAATCGTCGCCGGTGAAAGATGGGCACGTGGACCTGCGTCGTGAGGGCAACTTCGATGGCCCACTCCGGTGAGAGCGCGGCCGCAGCCACCATGTGCGACCGGGTGGCAAAGGCAGCCCAAACGGCCACTATTGCTTCTCAGGTGGCGGCAGCAACATCTGCCTCGGGGATAGCAACTGGCGAGAGCGGCACAACAGCTGTCCGTTCTGCAGCGGCGGCCTTAGCCCTGATGGAGGCCGCCCACGACCATGTCGAGGCCGCCCATGCCCATCTCCTGGCGGTCACCGCAGAAATCAAACAAAGCTTCTCCGACAACTGTCGGCAACCCACGGCCGAAGAGCTGGCAATCACCGAGAGTGTTCGAGCAGGCGTCCGTTCCTCCGCCGCATACCTTGTGACGACGGAGCCCGTCAGAGCCCAGATCGCGTCCGCCCATGCCCAGCTCATTGCGGCCTTTTCCAAAGAGATGGCGGACGCGGATGGCGAGATGCTTGCCGAGTATGGTGCGATGGATGCCATGGAGCCCCTTCCCCAGGAGACCGTCGGGCGCGAGCTGGACATGGAAGCGGCGGCGGAGATCAACGAGTACCAGCCGTGGTAGTACTCTATGTTTTGTTTAATTAAGAGCGTCGGTCTTTAATTTGGTAGAGTAATGTTTAGGTCAGCTAGCTCTGTTTAATTGATGAACTTGCTCGATTAAGAAGTGTGGGTGTGCTGTAGTCTCCTTTGAGTTGCTCCACTGTAACCATGGAAATTCGAACCAAAACTTTTGATGTTCAAACTCATCACACACGGGTTAAGCTATCTGAATCATTTGTGATGTCCACATATCCTACACAGTTCTGAATAAGGGACCGTGCCTGATGACACTTTGCGCGCCAGTTTTTTGGCTGAAGCGATTCCAAATTTTCGGCTTCCGCGGAAATGTCTACCTCCCTGCCCCCTCCCCCTTACCAAAAGCCACATTTTCCCTCTTTCCGCCTTCCTTTCCAAGTTGAAACCATCACCCCTTGCTTGCAGCGCCACCGCCTCCTCGCCGGCGACCCTCCTTCACGCTGCTCGGCCTCCTCTATCCAGGCGGGTATTCCACACCCGTCCCCCATCCTCCTCCTCCTTCCACATCCCACATGCCCCGGCCGCCAGGCGAGCGCGACACCTTCCACCCAAATCACTGACCCCTCCACTAAATAAGCACCGGCCTAAGCCATGGTGCACGCAGTATAGCCAGGACCTCAAGGAGCATTTGGCAGCGGAGAAGCAAATCGCGGCCGCACGCGCGGATGAGGTCGTGATTGCTGCCATTCGTGCCGACCCCCAGATCCTGGAGGAGCACCTTGCCAATTGCTAGCTACGCCGGTTAAGGATGCTCGTTTTACTTGTTGCGTGTGCTGCTCCTGCCTTTCCTTCACAAAATCTAGTGAATTGTGCTATCTAATTTCACCATGCAATCTGTTGCTCTAGTGTATATGTTCTATATGTCGTGCAGTGTGGTGCTCACTTATTAACTGTTTTGTTAATTAGTTGTCGTCTTTAGTTAACTGTTTGGTTCAATTCAGCAAATGTGATGTTCAATTCTTCAGGCTGCAATTTTGTATTGTCTTCCATGTGATAAATAAATCGAATTTATCTTAACAAAATTGTGGGTGCATTATGTTATTATATACCATGTAAGGAATAAATTGAATTTGGCTGTAGTAAATACATGAGAAACAAATACAATTGCTACAATTGGATGTAGTTAACTGTTTGGTTAACTCTCTGATCTTCTATTAGGAGTATGTTATATTGTGCAATGTGGTGCTCGGTTAATGTTTGGTTCATTTGTTGTGGTGTTTAGTTAACTGCTTGGTTCAATATTATATTGTGCAATGTGGTGCTCAGTTAATGTCTGGTTCATTTGTTGTGGTGTTTAGTTAACTGCTTGGTTCAATTCTGCAAAGCGATGTCCAATTGTCGTGGGTTGAATTTTGTATTGTTGTGCATGTGAGGAATAAATCCAATTTGGCTGCACTTAGTACATGAGAAACATGTAGAAGTGCTATATTTCCTAGTTCTTAATCATGCTTGGTTTGGGTAAAAGGGTTTTCCGTGTGGCTTCAATTAATCTGATGAATCTGCAATGTTCTTATTTTTCATCAACATATTTTACTGATAGCATGCGGACCCTTACTTAACCTGATGACTAACTACCTTATATGTGTTGCGGGGAAACAATGGGAAGCACTGAGGTTTACAATCGAGGTTAGCACGTGCATGGTCTGTTGTCTAATAGCACATTATTGTGCAATTGCAGGAACCATTCTAATATTTTGGTTTTTAACAATTTGGTCTTGCACATGTATGTCCTGCTGTCAGAGGTTTTGATCCACTGTTCGACCTTTTTTGCATATGGGGAAATGAGTTGTCCATGAATATCAATCAAATCAAGAAACTCAGAAAGATTGTTAGGATAAAGAAATTAGTGACAAAAAACAACAAGATCTTTGTGTGCACAATGAAGAAAACATCAGTTCACTACAAGATGGTACTAACTATTATACCTTGCCTTTTTTATTCCTTTGCCCCATTTCCAATATAGAGAAGATATTTATGCACATCCTTGTTTTCAGGCCTTTCCAAAGCAGTTCACTGATGATTACCTCTCAAACTACCTCTATTGTCAGGAGGCGAGGAAGGTTTTCATACAACACCCATAGTTCAATATTGAAGTGTTCATGAAGAGGTCGAAGGACGGACAACAATCATCCATAGGCGCTAGCCTAAAGTTGCAAAGACCTTCAACATGAATGAAGGCTCAATATTCACCTTCCGCTTCAGCAGTTTTCCAGATGAGATGCATTTGTCTATATACCATCTATGATGCTAATTTCGAAAGGTTCTACATGTTGCATGTGGAACTTGCTGATGGTGCAGTTGTGTAATGGGGTAGCTGAGTGCTGAAGCTATATCATGTTGTACTCTGATGTATTTCAATTATGAAATTCTGCTTCCTTAATATGGAAATGAAATATATTGTGTGCTTAATATGAATGTCAATTAGATTAATAAATGGATTATTAATAATAGGGCAATTAGCCTGCTAATTGGGTTCTGATATTGCAAACGGTTGTTGAAAAAATACCATGGGCATGACCTCAGGCAACACACACAGTTTCTAGGAATAAACCGTGTTGGATCAATGAACAATCACACACGACTTTCTCTTGAAAACTATTTGCGTGAAACTGCGTGTCATGGACAGCCTTTGCCACACAGTTTCATCTACGGACCATGTGTGCTACATTCAATAACGCAAACGATCTAACGGGGAAAATTGTGTGTGATGTACCGGTGAACGGAAACGTTTTCCTTGGAGCGACTATGTGGGATGTGCATACGAACGAAAACATTTAGCGGGGACTGACTGTGTGGGATGTACTTGCGACCGGAAATGATTTCGCCGTATAATCGTATTTTTTATCTGTACTGTACGTATTTCCGTATTTGAGCGCTCGCCGGTCACACACGACCTCATTTTGCCGAACGTGTGTGCTAGGAGGGCATATCCCCGATGGTTTCTGGGTCGTGTGGGAAGGACCCCCGTATCGCCCACACTCACTTGGAGACGGTTCCAGATGCCATCGAGGAAAGGGGTTTTAAACCATTTGTTTAGGACCGACACGCACCAGTGTTAGTAATAAAAGCATCCTTGCACTTATTCCAAGAATCCATACTATTGCGAGGCAAAGAAGAAAACCAAGTTTTTGCAAGATCTCGCAAAGAATACGGAAATAATTTCAACTTCACAATATCATTGTCCATATCTTTTTTCTTTTGCATATCGCATAATTACACGAATGTGTTAAGATGGGATGCGACATCCTCATTAGGAGTACTGGAAAGTTGATCTTTCATAACGAGATTCAACAAAGCGACATTAATATCACAAGATTCCGCACTAGTGGCGGGTGGAGCACTTAGAGTGCTAATAAAATCATTGTTGTTGGCATTGGAGAAATCACACAACTTGGTGTTCTCTTGAGTCATTGTGACTACGCAACAAGTTTGCACTCAAAAACATATCTGACGAGAAAAACGACGAACGAAAAAGAGGGCGAGTAAAACGGAAAATTCTAGTGAAGTGGGGGAGAGGAAAATGAGAGGCAAATGGAAAATAATGTAAATTGCAAGGAGATGAGATTTGTTATTAGGAACCTGGTAGATGTTGATGATGTCTCTAAGGCAACGGAGCACGAAATTCTTTTTTGATGTGGCTTGAACGACGTCGGTATTTCCCCATACAGGAAGGGATGATGCAACACAACAACGGTAGGTATTTCCCTAAGTGATGAGACCAACGTTATCAAACCAGTAGGAGAATTGCGCAACACTACATAAACGGTACCTGCACACAAATAACAAATACTTGCAACCCGACGTGTTAAAGGGGTTGTCAATCCCTTTCAGGTAACGGTGCCAGAAATTGTCGAGTTGACGGGATAAAAATACTATAGATTGGATAAATAGATCACGAATAAATGCAAAATAAAATAAAGTGCAGCAAGGTATTTTTGGGTTTTTGGAAATATAGATCTGAAAATAAAAGCAAATACATATAGATCTCGAAGGCAAATATGATAAAGAAGATACCCGGGGGCCGTAGATTTCACTAGTGGCTTCTCTCGAGAAAAATAGCATATGGTGAGTGAACAAATTACAGTTGGGCAATTGATAGGACTTCAAATAATCATGATGATATCCAGGCAATGATCATTATATAGGCATCACATCCAAGATTATCCAGGCAACCGATTCCTGCCTGCATCTACTACACATTGACCGCTATCCAGCATGCATCTAGTTTGTTAAAGTTCATGGAGAAACGGAGTAATGCAATAAGAACGATGACATGATGTAGACAAGATCTATTTATGTAGAAATAGACCCCATCTTGTTATCCTTAATAGCAACGATACATACGTGTCGGTTCCCCTTCTGTCACTGAGATCATGCACCATAAGATCGAACCCATCCACCTCTTCCCATGGCAAGAAAAATTGATCTAGTTGGCCTAACTAAACCAATGATTCGAAGAAGAAATACGAGGCTATAAGTAATCATGCATATAAGAGATCAAAAGACTCAAATAACTTTCATGGATAAAAACATAGATCTGATCATAAAATCAAAGTTCATCGGATCCCAACAAACACACCGCAAAAAAAGAGTTACACCAAATAGATCTCCAAGAGACCATTGTATTGAGAATCAAAAGAGAGAGAGAGAGAGAGGAAGCCATCTAGCTACTAATTATGGACCGGTAGGTCTACAATGAACTACCCACGCATCATCAGAGAGGCACTAATGAGGATGATGAACCCCTCCGTGATGGTGTCTAGATTGGATCTGGTGGTCTTGGAACTTGCGGCGGCTGGAATTGATTTTCGTCGACTCCCCTAGGGTTTCTGGAATATTGGGGTATTTATAGAGCAAAGAGGCGGTGCAGGAGGCCACCGAGGTGGGAAAACCCGCCAGGGCGCGCCTGGGCCCCCAGGCATGCCCAGGTGGGTTGTGCCCCCTCGGGGCACCCCTCTGGTACTTCTTCGGCCCATCTTGTGTCTTCTGGTCTAGAAAAATTCTCCAAAAAGTTTTGCTACGTTTGGACTCCGTATTGGTTTTCTCAAATTAAAAAAACAAGCAAAAAACAACAACTGGCACTGGGCACCATGTCAATGGTTAGTCCCAAAAAATGATATAATTTTTTTATAAAATGATTGTAAAACATCCAAGAATTATAATATAACAACATGGAACAATAAAAAATTATAGATACGTTGGAGACGTATCAATGATGAGTGGCTTAAGTAAGAGACAATCGTTCTCATTCCTGTTCGCTCTCGTAGGCCGCCTCCTCACGGTTGCAGCCTTTCTGCCCGCTTCCTTCTTGGTACTTGAAGAACTTTTGGTCCAAGGACTGGATGGCTGAAAGGTGGACTCCCGAACAGACGGTAAAGCTATGCGGACACCTTAGCAGGCAGTTTAGCTAATCCGGACTGCTGAGCTGGTGGTGCTATTGTGACGGACTGCTGGGCTGTAGGAGCAGAGGCATCAGACTACTGACCAGGCGTGGAAGCTATGTCGGGTTTCTGTGCAGGTGGTGCCAACTTGTCGGTGTGTTGAGGAGGCCATGCCAATGCGTTGGTTTGCTGAGCAGGCAGTGTTGACGCATTGGTATGCTGATTGATACATCTCCAACGTATCTATAATTGTTGATTGTTCCATGCTATTATATATTCTGTTTTGGATGTTTAATGAGCTTTATTATACACGTTTATATCATTTTTGGGACTAACCTATTAACCGGAGGCCCAGCCCAAATTGCTATTTTTTTGCCTATTTCAGTGTTTCAAAGGAAAAGAATATCAAACGGAGTCCAAACGGAATGAAACCTTCGGGAACGTGATTTTTGGAACAAACGTGATCCAGAGGACTTGGAGTGGACGTCAAGCAACCAACGAGGAGGCCACGAGGCAGGGGGGCGCGCCTACCCCCCTAGGCGCGCCCTCCACCCTTGTGGGCCCCTCGTGGCTCCACCGACCTACTTCTTCCTCCTATATATATACCTACGTACCCCCAAACCATCAGCATAGGAGCCAAACCCTATTTCCACCGCCGCAACCTTCTGTACCCATGAGATCCCATCTTGGGGCCTTTTTCGACGCTCCACCGGAGGGGGCATTGATCACGGAGGGCTTCTACATCAACACCCTAGCCTCTCCGATGATGTGTGAGTTGTTTACCTCCGACCTTCGGGTCCATAGTTATTAGCTAGATGGCTTCTTCTCTCTCTCTCTCTTTGGATCTCAATACAAAGTTCTCCTCGATCTTCTTGGAGATCTATTCGATGTAACTCTTTTTGCAGTGTGTTTGTCGAGATCCGATGAATTGTGGGTTTATGATCAAGATTATCTATGAGCAATATTTGAATCTTCTTTTAATTCTTTTATGTATGATTGGTTATCTTTGCAAGTCTCTTCGAATTATCAGTTTGGTTTGGCCTACTAGATTGATCTTTCTTGCAATGGGAGAAGTGCTTAACTTTGGGTTCAATCTTGCGGTGCTCGATCCCACCGACAGTAGGGGAAACGACACGTATTGTATTGTTGCCATCGAGGATAAAAAGATGGGGTTTATATCATATTGCAAGAGTTTATCCCTCTACATCATGTCATCTTGCTTAAAGCGTTACTCCGTTCTTATGAACTTAACACTCTAGATGCATGCTGGATAGCGGTTGATGTGTGGAGTAATAGTAGTAGATGCAGGCAGGAGTCGGTCTACTTGTCACGGACGTGATGCCTATATACATGATCATACCTAGATATTCTCATAACTATGCTCAATTCTATCAATTGCTCGACAGTAATTTGTTCACCCACCGTAATACTTATGCTATCTTGAGAGAAGCCACTAGTGAAACCTATGGCCCCCGGGTCTATTTTCCATCATATAAGTTTCCAATCTACTTTTATTTTGCAATCTTTACTTTTTATCTTTATCATAAAAATACCAAAAATATTATCTTATCATCTCTATCAGATCTCACTTTTGCAAGTGGCCGTGAAGGGATTGACAACCCCTTTATCGCGTTGGTTGCAAGGTTCTTATTTGTTTGTGTAGGTGCGTGGGACTTGAGCGTGGTCTCCTACTGGATTGATACCTTGGTTCTCAAAACTGAGGGAAATACTTACGCTACTTTACTGCATCACCCTTTCCTCTTCAAGGGAAAAACTAACGCAGTGCTCAAGAGGTAGCAAGAAGGATTTCTGGCGCCGTTGCCGGGGAGTCTACGCACAAGTCAAGACATACCAAGTACCCATCACAAACTATTATCCCTCGCATTACATTATTTGCCATTTGCCTCTCGTTTTCCTCTCCCCCACTTCACCCTTGCCGTTTTATTCGCCCTTCTTCCGTTCGTCTTTTCATTTGCCTTGATGTCTTACTTTGCTTGTTTACTCGTTTGGTTGGAATAGTTGTGTATTTATTGCTAAACAGAGAACCTAAGATCTATGGATCCTCATCCGCTTGCTAATCTTTTTAAGAGATCCAATTATGATGAACCAATTGCTAGTGAGTTTTGTGCACTAGATTATCTTTATGAAGTTTTGCTTGAAATTCGTCAATCTGAAAATTATGATGAAGAAATTTATGAAGAGATTCACGATAGCTCCTTGAATAAAATCATGATTGCATTGATTTTACTATAAATTCTCTTGATGTCAATTGTGCTAATAATATGCAAAACCGTAAGCTTGGGGATGCTAGTTTTGCTATGTCTACTACTTGTTGCAATGATCATGATTGGGGTGATTCTTCTTATGATCTTGAAAATTTATTTGAGCCCCATGATGAATATGAGATTGATAATAATGTTTGCAATAATATTTAAAGTGGGTTTGGAAGAGTATCAACTTTAGATCCCACATATTTGGAGTATGATCAATCTTATAATATTTTTGAAAAAAGTGGGTTTGGAGAGGTCATGAGTTTAGTTAATGTTAATCCCACTATTTTGGAAGAGTGTAAATTTTGCATGCATGTGGATCGTGTTGAGAATATGTTATGTGATAGCTATTTTGTTGAATTTTCTTATGATCCTACATGTAATTATTATGAGAGAGGAAAATATGGTTGTAGAAATTTTCATGTTACTAAATTACCTCTCGTTATGTTGAGATTGCTACTGTTTCTTTCCGCTTCCTTGCATATGCTAGTTTTTGCTTGCCTTGATAATTTGTTTACCTATAAAATGCCTATGCATAGGAAGTATGTTAGACTTAGATTTGTTTGTCACATGTTTTATGATGCTCTCTTTGTTTCAATTGCTATCTTTCATGTGAGCATCATTAAAATTATCAATGCCTAGCTAAAAGGCTTTAAAGAAAAGCGCTTGTTGGGAGACAACCCAATATATATTTTCTTTATGTTTTTGAATAAATAATCAATCTAGATTCTGGTTAGATGTGGTTTTGTGTTTTAATTAGTGTTTGTGCCAAGTTAAACCTATAGGATCTTCTTGGATAATAGTTATTTGATCTTGCTGAAAATTCCAGAAACTTTCTATTCACGAAAACAATTGTTAAAAATCACCAAAACGTGACAAAATACTGATTCCAAATGCAGTAGATCAATAAACAAATTATATAGGTCGTCCTATTTTTGTAGAATTGTTGGAGTTCCAGAAGTTTGCCTTAGTTACAGATTACTACAGACTGTTCTGTTTTTGACATATTCTGTTTTTCGTGTGTTGTTTGCTTATTCTGATGAATATATGGCTAGTAAAAGAGTTTATAAACCATAGAGAAGTTGGAATACAGTAGGTTTAACACCAATATAAATAAAGAATGAGTTCATTACAGTACCTTGAAGTGGTGTTTTGCTTTCGTTCGCTAACGGAGCTCACGAGATTTTCTGTTAAGTTTTGTGTTGTGAAGTTTTCAAGTTTTGGGTAAAGATTTGATGGATTATTGAACAAGGATTGGCAAGAGCCTAAGCTTGGGGATGCCCAAGGCACCCCAAGGTAAAATTCAAGGACAACCAAAAGCCTAAGCTTGGGGATGCCCCGGAAGGCATCCCCTCTTTCGTCTTCGTCTATCGGTAACTTTACTTGGAGCTATATTTTTATTCACCACATGATATGTGTTTTGCTTGGAGCGTCTTGTATGATTTGAGTCTTTGCTTTCTAGTTTACCACAATCATCCATGCTGTACACACCTTTTGTGAGAGACACACATGATTCGGAATTTATTAGAATACTCTATGTGCTTCACTTATATCTTTTGAGCTATCTAGTTTTTGCTCTAGTGCTTCACTTGTATCTTTTAGAGCACGGTGCTGGTTTTATTTTATAGAAATTATTGATCTCTCATGCTTCACTTATATCATTTTGAGAGTCTTAAACAGCATGGTAATTTGCTTTAATTATGAAATTATTCCTAACACTACTGGAATCAGCTTCTTTGCCGTCTGCCATGGCAGACGGCAAAGGCATGGATCACAGACGGCAAACTTCTTTGCCGTCCGCCAGCAGACGGCAAACAGTCCGTCTGAACACGTGCCAGCGAAGGCCTTCTTTGCCGTCCGTTTCTTGGAAACGGACGACAAAGGATTGTGTCGTTTGCCATCCGAGGTCAGCAGACGGCATAGAAAAAGGATGACAGTGCGGTGGCGTGACAGCCGTTAGGGGGTTAACGTTCTCTTTGCCGTCTACCAGCGGACGGCAAAGAGTCAAATCACTTTGCCGTCCGCTGACAGACGGCAAAGAGCTCAGCTAGGTAGCACGGGGCAGCTGCCATGTGGCCAGCTATGCCGTCCGCCAGCGGACGGCAAAGTGATTTACAGGTAGTGTTCCTAGGTTTTACAGGTAGCTGCCACATGTCCTCTTTGCCGTCTGCTAGCAGACGGCGAAGCTCTTTGCCGTCTGCTAGCGGATGGCAAATAGGCTACATATCCCCTGTTTTTATTTGAATCTATTTAATTTCACAGGAATTCACACACAGATATACATATATTTTTTTCACATGCACAGCAGACATATGATGTATCCAACACATAGCTCCATCCATGACAACATACATACATAATAAGAAACAGAGTTCCATCCATACATATTACAGTAACATCACAATGTTCATCCAACACATTGTTCCATGTATCCATATAACAAGTTCCACATTTTTCATCGATACAAACAAAAAAAAAAGAAAAGGGAAACAAGCACTCCATCCATGCAAGCTTCCATATAGTGAATTAAATCTGCAAAATGGGAAACAAGAAAGTTAGAAGAAGAAGACTAGAATCAGAAGAAGAAGAAGAAAATGAAGAAGAAGAAGAAGAAGAAGAAGAAGTAAGCATACTTAGGTAAAATGGAGCTAACCTAGCTAATTTTGCCATTTTTGAGTGAACTAAGCATATTATGCCATTTTTGATATAACTTAGAGCTAACTTTATTTTGGAGAAGAAGAACAAAACTAGAAGAAGAAGAAGAAGACTAGAAGAAGAACTTCTTCTTCTTTTCTTCCTATTCCTTCTTTTCTTCCTCTTCCTGGATTTTCTTCATCTTATTATGTCATTTGTGGACTAAATAGGCTAAATTATGTCATAAATGGACTAAATAGGCTAAATAAGAAGAAAAATGCCATTTTTGAGCTTACCTAGCTAATTATGCCATTTTTGACCTAACTAAGCATATTATGAGATATAACTTGGAGCTAACTTCATTTTGGAGAAGAAGAAGAAGAAGAAGAAGAAGAAAACTTCTTCTTCTTCTTCTTCTTTTCTTCCTATTCCTTCTTTTCTTCCTCTTCCTTGATTTTCTTCATCTTATTATGTCATTTGTGGACTAAATAGGCTAAATTATGTCATAAATGGACTAAATAGGCTAAATAAGAAGAAAAATGCCATTTGTGAGCTTACCTTCCTAATTATGCCATTTTGACCTAACTAAGCATATTATGCCATTTTTGATATAACTTAGAGCAAACTTCATTTTGGAGAAGAAGAAGAAAACTAGAAGAAGAAGAAGAAGAAGAAGAAGAAGGAGGAGGAGGAGGAGAAGAAGAAGACTAGAAGAAGAAGAATAAGTAGTCTTCTTCTTCTTCTCCTCCTCCTTCTTCTTCTTCTTCTTCTTCTTTTCTTCCTATTCCTTCTTTCCTTCCTCTTCCTTGATTTTCTTCATCTTATTATGTCATTTGTGGACTAAATAGGCTAAATTATGTCATAAATGGACTAAACACGGTAAATAAGAAGAAAAATACCGTTATCACGGAGGTGTAGGAATGGTCGGGGCTGCGCCAGTGCCAGACGGAGGTGAAGGACCGGTCGGGGTTCCGGCATTGACATAAGGAGTGGTCGATGCTTGTCGGGAGCCATGCTGCACCAAAGATCATTTCCAATAATGTCTCGTTAGCAAGTCCGCAAACTGAAATATGAATAGTAGTAAGCAACGACCATTCAAATCAAACTCACCGTGGTCGCCGGAGCAATCTGGGGCATCGACGGAGGGGCCTGACCGTTTTTCTCGCACATGGTCTGCACATTTGGTTCTCACGAGTCAGTCATATTAGATAGTCCTTGCGGACATTACATGCATGATTGGGCTAATATGCATGAGAAATGTACCATGATGAGCTCGTATAGGGCCCAGTTAGCGCTGTCGTTCCGGTTCCTCTCCTCCTCCAACAGCTTAGCCGTCCTCTCCTCCATCTCCCTCTCCCTCTCCGTTGCCTCCCTTTGTGCCTCCCTTTTTGCCTCCTCCACAAGCGCCTTCGTCTTCAATCTCTCTTTCTCAACAATAGCCTGCAACACACCACTCCTCGTTAGCATTGTAATCATCGACGGACGCACACACAATGTAATGGAGGAGAGGTGAGAGAGTCAGTATAACTAACCGCCATGGCGAGCTCCGCGGGCCGTGCACGAGGCGTTATCTCAGGATCAGAGCTACTCAGGCGCTTCTTGATCTGTGGGAGAGTCTTAGGACAACGTATCAGTCCATCACCAATGGCTTGAGAGCCATGGGACCTCCCGCCACAAGATATCATCACCAGCTCTGTATCAAAAGGATCCTGGCTCGGGTTAAAGTCCTCCCCTTTCCTCGCCTTCCCCTCGTGTCTGTACTTCACAAGCTTGTGGTGGGAGGACATGTTTGTGAAGCTCTCTGGATCTTCTAGGTCAGAATCCGTGAATGGCTTGGCCTTCTTGTACGGGGCCATATGGGCCATGCCATAGAGGTCGAACAGACTTGGCACAGGCTTCTTGTGGTGGTGCGCCTGAGAGAGAGGAACAAAATATTAGTTAAGGGCTCAAGCTAGCATGAAGAATGATATTGCTATGTAAATAGGTCATTTCGGAGCTAAGAAAGGTTATTATGTCATTTTTGAGGAAAATAAGCTAATTATGTCATGAATGAACTAGCTCAGATTAGTTTAGGTCGTTATTGAGCTATCGAAGGTAGTTATGCCATTTTTTAACCAACTAAAGCATATAAAGTCATTTTATAGAGCTATCTAAGGTTATTATGTCATTTTGGAGCTAAATATGTAATAAATGAACTATCCAAGGTAGTTATGCCATTTCTTAACTAACTAAGCATATTAAGTCATTTTGGAAGGGATAAATGCTAGCATGAAGAATGAAATTGCATGAATCATGTAGCAAACCACATACCCAGTTATCCCCGTACTCAAACAGGTTGGAGCTCCCTTGATGGTGTGGCACACCTTCCATTTGGTCGCGCTTATCCTTGGCCCTCTGGTGTTCGACTAGTCATTCGGGAGAGCACCACGCATCCACCAACGCCTCCCAACAGTCCATCTTATCCACACACCATCTCCGGGGCACCTAAGTTAGTCAAGAGAAATTTCAGCGCTACGCCTACGTATCAAATCAATAAAACTTAGTTCTAGGCCTTAAGAATAGGTAATTACCTGCATGTACTTCTCCTTACTAAGAAACTTGCCGCGACAGTTCACCTTTTTCCTCCTAATACCCTTCGAGGCGTAGTAGTCTCGAACGGCCTGCACCCGAGCCTCGTGCCGTAAGTTCTGAAGTAGGCGCTTGCACTCGGTTTCGACAACCATAGACGCGGCCTCCTGCTCTCCCTCTGAAACCCTGTAGAAGGTCTGCAATCAAAAAAGACAACACTGATTAGTACAATCACTAGGTAATCACTAGGTCGTGTTGACTTTTAATTCTGTAAAGGAGAAATTACCCAAAACCGACGGAACACCATGTCGGCCACCGTCTCGCACAAGACACCGCCGAACATCTCTCCCGGCGGGGCCGGGGCAACCGAGTACAGCTCCCAGCTCAGTGTTGGCTGTGGAACCTGACCCTCACCGGGCAACGTGACCCACCCAGGGAAGTGTTGTCGGCAAATCACACCAAGGACCTAGTTGGGCCTGCGGACACCACGGGGGTATACCCAACCCCTCTAGCATGACAAGGCCAACGCATTAGATATTAATTTCAAGGAACATGAAGGCAAAAGGTTAAAAAATATTAAATGCACTTACTTCAACCCTTTAGGCGCAATCAACCACCTCTGGCCGGGGGTCGCCAGCACGGGCGGGAGCTTTGTACAACCACGCTTGTAGACCTTCTTACCATTCTCAACCAGCTCGTCGTCGCTGTAGCTATCATCGGAAAAGGTGTCCTCGCTACCATCACTATGGCCACTAGCCTCTGGAGTCTCGTGGGAAGAAGCCACTGGGATCGGAGTCTTCTGGGACGAAGACCTCGTGACCGGAGTCTTCTGGGATGAAGACCCCGTGACCGGTGTCTTCTGGGACGAAGACTCTGGGACCGGACTCACGTGGGGCAAAGGATCAGCGACCCAAGTCAGGTGGGGCGAAGGATCAGCGACCTGAGTCTGCTGGGCGAAGGATCGGCGACCGGAGGCTCATGGACCGGAGTCCGAGACAGGTCCACGTCAGACGGAGCAGTCCTATGCTCGGGTGAATCAGCTGAGAGTGGCGGCAAGGAACACGTAGCAGCCTTCTTCGTCCTCCCCCGACCTCTCCTAGCCGAAGAAGAAGCGCCCGTCGCAGTTGTCTGCATACTGTCTAGCAGCGTTCTCCGGAGGGGATGGGCTGAAATAATGGAACCACCCCTCCCAGTAGCGCTTGCAGGAGGATCGGGGCGCTCTGGACCCTTGCCCACCATCCTGTCAACACCTGCAATGACAAAAAGTAAACGAAATTAGTACAACATAAAAAATTGGATACCTGACATGAACATAATAATATGTATATAATTTAAGTGTATCATAATCATGAACGTAATAAAAATACACCCGACCAACAGAAATATATATGGGGTCGGGGTGTGGTGTCAGGGTGTCGGGGTGTCGTGCTGGGGTGTCGTGTCGGGTTCGGGGTGTCAGGGTGTCAGGGTCGGGGTCGGGTGTGGTGTGGTGTCAGGGTGTCGGGGGTTGGGGGTAAGGGTGGGTGTGGTGTCAGGGTGTTGGTGGTCAGGGTGTCAGGTGTCGGGGTGTCGGTGGTCGGGGTGTGGTGTCAGGGTGTCGTGCCGTGGTGTCATGTCGGGGTCGGGGTCGGGGTGTCAGGGTGTCGGGGTCGGGGTCGGGGTCAGGGTGTGGGTCGGGGTGTGGTGTCAGGGTGTCGGTTCGTCGGGGGTCGGGGGTCGGGGTCGGGGTGTGGTGTCAGGGTGTCGGGGGTCGGGGGTCGGAGTCGGTGTGTCGTGCCGGGGTGTCGGGGTGTCGGGTGTCGGGGTCGGGTCGGGGTCTCTTTTTTCCTTTTCTTCTTCTCCTCCTCTCCTCTTTCTTCTTCTTCTTCTTCTTCTTCTTCTTCTTCTTCTCCTCTCCTCTCCTCTTTCTTCTTCTTCTTCTTCTTTTTTCTCCTCCTCCTCTTCTTCTTCTTCTTCTTCTTCTTCTTCTCATTTTTCCTCTTCTTCTTCTTTTCTTCTTTCTTCTGCTCCCTCCTCATGTTCCTCCCTCCTCCTTCTACTTCTTGTTCTAAACTAAAACTAAAACTAATATAAAATAAACTAAACTAAAACTAAAACTAATCTAAAATCAACTAAACTAAAATAAACTAAAACTAAAAATAATCTAAAATAAACTAAACTAAAACTATAACTAAAACAGAAACTAAACTAGAAGAAACAAAAAGAAACTAATTAAACAAAAAAAGGGGGAGGAGCTCACCTGCTGGAGGGGGAGGCCGGACGGCTGCGGCGGCCGCTGGAGGAGGCGGCGACCCGGTGGAGGTGAGGCCGGACGGCTGCTGCGGCCGCTGGAGGAGGCGGCGACCCGGTGGAGGGGGAGGCCGGATGGTCGCAGCGGGATGGGGCGGGGACGGCCGCGGCGCGGCTGGCCGACGTGGAAGAGGCGCTGGGGCCGCGGTGGAGGTCGGGGAGGGGTGCGGGGCGGCGGGGAGGCCGGCTACGCCGGATGGGGCCGCCGGTGGCGGCACGGGCCAGTGTGGGTGGGGGATGGCGACGGAGGGGAGGGGGCGGGGGCCGGGGCGACGTGGAAGGGGCGGCGGGGGTGCGGTGGAGGTCGGGGGGCGCAGGGGAGTGGTGCGGGGCGGCGGGGCGGCCGGCTACGGCAGACGGGGTCGGTGGCGGCGGCGCAGGTTGATGTCTACTATGCAACCTTCTCCTTGTAAACGTTGTTGGGCCTCCAAGTGCAGAGGTTTGTAGGACAGTAGCAAATTTCCCTCAAGTGGATGACCTAAGGTTTATCAATCCGTGGGAGGCGTAGGATGAAGATGGTCTCTCTCAAGCAACCCTGCAACCAAATAACAAAGAGTCTCTTGTGTCCCCAACACACCCAATACAATGGTAAATTGTATAGGTGCACAAGTTCGGCGAAGAGATGGTGATACAAGTGCAGTATGGATGGTAGATATAGGTTTTTGTAATCTGAAAATATAAAAACAGCAAGGTAACTAATGATAAAAGTGAGCACAAACGGTATTGCAATGCTAGGAAACAAGGCCTAGGGTTCATACTTTCACTAGTGCAAGTTCTCTCAACAATAATAACATAATTGGATCATATAACTATCCCTCAACATGCAACAAAGAGTCACTCCAAAGTCACTAATAGCGGAGAACAAACGAAGAGATTATTGTAGGGTACGAAACCACCTCAAAGTTATTCTTTCGGATCAATCTATCATAGAGTTCATACTAGAATAACACCTTAAGACACAAATCAACAAAAACCCTAATGTCACCTAGATACTCCAATGTCACCTCAAGTATCCGTGGGTATGATTATATGATATGCATCACACAATGTCAGATTCATCTATTCAATCAACACAAATAACTTCAAGGAGTGCCCCAAAGTTTCTACCGGAGAGTCAAGACGAAAACGTGTGCCAACCCCTATGCATAGGTTCATGGGTGGAACCCGCAAGTTGATCACCAAAACATACATCAAGTGAATCACGTGATATCCCATTGTCACCATAGATAAGCACGGCAAGACATACATCAAGTGTTCTCAAATCCTTAAAGACTCAATCCGATAAGATAACTTCAACGGGAAAACTCAATCCATTACAAGAGAGTAGAGGAGGAGAAACATCATAAGATCAAACTATAATAGCAAAGCTCACGATACATCAAGACCGTATCACCTCAAGAACACGAGAGAGAGAGAGATCAAACACATAGCTACTGGTACATACCCTGAGCCCCGAGGGTGAACTACTCCCTCTTTGTCATGGAGAGCGCTGGGATGATGAAGATGGCCACCGGTGAGGGATTCCCCTTCCGGCAGGGTGCCGGAACAGGGCCCCGATTGGTTTTTGGTGGCTACAGAGGCTTGTGGCGGCGGAACTCCCGATCTATTATGCTCCCCGATGTTTTTAGGGTTAATGGACATATATAGGCGAAAGAAGTCGGTAAGGGGAGCCACGAGGGGCCCACGAGGGTGGAGGGCGCGGTGGGCGCGCCCCCTGCCTCGGGCCTTCCTCGTTGCTTCCCTTACATACACTCCAAGTCTTCTGGATTGCTTCCATTCCAAAAATAACTCTCCCGAAGGTTTCATTCCGTTTGGACTCTGTTTGATATTCCTTTTCAGCGAAACACTGAAACAAGGAGAAAAACAGAAACTGGCACTGGGCTCTGGGTTAATAAGTTAGTCCCAAAAATAATATAGAAGTGCATAGTAAAGCCCATTAAACATCCAAGATGGATAATATAATAGCATGAATACTTCATAAATTATAGATACGTTGGAGACGTATCAGTATCCCCAAGCTTAATTCCTGCTTGTCCTCGAGTAGGTAAATGATAAAAGAAAGAATTTATGAAGTGTGAATGCTAGCAGGTGCATAAGTTTGATCAATGATAATTTCAATCACTTTTTCTAGCATCATTATATGTCATAACAGTAGCTCAACTCATAGAACTTTGCATGATCACGTAACAAACTATTCACATGTTAAAGTATAGATCATAAACTTTCTTGAAAACTAACAAACCGTGTTATTAGTCATCAGACAATTACAATTCATCTTATTTTCAGGAAGAGTCTATGTGAGAGCTTTGATTCTGCAAACTTCACATACTAAACTATCATTTAGTCTTCCATGATTGCTACCACTCAAAGCATATTTTTAGAACAAATAGTATTCATCAAACACAGAGAAAGATAGGGGCTTAATGTTTCGCCTCCCAACCTTTTACCTCAAGGGTAATGTCAACAATAATAATTCATGCTCAAATATATTTGAATGGCCATATATGCTTAGATCTTTCCATCACATGATGCTTGCCAACTAAAGAGTAGGTTGGAATGAGAAGGAATACTATTGACTCTTGCATAAAAGTAAAAGATAGGCCCTTCGCAGAGGGAAGCAGGGATTTGCAGAGGTGCCAGAGCTCGAAGCTAAAACAGAGATGAAAATAATTTTGAGAGGTATGCTTTCATTGTCAACATAACGACCAAGAGTTCCCAATATCTTCCATACTAGATACATTATAGGCGGTTCCCACGCAGAAAGGTAAAGTTTTTACTCCCCCTCCACCAACATTCACACTCCACGGCTTGTCCGAAACAACGGGTGCCGTCCAACTATCAACATTCCTGGGGGAGTTTGTTTAAATTATTTGCGAATTTGTTTTTGATCTTTTGATCATAGGACTGGGCATCCCAGTTACCAGCCATTTTCTCGTGAATGATGAGCGGAGTCCACTCATCGTGAGAATAACCCACCTAGCATGGAAGATACTGCTAGCCCCTAGTCGCTACATGAGCGATTCGGGCATACAAAACAGATTATTATTTGAAGGTTTAGAGTTTGGCACATGCAAATTTACTTGGAACGGCAGGTAAATACCGCATATAGGTAGATATGGTGGACACTCATGGAAGAAACTTGGTTCAAGGAATTTGGATGCACAAGCAGTATTCCCGCTTAGTACAGATATTTTGGCTAGCAAAGGATTCTAAATAGCAAGCACCACATGTTAGAGGATCCATAACAATATAACTCTATACAAATATACCCAAGCATAACTCATTATGTTGTCTTCCTTGTCCAACTTCAACTAATTTGCTCAGGTTTGAAAATAATTAATGGGGCTCACAATCATAGAAGATGTCCAAGATAGTATTTATATGTGAAATCTCTCTTCCTTCAATATTCTTTCATGAATTGTTCAAGTGACCAATACAATGTTTGCTAACCTTCAATAAATTTACCACCTCTACTTCTTATATGTAAAGTCATTACTCCCCATGGGAAAGGCATATGAAACATATATAATTTCAGATTTATGACATTCAAATCATTCAACCATTTACTCATAGGATATAAGTGAAGCACACGAGTAAATGACAAACTACTCCAAAAAGATATAAGTGAAGATCAATGAGTAGTTAAATAATTATGTAGCTATGTGAAGACTCTCTCTCATTTAAGAATTTCAGATCTTGGTATTTTATTTAAACATCAAGCAAAGCTAAAGAAAATAAAATGACGCTCCAAGCAAAACACATATCATGTGGTGAATAAAAATATAGCCTCAAGTAAAGTTACCGATGAATGAAGACGAAAGAGGGGATGCTATCCGGGGCATCCCCAAGCTTAGGCTCTTGGTTGTCCTTGAATATTACCTTGGGGTGCCTTGGGCATCCCCAATCTTAGTCTCTTGCCACTCCTTATTCCATAGTCCATCGAATCTTTACCCAAAACTTGAAAACTTCACAACACAAAACTTAACAGAAAACTCGTGAGCTCCGTTAGCGAAAGAAAACAAAACACCACTTCAAGGTACTGTAATGAACTCATTCTAAATTCATATTGATGTAATATCTACTGTATTCCAACTTATCTATGGTTCATACCCTCCAATACTACTCATAGATTCATCAAAATAAGCAAACAACACTCGAAAAACAGAATCTGTCAAAAACAGAACAGTCTATAGTAATCTGTAACTAACGCAAACTTCTGGAACTCAAAAAATTGTACCAAAATAGGAAGACCTAGATAATTTGATTATTGATCTTCTGCAATTGGAATCAGTATTTTATCACGTTCTGGTGATTTTAAACAATGTTTTCGTGAACAGAAAGTTTCTGAAATTTTCAGCAAGATCAAATAACTATCATCCAAGAAGATCCTATAGGTCTTACTTGGCACAAACACTAATTAAAACATAAAACCACATCTTAACAGAAGCTAGATGAGTTATTTATTACTAAACAGAACCAAAAAGCAAGAAACTAAAATAATTTGGGTTGCCTCCCAACAAGCGCTATCGTTTAACGCCCCTAGCTAGGCATGATGATTTCAATGATGCTCACATAAAAGATAAGAATTAAAACATAAAGAGAGCATCATGAAGAATATGATTAGCACATTTAAGTCTAACCCGCTTCCTATGCATAGGGATTTTGTGAGCAAACAACTTATGGGAACAATAATCAACTAGCATAGGAAGGCAAAACAAGCATAACTTCAAAACTTTAAGCACATAGAGAGGAAACTTGATATTATTGCAATTCCTACAAGCATATATTCCTCCCTCATAATAATTTTCAATAGCGTCATGAATGAATTGAAAAATATAACCAGCACCTAAAGCATTCTTTTCATGATCTACAAGCATAGAATTTTTATTACTCTCCACATAAGCAAATCTATTCTCATCAATAGTAGTGGGAGCAAACTCAACAAAATAACTATCATGTGAAGCATAACCCAATTGAAAACTAAAATCATGATGACAAGTTTCATGGTTATCATTATTCTGTATAGCATACGTCTCATCACAATAATCATCATATATAGGAGGCATGTTTTCATCATAGTAAATTTGCTCATCAAAGCTTGGGGGACAAAAAATATCATCTTCATCAAACATAGCTTCCCCAAGCTTGTGGCTTTGCATATCATTAGCATCATGGGTATTCAAAGAATTCATACTAATAACATTGCAGTCATGCACATCATTCACATATTTTATGCCAAGCATTCTATGTAATTCTTCTTCTAGCAGTTGAGCACAATTTTCCTTCCCATCATTTTCACGAAAGAAATTAAAAAGATGAAGCATATGAGGCAACCTTAATTCCATTTTTTTGTAGTTTTCTTTTATAGACTAAACTAGTGATAAAACAAGAAACTAAAAGATTTGATTGCAAGATCTAAAGGTATACCGTCAAGCACTCACCTCCCCGGCAACGGCGCCAGAAAAGAGCTTGATGTATACTACACAACCTTCTCCTTGTAGACGTTGTTGGGCCTCCAAGTGTAGAGGTTTGTAGGACAGTAGCAAATTCCCCTCATGGATGACCTAAGGTTTATCAATCTGTGGGAGGCGTAGGATGAAGATGGTCTCTCTAAAGCAACCCTGCAACCAAATAACAAAGAGTCTCTTGTGTCCCCAACACAGCCAATACAATGGTAAATTGTATAGGTGCACTAGTTCGGCGAATAGATGGTGATACAAGTGCAATATGGATGGCAGATATAGGTTTTTGTAATCTGAAAGTATGAAAACAGCAAGGTAACTAATGATAAAAGTGAGCACAAACGGTATTGCAATGCTAGGAAACAAGGCCTAGGGTTCATACTTTCACTAGTGCAAGTTCTCTCAACAATAATAACATAATTGGATCATATAACTATCCCTCAACATGCAACAAAGAGTCACTCCAAAGTCACTTATAGCGGAGAACAAACAAAGAGATTATTGTAGGGTACGAGACCACCTCAAAGTTATTCTTTCGGATCAATCTATCATAGAGTTCGTACTAGAATAACACCTTAAGACACAAATCAACCAAAACCCTAATGTCACCTAGATACTCCAATGTCACCTCAAGTATCCGTGGGTATGATTGTACGATATGAATCACACAATCTCAGATTCATCTATTCAATCAACACAAATAACTTCAAGGAGTGCCCCAAAGTTTCTACCGGAGAGTCAAGACGAAAATGCGTGCCAACCCTTATGCATAGGTTCATGGGCGGAACCCGCAAGTTGATCACCAAAACATACATCAAGTGAATCACGTGATATCCCATTGTCACCACAGATAAGCACGGCAAGACATACATCAAGTGTTCTCAAATCCTTAAAGACTCAATCCGATAAGATAACTTCAAAGGGAAAACTCAATCCATTACAAGAGAGTAGAGGGGGAGAAACATCATAAGATCCAACTATAATAGCAAAGCTCGCGATACATCAAGATCGTATCACCTCAAGAACACGAGAGAGAGAGAGAGATCAAACACATAGCTACTGGTACATACCCTCAGCCCCGAGGGTGAACTACTCCCTCCTCGTCATGGAGAGTGCCGGGATGATGAAGATGGCCACCGGTGAGGGATTCCCCCTCCGGCAGGGTGCCGGAACAGGGTCCCGATTCGTTTTTTGTGGCTACAGAGGCTTGCGGCGACAGAACTTCTGATCTATTCTGCTCCCCGATGTTTTTAGGGTATATGGACATATATAAGCGAAAGAAGTCGGTAAGGGGAGCCACGAGGGGCCCACGAGGGTGGAGGGCGCGCCCAGGGGGGTGCGCGCGCCCCCTGCCTCGTGCCTTCCTCGTTGCTTCCCTTACGTACACTCCAAGTCTTCTGGATTGCTTCCGTTCCAAAAATAACTCTCCCGAAGGTTTCATTCTGTTTGGACTCCGTTTGATATTCCTTTTCTGCGAAACACTAAAACAAGTAGAAAAACAGAAACTGGCACTAGGCTCTGGGTTAATAAGTTAGTCCCAAAAATAATATAAAAGTGCATAGTAAAGCCCATTAAACATCCAAGATGGATAATATAATAGCATGAATACTTCATAAATTATAGATACGTTGGAGACGTATCACGGGTGTCGGTGGGGAGGGAATGAGAGAGTGGAGAGAAGAGACAGAGGACGGGGGCGGGACGGCCGTTACGTACGCGCCTCTTTGCCGTCAGCCAACGGTTGGCAAAGATTCTTTGTCGTCCGCTTGCGGACGGCAAAGAGGTGGGGCCGGTGGGCTTGAGTTGGTTAAATAATAACTGGACCCACCCACCTCTTTGCCGTCTGCTAGCGGACGACAAAGATTCTTTGCCGTCAGCCAGCGGACGGCAAAGAACTGGCTGATGGCAAAGACCTTGTTTGCCATCAGCCACATCTTTGCCGTCCGTTTTCCTGTGGCTGACGGCAGAGACCTTCTTTGCCGTCAGCAAGCAGACGGCAAAGAGTTGGCAGACGGCAAAGAAGCTAATTCGAGTAGTGTAATATGATAGGCATCCAAGATGGATATAATAAAAACTTCCATATAAGTGCATTGAACACTAGGAGAAGTTTGATACTTGATGATTGTTTTGAGATATGGAGATAGTGATATTAAAGTTGTGCTAGTTGAGTAATTGTGAAATTGAGAAATACTTGTGTTGAAGTTTGCAAGTCCTGTAGCATGCACGTATGGTAAACGTTGTGTAACAAATTTGAAACATGAGGTGTTTTTTGATTGTCATCCTTATGAGTGGCGGTCGGGGATGAGCGATGGTCTTTTCCTACCAATCTATCCCTCTAGGAGCATGCGCGTAGTGCTTGGTTTTTGATGACTTGTAGATTTTTGCAATAAGTATGTGAGTTCTTTATGACTAATGTTGAGTCCATGGATTATATGCACTCTCAACCTTCCATCATTGCTAGCCTCTTCGGTACCGTGCATTGCCCTTTCTCACCTTGGGAGTTGGTGCAAACTTCGCCGGTGCATCCAAACCCCGTGATACGATACGCTCTATCACACATAAACCTCCTTATATCTTCCTCAAAACAGCCACCATACCTACCTATTATGGCATTTCCATAGCCATTCCGAGATATATTGCCATGCAACTTTCCACCATTCCGTTTATTATGACATGCTTCATCATTGTCTTATTGCCTTGCATGATCATGTAGTTGACATCGTATTTGTGGCAAAGCCATCATGCATATTATTTCATACATGTCACTCTTGATTCATTGCCCATCCCGGTACACCACCGGAGGCATTCATATAGAGTCATATTTTGTTCTAGTATCGAGTTGTAATCATTGAGTTGTAAATAAATAGAAGTGTGATGATCATCATTAATAGAGCATTGTCCCCCAAAAAAGAGAAAGGCCAAATAAAAAAGGAAGGCCCAAAAAAAGAAATAAAAAGAAATAAAAAGGGACAATGCTACTATCCTTTTTCCACACTTGTGCTTCAAAGTAGCATCATGATCTTTATGATAGAGAGTCTCTTGTTTTGTCACTTTCATATACTAGTGGGAATTTTTCATTATAGAACTTGGCTTGTATATTCCAACAATGGGCTTCCTCAAATGCCCTAGGTCTTCGTGAGCAAGCAAGTTGGATGCACACCCACTTAGTTTCTTTTGTTGAGCTTTCATACATTTATAACTCTAGTGCATCCGTTGCATGGCAATCCCTACTCCTTGCATTGACATCAATCGATGGGCATCTCCCTAGCCCGTTGATTAGCCGTGTCAATGTGAGACTTTCTCCTTTTTTTGTCTTCTCCACACAACCCCCATCATTATATTATATTCAACCCATAGTGCTATATCCATGGCTCGTGCTCATGTATTGCGTGAAAGTTGAAAAAGTTTGAGATTACTAAAGTATGAAACAATTGATTGGCTTGTCATCGGGGTTGTGCAAGATGAGAGCATCTTGTGTGACGAAAATGAAGCATGCTCAAACTATATGATTTTGTAGGGATGAGCTTTCTTTGGCTATGTTATTTGAGAAGACATAATTGCTTGATTAGTATGCTTCAAGTATTATTATTTGTATGTCAATATTAAACTTTTATCTTGAATCTTTCGGATCTGAACATTCATGATACAATAATCAAAATTACATTGAGAAATATGTTAGGTAGCATTCCACATCAAAAATTCTGTTTTTATCATTTCCCTACTCGAGGACGAGCAAGAATTAAGCTTGGGGATGCTTGATATGTCTCCAACGTATCTATAATTTTTGATTGTTCCATGCTATTATATATTCTGTTTTGGATGTTTAATGGGCTTTATTATACACTTTTATATCATTTTTGGGACTAACCTATTAACCGGAGGCCCAGCCCAAATTGCTGTTTTTTGCCTATTTCAGTGTTTCGAAGGAAAAGAATATCAAACGGAGTCCAAACAGAATGAAAACTTCGGGAACGTGATTTTTGGAACAAACGTGATCCAGAGGACTTGGAGTGGACGTCAAGCAACCAACAAGGAGGCCACGAGGCAGGGGGCGCGCCTACCCCCTGGGCGCGCCCTCCACCCTCGTGGGCCCCTCATGGCTCCACCGACCTACTTCTTCCTCCTATATATACCTACGTACCCCCAAACCATCAGCAGAGGAGCCAAACCCTATTTCCACCGCCGCAACCTTCTGTACCCGTGAGATCCCATCTTGGGGCCTTTTCCGGCGCTCCGCCGGAGGGGGCATTGATCACGGAGGGCTTCTACATCAACACCCTAGCCTCTCCGATGATGTGTGAGTAGTTTACCTCTGACCTTCGGGTCCATAGTTATTAGCTAGATGGCTTCTTCTCCCTCTTTGGATCTCAATACAAAGTTCTCCTTGATCTTCTTGGAGATCTATTCGATGTAACTATTTTTGTGGTGTGTTTGTCGAGACCCGATGAATTGTGGGTTTATGATCAAGATTATCTATGAACAATATTTGAATCTTCTCTGAATTCTT
The DNA here is from genome assembly GCF_018294505.1 of Triticum aestivum. Lineage (NCBI taxonomy): Eukaryota > Viridiplantae > Streptophyta > Magnoliopsida > Poales > Poaceae > Triticum > Triticum aestivum. The sequence goes on along the minus strand of NC_057814.1, from coordinate 369,001,641 downwards.
TTATGTATGATTGGTTATCTTTGCAAGTCTCTTCGAATTATCAGTTTGGTTTGGCCTACTAGATTGATCTTTCTTGCAATTGGAGAAGTGCTTAGCTTTGGGTTCAATCTTGTGGTGCTCGATCCCGGTGACAGTAGGGGAAATGACATGTATTGTATTGTTGCCATCGAGGATAAAAAGATGGGGTTTATATCATATTGCATGAGTTTATCCCTCTACATCATGTCATCTTTCTTAAAGCGTTACTCCGTTCTGATGAACTTAATACTCTAGATGCATGCTGGATAGCGGTCGATGTGTGGAGTAATAGTAGTAGATGCAGGCAGGAGTCGGTCTACTTGTCACGGACGTGATGCCTCTATACATGATCATACCTAGATATTCTCATAACTATGCTCAATTCTATCTATTGCTCGACAGTAATTTGTTCACCCACCATAATACTTATGCTATCTTGAGAGAAGCTACTAGTGAAACCTATGACCCCCGGGTCTATTTACCATCATATAAGTTTCTAATCTACTTTTATTTTGCAATCTTTACTTTTTTCTTTATCATAAAAATACCAAAAATATTATCTTATCATCTCTATCAGATCTCACTTTTGCAAGTGGCCGTGAAGGGATTGACAACCCTTTATCGCGTTGATTGCAAGGTTCTTATTTGTTTGTGTAGGTGCGTGGGACTTGAGTGTGGTCTCCTACTAGATTGATACCTTGGTTCTCAAAACTGAGGGAAATACTTAGGCTACTTTACTGCAACACCCTTTCCTCTTCAAGGGAAAAACCAACGCAGTGCTCAAGAGGTAGCACTGATCACGCGGCTGCGGATGAACGGACTGATGAGCAGTCGGTTCTGGACCTACAGACTGCTTAGCAGGCGGTTCCGAAGCATCAGACTGCTTAGCAGTCCGTTCCACCAGGTTGGTGTGCTGAGCATGTGGTGCAGTTGAGTCTCCTCCCATTGCTTCAATGGCCGACATTTGAACTGGTGGTGCGTCTTCAGTAGTTGTAGGCCTTGCCACTGGCTGCTCTGGGTGGATGAGGGCATCGCCTGTACGGCAGAAAGTCGGGCGGGTTGATCACAGATTAATGCATTAGCCATCGGGTTACGAGTATTAGGTCCCTTGGTGGAAGCACGCGAGAGCTGCTGTGGCAAGGAGGGCATCAGCGGTTGAAGGGCGACATTGGTTGCTCTTGGCGGGGCTTCAGGGATATCATCTATGAAGTCTATTTCCTTTTGTGGCTACTGGATGTGATGTAACAGTGTTTCTCCCAAGGTCCTCTGCACATTTTCCAACAAGAGGCCCTGTTCCAAGAAGGGTGGGCAAACCCAGGCTGTTGCACATTTTAACATACCTTCCTAATGTGTAAGCACGCCCCTCAGTCTGTCTTTCATTCCAGATTGATCAGATATAGCATCATCATGGCAGTTATAGTCTCAGTGTCGCTAGGGTCAGCTGATGCACAACTAGTCTTGTGCGGTGTTGTCGCGCACTAACCAACATCATCCATGCCCGCCTCCCCTCCCATCTGCTGGCTATCTATCAGGGTTAGAGTCTTCTGCATTATCATTGACTCCTCAATTTCCTTTTGAAGCCCCGGATACATGTCCCTCCTCAACCTTTCATAAAATTCATTCTGCTTCATTTCACTCCTCGCTTTTTTCATGTTGAGCCTCTCTTCTTTGTTGAGTGTGAAAGCCCTCTTGTGCGGGACATTGACACTTATACCCTTGCACAGCCAGGGGGCTCTTTTGTTTCGAGAGCATTGGATAGAATGTCACATGGCCCTGAGTTCCTGTAGAACCTTCCAGGGATCTTGGAAGCCTTTAACATCACGGGATACAGTCCTTCGTTACATGAGTTTTCAAAGTAATAAGTTCCGTCGTCACGCCTCCTTGCACGCGCCTGCAAGTAGTCTCTAGCGCATTTGCCCCTGATATCACTAAAGGCCGGTTTCCCACCCGCAGCTACTGCTTCTTTGTCCTCCTGGTCCCATATCAATTTCATGACATAGTATCCTGCCACACCCATACATTGGGGTGTGTGTTCCTCTTCTGAAGTTATGATTGCTTGGCACTCTTATCAGTAAACTCTGTAGTTGCCTTGACCCTTTTGAATTCTGCCCAGTCTACCTTTGTAATTTGGGGGTATGCAGGGATTGGGCCCTTGCCTTCACTCAAGTACTTCTTGTACAACACATGCTTCCAATTTCTCCAAGCATCCCTGGCCTTCTTTAGTGCAGCGTGTTCCACCTGCATTCTCCACTGCTTTGGAATGTTGAAGTGATCCATGATCTCCCGGACTATCCTTTGTCGTGTTTCTGTGTCAGCGTTCCAAAACCCTGGCAGATTAATGTTGAGCCTTGCCCTCCCAACAAATCCACACACACTCCTGAACCTCGTGCGTGCTTAATCTGGTCTAGTTGGAGCCCAAGAATTTAAATCGATGTCGGTTACTTCATATACACCTTTAGGCTGGTGTGTGGGCTTCCTTGGAGCGTTCCCCCGTGTCCTGGCCGGAAGGGTAATTGCTGCAGCCCTATCCCATTCCAGATTACTTGATCCCTCACCATTTTCTAGAGACCTAGGTTGTCGGACTTAGATGAAGATACATCGCCTGAAGCATGATTAATGTCACTACTACTCGGCATCTACAAAGAACACATGCGAAACTGAGGAAAGGAGGATAAGCATAAAGCTAACAACTTGGTAGTAAGCTATCTAAAAATGTCATCCAATAATTTTGAAAATGTACGGCTAATTTGTTAATTTTGTGTGACACGGGCGCCCACGATTGTATATTGACAATAACTAATTGGAACAAATACAACTTATATGTACTAGTTAGGAAGGTAGATAATGAACATATATACGCTCTCCATTATTTAATAGCCAATTTGGGAACATAGCAAACGAAATAGGAAGTGGGTATCACGAGGAAATATGCCTCACCGCGATGGAGAGCAGTAACTAACATGTTTTCTGTGCAGACCCGGTAGGACCACAGGAGAGGCGAGGGTTACAAGAACGATATGCTCAAGGGCGGCTGTCGAGAAAAAAAAGACGGCGTGGCGCGGGCAGCCGAGTGTTGGGAATGACAGTGGAGGTAGGGTTGACGCCGAAGAGCGGGCACACGGCCGGGTTGAGCACGCCGGTGTCGGAGAGGGTTCTGGTGTGGATCTCGGGGAGGGGGAGCTGATGATGGAGATTGGGTGGACTATTGAGTGAAAGGGGGGCGGGCGGTGGGGGGATGTTAGCGGCTTAAGTGAAAAAGGTGAAAAAGAGCCACCGTCGCCGCGCGGAAAGGCCTATGCAAATGGTTGCCTCTAAGCACCCGTGTGCACAAACAACATAATTTCATTTGAAATGAAGACGTGCTAATTTTGAAATGAAGACGTGAGTTCATCGTTCCACCTAGATTTTATGTCCACGATAAGCAATCACCATTATACCACAGGTTTGATTTTCTGGCTCATTTCAGGTCTCGTTTGCTATATTTAAGCCATTTTGGGCATTTACCATGCATTTTGGCATGTAAATCAAATCCTATCTCCAACTGCATGTGCAGATTAAAGGGATGAGGATTGTCGTTGATGTAGGAGCATCCAACGATGCAGAAGTACGATCCATGGTATTTGGGTTCTGGCCAATCAGAACGCACGATTCACATCATGCGCAGGGCATCGACCACGGTTTAGTAGGCTCATGGCTTTCGTGAATGAACCAGTGCTATTTGAAACATTTACATCAACTAACAACATATTCTTGTTTGAGTGAAGACGTGAGTTCCATAGTAAGCAATCACCATTGTACCCTAGGTTCGATTTTCTGGTGCATTTCAGGTCTCGTTTGCTATATTTGAGCCGTATTTTGCATTTACCATGCATTTTGTGCATGTGTGTATATATATATATGTATGTATATATATGGATGTATGTATATATATATGTATGTATGTATATATATGTATGTATGTATATATATATATTTATGTATGTATATATATATATATATTTATGTATGTATATATATATGTATGTATATATATATATGTATGTATATATATGTGTATATATATATACACATAAACACTATTCTGATCACGGGATCAGAATAATATTCTGATCACAACCTGAACTGCCTGAGTAGCGCGCCTGAACTTCCCTCTATACGAACCCGGCCTTCAGGCTATCTTCGCAACCGTGTCTCCCCGCGCGAATTATTCTGGTTAGTTGTGTTCTATATGATGTTAGTGTAATCTACAAATGTTTTGTAGCAACTAAATACCTGTTTTAAATAGGAATCTCGCTCGTTGGCGGATTTTGCTCTCGGGTTGTGATGAAATTGCGTTTTCTGCAATTTTACTGCCCGAATTGTTCGACCTCAACTTCTCCCAGTGCTAGGTTGAACTTCCGCCAACATTGCCCAAATGGGGCTTGCGATATACTGTTGGAAAGCTATGGACACCAGTATCATGTCCCAAGATAATTTTTTTGGCAAAATGTAAGCGGTTTAAGAGCAGTTTTGAAAACCGTTTTTTCTTCATACAAAAAACGTGAATCGTATTTTCGATCGCATTTCTAAACCGTTTATTGGAATGAGGAAAATAATATGGCGTTGGAAAGCTGCTGCAAAGCGGCTTCTTCCACATGTTGAAAGTTTTCTCTAATTCCCTATGGATAAAGAGTAATTTTGGAAAACGTAAAATTTCGCAAACCGAACAGCCGTGTTCGTATTTTCAATGTAATTTCTAAACGGCTAATCCAATTGAGGCACATGATATGGCGTTGGAAAGCTTATGCAAATGCGCTACTTTTTCGTGTTGAAAGGTTTTTCTAATTTTGAACGGTTTAAAAGTAATTTAGAAAACGGTACAACTTCCACCGAGTTCGTATTTTCGAGCTAATTTTCTAACCGTGCGTCTGAATGCAGCAAACGATACGGAATTGGAAAGCTTGAACAAATGCAAAACTTTTTGGTATATATTGTTTCTCCCAGTTCTTTACGGTTTTAAGTCAATTTTGAAAATGGCTAAAAATGTATTTTTGCCGTAATTTCTACAAACTTTATCGGAATGGGGCAAATAATATACCGTTAAAAGGCTACAAAAAATGCGGAACTTTTTCATGTTGCTGGTTTTCTCTGATTCCTAGCCGTTTTCAAGTAATGTCGAAAACGGCGAGATCATTCGTTCTGCCTTTATTGCGAAACAGATTCTTCGAAAATGCACCGCGTGAAGAACTTGAACTTCTCGGCATGTCTGCTTGAACTTCACTCTGTTTTTCACGTGCTTTTTTTGCTCGTAGATCTCCATCCAATGCTCCTAGCTCTCCATCCACTCACCGGAATTGAGCAAGTGATATACCGATGGAAAGTTGATGTAAACACGCAACTTTCTCGTGTTGATCATTTTTACATACTCGCGACGATTTTAAATGTTTTTCATGTGAAATTCATTCAGCGTAGTAGTTGAACTTCCTGTTGTTTTCACGTTGAACTTCTGTGACCTATTTTTGTTTGTAATTGTCTCATCCATTCGTCAGTGTTACACAAATGATACTCCTTTTGTACAAACCTCTCTCACAATAATTTTTTAAACTTTTTTCGCCTAGGACTTGAACTTACACAAATGATATTCCTGCCGTTTTGAAGTAAATTAGAAAATGGCGAGATCATGATTTCTGCGTTCATCGTGAACGGAAATGCACTATGTGATGTAATTGAACTTCTGGGGCATGTCTGTTTGAACTTCACTCTGTTTCTGACGTGCCGTTTTTTGACTATGTGAATTAGTTGAACTTCTGGGGCATGTCTGCTTGAACTTCACTCTGTTTCACTTTATTGTATTTTTCTTATATGAAATACACACCATTAGTACGTGAAATTCCGGTTGTTATCGCTTTGAACTTCTCTCTGGTTTGAGAGAATTATTTTAAAACACAAAAAACAACATATTTTTTTATGTATTTTGGACATCTAAATACACGGTGAACCTCTCTCACAAATTTTTTTGAAATTTTCCTCACCGAGCACTTGAACTTCTAGCAACCATTTTTTTTGTTTATGAGTTGTTTTTAAAAGTGCAAAAAATGGCGTTGTGTTTTTTATTTTTTGAACAGGTAAATCCTAAGTTTTAATAAACTCCGAACGTCCCTGTTATTTCAATTTGAACTTCACCTTTTTATATTTTGAGTAAAGAATTGTATTCGATTTTTATACGAAAAAATCGAACATGGAAATACAAGGTGAACCTCTCTCGCAAGAATTTTTGAACTTCCCCGGACAGAGCACTTGAACTTCTTTCAACAAACCTTTTAAGCATTTATTTTTCTATACTTTTATTCTCACCTGAAATGCATTCCTTGCAGTACTTGAACTTCTCATTGTTTTCACTATGAACTTCTGTCGCATTTTTGTGTGTACGTCGAATTACACGCAATTGAAGGTCACACGTCATTTTTTGCCATTTTAAAACATGTAATTGGAGGTCGGACGTCCCGCAATATAAATCCTGAGCCATGCACGGAGGAGCACGTGAACTCCTTGCAACAAATATTTAAGCTTTTAGTTTTATATTCTTATATTCTTATCTGAAACGCATTCCGTGTAGTAATTGAACGTCCCGTTGTTTTCACTTGCAACTCTTGTCGCGTATTTTTGTTCAACCTCGCTCACAAGAATTTTTGAACTTTCTCAGGCTGAGCACTTGAACTTCTAGCAACAAAACTTTTAGCCTTTGCTTTTTCATTCTTTTTCTTCATTCAAAATGCACACAGTGTAGTACTTGAACTTCTGGCAGTTATCAATCCGAACTTCTCTCGATTACATGAAAATATTTGAGTTTTTTATAGACATCGAACCGCTCTACCTTTTCTATTTGAACTTCATTGTGTATTTTTAGAAATGTGAAAATTGGAGGTTTTTTAGAAACATTGAACTTCTTCGTTATTTGGAATTGAAATTATTGGTTTTATTCTTTAGTAACTAGAAAAATTTGATTTTCAAATAAATATCAAACTTTTTCGCTTTTTCCAATTGAACTTCTTTGTTTTATTCTCTAGGAACTAGAAAACCTGAGTTTTTTTTACATACATTTAGCTACTCCGTTTGTTGTAATTGAACTTCTTGATTTTAATCTTTAGTATTGGGGAAAAATGCCCAAAATGGCATTTTTTGTTTTTGTTTTTTGAGCTTATAAATCCTAGGGTTTATTATACTTTGAACTTCTCGGTTATTTTAATTTGAACTTCACACATTTTTATCTTTTGAGTAAAGAATTGTGTTCGATTTTCAAAATAAATTTGAATTTGTCTTTTTTCTATTTTTGAACTTCATGGTTTAATCTTTAGTATCGGGGAAAATCCTAGTTTTCGAAAAAACGGGGAAAATCTTTTTAAACTTTTTTAGTTTTTCCCTTATCTTAATTCAAATTTATTAGTTTTATTTCTTTAGTAACAAGAATGTGAGGTTTTTACAAACTTTGAACTTCTTAGTTTTATTCTTTAGTAACGAGGAAAATTGAGTTTTTTGAACTTCCTTGTTTTAAAATTTTGAACTTATTGGTTTTATTTTTAATAATGTGAAAAATCTGAATTTTTTATAGACATCGAAGTTCACCATTTTTTAAACTTGAACTTCTTAGTTTATTTGTTAGTAATGAGGAAAATCATTTTTTATATAAACAATGAAACTGCACCGTTATTTTAATTTAAACTTCTAGTTTCTATAGAATGGGGGGAATCTATTTTTATAAAATCTTTTGAAATGCTCCTTTTTTAATTTGGACTTCTCTGATTTTTTAATAAACGGGGAAAATCCATTAATAAAGAATTTTGAAGTACCTTTTTCTATTTGAACTTCTTGCTCAAATTTTTGACCTTCCAAATTTGACTTTTAGATATTAAAAACTTCATTTTTTTAACGTCGACCTGCTGCTTTTTTAAATTTGAACTTCTTATAGGATTTTGTTAAATTTGAATTTCTTATAGAATTTTGTTGTGACATTTTTATGCATTTTTTGCTTTTCTCTGTTTTTTGATTGTTTTGTCAACTCTACCAAACTACACCCTTAATTAAATTTTGGATGGGATGTGTGCCCCATCCCCCCTAACTAAATGTATGAATGACTCAACAGTAGTTGTTGAACTTCTGGAATGTACGGAACAATTATGGTGTTATGTTATTTTCTAATCTATGAAGTATTGCAGCTCAGACGACCACATAATTAGTAAATGACCTTTTTAAATATGTTTTCTATATTTATACATTATATACTTCTGTAGTTTTCCTAGTGGGATTTTTTTATGAAGTTCTAGTGGAGTGAGAGTTTGAAAATATAGTCTTTATAGTTGATCGTGACCACTTGGTAAAAAGACATTACTTCTTCGAACCACACGTTCTTTTTATCAATGAATAGTAAGATATATTGTACCCTATCCTCTCACACACCACATGTTCCTTATACACACCGTCTATACACACTCATCTTTATCTTATTCCCCGTACACCCAAATTAAAAACAACCAAAGCCAGCAGCAACTCGGTGACATGCACGGGAAGGTGACAGGGAAAAGAACACACACCGTGTGTAGCAGCAATGAGAGACATCGGGAGAAGGTCAATGACATGAGCGATGGAAGGTCTCCGAGAGATACCCGAGCAGACTGAATGTCGAGGAGTTGTATTGGATCCTAGTCATCAGCACATGGTGGGGCTGCAGCAAGTGGAATCGCGGCAGTGCTTGGCTGGGTTACAGGGAGGTCGGGGTGGGTGTTCTGCAGGTGACATGCAGAGCCGAGGCAACGCAAGCAGAGGGGAGGAGCCCCAACACGTGATCTCACGACAGTTCAAGGACTGCTGGAGCACCGAGCCAGGTCGAGGTGGCGTTGACGAGCTGTGGCGGACATGCATCTCGAGGACGGCGACGGCCAAGCCCAACGCGGCGGCGCTCCGGCGCTGCACCACTCGCCCGACGCGGCAAACAAGGAGCAGGTTGGTCTCCGGCGAGGGGCGGAAGGAGGTAAGGTGCAGGGGACACCGGGTAGCACGCTGTGGCCTTAGGAGGTGGCGGCGCGAGGGGGTCCTTGGCGCGGTGGTGGTGCGTGAGATCTACGGCCCAACGGCGGCGGACGAGATCGAGGGCCCTGCTGCGAGGTCGCCGGGGTGGGAGGTGGGGACGACGACACATCAGCTGGGGAGGGAGGTGTGGGGGCCGACGCCGGTTGCTGCTGGGGGAGGAAGGTGGGGGCGTCGGAGCTTCTGCCTGGGAGTGAGGTGGGGGCGAAGGAGGTTCTGCCGGCGTAGAGAGGTGGGGGCGGCGGTGCTTGCTGCTGGAGGAGCGAGGTGGCGGCGGTGGCCTGGGGAGGGAGGCGGAGTGGCGCTAACGTGGGAGGTTCGAGGAGGGCGTGGGGATAAGGTCGGGATGTGATAGTGGGCCGGTGAGGTTGGTCTGATTTTTGTTTTCTCGGATCCAGGAACGTCCCATCGGGCCTTATATAGACGCTGTGATCCAAATAGTTATTCTAATCCCAGGATTAGAATAGTGTTGTTCTATATATATATATGATGGGTCTATTATGATAACACCCTTAAGAGTGTTATAATACTAACAAAAACTCTTATTCTGCTAACACCCGGACGCCCACCCGAACAGACCAAAAACAAAAGGCCCACCCCATCCACCCACGCGCACGGTGCACCCCACTCCCCACCTTCTCCCCGATCCCCCACCCCCACCTTCTCCCCACACCGCTGCCTCCAGCCAGCCACCGCCCCGGCCACAACCTCCCACAGCGCCGCGCCCCCCACCCCCACCACACAGCACGCGGGTAGCCGATCTACCACGGCCGCCCCTTCCCAGGCCGCCATCGCGCCACCCTTCACCAGGTCACCATCCCTGCCACCTCTCCCCATGCCTCCAGCATGCCCTTGCCCGCGAGCACCATCGGCGTCGGGCACCGCTAACCCCCACCGCCCCGGTGACGTCCTTCTAGGCCGCGGCAACTGGATCCAGCCTTCCCCGCCCCTGCCTCCCCCTAGCGGGAATGGCGCCGCCCAGGACCACACCCCAGCATCGGATCCGGCTGCCCTTGGACCCAAGCGCCACCAGGGCCTCTCCCCGCCACCACACCAAGTACCCTCCCCCATGACCTCCTCTCTTTGTTGCCCCCAGATCCGCCGCTCGTTGCTCGGCTCACCGACGACCTCACCCTCTCCTTCCTAAAGTGGCACGCGACGGAGTTTTCCAGATGCTTGAGAAGGTCAACGACGACGACAACGACCAGGAAGAGCACTGGCTGCCCCGTGTGCTGTTCTGAAAAGATTTATTTGCTCTCTTTTTTGCAGATTTTGGATTATGCACTTCCCATCATGTGGTTTCAGTGTGCAGTTCAGTGGTGCATGACTTGCGGCTCTCTTTTTTCTTCAAGGAGGTTCTTCCAGCACGGTGGTGCAGTCCGGCGAACCCCCAGTTTGGTGGTGCCAAGGATTTTGGTTCGTATCGATTGGAAAAAGAGTGTTGAATATATTGCAGTTCATTATAAACAAAAACTGTAGTGTGGATGCAGGGAGCTCGTGGTACATTGGTGGTTTGTGTGTTGTACACCTCTTGTAAACAAAAAAAATATGCAGCGCAAAAAGTTCAGCTATGCAGTATGCACTGCCCAGCTATGCAGTACAGATGCATTTTTGAGAGAATTGTTTTTGAAGTGCACTTAGTTTGTGTAAAAACAATATGTTTCATTATCCCTATGTATCAAATGCAATTTGTTTCGTATGCTTAAAAATTAGTAGACTACATCAACGCATGAAGTGCTTTTGGTCCTCGGATGTGGTTCAGTTTTGAGAGTGATGTCACTTGTGCCAAAAATGAAAGTGCTAAAAATTTAGCGCAACAACAAAGATAGTAATGAGGTTCACTTTGATATATGTCGCGGTTCACTTGCCTCCTCTCTGCGGTCCATTCATTCACAAAAAAATTGAAAGAAAAGACAACAAAAACTCGTCTTAGAAAAATTTAGGTTCAACAAAAGAAATCATGAAGTTCACTTGATTGTCTGATACAGTGTGGTTTTCAGTCTAAAAGCGGTGCAGTTTTCTTCCTCGTCTTCAAAAAACTTACGTCCCACAAAAAAGAAATCATGCAGTCCGCTAGTTTGTCTGATGCAGTGCGGTTTTCAGTCTAAAATTAGTGCGGTTTTCTTCCACGTCTTCAAAAATTTACGTCTCACAAAAAAGAAATCATGCAGTCCGCTAGTCCATCTGATGTATTGTAGTTTTCAGTCCAAAAGAAGTGTGGTTTTCTTCCTCGTCTTCAAAAATTTATGTCCCACAAAAAAGAAATCATGCAGTCCGCTAGTCCATCTGATGCAGTGCGGTTTGATGTGGTACATACGACGATTTGGTTTTGCGAACAAACAAAGTCTCCGCATTCGTTAAAATCAAAATTGCTCTTAAACCGCAAGGAATCGCAGAGAGTGTTCTATATGAAAAAGTTGCGCCTCATCGATATCTTTCCAACGGCGTATAATTTGAATTATTTCGACAATCAGTTTGTAAAAATTTCATGAAAAATGGCCACTGCCTCTCGTCGTCAGCCGCACGATATTCAAAATTAACTAAAAACCGTAAGGAATCTCAAAACCATTTCAACATATGAAAGTTGCGCCTTGTCTGTAGCTTTCCAACGGCGTATCACACATCTCGTTTCGACAAACTGGAGCAAAAACAGTACGAAATTTGCAAAAAAATTCAAAAAAAACAGAATTCCGCGATTTACTAAATTTAAAACTGCTCTTAAAACATGACAAATTAGAAAACATAATAGATATGAAAAAGATGCGCCTTGATGATATATTTCGAACGGTGTGTCATTTGCTTCATTCCAACAAGGGGTTTAGAAAAAATCGTGAAAATACGCTCGTTGCCACTCGTCGTCCGCCGCACCGTTTTTGAAGCTGCTCTTAAACCGAGAGGAATCTCAAAAAGTGTTCAACATGGTGAAGTTGCGCCTAAACCATAGCTTTCCAACGGTATATTATACACCTCGTTCCGATAAGCAGTTAAAAAACTAGAGCGAGAAAGGTGCCGAAAAAACACTGCATGCGGTTTTTTCGACACGAAGTTCACTAGTCTCTGTATTAAAGTGTCTTTGCTATTGAAAATGCAGTGCCCTCGCATTGAGCGTGCAGTGCGGAACTGTTATTAGAATAGTTATTCTGCTAATATTAGCAGAATAGACCGACTGTATATATATAGTGTTACTATTCATCACCCAGGGTGCAGAATAAGTTATTCTTCACCCGAGGTAATCTTACGATAATTTCATAATTAAATTACGTTTCGAATTCAAATAGTTACATTCTTATTGATTCACTACGTAAAATTTGGCATGAAAAATAAAAATATAGGGCACAAGACAAGAAATTTTGCAGTTTATGTGTAGTTTACAATATGTTTTTACGTTTGTAATTTTATATAACATAAAATATTTTTTACGATGATTATATATTTTTTACGGTCTCTTTTTACGTCAGAAATAAGACAGAACTGACGAAACGTAAAATTACGGTGTATTGATGGTAAAATAAAGGGGGTGAAGAATAACTATTCCTCACCCAGGGTGACGAATAGTCAATCCCTCTATATATATATATACACACACACACATCAACAGTATTCTGATCACAGGATGAGAATGTTATTCTGATCACAACCTAACCTGCACCGGCAGTAGTACGCTGAACTTCCTCGAGTGCTAGGTTGAACTTCCGCCAACATTGCCCAAATGGGGCTTGCGATATACTGTTGGAAAGCTATGGACACGAGTATCATGAACCAAGTTAAATTTCTGGCAAAATGTAAGTGGTTTAAGAGCAGATTTGAAAACTGTTTTTTCTTCATATAAAATGAATCGTATTTTCGATAGCATTTGTAAACCTTTTATCGGAATGAGGCAAATAATATGGCGTTGGAAAGCTGCTGCAAAACCGCTCCTTCCACATGTTGAAAGTTTTTCTCTAATTCCCAATGGATAAAGAGTAATTTAGAAAATCGTAAAATTTCGCAAACCGAACAGCCGAGTTCATATTTTCGATGCCATTTCTAAACGGCTAATCCAATTGAGGCAAATGATATGGCGTTGGAAAGCTTATGAAAATGCGCTACGTTTTTATGTTAAAAGGTTTTTCGAATTTTGAATGGTCTAAAAGTAATTTAGAAAACAATACAAGTTCCATCGAGTTCGTATTTTCGAGTTAATTTTTTAACCGTAGGTCTGAATGCAGTAAATGATATGGCGTTGGAAAGCTTGAGGAAATGCGAAACTTTTTGGCATATATTATTTCTCCCAATTCCTTACGGTTTTAAGTCAATTTAAAAAATGGCTAAAAACATATTTTCGCCGTAATTTCTACAAACTTCATCGGAATGGGGCAAATAATATACTATTGAAAAAGTACAAAAAATGCGAAACTTTTTCATGTTGATGATTTTCTCTGATTCCTAACCGTTTTCAAGTAATTTCAAAAACGGCGAGTTCATTCATTCTGCCTCTATCGCGAAACAGATTCTTCAAAAATGCACTGCGTGAAGAACTTGAACTTCTCTACATGTCTACTTGAACTTCACTTTGTTTCTCACGTGCTTTTTTTGCTCATAGCTCTCCATCCACTCACCAAAATTGAGCAAGTGATATACCGATGGAAAGCTGCTGTAAACACGCAACTTTCCTGTGTTGATCATTTTTTCATACTCGCGACGATTTTAAAAGTGTTTCATCTGAAATTCATTCTGTGTAATCGGTGAACTTCCTGCCGTTTTCATGTTGAACTTCTATGACGTATTTTTGTTAGTAATTTTCTAAATCATTCATCAGTGTTGCACAAATGATATTCCTTTTGTACAAACATCTCTCACAATAATTTTTTTAACTTTCTCCGACCAAGGACTTGAACTTATAAAAACAAAAGTTTTAGTCTTTGCCTTTTTTACTTTTTTTAATACAAAATGCACACTGTGTAGTACGTGAACTTCTGGCAGTTATCAATCTGAACTTCTCTCGGTTACGTGAAAATATCTGAGTTTTTTATGAATACTAATCTGAATTTATTAATCCTTTTTTATGTTCTAAAGCGCTCTATTTTTAAAAGTTGAACTTCTTGTTATTTTATTTTGAACTTCTTGTTGCCATTCTTTAATAACGAGGGAAATCTGAGTTTTCTATAATCATCGAACTTCTCCATCTTTTTAATATGGACTTCCTGGTTTTTTTGCTTAATCTTTTTTATGAAATTTTGAAGCGCTCTATTTTTAAAAGTTGAACTTCTTGTTATTTAATTTTTGAACTTCTTATTTCCATTCTTTAATAACGAGGAAAATCTGAGTTTTCTATAATCATCGAACTTCTCCATCTTTTTAAATTGGACTTCCTGGTTTTATTTCTTCTAGTAACGGAAAAAATCCTACTTTTTGATAGACATCGAGTTGCTCCGTTTTTAAATTTTAACTTCTAGGTTTATTTAAGAGAGAAAATCTTTGTTATAAAATTGTTTGAGATGCTTTTTTAATGACCTTCTTTGGGTTTGTAACAAGCATTGAAACAATTGCGCCGCACCAATAACATTAAAACTCAGATTTTACTGATGATTTAAAAAATTTCATCTGAAATTCATTCAATGTAGTAGTTGAACTTCCTGCTGTTTTCACGTTGAACTTGTGTGATATATTGTCGTTTGCAATTTTCTCATCCATTCGCCAGTGCTACACAAATGATATTTCTTTTGTACAAACCTCTCTCATGATAATTTTTTTAACTTTCTCCGACCGAGGCATTGAACTTATAACAACAAAAGTTTTAGTCTTTGCCTTTTAATTCATTTTTCTCATACTAAACACACACCATGTAGTACATGAACTTTTTTCCATTTTTATAATCTGAATTTTTTATTTTCTTTTTGAAATCAAATTGCTCCCAAATAATAACTGAACTTCTTTGCGGATTGAGAGAGTTATTTTAAAATGCAAAAAACAATTTCTTTTTTGTGCTTTCGAACATGGAAATACAAGGTGAACCTATCTCGCAAGAATTTTTTACTTCCCCTGACAGAGCACATGAACTTCTTTCAACAAACCTTTTAAGCTTTTATTTTTCATTCTTTTTTTAATACAAAATGCACACCGTGTAGTACGTGAACTTTTGGCGGTTTTGCAATCTGAACTTCTAAGATCATGCGTTCTGCCTTCATCGTGAAAACAGAATCTCCGAAAATGCACTGCGTGACGAGGTTGAACTTCTGGGACATGTCTACTTGAACTTTACTCTATCTTTGACGTGTTATTTTTTGCCCGTAACTCTCAAACCACTCACCGGAATTAAGCAAATGATATACCAATGGAAAATTGTTGAAAACACACAACTTCCCCGTGTTGATCAATTTTTCCTGCTCGTGACGATTCAAAAGATTTTTTTCAACACATAAAAACATGTTTGAATTGGTATACATGAAACTTTTAAACTGTTCATCGGAATGTAGCATATAATATACCATTGGAAAGCTTATGAATCGGAGCAACTTTTTCATGTAGACATGAGATTCAAATTCATTGTCGTTTGAGAGTAGTTTTAAAAATGGCAAAAACGACATCATTTTTGCCTTTTTAACATGTAATTGAAGGACGGACGTCTCGCATTAGAAATTTGAACCATGCAGGGAGGAGCACGTAACTTCTTGCAACAACTCTTTTATGCTTTTAGTTTTTTATTTGTTTTATTCTCACCTAAAATGCATTTCGTTTAGTAGTTGAACTTCTCGCAGTTTTCACCTTGAACTTCGGTCGCGTATTTTTGTTCATAGTTCCTCACCCTGTTCGATGGAGTTGCACAAATGATCTATCTCTTGAAACTTGTTGAGAAGACTCAACTTTTTTCTAATACGGTTAAACTTCTGTTCGAACAACATACACCAATTTTTTTTTGTTTTTTTAAACATGAAACACATGCTGAACCTCTCCCCCAAGAATTTTGAATTTCCGAGGGCAGAGCACACGAACTTCTAGCAACGAAAAATTTAGACTTTGCTTTTTTGTTCTTTTTTCCAGTATGAAACACACACCATGCAGTACGTGAACTTCCACTGTTATCAATTTAATCTTCTCTCTCTTTCGCTTCGGTAACGTAAAAAAATCTGAGTTTTTTATAGACATTGAATCGCTCTATCTTTTTTATTCTCATCTGAAATGCATTCTATGTAGTAGTTGAACTTCCCGCAGTTTTCACTTTGAATTTATGTCACATATTTTTGTTCGTAATTTCTCACCCACTCATTTGGAGTTACACAAATGATATACCTTTTTAGAAACCTGTTGAAAAGATGCAACTTTATCTTATATGGTTAAAATTTTGTTTTGAACAAGTACACCGATTTTTTAACCGTCTATTTTGAAATAGAGCATAGGATTTACCCCTGGAAAGTTGTTGAATAGGAGAAACTTTTTTCTTGTCATTTTGTTTCAAATTTGATATGAAATGAGAGAATTATTTCATTATTTTAGTTTGAACTTCTACTTTAAAAACAGGGAAATCTATTTAAACTTTTTTAGTTGTTGCTTTATTTAATTAGAACTTCTTCATTTTGTTCTTTAGTAACGAGAAAAAATCTGAGTTTTTTATAAACTTAGACCTTCTCTGTTATTTTAATTTGAACTTCTTATTTTATTCTTAGAAAAAATATGGTTTTTAAATAAGCATGAAACAATTTTAAAAAATTGGACTTCATACTTTTATTTTTCCTACAAACAAAAAGAAATTGAGTTTTCTGTATACATCGAACTACTTCGTTATTTTCAATTCGAACTTCGCAATTTTATTTTTTATTAGCAAGGAAAATCTGAGTTTGTAAATTCGAACTTCTTGGTTTTTGTAATCTGAACTTCTCGGGGTTTTTTGAGATGGTGAAAATCAAATGCTATATTACTTCTAGGTTTTTATTTATTTCGGAAAGATAATTTCAATTTTTTTAAATTCAGACTATACCTTTATTTTAATTTAAACATATATGTTTTTCTAAACGAGAAAAGTTCTTGGTTTATTTTGTATGCGCATATATATGAGCACTTGCGTTTGTACTGTGTTAAAAAAACATTGACTTTTTGTATTACAATATGTTCTATTACAATTAACATACTTGACCTTCTCGAACATTACATTTTGACCATTGCACAAACAAATTTATAAAAGTGAAAATTTTGTAAATATGGTTTGTTACAGTTAACATACTTGACGTTCTATTAGTATTATCTTATAGGCATTAACACAAGCACCTTCGTGCACTAGTAACGGCCACAACATGGAGCCCCTGTAGGTTCAGTTCAGCTATATCAATGAGTGAAGAATGCAGAACAAAAATTAAAAAAATTAGAAACTAGTAACGACCACAACATGAAGCCCCCTAAGGTTCAGTTCGTTTTTATCAACGAGTGAGGAATGCAGAACAAAATTTCAGAATTTAGAAACAACAAGGGATGGGACTGCTAGACATTGCTTTCTACTTTGGGAGATACATACAAACATCTTCTAGCCACACATACCACTTCTTTTTCACCTACGTGAGCTACACTAACTTTTATTCACACATAGTACTATGGAGTTGGACGATGATTGGAGCAAAGGTGAATAGAAAAATGTAGGCTCACTCATCACTGACGTAGCACCTCTGTATGTCCCCTGCTAACTACAACTCTATGCACAACGAGGAGGAGGAGCGTCAGAGTTGCCTGGCTGCCACTCGGGAGGATGGAGCAGGAGGGAAGTTGGCTTGTTGGGGCGGCATAGGAGTTCACAAGCTGCTATATGGGGTTGGTCGAGCGGGCGCTAAGGTGCAGCGCAGGATGGCGCTAGCTAAAACTGAAGATTGGGCGTGGCGCGTGGGGCATTGACCACTTTTATGAGAGCAGCTGCTGCAGTTTACACGCACGCGGGGTAGCATTGAAAGTAACACTGTAACACCCTGAGGATCATGCTACAGTAACCCTCTGTGATTAAGCTAATCATGTTGCTAAACAGGGCTTCATCACATTTGGAACACATTTCTTTCAAACTCCTAATTCAAACTTCAATTAAATTTAAAGTGGAAAATAAAAGTTTTCAAAAATTTAAACAAAAATGTTCGGGCACTGCCAGAAATTGCACTGATAATTGTTGTGGAGAAAACACATTTTTATAAAATACCTAAATACTTTTAAGTGAAATAAAACAGAAAAGGAAATAAACAAATAAAAAGAAAACAGAAACAGAACAGGCAAAGGAAAAAATAAAAAAAAGGAGAAGGCCCTTTCCCCCCGCTGGACCCCTGGCCCGACTGGGCCGACCCCCGGCCCAGCCGGCCTAGCCCATCTCCCACTCCCGCTCGCCCCCTTCCCTGTTCCCCCGACCGGGGTCGGAACAGGGGCCGTCCCCGCCGCACCCCCTCGCCGGCGACGGGGAGGATAAGGGCGCCAGCTCCCCCCGCCTCCTCGGGCCTCTCTCCCACTCACCCCCCGCTCTCCCTCTCGGCCGCTGCGCCTCCCCCCGTCAGATCCACCTCCCTCTCCCCTTCGTTCCCCACGCCCGACGCGCTCGCCGCCGTTCCCGTCGTTCTCACGGCCACCGTGCCCCAATCGCCACCTCGCCGTGTCATACGCCGTCGCCGCCCTCGACTACACCACCTCCGCCTCTCCGTTGAAGCTCGGTGCCACTGCAACGGCCTCCCCGAGCTCGTCTTCAACTTCGGACGCCGGCGACCCCCTTCTTCCCCGGTGACGACCTGCTGCTCCTAAGCTCTCACCGGCCTCCGTGTGCCGCGCGGTGAGCCTCTTTCCCCCCCCTCCCCTGTCCTTTCTCTCTCGCGCGCCCCCTAGCTTCTTCCCCGCGCGCGCCCGAACGCCGCGCCGCGGAGCTCGCCGCCGGCGGGTCTCCGGTGACCTTTTGGTCACGGGCTCAAGCCCGCAGCACTCCCCACCGCACGTAGAAGCTTCCCAGCCCCTCCGCTTGCTCGACCGCCCGCCGTAGCCACGATTCCGTCGGGCACCCGTGCGCGTCGCCGCCTCCGCCGCTCGCCGGCGCCGATTCCGGCCAAGTCCGGCGAAGCCCCGGCCACCCCTGGATGCGGCGCTGCGAGCCCTTTCAAATGGGCCTAGCCCCGCTCCTCCCCGAGCCCTGTAGCGCGATTCCGGCCAACTCCGGCGAGGGGCCGCCGCTGCTTTGGTCGCCGGAGTTGCTCCGGCGCCGGCCGCCGACGTGGCCGGCCTGGGGCCACCCCAGTGCCTCTGCCAGTGGGCCCCGTGGGCCCCGTTGACTGGGTCACCCCAGTCAACGTGCTGACTGGGCAGGCCCAGCCACTGACATGCGGGCCCCGCCGCAAAAATAAAAAAGAAAAAGAAAAGGAAAATGTTTTATAAATAAAAATAATTAATTAATCTAATCACTCACTGACAGGTGGGCCCAGTAGTTAATTAACTAAAAATTAATTAGTTTAATCTTCTGTTAACCCACTGTCTATGACAGGTGGGTCCCCCGTGTCAGTTTTGACCAGTCAACCGGACTGTTGACCGCTGACGTCACTCATACGTCATGCTGACGTCATATCCCTTTTTCTGTTAATTAAATAATTCCAGAAATTCAAATATTCTTTGAAAATTCGTATCTTTTAAACCGTAACTCGGATGAAAATGTTTTCTATATGAAAGTTGCTCAGAACGACGAGACGAATCCGAATACGCAGACCGTTCGTCCACCACACCTCCCTAACATATCGAACTAGCAACTTTCCCCCTCCGGTCCGTCTGTCCGAAAACGCGAAACATCGGGAATACCTCCCGGATGTTCCCCCCCTTCGCCGGTACCACCTACTGTCGCGTTAGGACACACCTATCACCGTTCATTGTCATGTCACGCATCGTCATGCTTATGTTTGCATTGTATTTACTGTTTCTTCCCCCTCTTCTCTCCGGTAGACTACGAGACCGACATTGCTGCTGCCCAGTTCGACTACGGAGTTGACGACCCCTCCTACTTGCCAGAGCAACCAGGCAAGCCCCCCCCTTGATCACCAGATATCGCCTATTCTTCTCTATACTGCTTGCATTAAAGTAGTGTACCATGTTACTGTTTTCCGATATCCTATCCTGATGCATAGCCTATCCTTGCTACTACTGTTGTTACCTTTACCTGCAATCCTACATGCTTAGTATAGGATGCTAGATTTCCATCAGTGGCCCTACATTCTTGTCCGTCTGCTGTGCTATACTATCGGGCCGTGATCACCGGGCGGTGATCACGGGTATATACTTATATACTACATACATGACACATGTGATGACTAAAGTCGGGTCGGCTCGTAGGAGTACCCGCAAGTGGATCTTTGTGGCGGAGCGACAGGGCAGGTTGAGATCGCCTAGGTGAGAGGTGGGCCTGGCCCTGGTCGGCGTTCGCGGATACTTAACACGCTTAACGAGATCTTGGTATTTGATCTGAGTCTGGCCATTTGGTCTATACTCACTAACCATCTACGCGGGAGTAGTTATGGGTATCCCGGCGTCGTGGTATCAGCCGAAGCCTTCTTGACGTCAGCGACTGAGTGGCGCGCGCCGGATGGACTGGAACGCCACTAGGCTAGGTCTGCTTCCGGCCGCGTACGCAACGTGCAGGTGTGCATAGGGCGATGGGCCCAGACCCCTGCGTGCATAGGGTTAGACCGGCGTGCTGACCGCTCTGTTGTGCTTAGGTGGGGCTGCGACGCGTTGATCTTACGAGGCCGGGCATGACCCAGGAAAGTGTGTCCGGCCAAATGGGATCGAGCGTGTTGGGTTATGTGGTGCACCCCTGCAGGGAAGTTTATCTATTCGAATAGCCGTGTCCCTCGGTAAAAGGACGACCCGGAGTTGTACCTTGACCTTATGACAACTAGAACCGGATACTGAATAAAATACAACCTTCCAAGTGCCAGATACAACCCGGTGATCGCTCTCTAACAGGGCGACGAGGAGGGGATCGCCGGGTAGGATTATGCTATGCGATGCTACTTGGAGGACTTCAATCTACTCTCTTCTACATGCTGCAAGATGGAGATGGCCAGAAGCGTAGTCTTCGACAGGACTAGCTATCCCCCTTTTATTCTGACATTCTGCAGTTCAGTCCACTGATATGCCCCTTTACACATATACCCATGCATATGTAGTATAGCTCCTTGCTTGCGAGTACTTTGGATGAGTACTCACGGTTGCTTCTCTCCCTCTTTTCCCCCTTTCCCTTCTATCTGGTTGTCGCAACCAGATGTTGGAGCCCAGGAGCCAGACGCCACCGTCGGCGATGACACTTACGACACTGGAGGTGCCTACTACTACGTGCAGCCCGCTGACGACGATCAGGAGTAGTTAGGAGGATCCCAGGCAGGAGGCCTGCGCCTCGTTCGATCTGTATCCCAGTTTGTGCTAGCCTTGTTAAGGCAAACTTGTTTAACTTATGTCTGTACTCAGATATTGTTGCTTCCGCTGACTCGTCTGTGATCGAGCACTTGTATTCGAGCCCTCGAGGCCCCTGGCTTGTATTATGATGCTTGTATGACTTATTTATGTTTTAGAGTTGTGTTGTGATATCTTCCCGTGAGTCCCTGGTCTTGATCGTACACATTTGCGTGCACGATTAGTGTACGGTCAAATCGGGGGCGTCACAAACACGCACTGGAGGACCATGCCGGCTGCATACCGCGGAGATGCGGGGCTGCGGCGGCCGTCGGTGGACTTGCCCACGAGCTCGGGTTGAACTGACGTGTAGCGCAGAGGCCAGCGACAGCCAGGCCACTCTGAACGCTGCTATGGCATGAAGAAGCACGGGGAGAGGAACTCGGATGGACATGGGTGGGGCACTTGGACTGCCGAAGCAGTGGCCAGAGAAACATCGTGTGGCGGCCAGCGACAGTAGCTGGACTACGACGCGAGGGAATGGCGTCACCGGATGCGCTTGGGACGGCCAGTGGTGGTAGGTGGGCTTTGGCCAGGGGCTCGCGCTACAGGTAGCCTGGCCACGCACGAGCATGGCGGAGTGCAAGGACCGGCGGCGCTTGCTCGATCTCGTCGATGGGGAAGAACAAAGGATCAAGGGGAGATGAAATCGGGGAGGGGCGGGAGGGGGCCACCGGGATTCGAGGCATGGCAGCGGGACTCGACACGCAGAGACGAGATCCATCTCGCAGTGGCGCGCGGGAGTTGCCGGAGGCGGTGCCGCCTGTAGTTGCCGGCGGTGACTTGCGTAGTTACCTGGGCCAGCGGCGCGCGGGGTGGGTGAGGTGCGCGGGGGCGCGGGGTGGGCCGACGCCGGGGGGCGTATGGTCGATGGTGGGAATCGCCTATACAGGGCTCCTGTGATCCAAATAGTTATTCTAATCCCAGGATTAGAATAGTGTCTATATATATATATATAGGGAAAATCCATCCTACCACCTGGGGTAGTTACCCCACATGTCTCATATACTACCATGTGGTAGTATATATTCTACTTTATCAATTTAAGTATGTTCATGTACTATATATAAGATACTCCAAAGTGAGTTACATGAAAAAAATTGCATGTTGGCCCATGTTTTTTATTATATTTGTGAAATACATACATATCTGTATGTAAAAAGAAGTATACTCAAAATACGATACACACTACCAGAAAAGTAGTATATATACTACCTAAATATTGTTATATACTACATACTACGCGTACATACTCTTTGATTTGATAAATACTAAATACAACATACAAAACTCAAGTGGTGGTAAGTACCACCGGTGGTAGCTAAAATTTGTCCTACATGTGGGTGTCAGCAAGATAATTTGCCGCAACTACATGTGGGTGTTAGCAAGATAATTTGTGTGTCGCTTTGCGAGTTTTCGTTCATTGTCCGCGAGACCGGAACAATTTTCTAATATTTCGGCCTCACGGTGCAGCCACACGCGTAGGCCTTGTTGGTATTTTAATTATAGGAAATGCATATAGAATCCAAAAATCACGAAAATCAGTGTGTCACCGTGGCGTGCTCTCACGACCCCATGGGAATTTTTTGATAAAGTCTGGCACAAGTTTTGATGCTCGCACCTTGGAAACCGGAGCATCTCACAAGAAGGTTCATAGTTTCCAAAAGGAAACGCAACAATTCGGACTCCAATCGTCATTAACTTCATCGTTCCTCCTCGATTTTTTTTTCATGATAAGCAATCACCGATATTCCCTGTGTTTGATTTTCTGGCTCATTCCAGGTCTCGCCTACTATATTTAAGCCATTTTTGCATTTACGATGCATTGAGTTCATATAAAATCAAAACCCTACTACTACTACATGTGGGTGTTAGCAAAGAAGGTGTACAATTCATTTGTGTGTTGCTTTGCGAGTTTTCTTCCATTGTCCGAGAAGCGGGGAGAATTTTCAAACATTTCAGCCATGAGGTGTGGCCACCGTCGTAGGCCTAGTTGGTATTTTAATTACAAGAAATTCAAGTGGAGTTCGAAAATCATGAAAATTGGTGCGTGACTATGGCATGCTCTCACGAACCCATGGATTTTTTTGGTAAAGTTTGACACAAGTTTTGGTCAAATGAACTGAGGTTCTAAACTTCTGGTGGTGCATTCATCTATTGGACTGTTAACTTTTATGCCAACCTTCCTTTTGTTTAATGGGTGTAATTTGTTTTGTTGAAAGAAAAAATTTGTTCTTAACGTGCAACGACCGGCTGAAGAAAACAGCAAGCCGTTTTTGTATAGTGTAGGGTGTTCCCTATATTTGCACTGCTGGCGAACTTTGATGCCCAGTGGAAGTAAGGTGTGCAATCGCCTTAATATCCTAGCGTTAGTTTCTGGCTTATTTATTTCCCTAGTCTTCTTTTTTCTTTGTTTGCTAGTGGCCGCAACAACTATGGGCCAGATACAGACCGAGGTAACCTTGAGCCTGCTACAGACCATAGGATCAATGGGCCTCCTATGGGCCATCAGATAAATGGGCCTCCAACGAGCCGTAGAATCAATGGGCCTCCTACGGGCTGTCGGATCAATGGGCCAACATGGGTCGTAAACGGGCGTAATTGGTATCAGGCCAGCATGGTAACGGGTCGTTAATAGGCCGGAAGACAGCAAAGGCTTAATTTTGTCATAGGCATAACGGGTCGCTAATGGGCGAGAATACACGACGGGTTGGAAATGGCGCAACGGGTTAACAGGCTACAAATGGGCCGATTCTAACCATGTGTTGAATTTGGCCCATTAGGAGAACATGCCAGTAACGGGCCAAAAGTAATCGAGGGCCGGAAAGGAGCCCAAGAATGTATGGGCCGTCAGTAGGCCGAAAGCTAACACGGGCTAGAAACGGCCCATGTGAATCTTGAGTCGTTAATGGGTATAAAGAAATTAACTCTTTATTATGGGCCAGAGTCACCGCGGGCCACTAGAGGGCCCAAAGATAAGAAAGGCCTCATATGGGCCGAGAGACGTCGTGGGCCATACATGGGCCGAAAGTGAAACATGCTGGTATTATACTGGATGGCCCACATGATGCTGTTGGGCCGAATTCGGGAACGCTATAACGGGCCATGTGTTACCGAGTCGTGAAATGGTCTATATGCAAACAGATCGTTAACAAGCTTTTCATGGGCTGGCCCGCTAGCTTTTGACCAAGTCAAATGGGTCGGCCTTTGTAAGTTAAATGGGCCATAGTTGGGGTTGTGCCACGTGTCGACATATCATAGGCACCTCTCCGTCCCGCTGACGAGCCAACACGTGGTTGCTCTGGCCATTCAGAATTTTACACGTGGAAAATATTCATTGGTCCGGGTGTCAACGGGTTATCGGATCCAAACCGGAACCCGATAGCATAACGGCGACCCGTTATGGTGTATGCCACGTGTCAGTTACCTTTGACAAAAACACTTCCATGATGCGCCATTTATCGTTATGGAAGTGGACACTTCTGTGATGATAATTTCGGTATTGTCATGGAACACTTCTACGACAACACTGGTATGACTATCTTGATTCTGTCATAAAATGGTCACGGATGTACATGCATGACAGAAAACGTGACCTACTGTGACAAACACGTATCATCACGGAAGTGTATTTTTTTGTAGTGATGGTGCCAACTTGTTACTAGTTATATTGAAATTACACCTTGCAAAACAACATCAGTTCTCTCATGAACATGCGTTGGTTCAAGGGGTGGACATGCATTGGTTCAAGGGGTTACAAGTAAAGCAATGTATACACACACCCCATAACAGTCTTTCCTCATGTAAAATTATTTAACTAGCTAATGCAAGGCATTGCGCCGGTTCAACATAGTCAGAGAAAACCCTAATAGTTCAACTGAGGCCATTGGGAGGTTCAATGAACACAATTTGACGGTTAGAAAAAGATAGCACGTTTTGTAAAAAAATATCATTCGATCCGTGAAAACACGCTCTGTAC
Source organism: Triticum aestivum (assembly GCF_018294505.1). Classification (NCBI taxonomy): domain Eukaryota; kingdom Viridiplantae; phylum Streptophyta; class Magnoliopsida; order Poales; family Poaceae; genus Triticum; species Triticum aestivum. The sequence continues at coordinate 368,976,167 of NC_057814.1, read as the reverse complement.
AAATGCATACGGAGATCAGTTTGGGTACTCTATTTTTGAAACGAAAAAAGCACGATCGGTCTCACCGTATTCAAAATACTCTATCAAATACCTCATTACAAACAAACACAAAAATCAGTACGAGTACACTATCTTTTGGACGAAAAAACAGCACGATGGGTCTCACTATATTTGAATTACTCTTAAATGGTTGTGAATTTGAGAAAAAGTTCAACATGGCAAAGTTTTGCATTTTTGATAGCTTTCCAACGATATATTATTTGCCCCACTTCGACAAACTTTTTAGAAAAATCACGTTGGAAACCAAATTTCACCGTATTCGAAATTGAATTTAAACCATAAAGATTTAGAAAAAATTGTCTATACGCAAAATTTGCGTATTTTCCATAGTTTTCCAATGCCATATCATTTGCGTCAATCTCACAAACCATTTGCAAAAAACGTGAAAATAAGTTTCGACCAGAATTTCACCGTTTTGAAATTACTTTTAGATCATGTAGAATTACTTTTGAAACACAGTCAGTCTATTGTGCTAATATTAGCAGAATATTTATTCTGATAACACTTCCGCACTGCACGCTCAACACGAGAGCACTGCACTTTCTGTAGCAAGGGCACTGCAATACAGACTAGTGAACTTCGTGTCGGAAAAAACTACATGCAGTGTTTTCTCGGTACTGTTTTCGCTCTAATTTTTTAACCGTTTATCGGAACGAGGCGTATAATATACCGTTGGAAAGCTATGGATTAGGTGCAACTTTGCCATGCTGAACACTTTTCGAGATTCTTCGTGGTTTAAGAGCAGTTTCAAAAACGGTGCGGCGGATGATGAGTGGCATCGAGCGTATTTTCGCGATTTTTTCTAAACCCCTTGTCGGAATGAAGCAAATGATACACCGTTGGAAAGATATCATCGAGGCGCATCTTTTGCATATATATTATTTTCTCTAATTCGTTATGATTTAAGAGCAGTTTTAAATTTAGTAAATCGCGGAATTCTGTTTTTTCAAAAAAATTGCAATTTTCGTACTGTTTTCGCTCCTGTTTTTAACCATTTGTCGAAACGAGACGTGTGATACGGCCTTGGAAAGCTACGGACGAGGCACAACTTTCATATGTTGAAATGGTTTTGAGATTCCTTACGGTTTTTAGTTAATTTTGAAAATCGTGCGGCTGACGACGGGAGGCAGCGGCCGTTTATCTCGAATTTTTTTCAAACCGTTGGTTGAAATAATTCGAATTATACGTCATTGGAAAGATATCGACGAGGTGCAACTTTTTCATGTAAAACACGCTCTCTGGTTCCTGACGGTTTAAGAGCAATTTTGATTTTAACGAAATGCGGACACTCTGTTTTTTTGCGATCCAAAATCGTCATTTGTACTGCATTAGACAGAAAACGGCACAGCTTTCAAACCAAAAACCGCACTTCATCAGACTGACAAGTGCACTGCATGATTTCTTTTTTGTGGGACGTAAATTTTGCCAAACAAGGTAGGAAACCGCACTTCTTTAGACTAAAACCCGCACTTTATCAGATGGACAAGTGCACTGCATGATTTCTTTTTTGTGGGACGTAAATTTTCCCAAACGTGGTAGCAAACCGCACTTCTTTATACTAAAAACCGCACTGCGTCAGACGGTCAAGTGAACTTCATGCTTTTTTTCTCGAACGTAAATTTTTCTTAGACGAGTTTTTGTTGTCTTTTTTTTCATTTTTTTATGAACATGTGTACCGCAAAGGTGAGGGCAAGTGAACCGCGACATATATCGAAGTGAACCGCATTACTTCGAGCGCAAGTGAGCAACATCACTCTCCAAAGTGAACCGCATTATTTTTTGCTAGTGAACTTTAATACCATTTATTTCAATCATCCCACAAACAAAACAATTTGCATTAGAAAAAGAAGTGAACCTCTTGTGGGAATTTTTTTTGCTATTTTTTTACGAAGCGAACCTAGCACTTGGCATAACACACAGAGATCACGCAGCACAGCAAAAGAAATACAAAAATAACATGTATCAGGTGGCTACTAAACTGCACACTCCTAGCTGCAAAACCACGAGTATGTCGCTATGAGCTGCACAGGGTCGCCATCTGTACTGCTTTGTCGAGGGCGTATGGGACCTCATCGGGCATAATCTGTACTACTTCCTGCAACAACATGTAAACCGAACCTCAAGAGCAAACAATAGCAGACCACATTGAACTTTTCACTTTTTTCTTAAAAAAAGCAACAAAGGCAGTAGACTGCAGGTGCACACGGCAAATCTCATCGCAACGGGGATGCGCCATGGAGGAGAGCACCTTCTATCGTCCACTCCTCGGCAGTAAGTCAATGCAGTGCACTACATGAGCAATGTTGCGGTACAAGCAAAGTTGGTCTGCATACACATCATCAATCACATCTGAGAAACGGAGAAGGCAAGAAAAAGTGAGAGAGATTGGGAGAACCTGGGCGCTAGGGCTGGCCCTTGGCATCCTCGGGCCGGAGTATGAGCTCGGGAATGCAGGAGCCATCGTCCACGAACAACCTCCCGTCGCCGATGTTGTGGTCCGCGCGCACCACCATGCCCTGCCTGCCACAACGAGCACAAAAGTGTACTGCACGAGGATTCGATGATGGCCGCATGTGCATGCTTTGTGGACTGCTCAAGCAGAGCGACAAAACTCCTGGAGAGGAAGACCCTGCCGACCTGCACTAGGGGAGCAGCCTGGATTGCTTGCTGCCAGTGGAGAATCGTAGGGAGAGGAGCAGAGGAGGGAGGAGGAAAGGAGGAGGCCAGGGCGTCCCCTCGATCGAGGCAACATGGAGTCGAGGAGCCTGGATCTGCAATCACATCATCCGCGAACGGCACGACCTCGCCGGCCGAACTGCACAGGCCAAAGAAGTGAGAGGGAAGGGAGCCTGGACGCGTCGGATTTGGCCGAGAGGTGGAAGCAGCAGTCGTCCATGGACAGGTTCAAGGTGTCGCTGTTCGTACTGCAGAGGACTAGAGGGAGGCGGAGGAGAATCCCATGGACGAGATCAACGTGCACCGGCAAGAGGGAGGATTGATCCAGTAGAGGCAGGAGTCCACGGGTGCGCGAGGAGAACTGCATTGGTGTCGTTGCCGTGAGGGGCAGATCCATTGGCGTCGTTGCGTCGATATATATATATAGATTGTACGTCGATGCGTTTTGAATCTTGTAATTATTTTCTCTTTTTGGTTTGAATTCACTATATTATGCCTGATGTTCATATTTTTTGTGTGCATTTTTAAAGAATAGCGAATGCTGTTCATCCAAGTGGACGTGGGTTTGATGTATTTTTTGTGGGTAATTGTTCAAATTTGAGTGGTTGCGCAATTTTTTGGCCACTTATCGAACTGCGAGTGGAATTGTCACCTCTGTTAGTCTCCTACATGTCTGGACCTGTACTGCTTTGATTTTATTGTTGCAGTTTTAGCTTATGTTTGTAGTGTACTGCATTTTCTTTAAGTAGTATACTTCAATGTACTGTATTATAGTGGGCATGACAGCTTATTAGATTTTTCTTTTTCTCAAACTGCATTTTGCGTTTTAGAGAACTTCATAGTATGCACTTTCGTACTACATTATCAGAATAGTTATGCTGCTATTTATGTCGATTCTTGTGATGTCTATACCATGAGAATTCTATTGATCAGCATAGGTTAACTACAAAGTTTTCGACCATTGGCATTGCATTGTTACTGTTTAGAGTACTGCTGTTTTTATATAAGGACGGTACTATGTGTATTAGAGAACTGCATTTCTGTCAGCAGCAACTTGTCTAAAAGGGTGATAAAATGATGCAGATGAGGTTGCATACTTTAAAAGGGCACCGTTCAAGCCTTCTGATGGACATAATTTTAAAAGCATACAGCATAAACAAACCATTAGAATATGCCAAAGATGGGTTGCTTTATCCTAGACAACCTACAGTTAGGAGAAACGGAAGTAATAAATGTTGTCGTTGGTGTTAGGTGGTGGATTGATTCTGATTCAGTCTACGCGAATGCATTTGAGAAGCAACAACACTTGTTACTTGAATCTAGCGAACTACATTGACGTATTACAATGAACTGCAGAATGCGTGGATTGTGTTTGTTTTTTTATTTTTCTAGTTATTGTTTATATTTTTATTTGGCCGTGGTTTTTAGTGGTATGTGGGAATGTTTTTTTGGCGGCCACTCTTTTGCGTGTTGGGCCTGTGTTTGGGGAGTGAAAACGCATTCGAACCAAGTAGGCCTGTCAGCACGGGTGGTTTCCTGTGTGCTGTGTGGGCGTGCTAACATTTAGTCCCACCTCGCATGCCGAGAGTGCGCTGGACCTGTTTATAAGCCCTGGCGAGGCAACAGTCTCAAACTCCTCTGGTTACTTATTTGGGCGCTTATACACGGCGCTCGCTGCTCTATCCTCTCTGGCCTATGGGCCCATCTGTGCCCAATCCCATGCATCATGGCTCAGAACGGACTCGCCTACTGTGGGCGCAGACTTACGACGAGTCTGGGTGGGGCCTGGTTGCACCTGGGTGGTCAATTTTATTTATATTTTTCCTCTTACGTATTTTTCTTATATAGGACGTGCAATGCTTAGTAAATCATCTTGCACTGCATTCATCAGGTTTGTGTACTGCATGTGCACACATTCCACACTACATATGCAGGTGCATTTTTGTGCACTGCATGCTGGTCGAATATTTTTAGTGTTTTTTCTCTTACGTATTCTTTTCTAATATACGGTGTGCACTGCTTTGTTCGTTCTGTGTGTACTTCATTCATCAGAATACCGTACTGCATGTGCACACATTTTGCACTGCATGCATCCTATTTGTGCACTGCATCTTCATTTGTTTTGAGCACTGCTCGAATCACATACTTTATGTGCACTACAATATGTTCTAATATTGAACTCTAGTTTTGTAATTGCAATAAACTTCTTCATAACATAAGCAAAGTTCATCATTACAAGCCATTCTGTGTGGCAAGCAAACTAAGTTCAGCAAAAGCAAACGATCACAAGCAAACTAACGTTACATAAGCAAACAACAGAAAGCAAATTTGATGATAAATCTAAAACGACGCGAGCAATATGGGTTCTTGGCCGGCACCGTCTGCTTCTTCCCCAGGTAGAGTCTCCCCAGCTGCTCCTGGGGTGCTTCTTGGGGGGGCTCCTCCTTATCTAGCTTTGCACGACAAAGCCCGTCCTGGGTGACGATGATGCGGTTCCATATCTCGTACCTGCGTAGGCGTCCTTGGCCGCGTACTCGATGTGCCTCATGGACAGAGGCAGGGAGGCCCAGCGTTCGTGTTCTTCGTTGGTGATCTTCTTCTTCATGTTGTTGTAGTAGTCATCGATGAGCATGTCGGCGACGTCTGCAAGGGAGTCCAACTCCTTGGTGGCCTCGGGCACCCTTCATTCCTTCTGGATGTCGACGAGGTTGGCGAGCTCCAGATTGACGCGCTCTAGCCTAGTTTTGTCGCCGCCGATGGAGATGCCAGCAAACGTGTACCTGTTGTCGGTGAGGAAGTTGTCAAAGATGGTGCACCTTTCAGCGGCGCTCAGTTGGAAGGGCATCACCGGCTGAGTCTTGCCGACGGAGAATTGGACGAGGGCAGGTTTCTGCGTCGCGTCAGGCTCGTTGTTGTACTTGAGGTCAATCCCGATGATCTTGTGGCACTGGAGCTTGAGGTGGCGCTTGTACTGCTCGTGGGAGGTCGCCATCTGCTTCTTGTCATTGGTGTGGATGACGTGCAACTTGGTGTTGCCGTGCGCCTCCACGTTCCTGTACTCATCGACGAACCCCATCGCCGGCAGTAGGGCTTGGTGTCTTCTGTGGAGATTGATGTGATGGAGCGGTTTGGTGGCAGTGCAATGGATACTTGTGTTGTTGTGGATGAGAAAACCTTTTCAGGGGTCTGAATTTAAAGGGGGGTGGCCGCAGCGGATGAACTGCACGATCTCGCTGACGATGCGGTTGTGCAGATCGTGGGTTGGCGTTGCGTCTGTGATTGTGGGTTTGTGGCGATGGAACCGCTCGGATTGGGCGGTTGTCTCTGAACTTGGTTTTTTTAATGTGGTTTTATTTTAGTTTTCATCAGTAAAATTTGTTAACCACCACGTTCTGTGCGAATGGGCATTTGTCACGTTTATATGTATTATACATGTTCCCGAAACTGCATTGCTTATGATACTGCACTGCTTCATCTAAAAAAGCACCGCATTGTCTAGAGGTGCGTGCTGCGCCTGTTTTTGCGTGTACTTGCTGCAGCCCGTGGAAAAAGGTATAGTATATTCCGCAATTTTCGAGTATTTCGCTGTGAACTAGACCATGTACGTATTCCAAAATTGCATTGCTTATGATACCGCACTGCTTCGTCTATCCAAATGCACTGCATTGTCTAGAGCTGCGTACTGCATCTGTTTTTGCTGTAGCCCCTGGCACATGAGGGGGGGTTGGGGGCCCCCATTTTTTTTGTGGCACTTATTTGAAGGTAGACTTTTTTTTCGGATGCGTTATCTTAACACGCGCGTTGTTTTTTTGAAATTAACTTTTTTTATGAATTGCATGTATTTATTTGTTTCACTGTCCGAACTTCATTGTTCTTCACAGCGAACTGCATCTGGTACTAACTTCTTTGTTTCGATCTGGTCCGTCTTATTTAGTCGGCCCGTTTTTGGCCAACCCGTTTTATGTACCTCTTTCCCACGCGGGCCTCGCACGTGGCCCTCCCAGGCGATCCCACTGCTCCGCTCATAGGGAGAGACCGAGAAGAAACCTCTCTCCTCTGTTGCAGCGGCTCCCGAAGCATCTCTCCCTCGAGCAAAACCGTCGTCGCCCGCGGAACCACCGTCCTCAAGTGGTCCTTATTCCTGCATTCTGCGTCCCCGTCCGCTCCGCCAGCCCTTCCCGCTGTGCTCCGGCAGCCCTTTCCCCTTTGTTCCCGCCCCCGCCCCCATCGCCGCCGTTCATCCCCTTTTTTGTGGTACATTTCCCGTGCCCTCGATCTTGATCGTCACCTCGTCTAGTTTTGTGATTCTCATAGTGGATGTCGTGTTTTTTGCTTATGTATTTTTCCATAAGCAGGTGATTTGATCTCGATTTGAAGTCGGTACTCGTCTGTGCTCTGTAGGAAGATCAAGGTGCATCTAGGATTTCGTCAGATTTCGTCGATTTTGTTGCTGATATCTGTTACTTCGTCCTTGTGCTGCAGGCAAATGTCATGTCTTCGCCAAGCAGAGTAGAAGGAGGAGTTCAAGGTATGTGGACTGCTTACTTTGGCCTTGTTTATTTTCTGTGATGTTTATCTAGTTTCCTAGTTCATCCTGCAGATTTGTTTATGTTGTGTTAGTTGTCACCGTTCCTTTGCATTATTTGTCATGTGATATTTTGTAATTTCTATTTCTGGTTTTTATTGAATTCAGTAGGTGATTGCAGTGGTCATAATGATACACCAATTGGCTCTCATTGTCCTGGTGGTAAGGATCATGGTGGTGAGGCAGGACATCAAGTAAATTCACCAATTGAATCTTCTCCCATAAGTGTGGCCCCTCCTTTTGGTATGTGTTTGTTTTTTCTTCTTATTTTTAATTTGCCAATTTGGTTGTATCCCTATTTATGTTGTAAATTTCATATGTGTCCTGTGAGTTTTGAAATGGATTGTTCTTATAAATACCTGCTATTTTTTGATGTGAATGCTTTGTTTATTTTGTGTATGCTGCTTACTTGAAGTTGTTCAAATTGGTGTTGCCTTGCTGTATCTAGTCCGGCATTTTTTTGGAAACAAATGTGAAGTTAGTGTATGCAGCACTGCATTTATAGGTATATGTGAACTCCACTTTCTGTATGTGTGAACTGCATTGTTGTTTTATTGAGGTTTTTTTGTATACATATGTGTGTACTCCATTACATTGATACATGAACTGCATTAATTTTTATTTATCTTATGATTGCAACACTAAATTTATATGTACAGGTGTACATCATTTGTTCTTTTGTGCACTTTTTAATGACCATAGTTAAACTTCCTTTTGACGCAGTGTCTGTTTTTCATGCTGGGGCGCCTGGGTTTGAGGAGGTTACTCAATTGATTGACCATTATTTTGCAGAGGGTGACATTTGTGTGAGCTTGACCAAAGACGTCTCGTCTTGCCTGAAACACAATCACAGTCTGTTGATGGTACAGAGGAAGTTACACAGGAGTGGATGGTCTCGGAACAGCTTCGTGCATATGAATTGAGCAAGAAGAAGTTGAGGTTTTAAAGTGACTCAAAAGAGTATGTAGAGAAGGAGAAGTAGAGGAGAGCTATGGTGCCAAGGATGCCAAATTTGTCAAAGTCAAGCATCCTGCTTTGCAGAAGAAGAGACCGAGTTCTATTGCGGAGGAAGGTGGTACTCCTCGGCGGAGTCCACGTGTTGCTTGCATGAACAAGAATCTTGGTGAGAGAACTGCTGAAGATGGTGCAAAGGATCCTCAGCGCAAGTGACCACATGTTACTGAAGGTCCCAACTCTGACGATGATGACTTTGTGCTTGCTGATTTTGTGAGGGATGCTCAGACTGGTAGACGCAAAGACTGTGGTTCCTCTAAGAGTCAACGCAAGCGTCCCCGTGGTGATGGTGATGAAGGTGTTGGTGTTGACTCTGGTGGGGAGGCGGATGTTGTTCCAAAGGTTTGTTGAAGTGGACTGCATTTGTTTCCTTCATTGATATTCTATCTGTGTTTTTTTGTCTCTTTTTATGGCTAATCTTGTAATGTGGACTGCATTTCCCTTTACACAGAGGAAGAAGTCTAGTAAGAGCAATGCAACTGTGGGATTTCGGGTTCCGCGGACCCTTGAGAGGTTCGAACTTTGGGGTGCGTGCGAAGAACTCGTCCTCCCCAGTCTGCCTGCTCGGTAATCTCACGGCCTAGCTCGACGAACCGAATGGAAAAGAGACACAGCAGTTTACCTAGGTTCGGGCCACCTTGCGGTGTAGAACCCTACTCCTGCTTTGTGGTGGATTGGCCTCGAGGGGTTGAGGATAAACTAGTATAGTGGGAGAACAACCTCAGGAGGAGGAGTGTTCCTATGCTCAATGAGCTGGTGGGTGTGAAGGTGATCTGAATTATCCGTACACTACTACGGTGGTGGTGCTGCTCTATTTATAGGGGCCTTGGTCCTCTTCCCAAATGTACGCGGGAAGGGATCCCACAACGGCCAAATTCAAAGGGAGACAACTAGTACATGCTATCCTGACAAAAGTAGTCTTCGCCTGCAAAAGCCTCTTGTGGTGACGCCGTGGTGGGCTCGGCGATGACCTCCGTCCTGGCGGTCTTGGTCTTGTTGCATGGGAATGGAAACCTTTGGCTGATTCCTCGGGACTCCGCGCCTGCTCTTGCCTCTTTAGCACCAAAGAGGAAACTGGTACGCTGTGCCCGCTGGCGCCCGCTTGGCCTTGGTCATCATGGCTCACGTCACCTGAACCTCGCGAGGTTAGCCTTGCATAGGAATCTCCGCTCGTCGGGAGCCGGCCTGGGGAGGCCGCCCCCACGTGGAGGTCTTGGTGTCGTCCCCCTCGCGAGGCTTGACCCCTCGCGAGGGTATTGAGTTGTTCATGTTGAAGCTGGGCCATACCAGGCCGTCGATGGAGCCATGCCGTGGGCCGTAGGCAGGCAAGTCTGGGTACCCCCGTTCCCAGAACGACGACAGTAGCCCCCGGGCCCAAGGCGCGCTCGAACTTCGCTTCGAGGCAAAGCCAAAGGGCAAGTGCGGAGCACCGCGGGCCCTAACTGCCTACGGCCTCGGTCGATGCGTGGCGATTGATGGGACGTGGGCTCCTCCGCTTCCCCACGCTGCCTCGGCAACCATTTGACTTGACGAGACCCTGCTACATGCAGAGAAAACCATCATTGCGCGCGATCGTTGAGGCCGGCGGTTGGCCTCCCTCCGGCTATAAATGAGGAGATTGGCACAGCCCTCCTTGATCATCTCCATCTTCTTGCCACCTGATCCTTCTTCTTCCTCCTTGCCTCGCCATCTTCCTGTAGTTCTCATGGCGCCGACGAGGAAGCTCTCCGCCGCCGAGAAGGGCAAGGCCCCCAAGGAGGGACCCGGCTCGCCGCCACCCAAGAGAGGGAGAGGTCGTCCCCCCAAGCACACCGCGACTCCTGCGGTGGCTCCTCGGGGGCGCAGGCGCGCCTTCGGCGGCCGCGGCGGTGCTTCTTCTCGAGACGGAAGCCGCCAACGGCGAGGCAACCCCTGCGATGAGGGAAGGCGTGCCATGGTTGCCCGGCCTCCTCGGTCACGCTTCCACTCGGCGGAGGTGCTCCCGGAGTTCGTCGTGTGGTCGAAGAGGCTGGCCGGCACTGGCTCCCGCCCCTCACTTCTTCGCGGGCGAGCTGCCGGCCGCAGGGCTTGACGGCCTCTAGCTGGAGGCTGATGGCTGCTGCAGCAAGGCTTCATGGGTTGGGGTCGAAGTTACTGCAGCCGGTAACGTGTCCCTGGCCCGCGGCTGGCAGGCGTTTGAGCGTGCGTGCAGCCTGAGAAAGAGGTGCACCCTCCACTTCAAGTACGACGGCCTCGCGACCCTCTACGTGAGGGTGTTTGGGTCAGACGGCCGTCGTGTAGGGTGCCGCCCCAAAGACGGCAGCGGCGACGATGAGCTTGGCCTTGACGACAGCCGCGACGACGCCGAGGGTGAGCTTGCCCTTGGCGATGGCCGCACTTCCTTCAGAAGTGGCGGCTCCTCCTCCGGCGAGAGCACGAGCAGCGGCAGCTACGACCAGCCACCACATTGCCGGGCTCGCATCAGGGAAGGTGGCGGGTCGTCTCGTCGCCATGCTCCAGTGAAGCGGGAGGAAGACTCGGACTGAGCCCAGGGGCTACTGTAGCCAGGCCTCGGCAATTGCTGCGGTCGTGCGGGCCACTTTTGTTTAACCTTTCCTTTCTCCTGCATTTCCAAAAAAGTAGAGGGCCCTGCTGGGGCGTGTAATGAACCATGGTACTTATGCCACTATGTTATGCTTATTGTTCTGATGCTATGCCGGGATATCCATGTTCCGAGTAAGTGAGGCAGGATAACTTAGCTTGATACACTCGTGGTAGTTTCCCACCTCGCGAGGCCGCACCCCTCGACATCTGGTGAAGCCCCCTTGCTGCTGACTCAGGAGCCATTGGCCTCAGGAGACATCGTAAGGCTGCAGAGTTGTTAGAAAGTTTGACGGGGTGCCTTGCTCTTCCTTGCGCGAGCCCCCAGGCATGAGTTAGTTGTGGCTTAGTCCATCGCGTCGCGCTGCCCGGGGGGCACGGACTTAAGAGTGTGCGCATGTCCACGAGCTCATCCGAGAATGTCTCGCGAGGATCAAGGACGCCGAAGCTATGGGGCAACGGGGCTTTGGCGAAGTGTGTTCGCGGCGCGGGCGAACCTGACGCACGCACACACCTGGCCAGCCCCCGCGTGCGAGACGTGCGAGGAGGAGCGACAGGCAACTACCGCTATCCCTGGGCCAAAATCGAAAGGCAAGAGAAGTAAAAGAGGGGGAATCCAACTTGGCAATCGAAAAATGTGAGAACTCCAAATTCCACTAAAAGGTTTCCAAACCAATTACAGAAAGCAAGCAAAAGAACAACCGCGTCCGGCACCTAGACTAGTCTTCTCACTAGCGCGGAGCTAAGTGCTACCATTAGGATGTGGGAGGGAGCCCCCGAGGCCCGAGGGCAGCACTCCGGAGACTCTGGGGCATGTACAACTCCACTCATTATTACGTGAGAGTGTCACGAGCGGAGACCTTCACAGGCACTGGGCCTTGCTTCATGGGTAGAAGTTCCGGAGGTGCTGGATGTTCCAGGCGTTCTGGATGGGGATCCCGTCCTGCGTCTCCAGGCGCATGGCGCCATGCCTGGAGACGTGGGCGACCCTAAGCGGGCCCTCCCACATGGGTGAGAGCTTATGCATCCCTTCCCTGGAGAGCACCCGCCTCAGCACGAGATCACCCACCTCGAGCGTCCTGGAGTGGACACTGCGGCAGTGGTACCTCCGTAGCGCCTGCTCGTACCTTGCTGCCCGGAGCGAGACTTGGAGGCAGCGTTCCTCCCCCGGCATGATGTCCATCCCCCGGGAGGCGTCCTGGCGTGCCTCGTCAAACGCCAAGACCCACGCGGAGTGATGCTTGACCTTGTGTGGGAGAACCGCTTCGGCTCCGTAGGCAAGGAAGAATGGAGTCTCGCCGGCTGGCTTGGTTGCGGTGGTGCGGATGGACCAGATCACGAACTAGAGCTCGCCCAGCCAGCCTCTGTCGCAGGCCTCGAGCTTCTTCTTGAAAGTTCTTGCCTTGAGGCCCCTTAGGACCTCCGCGTTGGTGCGCTCGGCTTGGCCGTTGCTCCTGGGGTGTGCCACTGAGGCGTAGTATATCTGCGTTCCAAGGTTAGCACGGTATGATTTGAAGAAATTGCTAGTGAACCGCGAGCCGTTGTCGGTGATGATGCGATTAGGGACCCCGAATCGAATCACAAGGCCCTTGATGAACTTGACTGCCAAGCCGGATGGGATGGTGCGGACAGCCTCCACCTCCGCCCACTTGGTGAACTTGTCGATGGCAACGTAGAGGTAGCGGTAACCCCCAGGCACTCGAGGGAATGGGCCCAAGATGTCCAGCCCCCATACCGCAAACGGCCGAGAGTGGGATGGTCTGGAGACCCTGAGCAGGTTGGTGGATTTGCTTGGCATGGAACTGGCAGGCTTCACAGGATCTCACCAGCTCGGTGGCGTCATTGAGCGCCTTGGGCCAGTAGAATCCGCTGCGGAACGCCTCGCCCACTAGGGTGCGCGATGACGAGTGATGCCCGCAGTCCCCGCCGTGTATGTCAGTTAACAGCTCACATCCCTGCTCCCTGGAGATGCATCACAGAGAAACATCGTTTGTTCGTTTCCGGTAGAGCTCACCATCCTGAATGTAGTAGGCAGTGGCCGATTGAGCCACGAGCTCCGCGTCTTCCTCCTTCTCCGGTAGGGTCCCCTGAAGCAGGCACGCCTTGAACTCTTTGGTCCAGCACCCCTCCTCAAGCTCGAGCACAAGGAGTAGATGCACTCCCGAGGTTGGGCCCCAAGTGGGGGCTCTCGAGAGGGGCACTGGGGGGAGCTCCTCCTGGGGCGGTGTTGGTTCCGTAGCAGGAGGGGCTGCTGAAGGCTTGAAGAGACGCTCCTCGAAGATGCCAGGCTCCTGAGGCAGGCACCGGGACGACCTCTTGGCGATGTCGTCTACTTCCTTGTTTGTGCCACGTGGCACATGCTGTAGTTCTAGACCCAAGAATTATTTATCGATTTTGCTTATGCCTCCATGTGTTCATCCTTTGGCTCTTATACTTTGTTGGAGAAGTTGACGAGGAGCTGGGAGTCACCCTTGATGGTGAGGCGCTTTACTCCCAAGGCTGTCGCAGCCTTGAGACCGGTGATCAAGCTTTCGTACTCCGCGATGTTGTTGGAGACCTTCTCGCCCTGCTGGAAGCAGAGCTGCACAGCGTAGTAGAGCTTGTCCTGCAAAGGCGCTGTCGAAGTTCATGACCCAGCCATCTGGTGCCTCACTTCCTGGCCAGAGGGGTCGGTCTTGGCCTACCTCGGTGCTTGGAACGCCAGTCCATTCCGCCACGAAGTCGGCGAGTGCAGCACCCTTGATGACCCTGGTGGTGCTGAACTCCAGCTAGAATGCCTGCAATTCAATGTTCCATTCGGCGACTCTCCCTGCAACATTGGGTCTCCAAAGCACCCTCTCCAGAAGGTAAGCCGAGATGACCTTGATGGGGTGGCCTTGGAAGTAGTGGCGCAGCTTGCGGGTGGCAACAAGGAGTGCGAGCAAGAGCTTTTGTGGCATGGGGTAGCGTGCCCGCGCGTCGCGTAGTACCGTGCTGACGAAGTACACCGGGTGCTCGACGAGGGCGGAAGTGTCGGTGAGGTCTTGTACCTCCTGAGGCTGGGGGACCTCAGGAGCTTGGCCGTTTGTCGGGGCAGGCAATTCCTCAGGAGCGCCGTCCTGAAGTTGCGTCATCTTGGCGGTGTGCATGGCGTCGCTTGGTGGGCCTCTGACCTGGCGCTCCTCCCGGATGGCCAGTAGCGCTGCGCTGGCAGAGTGAGGCGTGGCGGCCAGGTAAAGCACCATGGGCTCAAGAGGACACGGCGCTACCATCACTGGTGGGCTGGTGAGGTATCTCTTGAGGTCTTGGAATGTCACGTCAGCCTCCGGAGTCCACTCGAACTACCCCTTCTTTTTCATCAGCTTGAAGAACGGGAGGGCGCGTTCTTCCAGCTTGGAGATGAAGCGCCCCAGCGAGGTCACACAGCCCGCCAGCTTTTGCATTTCCTTGAGAGTCTGCAGCGGGCTCATCCTTTCTATTGCCTTGACCTTCTCTGGGTTTGCCTTGATTCCCTGTGCGACACCAGAAAGCCTAGCAGCTTGCCGGAGGGAATGCCAAACACACATTTCTCCGGGTTGAGTCGTAAATCTACCTTGCGCAGACTGGCAAATGTTTCTTCCAGGTCTTCGATGAGGGTTCTGGCCTCCCGAGACTTCACCACTATATCGTCGACGTAGGCCTCGGCGTTCCTCCCGAGCTGCCGGCCCAGAGCGATGTGCATCAGCCGCTGGAAAGTCGCTCCGGCGTTACGCAGCCCAAACGGCATGCAGGTATAGCAATACACCCCGCATGGAGTTAAGAAGGCTGTCTTCGCGACGTCCTGCATCGCCATCTTGATTTGGCAGTAGCCTGAGAAGGCGTCCAGAAAGCACAGCAGGTCACACTCGGTGGTGGAGTCGATGATCTGATCGATACCTAGGAGCGGGAGAGGATCTTGAGGGCAAGCCTTATTGTGGTTGGTGAAGTCGACGCACATGCGTTCCTTCCCGCCTTTCTTGGGGACAATGACCGGGTTCGCCAACCATTCCGGGTACCGCACCTCCTGAACGTCGCCAGCTTCTTGCAATTTGCATGTCTCCTGGATGGTGAATGACTGCTTCTCTGCAGACTGCCACCGGGCCTTCTGCTTCACCAGGCGCACATTGGGGCACACCCTCAGGTGGTGCTCGATTATCCCCCTCGGGATCCCAACCAGATCCTTGGGCTTCCATCCGAACACATCCTTGTTCTTGTGCAAGAAGCTAACCAATGCCACCTCTTGATCCGAAGGGAGGCCGGCACCTATGGTGAAGGTGGCGCCCGACGCTCCATCCTCATCGACCGATACCTGCTTCCTCTCGGAGTGGTCTTGGGACAACAATAGCTTCTTCTTCGACGGTGCGGCCCCCGGAGCCTCTAGGGCTCTTTCCTCCTCCTGCGCGGCCCTAAAGGCGAGCTTGAGGGCCAACAAGGCATCCTTGGTGTCTCCGGCTACAATGAGGATGCCGCTGCTCCTCGGCATCTTCATGTGGTTGTAGGCAAGATGAGTTGCTGCCATGAACTTGGCCAGGGCCGGGTACCCGAGGATGGCGTTGTACGGGAGGCCAACGCGGGCGATGTCAAAGTCGATAAGCTCGGTGCGGTAGTTGTCGCGGGTGACAAAGGTGACGGGGAGGTGGATCTGCCCTAGGGGGCAGGTGGAGCCGTCCACGAACCCAGAGAAAGGCTTGGTGGGGCGGAGCCGGCCATGTGGCACATGAAGCAAGCCGAAAGCTTCCACCGAGAGCAAATTGAGACTAGCTCCACCGTTGATGAGAGTCTTGGTGACCGCCACGTTGCACATGGTGGGGGTGCAGAGCATCGAGAGCGCGCCGGCGCCCACGGTGGTCGCGGGGTGGTCTCTCCAGTTGAAGGCAAGGTCAGCCTTGGGCGCCGCCCATACCAGAGGAGCTCCCTGCTGCACGTGGGCGGCACCCACCTGGCGGAAGAACTGCTTGACATGGCGGCCCGAGGGTGGCGCCTACGAGCCACTTAGGAGGGCTGCGATGGCGTGGGGTGCCGGTGCCGCGAAGCGTGCGATGAAGAGGCCGCGAGCTCCTCCCAGGACGCCACAGAAGACCCTGGAAAGTTGAGAAGCCAGGCGCGCGGCGTGCCCGCAAGGGCCATGGGGAGCCAGTTCGCCATGACCTTGTCATCGCCGCCGGTTGCCCAAACAGCCTCCTCGTATGCTTGGAGGAAGCCTGTCGGGTCCGCCGTGCCGTCATATCAGGGCGGCATGTCCGACCTGAACTTGGGCGGCCACTGCACCCGCCGCAGGGCGGTGGTGAAGGCTCGGAGGCCCTCGGCTCCTCCGAGAGCGCGCGTTGATCCAGTCGATGGAGAAGCGTCTGCCATGAGAGCCGAACAGCAAAGCGCAGCGGACAACGTGGCGGATCCCCGACACACCCCTACCTGGCGCGCCAAATGGAAGATTTCGGGTTCTGCAGACCCTTGAGAGGTTTGAACTCTGGGGTGCGTGCAAAGAACTCATCCTCCCTAGTCTTCCTGCTCGCTAATCTCACGGCCTAGCTCGACGAACCGAATGGAAAAGAGACACAGCAGTTTACCCTGCTCCTGCTTTGTGGTGGATTGGCCTCGAGGGGCTGAGGATGAACTAGTACAGTGGGAGAACAACCTTAGGAGGAGGAGTGTTCTTGCGCTCGATGAGCTGGTGGGTGTGAAGGTGATCTGAATGATCTGTCCCCTACTATGGTGGTGGTGGTGCTCTATTTATAGGGGCCTTGGTCCTCTTCCCAAATGTAGCTGGGAAGGGATCCCACAACGGCCAAATTCGAAGGGAGACAACTAGTACATGCTATCCTGACAAAAGTAGTCTTCACCTGCAAAGCTTCTGGTGGTTACGCTGTGGTGGGCTCGGCGATGACCTCCGTCCTGCAGTCCTAGCGGTCGTGGTCTTGTTGCATGGGAATGGAAACCTTTGGCTGATTCCTCGAGACTCCGCGCCTGCACTTGCCTCTTTAGCACCAAATAGGAAACTGGTACGCTGCACCCGCTGGCGCCCGCCTGGCCTTGGTCGTCATGGCTCACGTCACCTGAACCTCGCGAGGTGAGCCTTGCATAGGAATATCCACTCCTCGGGAGCCATCCTTGGGAGGTCGCTGAGGGAGTCCTGGATTAGGGGGTCCTCGGACAGCCGGACTATATACCTTGGCCGGACTGTTGGACTATGAAGATACAAGATTGAAGACTTCGTCACGTGTCCGGGTGGGACTCTCCTTTGCGTGGAAGGCAAGCTTGGCAATTTGGATATGTAGATCTCCTCCCTTGTAACCGACTCTGTGTAACCCTAGCCCCCTCCAGTGTCTATATAAACTGGAGGGTTTAGTCCCTAGGACAACAACAATCATAATCATAGGCTAGCTTCTAGGGTTTAGCCTCTACGATCTCGTGGTAGATCAACTCTTGTAATACTCATATCATCAAGATCAATCAAGCAGGAAGTAGGGTATTACCTCCATCGAGAGGGCCCGAACCTGGGTAAACATTGTGTCCCCCGCCTCCTGTTACCATCCGCCTTAGACACACAGTTCGGGACCCCCTACCCGAGATCTGCCGGTTTTGACACCGACATTGCTGCTTTCATTGAGAGTTCCACTGTGCCGTCACGATAAAGGCTTGATGGCTCCTGCGATCATCGGTAACGATGCGTTCCAGGGTGAGGTTTTTCTCCCCGGACAGATCTTCATATTCGGCAGCTTCGTACTGCGGGCCAACTCGCTTGGCCATCTGGAGCAGATCGAGAGCTACGCCCCTGGCCATCAGGTCAGGTTTGGAAGCTTGAACTATACTGCCGACATCCGCGGAGACTTAATCTTCAACGGATTCGAGCCCATGTTAGGTGCGCCGCATAGTCACGACGAGCACGACTTAGCTCTGCCGTCAGACGGTGTTCAGGAGATCACACCTGTGGCTACTCCGGCCCTCAATCCAGAGCAGATCATGTCGTCCGAGGACGGGTGGATAGACCCCGCCATGGAGGCCGCACACTCAGCGGCGATAGAGCCGAATACTGACTTCACCTCCTATGAGACCTGTTTTACCGGACCCTTGGATTCGTCCCCGGCCACAGGCTCCGAACCGCTTGCGTCCATGCCTATCCAATCTGATTGGGCACCGATCATGGAGTTCACCTCCGCGGATATTTTTCAGCGCTCACCCTTGGGCGATGTGCTAGATTCATTGAGGTCTCTCTCCTTGTCAGGAGACCCTTGGCCAAACTATGCCCGGCTTGAGTGGGAAGCGGATGACAAAGAAATTCATTCCCGGCCCACCACCCACTTAATAGCCACTGTCGACAACTTAACCGACATGCTTGATTTCGGCTCCGAAGACATCGACGGTATGGACGACGATGGAGAAGAACAGGAACCACCGCCCACAGGGCGCTGGATAGCCACCTCATCATATGATATATATATGGTGGACACCCCCAAAGAAAGCGATGGCAATAAGGCAACGGAGGATAATCCCCTCGAGAAGCAATCTAAGCACCGGCGTCATCGGCGCCGCTCTAAGCCCCGCCATAGCAAAAGCAGCGATACCGGCACAAGAGACAATAACGCTGTGGATAGTGCCGAAGACAAAGACAATCCCCTCCAGCCAGGCTTCGAGCGGGAGGATGGGCAAGCTAGCCCTAAGGAACAGGCGACAGACGGAGAATCAGAGGATGAAAATTACATGCCCCTCTTCAAAGACGAGGTGAGTCTCGGCGATGAAGAATTTATCGTGCCTGAGGATCCCGTCGAGCAGGAGCGCTTCAAGCGCCGGCTTATAGCCACAGCAAAAAGCCTGAAGAAAAAGCAGCAGCAGCTTCAAGCTGATCAAGATCTGCTAGCGGATAGATGGACCGAGGTCCTGGCAGCCGAGGAATACGAACTCGAACGCCCAACCAAAAGTTACCCAAAGCGCAGGTTGCTACCCCAAGTCGAAGAGGAATCATTAAAGCCTACACTACCAGCGTATGATGCGGCTGACCGGCCACCTCGTGGCCGAGACAAAGCGGCATATCAGCCCGAAGTCCAGCCGGCACCCCGTCGCCAGTCAAACAAAAACACCAAGGCCCGGGGCAACACGCAAGACCTGCGATACGTATTGGAAAACAAAGCAGGACATACAAGATCGATCTACGGATCACAGGGGCGCGCCCCAACGCATGACGACGACCGTCACGCCGGATATACTAAAAGCAAATCCGGCCGGGCCGAATACAGCAGACAAGACTCGTATGAACTGCGTAGTGATATAGCCCGGCACAGAGGCGCCGCACACCCCCTATGCTTCACTGATGAAGTAATGGATCGTGAATTCCCAGAAGGGTTTAAACCCGTGAACATTGAATCATATGATGGTACTACAGACCCCGCGGTATGGATAGAGGATTTCTTCCTCCACATTCCCATATCCCGCGGGGATGATCTACACGCCATCAAGTATCTCCCACTAAAACTCAAAGGGTCGGCTCAGCATTGTCTGAATAGCTTGCCGGCAAACTCCATCGGAAGTTGGGAGAACCTGGCAGACGCATTCCTGGACAACTTCCAGGGCACTTATGTGCGACCAGCGGATGCTGATGATTTAAGTCACATAACACAACAGCCCGGAGAGTCAGCCAGGAAATTCTGGACTCGGTTCCTAACTAAAAAGAACCAAATTGTTGACTATCCGGATGCCGAAGCCCTAGCGGCCTTTAAACATAACATCCGTGACGAGTGGCTCGCCCGACATCTCAGCCAAGAGAAGCCAAAATCCATGGCAGCCCTCACGACACTCATGACCCACTTTTGCGCGGGCGAGGATAGCTGGTTGGCCCGTAGCAACAACAGAGCAAGCAACCCTGGCACATCAGAGGCCAGAGATAGCAACGGCAAACCCCGACGCAACAAACACAAGCACCGCAAAAATGGTGAAAACGTCGAAGATACGGCAGTCAATGCCAGATTTAGTTGATCTAAGTCCGGTCAGCGGAAAGGGCCATTCAAAAATGACAATTCGGGTCCGTCCAGTCTGGACCGCATACTCGACCATCCATGCCAAATTCATGGCACCCCAGGAACACCAGCCAATCATACCAACAGAGAATGCTGGGTCTTCAAACAAGCCGGCAAGTCAGGCGCCAAAAACAAAGATAAGGGGTCTCAAAGCGATGATGGCGACGAGGAGCCCAGATCACCGAATACAGGAGGGCAAAAGAAATTTCCCCCGCAAATCCAAACGGTGAACGTGGTAAACGCCACCCACACTCCCAACCCGGACCGGATGCGCACCCTTAGGGATGTCGACTTAACGGAACCAGACGTCCCACAATACAAACTAGGGTCGATCACCTTCAACCGCACGGATCGTCCGGTTAACACCAATCAGGGCAATTCAGCCGCACTAGTCCTCGACCCAATAATTGACGGGTTCCACCTCACACGAGTCCTTATGGACGGAGGCAGCAGTCTAAACCTGCTTTACCAGGACACAGTGCGCAAGATGGGCATCGATCATTCGGTGATCAAGCCCACTAAAGCCACCTTTAGAGGTATTATACCAGGTGTGGAGGCCAGCTGTACAGGCTCCATCGCCCTTGAGGTAGTCTTTGGATCACCAGACAATTACCGTGCCGAAGAGTTAATCTTCGACATCGTCCCCTTTCGCAGTGATTATCAGACACTGCTCGGATGAACCGCGTTCGCTCAATTCAACGCGGTGCCACATTATGCCTACTGTAAGCTCAAGATGCCCGGTCCGCACGGCGTCATCACGGTTAATAGCAAGGCCGAACTCTCCCTCGGTACCAAAGAGTATACCGCTGCTTTAATAGCAGAAGCAACGAGTGGCACCTTTCAATCGAACCTCGAGTCGACGGCCAAGCTCCCGGACACCACCAAAGGACTCTGAACTACTTCGTGGAAGGATAGCCCGGCTCGTCCAGAGCTCAATTAAACACTCCGGCGAAGGCCAGGACAGGCCACATACCGCGGCTCAACTGCTCTGCGGCACACAAACATATCTTGCATTTCTGTATAGGTTCATTTTCGCCCAGGCAAGGACCGGCGACATGGAAACAGCTCGAACGCGCAAGGGAACTCTTAGATATTCCCCTCGATGACCATCCGACTACACTCCGGATCCGCACACAGCCTCTTCCCGCCTGGTCTCAGTATGTTCTGCAGTCACTTTCTCCTTTTTTACTTTACATGTACTCATACGCATCGACGTATTATTTAAATACGACATGTGGATTTACACGACACTTATCTGCCATTATCTCTTATTGAAATTCTTTTGTCAAATGGCATCCGTACACCGCGATATGCCTTAAATATGCCAGGGGCTTCGTTTTACCCATAATACGGCAATAAACTCCGAACACCCTCATGGAAGTTCGGCACCCCGATCTTATAGCATTATATGCATCAGCTCCGAATCATGTCTTGGGTCAAATGTTGGGTTTGCCCGGCTCCCATGTTTTGATGCCTTACGTTCCGCTATATCGGCTAAGGCGGCACTAGGAGAACTACTGTGATTATGTCCCGGTTCTTCCGGACGAGCACCTCAGTAGAGAAAGCCGAAAACTGACTGTCATGATACGGCGAGAGCTAGTCAGCTGTTCGAGAGGTTGTAAAATCTTTAAGGATTCTTCCCGCATAATGCCATAAGCAATGCAGCGTGCGATGGATCGGCTTTTCTTCCGATCAGGTGCTTATAGAGCCCCTCGTGCGGTCTTCCGAACACCAGGGGCTGCGCCTACCTTCCTTTTCTAAAGCTCCTATGGCTAAGTGAGAGTGATAAAGCCCTATAGTCCGATTGCCTGGTTCGTTGTGCTGAACACCTCCTTCGAAGGACCCAAAACTGGGATAAAGAGTGATCAGGTTTATCCCGAACACCCCCGTACTTCCTACGTGGGGGCAGAAGCCGACGACTGGCCAACTCTCAGGATTAATATATAAAACGGCCGCGCAGGAGGATAAACTTTTATATAACAGGCAATAAATAATAGAAATGACCTTGTTCAACATTACAAAGGACAACATGATTGTATTCATGGAAATATAATGTCCTTGGTGCATTGCTCCGCCGCAAGGCAGGATCCTTTCAGGACACTTTCATAATATAACTCAGGCTTGCGGTGCTCCTTTCCCTCCGGCGGTCCCTCGGTCACCAGCTTTTCAGCATCCATCTTCCCCCAGTGCACCTTTGCGCGGGCGAAGGCCATTCGCGCACCCTCTATACAGACCGACCGCTTGATGACGTCCAGTCGAGGGCAGGCACTCGCAAGCCGTTTCACGAGCCCGAAGTAGCTGCCTGGAATCGGCTCAGCGGGCCATAGCCGGATAATCAAATCCTTCATGGCTAGCTCGGCCGCCTTCTGCAGTTCGATCAGCTGTTTCAGTTGGTCGGCAAAAGGCACCGGATAATTCGGTGCCAGATACTGTGACCAGAAGAGCTTATCCGCAGTGTTCCTTTCTTCGGCTCGGTAGAATTGTGCGGCATCAGATATGCTGCGTGGCAGCTCCGCAAACACCCCTGGAGAAATCCGAACTCAAGATTAGAAACATGATTTTCTCCCCAAATACTTTCCTTACGTGGAACAAGCCTTACCCGCCGCGATCTTCCTCGCCTCTTGGATCTCCTGCAGGGCACCCTGGGTTTCCCCCTGGGCATCGCATGCGGCCTGATGAGCCTTGGTAAGTTCGGATTCTTTCTCCATTAGACTCTGCTCCAAGGCCTCGCATCTTCTCACGACCTCTTGAAGCTCTTGCTCAGCTTCAATAACCCTGGCCTCGTGCTTCTCACGAAGAGCCCGCTCTGCGGCTGCCGTTCCCTCGGCCTCGGCAACAGCCTTCTTCAGAGCCTCGACTTCGGTCATCGCCCCTGGCGCAAATCACAAAACATATTTCAAAAAAAATTCGTTCGCACTGAACGTGAGCAAGGTTTGTGCATACCTTGTTTATCCTCCAACTGCCTTTTCAACTGGCCAAATTCTTCTATGGCCCACTCCAGACTTCGATTTAGTCCGGAGACCTCCGCAGTACGAGAGGTGGCAGTCGCTACAGACGCCTGTTTATACCAAAAGAGAGGTAAATGTCATCAAGTGAGTCTCCTGCGAACATAGATTTGATCCTCTGTCCGGTTCTTTCTCTCACCGAACAGTGTATCAGGGGCTACTATCTATACTGTGACACTCTTCGAAACTTCCTAAAACATACCTCAAAGCCTCTTATAAGGCTAATACAGGCTTCATTCAGCCCACTCTCCGCAGATTGAATCTTCTCAATCACCGCACCCACAAGGGCACGGTGTTCATCGACGACGGAGGCGCTTTTCAGCGCCGCCAATAAAGTATCCAGCATCTCTTGTTGGACAGAGGTTGCCGGTGGAACAGGTACACCCCCTCTAGTCGAGGGAGACCGCCTGCCTGACTCTGGAACCATATTGGTCTCCGGAATTGTGTCCGGCTGGTGGCTGAATTCAAGATGGCTCCCGCCGACGACGCCCATGGGAGCCTTCCCTCCCATGTGTCCGGCCCCTGAAGTTTGACCTCCTGGCGCCACCTTGGCAGTCTCCCCCCTCCTTGGCCTGGGTCCTCCTGGGACAAAGCCTCGGTGTCATTCACATGTTTGGGGGAAGGGACCCTCGGGGGTGTCTCGCTCTCCATAGCGTCCGAGCTTAGCAAATCCTCCGACGAGGATTGCTCCGCGCGGGACCTCACTGGACTGCAAAAAGTATGGCCCAGATCAAAATATTGTGCCATGATAAGTCCGGATGCATAAACATGTTCAGATTTTATATACTCACGAGTTCACCAGGGGCTGAGCCCTGGGATCCCACTCCGGGCTGCTATCAGCGACGGTGGACTCCGCTGGAAGAAGAGTTTTTCCCTTCTTAGGCGACTCGGCCTCCAACGATGCGGAGGATGTCCTTTTCTTTCTTCCCCCCACTGGGGATTTGTCTTCCTCCTCCTCCTCATCCTCTTCGGAGGAAGAACGAGCATTGGAATCTTCGGATATCGGGTCTGAGGCACAACGACGGCGGAGGCCGCCCCTGGTCTTCTTGGCCCCTCTCTCGGCCTTCTTCTTCGGCGCCTTGTAGGGCGCCGGGACTAGCGTCTTCGTTAGAAGCGAACCGGCCGGTTCTTCAGGTAGCGGGGCCGGACAGTAGATCCGCCCCGCCTTCTTTGTCCAGCCTTAGGAGAGTTGAGGAAAACACATTAAGCGTTTCCCTTGGGTTATGCGAATAAAACTTATAATGGCTTACCGAACTTGCGGGGCGGGACAGTTGGTACCCGCGGTCCTCGGCTGAGTCCGGGCATGATTTGCCGGACTTAAAAAGCACCTTACAGATATCTTTGTGTGAGGAGCCAAAGAGCTCTCGCAGGGTCTGGTGCTTGGCCGGTTCAAATTCCCATAAATTGCAAGCCCGGTGTTGACAAGGAAGGATCCGGCGAGCTAACATCACCTGGACTACATTGACAAGTTTGATATCCTTGTCTTCCATATTCTTGACGCGCGTCTGAAGTACCGACAGCTCGTCGGACGAAGACCAATCCAGGCCCTTCTTGGGCCAGGACATAAGCCGCAGGGGGCTCCGGATCGGAATTTAGGAGCAGCGGCCCATTCCGTGCCGCGCGGCTCAGTGATGTAAAACCACTGCTGCTGCCACTCTTTGACGGAATCATTGAAAGTACCTATTGGCCATGTAACGTTGGGCATCTTGCTCACCATCGCGCCTCCGCACTCGGCGTGCTCACCGCCCACTACCTTGGGCTTCACATTAAAGATCTTCAGCCATAAGCCAAAGTGTGGCGAGATGCGGAGAAAGGCCTCGCACACGACGATGTACGTCGCGATGTTGAGGAAGGAATTGGGGGATAGATCATGAAAATCGATCCCATAGTAATACATGATGCCGCGAACGAATGGGTGGAGGGGAAACCCCAGCCCGCGGACAAAATGAGGGAGGAAAACAACCCTCTCGTGGGGTTCCGGAGTAGGGACGATCTGTCCTGCCGTCGAGAGACGGTGGCTGATTTTCTGGGCCAGGTACCCGGCCTCCCGAAGCTTTTTGATATCCTTCTCCCGGACGGTGGAAGCCATCCATTTGCCTCCTGCTCCGGATCCAAACATTTTCGGAAGGCCTTTGTGGTCGGAGAGGACGAACACTTGGGCGCTCGGGCTCGAGCAGAGGGGAATGGTTAAGCAGAAGGAGAAGGCGTGGGTGAAAAAGGGGAGTCCTTATCTCCTTATAAAGGCGGCAGGAATCGAGCGCCTCCCCACTTGCCTGGTAAACTCGCTTATTCCCCAAGTGTCGCGCTAAAGACGCAGTTGGATTACCCATACCCGTATTGATGAGAATCTCGAGATAGGGGGACACGATCTCTGCTTCGATACGACATGCCCATAAAACCGCCTCGCGACATGTGCAGTAGCTGGTTAGGGAGAACGGTTCAAATAAAGACCGGATCATGGCATGGTGTCACGTTAGGAAAAGTTGTCAGCGGATTGGATTTGTGGAATATTGTACTCTCTACGGTGGTATGTGGAATTTGTTTTGTAGAGCCGGACACGATCCTTGTGTTCAAAATCTTCTATGGAGTATTCGGAGGAGGAACCCGCCTTGCAATGCCGAAGACAATCTGCGCGCCGGACTCATCATCATTGAAGCCTGGTTCAGGGGCTACTGAGGGAGTCCTGGATTAGGGGGTCCTCGGACAGCCGGACTATATACTTTGGCCGGACTGTTGGACTATGAAGATACAAGATTGAAGACTTCGTCCCGTGTCCGGGTGGGACTCTCCTTTGTGTGGAAGGCAAGCTTGGCAATTCGGATATGTAGATCTCCTCCCTTGTAACCACCTCTGTGTAACCCTAGCCCCCTCCGGTGTCTATATAAACCGGAGGGTTTAGTCCGTAGGACAACAACAATCATAATCATAGGCTAGCTTCTAGGGTTTAGCCTCTACGATCTCGTGGTAGATCAACTCTTGTAATACTCATATCATCAAGATCAATCAAGCAGGAAGTAGGGTATTACCTCCATCGAGAGGGCCCGAACCTGGGTAAACATTGTGTCCCTCGCCTCCTGTTACCATCCGCCTTAGACGCACAGTTCGGGACCCCCTACCCGAGATCCGCCGGTTTTGACACGGACAGCCGCCTCCCGTGGAGGACTTGGTGTCGTCCGCCTCACGAGGCTTGGCTCCTCACGAGGGTATTGAGTTGTTGATGTTGAATCTGGGCCATACCGGGCCGTCAATGGAGCCACGCCGTGGGCCGCAGGTAGGAAAGTCTGGGTACCCCCGTTCCCAGAACGCCGACAGCAATTGAAGATGATGCTCGATTTAACAACACTGTACGTTTGTCGCTCCCCACTGTTTGCAAAGCTGTTGTTTTATTGAAAGAAGCGCACTGTAGTCATGTTTGGGATGCTGGAGTCGATGTTGTCTTTGAACTGATAGTAAAGAAAAATGTGTCGCACATTCTTATGTGCTACTTGATGGGAGTGATTGACCCTGCCACGATGATAATGGACTTAATGGCAGGGTTCTTCGAATCAATCGTGATGCAGTTCATCACATTTTTGATTTACCTATGGGACGTCACACTGCACCCATGCTGCTACCAGTGGCCATCATGACTCGTTGACTGCCCTCAAGGATGAGCTTGGCTTTCACCATTCAAAAAGTATAGGTGTCAAGGACTTGCTTCAGAAGATGGAGGTGTTGGTGCAGGAAGATGATCATGTGACAGTTGATCTTGCTGTCAAGGTGTTCTTCCTGATACTTTATCAGAATTTGCTGTGCCCTGAGCCTGCAGTTCGTTTGGGCAGGGTTGTTGCCATGGTTGAGAACATGGATTATGCGGCTATGGCGCAGATGGACTTTTGTCCGCTTGTTGTTGATGAGCTGCAGGTAGCTGTGGTGAGGTGGTAGACATAAGGCAGCAAGCAGAATTGTGCAGAGGGTTGTGCCATTGTCCCCTTGATTATGTATCTTGATTGCTTAAAGCTTCGCAAATTTTCAGTTATGCACACGTTGACGCCACGCGCGTCATACCTGACGACCAAGGACCCGATGAAGTTATACAACGAGGATATGCTTGTCAAGGGAAAGATTTATTTGGAAACTTACAAATTTGGGAAGCTGCCAGTTAGTGCATCTGAGTTTTTAAGATCAGAGTTTTTTTTGAAGTGCAGTCATTATAAATCTGAACCTTCTAGTATTCACATGTGTACTTCTCTTCCCTTTTTGTCTTTTTTGTAGTGGAAGGCGTCAGGTGATATTGTGTCCAACCGTCCTGCTGCAGTGCTATGTGGCAGCTCTGATGCGGGTCTTAGCATTCATGCTAGGTATTATGAGCCTATCTGCAGCCAGCTTCCTGCCTGTGATGATGAGGCGTCACCTACTCATGGTTTCACGACTTGTTGGATGTTTGATAATAGAAGCTCTTCTAAACATACATTTTTTCTCGGCAAAAAACACGAGGAGATTTATGAGCTTCTTTTGAAGGTTTCGAAGTTAACTGAAGATTTGCCCAAACTCTGGTTACAGGTTGAGGGAAGTTGCTGGTTTTTTCCCTGCTGGACATGGCCCACGAGATGAAGATATTGTTGCTGCTCACAATTTTGATTGTGGTGTGGTTGAAAGTCTGAAGATTGCAGTGATGAATACTCGGTCTTCGTATGCTCAGTTGAAACATTCACAGGAAGAAAAATGCGCTCGGTATGAGAAGTATGCTTAGCACATTTTGTATGAAATGAACCGTCAGGATGCTGGCGCTGATAATGTATGTTCTAGGTTTTTGTGCTTTTGAACCTCTTTCATGTATTATGTGGACTGCTCCTCACTATTTGTTTTTTGTCATAGGCTGGAGTGGAATCTTCTGCTGTCCATGGATCTAGGGACGATGGAATTGGTCAGGTACAAGTACTTCTGGCATGCTTGTTCTGCCATGTGCCTCTCTTCTTGAACTTGCATTTTTTCCTTTCCATTTTATTGTATTTTTGTATACCTCACGATTGTAAAATGTGTACTGCTTGTGCATAGTTGAAGTTTTTTTTCTTTTTTAGTCGTTACCATCTTATTTTCGTTTTGGTTTGTTTTATGCCCGTAGACTAGAGTTGCTGCTTGTGATGTGCACAAAGATTCCTATGATGGCTCTGAGAAGGATGAGGACTTGGCTGATGCATCGTCCCCTCCGGATGTTGTAGCTGATAAGGTTTACTGGAATTACATTTTCTGTTAGTGGGCTGTAATCTAATTTTTTGTTGTTGTTGTTGTTATAAGATTGACCTACGCTGTTCTATTCACTCATATGCATTTCTTTTACATATGTGAGCTGCATAGTTTTACATGTGTAAGCTTCAGTCTTTGACAGAAGTGAACTGCAACTTTTTTTCGCATATGTCGGCTGTAGTCTTTTACATATGTAAGCTTCAGTATGTAACATAACTGAATTGCAGTTCTTTTTTGCATATGTGGGCTGCAGTGTTTGACATAAGTGAACTGCATTTCTTTTTGCATATATGGACTGGAGTTCTTTGACATGTGTGGGCGGTAGTGTTTGACATAAGTGAACTGCTGTTGTTTTACATATGAGGACTGCAGTCTTTGACATAAGTGAACTGTGTGTTGTTGTGTTAATTATCCCATCGCTCATTTGTGTCATTGTGTCTTTTTTAAACTTTTTACAGCCTGGAGATGAAAACGTAGAAGTTCATGTTGATGTGAACCTGGGGGATTGTGCTGTGGCTAGTGGTGGCAGTGTTGATGCTTCTGTATCGGTTGCCGTCGATAGTGCAGAACCTTCTGTAGCTCAAGAATCCCGCGATGTTGTTTCCCCTAGTCGGCATGAAGATTCTGATGTTGGCATTGAAAAGCCGCTGGAGAATGTCGTTCCTCCTGGTAGAGTTGCTGATTCTCCTGTTTATCTAGCGCCCAACGATGTTCTTGATGTATTTAGAGTGAAGCCTCATGTAGCTGAAGTATCTAAGGATGTTCGGTTGACCAGACTCTTGTAAATCCAGAGAATGCTGATGTTGCTACAGTAGGGCAGTGTAGTGAGGTTGTGGTGGTTTCGTCGCAACCTACCCAAGTAAATGTTTTGGTCAGCTCTGAAGAACAACAGCATGAAGACTCTAACACTGAAGGCAAGAGTTTTGTTTCAAACTGTGAAGTTGAAGTTTTTCTCATTCATTTTTTAATTACTATGGTAGCTGCATTAGATGTTTAATGGTAATTGAAACTTCATATTTTGGTGGTGATTTTCAAAATAGCTAGCAGAATTTCCTTATCTTAATATTGAACTTCATCTTTTTATTACAGATGACGAACTTCCTGTTGTGACACCGTCGAGCATTGATCCAGCTCTTTTAAAAAGATACAATGAGTTGTACACTGCTGTTACGAGGACTCGGAGGGACAAAAAGAAGAAGTATGGCTCTTTAAAAAATTGTTTTGTTCATATGTATTTTCTAATTTCAGTCTTTACCCTTTCTCGGTCTTGTTATTTTTGTAGTATCTTATGTTTCGGTTTTTCATAAAAAATTCAGGGACATGATTGCTTTTAAAACTGAGGTGGCTGATCTTACCATTGGCGAAGTTGGTCAATCTTTTTGGGATAAAGGGACGCTCACTATAGGCCTTGTAGATCTCGGGGTTTCTTTGCTAGTAGATAATATAAGTTTAAGGGATCTCCGATGATGGTTGTCCCGTACCATATTTGTGTAAGCATGCAGAAATTTTTGTTTTGTTTTTTGACTTTCTTTTCTGATTTTGTGTGATGACCTGTTTGCTTGAGCACTATTCCTTTGTTTGGTTTTGTTTTGGTAGACAAGTATTGGCATGGTGGTAGTGTAGGCAGGAGTGTTAAATTGATGTTCTCTTCAAAAGCCGAGGAGCGTGTTGATAAAAAAGATATGGTGAGTAACGTTTTTATGTGTCGAAAACCATTTTTTGTGTGTTGTTTATTATAGTGTTCTGTTTCTTGTTCTTGTAATACTTTTTTTTACTTCCAACAGGTCCTGTTTGCAACATTTGATCCGCCAGAGACGAGGGGTGGCGTTGGTCATTATTGTGTAGTTGCCTTAAATGTGAAAGAAAGGCGGTTTGGATTTCTTTACTTGCTCAATAAACCTGGCAGCTCTGAAGCCAACAGGTTTTTTAGGAGGATGGTTAAAAATATCAAGGTGCATGGAAAGAAGGTAGCTCAAGTTCTGATGAGCCACTAAATCCTCCTACACTTGATGGATTTGTGTTGAAACATGTTGTTGTCCCAATTCAGCCGAATGGGTATTGTTCCTTACAGCCCCTCTCCACCATACTGCTCAACTGTTTTTTTATATTTCATTATGTGAAACTAATGGTTTTGTTCGTTTATTTGCGGGCATGATTTTGGATTCTATATGTTTCAATTCTTGCAGACTTGGGATGGTGTTCGAGTTGCTCAGTTTGGGGTGGAGCACATTGGCTACATCAGAAACGCCATTCTCTATAGTTGGCTCACATCGACAAAGTGTTGCCTTGAGTTATCATCACTTTTAATTTTTGCAGATAAAGGTTATTTTAGTGAACTTCTTTATTTCTCTTACTTTTTTGTCTACTGCTTGCTTCCGCTTCTTAAGGTCTTTTTTTACCAGTGTGTTTAGTGAAATGCGTGATTTACAGTGGATGGCTATATATTTGTTGTGTAAGTGAGCTGCATTTGTTGTAGACAAGTGAGCTGCATTGTTCTAGACAAGTGAGCTGCATTGTTCTACATAAGTGGGTTGCATTGTTCTAGACAAGTGGGCTGCATTGTTCTATACAAGTGGGTTGCATTGTTCTAGACAAGTGGGCTGCATTCTCTTTTTTAGTGAACTGCATTTTTTATATCATTGGGATTCATTTAATGTTTTTTGGTTTTGTATTTGGGCTGAGTGTTCCCATGTTTTTTCTCCTCGTTATCAGGTTTTGATGGGGGTCTTTATGAAGGCTGTACATCATTGTTTGAGTTGCAGGGTTCTGAGGTAGTTATGGAGGATTGTGCCATTCAAATCTCTCCAGAGAATTCTGGTACTTCTGCTAGAGATGGTTTGAACACAAATGTGGTATCGGGACTTGGACCTGATGGTGGAAAGGTTGCTCGCCCCAGCTCTCCGCATGAGGTAGTTGATGTTGATGGTGATGATTTTCTTACGCCGGTGCCACGCGTTAGTAGGACTAGGAGTGCAGCAATCAATCGTCCTCCTGCAGATTAGGCTGAAGTATTTTCGAACAAGAGGGAAGGTGAGAGGGATTTTAAGTTGAGAGGCTCTTTAGAGAAATTGAACCCTCTGAGGTTCAAATATATTGATGAGGCGAGGATAATAAAGGATCTCGTTCTCAACCAAGATTTTGTAACCAAATATAACGAGTAAGTTTTATGTGTGTGCCCTTCATCCTTTTTGTGTGTTTTATTTTTAACTTTTTTTATTGATCCCATCTATGTATGTTTACTGCAGTAACGCGTTCTTGATGGTGAATAATTCTTTTGGTGATGTCGAAACAGTCAAAGTTGACTATATCTATAATACATTTGGCAAAGGAGCTTGCATCGACTCGCATCTCATATATTTTGTCATTAAGTACTGGAAGCAAGACTCTGAAATGAGTTTAGTTTATCGTTTTGGTGAACGTGTGCTACTTTCACCTTTATTTATCACGGTAAATGTGTCTGTTGTCATGTTTTTTTTGCTTTGGTGCATTTTTTCTCCTGTACTAAATTTGTTATGTCCATGCGTGCATGCATGTTTTGTTATTTTTTCATGTCCTATTTTGTTCTTTTTCTATGCAGTATGTTCTTCAAATGGAAACCTATGTGAAGAAAGATGATGAAGGATACCCTGTGTTGCCAGTCGTGCATAACACATTAGTTTTTGAAGATGCAGTTAAGCAGTTCAAGGTTTTTGTTGGCGACGAAAACATGTTGGAAGCAAAAATGGTAAGGCCATTGTTTTCTGTCATTTATTTTCTGCTTTGTTGCATTTCTTTTTATAGTTATTTGAAGCAGTGGTCCTAATGCTACGTGTCGAATGAACTTTCATTTTTTATTTGTTTTTTAATGTGACAGATAATGATGCCTCGCTCCAAGGATAGTCATTATGCCTTATACATGATGAACCAGCATCGCCATACCATTGATATCCATGACACCAGGAAGTACACTGGCCATCCTGATTTAATGACAAAGTGGCGTAGGACTGACAACCACTCAGATTGCACTGAAGTAGTATGTCATTTTTTTAGCCAAGTGCAAAGCTTTTTTGTGTTTCTCCTACTGCATATATTTTTTAAAATGCACATGCATTGTTAGTACACATAGCACCACACTTGTTAATATAGTGCACTACAACATATGCGACACAGAACTGCATTTTCTCCCACACACCCAATCTGTGTAAAACCATGATAAAACGAAATGACCTCACATGCATTTAAAAGAGGGATTATCTAGACGTTAAGAAGAACTTGTATTTTTTGCTTCGTCTGATGGTTATTGATCTGTGACGTGTGTTTATTACTTTGTGCTACTTTTTGCCACATGAGGAGGATGACTCAGCTATTGAAGGCGATTTATGGTGAAAAGTTGTATTACTCTAAGAATCACCCTGACTGGGTTAAATTGGCAGAGAAGCCCTCTTACCCGGCCATGCCAGCGCAGGGACCAAACGAGTGTGGAATCTATGTTCTGAGGTTGACGCAGGTGTATGACAGCGTCCGTCTAGTCGACAGAATTGTCAAATCCGATGTAATACCTTCTTTGTTTCTTCTTTTTTGTTACTGTCTTTTGTTAATTTTTTCAGTTTTTGCTCTTACGACAACCTTTTTTTAATCACTGATCTACATTTTTTTAAAAAATTCAGCCTGCTGTTGAAGATTGAAAGGCGAAGTACATTTTCCAGCTGTTGTTCAATCCTTTGAACTTGTCGTATTATGAAGACATGCTGCCCGAGCTACGAGATCTGATTGCAAGCCTCAGGCTTACTTCCCTGTTGCAGTCGCAGTAACAGTCATTTGGCATATTTTCTGGTTAAAGGCCTGTCTATGGACAAGAGCTAGGGTTTATGGTGTGTAATTTGTGCTGTCTAAGGTAGATAATGTATGAAAAGACTACTTTTTCTGTCCTTGTGTATAGTCTGCTTTTTGTAGCAGCGTATATGGATGAAACTGTGTGTGTTTTACTTTATATAAATAATACAGTATATATATATATATATTTGTTTTTATGTGTGGTTTTTGTGTTTTTGCTCCCACGCTGTTTTTGTAGGTGTTTGTTTTTTCACCTGTTTTTTTCATCTGTACAAAAACTTATTTGCAGAATGGCACTGCATTCATGTGTAT
This sequence comes from Triticum aestivum, assembly GCF_018294505.1. Lineage (NCBI taxonomy): Eukaryota > Viridiplantae > Streptophyta > Magnoliopsida > Poales > Poaceae > Triticum > Triticum aestivum. The sequence continues at coordinate 368,942,892 of NC_057814.1, read as the reverse complement.
AACTTAACTGCATCATGGCTAAGTTCTTTTTTTTTAGATCTTCGGTCAAACCGCATAACAACATACATTGTTCCCTTTGTCATCGGTATGTTACTTGCCCGAGATTCGATCGTCGGTATCTCAATACCTAGTTCAATCTCGTTATCGGCAAGTCTCTTTACTCGTTCCGTAATGCATCATTCCGCAACTAACTCATTAGTCACATTGCTTGCAAGGCTTATAGTGATATGCATTACCGAGAGGGCCCAGAGATACCTCTCTGATACTCGGAGTGACAAATCCTAATCTCGATCTATGCCGACTCAACAAACACCATCAGAGACACTTGTAGAGCATCTTTATAATCACCCAGTTACATTGTGACGTTTGATAGCACACTAAGTGTTCCTCCGGTATTCGAGAGTTGCATAATCTCATAGTCATAGGAACATGTATAAGTCATGAAGAAAGCAATAGCAACAAACTAAACGATCAAGTGCTAAGCTAACGGAATGGGTCAAGTCAATCACATCATTCTATAATGATGTGATCCCGTTAATCAAATGACAACTCATGTCTATGGCTAGGAAACTTAACCATCTTTGATTCAACGAGCTAGTCAAGTAGAGGCATACTAGTGACACTCTGTTTGTCTATGTATTCACACATGTACTAAGTTTCCGGTTAATACAATTCTAGCATCAATAATAAACATTTATCATGATATAAGGAAATATAAATAACAACTTTATTATTGCCTCTAGGGCATATTTCCTTCAGTCTCCCACTTGCACTAGAGTCAATAATCTATATTACACATTAATGATTCTAACACCCATGGTGTCTTGGTGTTGATCATGTTTTGCTCGTGAGAGAGGCTTAGTCAACGGGTCTGCAACATTCAAGTCCGTACGTATCTTGCAAATCTTTATGTTTCCCTCCCTTAATTGATCGCGGATGGAATTGAAGCGTCTCTTGATGTGCTTGGTTCTCTTGTGAAATCTGGATTCCTTTTCCAAGGCAATTGCAGTAGTATTGTCACAAAAGATTTTCATTGGACCCGATGCACTAGGTATGACAGCTAGATCGGATATGAACTCCTTCATCCAGACTCCTTCATTTGCTGCTTCCGAAGCAGCTATGTACTCCGCTTCACATGTAGATCCCGCCATGATGCTTTGCTTAGAACTGCACCAACTTACAGCTCCACCGTTCAATATAAATACGTATCCGGTTTGTGACTTAGAGTCATCCAGATCAGTGTCAAAGCTTGCATCGACGTAACCATTTACGACGAGCTCTTTGTCACCTCCATAAACGAGAAACATATCCTTAGTCCTTTTCAGGTATTTCAGGATGTTCTTGACCGTTGTCTAGTGATCCACTCCTAGATTACTTTGGTACCTCCTTGCTAAACTAATTGAAAGGCACACATCAGGTCTGCTACACAGCATTGCATACATGATAGAACCTATGGCTGAAGCATGGGGAATGTCTTTCATTTTCTCTCTATCTTCTGCAGTGGTCGGGCATTGAGTCTGACTCAACTTCACACCTTGTAACACAGGCAACAACCCTTTCTTTGCATGATCCATTTTGAACTTCTTCAAAACTTTATCAAGGTATGTGCTTTGTGAAAGTCCAATTAAGCGTCTTGATCTATCTCTATAGATCTTGATGCCCAATATATAAGCAACTTCACCGAGCTCTTTCATTGAAAAGCTCTTATTCAAGTATCCTTTTATGCTATCCAGAAATTCTATATCATTTCCAATCAAGAATATGTCATCCACATATAATATTAGAAATGCTACAGAGCTCCCACTCACTTTCTTGTAAATACAGGCTTATCCAAAAGTCTGTATAAAACCATATGCTTTGATCGCACTATCAAAACATTTATTCCAACTCCAAGATGCTTGCACCAGTCCATAAATGGATCGCTGGAGCTTGCACACTTTGTTAGCATGCTTTGGATTGACAAAACCTTCGGGTTGCATCATATACAACTCTTCGTCCAGAAATCCATTCAGGAATGCAGTCTTTACATCCATTTACAAAATTTCATAATCATAAAATGCAGCAATTGCTAACATGATTCGGACGGACTTAAGCATCGCTACGGGTGAGAATGTCTCATCATAGTCAACTCCTTGAATTTGTCGAAAACCTTTCGCAACAAGTCGAGCTTTGTAGACAGTAACATTACCGTCAGCGTCAGTCTTCTTCTTGAAGATCCATTTATTCTGGATGGCTTGCCGATCATTGGGCAAGTCAACCAAAGTCCACACTTTGTTCTCGTACATGGATCCCATCTCAGATTTCATGGCCTCAAGCGATTTCGTGGAATCTGGGCTCATCATCGCTTCCTCATAGTTCGTAGGTTCGTCATGGTCAAGTAACATGACCTCCAGAACTAGATTACTGTACCACTCTGGTGCGGATCTTACTCTGGTTGACCTACGAGGTTCAGTAGTAACTTGATCTGAAGTTATATGATCATCATCATTAGCTTCCTCACTAATTGGTGTAGAAGTCACAGGAACTGACTTCTGTGATGAACTACTTTCCAATAAGGGAGCAGGTACAGTTACCTCATCAAGTTCTACTTTCCTCCCACTCACTTCTTTCGAGAGAAACTCCTTCTCTAGAAAGGATCCATTCTTAGCAACGAATGTCTTGCCTTCGGATCTGTGATAGAAGGTGTACCCAACAGTCTCCTTTGGGTATCCTATGAAGACACATTTCTCCGATTTGGGTTTGGGCTTATCAGGTTGAAGCTTTTTCACACAAGCATCGCAGCCCCAAACTTTAAGAAACGACAACTTGGGTTTCTTGCCAAACCACAATTCATAAGGTGTCGTCTCAACGGATTTAGATGGTGCCCAATTTAACATGAATGTAGCTATCTCTAAAGCATAACCCCAAAACTATAGCGGTAAATTAGTAAGAAACATCATAGATCGCACCATATCTAGTAAAGTACGATTACGACGTTCGGAAACACCATTATGATGTGGTGTTCCGGGTGGCGTCAGTTGTGAAACTATTCCGCATTGTTTCAAATAAAGACCAAACTCATAACTCAAATATTCTCCTCCACGATCAGATTGCAGAAACTTTACTTTCTTGTTACGATGATTTTCCACTTCACTATGAAATTCTTCGAACTTTTCAAATGTTCCAGACTTATGTTTCATCAAGTAGATATACCCATATCTGCTCAAATCATCTGTGAAGGTCAGAAAATAATGGTACCCGCCGCGAGCCTCAATGTTCATTGGACCACATACATCGGTATGTATGATTTCAAATAAATCTGTTGCTCGCTCCATTGTTCTGGAGAACGGAGTTTTATCATCTTGCCCATGAGGCATGGTTCGCAAGTACTAAGTGATTCATAATCAAGTGATTCCAAAAGTCCATCAGAATGGAGTTTCTTCATGCGCTTTACACTAATATGACCCAAATGGCAGTGCCACAAATAAGTTGCACTATCATTATCAACTCTGCATCTTTTGGCTTCAATATTATGAGTATGTGTGTCACTACTATTGAGATTCAACAAAAATAGACCACTCTTCAAGGGTGCATGACCATAAAAGATATTACTCATATAAATAGAACAACCATTATTCTCGGATTTAAATGAATAACCATCTCGCATCAAACAAGATCCACATATAATGTTCATGCTTAACGCTGGCACCAAATAACAATTATTAAGGTCTAAAACTAATCCCGAAGGTAGATGTAGAGGTAGCGTGCCGACCGCGATCACATCGACTTTGGAACCATTTCCCACGCGCATCGTCACCTTGTCCTTAGCCAATCTTCGCTTAATCCGTAGTCCCTATTTCTAGTTGCAAATATTAGCAACAGAACCAGTATCAAATACCCAGGCACAACTGCGAGCATTAGTAAGGCAATACTGCGAGCATTAGCATGAGGTGGGGAGGGAGTCGTGACGCTTTCCCCCCAGCGAGGCCGAGCCTGGAACGAGCCGGAGTAGGCGGTGACGCGGCATGCCGCGGCCCCTCATGCGGAGGTGAGTCCGTCACACAACGTAGCCCCCTGTCTATCTTAGGCGTGTGGCTCTAGGGTTGTGTGCGTGCTTTGGTTGGAAAACAGAATAGCCGCACTGCGCCTGTCAACCAAGCGCACTGCGTGCGTTAGCGTGAGGCCGAGCAAGTAGGTGGGGAGGGGGGTCGTGACCACCCTCCCCTCCCACCTGTGAGGCCGAGCCTGGAAATAGCTGGAGTAGGCAGCGACGCGGCATGCCGCGGCGTTGCATGCGGAGCCGAGTCTGCCACACCCCGTCGCCCCCTGTCTATCTTAGGGGTGTGGCTCTAGGGTTGCGTGCGTGCTTTGGTTGGAAAACAGAATAGCTGCACTGCACCTGTCAACCAAGCGCACTGTGTGCGTTAGCGCGAGGCCGAACAGGAGGGTGGGGAGGGGGGTCGTGACCCCCCTCCGCTCCCCCTGCAAGGCCAAGCCTAGAACGTGCCGGAGCAGGCGGGGATGCGGTGTGCCGCGGCACCGCATGCGGAGGCGAGTCTATTACACCCGTCGACCACTGTCTATCTTAGGGGTGTAGCTCTGGGGTTGCGTGTGTGCTTTGGTTGGAAAACAGAATAGCCGCACTGCGCCTGTCAACCAAGCGCACTGCATGCGTTAGCGCGAGGCCGAGCAGGGGGTGGGGAGGGGGGTCGTGACCCCCTCCCCTCCCCCCTGCGAGGCCGAGCCTGGAATGAGATGGAGCTGGCGGCGACGTGGCGTTCCGCAGCGCCGCATGCGGAGGCGAGTCCTGATACGTCTCCAACATATCTATAATTTTTGATTGTTCCATGCTATTATATTATCTGTTTTGGATGTTTAATGGGCTTTAAAATTGCATTTTATATTATTTTTTGGGATTAACCTATTAACCGGAGACCCAGTGCCAGTTTTTTCCTATTTTAATGTTTCGCAGAAAAGGAATATCAAACGGAATCCAAACAGAATGAAACCTTTGCGATGATCTTTCTTGGACCGAAAGAAAACCAGAAGACTTGGAGATGAAGTAGGAGACGCAACGAGGCGGCCAGAAGGCAGGAGGGCGTGCCCAGGGGGTAGGCGCGCCCCCCACTCTCGCAGGCCCCTCATAGCTCCACCAACGTACTTCTTTCGCCTATATATACTCTTATACCCTAAAAACATCACGGGGGGCCACGAAACCACTTTTCCACTGCCGCAACCTTCTATACCCGTGAGATCCCATCTTGGGGCCTTTTCCGGCGATCTGCCGGAGTGGGAATCAATCATGGAGGGCTTTTACATCAACACCATAGCCTCTCCGATGAACCATGAGTAGTTTACCACAGACCTTCGGGTCCATAGTTATTAGCTAGATGGCTTCTTCTCTCTCTTTGATCCTCAATACAAAGTTCTCCTCGATGTTCTTGGAGATCTATTCGACGTATGGCCCCTGGGTTTCTTTCTTATTATATTGCATCTCTTTTATTTACATCGCATCTCGTTTACTATTTTGCAATATTTACTTTCCAATCTATACAACAAAAATACCAAAAATATTTACTTTACTACTTTATTAGATCTCACTTTTGCGAGTGACCGTGAAGGGATTGACAACCCCTTTATCACGTTGGTTGCAAGGTTCTTGATTGTTTGTGCAGGTACTAGGTGACTTGTGCGTTGTCTCCTACTGGATTGATACCTTGGTTCTCAAAAACTAAGGGAAATACTTACGCTACTTTGCTGCATCACCCTCTCCTCTTCAAGGAAAAACCAACGCATGCTCGAGAGGTAGCAAGAAGGATTTTTGGCGCCGTTGCCGGGGAGATCTACGCCAAGTCAAGACATACCAAGTACCCATCATAAACCCTTCTCCCTCGCATTACATTATTTGCCATTCGCCTCTCGTTTTCCTCTCCCCCACTTCTAAAACGATTTTCGAAAACCTTTGCCTTTTCTTCGCCCCTTTTCCGTTCGTCTCTTTTCGCTTGCTTCTTGTGCGTTCGTGTGTTAGATTGATTGTTGCGCCTTCATGGCTAGCCTTCCGTTGTCTCTCGATTTTGAAGTTCTTCACTTCAAACAAAGACTAGGAGAAAACCTAAAAGATGCTTGGTACAGGATGATAGAATCCTGTCGTAATTGCACTATAGAGGAAGATTTCAAGATTTTACTTCGTAATTTTTATGTTGGGCTAACCGTGTCCCATAAACAACTCTTGGATTTTGCCGCCAAAGGGAATTTTATTGAAATTGATCCCAGTATTGTGCATGAGATTATAGAGGGAATAGTAGGAGTACTACCCCACAAAAGGGACTACATCATACTCAGGAAGAAACCCAAGTTTTTGAGAAACTATGTGAAGTGCAAAAATCTCTTGAATCTCTTAAAAATGTTAGTGGGAACCTTAACCGCGTGAATATGTTAATCACTCTTTGCAATAAGCGGTTGGATGCTCTAGATCTAAAAATCTCCGAGTATGAAGGGAAATGTAAGGAACCTCCCGGATTCGAGCATAACCCCATTAAAAAGATAAATACCAAAGATGGCAATACCTAGATCTATTCTTGCTTTTATGCCTAGCAAGGGGCGTTAAACGATAGCGCTTGTTGGGACGCAACCCAATTTTATTTTTGTTCTTTGCTTTTTGTTCCTGTTTAGTAATAAATAATTCATCTAGCCTCTATTTGGATGTGGTTTTATGTTTTAATTAGTGTTTGTGCCAAGTAGAACCAATAGGATCTTCTTGGGCGATAGTTGTTTGATCTTGCTGAAAAAGACAGAAACTTTGCACTCACGAAAATAATTGTTAAAATTCACCAGAACGTGATAAAATGCCAATTATTTTTGCAGTAGATTAATATACATATTATCCAGGTTGTCCTAGTTTTTCAGAAGTTTTGGAGTTCCAGAAGTATTCGAAGAAATCAGATTGCTACAGACTGTTCTGTTTTGACAGATTCTGTTTTTCGTGTGTTGTTTACTTATTTTGATGAATCTATGAGTAGTATCGGGGGGTATGAACCATATAAAAGTTGGAATACAGTAGGTTTGACACCAATATAAACAAAGAATGAGTTCATTACAATACCTTAAAGTGGTGGTTTATTTTCTTATACTAACGGGGCTCATGAGATTTTCTGTTGAGTTTTGTGTTGTGAAGTTTTCAAGTTTTTGGGTAAAGATTTGACGGATTATGGAATAAGGAGTGGCAAGAGCGTAAGCTTGGGGATTACCAAGGCACCCCAAGGTAAAATTCAAGGACAACCAAAAGCCTAAGCTTGGGGATGCCCCGGAAGGCATCCCCTCTTTCGTCTTCGTCTATCGGTAACTTTACTTGAGGCTATATTTTTATTCACCACATGATATGTGTTTTGCTTGGAGCGTCTTGTATGATTTGAGTCTTTGATTTTTAGTTTACCACAATCATCCTTGCTGTACACACCTTTTGGGAGACACACGCATGAATCGGAAGTTATTAGAATACTCTATGTGCTTCACTTATATCTTTTGAGCTAGATAATTTTGCTCAAGTGCTTCACTTGTATCTTTTTAGAGCACGATGGTGGTTTTATTTTATAGAAATTATTGATCTCTCATGCTTCACTTATATTATTTTGACAGCCTTTTAGAACATCATGGTAGTTTGCTTTGGTTATAAAACTAGTCCTAATATGATGGGCATCCAAGATGGGTATAATAAAAACTTTCATATAAAGTGCGTTGAATGCTATGAGAAGTTTGATACTTGATGATTTTTTTGAGACATGAGGATGGTGATATTAGAGTCATGCTAGTGAATTAATTGTGAATTCGAGAAATACTTGTGTTGAGGTTTGCAAGTCCCGTACATGCACGTATGGTAACCGTTGTGTAACAAATTTGAAGCATGAGGTGTTTCTTTGATTGTCTTCCTTATGAGTGGCGGTCGGGGATGAGCGATGGTCTTTTCCTACCAGTCTATCCCCCTAGGAGCATGCGCGTAGTGCTTGGTTGTTGATGACTTGTAGATTTTTGCAATAAGTATGTGAGTTCTTTATGACTAATGTTGAGTCCATGGATTATACGCACTCTCACCCTTCCACCGTTGCTAGCCTCCCTAGTACCGTGCAACTTTCGCCGGTACCATAAACCCACCATTTACCTTCCTCAAAACAGCCACCATACCTACCTATTATGGCATTTCCATAGCCATTCCGAGAGATATTGCCATGCAACTTTCCACCGTTCCGTTTATTATGACACGCTTCATCATTGTCATATTGCCTTGCATGATCATGTAGTTGACATCGTATTTGTGGCAAAGCCACCATGCATATTATTTCATACATGTCACTCTTGATTCATTGCCCATCCCGGTACACCACCGGAGGCATTCATATAGAGTCATATTTTGTTCTAGTATCGAGTTGTAATCATTGAGTTGTAAATAAATAGAAGTGTGATGATCATCAATATTATAGCATTGTCCCATGTGAGGAAAAAAAAGAGGCCAAAGGTACAAATAAAAAAAGAGGCCAAAGGCCCAAATAAAAAAATGAGAGAAAAAGAGAGAAGGGACAATGCTACTATCTTTTTTCCACACTTGTGCTTCAAAGTAGCACCATGATCTTCATGATAGAGAGTCTCTTATTCTGTCACTTTCATATACTAGTAGGAACTTTTCATTATAGAACTTGGCTTGTATATTCAAACGATGGGCTTCCTCAAATGCCCTAGGTCTTCATGAGCAAGCAAGTTGGATGCACACCCACTTAGTTTCTTTTGTTGAGCTTTCATATATTTATAGCTGTAGTGCACCCGTTGCATGGCAATCCCTACTCACTCACATTGATATCTATTGATGGTCATCTTGATAGCCCATTGATATGCCTAGTTGATGTGAGACCATCTTCCTCCTTTTTTGTTTTCTCCACAACCACCATTCTATTCCACCTATAGTGCTATGTCCATGGCTCACGCTCATGTATTGCGTGAAAGTTGAAAAAGTTTGAGAATACTAAAGTATGAAACAATTGATTGGCTTGTCATCGGGGTTGTGCATGATTTGAGCATTTTGTGTGACGAAGATGGAGCATAGCCAAACTATATGATTTTGTAGGGATGAACTTTCTTTGGCCATGTTATTTTGAGAAGACATAATTACTTTGTTAGTATGCTTGAAGTATTATTATTTTTATGTCAATATTAAACTTTTGTCTTGAATCTTTTGGATCTGAACATTCATGCCACAATAAAGAAAATTACATTGATAAATATGTTTGGTAGCATTCCACATCAAAAATTCTATTTTTATCATTTACCTACTCGAGGACGAGCAGGAATTAAGCTTGGGGATGCTTGATACGTCTCCAACGTATCTATAATTTTTTATTGTTCCATGCTATTATATTTATCTGTTTTGGATGTTTAATGGGCTTTAATATACTCTTTTATATTATTATTTTGGGACTAACCTACTAAACAGAGGCCCGGTGCCAGTTTTTATTTTTTTGCCTATTTTAGTGTTTCGCAGAAAAGGAATATCAAACGAAAGGAAACCTTCGCGATGATCTTTGTTGGACTCAAAGCAAACCAGAAGACTTAGAGATGAAGTCGGAGACGCAACGAGGCGGCCACGAGGCAGGAGGGTACGCCCAGGGGGTAGGCCCGCCCCCACCCTCGCAGGCCCCTCGTAGCTCCACCGAGGTACTTCTTTCGCCTATATATACTCTTATACCCTAAAAACATCACGGGGGGCCACGAAACCACTTTTCCACTGCCGCAACCTTCTATACCCGTGAGATCCCATCTTGGGGCCTTTTCCGGCGATCTGCCGGAGTGGGAATTGATCATGGAGGGCTTCTACATCAACACCAAAGCCTCTCCGATGAACCATGAGTAGTTTACCACAGACCTTCGGGTCCATAGTTATTAGCTAGATGGCTTCTTCTCTCTCTTTGATCCTCAATACAAAGTTCTCCTCGATGTTCTTGGAGATCTATTCGACGTAATACTCTTTTGCGGCGTGTTTGCCGAGATCCGATGAATTGTGGATTTATGAACTTGATTATCTATGAATATTATTTGGTTCTTCTCTGAATTCTTATATGCATGATTTGATATCCTTGCAAGTCTCTTCGAATTATCGGTTTTGTTTCGCCTACTAGATTGATCTTTCTTGCAATGGGAGAAGTGCTTAGCTTTGGGTTCAATCTTGCGGTGTCCTTTCCCAGTGACAGTAGGGGCAGCAAGGCACGTATTGTATTGTTGCCATCGAGGATAAAAAGATGGGGTTTATATCATATTGCTTGAGTTTATCCCTCTACATCATGTCATCTTGCCTAATGCGTTACTCTGTTCTTATGAACTTAATACTCTAGATGCATGCTGGATAGCGGTCGATGTGTGGAGTAATAGTAGTAGATGCAGAATCGTTTCGGTCTACTTGACACGGACGTGATGCCTATATTCATGATCATTGCCTTAGATATCTTCATAACTATGCACTTTTCTATCAATTGCTCGACAGTAATTTGTTCACCCACCGTAATACATGCTATCTTGAGAGAAGCCACTAGTGAAACCTATGGCCCCCGGGTCTCTTACTTATTATATTGCGTCTCTTTTATTTACATCGGACCTCGTTTACTATTTTGCAATCTTTACTTTCCAATCTATACAAAAAAATACCAAAAATATTTACTTTACTATCTTATTAGATCTCACTTTTGCGAGTGACCGTGAAGGGATTGACAACCCCTTTATCACCTTGGTTGCAAGGTTCTTGATTGTTTGTGCAGGTACTAGGTGACTTGTGCATTGTCTCCTACTGGATTGATACATTGGTTCTCAAAAACTGAGGGAAATACTTACGCTACTTTGCTGCATCACCCTTTCCTCTTCAAGGGAAAACCAATGCATGCTCAAGAGGTAGGAAGTCCCTCACACCCCGTCGCCCCCTGCCTATCTTAGGAGTGTGGCTCTAGGGTTGCGTGCGTGCTTTGGTCGGAAAACAGAATAGCCACACTTCGCCTGTCAACCAAGTGTACTACGTGCGTTAGCGCCAGGCTGAGCAGGGGGGTGCAGAGGGGGGCTCATGACCCCCTCCCCCCTGTGAGGTCGAGCCTGGAACAAGCCGGAGTAGGCAGCAACGCGGCGTGCCACGGTGCCGCAGGCGGAGGCGAGTCCGTCACACCCCGTAGCCCCCTGTCTATCTTAGGGGTGTGGCTCTGGGGTTGCGTGCGTGCTTTGGTTGAAAAACAGAATAGCCGCACTGTGCCTGTCAATCAGGTGCACTGCGTGTGTTATCGTGAGGTCGAGCAGGGGGTGGGTAGGTTGGTCATGACCCTCCTCCCCTCCCCCCTGTGAGGCCGATCCTGGAACGAGCCGGAGCAGGCGGCGACACGGCATGCTGTGGCGCCACATGCGGACGCGAGTCCGTCACAACCGTCGCCCTATCTATCTTCGGGTGCGACTCTGGGGTTGCGTGCGTGCTTTGGTTGGAAAACAGAATAGCCGCACTGCGCTTGTCAACCAAGCGCACTGGGTGCATTAGCGCGAGGCCGAGCAAGGGGGGGGGTCGTGACCCCCTTCCCCTCCCCGCTGTGAGGCCGAGCCTGGAACGAGCCCGAGAAGGCGGTGACGCAACGTACCGCGACGCCGCATGGGGAGGCGAGTCTGTCACACCCCGTCGCCCCTGTCTATCTTTGGGGTGTGGCTCTGGGTTGCGTGCGTCCTTTGGTTGGAAAACAGAATAGCCGCACTGCGCTTGTCAAGCAAGCGCACTGCATGCATTAGCACGAGGCCGAGAAGGGGGTGGGGAGAGGGGTCGTGAGCCCCTCCCCTCCCCCTGCGAGGCCGAGCCTGGAACGAGCTGGAGCAGGCCGCGACGCGTCATGCTGCGGCACCGCATGCGGAGGCGAGTCCATCACACCCCGTCGCCCCTATATATCTTAGGTGTGTGGCCCTGGGGTTGCGTGCGTGTTAGGGGATGGAAAACAGAATAGCAGCACTGCACCTGTCAACCAAGCGCACTGCGTGCGTTAGCACGATGCCGAGCAGGGGGTGTGGAGGGGGCTCGTGACCCGCCCTCCCACCCCCTGTGAAGCCGAGCCTGAAACTAGCCGGAGCAGGCGGCGACGTGGCGTGCCGCGGAGCCGCAAGCAAAGGCGAGGTTTTTACAACCCGCCGCCTCCCTGTCTATCTTAGGGGCATGGCTCTGGGTGTGTGCGTGCTTCGATTTAAAAAAAGAATAGCCGAACTGCGCCTGTCAACCAAGCACACTGTGTCCGTTAGCGCGAGACCCAGCAGGGGGTGGGGAGGGGGCCGTGACCCCCCTCCCCACCCCCTGCGAGGCCGAGCCTGGAACGAGCTGGAGCAGGCGGCGGCGCCGCATGCCGCTCCGCCGCGTGCAGAGGCGAGTCCATCACACCCCGTCTCCCTGTCTATATTAGGGGTGTGGCTCTGGGGTTGCGTTCGTGTTAGGGGTTGTAAAACAGAATTGCCGCACAGCGCCTATAATCCAAGCGCACTGCGTGCGTTAGCACGAGGCCGAGCAGGGGGCTGGGGAGGGGGGTTGTGACCCCCACCCCTCCCCTTGCGAGGATGAGCCTGGAACGAGCCGGAGCAGGCAGGGACGCGGCTTGCCGCGGCGCCGCACATGGAGGCGAGTCTGTCACACCCGTCGACCCCTGACTATCTTAGGGGTGTGGCTCTGGGGTTAAGTGCGTGCTTTGGTTGGTAAACAGAATAGCCGAACTGCGCCTCTCAACCAAGCGCACTGCGTGCGTTAGCGCGAGGCCGAGCAGGGTGGTGGAGAGGGGGCTCATGACCCCCCTCCCCTCCCCCTGCGAGGCCCAGCCTGGAACGAGCCGGAGTAGGCGGAGACGCAGCGGGCCACGGCGCTCCATGCGGAGGCGAGTCCGTCAGACCCCGTCGCCCTGTCTATTTTAGGGGTGTGGCTCTAGGGTTGCGTGCGTGTTAGGGGTTGGAATACGGAATATCCGCACTGCCCCTGTCAACCAAGCGCACCCCCTCCCCACCCCTGTGTGAGGCTGAGCCTGGAACGAGCCGGAGCAGGCGGCAACGCGGCGTGCCGTGGCGCCGCATGCGGAGGCGAGTCCGTCACACCCCATCTCCTCCTGTATATCTTAGGGGTGTGGCTCAGGGATTGCGTGCCTCCTTTGGTTGGAAAACAGAATAGCTACACTTTGTCGTTCAACCAGGCACACCGCGTGCATTAGCGCGAGGCCGAGTAGGGGGTGGGGAGGGGTCGTACCCTCTCCCCCTGAGAGGCCGAGCCTGGAACAAGCCAGAGCTTGCGGCGACGCAGCGTGCCGCGGCGCCGCATGCTGAGGCGAGTCCCTCACACCCCGTCGCCCCTGTCTATCTTAGGGGTGTGGCTCTGGTGTTGCGTACGTGCTTTGGTTGGAAAACAGAATAGCCGCACTGCGCCTGTCAACCAAGCGCACTGCATGCATTAGCGTGAGGCCGAGCAGGTGGGTGGGGAGGGGGGTCGTGACCACCCTCCCCTCCCACCTGCGAGGCCGAGCCTGGAATGAGCTGGAGCAGGCGACGACGCGGCATGCCGCGGCGCCGCATGCGGAGCCGAGTCTATCACACCACGTCGCCCCCTGTCTATCTAAGGGGTGTGGCTCTAGGGTTGCGTGCGTGCTTTGGTTGGAAAACAGAATAGCTGCATTGCGCCTGTCAACCAAGCGCACTGTGTGCGTTAGCGCGAGGCCGAACAGGAGGGTGGGGAGAGGGGTCGTGACCCCCCTCCGCTCCCCCTGCAAGGCCGAGCCTAGAACATGCCGGAGCAGGCGGGGACGCGGTGTGCCGCGGCACCGCATGCAGAGGCGAGTCTATTACACCCGTCGACCCCTGTCTTTCTTAGGGGTGTAGCTCTAGGGTTGCATGTGTGCTTTGGTTGGAAAACAAAATAGCCGAACTACGCCTGTCAACCAAGCGCACTGCATGCATTAGCACGAGGCCGAGCAGGGGGTGGGGAGGGGGGGTCGTGACCCCTCTCCCCTCCCCCTGTGAGGCCGAGCCTGGAACGAGCCGGAGCAGGCCGCGACGCGGTGTGCCGCGGCGCCGCATGCGTAGCCGAGTCCGTCACATCCCGTCGCCCCTGTCTATCTTAGGGTTGTGGCTCTGGGGTTGCGTGCGTGCTTTTTGAAAACAGAATAGCCGCACTGCGCCTGTCAACCAAGCGCACTACGTGTGTTATGGCGAGGCCTAGCAGTGGGGTGGGGGGTTGTGACCCCCCTCCCCTCCCCCTGCGAGGCCGAGCTTGGAACGAGCCGGAGCAGACGGCGACACGGCGTGCCGCGGCGCCGCATGCGGAGGCGAGTCCGTCACACCTCGTTGCCCTGTCTATCTTAGGGTGTGGCTCTGGGGTTGCGTGCATGCTTTGGTTGGAAAACAGAATAGCCGCACTGCGCCTGTCAACCAAGCGTATGACGTGCGTTAGCGTGAGGCCGAGCAGGGGGGGTGGGGAGGGGGTCGTGACCCCCCTCCCCTCCCTCCTGTGAGGCCAAGCCTGGAACGAGCCGGAGAAGGCAGCAACACGGCGTACCGCGGTGACGCATGGAGAAGCGAGTCTGTCACACCCCGTCGCCCCCTGTCTATCTTAGAGGTGTGGCTCTAGGTTGCGTGCTTGGTTTCGTTGGAAAACAGAATAGCAGCACTGTGCGTGTCAACCTAGCGCACTGCATGCGTTAGCGCGAGGACGAGTAGGGGTGGGGAGGGGGGTCGTGACTCCCCCTTCCCCCTGCGAGGCCTTGCCCGGAATGAGCCGGAGCAGGTGGCAGCACGGTGTGCCGCGGCGCCGCATGCGGAGGCGAATCCTTCACACCCCGTCGCCCCCTCTCTATCTTAGGGGTGTGGCCTTGGGGTTGCATGCTAGCTTTTGTTGGAAAACAGAATAGCCGCACTGCGCCTGTCAACCAAGCGCACTGCGTGTGTTAGTGTGAGGCCGAGCAGGGGGGTGGGGAGGGGGGTCGTGATCCCTCTCCCCTCCCCCCTGTGAGGCCGAGCCTAGAACGAGCTGAAGCAGGCGGAGACGCGGCGTGCCGCGGCACCGCATGCGGAGGCGAGTCCGTCACACCCCATCGCCCCTCTCTATCTTAGGGGTGTGGCTCTGGGGTTGCGTGTGTGCTTTGGTTGGAAAACGGAATAGTTGCACTGCGCATGTCAACCAAGCGCACTGCGTGCGTGAGCGCAAGGCCGAGCAGGGGGTGGGGAGGGGGTTTATGACCCCCCTCTCCACCCCCAGCGAGCCTGAGCCTGGAATGAGCCGGAGCAGGCAGCGATGCGGCGTGCCGCGGCGCAGCATGCGGAGGTGAGTTCATCACACCCCGTCGCCCCCTGTCTATCTTAGGTGTGTGGCTCTGGGGTTGCGTGCGTAGGTTGGAAAACAGAATAGCCGCATTGCGCCTATCAACCAAGCGCACTGCATGCGTTAGCGCGGGGCCGAGCATGAGGGTGGGGAGGTGGGTCGTGACACCCCCCCCCCCCCCCCCCCCCCCCCCCCCGCGAGACCGAGCCTGGAACGAGCCGGAGCAGGCGGCGAGCCGCATGCGGAGGCGAGTCTGTCACACCCCGTCGCCCTGTCTATCTTAGGGGTGTGGCTCTGGTATTGCGTGCATGTTAGGGGTTGGAAAACAGAATAGCCGCACTGCGCCTGTCAACCAAGCCGGGGTGTGACGGGGGGTCGTGTTTTCGGTCATGGAGAAGGCGGTTGGATGTAGGCTAGCCGTGGTAGTATGGGTACTGGACGTGCGCTCGCTGTTTCAGTTCGTCGCGGCAACCGCCAAGTGGCAGTGCTCGCGGTTGCCTGGAAAAAACAACCGTCTAAGCGAAATGCAATACTTAATTGACAGCACATCTTGCTTCCCATACCGAACTGCATTCTTTTGGTCAGAGGACTACATTTTTTACGTGCGAGGGAACTGGAGTTGCGTGCTAGTTTTGGGTCGTGGGGATTGTTAGTTTTGGGCTGTGAGAATGTGCTGGGACCATTGGGGTGTAAGACGCATTCGGCCCAAGTCGGCCTTGTCTTGCTATACGGGTGCTTTGCTCTTGCGCTGTGTGCGCGCTAACGTTTAGTCCCCCTCACCCGCCGGGAGTGCGCCGGACCTGTTTATAAGCCCTGGCGAGGCAACAGTCTCGAACTCCTCTGGTTACTTATTTGGGTGCCTATACACGGCGCTCGTTGTTCTATCCTCTCTGACCTGTGGGCCCATGTGTGCCCGGCCCCATGCATTGCGGCTAAGAATGGACTCGCGTACTATGGGCGCAGACTTACTACGAGACTGGCTGGGCCCTGGTTGCACCTATGTGGTCATTTTTCTTTTCTTTTCGCACTGCAAGCATTTTTTTCTTTTGCACTACATGTATTCTTGGCAGTACAAATGATATCATTTGTACTTCTTGTACCAATGTTGCGTACTGCACTGCGTGTACTAAGTGTGTGTATTGTGCACTACACGAAAGTGGCTGCAGTCCCTCTTGTGCTTCATTTAAGCATGTACTGCACTTCATGTACACACGTTGTGAACTGCCTGATATTACTTTCATGAACTACATTCACCTTTGTTTGGATTGGTCTGCGGATTATAATTTTTTAGAAATATCAATATTAATGGTCTTACTTTAATTACTCTTGTGGACTGCATGTACACACATGGCGCACTACTTATATTTACCATTGTGAACTGCATTCATCTTTCTTTTTTAGGTATGAGTTGCAGTCATAGTACTTAATTTTTTTGTTGAACGTTGTTTTTGAATCTGTTTTGTATGTGTGTAGTATGTTTTGGTATCACACGTCAGATTTTTCAAACTTGTCTGGATACTTGTTCTAATACAAGCTCAACAATCATTACCTAGTGCAACGACATTGTTTTACAAAGAAACATTCGATATGAAGCAACAAACATAAGCGAAACCTAGTAGACAGGAAACAAGGAACAACACAACTACTAAAGTAAAATGAAAGTAAACATACACTGATGCACGTCGGTGCTATAAAACGGGTTTTAACCCCTTTCCGCGACGGCATTTGGAACCGTCGCCAAGTGAGTGTGGGCGATAGAGGGGTCCTTCCCACGCGACCCAGAAACAAGCGGGGATAGGCCCTCCTGGCACAAAGGCTAGGGCAAAATGAGCTCGTGTGCGATCGGGCGAGGCATCAAACCCAATCATTTTCGTTCGTATGTACATCCAACACGGTGAATCCCAGAAAAACATTTCCATTCGTATGTATATCACACACAGTCAATCCAAAGAATACATTTTCGTTCTTATGTACATCCCGCACAGTCAATCCAGGGAAAACGTTTTCGTTCGTATGTACATCCCGCACAGTTTTATGTATAGGCTCGTGTGTGAAAGGTGTAACTATCACACACGCTCTGCCTTGGTTAACCGTTTGCTTTTATCAACTACATCGCACACGATTTGATGAAGAAAACTGGTGGCATTAGGCTATCCATCACAAGCGCTTTTACTGCTAGAACCGTTTGCAAAGTTCCATGGCCCATTTAGCAGGTTTATTAGTTTACAATTAATAATTCCAGTATTACGCAAATTCACATTTCATATCGAACAGTTGTTTGCCAATTTCATATCAGGCACATAAATATATTTTAGCATCACAGTACGATAGCTACTCAGAAACAGCACAATACGACATATGGCTAGTTCAACTTCATAAGAACAATATTAGAACAATATATATGTTTCCCTAATCAAGATCATCCAGGCATGTCTTATCCACCTCTGCTTTCAGTTCAGTAAGAACCTGTTATGCACTGTCCAACTGGGAAAGTTCCTCCTCCTTCGCCAACACTATCTTAGCAAAGCTTGATTTAAAAAATATGAGATCATTCTCCACCTTCCTCTTTTTATCCCGCATCTTCAAATATTCTTCAGCGTTGACAACACTTTCTCTAAGCCTACCTCTATTCTCTTCACTGGTACACGTCGGTGCTATACAAATGGTTATTAACCCCTTTCTGTGATGGCATTTGGAACCGTCGCCAAGTGAGTGTGGGAGATAGGGAGGTCCTTCCCACACGACCCAGAAATTGTCGGGGATAGGCCCTCCTAGGACACAGGCTGGGGCCCTGTGCGATTGGGCAAGGCATCGAAACCTAATCATTTCCGTAGGTATGTACATCCCACATGGTGAATCCGAGAAAAATATTTCTATAGGTATGTACATCCCACACGGTGAATCCCAGAAAAACATTTCCGTAGGTATGTATATCACACACAGTCAATCCAAGGAATACATTTATGTTCTTATGTACATCCCACATAGTCAATCCAGCGAAAACGTTTCCGTTCGTATGTATATCACACACAGTCAATCCAAGAAATACGTTTCCGTTCTTATGTAAATCCCACACAGTCAATCCAGGGAAAACGTTTCCGTTCCTATGTACATCCCACACAATTTTACGTGTAGGCTCATGTGTGAAAGGTGTAACTATCATACACGCTCTGCCTTGGTTAACTGTTTTCTTTTATCAACTACATCACACACGATTTGATGAAGAAAACTGTGTGGCATTGGGCTATCCATCACAAGAGCTTTTACAGCTAGAACCATTTGCAAAGTTCCATGACACATTTAGCAGGTTTATTAGTTTACAATTAATAATTCCAGTATTACGCAAATTCACATTTCATATCGAACAGCTGTTTGCCAATTTCATATCAGGGACATAAATATATTATAACATCACAGTACGATAGCTACATGAAAACAACACAGTACAGCATATAGCTAGTTCAACTTCATAAGAAAAATATTATAACAATATATTCATTTCCCTAATCGAGATCATCTAGGCTCGTCTTATCCACCTCTGCTTTCAGTTCAGTAAGAACCTGTTTTGCACGGGTCAACTGGGAAAGTGCCTCCTCCTTCGCCAACACCATCTTAGCAAAGTCTGATTTAAAAAATATGTGCTCATTCTCCACCGTCAACTTTTTATCCCGCATCTTCAAATATTCTTCAGCATTGACAACTGCTTCTCTAAGCCTACGTATGTTCTCTTCCTCATACATGCTCCAGAGCTTCGCTAGGCACATCTTCAAAGACTGTGACCACTCTTGATGAACCCACTCCAAGTAAGAACACTTCCGTTCATCCAATAATATTTAAAACTAGTTCAGTAACAATTGTAGGGGAAGTGGGTTTATATCAACATAGAAAATCACCAATGCTTATTTTGAAAAACTAAAGAAACATGTTAATTATGACATATCTTCTCAAAAAGATCAATGTGCAAATGATTAATTGCTACTGAGACAACAACCAAATTCTGGAACATCAGAAGCTGTAATTAACTACAACAACGCTACAAGTTCTTACTCATGTACAATAAATAACAAATTGAACATTTTATGAGGAAGGTAAATATAACCGCAACATCATAACGACAGTGTTTGGATGACAGCAAATTGATACTAACAGGTGTGTACATGCACAAATATAGTAACATAGAACTAATAGTACTAAGGCCGTCCACTATGTATGCCAAAATTGGGGTAAAGACAACTATTGCTACATCTCGCACCGGTGCCCTGCATTGGCGAGCCGATGGAGCAGAAAAAAAATCAAGGACCCAAACTCCGGAGCACGTAGTTGCTCCGATGCCCAGTTCCTTCGTGCCATAAAGATTTAGTATTTTACTGCTTGGCTGCTCGGATGTGTGGACCAAAGTTGGACGCACAAACTGCTGAAGCGGTGCCAAATAATTTTCTACTGCCACTGCTGATGAGATGGCAACAATTAAAGATACTAGGTACAAACTGTGACACTGTCTTAGGATGCGTTTGGTTGAAGGTGTGGTGTGAATGGGTTGGGACCGTGGAAGTGTCAGAATCACATCTAACAAATTATTTGTAACAATGAAAGAGGGTCTAACCTTCTCAGCACATGCCACAAACTTCCTCCCACTGTCCACAGATTCAAACCCAACTAGCTTCACGCATGGAGATTGATGGTGACAACGAGCAGATAGATCTTCAGCCACCCTGCTCCATTCATTGCCACTGATGGTCCTAGGGAGCTACAAGAGGAAGAAATGACTCAAATCGACCGCCGGGTAAAACTCCTTCATTCCAAGTCATAGCCCGAGAGAGAGAGAAGAGAGGCATACATGGGTGGTGAAGGAGTCGTCGCCGGAGGAGGAACCGCTGGAGAGGTCTTTGAAGAAGACCATGGCGACCCCAGCGGTAGGATGCGAGACGGCGAGAGCGAGGAAGCGGCAATAGCTTAGGAAGGAAGGAAGGAAGGAGTAAATAGGGGAAATGTGACTAGTGGTCAGGGAGAAAAGGGGGTGGGGAAGGGGGGAGGGCGGCGGGGTTAGATATTCTCGCGGTAGGCCAAAATTTTGGAAATGTGGAGGGAAACTTTACGCGCGGTGCCGCCGGACCATTCACTTTGAACGATTGTGTGCATCACAAATGATTCTTCTGCTTTACACGCATGGGATGAGTTTGATAATTCAAATTTTGGTGGAAATTTCCCTGGGTACGTCATTGCATAATTTAACATCTCTTGCTAAGTTGGGCACACATAAGAGCGTACATCAGACAGACCACACTTACTGAATCGAGCAATTTTGGTAATTAAACAGAGCCAGTTGACCTAAACATTGCTCTTACAAAAGACTAGCATTAAAAACTAAGTCTAAGTACACATAATTTTAACAAATCTGCCGCCGCGCCGGCCTATGCATCGCCGGTGTGAGATGAGACGTCGATGACTTGTCCTGGCGACATGCCACCGTTGGTGGACTCTGCGTCCCCCTACTGAAGTCGACCGCGTCCTCGTCCTCGTCCTCTGCACCGCCCTCAAGGTTGTAGTACTCGTAGTAGTGGTTGTGCCAGAGCTCACTGCTACCTCTTGAGCACTACGTTGGTTTTCCCTTGAAGAGGAAAGGGTGATTCAGTAAAGTAGCGTAAGTATTTCCCTCAGTTTTTGAGAACCAAGGTATCAATCCAGTACGAGACCATGCTTGAGTCCCACGCACCTACACAAACAAATAAGAACCTCGCAACCAACGCGATAAAGGGGTTGTCAATCCCTTCACGGTCACTTACGAGAGTGAGACCTGATAGAGATGATAAGATAATATTTTTGGTATTTTTATGATAAAGAATAAAAGTAAAGAAAGCAAAATAAATGGTGCCAGAAATAGCTTGTTGACGGAAGATTAATATGATGGAAAATAGACCCGGGGGCCATAGGTTTCACTAGTGGCTTCTCTCAAGATAGCATAAGTATTACGGTGGGTGAACAAATTACTGTCGAGCAATTGATAGAATTGAGCATAGTTATGAGAATATCTAGGTATGATCATGTATATAGGCATCACGTCCGCGACAAGTAGACCGAAATGATTCTGCATCTACTACTATTACTCCACACATCGACCGCTGTCCAGCATGCATCTAGAGTATTAAGTTCATAAGAACAGAGTAATGCTTTAAGTAAGATGACATGATGTAGAGGGATAAACTCATGCAATATGATATAAATCCCATCTTGTTATCCTCGATGGCAACAATACAATACATGCCTTGCTGCCCCTGCTGTCACTGGGAAAGGACACCACAAGATTGAACCCAAAGCTAAGCACTTCTCCCATTGCAAGAAAGATCAATCTAGTAGGCCAAACCAAACTGATAATTCAAAGAGACTTGCAAAGATAACCAATCATACATAAAAGAATTCAGAGGAGATTCAAATATTGTTCATAGATAATCTTGATCATAAACCCACAATTCACCGGATCTCGACAAACACACCGCAAAAGAAGAGTTACATCAAATAGATATCCAAGAGAATCGAGGAGAACTTTGTATTGAGATCCAAAGAGAGAGAAGAAGCCATCTAGCTAATAACTATGGACCCGAAGGTCTGAGGTAAACTACTCACACATCATCGGAGAGGCTATGGTGTTGATGTAGAAGCCCTCCATGATCAATGCCCCCTCCGGCGGAGCGCCGGAAAAGGCCCCAAGATGGGATCTCACGGGTACAGAAGGTTGCGGCGGTGGAAATAGGATTTTGGCTCCGTATATGATGTTTCCAGGGTATATGAGTATATATAGGCGAAGGAGGTCGGTCAGGAGAGCTACGAGGGGCCCACGAGGGTGGAGGGCGCGCCCAGGGGGGTAGGCGCGCCCCCTACCTCGTGGCTTCCTCGTCGGTTGCTTGACGTCCACTCCAAGTCCTCTGGATCACGTTTGTTTCAAAAATCACGTTCCCGAAGGTTTCATTCCGTTTGGATTCCGTTTGATATCCTTTTTCTTCGAAACACTGAAATAGGCAAAAAAACAGCAATTTGGGCTGGGCCTCCGGTTAATAGGTTAGTCCCAAAAATAATCAAAAAGTGTATAATAAAGCCCATTAAATGTCCAAAACAGAATATATAATAGCATGGAACAATCAAAAATTATAGATACGTTGGAGACGTATCACTCACATTGGTACTCCACCGCCGATTCCTCGACGGACAGACTCTTCTCTACCTCAACCTCGGCCGTGCGCAACTCCTCCACCCGGCGCTCCTCGATCTCCGCCACCTCCTGCATCGCCGGCTCCCGCTCGGCAACCTCATTAGAAAGCAGGTGCTCCATGGCCACCGCCGCCTTTTTGGACGTGGGTTGCATGCTGGAGTCTGAGAGGTGGCCTGGAATATCTTGGCGTGTGCATCCTCGATCTTGGCGTGGATGGCCTTGACCCGGGCCAGGGCGACATCGGCGGCACGGATGGCAGCTCGAGCGCTCTCGGCGTTTGCAGTTGCCGTCGCCGCAGCAGTTGCAGCCGTCTCGGCTGTTGCAGCTGCCCTGTCGGCTACCGCAGACGCCCTCTCGGCGGAAGCGGCTGCGCTCAATGCCGATGCAGCAACACTCTCGGCGTAGGCGGCCGCGCTCTCGGCATAGGCGGCCGCGCTCGGGGGGGGGGGACGCGGGCACCGTGAGGGCCTTCACGAAGCGTTTCCACGGCGTCATCTTTGCAAGAAGGGGGTGCGAGAATGGGGATCGGGATTCGTGGATTCGGGGGTTACCGGCACTGGAGCAGATGAGCCGGCGAAGCTTAAGGAGGGAGATTTAAATAGACACAGATATTTTCATTGCAAACGGTTCCTAGAAAACAACTGTGTGTGATGTTGTAGATATTTTTTATTAGCTGTGAAAGACGAATTGGGAGTAAAGTGGCAACGGATGGTGTTTTAAATGTACGAGAAATTTTGTAGTACTAATACAACTTTCATGTCAAATTTTGGAAAATTTCAGGAGTCATTTGACCTTTTAAGATATTTAAGTGATTTTCTAGCCATTTAATGACCGTAATTGAAATTTGAACTACATGTACGTGCAACAGCTAACCATAGCGGTTTGAGAACTCATATTTTGTGTACTTGTGTGCGATTTAATTCCATGTGTAGTAAATTGGAAGTAATTTTCAAACATATTGGTCTAATGGCTATGACACAATTAAGCATGCAGTGACATGGCATTTTATGTAGCGACCCGACCCGAATGGATGAAGTCTCTGTGCTTTAGTGTCATCCCTGGATCGGTATGCTGACACACACAATACTCGAGGATTTATAACAGAGGTAAATCACATGTATAAAGTAACGTAAAGACTATTACCTCAATCCAAAAAGCGGAAGTAACAAGGTTGTGGATTCCCATCAACACCAACGGCAAAGTTGAGTGTAGAAATCGTAACCCTAACGTATCACTTACTCGTCGTAAGAATCCTGCAACATGAAACGTTGTAGCCCGAAAACGGGTCAGCACATGGAATATGCTGGCAAATACACACCATAGAGAAATGATGAACAAAGCCTATCACTACATGCATATATGGCTGGTGGAAAAGCTCTATGGTTATAATGTTTTTGCGAAAAGCCAATTTTTTCCCTACTGCAAAGGAATAAATTTTATTTAACTATCATGGTGCTTGTTAAACATTGAGAAGGTACCTCCAACTCAATCCCAATTAAGAACGTGATTAACCCAATCAAATTAAATTAAGTAACATGATGATGAGATTCACATGATAATCCAAGTACTAGATACTCAAGATGTCCATAACCGGGGACACGGCTAATCATGATTAGTTTGTACACTCTGCAGAGGTTTGTGCACTTTTCCCCACAAGACTCGATCTCCTCCGTTGGGATTCTCGCACTTCATGGTGTTTGAGAAACGGATGACCGAGACACAGTCTTTCAGAAGCGTTAACTCTCTACTCTGGGTAGACAGTACCACCTACACCCCCTACATCTGCTAGTCTACCTCTTCAAGAGCTCACACAACTTAATCAACTATGCTAGAGCCCATAATAGCTTGTGGCTGCACACAGATGTTTCTAGCATGAATAATCTTATGATCCCTTTGAGT
Source organism: Triticum aestivum (assembly GCF_018294505.1). NCBI lineage: Eukaryota > Viridiplantae > Streptophyta > Magnoliopsida > Poales > Poaceae > Triticum > Triticum aestivum. Next base: position 368,918,476 of record NC_057814.1, on the reverse strand, counting down.
CTGGGTGGCGGTCCATAGGATGATCATACGGGTACTCCGGGATATCCAAAAATACAGGCAACACTGGGTTCTCCAGGTGCCTCAATCCACCCAGATGTTTATTTAAGTAGCCACCTTAAGTTGAACCATTAATTAACAATCTCACATCTGTCATGGAAATTCACTCAAACCCAATCCACGTCTATGAGCATTGCATAGCAATATAAGCAAACACAGAAGTAACTCCCAAAGGTTTGATAATAAACAGGGCAATAGGTTCCTACCTCATCAACTACTTCCCAATACCCACATGTTATCAATCCTACTCATGCAATGTTTGAGGGTTGAATCTAATGCATAAAAACTGGGTATGAAAGGGATATGATCAAAGTGTGAACTTGCCTGCAATGTTGATGAAGATGATTCGCACTCAATACTCTGGATAGATCTACTCGTCACACTCCGGTCAATCTATCGTAAGCAAGCAATGGTAACCACACATAAGCAATCACTCAAAAGATCGGGAAGAACGAAGAAAAACACTTCGGAGAACATCAAAACAAAACAAATAACTCTTGCAACACAAAACAATTTCTAACAGTACCAAAATTATGTGAATTTGGCCTTATCAGAAAGTTTAGGTCACGAGCTTCGATTTGCAAAAAGAATCAACTAAAACGGAGTTATAAAACTCAAGTTATGATCAAACAAAGTTTGAATTCAAATCTGATCTAATTCAAATTTTAAAATTTCAAAAACATGTTTGAGTTGGATTAATGGATAGAGGGGATCATAACGAAGACGTGGGCGTTGGTTTCGTTGGATTTGAACAAACGAGCAAAAAGTTGTGACCGTTTGAAGAACAGGGACTAAACTGTAAATAAAATCATCACAGATAAGTCCCTGGCGAAAAATAAACAGAAAAAGGAAAAGCTAAATAATGAACGTTCGTTTATAGGATCTAAACAGTGGACGATCGCTATTTAATAAAACAAAAAAAAACAGATCTAGTCTAGGTTTTTTTTTAAACGAACTTGAAAGAAAACCGGATCGGACCGGCGGGTTATACCGGTTCAGCAGCGGTTCGGCGCCGGCGGGAAAATTCCGGCGAGGCGGGGCAGTGGCGACGGCGAGCTCCGGCGCGGCGGCTCGGCTTCGGGCGCGGGGCAAGGCGCGGGCGGCGGCGGGGGTGCGGTGCGGCGGCGAGCAGCGCGCTTGCGGCGGCGGCGGCGATCTGCGAGGGCGGCGCCGGCGAAACGAGAGGAGGCGGGGCCCGGGGCTCCGAATTTATAGGAGGGAGGGGAGGAGGCGGCGTGGAGGAGGGGCAAGGGGAGGCGTAAGGCGGCGGCGGTTTCCGTGGAGGTCACGGCGCGGCGGCGTGCTGGCTCGGGAGTCCTTCCCGAGCTTGGGGACGACGAGGAGGTGGGCTGGGCCGCGGCCTGGCCTGGGAGCTGGGCCGTCCCAGTTCAGCAGAGGGAGAGGGAGGAGAGAGAGAGCAGTGCTGGGCTTCGGCCTGGCACTGTTCGAAGAGTTTTTTTTAACAGAGAGAAAAAGAAAATAAATAAAATATAAAATAAAATATTATATAGGCATATAATATATCAAAATTTGCAGAAAAAGATTTTCTACAACGTGAACATTAATCCAGCATCAAATAAAATCCTCAAAAATTCAAATAAATCAAACAGTGCTACTGCTCTAATAAAGTCCAATAAAAATCATTTAAAAATACCAAAATGAATTCAAATTTATTTCTCTCAAATATTCTATTGTAGGGAATCATGTTACCCTATTTTCCATAAATTTTTATTTTGGAGAAAAATAATTTGAATAAAACTCAAATAACTCCAATATTGAAAATAATTTCAAAATGGATTTTAAATTTGAGTTTCTTTGAAACTCCCAACTCATATTTCATATATTTGGAAGAAGTCATTTCATCTTCTCTCGTGAAAATCATTGAGTTGCATAAAGTTTCAGAATTGCAAATATTTTCAAATGAAATTCAAATATTTTCAACACCCCTTGTCATTTAAATAAATGGAAGAAGTCATGTCATCTTCTCTCGAGGGTTTTGTATTTGAAAAGAATTTGAATTCATGGAGATCAGAAAGCAAAGATGAAAGTTTGGGAAAGTCCTTTTATTCCCTCTCATTTAACTTTCAAAAAGTTTCGAATTCACTCACTTTCACTCAATCAATCAAACAATCAATCAAATCTATCTATTTATTATAACATTCCAAAATTTAGAATTTTAGGATGTTACAAACCTACCACCCTTAAAAAAATGAATCTCGTCCTCGAGATTCGGAGAGGCTAGCAAGAAATAGGTTAGGGTTTGGGGTCTTCTCAAAATCCACCGATCATCACCGGGGTCTGGGGTGCTACCACCCTTAGAAGCATGGTTACGTTCCATCAAAACTCATATACTCCATCCTTATTCCTGGCAGTGTCAGTCTTCTCAGATCTTCAGTATAATTCCTTCTCTGGGCTCTTCCGGTGGTGGCATAACTTTTACCACAATTCTTCTGTCCTTTGTCTTGGTATGGTCCTTCAGAGACTGGGTCTTCTTAGCTGACGGGTCAGGCGCCAATACTAAACAACTATCGATATCTCATGGTGGTCTTCCAATTATGGTTTCTCCTGCAGGAAATGGGTCTGGATTGATCCTCACCGTATAACCTATGACTGGAAACAACTGCCGTGTACAAGGGAATAATACTTATACCATTCTAAGGTTTAAACAGGGTTTAATACCGTCGTCTCTCTACTATGGGTAGGTCACTCAGATTTACCATCCCATATAGCAAAGCGAACAATAAGAGTAAGTCAGTATGGTGATCAATCCATCCCGCACCCAAATCATTACCTTGTATATGGTTTAGCGAATCTCGCATTCTAACACTCGGTCATCCTCGCAAGCATTGCATAATTTCTCTTGTCGACGAACCAAGTTCGGATAAATCCATTAATTCTGCAAGCCAAACAAACCTCTGTCATTTCTTCACAACTCTTAGGTTTTGCGTAACTCCTATAAGATCGTCTGCTGATAAAATCGTAACTTCTTCCAGGGTTTTTTCTGCAGCAAGAATGTGCTTGCTTCTTGGCAGGTCCTGGGGCCTGTGGGTTATGGCCCATCTCATCACTTGCAAACCTTGAACTCATCATCGGGCAACTGATCCTTAATCCAGCATCCAACTTCCTGGTATTCTTAAATCCATCCAATTTTTATTGTCCTTCTTCCTTCTATTCACACCAAACTAGTACATGATTACTCAGACTCATCACGGAATTTCCATTGATCCATATTTCCAACATCATACCTCCTTTATATCCAATAGTAATTCATCTCTTCATCCTCGTGGGATATCCCACATACCGAGATAAAAACTTATACTTATGAAGTCCATACTCCACTTCGTGGAACATCATTATCCTTTCCAGGGTCAAGCATCCTTACAGGGGAATATTGGCCATCTCTGCATGGCACTTCTTCAACTTGGAAACGTGAAACACATCATGAACTCCCGACAGTCCTTCGGGTGACTCCAACTTGTTGGCCACTTCTCCCATACGCTCCAAAACGCGGTATGGTCCTACAAATCTCGGGGCTAACTTTCCCTTAACTCCAAATAGTTTAACTCCTCGCAGATGTCACGACCGGATTTTTGGGATGATAATTTCCCAGAAAAATGGCCTTTATGCTCACCAGCCCCAGGATCACTGTTAGCTGATGAGACACCAACTTGATACAAGAATTCCAAGCAAGGTACAAAAATATGTAGTACAAGACCATTGAGGCCTAGGAGTACAACATTTGGTTTCTAATGGTTGAGGGCGGAAGCGGTTGGATACATCTGCGTCTATGGGACTCCATTTCCCACAAGAACAGCTGACCAGGATAACTCCTATCTTCGTGAGGCTGCTATCGTCAATACGTAGGTTCCGAGGCTGTCACCGCGATGCTTATCCCCATGCGCGAAAATCTGGCCAAGACAATAGCCAGGGACAAGCCAGTGAGTACGTTTGAATGTACTCGCAAACATTAAGAACACGGGTATAATTTAACAGGAGGTAATCATACTCCAAAACATTTATGATGATAAGTCTGCCGTGAAGTAATCAGAAATCTGCGATGCACGTATACAGAGAAAAATATGGGCGTGCTATACGGAAGTAAAAGAAATGCACTGAGCGAGTGTCTAACATGACTCCTCGAAAGGTTGCAAATAAATTAACGATGCCGCAATAATAATACTGGTGCCAAACGAGGGTCTGAATGACTCCTCGAGAGGAAACTGCAAGAATAATAATGCCGCAGTCGGGCGTCGGGGCGACACCACATAAAGGGCTTGTAACAGAAAAAGCAAGACAGTGCGTGCCACAGTCGGACGTCTGAGCGACATCACATAAAGGGCTTATAAAAGAATAAATAGACCGCAAGCATGCCGCAGTCGGGCGTCTGAGCGACACCACAGAAAGGGCTTATAAAAGAATAATCACAGTGAATATCCAGGAGGTAGAACCATCCCAGGGATACTCAATAAAATACATAATGTAAATGGTTAGTCCATAAAAATTAAAACATGACTCTCAGATGTCACAGGTCATAAACAACAATCTAGTCTAGCTGTTTCTCCATCCGAAGACCGTCACTGAGTTCTAGCTAACTCGTTCTCCATCCGAATACCGTTACTATGATCCAGTTAGCCGTGTCTCCATCCGAAAACCGTCACTGAGTTCTAGTTAAATCGTTCTCCATCCGAATACCGTTACTATGATCCAACTCAGACTGTGGTCCTTACTCAAGAACAAGGCTATCCAACATGGATATATCCTCTGCAGAGGGAGTACTATTCACCCACGAGTGACGGATTTATTTAGCCCATCGGGACTAATTCCGCCTACGGCCTTTTAATTGAAAACACGGCTGACCTGCACACACCAGCTTAACTCACCGATGTCTGGAATCACCCACGACACCTGCCAAGCAAAACTCTAAGTGGGGAGGCTACAACCTCGACGTAGCATGGGATCAAATTTCTATTCGCGCGCTCTAAGGGGGTGCCCCCCCTCTTGGTCCCAACCGGAAAACACCCATGCCCCCGGACCAAGTGGCATGCCTACCGGAGGCCTCCGGTATCTTCCACTATGGCCTCTCTGTACGGTGTGTGCTTTCGTAAGGGGTTGACAACTTACTGAACCATACCCCGTCTGCGACAAGGACAAGTGGTGGTACCAACAAATAGGGAAGCTATAGATCAAGACTCGACCTACGACCGACTCAGGTGGTCCAAGTATCCTCCAACAAGATTACCATTAACAGATAAACTCACCACTCATCAAGCCTTTCCATGCTATACCGGACATACTCGTCACAACGAGGAACTAGGGACAAGCTCGTGTCTACCCAAGACCATGACTTTCCCGGCTTCCTTCCAGTATACATGAGAAGCTCACGAGGGTGAACATCATCACTGGCATATCCATTACTAATAGCAAAAAAATATCTCCATTATGCACATACGCGAATGATTTTTATCGTCACATAAAAATAATGTATGCTCCAAGTCAAAACGTGCTGAAACCATATCAAAACACCACACAAAATATTATGCCAGAGTTCAGAAATGCTTGCCTTCAAGAGTATGCAAGGGATGCACTTTTTTGGAAGCTCTCCCTTTTCTCCAAAAATCCTATTTTGCAAAATATCCAAATAACAAATATTTCAAACACAGTACAAAAAGTTGTCTCAAATATTTTTGAAATAAATCTTAAAATAAACTAGATGAAATTTGAGAGAGGTAGGAAAAAGAATTAACTCATTTGGAGTTTTATTTTAAAAGTTATAGCCAGTCAAAGTTTGGTCAAATCTTTGTTTTTAAATAAAACCAGAAAAGAAAACGTTTCGGGAGAAATACGCTTTCGCAGCAGAGGAGACGTACTCGGGACTTATGCGCCTTCACTTAAAACAGAGAAGACGGCGCGCGGGTCACTGACAGTGGGTCCAGAGGGCCCACTGGTCAGGTTTGACCGTTCTTCCCTCCCTCCTCTCTCTCTCTCTGCCCGAACGGTGGCGGCCTCCGGCGATCGCCGTCGACGAACGGCGGCCCTTCACGGGCACCCGAGGGTGGGGATGGAAGGGCCAGGCTGGGGCGGTCCTCTTGGTGGTAGTTGGGTCGCCGGAGGTGGAAGGAGTCGCCGGCGGCGAGCTCCGCGGTGGAGGGGGCTACGGTGGTGAAGTTGTTTTTGGGCTCTGGTGGTCTCCGATCGAGGCCGAGGCGCTAGGCAGCTCCGCACGACTGTGGAGAGACTCTTGGTGGCGTTGGATTGGCGGGGGAAGCTCCGGTTGCGACGAATGGCACTGGATTGCGGCGGCGGCCGAGCTGGCCGGAGACGAGGAAGAAAGGATTTTCCCCGACGATTGCTGGCTGCGGGAGCACTACGGGGTGGACTGGGGCTGCCTGAGTGCTCGGAGGAGCACGGGGCCTTCTTTTATAGCACGACGGGGCTGGCTCCGCGGCGGTGGATAAGATCGACGACGGGTCGCCGTTGCTGTAGCTGCAGGGCGTCGTGGCGGCGACGAACGCGTGCCGACGAGCTTCGGGATAAGACTGGGCTGATCACGGGGGCAGCTGGCGCGCTGGGGTGGCTTGGGCGGTGCCGAACATGGCAGAGGCCGCTGCCGACGCCGGCGTGCCACCAAGGGCTCTGCCAGCGGCGTTGCAGGGCGCCAGAGAAGGTGTGGAGAGGGGGCGAGCTAGTGCGCGGTTCAGCGGTGGAGCAGGGGCCAGGGACGGGTCGCGTCGAGTGCGGCAGTGCGGCGCGGCGGCTCAGTGCGCGCGCGTGCAAAACGTGCGCTCTGGGCGCGCCCAGAGCACGCACGGGACCTGCTCGACGAAATGCCAGGGCGGTCTAGAGCGCGAGGGTGAGGCTGGCAATGAACAGGACTAGGGTAGAGGCAACTAGGAGTTCAGTGGACAAGGTTGCTGGGTTATTGGAGCAAGATCATAGTGCAAACTAGGAAGCATGCCCAAAACTGACTATGCACACCAACTGTTCGACAGAATGCCAAGTGCACCTAGGAAACTCTTGGAGTGGCCAAAAACTCCAGATCAGGGTCTCTTTAGGTGTAGTAGATGATGTCAAGATCATATGGGCAAAACCAGAAACTTGTTAGTGCAAGTTTTGCAAAACTCCAGTTTTGGACAGAAAGAAAAAGGGTTTATTGCATGCACTTCGAAACCTCCAATGAGTCCACTCTTCTGGACTTAAGGATTTTGAAGGGAGGGCTACAAGTAGGAAAAAGCTCAGGGTCACTAGAGCAAAATAAAGTAAGGTTGCAGTACAAATCACCAAATTGGACCAGAATGCAAAAGAGGGTGATTCACTCAAATTTTTCAAAAAACATCACTGGGTTTTTGCATAGAGTTGAATTGTATGCATCCATTGACATCCCCAAATACTTGGAAGAATTTTTAAAGAAATGTTTAAATGGGTTGTAGTGCAAAAGTGCCTACTGGACCAGATTGGGAAAGTTGGTGTAGAGCTCAAAATCTCCAATGGCCAAAAGGTATTTTTGCATAAAAGTGATGTGCAAGCATCACATGACATCCCCAAATTTTGGTGGAATTTTTAAAAGCATTTATCAAATGGTTGCAGTGCAAAACAGGCTCCAATTTCAAAAGAAATCATTTTAAAAGAATAAAGCTCTGAGAACACAAATCTTGCAATTTAAATCCACTGATAAAGAATTGTTTTATCATAGAGAGCATTCAAGTCCAACAATACCTTTTGAAAGTTTTCCACTTGAAGTAAAAATCCACAATAACAAAAGGGTAAATCTTGGCAAATGGGAAAGTTTTATTTCCTGGCAAAATTTTAATAATTAAAACAAGGTCAAAATTTTGGGGTGTCACAACACTACCCCCCTTAAGAAAAATCTCGTCCTCGAGATTTGTTAAAAGCTGTTTTGAACAAAAACTGTTTTTATCAAAAGAAATCATTCAACTGCACAAAAACAAAGCGGCTATAGTGAGAGTGCAATAAGTGGTGTAAAACCACAGTGTAATACACTGGCGTAGTGTGGAAAAATCCACGGTTAGGGAAAACGAGATATTTCTACGCAGATACAGTAATTTAGAATAAATTCTAAATTACTAAAATACGCTGGTCGTACCCGAGAGCACAGTGCTCTCTCTAGCTGACAGGTGGACCCAGGGCCCACTGCCGGCCTCTTCTTCTTCCTCTGGTTCTCTCTTCTCTCTCGCGTGCTCTCCCGCGCTTCCTCCATCGGTGATGCCTAGCTCGTAGGGCATCGAGGCCGTACCGTGGTAGTGCGCGGCGTGCTAGCTGCCGGGGCAGCGTGCACTCACCTCGCGGGCCAGTGCGTTGTCGGCACTGCTCGCGGACTTGCCTCCGAACACCGGCGGTCGAGCGACGAGTGGCGCTGGTGGACCTCGCCCACCGTACACCGATCTCGAGCTATAAAACGACCGCGGTGCTCCTCTATTCCTCCTCACATCTGGCCTCGTTCCTACTCCTCCTTCCTTCTCCTCCACTGCTGCTAGCAGAGGCTCGAGAAGAGGCTCTAATGGCGGAGGCGATGCCCGACTGGTACGTGGTCCTGGTGTGTGGAGGATTGGCGGTGCTGCTGGGGTTCTCCGTGCTCTTGTGCGCGATGATCCTGGATGATCGTCGTGATGCTACCGCTCGAGTGGTAGCTCTTCGCGGCGGCGGCGATCACGTGGATTAGGTGCGGCATCGAGGGCTAACTGCTGTCGGTGTGCTGGGGCAGCTCGCGCTCGAATGAACACTCACAAATCTCTCTCACTGGGACTGCGGTGTCCTCGAGTGTGGTTAGTTAGGCGCAAAAATGTGCTCAAGGATTTGTAATAGTGCTCGAGGTCGAGTGGTTGCTGCCGTGAGTCTGCTGTTACGATGCTGCGCGAATAAAAATCTATGTCGTGGAAATATATACGCAGCAGTGACTCAGGGGAAGAAATCTCCTCAAAAACATGTCGCGAGAGAAAAAAATAATTAAAACGAAACCAACAGCAGTAAAACTACTCACATAACTGAAACTAAAGGAAAAATCGGATCCGTTGCACAAAATTACACTACGTAAATTAATACTGGGATGATAAATACAGCAGAGACGTTTACAAGGAAAACGGCAAAACGACAGGGTCCTGAGAAAACGCCTCTGGCACTGGGGCACACTCCTCTTCTATCGGGGGAAGCGGGTTGACCAGTCAATGAATGCGCCTCTCCTGGTCAGGCCTCAGTGGTCTGCCAATAGCGATCCGAGGATTTAAATCAGCGAGGTTCTGGAGATAACCCATTACCCGCTGAGTCAAACGCTCCTGGGCGATAACGTACTGGGCAAGGTTGGCCAGTACTGGATCTCTCTCAATTCGTCCACCGGGAAAAGATGCAACTTCTCCGGGTGCTGCACGACTCGGAAAATAATAGTATCCTCGCTCGCTGGCATAGGGTACTGCGAATCGAAGACGAGTGAGCGCCTCGTACGCGGCAGCTTCTATGGCCATATGCGGAGTCGGCATGGACTTCCCCACAAAGGAGACTTCCGTTGGATCTTGGTTTGGGTAAGCGGGAGGGATGTGCACCACTGCCCAATATTTCGAGGTGGATGGGGTGATACTCGATTTGAGCAACTCGTACTGGGGTGGATGGGTGGCACTCATAGTACTGCAGGTAAAGTCCCACAATAATTTGACAAAACTGCCCGGGGTTGCGTCTGGGGTCCTCAGATAAATACTGGGGGTTGGCATGGCAAAGGAATGGCTGTGAGAGTAGTGCACAAGGTGGGGAGTACTCGGCAAGGTCACGAAGTGGCCTTTATATAGCATCGGGGCTGGGTTATCCACCAGGGTGAGGGTAACGGGTTGTCGATCCTGTTCCTAGGTCAAAGCCACAGATATACATATCACATAAATGTGACGCATTACTGTGGGTGCCGTCGGAGTTGGTCTTGGTAGCTGTGCCCGAAATCTAAAAATGCAATGGTACGCTAACGTACACATGCATAGATATTACTCCAAAAATGGGGCGTACAAGCAGACAGCATGCAATAAAAGCGATACAAGACCACACCATTACAAAGCGTAGAAAACTAAGGCTCGATACAACTCGAGCGACTTAGTCTACTTCATTAATGTCTAGGTGGGCTGGCCTGGCGGATGCCGAGGTTTCTCCACGGGTTTCGCCGACGGGATTAGCTGGTTGAGGTTGAGGGGCTGCAGGGTCGGGGTAGTGGTGATGACCATCGCGGGGGTTGTTGGCCACAACCCCGTTGGAATGGGTTCCCAAAAGGCGACGAAGCGCTTCTGGGGTCACCAAAGCACTCTGGTTGATGGCTGGCGCAGACCTCAAGGGATCGATCAGGTGTCCGAACAGTACAACTGGGTTGTCGGCGTCGGGCTCCGCTTCTCTTCTCGCCGGGGCTCGGCGAACTAGTTCTCCACGAGCTGCGATCAGATCAAGGGTGACCTGATTGAACAGTTGCTCTAGTGCGCTTACATAGCGCACCAGATGTAACAGCGCAGTATCTGTCTCGTGGTCTCCGTTGGCAACCTGGGGCGGCCTACCATACCTGTCACGACTGGGGTAGTAGTAGAACGAGCGACAGTTAACTCTGGGCGACAAGTGCCGGAGTTGAACTATAGCTTCTCGGGCTGCCAGTTGGATGGCTTGTGGCTCAAAGGAAGTTGTCCTTCCAGTGAACCTGTAGGGGCGTTCTGGCGACCGACCCCTACCGTAGATGTGCACAGTGGCCCAGTACTGACGGCTCTCGCCGTACATGGGTCCCTGGTACACAACATACTCAGGAGGCTCTTCTAACGCATAGGCACGGCGGGTGAGGTTTGCGAGCACGGTCACAAAACCTCCAAGGTTGGTTGTTGTGGTCTCATTGTGAACGGTGGGACCAGGCATCGTGGCTTGGTTTTGGGGAAAAGAGGTTGTGCTGTGTTGTGGTTAGCGTGCCCTTTTTATAGGGAAAGGGGATGGAGTCTTCCTCCGCACGCTTGCGATAGAGACGGGTTGGGTGTCGGTTACTGACGCGTGATCGACGGGCTAGGCCGATAGGTTGGGCACCGTCCGCCGAAAGGCGTCGGGTCACTGTGGAGCTATCTTACGCGGGAAGCTTGACCGGGTTAGGCAAAGGCCTGGTGGTTTGGTTAACCTAAGTTTATTGACCTGGCTAAGATAGGATTAGCCAATGGTCAGCCTGGCTCTGATACCAAGTCTGTCACGACCGGATTTTTGGGATGATAATTTCCCAGAAAAACGGCCTTTATGCTCACCAGCCCCAGGATCACTGTTAGCTGATGAGACACCAAGTTGATACAAGAATTCCAAGCAAGGTACAAAAATATGTAGTACAAGACCATTGAGGCCTAGGAGTACAACATTTGGTTTCTAATGGTTGAGGGCGGAAGCGGTTGGATACATCTGCGTCTATGGGACTCCATTTCCCACAAGAACAGCTGACCAGGATAACTCCTATCTTCGCGAGGCTGCTATCGTCAATACGTAGGTTCCGAGGCTGTCACCGCGATGCTTATCCCCATGCGCGAAAATCTGGCCAAGACAATAGCCAGGGACAAGCCAGTGAGTACGTTTGAATGTACTCGCAAACATTAAGAACACGGGTATAATTTAACAGGAGGTAATCATACTCCAAAACATTTATGATGATAAGTCTGCCGTGAAGTAATCAGAAATCTGCGATGCACGTATACAGAGAAAAATATGGACGTGCAATACGGAAGTAAAAGAAATGCACTGAGCGAGTGTCTAACATGACTCCTCGAAAGGTTGCAAATAAATTAACGATGCCGCAGTAATAATACTGGTGCCAAACGAGGGTCTGAATGACTCCTCGAGAGGAAACTGCAAGAATAATAATGCCGCAGTCGGGCGTCGGGGCGACACCACATAAAGGGCTTGTAACAGAAAAAGCAAGACAGTGCGTGCCACAGTCGGACGTCTGAGTGACATCACATAAAGGGCTTATAAAAGAATAAATAGACCGCAAGCATGCCGCAGTCGGGCGTCTGAGCGACACCACAGAAAGGGCTTATAAAAGAATAATCACAGTGAATATCCAGGAGGTAGAACCATCCCAGGGATACTCAATAAAATACATAATGTAAATGGTTAGTCCATAAAAATTAAAACATGACTCTCAGATGTCACAGGTCATAAACAACAATCTAGTCTAGCTGTTTCTCCATCCGAAGACCGTCACTGAGTTCTAGCTAACTCGTTCTCCATCCGAATACCGTTACTATGATCCAGTTAGCCGTGTCTCCATCCGAAAACCGTCACTGAGTTCTAGTTAAATCGTTCTCCATCCGAATACCGTTACTATGATCCAACTCAGACTGTGGTCCTTACTCAAGAACAAGGCTATCCAACATGGATATATCCTCTGCAGAGGGAGTACTATTCACCCACGAGTGACGGATTTATTTAGCCCATCGGGACTAATTCCGCCTACGGCCTTTTAATTGAAAACACGGCTGACCTGCACACACCAGCTTAACTCACCGATGTCTGGAATCACCCACGACACCTGCCAAGCAAAACTCTAAGTGGGGAGGCTACAACCTCGACGTAGCATGGGATCAAATTTCTATTCGCGCGCTCTAAGGGGGTGCCCCCCCTCTTGGTCCCAACCGGAAAACACCCATGCCCCCGGACCAAGTGGCATGCCTATCGGAGGCCTCCGGTATCTTCCACTATGGCCTCTCTGTACGGTGTGTGCTTTCGTAAGGGGTTGACAACTTACTGAACCATACCCCGTCTGCGACAGGGACAAGTGGTGGTACCAACAAATAGGGAAGCTATAGATCAAGACTCGACCTACGACCGACTCAGGTGGTCCAAGTATCCTCCAACAAGATTACCATTAACAGATAAACTCACCACTCATCAAGCCTTTCCATGCTATACCGGACATACTCGTCTCAACGAGGAACTAGGGACAAGCTCGTGTCTACCCAAGACCACGACTTTCCCGGCTTCCTTCCGGTATACATGAGAAGCTCACGAGGGTGAAAATCATCACTGGCATATCCATTACTAATAGCAAAAAAATATCTCCATTATGCACATACGCGAATGATTTTTATCGTCACATAAAAATAATGTATGCTCCAAGTCAAAACGTGCTGAAACCATATCAAAACACCACACAAAATATTATGCCAGAGTTCAGAAATGCTTGCCTTCAAGAGTATGCAAGGGATGCACTTTTTTGGAAGCTCTCCCTTTTCTCCAAAAATCCTATTTTGCAAAATATCCAAGTAACAAATATTTCAAACACAGCACAAAAATTTGTCTCAAATATTTTTGAAATAAATCTTAAAATAAACTAGATGAAATTTGAGAGAGGTAGGAAAAAGAATTAACTCATTGGGAGTTTTATTTTAAAAGTTATAGCCAGTCAAAGTTTGGTCAAATCTTTGTTTTTAAATAAAACCAGAAAAGAAAACGTTTCGGGAGAAATACGCTTTCGCAGCAGAGGAGACGTACTCGGGACTTATGCGCCTTCACTTAAAACAGAGTAGACGGCGCGCGGGTCACTGACAGTGGGTCCAGAGGGCCCACTGGTCAGGTTTGACCGTTCTTCCCTCCCTCCTCTCTCTCTCTCTGCCCGAACGGTGGCGGCCTCCGGCGATCGCCGTCGACGAACGGCGGCCCTTCACGGGCACCCGAGGGTGGGGATGGAACGGCCAGGCTAGGGCGGTCCTCTTGGTGGTAGCTGGGTCGCCGGAGGTGGAAGGAGTCGCCGGCGGCGAGCTCCGCGGCGGAGGGGGCTACGGTGGTGAAGTGGTTTTTGGGCTCCGGTGGTCTCCGATCGAGGCCGAGGCGCTAGGCAGCTCCGCACGACTATGGGGAGACTCTTGGTGGCGTTGGATTGGCGGGGGAAGCTCCGTTTGCGACGAATGGCACTGGATTGCGGCGGCGGCCGAGCTGGCCGGAGACGAGGAAGAAAGGATTTTCCCCGACGATTGCTGGCTGCGGGAGCACTACGGGGTGGAATGGGGCTGCCTGAGTGCTCGGAGGAGCACGGGGCCTCCTTTTATAGCACGACGGGGCTGGCTCCGCGGCGGTGGATAAGATCGACGACGGGTCGCCGTTGATGTAGCTGCAGGGCGTCGTGGCGGCGACGAACGCGTGCCGACGAGCTTGGGATAAGACTGGGCTGATCACGGGGGCAGCTGGCGCGCTGGGGTGGCTTGGGCGGTGCCGAACATGGAAGAGGCCGCTGCCGACGCCGGCGTGCCGCCAAGGGCTCTGCCAGCGGCGCTGCAGGGCGCCAGAGAAGGTGTGGAGAGGGGGCGAGCTAGTGCGCGGTTCAGCGGTGGAGCAGGGGCCAGGGACGGGTCGCGTCAAGTGCGGCAGTGCGGCGCGGCGGCTCAGTGCGCGCGCGTGCAAAACGTGCGCTCTGGGCGCTCCCAGAGCACGCACGGGACCTGCTCGACGAAATGCCAGGGCGGTCTAGAGCGCGAGGGTGAGGCTGGCAATGAACAGGACTAGGGTAGAGGCAACTAGGAGTTCAGTGGACAAGGTTGCTGGGTTATTGGAGCAAGATCATAGTGCAAACTAGGAAGCATGCCCAAAACTGACTGTGCACATCAACTGTTCGACAGAATGCCAAGTGCACCTAGGCAACTCTTGGAGTGGCCAAAAACTCCAGATCAGGGTCTCTTTAGGTGTAGTAGATGATGTCAAGATCATATGGGCAAAACCAGAAACTTGTTAGTGCAAGTTTTGCAAAACTCCAGTTTTGGACAGAAAGAAAAAGGGTTTATTGCATGCACTTCAAAACCTCCAATGAGTCCACTCTTCTGGACTTAAGGGTTTTGAAGGGAAGGCTACAAGTAGGAAAAAGCTCAGGGTCACTAGAGCAAAATAAAGTAAGGTTGCAGTACAAATCACCAAATTGGACCAGAATGCAAAAGAGGGTGATTCACTCAAATTTTTCAAAAAACATCACTGGATTTTTGCATAGAGTTGAATTGTATGCATCCATTGACATCCCCAAATACTTGGAAGAATTTTTAAAGAAATGTTTAAATGGGTTGTAGTGCAAAAGTGCCTACTGGACCAGATTGGGAAAGTTGGTGTAGAGCTCAAAATCTCCAATGGCCAAAAGGTATTTTTGCATAAAAGTGATGTGGAAGCATCACATGACATCCCCAAATTTTGGTGAAAATTTTAAAAGCATTTATCAAATGGTTGCAGTGCAAAACAGGCTCCAATTTCAAAAGAAATCATTTTAAAAGAATAAAGCTCTGAGAACACAAATCTTGCAATTTAAATCCACTGATAAAGAATTGTTTTATCATAGAGAGCATTCAAGTCCAACAATACCTTTTGAAAGTTTTCCACTTGAAGTAAAAATCCACAATAACAAAAGGGTAAATCTTGGCAAATGGGAAAGTTTTATTTCCTGGCAAAATTTTAATAATTAAAACAAGGTCAAAGTTTTGGGGTGTCACTGCAGAGGGACACACGAAGACATGCTCTGTCTCTAATTTCATAAACTACCTCCTTTACATCCAATAATACTCCATACCCTCATATTCTTGGGGTATCCAACATATCGAGATAAAACTCATACTTATTTTGTTCGAAATCCACTTCGTGGAATATCATTACGTTTTTCCAAGGGTCAAGTTTCCTCACAGGGTACTACCACCTTTAAAATGCACAATCTTCCATAGACCATATTTCTCATATCCTCGAAAATGGTCAAAATCTTTCTTCATAGATTAACAACTCATAAAATCCAAATCAATACCAATTATGCTAACTTTATTGATTCTCAAATTATTACAATCTCCTGCATTCCATTACATGCCTCAACCCGACACCTCACTAATAAAAGAAATGTCCACACTACTACTACCTTTTTTTCTCGTTGCTCTCAACTATTTATCACAAGTCTCCGTCTCCTTGGGGCATTCTCTGGCAAAGTGCCCTGCTTCATCACAACGGAAACATATTACTTCTGACATATCTCGAGGTTTCCTTGTGATTATATAGCCTCCTGGGGTCCTCATCTTCCCTTTTGGGCAATCATTGAAGTAGTGTCCTGAATTTTTGCACCTGAAACATGTGATATGACTCAGGTCTCTCTTTGTAGAAATTGGGTTGTTCCTGGGATCCAATCTACTTCTCTTCCTGGACTTTTCCGTTCCAATCAGGGCTTCTATTTCCTGTGGGTCATACTCTACATCCTCTGTCGGGAATTCCACTAAATCCCCGTTCAGACAATTTTGGGAGATTTGTCCTTCTTCTCCACATGAATAGCATGACTTGGTGCAGGGTTTAATTGGTTCTTCTTTGGGTGTGTCCTCCACCTCTTCCTTCATCACAGATTCCTCTAAAATTTCCATGAGGGCTCTTTTCATTGCTTCTTTCTTCTGTTGGACGGTCCTTTGTACCATGGGGTAGATGTGACACTGAGAAGGGTAGTGGGTAGTCCCTTCACACAAGAAACAAGTGATCTGCCTAGTTGGGCATTCTTCAACTGGGTGACTTCCTTCACAATTTGGGCATTCATCCTTGTGTTCCTTATGGTTGTGTCCTATTTCTCCACAAGGCTTGTATGCACAAGGTTTCTTCATATCCTTTCCATAAGGCTTCAATTTCTGGGACACAAGACGAGATCCTTGTACAGTCCACTTAAATTCTTTCCAAGTGGTTACTCCTTGCCATCAATTGATGGTTTGGTACATCCTCCACCAAGTAGCAGCACCTCTTTCAAAACATTGAAGATCATGCCGGGTCATATCCTTTCCGACTATAGGGTTATTCTTCATGTGATCCTCCATGTTCTGAATCCATCGGTCCGTCTCCAATTGACTCATCGGTCCAGAAAATACAAGCTCATCTCCATTCATCCTCTATTGGGTCCATGGGTTTGGGGTGAGATAAGAGAGGTCGAGAGGGATACACACAATGCAAACA
The DNA here is from genome assembly GCF_018294505.1 of Triticum aestivum. NCBI lineage: Eukaryota > Viridiplantae > Streptophyta > Magnoliopsida > Poales > Poaceae > Triticum > Triticum aestivum. The sequence goes on along the minus strand of NC_057814.1, from coordinate 368,901,487 downwards.
ATAGTTTTGAAAAGACAGATTTTTATTGTGGCTGTCGGAAAAAACATCAAACAAATGACAGCTCACAAACGTCGCATCTAACGTAAGTGTATAACAGGGGTTTGGTCTTCTAAAGGTCAATAAATCTTCAAAGTCGCCAAACTCTTCGATTCTTGTTCATGTCTCCGATGGCTTCTTCCGATTGTGCTTGCCCTTCTCAAGTTCTTTTGCCAAATCATCTCTGTTGACGCGAAGTCCCTCGGGACATCCTTGAATATTCCGGAGTTGCATTCCAAACTTCTGGGTTTCATCAACCTCGACATGGACCATGATCTTATTGTCCTTCAGTTCCTGACGAGTCTCCGTTATCTCGAGGTTTTGCTTTCCCAGCTTGGCTACTTTTAGTTTTTGGGTTCTGAGTTCTTCACGAAACACTTCTTTGTCAAAAACTTCTTGATGTAATACTCCAGATCCTGGTGATACACCGGTCTAAAGTTAAAACTTCATCTTGCTGATAGGTGCTCCATCAGCCTTCTACCATCCAATCCTTCCATGCATATGCATGCATAACTCGGCACGGTGACAATAGCATAAGCAGGCGATAACATCATGGATAGCCGTGTTTCTGCTCTTGTCATTTCCATGAGCTATCTCTCCATAGTTGATATCTCCTGCCTTAGGGTTTTCCTTGAGAGAACTTTGAGTTTTTAACTCTCCATGCTCCGGTCTTTCTCCGATACAACTTGATCTCGGGTATTGACATCTTCCATAGTCTGCCAAGTTCCATAAGGGTAGCCTTCCTAGGTCATAAAAATCTGGGAATTCTTCAGAGTCTCCAATTCTCCTAGTCTTCGGAGTCTTCAACCATTGTAGTTTCCATTATCATAATGTATGGTAAAATCCTCTTCATTCTAAATGGTCTTAGTTGTCCGATATCTTGTACTTCTTGGAGTGGTCTCGTCCGTCGAATTTTCGAGTGGTCCAAAGCGGAAAGGGGTATGGTCTCACTTAAAGGGAATGTTTGAATAAGCTCAGAAAGGAGAGAGGTAAAAGATCCTTTTGAAAAGAAAGTTTTAGGGAAAATCCTTCCTATGGGCTTGCCAGTTTCTAGGGTCACGTCCTACAGTCAACATGTGCTCTGATACCATCTTGTAGCGACCCGACCCGAATGGATCAAGTCTCTGTGCTTAAGTGTCATCCCTGGATCGGTATGCTGACACACACAGTACTCAAGGATTATAACAGAGGTAAATCACATGTATAAAGTAACGTAAATACTATTACCTCAATCCAAATAGCGGAAGTAACAAGGTTGTGGATTCCCATCAACACCAACGGCAAAGTTGAGTGTAGAAATCGTAACCCTAACGTATCACTTACTCGTCGTAAGATATCCTGCAACATGAAATGTTGCAGCCCGAAAACGGGTCAGCACATGAATATGCTGGCAAATTCACACCATAGAGAAATGATGAACAAAGGCTATCACTACATGCATATATGGCTGGTGGAAAAGCTCTATGGTTATAATGTTTTTGCGAAAAGCCAATTTTTCCCTACTGCAAAGGAATAAATTTTATTTAACTATCATGGTGGTTGTTAAACATTGAGAAGGTACCTCCAACTCAATCCCAATTAAGAACATGATTAACCCAATCAAATTAAATTAAGTAACATGATGATGAGATTCACATGATAATCCAAGTACTCGATACTCAAGATGTCCATAACCGGGGACACGGCTAATCATGATTAGTTTGTACACTCTGCAGAGGTTTGTGCACTTTTCCCCACAAGACTCGATCTCCTCCGTTGGGATTCTCGCACTTCATGGTGTTTGAGAAACGGATGACCGAGACACAGTCTTTCAGAAGCGTTAACTCTCTACTCCGGGTAGACAGTACCACCTACACCCCCTACATCTGCTATTCTACCTCTTCAAGAGCTCACACAACTTAATCAACTATGCTAGAGCCCATAATAGCTTGTGGCTGCACACGGAAGTTTCTAGCATGAATAATCTTATGATCCCTTTGAGTCTGGGTGGTGGTCCATAGGATGTTCACACGGGTACTCCGGGATATCCAAAAATACAGGCAACACTGGGTTCTCCAGGTGCCTCAATCCACCCAGATGTTTATTTAAGTAGCCACCTTAAGTTGAACCATTAATTAACAATCTCACATCTGTCATGGAAATTCACTCAAACCCAATCCACGTCTACGAGCATAGCATAGAAATATAAGCAAACGTAGAAGTAACTCCCAAAGGTTTGATAATAAATAGGGCAATAGGTTCCTACCTCATCACTACTTCCCAATACCCACATATTATCAATCCTACTCATGCAATGTTTGAGGGTTGAATCTAATGCATAAAAACTGGGTATGAAAGGATATGATCAAAGTGTGAACTTGCCTGCAATGTTGATGAAGATGATTCGCACTCAATACTCTGGATAGATCTACTCGTCACACTCCGGTCAATCTATCGTAAGCAAGCAATGGTAACCACACATAAGCAATCACTCAGAAGATCGGGAAGAACGAAGAAGACACTTCGGAGAACATCAAAACAAAACAAATAACTCTTGCACTACAAAACAATTTCTAACAGTACCAAAATTATGTGAATTTGGCCTTATCAGAAAGTTTAGGTCACGAGCTTCGATTTGCAAAAAGAATCAACTAAAACGGAGTTATAAAACTCAAGTTACGATCAAACGAAGTTTGAATTCAAATCTGATCTAATTCAAATTTTAAAATTTAAAAAACATGTTTGAGTTGGATTACTGGATAGACGGGATCATAACGAAGACGTGGGCGTTGGTTTCGTTGGATTTGAACAAACGAGCAAAAAGTTGTGACCGTTTGAAGAACAGGGACTAAACTATAAATAAAATCATCACACATAAGTCCCTGGCGAAAAATAAACAGAAAAAGGAAAAGCTAAATAATGAACGTTCATTTATAGGATCTAAATAGTGGATGTTCGCTGTTTAATAAAACCAAAAAAACAGATCTAGTCTAGGTTTTTTTTTAAACGAACTTGAAAGAAAACCGGATCGGACCGGCGGGTTATACCGGTTCAGCAGCGGTTCGGCGCCGGCGGGAAAATTCCGGCGAGGCGGGGCAGTGGCAACGGGGAGCTCCGGCGCGGCGGCTCGGCTTCGGGCGCGGGGCAAGGCGCGGGCGGCGGCATAGGCGAGCGGCGGCGGGGGTGCGGTGCGGCGGCGAGCAGCGCGCTTGCGGCGGCGGCGGCTGGAGGAAGCGGCGGCGGCGGCGATCTGCGAGGGCGGCGGCGGCGAAACGAGAGGAGGCGGGGCCCGGGGCTCCGAAATTATAGGAGGGAGGGGAGGAGGCGGCGTGGAGGAGGGGCAAGGGGAGGCGTAAGGCGGCGGCGGTTTCCGTGGAGGTCACGGCGCGGCGGCGTGCTGGCTCGGGAGTCCTTCCCGAGCTTGGGGACGACGAGGAGGTGGGCTGGGCCGCGGCCTGGCCTGGGAGCTGGGCCGGCCCAGTTCGGCGGAGGGAGAGAGAGGAGAGAGAGCAGTGCTGGGCTTCGGCCTGGCACTGTTCGTGGATTTTTTTTAACAAAGAGAAAAAGAAAAGAAATAAAATATAAAATAAAATATTATATAGGCATATAATATATCAAAATTTGCAGAAAAAGATTTTCTACAACGTGAACATTAATCCAGCATCAAATAAAATCCTCAAAAATTCAAATAAATCAAACAGTGCTACTGCTCTAATAAAGTCCAATAAAAATCATTTAAAAATACCAAAATGAATTCAAATTTATTTCTCTCAAATTTTCTATTGTAGGGAATCATGTTACCCTATTTTCCATAAATTTTTATTTTGGAGAAAAATAATTTGAATAAAACTCAAATAACTCCAATATTGAAAATAATTTCAAAATGGATTTTAAATTTGAGTTTCTTTGAAACTCCCAGCTCATATTTCATATATTTTGAAGAAGTCATTTCATCTTCTCTCGTGGAAATCATTGAGTTGCATAAAGTTTCAGAATTGGAAATATTTTCAAATGAAATTCAAATATTTTCAACACCCCTTGTCATTTAAATAAATGGAAGAAGTCATGTCATCTTCTCTCGAGGGTTTTGTATTTGAAAAGAATTTGAATTCATGGAGATCAGAAAGCAAAGATGAAAGTTTGGGAAAGTCCTTTTATTCCCTCTCATTTAACTTTCAAAAAGTTTCGAATTCACTCACTTTCACTCAATCAATCAAACAATCAATCAAATCTATCTATTTATTATAACATTCCAAAATTTAGAATTTTGGGATGTTACATTTTATTTCCAAAAAATTGAAAAAATATCATAAACACATGAAACCCTGGTTGATGTAATGTCATGCCACCAAGATGATGTGGTAAAAAATTTGGCATGTTTGACGAAAGTTTGGACACACACCCCTCACAAACCGGAGCAACTCACAAGAAGGCTCGTGGTTCCGAGAGGGAACAATGCATGTTTGATGACGAGCGGGAGATAGCTTCCTCTTACGACCTTCAATTTTTTTCTACGTTTAGCATGCACTACTACAACTGTAATGTGAAATTTTGGAAAATTCTAGGGGTCATTTGACCATTTAAAGACATTTAAGTGATTTTCTAGCCATTTAATGACCGTAATTCAAATTTGAAATACATCTACATGCAATGGCTAACCATAACATTTTGAAAAATCATATTTGTGTACTTGTGTGCGAGTTAATTCCATGTGCAGTAATTTAGAAGGATTTTTCAAACATATTTGTCTCACGACATGGACACATGCATATGTATCCATGGAGTGACATGTCATTTTAATTTCAAAAAATAAAAAAATGTATAATGTCATGCCACCAAGATGATGTGGTAAAAAATTGGCATTTTTGATGAAAGTTTGGACACACACCCCTCACAAATCAGAGCATCTCACTAGAAGGCTCGTGGTTCCGAGAGGGAACAATGCATGTTTAGTGACGAACAGGAGATAGCTTCCTCTTACGGCTTTCAAAATTTATTCTACGTCTAACGTGCACTACTACAACTGTAATCTGAAAGTTTGGAAAATTCTAGGGGTCATTTGACCTTTTAAAGAAATTGAAGTGATTTTCTAGCCATTTAATGACCGTAATTCAAATTTGAACTACATCTACATGCAACACCTAACCATAACGGTTCGAAAAATCATATTTGTGTACTTGTGTGCGAGTTAATTCCATCTGCAGTAAATTAGAAGGAATTTTCAAACATATTGGTCTCACGACATGGACACATGCATACGTATGCATGGAGTGCCATGGCATTTCAATTCCAAAAAAAATAAAAAATGATCAGAAAAACATGAAACATTGCTTGCTGTAATGTCATGCCACCAAGATGATTTGGTAAAAAAATTGGCATGTTTGACGAAAGTTTGGACACACACCCCTCACAAACTGGAGCAACTCACTAGAAGCTGGTGGTTCCGAGAGGGAACAATGCATGTTTCATGACGAACAGGAGATAGCTTCCTCTTACGGCCTTCAAAATTTATTCTACGTTTAACGTGCACTACTACAATTGTACTGTTAAAATTTGGAAAATTATAGCGGTCATTTGACCTTTTAAAGACATTCAAGTGATTATCTAGCCATTTAATGACCGTAATTCAAATTTGAACTACATCTACATGCAACGCCTAACCATAACGGTTTGAAAAATCATATTTGTGTACTTGTGTGCGAGTTAATTCCATGTGCAGTAAATTGGAAGGAATTTTTAAACATATTGGTCTCACGGCATGGGCACATGCATGGAGTGCCATGGCATTTTAATTCCAAAAATTAAAAAATGATCAGAAAAACATGAAACCTTGCTTGATTGAATGTCATGCCACCAACATGATGTGGTAAAAAATTAACCTGTTTGACGAAAGTTTGGACACACACCCCTCAAACAAGAGCAACTCACTAGAATGTTCGTGGTTCCGAGAGGGAACGATGCATGTTTGATGACGAACGGGAGATAGCTTCCTCTTACGGCCTTGAAATTCTTTTCTACGTTTAACGTGCACTAATACAACTATCATGTGAAAATTTGGAAAATTTCGGGGGTCATTTGACCTTTTAAAGACATTTAAGTGAGTTTCTAGCCATTTAATGAACGTAATTCAAATTTGAACTACAACTACATGCAACGCCTAACCATAACGGTTTGAAAAATCATATTTTTGTGTACTTGTGTGCAAGTTAAAAAATCATCAGACGATGTAAATATCTGGTGTTCAAAAAAGAAAATGTAAAGATCTGGCAAGATAACTGGCCCCCACACGATTGGCACTCTATCTCGCGGCTCGAGGTTTGGTAGGTGAGTGGCGGGGATCATTAATCAGACACGGTTCTGTATTGGAAACTGTCAGCTATTATGTTCACACACGGATTTTGCCGCGGGAATCGTGTCTAATTCAAACTACAGTACTCGTAAATTTCATCGACCGGCGTGTGTACTGTCCCCGTCGATCCAGATTCCGGCCGCCAATAAATACTACCTTGCTCATATCGTCCCGCCTATATTCTCATCTACATCCTCCCCTCGCTCGCCCTCTCTCTCTCTCTCTCAAATCTCTGCCATAGCGCCGCCAGTCTGCCCACGCACCGACGAGGAGTCGCCGCCCCCCGAGGACGCTCACTCGAATAGCATCGACAAGGACCCCTACGCGCCGCCGGATGAGGTTGCGACGGACCCCCCCAACTTTGGATTGGTTTTGGGGCTAATACAATCTTTGTCTTTGGAAGTCGTTGCCGCCGGCTGAGAAAGCCAGGCAAGTGCCTTTCAAGAAGGAGATGGCAGAGGAGGAAGCCAGGTACCAGGCGGCATGTGAAGCCCGTGATTCCGCCTGGAAAAAGGAGGCGGCGGAGCTTTGGGGGCGGGTGCGTCGTTGTGCCGAGGAGGTGTACGAAGACGGGTACATCACGAGGAAGGTCATAGGCGCTGAGCGCCTCGTTGCTGCGTGGAGGTGGGCCGGTAAGCTTCAGCGTGCCACCGACGAGGAGCTCCGGTGGGCGCCCAACGAAATGGCAAGGTCGTTCGCGTGCGTCCGCCAGCAAGAGGCAGATCGGTACGTCAAGCGCTGTGAAGAGGAGGAGGCGGAGTACTGTCTCCACACTGGGAAGTCGCCGCGCACCACGGAGCTGCTGGCGAGGGGCTGCCGAAATACTGGCCCCATGAGGGATTATTAGTTTTAGTATTGTTCTTTTTCAATTTTATCATCACGTATATGTGATGATATTATATATATATATATATTCTATGATGAACTAATGAACAATTAATATATATATATATATTATGAATTCCATTTTCTATCTTTTTTGTATACTAATTTGAATCTAGCTGTTATCATCCAGATATACATAATGGAAAGCGTATATATACCCATTGAAAAAGAACATATAAGAACGGAAAACAGAGTACACAAATGGAAACAGATGAATAAACAGAGCAATACTATGATTGCTGTGAATACATAGCTATCCACGTCGAAACGACTCAACAAAATAAAACGCGTCCATGAGACCATGACCAGCAGCCCTTGCCTACGCTAGCTCTTGGCTCTGCCTGAACTCGTGCAGGCGTTCGTCCAAGCGGGCGACACGTTCGCAGTACATCTGGAGCATGATTTAGAGCTCCAAGTCGGCTATTTCATCGGAGATCACCAGCTCGAGGATGCGACGAGCATGTTCCTCTACTACGCCCAGGTGGACACCTAGGCCAAGGAGGCGATCTAGCCTACGGACCAGCTCGTTGGCATCCAGCGGGCCGCGGACATGGTGAATGGCGCCAGCCATGCGAAGAGCACGGCGGGCGTCCGGTGCAAGTACAGTGCGGCCGGCCTCTGGTGCAAGTACGACACTGAGGGCCTCTGCCCACTCCTAGCGAGGAATGGGGGTACAGAAAGGACGTGTACCCAGCTGCGACACCATGTCGACAGCAGGCAAGCGCCGATGGATCCGCTCTTGCTGTGCGGCGCGCCGCGCCTCTCGCTCTACGGCGCTCCAACAATCTCGCCGAGCGGCGAGCCGCAGCCTATCGGCGCGGATGCGCCTAGCTTGCTCTGCGGCGCGCCATCGATCATGTTGTGTGGTGAGCTATAGCCTGTCGGCGCTGACATGCCTATCTTGATCCACGTTGCTCAAGCACCACGCACCAAAGGTCTGCTCAACCCTGGCGATGACGCGCATCACGACATCGTCCATCGCGTTGCCGGGGAGCGCCTCGGCCTCGACGGGCCGTGGCGCCTGCTCGTTTTCCTCGTCGAGGAGGTTGATGGCAGAGGCGGCGCTTTGGTGGGTTGGCATGCTTGGAAAATGTGGATGTGCTACAGGTTGCGCTTGTCGCCTCCGTGCGTTGCGCGTCGCCTAGGTTTATGCGCAATATCGCTGGGTGGTGGGGAACAGGTGAGGAAATGGCGGGAAACGGTGGAGTGTTCGTACAACGCCATCAATTAATGGAAACTTAGTATGAAGGAACATCACTAAGGAACCCATTGGTGATGAATTCATCAATCGCAAACGGTTGAATACTAGCAAGTGTTTGCCCATAACACACACGGCGTATTCCATCACAAAAAGGTCGGATGGATCAACTGTATGCCACGTATCGCACATTGTCAAAAAGTAATGCGGTAGACCTTCTTTAACATGTGTTAAAAAAAACAAGGACCTCGAGGTTAAATTAACTCATGGGATGGATCATCCAGGTCAAAGGTAATTTAATTTGACCAGGATGACCCATCCCATCAGTTTATTTAACATCAAGACAACTTCCCATCCAGTCACCATTCTGGTGGCTGCTCCAGCCTGAGCACACTTAACTTGAGAGTTCTCTTAGATGAGCTACTGATGGAACAACTAGTCCTTGCTGATATAGGGTGCCTCTTCGAATCCTTATGGCCAATAGATGTTGTGTAGATAGAGCATATCACATACGTCTATTAGCAGCAACCGTCTGTGTTATTATCGGTCTTCGCACACATTTCTGATTACATACCTGTTTGTTGCGTATCACACACATCTTGATATATTGAATCGTTTCTGTTCTCTTGTCTCAACGCAAACAGTTCATCCGAGTGAACCGCATGCCGTATATCGCACACACCTTGATCTGGCTGACTGTTTCTTTTGTGTTGCCTAATCACAAACAGTTCATCCGAGTGAACCGTAAGTCGTATATCACACACGCCTTCATCTGGCTGCCCGTTTCTTTTGTTCCCCCTCATCGCAAACAGTTAATTGAACTGAACCGTATGTCCAGCATCGCACACACGACTATAATGTGAACTGTGTTTGATGCATCCTCCATCGCAAACGTTTTGCACCTTTTTTGACGGTTTTTTTACACCATCATTTGCGATTAATGCATGGCACATAGTTTCTTTGAAGGGTCTCTGATCGTAGTGTCGCGTTAGCAGCAACCTGCAGTAGTGCTTCCTCATACATGCTCCAGAGCTTTGCTAGGCACATCTTCATAAACTGTGGCCACTCTTGATCAACCCACTCCAAGTAAGAACAGTTCCGTTCATCCTATAATATTTAAAACTAGATCAGATACAATTGTAGGGGAAATGGGTTTATAGCAACATAGAAAATCACCAATACTTATTTTGAAAAACTGAAGAAACAGGTTAATTATGACATATCTTCTCAAAAAGATCAATGTGCAAATGAATTAATTGCTACTAAGACAACAACCAAATTCTGAAACATCAGAAGCTATAATTAACTACAACAACGCTACAAGTTCTTACTCATGTACTATAAATAACAAATTGAACATTTTATGAGGAAGGTAAATATAACTGCAACAGCATAGCGAAGTGTTTGGATGACAACAAATTGATACTAACAGGTGTGTACATGCACAAATTTAGTAACATAGAACAAATTGATACTAACAGGTGTGTACATGCACAAATTTAGTAACATAGAACTAATAGAACTAAGGCCGTCCACCATGTATGCCAAAACCAATGTAAAGACAACTGTTGCTTCATCTCGCACCGGTGCCCTACACTGGTGAGTCGATGCAGTGGAAAAAAATCAGGGACCCGGACTCCGGAGCACCTAGTTGCTCCGATGCCCAGTTCTTTCGTGCCATAAACATTTAGTATTTTACGGCTTGGTGCTCGGATGTGTGGACCAAAGTTGGCTGCACAAACTACTGAAGCGGTGCCAAATAATTTCTAATGGCACCGCTGATGAGATGGCAACATTTTTAGATATTAGGTACAAACTGTGACACTGTCTTAGGATGCGTTTGGTTGAAGGTGTCATATGAATGGGTTGGGACCGTGACAGTGTCTGAATCACATCTACAAATGATTTCTAACAACGAAAGAGGGTCTAACCTTCTCTGCACACGCCAGGGACTTTCTCCCACTGTCCACAAATTCAAACGTGACTAGCTTCACGCATGGAGATGGATGGTGACAACGAGCAGACAGATCTTCAGCCACCCCGCTCCATTCGTTGCAACCGATGTTCCTAGGGAGCTACAAGAGGAAGAAATGACTCAAATCGACTGCCGGGTTAAGATCCTTCATTCCAAGTCATAGCCCGAGAGAGAGAGAAGAGAGGCATACCTGGGTGGTGAAGGAGTCATCATCGAAGGAGGAACTGCTGGGGAGGTCATTGAAGAAGACCATGGTGACCCCGATGGTAGGATGCGAGACGGCGAGAGGGAGAAAGCAAGTGAGGAAGCGGCAATAGCTTAGGAAGGAAGGAAGGAAGGAGGAAACAGGGGAAATGTGACATGTGGTCAGGGAGAAAAGGGGGTGGGGAAGGTGGGAGGGGGCGGGGGTAGATATTTTGGTGGTAGGCCAAAAAATTTGAAATGTGGAGGGAAACTTTGCGCGCGGTGCCGCCGGACACCATTCACTTTGAACGATTGTGTGCGTCGCAAACGATTGTTCTGCTTTACGCGCATGGGATGAGTTTGATTATTCAAATTTTGGTGGAAATTTTCGCGGGTACGTCATTGCATAATTTAACATCGCTTGCTAATTTGGGCACACAAAAGAGCGTACAGCAGACAGACCACACTTACTGAATCGAGCAATTTTAGTAATTAAACAGAGCCAGTTGACCTAAACATTGCTCTAACAAAAGACCAGCATTAAAAACAAAGCCTAAGTATGCATAATTTTAACAAATCCGCCGCCGCGCCTATGCATCGCCGGTGTGAGATGAGACGTCGATGACTTGTCCTAGCGAAATGCTGTCATTGGTGGACTCCGCATCCCCCTTGCTGAAGTCGACCGCGTCCTCGTCCTCTTCCTTGGCGCTGTCCTCAAGGTTTTAGTACTCGTAGTAGTGGTTGTGCCAGAGTTCGCATTGGTACTCCATCGCCGATTCCTCGATGGACAGACTCTTCTCTACCTCTACCTCGGCCACGCGCAACTCCTCCTCCCGGTGCTCCTCGATCTCCGCCGCCTCCTGCATCTCGAGCTCCCGCTCGACGATCTCATGAGGAGCAGGTGCTCCATGGCCACCGCAGCCTTTTCGTACGTGGGTTGCATGCTGGATTCTGAGGTGGCCTGGAATATCTTGGCGTGTGCGTCCTTGATCTTGGTGTGGATGGCCTCGACCCGGCCAAGGCGACATCGTAGGCACGGACGGCAGCTCGAGCACTCTCGGCGCTTGCAGACACCGTCATAGCAGCAGCTACAGCTGTCTCGGCTGCCGCAGACGCCCTCTCGGCGGATGCAGTCGCGCTCAATGCGGATGCGGCGGCACTCTCGGTGTAGGTGGTCGCGCTCTCGCGCAGGCGGCGGCGTTTGGGGAGGGCGCGGCCATCGTACGGGCCTTCACGATGTGTTTCCACGGTGTCATCTTTGCAAGAAGGGGGTGCGGGAATGGGGATCGGGATTCGTGGATTCGGGGGTTGCCGGCACTGGAGCAGACGAGCCGGCGAAGCTTAAGGAGGAAGACTTAAATAGAACCAGAAATTTTCATCGCAAACGGTTCCTACAAAAAATTGTGTGTGATGTTGTGAATATTTTTTATTAGCTGCGAAAGACCAATTTGGAGTAAAGTGGCAATGGATGGTGTTTTAAATGTACGAGAAAATTTGTAGTACCAGTACAATTGTCATGTCAAATTTTGAAAAAATTCAGGGGTCATTTGACCTTTTAAGACATTTAAGTGATTTTCTAGCCATTTAATGACCGTAATTAAAATTTAAACTACATGTACATGCAACAGCTAACCACAACGTTTTGAGAAGTCATATTTTGTGTACTTTTCCATGTGCAGTCAATTGGAAGGAATTTTCAAACATATTGGTCTAATGGCTATGACACAATTAAGCATGGAGTGCCATGGCATTTAAATTCCAAAAAATTAAAAGAAGATCAGAAACACATGTAACCTTGCTTGATGTAATGTCATGCCACCAAGATGATGTGGTAAAAAATTTGGCATGTTTGACAAAAGTTTGGACACACACCCCTCACAAACCGAAGCAACTCACTAGAAGGCTCATGTTTCCGAGACGGAACAATGCATGTTTGATGACGAACGGGACATAGCTTCCTCTTACGGCCTTAAATTTTTCTACATTTAACGTGCACTAATACAACTGTCATGTGAAAATTTGGAAAATTTCAGGGGTCATTTGACCTTATAATGACATTTAAGTGGTTTTCTAGCCATTTAATGACCGTAATTCAAATTTGAACTACATGTACATGCAACAGCTAACCATAACGGTTTGAAAAATCATATTTGTGTACTTGTGTGCGAGTTAATTCCATGTGCATTAAATTAGAAGGAATTTTCAAACATATTGGTCTGACAGCATGGACACATACATGGAGTGCCAGGGCATTTAAATTCCAAAAAAAAGATCAAAAAACATGAAACCTTGCTTGATGTAATGTCATGCCACCAAGATGATGTGGTAAAAAAATGGCCAGTTTGACGAAAGTTTGGACACACACCCCTCACAAACCGGAGCAACTCAGTAGAAGGCTCGTGGTTCCGAGAGGGAACAATGCATGTTTGATGACAAACGGGAGATAACTTCCTCTTACGGCCTTCAAATATTTCTACGTTTAACATCCACTAATACAACTGTCATGTGAAAATTGGGAAAATTTCATGGGTCATTTGACCTTTTAAAGACATTTAACTGATTTTCTAGCCATTTAATGACCGTAATTCAAATTTGAACTACATCTACATGCAATGGCTAACCATAACGGTTTCAAAAATCATATTTGTGTACTTGTGTGCGAGTTAATTCCATGTGCAGTAAATTAGAAGGAATTTTTAAACATATTGGTCTCACGGCATGGACACATGCATGGAGTGCCATGGCATTTTAATTCCAAAAAAATAAAAAATGATCAGAAAAACATGAAACCTTGCTTGATGTAATGTCATGCCACCAAGATGATGTGTTAAAAAATTGGCCTGTTTGAGGAAAGTTTGGACACACACCCCTCACAAACCGGAGCAAGTCACTAGAAGGCTCGTGGTTCCGAGAGGGAACAATGCATGTTTGATGACGAACGGGAAATAGCTTCCTCTTACGGCCTTCAAATTTTTTCTATGTTTATTAACATGCAACATGCACTAGTACAACTGTCATGTGAAATTCTGGAAAATTTCAGGGGTCATTTGACCTTTTAAAGACATTTAAGTGATTTTCTAGCCATTTAATGACTGTAATTCAAATGTGGACTACATCTACATGCAACGGCTAACCGTAACGGTTCGGAAAATCATATTTGTGTACTTGTGTGCGAGTTAGTTCCTTGTGAAGTAAATTAGAAGGAATTTTCAAACATATTGGTCTCACGGCATGGACACATGCATGGAGTACCATGGCATTTTAATTCCAAAAAATTATAAAATTATCAGAAACACATGAAACCTTGCTTGATGTAATGTCATGCCACCAAGATGATGTGGTAAAAAAAATTGGCATGTTTGACGGAAGTTTGGACACACACCCCTCACAAACCGAAGCAACTCACTAGAAGGCTCGTGTTTCCAAGAGGGAACAATGCATGTTTGATGACGAACGGGAGATAGCTTCCCCTTACGGCCTTCAAATTTGTTCTACATTTAACATGTACTAATACAACTACCATATGAAAATTTGTAAAATTTCAGGGGTCATTTGACCTTTTAAAGACATTTACGTGATTTTCTAGCCATTTAATGACCATAATTCAAATTTGAACTACATCTACATGCAACAGCTAACCATAACGGTTTGAAAAATCATATTTGTGTACTTGTGTGCGAGTTAATTCCTTGTGCAGTAAATTAGAAGGAATTTTAAAACATATTGGTCTCACGGCATGGACACATGCATGGAGTGTCATGGCATTTAAATTCCAAAAAATAAAAAAATGATCAGAAAAACATGAAACCTTGCTTGATGTAATGTCATGCCACCAAGATGATGTGGTAAAAAAATTGGCCTGTTTGACGAAAGTTTGGACACCCCCCCTCACAAACCGGAGCAACTCACTAGAAGGATCGTGGTTCCGAGAGGGAACAATGCATGTTTGATGACGGACGGGAGATAACTTCCTCTTACGGCCTTCAAATTTTTTTCAACGTTTAACGTGCACTAATACAACTATCATGTGAAAAATTGGAAAATTTCAGGGGTCATCTGACCGTTTAAAGACATTTAAGTGATTTTCTAGCCATTTAATGACCGTAATTCAAATTTGAACTACATCTACATGCAACGGCTAACCATAACGGTTTGAAAAATCATATTTTTGTGTACTTGTGTGCGAGTTAAAAAATCATCAGACGATGTAAATATCTGGTGTTCAAAAAAGAAAATGTAAAGATCTGGCAAGACAACCGGCCCCCACATGATTGTCACTCTATTTCATGGCTCGAGGTTTGGTAGGTGACTGGCGGGGGTCATTAATTAGACATGGGTTTTGTATTGGAAATCGTCAGCTATTAAGTGCACCATGTAGAGCGTGGGAAGCATTCGCTGGGCGGGAAGACTAAGTAAAATGCCGCCACACCACAGGGGGGACATGGGGACGCCAAAAAAGGCGTCAAAGGTCCTAGATACATAACTGCTCAAGATATCATCTTACTGCCTTCCGTAGAAATCGTTGATACGGCACAACCTATAGCTAACTTGACAGAGCCCATTGATAAAAAGGGGTGGAGTAAACCTGTTTTTATTTTCTTCGAAACTAGCGAATAAGAAAACAGAAACCGAGGAAGAGGAAACCACAAGAGTGAAGACTAGTAGAGTCTCGTCTTTTGTCATTCTTGAGCACACACACAACCCGAATACCGTATTCGGTGCAACGTGTTATTTATCACACACGTGTTAACATAAGCAAACGCATGTGTAACTTACTAATCATCGCACACGAGTACTCGCAGACGCATCATGTGCGATACTCCTAGCCATCGCAAGCAACTACTTTGCATTTTTAAAAGTTTTTTGTATACATAGAATCGCACACGAACTAACTATGTTAACCATTTGTGTTGTAATTTCTCATCGCAAACAGTTCATCCGACTCGGCTGTTTGCCACGTATCACACACATCTTGTTAAGTTGAATTGTTTCTGTTGTGTTCCCTAATCGAAAACAGTTCGTCCGAGTGAACCGTATGCCGTATATCACACACGCCTTGATCTGGCTAACCGTTTCTGTTGCACTCCCTAATAGCAAACAGTTCATCGGAGTGAACTGTACGCCGTATATCGTAGACAAGTTGATATGGCTGCCCGTTTCTGTTGTCCTGCCTCATCGCAAACAGTTCGAATGGATTAACCATGTGCCCTGCATGGCACACGCAACTAAAATCTGAACCGTGTTTGATGGCTCCGCCATCGCAAACGTTTTGCACCTTTTTTGACGTTTTTTTACATCCCCGTTTGGGATTAATGCATCGCACACAGTTTCGTCAAAGGGTCTCTGATCGTAGTGGCGCGTTAGCAGCATCCTGCGGTAGTGATAGCCATGTTCATTTCTTGTTGTTGTATGGGATTACAACATTGTTCTTCTTCTTCGCTTCTTTTTCTCTTTTTGCCCTGTCTAGTCCCATTATGACATCGTAGATGATTCTCCATGACTTGTAGGTTGCGAATGCATCTATTGCTGCATACTTGATAAGCTTGTCTGGCAGCGGGGAAAACCCTCACAGAGTATGGTCCTCCTTGCGGTTGATTTTGTTCTTCATGTCATGGTAGTGAATGTCGATCAGCCTGCCGGCAACATCAGCCAAAGAGTCAAAATTCATTTCTTGTATGGGTCTCTCCATTCCACCTGAATATCAATGTAGTTGTCGGAGTTGATCTCCAAGCCAGATTGCTTCAGCTTGTTTTTGTCACCTTCAATGGCGAATCCGGCGAAGGTGTATTCATCATCCACGAGGAATTTGTCTAGTTCCATTGGCCTGCAAGATGTTTGTATAGACTAAATATAGTGAGACAGTACCAGATATTTTTTAGAACCACCAATGTTTTTTTGATTTTTCTAAAACTAAAGTGCAATATGAATCCCTGAATCTGTTGCAGTGAGTAGCTGCTAATACTTTGTACATCATAACTAGTAAATCTCATAATAGATTCCATAAACAAGGCATGTTTGTTGTCTTGAATTGAATTTCATACATGTGTTTAGATAGTCTGGACTATGATCTTTTTTACCTCCAAATCAATACAGGATTGAAAGTAGGTAGTAATGGTGCAGTTTTCTATTGTTCACGCAAATAATTTGTATTTGGTAAAACAAAATAAAACTACGTGGATCGCTAGATCATCTAATTCAAGAATTGAACACATGAGTTACATGGAGCCAGATGAAAACTGTCAATGAATTCCTATGCCATGCTTTTTAAAAATGAGAGCTCAAGTTTATATAATGGCATTTGCAATGAAGAAAATTTAAAATCAATATTGACAACCAATAGTACAGATTATTGATTATTGTCACCTGTCTTTACCTGCAGAGATGTGGTAGACACGGCACTCTTTTTCTACGCATAGCTGGAGCACTGCCGCTTGCTGTGGCTTCATGTAGTGCGTGTACTCGACATCAACGCCGACTAGTTTGATGGTGATGTTTGCTTGAACTACGTCGGTATTTCCCCAAAGAGGAAGGGATGATGCAGCACAACAACGGTAGGTATTTCCCTCAGTGAGGAGACCAAGGTTATCGAACCAGTACGAGAACCACGCAACACCACGTAAACAGCTCCTGGACACAAAGAACAAATACTTGCAACCGGACGTAAGAGAGGGGTTGTCAATCCCACACGGGTAAAAAGATAAGAAAATTGTAGTAGATTCGATAAATAGATCTTGCAGGAAAGCGAGATAAAATAAATAACAATAAATTGCAGCAAGGTATTTTTGTATTTTTGGTTTAATAGATCTAAAAATAAAAATAGATCGCGAAGGCAAATATAATAAAGAAGAGACCCGAGGGGCGTAGATTTCACTAGTGGATTCTCTCGAGAAAAATAGCAAACGGTGGGTAAATGAATTACTGTTGGGCAATTGATAAAACTTCAAATAATCATGACGATATCCAGGCAATGATCATTATATAGGCATCACGTCCAAGATTAGTAGATCGACTCCTGCCTGCATCTACTACTGTTGCTCCACATATCGACCGCTATCCAACCTGCATCTAGTGTATTAAGTTCATGGAGAACGGAGTAATGCAATAAGAACGATGACATGATGTAGACAAGATCTATTTATGTAGAAATAGACCCCATCTTGTTATCCTTAATAGCAACGATACATACATGCCGGTTCACCTTCTATCACTGGGATCAAGCACCGTAACATTGAACCCATCACAAAGCACCTCTTCCCATTGCAAGATAAATAGATCAAGTTGGCCAAACAAAACCCAAATATCGGAGAAGAAATACGAGGCTATAAGCAATCATGCATATGAGAGATCAAAGAAGACTCAAATAACTTTCATGGATAAGAAGATAGATCTGATCATAAACTCAAAGTTCATCGGATCCCAGTAAAACACACCGCAAAAAGAGTTACATCATATGGATCTCCAAGAGACCATTGTATTGAGAATCAAAAGAGAGAGAGAGGAAGCCATCTAGCTACTAACTACCGACCCGTAGGTCTACAATGATCTACTCACACATCATCGGAGATGCACCAATGAACATGATGAACCCCTCCTTGATGGTGTCTAGATTGGATCTGGTGGTTCTGGAACTTGCGGCGGCCGGAATTGATTCTCGTCGACTCCCCTAGGGTTTCTGGAATATTGGGGTATTTATAGAGCAAAGAGGTGGTGCGGGAGGCCACCGAGGTGGTCACAACCCACCTGGGCGCGCCTGGGGGCCAGGTGCGCCCTGGTGGGTCATGCTCCCCTTGGGGCACCCCCCAGGTGCTTCTCAGGCCCATTGGGTGTCTTCTGGTCCATAAAAATTCCACAAAACGTTTCGCTGCATTTGGACTCCGTTTGGTATTGATTTCCTGTGATGTAAAAAACAAGCAGAAAACCGCAACTGGCACTTGGCACTATGTCAATAGGTTAGTACCAAAAAATGATATAAAATGACTATAAATGATTGTAAAACATCCAAGAATGATAATATAACAGCATGGAACAATCAAAAATTATAGATACGTTGGAGACGTATTAGCATCCCCAAGCTTAATTCCCGCTCGTCCTCGAGTAGGTAAATGATAAAAACAGAATTTTGATGTGGAATGCTGCCTAACATGTTCATCACATATTGTTTTCTTTGTAGCATGGACATTTGTACTTTTATATGGTTCAAGGCAATAGTCTAGTTTTGACATGAGAATTTCAATACTCAAGCATATCAACAAGCAACCATATCTTTCAAAATATCAACGCTAAAATAAGTTATCCCTAGCCCATTATGCTCAATCATTGATCCATTCATGAAACACCCTCGCATATTAGCTACACCCAATGCTCAAGTACGAGAAGAGAAGATGGAGACTCAAGTAAAAAATAAAAATTGCATAAAGTAAAAGAAAGGCCCTTCGCGAAGGGAAGTAGGGATTTGTAGAGGTGCCAGAGCTCAAAGCGAAAAAGATAGAGGTAAAACATTTTGGGTGGCATGCTTTTCCTGTCAACGAAAACAATTGATTAGTTCCCAATACTTTCCATGCTAGATATATCATAGGCAGTTCCCAAACAAAAATTAAAGTTTATTCCTTTTTCAACCATACTCACACTTTCCATGGATAGCCGTATGCACGGGTGCCTTCCATACCAACACTTTCCAAGGAATTTATTATTTGACAACATAAAGTAAATTCATTTTTCATATTCGGACTCGGCAACCCTAATGTCGTTGCCTTACTCTCGTTCAATGACAAGTGAATAATCACTCATCTTGAGAATAACATATCTAGCATGGAAATATATCAGCCACCCCTACCGTTTCTTGAGCGGTACGAGCACACAAAAGAGAAATTTATTTTGAAATTTAGAGATGGCACATACAAATTTGCTTAGAACGGTATGGTATGGTTGACTCATGTAGCAAAACTAGTTTAAACGATTTTGGATGCACAAGTAGTGATCATACTTAGTGCAAAATGAAGGCTAGCAAAAGATTGAGAAGCGACCAACCAAAAAATGAAAAATATCATAAGCGAGCATTAAGCATAACTAACACCGAATAATGCACCACAAGTAGGATGTAATTTCATTGCATAACTATTGACTTTCATGCTTGCATAGGTAATCACAAACCTTAACACAAATATTCTTACTAAAGCATAATTACTCATCAACATGACTCACATATCTCATCATCATATCTCAAAACTATCACAAGGAATCAAGTTTATTTTGTCCAATGATCTTCATGAAAGTTTTTATTATATCCTCCTTGGATATCTGTCACTTTGGGACTAGTTTCACATGTTTCTTTTAATAAGCTCAAACAAATATAAGTGAAGATCATGAGCATAATATTTATTTCTCTCAAATTAATTTAAGTGAAGCAAGAGAGAATTTCTTAAAAAATTTACTAACTCTCAAATAAATCTAAGTGAGGCAAGAGAGCATTTCTTCAAAAATACTAAAGCACGCCGTGCTCAAAAAGATATAAGTGAAGCACTAGAGCGATTCCATAGCTCATAAGGATTTAAGTGAACGATAGAGAGCAATTCTAACAAGTCATAGCATAATTTTGGCTCTCTCAAATAGGTGTGTCCAGCAAGGATTCATGACTAAAAAAAGCAAAACAAGCAAAGACTCATATCATACAAGACGCTTGAAACAAAACTCATAGTATGTGACGAATAAAAATATAGTTCCGAGTAAAATATCAATGGTCGTTAGAAGAAAGAGGGGATGCCACTCGGGCATCCCCAAGCTTAGTTGCTGGCTTCTCTTTGGATAATAGCTTGGGATGCCATGGGCATCCCCAATCTTAGGCTCTTCTTACTCCTTATTCCTTCATCCATCGTAATATCACCCAAAACTTGAAAACTTCAATCACACAAAACTCAACAAAACCTTCGTGAGATCCGTTAGTATAAGAAAGCAAATCACTACTACAAGTACTGTTGCCAACCCATTCATATTTTATTTTACATTATATCTACTGTATTCCAACTTTTCTATGGCAAAAACTCTTCAAAGGAAACCATACAATCATAATAACAAGCACAGAACACAAAGAAAACAGAATCTGTCAAAAACAGAACAGTTTGTAGCAATCTGGATATTTTGAATACTTCTGAAGCTCAAAAAATTCTGAAAAATTAGCACAACCTGAGCAATTTGTATATCAATCTTCTTCAAAAATAATTGGTATTTTATCACGATTTTGTTAAAAATGAAAATTATTTTTGTGAGCGCAGAAGTTTCTGTTTTTCAGGAAGATCAAATCAACTATCACCCAACATGATCCTAAAGGCTTTGCTTGGCACAAACACTAATTAAAATGCAAAAGACACAATCATAACAGTATCATAATTGTGGAAACACTCAAGAACATAAAGCAAAAGACAAAAATAAATTTTATTCATTGGGTTGCCTCCCAACAAGCGCTATCGTTTTACGCCCCTAGCTAGGCATAAAGCAAGGATCTAAGTATTATCATCTTTGTTTCTAGATCCATGTGATGCCCTCATGATTGATTAATATGGTGGCCTAATTATTATTCTAGGGAAGTGTTCCATATCCTTCCTTAGAGGAAATTGAAATTTAATATTGCCTTCTTTCATATCAATCATCGCACCAATAGTACGTAAAAACGGTCTACCAAGAATAATTGGACAAGACGTATTGCAATCAATATAAAGAACAATAAAATATATGGGTACATAATTCCTATTTGCAAGAATAATAACATCATTAATTCTTCCCGTAGGCTTTTTAATAGTAGAATCCGCGAAGTGCAAATTTAATGAACATTCTTCAATATCGGTAAGACCAAGCACACCACATAGAGATTTCGGAATTGTAGAAACACTAGCACCCAAGTCACTTAAATGAAAACACTCATAATTTTTAATCTTGACTTTGATAGTTGGTTCCCACTCATCATGTAATTTTCTAGGAATTGAAACTTCTAATTCCAATTTTTCTTCCAAAGCTTTCATCATAGCATCAATAATATATTTAGTAAAAGCTTTATTTTGTTCATAAGCATGGGGTGAATTTATCAGGGATTGCAACAAAGAAGTACAATCAATCAAAGATAAACTATCATAATTAAAGTCTTGGTAATCCAAAAGAGTGGACACATCGCTAGTTAAAGTTTTGACCTCTTAAAACCCACTTTTATCAATTTTCTCAACAAGATTTTCACCCTCCGAATTATAGGGATGCCTTCTAGCTAAAGTTGACTATTCTTCACTCCCTTTCTTATCAATCTTAATTTTACTAAACAAGGAATCAACAGAAGAAACACCAATCATTTTAAGATCTTCATCACTTTTATGAAAGCAATCACTAGAAAACGCTTTTTCTAAAAATTCTCTTCTAGCTCTAAGCATACGGTTCTTTTCTTACTTTTATCCATAGAAACATAAAGAGCTTTAACTGATTCCTCGACTTTAGGCACACAAATTTTCATCTTGAGATTTTCTACATCATGAGAAATCCTATCAACACTTCTAGACAAACCATCAATCTTATTCAACTTTTCTTCCATTGTAACATTGAAAACCTTCTGATTATTGATAAATTCTTTAATATTATTCTCAAGATCAGAGGTGTTCCTATTATTATAATAAGAAGGGTTACCATAGGAATTACCATAATTATTAGAGGAATTACTAGGAAAAGGCCTAGGATTAAAATTACCTCTATAAGCATTGTTATTGAAATTGTTTCGCGAGATAAAATTCACATCTATGGCATCACTATTTTGCTCAATCACAGTAGACAAAGGCACATCATTAAAATCAATAGGAGAACTTTTATTAGCAACCAATTTCATAAGAGCATCAACTTTTTCACTCAAAGAAGAAATTTCTTCAACCGAATTAACTTTTTTACTAGTAGGAGCTCTTTTGGTATGCCATTGTGAATAATTTGCCATAATATTATCTAGCAATTTGGTGTCTTGACCCAAAGTAATTTCCATAAAAGTACCACCCACGGTGAAATCTAAAAGATTACGAGAAACAAAACTCAGCCCCGCATAGAAATTTTGTATGATCATCCAAAGATTTAACCCATGAGTTGGGCAATTCCTTAGCATCAATTTCATCCTTTCCCAAGATTGTGCAACATGCTCATCTTCAAGTTGCTTGAAATTCATGCTCTTGGTTCTAAGGGAAATAATTTTCGCAGGCGGAAAATACTTAGTAATAAAGGCATCTTTGCACTTATCCCAAGAATCGATACTATTGCGAGGAAAAGAAGAAAACCAAATTTTTGCATGATCTCACAAAGAAAACGGAAATAATTTCAACTTGACAACATTATTTTCCACATCTTTTTTCTTTTGCATATCGCATAATTCCACGAGCGTGTTAAGATGGGACGCATCATCCTCATTAGGAGTACCGGAAAATTGACCTTTCATAACAAGATTCAGCAAAGCGGTATTAATATCACAAGACTCCGCACTAGTGGCGGGAGGAGCAATCGGAGTGCTAATAAAATCATTGTTGTTGGTATTGGATAAATCACACAACTTGGTGTTCTCATGAGTCATTGTGACTATGCAACAAGATTGCACTCAAAAACAGATCCGACAAGAAAACGGTGAACGAAAAAGAGGGTGAATAAAACGGCAAATTTTTGTGAAGTGGGGGAGAGGAAAACGAGAGGCAAATGGCAAATAATGTAAATTGCAAGGAGATGAGATTTGTGATTAGGAACCTGGTAGATGTTGATGATGTCTCCTGGGCAACGGCGCCAGACATTCATTTTGATGTTTGCTTGAACTACGTCGGTATTTCTCCAAAGAGGAAGGGATGATGCAGCACAACAACGGTAGGTATTTCCCTCAGTGATGAGACCAAGGTTATCGAACTAGTAGGAGAACCACGCAACACCATGTAAACAGCTCCTGCACACAAAGAATAAATACTTGCAACCCACCTAAGAGAGGGGTTGTCAATCCCTCACGGGTAAAAAGATAGGTAAAATTGTAGTAGATTGGATAAATAGATCTCGTCGGAACGCAAGATAAAATGAATAACAATAAATTGCAGCAAGGTATTTTTGTATTTTTGGTTTAATATATCTGAAAATGAAAGCAAATAAAAATAGATCGCGAAGGCAAATATAATAAAGAAGAGACCCGGGGTCCATAGATTTCACTAGTGGCTTCTCTCGAGAAAAATAGCAAACGGTGGGTAAACGAATTACTGTTGGGAAATTGATAAAACTTCAAATAATCATGGCAATATCCAGGCAATGATCATTATATAGGCATCGTGTCCAAGATTAGTAGACCGACTCCTGCCTGGATCTACTACTATTACCCACACATCGACCGCTATCCAGCATGCATCTAGTGTATTAAGTTCATGGAGAAACAGAGTAATGCCATAAGAACGATGAAATGATGTAAACAAGATCTATTTATGTAGAAATAGACCCCATCTTGTTATCCTTAATAGCAATGATACATACGTGTCGGTTCCCCTTCTGTCACTGGGATCAAGCACCGTAAGATCGAACCCATCACAAAGCACCTCTTCCCATTGCAAGATAAATAGATCAAGTTAGCCAAACAAAACCCAAATATCAGAGAAGAAATACGAGGCTATAAGAAATCATGCTTATAAGAGATCAAAGAAGACTCAAATAACTATCATGGATAAAAAGATAGATCTGATCATAAACTCAAAGTTCATCGGATCCCAACAAACACACCACAAAAAGAGTTACATCATATGGATCTCCAAGAGACCATTGTATTGAGAATCAAGAGAGAGAGAGAGGAAGCCATCTAGCTACTAACTATGGACCCGTAGGTCTACAATGAACTACTCACGCATCATCGGAGAGGCACCAATGAACATGATGAACCCCTCCGTGATGGTGTCTAGATCGATCTGGTGGTTCTGGAACTTGCGGCTGCTGAATTGATTTTAGTCGACTCACCTAGGGTTTATGGAATATTGGGGTATTTATAGAGCAAAGAGGTGGTGCGAGAAGCCACCAAGGTGGGTACAACCCCCACCCCCCTCGGGGCACCCCCAGGTGCTTCTCCGGCCCATTGGGTGTCTTGTGGTCCACAAAAATTCCACAAAAAGTTTTGCTGCATTTGGACTCCGTTTGGTATTGATTTCCTGTGATGTAAAAAACAAGCAGAAAACAACAACTGGCACTTGGCACCATGTCAATAGGTTAGTAGCAAAAAATGATATAAAATGACTATAAAATGATTGTAAAACATCCAAGAATGATAATATAACAGCATGGAATAAAAAAAAATTATTTATATGTTGGAGACGTATCAGACGGGCATTCCGCTGAGCTTCCTCCTGGGCGTGGATAGCATCTTGTCAACGTCTTGACCCTTGCTCGTGCAAACGACGTGGAGCTTGTGGTTGCTGTGGAGGTCGACGTCGTGGAGCTCCCTGGTGTACCTGCGGCGCTGCTTTTACAGAGCTGCATCCGCCATGGCTCTCCTTTGCTCTCTTGCGTTTGTTCTGGAGAGAGAGGTTAGTGAAGTGGGGAAAAGAAGCTACAATGGGGTTTTAGGGGGACGAACCAGTTGTGTTTTCTCCTCTGCTCTCCTCTGCTCTCCGTGACAGGACGTGGGAGTGGTGGAGGGGGTGGTAGCATGGTGGGGTTCTATTTTTAGTGACGTGGCAACTTTAGAGAGGTTCCGCGATGTGGAGGCCATATTTGTGCGTTGGAATTCCAAAAGGTCGTCGCCTCTTTTTTCATGACAACTTCAGGTATGCTCGCAACTGTCAGAAAATGTGATGATTGTGTTTTCGGTGAATTTTCTTACTAAGTGCACTTCTTGGGTATGTTGATAGAACTGCCTATGTCCATAAATGGTAATGCACGCAACTAATTTTTATTCTTCATATATTATATTAGATCCGATCAGAATTCATACAGATGTACGCACATTACTTTTTCGATGGAGTTCTTTCTTATTTTCTTTTTTTAAGATGATGGTGATGCAACTTTTCTGTGGATGGAGGGTAGTGTGGATAGGTGTATCGGACTCCTTTGCTTAGCTAATAGGGCTGCATTCTTGATTTTAGCCCAACTGCAATGCAGTAGAAAGGGAACTGCATTTCAGAAGTAACAATACTTCCCGCTTCCACGTGACGAACTACATTGTTGTAGGTCGCGGACTGCATTTGTACGTTGACTTGGGGCTTCCTGCATTTTATTTATGAGAGCGAACTGTAGTTTCTCGCAGTGCCCACACACATTTTTTGTGTGGTTGTAATTAATTAAATAAAAATTTCTCATTTTTCTTGATGTTTTGTTTTTGTACTAACTGTGGGCCGTGGTATTTTAACCACTCTAGCGTGTTGGGCCTGTGTTTGGGGATTGATACTGCATTCGGCCCAAGTAGGCCTGCCAGCACGGCTGGTTCCCTGTGCCCTGTGTGTGCACGCTAACATTTAGTCCCACCTCGCCCGCCGAGAGCGCAGCGGACCTATTTATAAGCCCTGGCGAGGCAACGCTCTCGAACTCCTCTGGTTACTTATTTGGGCGCTTATACATTGTGTTCACTGCTCTATCCTCTCTGACCTCTGGGCCCATGTGTACCCAGCCCCATGCATCGTGGCTCAGGACGGGCTCGCCTACTGTGGGGCAGACTTAGTACGAGACTGGCTCGGGCCTGGTTGCACCTGGGTGGTCAATTTTTTCTATATTTTTCCTCTTACGTATTTTTCTAATATAGGGCGTGCACTGCTTAGTAAATCATTTTTGCACTGCATTCATCATGTTTGTGTACTGCATGTGCACACATTTTGCACTACATATGCAGGTGCATTTTTGTGCACTGCATTCGGTCAATTTTTTTAGTGTTTTTCCTCTTACGTATTTTTTTTAATATACGGTCTGCACTGCTTTGTTAGGTCTGTGCGCACTGCATTAGTCAGAGTCATGTACTGCAGGTGCACACATTTTGCACTGCATGCATCCTATTTTGTGCCAATGTTGTGCCTGCTTGTACCAACGTTGCGGACTGCATTGCTTGCATTTACGGACTGCATTACGTGCACTAAGTCTATGCGTTATGCATTGCACGAAAGTGCTTCTTTTGTGCTTCATTTTAATCATGTACTGCACTTCATGCACACACATTGTGAATTGCCTAATATTACTTCTTGAACTGCATTCACTTTTGTTTAGAATGGCCTATGGATTATATTTTTTAGAAATATAAATATTTAATGAGCTGCTGTCAGTGGGTGGGAAGAGCTGCTGTCGAAGTACACCTGTTTTTGGTCCTTTTTCTTTGGTAACATAAGCCTTTATTGATTATCATTCATTCTTGGTAACATAGTTTCATTAACTCTCATTTAATTTTCACTTTCATTTTCTGCGTGCCTAGACCTTTTGCATTCCTCTTCTATAAAATGTAGGCCAACTTCTAACCTTCCTTTGCAGTTCATTTCTCCTCTAGCCGCAACTTCTCTCCTTCCTCCAGCCTCTCTTTATTTCTTTTCATTTTCTAGGTTTTTGTTGCGATGGCTCCAGGCCCCTGTGCGAATCTCTCCTGCTGCGGCCATGGTTGTGGTGTGCCGAAGCACTGTGATTTCTCAGCTTGCTCGCAGGCCTGTCGTCCTCACCGGGGGGGCAAGGTCTTGTGTCGAGCTGGGCAAGCGGAGCAGCTTGCATATGACACAGTATTCACGGAAGGATTGGATATGAGCCACATCAACATTGTTGCATTCTATTCCGCCCTGCTTCGCTGTGGCCTTGGCCGCACAAGTC
Organism: Triticum aestivum; assembly: GCF_018294505.1. Classification (NCBI taxonomy): domain Eukaryota; kingdom Viridiplantae; phylum Streptophyta; class Magnoliopsida; order Poales; family Poaceae; genus Triticum; species Triticum aestivum. The sequence continues at coordinate 368,874,091 of NC_057814.1, read as the reverse complement.
ATTTTGTCCATCAGCTTACGACCACAGACGTGGAGACTCACTACAAGATGGTATTTTTTGCTTCATATGATTTTTTCTTTGTGTCTTTTATTTTTTTGTATAATTCCATACTAGTCTGAACTTCTAGTATTTTAGGGATGCACTTATATTTTTTTATTGAAGTGTACTGCACTGTGTACTTATATCTTGTTTTTATTTTTTTTGCTTGTGTGCATGGAGCTTGTGTTTTAGTTTGCATGGTTACAATACGTGAACTGCTTAGATATTAGATGAGCACTACTAGTTTTCACAATTTTCCTGCTTGTACAATGTGTACTACATGTAGCTATTCTCAAGAACTTCATGATAGTTAGAAGCATAGTACATATTAGCATGTTCCGTACTGCATATTAGCATGTGTTTTATCTGTACTGCTTGGTGGACTGTTGTGCACTTCATCTACCTCATGTCTGTACTGTGTGTAGGTTTTTGCTGCTCTGTGCACAGTATGAGAATTGTACTGCTAGTATTTTCTTCAAACAGTTTTATTATTTTTTGCAGAAAATCCCCCAACGAGCTGTTAGGTATCTCCGTCTCAAGAATAAGGGAATTCTCCAAGTTGTTGTCGGCAATGGACACCTGAAACCAGCCAAGTACCGTGTATGCGTTGATGGGCGGCTGTATCTGCAAAAAGGCTGGAAGGAATTTGTCATTGATAGTGGCCTGAAGTCTCAGCAAGTTGTTGTCCTCAACTTCTTTGAACTCGAGGATTGTATGGTTAGAATCACGTTTGACGTGATTGGTTAAGGTTATGAGGTTGATTGTAATAAGTACTTTTGCGTATCGAACGCTTCATCTTTTGATGTGATTTGTAATAAGTACTTTTGTGATCTAAACCGCTTGGATTATAAGTCAGAACTTCGTGCTGTCTATGAGCTAACTGCATTTTTTCATGGGTTGTGGATCAAAATGTGTTAATGTTTACTCCAGACTCCTATATATATGGTTTACTCTATACATCATTTCTCTCGTATGGTTTAGTTGAAGAACTCATAGTCAGCGGGAAATTTGTGTTTACACAAAACTTAAACTGATACATAAGTCATACAGATAACCAAACTTCTATATATATGATTAATTTATTGAACTGCATCTATTTGGTCGTTAACCTGCTGCTTCTTCACGGTGACTGGAGTGTGTCTAATGTTGCACTTTCTTTTGTTTTTTGTGGCAGTGTTGCTGGTTCTTGTCTTTGCACCGTTGTGTTTGTAGCCCCTCGCGTGCTGGTTGATGGCGGCTTTTGTTTTCCAGCGTTGTGAACTGCAACCTTCTTTGCTCCTCGCGTGATGGTTGATGGCGGCTTTTATTTTCCAGCACTGCGAACTGCAACCTTCTTTGCAACTCTCGTGTTGGTTGATGCGGCTTTTGTTTTCCAGCGCTATGAACTGCATCCTTTTGTGCCCCTACCTGGCTTTTGTATGTGTTGTCGTTCTTAGTTGTTTCAATACAATAGCATTCCCTTGTGTTTTATATCTTTTGTTTGGTGGTCTTGTGGGCATTGCTTCATCATGTTCTTCATCCTCTTCACTCTCTTCTTCCTGTTCCTCCTCTTCTTCATCTGCTTCTTCATAAGCCAATCCTTCTTTAGTTTCATCATGTTCTTTGTTGTTATGGCGCTGCTAGAAGGAGGGTGCGAGAGGGCCGGCCGGGGCCTTTTTCCCATGGTTGGGCAAGATGGAAGGGATTTCCTTCTTAATTCATCTCGATTAGATTGATACATCTCATCCCCTTTAAATAGAGAGGTTTACTTGACTCCCAAGCAAGGCTTACTTGACCCCTAAGCAAGCGACCCTTATCTCTAATTAACCCTAAGACTAACGGGCGATACCGCCAGCCCAGGCCATTAGGCCCATTACGTACTCTAACACTACACCGCACCTGGACATGCAGCTTGTCCTCGAGCTGCAGCCTAACCAACTTATAACCACGACTCGACGCAACACAAACCTAACACCTAAAAACAAGCCTTTTACATCTCGGCTTGTTTTATTACTCTCAACCTGAAATGGACTGGGACGCTTTATTTTGGACCCCTTAACAAAAAGTGGACAGCATCCGCACATTGGACGTGCACGTGTATAGCCACCTGGATCCCATGGACACCATCTGGACAAAAGGAGTGCATGTGTATGGCCACCTGGAAGTGGTCGCAAGAGCGACCAGCAGAGGCACCCTCGCGACGGCCGGCGGAATGTAGTGGTGCTACGCGGTGCGCTCCTGTCGGTGACACCCTGCCTTCTCCCTGCCGGACGGCTGTTGGTCTGCACCGCACAAAGAAGAGTGGAGGGCTTGCGATGGAGAATGACGAGGAGGGGTGCACCCTCCCAACCGCCGATGTCGCAGACTTTGAGGTCGCTGCCCGTGGGGAAAATAGCATGCCCAAGATCCCCGACGCAACGTACGAGATCGAGGTCCTTTGCGCAGTGAAGCGCAGCTGGGAGGAGCGGAAGCTGCAGACCACGCATCTCCCACACACGCCGACACGCTAGGAGGCCACGCGCAGCAGCCTGCAGCCTCACCGCCGCCGACACGTTGCAGGTAGTGTTCCAAGCCGGAAGCGGTGGCGGCGATGGCGAGAACTTGATCTGCTTGATGGGTACGCCCTTGGGAAGCGGTAATGGCGACAACAGGAATGTGATCTAGTGGATCGGGACTCCCGCCGGCACGGTCGATGCGGGGCCGGAGCTGACCTGCGATGGCTGCTGCAGCGGAGCGCCGGGCGCGGCGGAGGCCGCCAGGAGCGGCGGCTGCCACTGTAGCCAGGGCGGGGCGGTGGTGGCGGTGGATGGCAGCTGCAGCGGCCCGGCGAGCGCGGCGGGGACACCCCGAGGAAGCGGCGGGTGCGGCAGAGCGCTGGGCACGGCGGAGGCCGCCAGGAGCGGTGGCTGCCGCTGCAGCCAGGGCAGGGCGATGGTGGCGGTGGATGGCAGCTGCAGCGGCCCGGCGAGCGCAGTGGAGGCCGCCTGGTGCAGCGGCTACCACGACGGCGCGGGGGCGGCGGTGCGCGGCGCAGCCGGGTGCGGCCCATAGGACCCGGCCAAGAATAGGCGGATCTCCTGGACCACTGGGTTAGGTCCCGCGGTGCCTCGGACACCTCCTTCGGGGTGAGGACGGTGGGGGCGGGTGCGACGGAGGATCCCGGCGCGGGCAGGAGCGGGGTGGCGGTCGTGGTGGTCGCCGGAGGCGACGAGGTGACCGGTAGCGGAAGGGACATGTTGGGCGGGGGTGAAGACATGATCGAACCGAAGCTAGCTGATACCAAATTGTTATGGCACTGTTAGAAGGAGGGTGCGAGAGGGCCGGCCGTGGGCCTTTAGGCCCACGGCCGGGCAAGATGGAAAGGATTTCCTTCTTAATTCTTGCTTGATTATATTGATACATCTCCTCCCCTTTATATAGAGAGGTTTACTTGACTCCCAAGCAGGGCTTACTTGACCCCTAAGCAAGCGACCCTTATCTCTAATTAACCCTAAGACTAACGGGCTATACCGCCAGCCCAGGCCATTAGGCCCATTACGTACTCTAACATTTGTCCTCTTCACTCTCTTCTTCTCCACTCTCTTCTTCTTCAACTGCTTCTTCATAAGCCATTTCTTCTTCAGTTGTGTCACCATCTTCTTTTGTGATTTCATCTTTTTCATCTTCCTCATTTTCTGATCTTGTTCTTTTGGGATAGGTTCTTGAATTGTCTCTTCCTCTTCTTGCAGATGCTGCAACGTCTTGGTTTCGTCCATTTTTTAGTGTTGTCAGTGGAGTCTCTGTTTGGTTGTGCATTGATACGTCTCCAACTTATCTATAATTTTTTATTGTTCCATGCTGTTATATTATCATTCTTGGATGTTTATAATCATTTTATAGTCATTTTATATATTTTTTTGGTACTAACCTATTGACATAGTGCCAACTGCCGGTTGCTGGTTTTTTGCATATTTTTTACTCCCTCTGTCCGGAAATACTTGTCATCAAAATGAATAAAAGGGGGTGTATCTAGATGTATTTTAGTTCTAGATACATCCTTTTTTGGCCATTTTGATGACAAGTATTTTCAGACGGAGGAAGTACACCACAGGAAATCAATACCAAACGGAGTCCAAACGCAGTGAAACTTTTTGTGGATTTCTTTCGGACTAGAAGACATCCAGTGGGCCAAAGAAGCACCTGGGGGCTGCACCGAGGGGAGCACAACCCACCAGGGTGCGCCTGGAGGCCCAGGCGCACCATGGTGGGTTGTGCCCACCTCGGGTTTCCCTCGGACCGCCTCTTAACTCTATAAATACCCCAATATTCCAGAAACCCTAGGGAGTCGACGAAAATCAATTCCAGCCTCCGCAAGTTCTAGAACCACCAGATCCAATCTAGACTCCATCACGGAGGGGTTCATCATGTCCATTGGTGCCTCTCCGATGATGCGTGAGTAGTTCTTTGTATGCCTATAGGTCCGTAGTTAGTAGCTAGATGGCTTCCTCTCTCTCTTTTGATTCTTAATACAATGGTCTCTTGGAGATCCATATGATGTAACTCTTTTTGCAGTGTGTTTGTTGGGATCGGATGAACTTTGAGTTTATGATTAGATATATCTTTTCATCCAAGAAAGTTATTTGAGTCTTCTTGATCTCTTATATGCATTATTTCTTATAGCCTCGTATTTCTTCTCCGATATTTGTGTTTTGTTTGGCCAACTTGATCTATTTATCTTGCAATGGGAAGAGGTGCTTTGTGATGGGTTCGATCTTACGGTGCTTGATCCCAGTGACAGAAGGGGAACTGACATGTATGTATCGTTGCCATTAAGGATAACAAGACGGGGTCTATTTCTACATAAATAGATCTTGTCTACATCATGTCATCATTCTTATTGCATTACCCTGTTTTCCCATGAACTTAATACACTTGATGCATGCTGGATAGCGGTCGACGTGTGGAGTAATAGTAGTAGATGCAGGCAGGAGTCGGTCTACTAATCTTGGACGTGATGCCTATATAATGATCATTGCCCGGATATCGTCATGATTATTTGAAGTTCTATCAATTGCCCAACAGTAATTTGTTTACCCACCGTTTGTTATTTTTCTCGAGAGAAGCCACTAGTGAAATCTACGGCCCCCGGGTCTATTAATTATTATATTTGCCTTCGCGATCTATTTTATTTGCTTTTATTTTCAGATCTTTTAAACCAAAAATAAAAAAAATAGCTTGCTGCACTTTATTTTATTTGGCGTTCGACATATCAAATTATTACAACTCTCTCACGTCCGTTTGCCAATTTCTGGCGCAGTTACCCGAAAGGGATTGACAACCCCTTTAATACGTCGGGTTGCGAGTATTTTGTTATTTGTGTGCAGGTGCTATTTACGTAGTGTTGCTTGGTTCTCCTACTGGTTCGATAAACTTGGTGTCATCACTGAGGGAAATACCTACCGTCGATGTGCTGCATCATCCCTTCCTCTATGGGGAAATACCGACGTAGTCTAGCAGACATCATGCATCGCCATGTCCATGGTTTTCTTGTTCATGTCTTTTTTACATGTCCTGAAATTGTGGCCGCTGATTTCATTACACGTCTTGCACCTGTTTATTCCCACTGGCTGACCATCACTGTCCAGCTCAGGCTGTGGCTTACTATTTTTGTCATCACTTTTCTCCTTGCATGCAACCTTTTTTTCGGTTGCATCGCCCCCTTTCTTCCTTCCTCTTGTGTTTGAAACAAGTGGTGGAAGAATTGTTTCTTTTTTGATTGCACCAGTTGCGCTATGTTCGGTATTTTCTACTTGCTCGGTATTATTGTCATGCTGGGATTTCTCCGCTTGCTTTATTTTTGCTTCTTCTTCTTCTTCTTCTTCTTCTTCGTTGAGCACATCAACTTCCTTGATCAGTGCCCTCATACCAGACAACGCTCTATGGCACCTAGCGTCGGACCTTGTCGCTCTGTTTGCAAGGTCCATTGCTGTTTCTGTCAGCAATTTTTTATGGCAAAAAAGCAAACTTCCATCTGGTGTTGTTTGTTCATAGTCTCTTCTATCGAACGTTGCATTTGATCTTGCGTTCCGGGTGTATCTTTTCATGATGTACACCTCAGCAATCTTGAGTACTCTCAGGTGAGAAAGCATGCATAGCACATGGACGCAAAAGAGCCCTGCAGACAACACATGTTTTCTTTTGTTTTGTAAGTGAACTGCATGAAATTAATAAACACTTTTTTGTTATTTGTTCATTTAAGGAAGTGAACTTCACTTGGTTTTGTGAATTACTCATGCATGTGGACTTTTAAAGTTCAGTAAGTGAGCTTTCATGCATGACTATCAGAAATTAGGATTTTTTTGCTAGCGAGTCACACCTGTGTGTGTCCAGAGTTTGCACACACATTCGTAGACACCTTTCTCTTCATCGGCGACCACTTGGAAATTATGCCTTGCCAGTAAAATGCATCTGATCTGTTGTAGTGGTGTACGAGGTACTTTGTCGGGTTCTCAGGGCACCGTTTTGTTCTGAATGCAGTGCTGCGGTAGAGTGTTTCTTTGAAATCTGCAAAAACTGCCCTTGTATACACTTTTCATAGCTGAACTTCGAACCCAAACTGGGTTGTTGTCTTTACCTCTGACTGCATGATCAGAAATGCAGCGTTACAAATCAGAGAAATCAAAAATTTGTTTGTTTTTGTAGTTATATTTAGCAGTTTTTTATGGACATTTTATTTACCTCATTTCCTACTGTCTCTGCGTGCTCGATGGCCTTCCTCGTCTGAATGCACTTGTCCACCTGTTGAGCAAACATATGGAGATCATGCTTCTCTTTGGCAAAGTTTTTCTTCAATATGCGGTTCATGCTCTCGCTTCTCTGCGTGGAAGTCATCCGAGCACGGAAAATTTCCTTGTAGTAAGCCGAGATCTACTCGTGCCTGTCATCCCACAGTGAATTCATCACTTCGTCTTTTTGCAAGTTGTATTTCTGCATGAGGTCCTTCCATGCCTGTTCAGATTCTGACAGAATTAGTGGGTGGTTCAGCACCGCAGTGAGGTCATCCTTGAGTTTCTCGTGCGCCTTATACAGCAAGGCGAGGTAGTCTTTGTACTTCTTCATGATATGCCACTGACACAACTTATGTAATGTATCTGGGAGGATAGTTTTTAATGATTCCTTCATCGAAGAACATTGGTTTGAGAAGGCACAATAGTGTTTTTTATTAAGTTGTTTGTGTGTAAGAAAGACGGAAGAAATAGAAGTGTACCAAACAAACATAAGTATACATGTGTTGTTTTTTTGTACCTGTGAGGATGAAGATTGGCGGCTTGTTGTTCATACACCTCAAGAATGTTTTGAAAACCCACTCGAACGACGGTATTGTTTCACCTCCATGAGGGCGACAGCAAATATGGTGCTCTGTAGATGATGGTTCACTCCCATGAAGACTCCCAACGGCATGTGGAATTTGTTAGTTTTATATGTCGTGTCAAATGCAACGCAGTCTCCAAAATCTTCATACGATCATTTGCAACTTGCATTTGCCCAAAAGACCTTTCTTACACGATTATCTGCATCAACTTCATAATCATAGAAGAACTCTGGGTTTATGTTCTGCATCTTCTCAAAGAAATATAAAAGTTTCTTGATGTCATCTTGGGAATCTTCTCTGGCAAACTTCTGTTTCCTGCATTTCAAATGCAGTGCAAACTCATCTCATCAAACAGGAAATAATAGCCGACAGAATGCTCAAGCGATATGCTCTGTGATGTGCTTACTTGTTGACCCAGTCGCGGCTAGTATGTCCCATGTACTACAGACCACCGGACATACGCGACAGCGTTGACATCATATGTGCGTGTGTGTTGTTGTCCAGCTGCATGTCCTTCACCAACTGGTCAATCAAAGGATCATCTCTTTTGTGCGAGCGCATGTGCAAAAGCATCCTGGGGCTTTCCAGCATCTTGTGATTGTGGTTGAGTTCAACCATTTCTATCACAAATTTGCCATCCTTCCTCTTTTTGACTCTAATTTTTGCCTTGCAACCAATCCTTTTTGATGTCTTCTCACGTTTCCGGTCATAATCTGACACAGTCTGCTTGTGTGTCCCTTCTCTTGAGTAGACAGGCATTTGTCTTGTGTTTTCCCCTCTTGCTTATGCCAAACCCTGCATATCTTGCATAAGTGTTGTAAAAGTCCCATGCTTTGCCGTACGTGGTGAACTTCATTCCAGCGGCAGGTATGAGGTTCGGCGGCATGTTTTTATCTTGCATCAAGTGCAGTGCTCTATGAGATAAAGTGTTATGTTATGTTTAAATACGAGGAGTGCATACGAGTTTAATAAAGCACTGCAATGTTCCTAAGTTTTCAGAAGAATCGACTGTATTAAATGTTAGGCCAAACCTCACAAGAATAATCAGTGTGCACTGCAATGTTATCTGAATGGACTGCAAATATTATTATTTTTTCAGGGCATTAACTTACATGTGTGTTATGTCGTTCATCCAATGGCATTTGCAGCTCGCCGGGTTGTATTGGACATGGTGGGGTTATAGCAGATCTGTGTAGTTGAGGATCTCGCGGCGGCAATAGTGAGGAGGATTTGTACCTACCGTTGACTTCTGACCGAGGCACCCTTGGTGGTTGCAGTGTCGAAGTTGATGCAGCAGGTCTACTTGGAGCTCTGTTTTTTGGTGCAGCAGGTGGACAGTGAGCTCTATTTTGTGGTGCAGAAGGTGGATGCGGTGGTAATCCAGTGTTGTCACGATGTCTCACTGGATTGGTTTGAATTGTTTGGAGCAACAGCACATCATCATAATCATCATCTGCTGCACCATCATGGTCAACAACATCATCATTGTCTTGTCGGACATGCAGTCCAAATGTAGTGAACTCGTGCTTGTACTCTGGTTGAGAACTGTTATTGGCTTATCTTCATCATCCTGCCGGTGTGTACCCTCCCACATGAAGGTGACATCGTCGTCATCTTCGACTACCTCTTCTTCCTGAAAAAATATTCTTCTGGAGAGTATTGCACGCTGCTTGTTGTCGTGAAGAATCCTCGAGGAATTTCAGGAGTAACCCAGCCAGTGTCTCTTTCATAAGAAGCTTTACTCTTCTGAAAGTTGTTGTTCCCTGGGTTGTTAATTATGTGTGGCTTTTTGTATCTGTTGAACGTCATTTCCTCCACAAAATGGTCGAGCTCCATTGTCAGGTAAAATGAACTGAATCACACAAACTGCAATGTGTCTGAAAGGGTACTAGAAACTAATGCACGCGGAGTGCATCATCCCGCATGGTGAATTGAAGTAACCGCACTGCATTATTGTCCATAGTGAACCTAGACAACTGTACTGCATAACCGAGCAAGCATACTGTATAACCGAGCAAGTGCACTGCATTTTTTTTCATGGAGAACTGAAGTAACTGCACTACATCATTTTTGGAGGCGTATTGGATTGCGTGTACTACTTTGTCTGGAATAAGTAAACTGAGATAGTTGACGAAGTGTACTGCTTACCTCGTGTTGCAGTGCTTTCTTACGTTTGGAGGAGGAAGTTCCCTTCTCATCCGTCTGCACCACTTTTGCGTTCACCCGTGCAGTCCACTTGCCCTTCAGAAGTTCATTCTGGACGTTGCTCAAGGTGAGTGGAGACGGAGGATTTGCTCTGAAGGTCGTTCCAGCCTTAATCCAAGAAGCTTCGTGGATGAAGGAACCTTGCGCACAGTCCTCCTTGCTCGAATTGGTGTGATGTCCAGGCAGCACCAATCCACATTTGATGAAGTGCATGTAATTGAAGACGCACCGCTCAATGCCATGGAAGAAGGCCCATAGGAGATTGGCGGCGGCCCTGCCGAGCTGCTGCCGTGGAAGAAGGCCGATATTCAAGCGGGGGAGGCACTTCTCGGTTGCTACCACGGAAGAAGGCTGAGAGGCGATGGGTGGCGGCGCTGCTTGGCCGCTGACGTAGAAGAAGGACACGACAGGAGGGGCGGTGTCGCTGCTGGCCGTTGCAGCGGAAGAAGGCCGGGAGGCGATGGGCGGCGGCGACAGGCCGCTGCCGCGGTAGAAAGCGGGGAGGGGAGGGGCGGTGGCGATCTGGTGGGGGATGTGTACAATAAGCTAGGTGTTACCAGAATAAGACACTTAAGGGGTGTTATCATAATAGACCCACCCAATACACACACACATACAGGATAGCACTATTATTATTATGATATTAGAATAACTATTCTGATCATGTCGCCCCTATATAGAGCGACGAACACGTTCCCGAACTAAAAACCAAAGAGCCGAACCATTATAGAAAAAAGAAACAAAAAGAAACCCACCCACCCCCGCGTCTTCAACCTCACAGCCCACCCACCCCAACCCGCACGTTTCCACCAGGAGGTCATCACCGCCGCCCCACCCCGCGCGCCGCCGCCCCTCCTCCTCCGGCGTGCCCCCGCCCCCGCCACCTCCGGCGCGAGGCCACGCCCTCCTCCTCTAGCTCACCGATGTCTACTACGCAACCTTCTTCTTGTAGACTCGTGTTGGGCCTCCAAGCGCAGAGTTTTGTAGGACAGTAGCAAATTTCCCTCAAGTGGATGACCTAAGGTTTATCAATCCGTGGGAGGCGTAGGATGAAGATGGTCTCTCTCAAACAACACTGCAACCAAATAACAAAGAGTCTCTTGTGTCCCCAACACACCCAATACAATGGTAAATTGTATAGGTGCACTAGTTCGGCGAAGAGATGGTGATACAAGTGCAATATGGATGGTAGATATATTTTTTTGTAATATGAAAATATGAAACAGCAAGGTAGCAAGTGACAAAAGTGAGCGAAAACAGTATTGCAATGCTTGGAAACAATGCCTAGGGTTCATACTTTCACTAGTGCAAGTTCCCTCAACAATGATAACATAATTGGATTACATAACAATCCCTCAACGTGCATCAACCCCTATGAATACCCGAATGTCACCTCGGGAATCCGCGAGTTGAGTGTCGAAACATACATCAAGTGTATCAATAGAACATCCCATTGTCACCACAGATATCCCATCGCAAGACATACATCAAGTGTTCTCAAATCCAATACTCAATCCAACATAACGAAACCTCAAAGAGCAAGACTCAATTCATCACAAGAAGGTAGAGGGGGAGAACACCATATGATTCAACTATAGTAACAAGGCTCGCGGTACATAAAGATCGTGCCAAATCAAGAACATGAGAGAGAGATCAAACACATAGATATTGGTACATACCCTCAGCCCTGAGGGTGAACTACTCCCTCCTCGTCATGGAGACCGCCGGGATGATAAAGATGGCCATCGGTGATGGTTTCCCCCTCTGGTAGGGTGCCGGAATGGGCTCCCGATTGTTTTTTTGTGGCTATAGAGGCTTGCGGCGGCGGAACTCCTGATCTAGGTTTATTTCTGAGGTTTTTGGGATTTATAGGAGGTGTTGGCATCGGGGACAAGTCAAGGGGCCCACAAGGCGATGACATGGTAGGGGGCCCCCCCACCCTTGTGGTTGCCTCGGGACTCATCTCTGATATCTTTTCGTTCCAGTATTTTTTATATTTTCCAAAAATATTCTCCGTAAATTTTCAGCTCGTTCCGAGAACTTTCATTTCTGCACAAAAAAACAACACCACAGTAGTTCTGCTGAAAACAGCGTCAGTCCATGTTAGTTCTAATCAAATCATACAAAAATCATATAAAATTATTGTGAACATGGCATGAATTGTAACATCCCAAAATTCTAAATTTTGGAATGTTATAATAAATAGATAGTTTTTTTGTTGTGTGATTGATTGACTGAAAGTGAGTGAAATTTGAAACTTTTGAAAGTTGAATGAGAGGGAATAAAAGGACTTTCCCAAACTTTCATTTTTGCATTTATGATCTCCATGAATTCAAAATCTTTTCAAATACAAAACCCTAGAGAGAAGATGACATGACTTCTTCCATTTATTAAAATGAAAAGGGTTGTTGAAAATATTTGAATTTCAATTGAAAATATTTCAAATTAAGAAACTTTAAGCAACTCAATGATTTTCATGAGAGAAGATAAAATGACTTCTTCAAAACATATGAAATATGAGCTGGAAGTTTAACAGGATCAAATTTAAAGTCCTTTTGAAATTATTTTCAATTCGGAGTTAGTTGGGGTTTTATTCAAATTATTTTTCTCCAAAAATAAAATATATTGAAATTAGGGTAAAATGATTCCCTATAATAGAAAATCGGAGAGAAATAAATTTGAAATCATTTTGGTATTTTTAAAATGATTTTTACTGGGTTTATTTTAGCAGTAGCACTGTTTGATTTATTTGAATTTTTTTATATTTTATTTGACGACGGAAAAATGTTCATGTTTTAGAAAATCGTTTTCTGAAATTTTTGATATATTATATGCCTATAGTAATTTTTATTTTTTATTTATGGTTTTCTTTTATTTTCGTTGAGCTGTTTGAAAAAATATATACTTCTCCGCCGAACTGGGCCGGCCCAGCTAGTTGCCAGGCCCGCCCAGCCCAGCGCGCCGCGCCGCTCGCCCCCGGCCTCGCGTCGGACTCCAGCGCCCGCATGCCGCCGCCGCTGTCGTGGCCGAGCCGGACGCCTCCCGCCGCCGCCTTTGCCTTTGCCCCTCGCCCACGCCTCGGAGCCGCCCCGCCCTCCTTAAATACGCGCGCCGCCGCCCCTCCCGCTCCTCCTTCCGAGCCACGCCGCCGCCGATCTCGCCGCCGCACTTCGTCGCGCCACCGCGCCGCGCCGTCGCCACCGCGTCCGCCATCAGCCGCGCCGCCGCCAGCCTCGCCAGCGCCGCCCCACACCACCTCGCCCTGCCGCCGTCGCCGGAGCACGCCGCTGCCGCCGATCTCCCGCCACCGACGACGAAGCTTTGAGAACCGCAAAAACCGCCGGTAACCGCCGACCCGCCGGTTCATCTCGGTTTATTTTATTTTTGGTTTGGTTTTCGTTTAAAACCGAACGGTTTTCTTTTAGATAGATCTATTTAGTGAATTTTCATCGGTGCCTCTGTAGTGAACGAATTCGTTAGTTAGCCTTCAGCAGCGAACGTTCGTTCAGTAGAGTTTTTCTTTTTCTTTTTAATTTTGGCCAGGGACCCATCCGTGAATATTTTATTTATAGATTAGTCCCCGATCTTCAATCCATCACAACTTTTTGCTCGTTTGTCCAAATCCAACGAAATCAATGTCCACTTCTTCGTTATGATCCCCTCTATCTAGTAAACAACTTAAACATGTTTTTAAAAATTTAAATTTGTTTTCAAATAGATTTGAATTCAAACTTTGTTTGATCATAACCTGAGTTTTATAACTCCGTTTGAGTTGATTCTTTTTGCAAATCGAAGCTCTTGACCTAAACTTTCTGATAAGACCAAATTCACATAATTTTGGTAATGTTAGAAATTGTTTTATGTTTCAAGAGTTATTTGCTTGGTTTTGATGTTTTCCAAATTGTCTTCTTCGTTCTTCCCGATCGTTTGAGTGATTGCTTATGTGTGGTTACTATTGCTTTCTTACGCTAGATTGATCAGAGTTTGATGAGTAGAACTATCAGGAGTTATGAGTGCGAATCATCTTCATCAACAGTACGAGGCAAGTTCACACTTTCATCATACCCCTTTCATACCCAGTTTTTATGCATTAGTTTCACCCTCAAACATTGCATGAGTAGGATTGATAACATGTGGGTTTTAGGAAGTAGTTGATGAGGTAGGAACCTATTGTCCTGCATTCAAACCTTGGGAGTTACTACCACGTTATGCTTATACTGCTATGCTATGCTCGTAGACGTGGATTGGTTTGAGAGAATTCATGAAAGATGTGAGAGTTATTGTTAACTAAGGTTTAACTTAAGGTGGCTACTTTAATACACATCTGGGTGGATTGGTAGGGGCACCCTGGGATATACCAGTGGACTTGCCCGGACACCTGGGGATATACCAGTGTTGTCCTAGGAGATCCCGGGGATACCCGTGTGATCATCCTATGGTTCGCCACCCAGGCTCAAAGGGATCATAAGATTATTCATGCTAGAAACTTCCGTGTGCAGCCACAAGCTATTATGGGCTCTAGCATAGTTGAGTATGTTGCATGACCTCTTCCAGTGGTAGGCTAGCAGATGTAGGGGATGTAGGTTGGTACTGTCTACCCAGGGTTAGAGTTAATGCTTCTGAAAGACTGTGTCTCGGTCATCCGTTTCTCAAACACCATGTAGTGCGAGAAATCCAACGGAGGAGATCGAGTCTTGTGGGGAAAAGTGCGCAAACCTCTGCAGAGTGTACAAACTAATCATGATTAGCCGTGTCCCCGGTTATGGACATCTTGAGTATCTGGTTCTTGAATTATCATGTTGATCTCATCACTCTACTTAATTAATTTGTTGGGTTGTTCACTTTTAATTGGGATTGAGTTGGAGGAACCTTCTCAATACTTTCAACAAACTTTGTAGTTAAATAAAATATATTCCTTTGTAGTAGGGAAAAATTGGCTTTTCGCAAAAACATTAAACCATAGAGCTTTCCACCAGCCAAATATGCATGTAGTGATAGCTATTATTCATCATTATCCTATGGTGTGAATTTGCCAGTACATTCAATGTACTGACCCTTTGTGGCTGCAACGTCTCATGTTGTAGGAATCTTACGATGAGTAAGTGATACGTTAGGGTTATGATTTCTACACTCAACTTTGCCGTTGGTGTTGATGGGAATCCAAAACCTTGTTGTTACTTCCGCTATTTGGATTGAGGTAATAGTATTTACGTTACTTTATACATGTGATTTACCTCTGTTATAAGTCCTCGAGTACTGTGTGTGTCAGCATACCGATCCAGGGATGACATTTAAGCACATAGACTTGACCGTCTGAGGTCGGGTCGCTACAAGATGGTATCAGAGCACATGTTGACTGTAGGACGTGACCCCTAGAAACTGGCAAGCCCATAGGAAAGATTTACTCTAAAACTTTCTTTTTCAAAAGGATCTTTTAACTCTCTTCTCTTCTGAGCTTATTCAAATATTCCCTTTTAGTTAGACAATACCCCTTTTATCCTTTTTGACCACACGAATATTCGACTGATGAGACCACTCCAAGAAGTACAAGATATCGGAAAACTAAGACCACTTAGGAATGAAGAAGATTTTACCGTGCAGTATAATAATGGAAACTACAATGATTGAAGACTCCGAAGACTAGGAGAATTTGAAGGCTCTATAGAATTTTCAGATTGGTATGACCTAGGAAGGCTACCCTTATGGAACTTGGCAGACTATGGAAGCTGTCAATACCTGAGATCAAGCATGTTGGAGAAAGACCAGAACATGGAGCTTTAAAACTCAAAGTTTTTGTCAAGAAAACCCTAAGGCAAGAGATATCAACTATGGAATGATAGCTCATGGCAATGACAAGGGCAGAAACATGGTTATCTGTGATGTCATCGCCCGCTTATGCTATTGTCACCGTGCTGAGTTAAGCATGCATATACATGGAAGGATTGGATGGTAGAAGGCTAATGGAGCACCTATCAGCAAAAGACGAAGTTTTCACCTTAGCTGGTGTATCACCAGGATCTGGAGTATTATATCAAGAAGTTCAAGATGGACCTTCAGGAAGCTATATTTGATAAAGAGCATTTCGTGAAGAACTTAGGACCTAGAAGCTGAAGTAGCCAAACTGGAGGAACAAAACCTCGAGCTACCAGAGATTCGTCAGGAACTGAAGGATAGTAGGATCATGGTTCATGTCAAGGATGTTGAAACCCAGAAGTTTGGAACGCAGCTCCAGAATACTAAAAGATGTCTCGAGAGACCTCGCTTCAACAGAGATGATCTGGCAAAAGAACTTGTGAAGGACATGCACGATTGGAAGAAGCCCAACGGAGACATGAACAAGACCTGAAGAGTTTGGTGAGTTTGAAGATTTATTGACCTTTAGAAGACCAAACCCCTGTTATATACTTACGTTAGATGCGACGTTTGTGAGCTGTCTTTTGTTTGTTGTTTTTCCGACAGCCACATAATAAAATCTGTCTTTTCAAAACTATTGTTTGCATTGTGTGCATCCCTTTCTATCTCTCTTATCCCACCCCAAAACCCCTGGAACCAATAGAGGATGAATGGAGATGAACTCATATTTTCTGGACCGATGAGTCAATTGGAGATGGACCGATGGATTCAGAGCATGGAGGATCACATGAAAGAATAACCCTATAGTCGGAAAGGATATGACCCAGCATGCTCTTCAGTGCTTTGAAAGAGGTGCTGCTACTTAGTGGAGGATGTACCAAACCATCAATGGATGGCAAGGAGTAACCACTTGGGAAGAATTTAAGTTGACTCTGCTAAAGTCTCAGTTTGTGTCCCAGAAATTGAAGCCTTATGGAAAGGATATGAAGAAAACTTGTGCATGCAAGCTTTGTGGAGAAATAGGACACAACCATAAAGAACACAAGGATGAATGCCCAAATTGTGAAGAAAGTCACCTAGCTGAAGAATGCCCCACTAGGCAGATTACTTGTTTCTTGTGTGAAGGAACTACCCACTACCCTGCTCAGTGTCACATTTACCCCATGGTCCAAAGAACCGTACAGCAGAAGAAAGAAGCAATGAAAGGAGCCCTCATGGAAATTTTAGAAGAACCTGTGATGAAGGAAGAGGTGGAGGACACACCCAAAGAAGAACCAATTAAACCTGCACCAAGTCTTGCTATTCATGTGGAGAAGAAGGACACATCTCCCAGAATTGTTTGAATGGGGATCTAGTAGAATTCCTGACAGAGGAAGTAGAGTATGATCCACAGGAAATAGAAGCCCTGATTGGAACGGAAAACTCCAGGAAGAGAAGTAGATTGGATACCAGGAAGGACCTTAGTCATATCACCTGTTTCAAGTGCAAGGAGTCAGGGCACTACTTCAGTAGTTGCCCAAAAAGGAAGCCGAGGACCCAAGGAGGCTATGTAGTCATAAGGAAACCACGAGACTAGTCAGAAGTAATATGTTTTCGTTGTGATGAAGCAGGGCACTTTGCTAGAGATTGTCCCAAGGAGAAGGAGACTTGTGATGAATAGTTGAGTTGCAACGAGAAATATAGTAGTAGTAGAGGGAACATTTCTTTTATAT
Source organism: Triticum aestivum (assembly GCF_018294505.1). NCBI lineage: Eukaryota > Viridiplantae > Streptophyta > Magnoliopsida > Poales > Poaceae > Triticum > Triticum aestivum. Next base: position 368,856,952 of record NC_057814.1, on the reverse strand, counting down.
TGAGGTGTTGAGTTGAGGCATGTAATGGAAATGCAGGAGATTGTAATAATTGGAGAATCAATGAAGTTAGCATCGTTGGTACTGATTTGGATTTTATGAAGAAAGATTTTGACCATTTTCGAGGATATGAGAAATATGGTCTATGGATGAGTTTGTGCAATTCAAGGGCGGTAGTAACCTATGAGGACCCTTGACCCCTGGAAAAGATAATGATATTCCACAAAATGTACTTTGGACAAAATAAGTGAGTTTTACCTTGATATGTGGGACACCCCAAGAATATGAAGAGATGAAGTACTATTGGAGTATAAAGGAGGTATGATGTTGGAAATATGGAGCAATTGTAACTCCATGATGAGTTTGAGTAATCACATTTTAGTTTGGCACCAATAGAAGGAAGGGAGACGGTACAATTGGATGGATTTAAGAATGCTAGGAAGCTGAATGTTGGAATAGTGATCAGTTGCCCAATGACGAGTTGAAGGTTTGCAAGTGATGATATGGGCCATAACCCACAGGCCCCAGGACCTGCCAAGAAGCAAGAACACTCTTGCTGAAGGAAAAAAACCCTGGAAGAGATTACGACCTTACCCACTGACGATCTTATAGGAGTAGCGCAAAACCTGAGAGTTGTGAAGGAACGGTAGATGTTTGTTTGGCTTGCAGAATCAATGGATTTATCCGAACCCAGTTCATCGACAAGAGAAATTCTGCAATGCTTGTGAGGATGATCGGGTGTTAGAATGCGAGATTCGCTAAACCATGTACAAGGTAATGATTTGGGTGCAGGATGGATTGATCACCATACCGACTTACTCTTATTATTCGCCTTGCCGTATGGGATGGTAAATCTGAGTGACTTACCTATAGTAGAGAGACGATGATAAAAAAGACCTTGTTTAAAAACCTTAGAATGGTATGACAATTTTCCCTTGTACAAGGCAGCTTTTGCCAATCGTAGGTCATACGATGAGGTTCAACCCAGACCCATTTCCTGCAGGAGAAACCATAAATTGTTGACCTCCATGAGATAACGATAGTTGTTAGTATTGGCGCCAGACCCCTCAGCTAAGAAGGCCCATTCACAGAAGGACCTTACTAAGATGAAAGGATACAAGAATTGAGGAAAAGGTTATGCCACTACCGGAAGAGCCCAGAGAAGGAATTTTCCCGAGAATCTGAGAAGACCGACACTGTCAAGAATAAGGATGGAGTATATGAGTTTTGATGGAACCGTAACCATGTTTCTAAGGGTGGTAGTACCCCAGAACCCCCGTGATGATCGATGGATTTTGAGGAGACCCCAAACCTAACCTATTTCTTTCTAGCCTCTCCGAATCTCGAGGATGAGATTCATTTTAAGGGTGGTAGGTTTGTAACATCCCAAAATTCTAAATTTTGGAATGTTATAATAAATAGATAGTTTTGTTTGTTTGTTTGATTGTTGTGTGATTGATTGACTGAAAGTGAGTGAAATTTGAAACTTTTGAAAGTTGAATGAGAGGAATAAAAGGACTTTCCCAAACTTTCATTTTTGCATTTATGATCTCCATGAATTCAAATTCTTTTCAAATACAAAACCCTAGAGAGAAGATGACATGACTTCTTCCATTTATTTAAATGGAAAGGGTTGTTGAAATTATTTGGATTTCAATTGAAAATATCAAATTCAGAAACTTTAAGCAACTCAATGATTTTCATGAGAGAAGATAAAATGACTTCTTCAAAACATATGAAATATGAGTTGGAAGTTTAAAAGGATCAAATTTAAAGTCCTATTGAAATTATTTTCAATTCAGAGTTAGTTGGGGTTTTATTCAAATTGTTTTTCTCCAAAAATAAAATATATTGAAATTAGGGTAAAATGATTCCCTACAATAGGAAATTGGAGAGAAATAAATTTGAAATCATTTTGGTATTTTTAAAATGATTTTTATTGGGTTTTATTTTAGCAGTAGCACTATTTGAATTTTTGTAGATTTTATTTGACGCCAGAAAACATGTTTTAGAAAATCTTTTTCTGAAAATTTTGATATATTATATGCCTATAGTATTTTTTTAGTTTTTTTATGGTATTCTTTTATTTTCATTGCGCTGTTTGAAAAAAAATATATATACTTCTCAGCCGAACTGGGCTGGCACAGCTAATCGCCAGGCCTGCCCAGCCCAGCGCGCCGCGCTGCTCGCCCCTGACCTCCCGTCGGACTCCAGCGCCTGCACGCCGCGGCCGCTGTCATGGTCGAGCCGGACGCCTCCTGCCGCCGCCTTTGCCTTGCCCCTCGCCCACGCCTCGGAGCCGCCCCGCCCTCCTTAAATACCGCACGCCGCCGCCCCTCCCGCTCCTCCTTCCGAGCCGCGCCGCCGCCGATCCCGCCGCCGAACCGCCGCACTTCGTCGCCGCCACCGCGCCGCGCCGCCGCGCTCCGCCATCAGCCGCGCAGCCGCTAGCCTCGCCAGCGCCGCCCCCGCACCACCTCGCCCTGCCGCGCCGTCGCCGGAGCACGCCGCTGCCGCCCGATTTGCCGCCGCCGCCGACGAAGCTCCGAGAACCGCGAAACCGCCGGTAACCGCCGTCCCGCCGGTTCATCTCGGTTTATTTTCTTTTCGGTTCGGTTTTCGTTTAAAACCGAACGGTTTTCTTTTAGATAGATCTATTTATTGAATGTTCATCGGTTAGCCTCGGTAGTGAACGAATTCGTTAGTTAGCCTTCGGCAGCGAACGTTCCTTCAGTAGAGTTTTTATTTTCTTTTTAATTTCGGCCAGGGACCCATCCGTGAATATTTTATTTACAGATTAGTCCCTGATCTTCAATCTATCACAACATTTTGCTCGTTTGTCCAAATCCAACGAAACCAACGGCCACTTCTTCATTAGGATGCCCTCTATCTAGTAAAACAACTTAAACATGTTTTTGAAAATTTAAAATTTGTTTTCAAATATATTTGAATTCAAACTTCGTTTGATCATAATCTGAGTTTTGTAACTCCGTTTGATTTGATTCTTTTTGCAAATCGAAGCTCTTGACCTAAACTTTTTGATAAGGCCAAATTCACATAATTTTGGTACTGTTAGAAACTGTTTTATGTTGCAAGAGTTATTTTCTTGGGTTTGATGTTTTCCGAATTGTCTTCTTCGTTCTTCCCGATCTTTTGAGTGATTGCTTATGTTTGGTTACTACTGCTTGCTTACACTAGATTGATCGGAGTGTGACGAGTAGAACTATCAGGAGTTATGAGTGCGAATCATCTTCGTCAACAGTACGAGGCAAGTTCACACTTTGATCATATCCCTTTCATACCCAGTTTTTGTGCATTAGTTTCACCCTCAAACATTGCATGAGTAGGATTGATAACATGTGGGTTTTAGGATGTAGTTGATGAGGTAGGAACCTATTGTCCTGCATTCAAACCTTGGGAGTTACTACTACGTATGCTTATACTGCTATGCTATGCTCGTAGACGTGGATTGGTTCGAGAGAATTCATGAAAGATGTGAGAGATTATTGTTAACTAAGGTTTAACTTAAGGTGGCTACTTTAATACACATCTGGGTGGATTGGTTGGGGCACCCTAGGGATTTACCGGTGGAATTTCCCGGACACCCGGGGATATACCAGTGTTTTCCTAGGAGATCCCGGGGAACCCGTGTGATCATCCTATGGTTCGCCACCCAGGCTCAAAGGGATCATAAGATTATTCATGCTAGAACCTTCCGTGTGCAGCCACAAGCTATTATGGGCTCTAGCATAGTTGAGTATGTTGCATGACCTCTTCCAGTGGTAGGCTAGCAGATGTAGGGGATGTAGGTTGGTACTGTCTATCCAGGGTTAGAGTTAATGCTTCTGAAAGACTGTGTCTCGGTCATCCGTTTCTCAAACACCATGTAGTGCGAGAAATCCAACGGAGGAGATCGAGTCTTGTGGGGAAAAGTGCGCAAACCTCTGCAGAGTGTATAAACTAATCATGATTAGCCGTGTCCCCGGTTATGGACATCTTGAGTATCTGGTTCTTGAATTATCATGTTGATCTCATCACTCTACTTAATTAATTTGTTGGGTTGTTCACTTTTAATTGGGATTGAGTTGGGGATATACCTTCTCAATGTTTTCAACAAACTTTGTAGTTAAATAAAATATATTCCTTTGTTGTAGGGAAAAATTGGCTTTTCGCAAAAACTTAAACTTAGAGCTTTCCACCAGCCAAATATGCATGTAGTGATAGCTATTATTCATCGTTATCTTATGGTGTGAATTTGCCAGTACATTCAATGTACTGACCCTTTGTGGCTGCAACGTCTCGTGTTGCAGGAATCTTACGAGGAGTAAGTGATACGTTAGGGTTACGATTTCTACACTCAGCTTTGCCGTTGGTGTTGATGGGAATCCACAACCTTGTTGTTACTTCCGCTATTTGGATTGAGGTAATAGTATTTACGTTACTTTATACATGTGATTTACCTCTGTTATAAATCCTCGAGTATTGTGTGTGTCAGCATACCGATCTCGGGATGACACTTAAGCACAAAGACTTGACCGTCTGAGGTCGGGTCGCTACATGAATACTTCATAAATTATTGATACGTTGGACACGTATCAGCATCCCCAAGCTTAATTCCTGCTCGTCCTCGAGTAGGTAAATGATAAAAGAAATAATTTATGAAGTGTGAATGCTAGCAAGTGCACAAGTTTGATCAATGGTAATTTCAATCACTTTTTATAGCATCATTATATATCATAACAGTAGCTCATATCATAAAGCTTCTCATGATCAAGTAACAAGCTATTCACATGTTAAAGCATAGACCATAAAGTTTCTTGAAAACTAACAAACTATGTTCTGAGTCATCAAACAATTGCAATTCATCTTATTTTTAGGAAGGGTCTATGTAAGAGCTTTGATTTAGCAAATCCCACATACTCAACTATCATATAGTCTTCCATGATTGCTACCACTCAAAGCATATTTTTAGAACAAATAGCATATACATTGAACACAGAGAAAGATAGGGGCTTAATGTTTCACCTCCCAACTTATTTATCATATGGATAATTATCAACAATAATAATTCATGATGAAATATATTTGGATGGCTATATATGCTTAGATCTTTCCCCATCACATGATGCTTGCCAACTAAAGAGTAGGTTGGAATGATATGGAATACTACTGACTCTTGCATAAAAGTAAATACATGAACGTAAAAGATAGGCCCTTCGCAGAGGGAAGCACAAGTTGTCATGCGCTTTTTAATTTTGGATTAGCAAACCCTTAATGCAAAGGAACGTCACGTTGTATTGCCCTTTGTGATAGCAACCTTTATTATGCAGTCCGTCGCTTTTATTTCTTTACCATCACAAGTTCGTAAAACGCTTATTTTCCCTTACAATAAAAGATCATACATATTTAGGAGCAACTTTTATTGCTTTTTGCACCGATGACAACTTACTTGAAGGATCTTATTCAATCCATAGGTAGATATGGTGGACACTCATGTCATGAAACGGGGTCTAAGGGTTTTTGGATGCACAAGTAGTATCTCTACTTAGTACATAAATTATGGCTAGCAAAAGATTCTAAAAAGCAAGCACCACATGTTGGAGGATCCATAACAATATAACTTCTATACAAATATACCCAAACATAACTCATTATGTTGTCTTCCTTGTTCAACTTCAACTAATTTGCTCAAGTTTGAAAATAATTAATCGGGCTCACAATCATAAAAGATGTCCGAGATAGTATATTTATATGTGAAATCTCTCTGCCTTATATATTCTTTCATGAATTGTTCAAGTGACCAATACTATGTTTGGTAACTTTCAATAAATTTACCACCTATACTTCTTATATGTGAAGTCATTACTCCCCATGGGATAAGCATATGAATCATATATAATTTCATATTTATGATATTCAATTAATTCAACCATTTACTCATAGGATATAAGTGAAGCAAGAGAGTAAATGACAAACTACTCCAAAAAGATATAAGTGAAGATCAATGAGTAGTTGAATAATCATTTAGCTATGTGAGGACTCTCTCTCATTTAATAAAATTTAGACTTTAAGTACTTTATTCAAACAGCAAGCAAAACAAAATAAAATGACATTCTAAAAGTAGCACACATCGTGTGACGAAGCAAAAACTTAGGCTCAACCGAGGCTAACCGATGATTGCTGATGAAGAAAGGTGGGATGCCAACCGGGGCATTCCCAAGCTTAGATGCTTGAGAATTCTTGAAAAATTAATTAGGGATGCCTTGGGCATCCCCAATCTTGAGCTCTTGAGTCTCCTTAATTCCTCTCATATCATAGTTCCCGGAATCTTAAAAACTTCATGCACACAAAACTCAACAAGAACTCATGAGATAAGTTAGTATAATTCGACGCAAAACCTTATCATTCTCTACTATAGAAAATCACCAAAATTATAATTTAACATTGCATACTAAATGCCTCTGCATATTTAATACACCCATCCTCAAATATAATCGTTAAACAAGCAAACATATGCAAACAATACAAACATAACAGCAATCTGTCTAAACAGAATAGTGTGTAAAGAATGCAAGAGGAATCACACTTCCCTAACTCCAAAAATTCTGAAAGCTTACCACACTGTAGAAAATTTGTTGTTACTCATTGTGTAAAAATTTCAAGATTTTATCACATTCTGACTTTCCAGAAGAATTCAGACAATATAGAAAACTTTATGTTTTCAAAACAACAACATATAGACTTACAAAATAAGCATGGTAGAGGCTATACTTGACCTTTTTATTGAACTAAAAGATGCAAAACATTATTCTAAATAACATATAGCAAATCCTAATAAAATAAATGATGCTCCAAGAAAAACTCATATCATTTGGTGAATAAAAATATAGCCTCAAGTAAATTTACCGATGAACAAAGACGAAAGAGGGGATGCCATCCGGGGCATCCCTAAGCTTAGATGCTTGGTTGTCCTTGAATATTAACTTGGGGTGCCTTGGGCATCCCAATCTTAGGCTCTTGCCACTACTTATTCCGTAGTCCATCGAAACTTCACCCAAAACTTGAAAACTCCACAACACAAAACTCAACAGAAAACTCGTAAGCTCCGTTAGTATAATAAAGCAAATCACCACTTAGGTACTGTTGTGAACTCATTCTAAATTTATATTGGTGTTGTATCTACTATATTACAACTTATCCATGGTTCATACCCTCCGATACTCCTCATAGATTCATCAAAATAAGCAAACAACACATAGAAAACCGAATCTGTCAAAAACAGAACAGTCTATAGTAATCTGGAAACTTTCCATACTTCTGTAACTCCAAAAATTCTGAAAAATTAGGACAATCTAGGCAATTTGTATGTCAATCTCGTGTAAAAAATTCAGATCACAAGCACGTTCCAGTGAATTTTCAAAATTCCTGGACTGAGAGCAAAAGTTTCTGTTTCTGCACAAAATCAAGTTAACTATCACCATAGACCATCCCAAAGGTCTTACTTGGCACTTTATTGAAACAAAAGCTGTAAAACATGATTATTACAGTAGCTTAATCATGTGAACACACAAACATCTAGCCTATCTTTGCAACCATTTAGTTTCTAAATACTTATGCCTCTTGCAAAATCTATCTTCCCTTTTTGGTATGTAACTGCAAACTCTATGCACTCCACAAAAATTGACATGCTTATAAGAAACATTTTTATCATGACTAGTGCAATCATCATTAGTACTATGGATATTCAAAGAATTCATACTAACAATCATGCTCATTATTCAAAGATTTTATGCCAAACATTTTATGTCCAACATCGTCTGAGATGGTTTGGGCATATTCAGCGCAGGCCTCCAGAAGCTCCAGTGCATAGCGGACGGCTAAAGCGTGCGGAGAATGTCAAGAGAGGGCGGGGTAGACCAAATTTGACATGGGAGGAGTTCGTTAAGAGAGACCTGAAGGATTGGAGTATCACCAAAGAGCTAGCTATGGACAGGGGTGAGTGGAAGCTTGCTATCCATGTGCCAGAGCCATGAGTTGGTTGCGAGATCTTATGGGTTTCACCTCTAGCCTACCCAACTTGTTTGGGACTAAAGGCTTTGTTGTTGTTGTTGTATTTTATAGACTTCTTCTAACACTTGAGCACAATTTTCCTTTCCATCATTTTCACGGAAGACATTAAAAAGATGAAGCATATGAGACTAAACTAGTGATAAAACAAGGTACTAAAAGATTCAATTGCAAGATCTAAAGATATACCTTCAAGCACTCACCTCCCCGGCAATGGAGCCAGAAAAGAGCTTGATGTTTACTACGCAACCTTCTTCTTGTAGACTCGTGTTGGGCCTCCAAGCATAGAGTTTTGTAGGACAGTAGCAAATTTCCCTCAAGTGGATTACCTAAGGTTTATCAATCTGTGGGAGGCGTAGGATGAAGATGGTCTCTCTCAAACAACCCTGTAACCAAATAACAAAGAGTCTCTTGTGTCCCCAACACACCCAATACAATGGTAAATTGTATAGGGGCACTAGTTCGGCGAAGAGATGGTGATGCAAGTGCAGTATGGATGGTAGGTATAGGTTTTTGTAATCTGAAAATATAAAAACAGCAAGGTAGCAAGTGACAAAAGTGAGCGAAAATGGTATTGCAATGCTTGGAAACAAGGCCTAGGGTTCATACTTCCACTAGTGCATATTCTCTCAACAATGATAACATAATTGGATCACATAACAATCCCTCAACGTGCAACAAAGAATCACTCCAAAGTTACTATCAGAGAACGTAGGACGAAAACATGCATCAACCCCTATGCATAGATTACCCCAATGCCACCTCGGGAATCCGCAAGTTGAGTGCCAAAACATACATCAAGTGAATCAATAGAACATCCCATTGTCACCACAGATATCCCATAGCAAGACATACATCAAGTGTTCTCAAATCCAATACTCAATCCAACATAACAAAACCTCAAAGAGCAAGACTCAATTCATCACAAGAAGGTAGAGGGGGAGAAACACCATATGATTCAACTATAGTAACAAAGCTCGCAGTACATCAAGATTGTGCCAAATCAAGAACACGAGAGAGAGAGAGAGAGAACAAACATATAGCTACTGGTACATACCCTCAGCCCAAGGGTGAACTACTCCCTCCTTGTCATGGAGACTGCCAGGATGATGAAGTTGTCCACAGGTGATGGTTTACCCCTCCGGCAGGGTGCCGGAACGAGCTCCCAATTGGTTTTTCGTGGCTACAGAGGCTTGCGGCGGTGTAACTCCCGATCTAGGTTTATTTCTGAGGTTTTTGGTATTTATAGGAGGTGTTGGCGTCGGGGACAAGTCAAGGGGGCCCACGAGGCGACGACAAGGCAGGGGTGCGCCCCCCACCCTTGTGGTTGCCTCGGGACTCCTCACCGATATCTTTTCATTCCAATATTTTTATATTTTCCAAAAATATTCTCCATAAATTTTTAGCTCGTTCCGAGAACTTTTATTTCTGCACAAAAAACAACACCACATTAGTTCTGCTGAAAGCAGTGCCAGTCCGGGTTAGTTCTAATCAAATCATACCAAAATCATATAAAATTATTGTAAACATGGTACGAATACTTCATAAATTATAGATACGTTGGAGACGTATCACGCACCGCTCCAGCCGCCTTTCCCGACGCAAGGCCATCCCCTTGTCCTCTGGTGCGCCGCCGCCCCCGCCTCCTCTAGCGCAAGGCCACCTGCCCACAGCTAGGCTCCTCTTTGCCCTCGGATGCTCCCACCACCGCCGTTTGGACGTCGCCGTCGGGACCCACGCCGTCGCCCTCGGCCACCTACTAAGGCACCGTCGATTGCCATGGATCTGAGCGCTAGCTTCTGGATCCAGCGGTTGCTTAGGGTGGTGCTGCTCCGATGAGCCCCTGTCCGCAAGCGCGACGGGGACAACGGCCTCCTCCTTTTTGTTCCTCCTCCATCCCCCATCCCCCGAGCACGGCGCATCCATGATGGCCTCCTCCCCCCGTCCCCTCCTCTGCAGAGGTAGGCGTCTGTGAAGTTCGTCCTGGCCAGCCACGTCAGTTCGATCTCGCCGCGCCCTACGCCCCTACCGTGCCTCCACCCACAGGAGCCCCAGCCACCACGAAGCCTCCTCCCAGTGCGGCCCCATCACCGCAGAACTTAGCGCATTCACCGCTGCCACCTCTGGCCATTCAACTACGCAGCCCCAAGGCGTTCGCCGCCTCAGCCATCCAGTTCCCACTGCTGTAGTGCCCGGATGAGGCCTAGGTCCTCCTTACTGGCTCATAATTTGGATTGCATAATGTCCATCATTTTGCACCGAACTTATTCAGAGAGATGATCAGTGATTCTTGCCATGCTATGCTACTGCAAGTTAGGCAAGGCAAAATGTGTATGAAACACACTCACGTAGGTATTTGGTTCTGGAAATTGGTCTGAGTTTGGCATAGACTACTGCTTCATTCAGTACTCCATACTCATGGAGTAATTGTATTTTCATTGAGTGGCTCGTGAAGTAATTGTTGTTCTCACAGATCACACCTAATTGGCACCTTGGTGATCTCAGGGTCCAAGTTCGACAAGTATTTCAGTCCAGGAAGATTTGGTATAGATAAATTTTGCACATGTTAGTTGTGGATGGATCATTTGTCTATCATATTTGGAATTGATACTTTGCTCATGTATATATGTGAATGAACCTTCTCTGTATCAAAAACAGTATTGTGTTTTTTATCATATGGTATGTACCTAAAATATTCTTTTGGACCTTGGTTGATATGTACATAAGTTTTCTTATACCAAAAGATGACCTTCTCTCTGCCCGGCTGCTTAACTTCTTCCTTATGCTGCACCCTCCTCCCCTTCAGGATGAAAAAACTTCATTACACAGTGGTGTAGAACTACCGGCATTACTCGTCCTATTTTGTATCACTCTTTCTATCTTGAAAAAAGTTAAAATAAATATATGGGATAAGGTCATGTACATGTACTAGGAAAAAGTTTGCGTAAAAATGTAGAAGACATGATTATCAAGGTGCTCATTTATACAAAACACATAGAGAGTTAAGAGCATAAAAATCCTTTAAAAAAAGATGAGGGGTCCATTTGGATGAACAACGGGTATTCATGAAAAAAGGTTCAACAAAAAAGGGGAAAAGAGTTAACAAAACTCACAAGAGGTTCACGAGTCAAAAAACAAGAACGGTTAAAGTTCAAAATACGAAAATACTTGACAATAAAGAAGAAAAATAGCATTCAAACAAATAAGAAACTTCAGTGAGATCAACAAGCAGATTTCATTCAGTCTCTCACTTCAAAACACATAAAAAAACCATGTAAAAATTATGCGAGAACTTCATCATTAAAAAAGACGAAGTTCAAACCAGAACAATAGGAAGAAAGTACCACTAGTGAGCACGCCTTCGTGCCTGTCATTGCATAACCCCGCATGATGAAGATCGTCGTGTGACCCTCTTTCCCAAATGGATTTTCCCTGTTTTCAAAAATAACCTATAGGTTGAAATTTAACTAACGGATAAGTACGTTGTTTATTTCCAAAACCAAGAAGTTCAGTTATTAAAAAAACGAGAAGTTCAAAAAATACAAATGTAGAAGCTCAAAAATAATAATGGAGGAAGAAGTTCAAAAACATTCAACTTAAAAAGCATTTCAAAAAATAATATATAAATGATTTTCCCCATTTAAAAAATATAAGTTCAAATTAAAATAACGGAGTGGTTCGATTTTATTAAAAAAAATAGAATTTTTCGTTACTAACCGAAAACTAAGAAGTTCAGATTTCAAAAATGGCGAAGTTCAATGCCTATAAAAAATCATAATTTTCTCGATATTAAAAGGATAAAACTCAGAAGTTCAAATTTTAGAACATCTTGATGGTTAGATGTGTGTTAAAACCATGTGAGCGTATGTGTGTGTAGGTGCGTGCCAACACAAAAGTTTGGATTGATGGGGAACGTAGCATGCAATTTCAAAAATTTCCTACGCTCACGCAAGATCTATCTAGGAGATGCATAGCAGCGAGAGGGGGAGAGTGTGTCCACGTACCCTCATAGACCGAAAGCGGAAGCGTTTGACAACGTGGTTGATGTAGTCGAACTTCTTCTCGTTCCGACCGAACAAACACCGAACGTACGGCACCTCCGAGTTCTGCACACGTTCAGCTCGATGACGTCCCTCGAACTCTTGATCCAGCAAAGTGTCGAGGGAGAGTTTCGTTAGCACGACGGCGTGGTCACGACCTAAGCACTACGACAATATGACCGGAGGCGTAAACTGTGGAGGGGGTCGCCGAACACGGCTAGGAATGAATGTTGTATGTTCTAGCGCCCCCCCACATATATAGGTGGGAGGGGGAGAGGGGCTGCAAGGGGCGCTCCAAGTAGGAATAATCCTACTTGGGCGCCTCCTCCAAGTCAGCCTTCCCCCTTCCATATCCATCGGAGGGGGCAGGAAAGAGTGGGGGGAGGGGAAGGAAAGGGGGAGGCCGAATCCTCCCCTTTCCTTCTCCCTTCCCTTCTTTTCCTTCTCCTCCTATTCAGCCTATAGGGGGCACACCAGCCCCTTTTGGGGCTGGTCTCTCCAACTCTTGGCCCATTAGGCCCATATAGCTTGCCGGGGGTTGCCCAGAACCCCTTCCAGTGACCCGATACGTACCCGGTACCCCCAGAACACTTCCGGTGTCCGAATACTATCGTCCTATATATGAATCTTTACCTCTCGGCCATTTCAAGACTCCTCATCATGTCCGTGATCTCATCCGGGACACCGAACAACATTCGGTCACCAAATCACATAACTCATATAATACAAAATCGTCATCGAACGTTAAGCGTGCGGACCCTACGGGTTCGAGAACTATGTAGACATGACCGAGACACCTCTCCGGTCAATAACCAACAGCGGAACCTGGATGCTCATATTGGTTCCCACATATTCTACGAAGATCTTTATCGGTTACTTTAATGACAACATACGTTATTACCTTTGTCATCGGTATGTTACTTGCCCGAGATTCGATCGTCGGTATCTTCATACCTAGTTCAATCTCGTTACCGGCAAGTCTCTTTACTCGTTCCCTAATGCATCATCCCACAACTAACTCTTTAGTCACATTGCTTGCAAGGCTTATTATGATGTGCATTACCGAGAGGGCCCAGAGATACCTCTCTGATACTCGGAGTGACAAATCCTAATCTCGATCTATGCCAACCCAACAAACACCTTCGGAGATACCTGTAGAGCATCTTTATAATCACCCAGTTACGTTGTGACGTTTGATAGCACACAAGGCATTCCTCCGGTATCCAGCAGTTGCATAATCTCATAGTCGAAGGAATATGTATTTGACATGAAGAAAGCAATAGCAACAAAACTGAACGATCAATATGCTATGCTAACGGATGGGTCTTGTCCATCACATCATTCTCCTAATGATGTGACCCCGTTCATCACATGACAACACATTTAAATGGTTAGGAAACTTAACCGTCTTTGATTAACGAGCTAGTCTAGTAGAGGCTAACTAGGGACACGGTGTTTTGTCAATGTATCCACACATGTATCAAGTTTTCGGTTAATAAAATTCTAGCATGGATAATAAAAATTTATCATGATATAAGGAAATATAAAATACAACTTTATTATTTCCTCTAGGGCATATTTCCTTGAGTCTCCCAGTTGCAACAGAGTCAATAATCTAGTTCACATCGCAATGTGATTTAACGCCAATAGTTCACATCTTTATGTGATTAACACCCATAGTTCACATCTCCATGTGACTAACACCCAAAGGGTTTACTAGAGTCAATAATCTAGTTCGCATCGCTATGTGATTAACACCCAAAGAGTACTAAGGTGTGATCATGTTTTTCTTGTGAGAGAAGTTTAGTCAACGGGTCTGCCACATTCAAATCCGTATGTATTTTCCAAATTTCTATGTCTACAATCTCTGCATGGAGCTACTCTAGCTAATTTCTCCCACGTTCAGTACGTATCTAGATTGAAACTTAGAGTCATCTAGATCAGTGTCAAAGCTTGCATCGACGTAACTCTTTATGATGAACTCTTTATCACCTCCATAACCGAGAACATTTCCTTAGTCCCCTAAGGATAATTTTGACCGCTGTCTAGTGATCTAATCCTGGACCACTATTGTATCCCCTTGACAAACTCGTGTCAAGGTACGCACCAGGTTTGGTACACATCCTGGCATAATTTATAGAATGTATGGCTGAGGCATAGGGAATGACTTTCATTCTCTCTCTATCTCCTGCCGTGCTCGGGCTTTGAGTCTTACTCAACTTCACACCTTGCATACAGGCTAGAACTCCTTCTTTGACTGATCCATTTTGAACTCCTTCAAAATCTTGTCAAGGTATATACTCATTGAAAATCTTATCAAGCGTCTTCATTGAAAAAATCTTATTCAAGTATCCTTTTATGCTATCCAGAAATTCTATATCATTTCCAATCAGCAATATGTCATCCACATATAATATCAGAAATGCTACAGAGCTCCCATTCACTTTCTTGTAAATACAGGCTTCACCATAAGTCTGTATAAACCATATGATTTGATCACCTTATGAAAGCATATATTCCAACTCCGAGATGCTTGCACCGGTCCATAGATGGATCGCTGGAGTTTGCACACTTTGTTAGCACCTTTATGATTGACAAAACCTTTTGGTTGGATCATATACAACTCTTCTTTAAGAAATCCAATAAGGAATGTAGTTTTGACATCCATTTGCTAGATTTCATAAAATGCAGCAATTGCTAACATGATTCGGACAGACTTAAGCATCGCTACGAGTGAGAAAATCTCATCGTAGTCAACACCTTGAACTTGTCGAAAACCTTTTGCGACAAGTAGAGCTTTGTAGATAGTAACACTACCATTAGCGTCCGTCTTCCTCTTGAAGATCCATTTATTCTCAATGGCTTGCCGATCATTGGGCAAGTCCACCAAAGTCCACACTCTGTTCTCATACATGCATCCTATCTCAGATTTCATGGCCTCAAGCCATCTGTCGGAATCTGGGTTCATCATATCTTCTTCATAGTTCGTTGGTTCGCCATGGTCTAATAACATGACTTCCAGGATAGGATTACCGTACCACTCTGGTGTGGATCGTGCTCTGGTTGACCTACAAAGTTCAGTAGTAACTTGATCTAAAGTTTCATGATCATTATCATTAGCTTCCTCTCTAGTTGGTGTGGGCATCACGGGAATGGTTTTCTGTGATGAGCTATTTTCCAATTTGAGAGAAGGTACAGTTACCTCATCAAGTTCCACTTTCCTCCCACTCACTTCTTTCGAGAGAAACTCCTTCTCTAGAAAGGTTCCATTCTCGGCAACAAAGATCTTGCCTTCGGATCTGTGATAGAAGGTGTACCCAATTGTTTCCTTAGGGTATCCTATGAAAATGCACTTCTCCGATTTGGGTTTGAGCTTATCAGGCTGAAGCCTTTTGACATAAGTGTCGCAACCCCAAACTTTAAGAAACGACAACTTAGGTATCTTGCCAAACCATAGTTCATACTGTGTCGTCTCAACGGATATAGACGGTGCCTATTTAACGTGAATGCAGATATCTCTAATGCATTACCCCAAAACGATAGTGGTAAATCGGTAAGAGACATCATAGATCGCACCATATCTAACAAAGTACGGTTACGATGTTCGGACACACCATTACACTGTGGTGTTCTAGGTGGCATGAGTTGTGAAACTATTCCACATTGTTTTAAATGAAGGCCAAACTTGTAACTCAAATATTTACCTCCGTGATTAGATCATAGAAACTTTATTTTCTTGTGACGATGATTCTCCACTCCACTCTGAAATTCCTTGAACTTTTCAAATGTTTCAGACTTGTGTTTCATAAAGTAGATATACCCATATCTGCTCAAATCATCTATGAAGGTCAGAAAATAACGATACCCACCGCGTGCCTCAACACCCATCGGACTGCACACACCGGTATGTATTATTTCCAGTAAGTCATCGGCTTGCTCCATTGTTCGGGAGAACGGAGTTTTAGTCATCTTGCCCATGAGGCATGGTTCGCAAGTATCAAGTGATTCCAAAAGTCCATCTGCATGGAGTTTCTTCATGCGCTTTACACCAATATGACCTAAACGTCGGTGTCACAAGTATGTTGCACTATCATTATAAACTTTGCATCTTTTGGCATCAATATTATGAATATGTGTATCACTACGATCGAGATTCAATAAACAATTCACATTGGGTGTATGACCATAGAAGGTTTTATTCATGTAAACAGAACAACAATTATTTTCTGACTTAAATGAATAACCATATCGCAATAAACATGATCGAATCAGATTCATGCTCAACGAAAACACCAAATAACATTTATTTAGGTCCAACACTAATCCCGAAGATAGAGGGAGTGTGAGATGGTGATCTTATCAATCTTGGAATCATTTCCAACACACATCATCACCTCGCCCTTAACTAGTCTCTGTTAATTTTGCAACTCCTATTTCGAGTTACTAATCTTAGCAACTGAACCGATATCAAATACCCAGGGGCTACTATGAACACTAGTAAAATACACATCAATAACATGTATATCAAATATACCTTAGTTCACTTTGCCATTCTTCTTATCCACCAAGTATTTGGGGCAGTTCCGCTTCCAGTGACCATTTCCTTTGCAGTAGAAGCACTTAGTTTTAGGCTTGGGTCTAGATTTGGGTTTCTTCATAGGAGCGGCAACTTGTTTGTCATTCTTCTTGAAGTTCCCTTTCTTTCCCTTTTGCCCTTTTTCTTGAAACTAGTGGTCTTGTTAACCATCAACATTTGATGCTCTTTCTTGATATCTACCTTCGCTGATTTCAGCATCGCGAAGAGTTCGGGAATCGTTTTCATCATCCCTTGCATATTATAGTTCATTATGAAGTTCAAGTAGCTTGGTGATAGTGACTAGAGAACTCTGTCAATCACTATCTTATCTGGAAGATTAACTCCCACTTGATTCAAGCGATTGTACTACACAGACATTCTGAGCATATGCTCTCTTGCTGAGCTATTCTCCTCCATCTTGTAGGCAAAGTACTTGTCAGAGGTCTCATACCTCTCGACACGGGCATGAGTCTGAAATACCAATTTCAGCTCTTGGAACATCTCATATGTTCCATGGCATTCAAAACGTCTTTAAAGCCCTGATTCTAAGCCATAAAGCATGGCGCACTAACCTATCAAGTAGTCATCATATTGAGCTTGTCAAACGTTCATAACGTCTGCATCTGCTCCTGCAATAGGTCTGTCACCTAGCGGTGCATCATAGACATAATTCTTCTGTGTAGCAATGAGGATAATCCTCAGATCATGGACACGGTCCGCATCATTGCTACTATCATCTTTCAACTTATTTTTTTCCTAGGAACATATCAAAAACATAGGGGAGCTACAACGCGAGCTATTGATCTACAACATAATTTGCAAATACTATCAGGACTAAGTTCATGATAAATTAAAGTTCGATTAATCAAATTACTAAAGAACTCCCACTTCGATAGACATCCCTCAAGTCATCTAAGTGATACGTGATCCAAATCAACTAACCCATGTCCGATCATCACGTGAGATGGGGTAGTCATCAATGGTGAACATCTCTCTGTTGATCATATCTACTATATGATTCACATTCGACCTTTCGGTCTCTAGTGTTCCTAGGCCATGTCTGTACGTGCTAGGCTCGTCAAGTTTAACCCAAGTATTCTGCATGTGCAAAACTGTCTTGCACCTGTTGTATGTGAACGTAGAGTCTATCACACCCGATCATCACGTGGTGTCTCAACACGACGAACTGTCACAAAGGTGCATACTCAGGGAGAACACTTCTACCTTGAAATTTAGTGAAGGGATCATCTTATAATGCTACCGCCGTACTGAGCAAAATAAGATGCATAAAAGATAAACATCACATGCAATCAAAATATGTGACATGATATGGCCATCATCATCTTGTGCCTTTGATCTCCATCTCCAAAGCACCGTCATGACTTCCATCATCACCGGCTTGACACCTTGATCTCAATCATAGCGTCGTTGTCGTCTCGCCAACTATTGCTTCTACAACTATCGCTGACGCATAGTGATAAAGTAAAGCAATTACATGGCGTTTGCATTTCATACAATAAAGTGACAACCATAAGGCTCATGCCAGTTGCCGATAATTTTTACAAAACATGATCATCTCATACAATAACGTATATCACATCATGTCTTGACCATATCACATCACAACATGCCCTGCAAAAACAAGTTAGACGTCCTCTACTTTGTTGTTGCAAGTTATACGTGGCTGCTACGGGCTTCTAGTAAGAACCATTCTTACCTACACATCAAAACAACAGCGGTGATTTATCAAGTTTGCTATTTTAACCTTCAACAAGGACAGACCGCAGTCAAATTCGATTCAACTAAAGTTGGAGAAACAGACACCCGCCAGCCACCTTTATGCAAAACTAGTTGCATGTCTGTCGGTGGAACCGGTCTCATGAACGTGGTCATGTAATGTTGGTCCGGGTCGCTTCATCCAACAATACAGCCGAATGAAAATAAGACATTGGTGGTAAGCAGTATGATGATCACCGCCCACAACTCTTTGTGTTCTACTCGTGCATATCATCTACGCATAGACCTGGCTCGGATGCCACTGATGGGGAACGTAGCATGCAATTGCAAAAATTCCCAACGCTCACGCAAGATCTATCTCGGAGATGCATAGCAACGAGTGGGGGAGAGTGTGTCCATGATACGTCTCCGTCGTATCTACTTTTCCAAACACTTTTGCCCTTGTTTTGGACTCTAACTTGCATGATTTGAATGGAACTAACCCGGACTGACGCTGTTTTCAGCAGAATTGCCATGGTGTTATTTATGTGCAGAAACAAAAGTTCTCGAAATGACCTGAAACTCCACGGAACATCTATTTGGAAATAATAAAAAGTCCTTGTGAAAGATGAAGACCAGGGGGCCCACACCCTGCCCACGAGGGTGGGGGCGCGCCCCCTACCTCGTGGGCCCCCTGGAGCTCCTCCAACCTCAACTCCAACTCTATATATTCACTTTCGGGGAGAGAAAAATCAGAGAGAAGGATTCATCGCGTTTTACGATACGGAGCCGCCGCCAAGCCCTAAAACCTCTTGGGAGGGCTGATCTGGAGTCCGTTCGGGGCTCCGGAGAGGGGGATTCGTCGCCATCGTCATCATCAACCATCCTCCATCACCAATTTCATGATGCTCACCGCCGTGCGTGAGTAATTCCATCGTAGGCTTGCTGGACGGTGATGGGTTGGATGAGATCTATCATGTAATCGAGTTAGTTTTGTTAGGGTTTGATCCCCAATATCCACTATGTTCTGAGATTGATGTTGCTATGACTTTGCTATGCTTAATGCTTGTCACTAGGGCCCGAGTGCCATCATTTCAGATCTGAACCTATTATGTTTTCATGAATATATGTGTGTTCTTGATCCTATCTTGCAAGTCTATAGTCACCTACTATGTGTTATGATCCGGCAACCCCGAAGTGACAATAATCGGGAACACTCCCGGTGATGACCATAGTTTGAGGAGTTCATGTATTCACTATGTGTTAATGCTTCGGTCTGGTACTCTATTAAAAGGAGGCCTTAATATCCCTTAGTTTCCATTAGGACCCCGCTGCCACGGGAGGGTAGGACAAAAGATGTCATGCAGGTTCTTTTCCATAAGCACGTATGACTATATTCGGAATACATGCCTACATTACATTGATGAATTGGAGCTAGTTCTGTGTCACCCTATGTTATGATTGTTACATGATGAACCACATCCGGCATAATTCTGCATCACCGATCCAATGCCTACGAGCTTTTCACATATTGTTCTCCACTTATTTACTTTTCCGTTGCTACTGTTACAATCACTACAAAACACCAAAAATATTACTTTTGCTACCGTTACCTTTGTTACCGTTACCACTACTATCATATTACTTTGCTACTAAACACTTTGCTGCAGATATTAAGTTATCCAGGTGTGGTTGAATTGACAACTAAACTGCTAATACTTGAGAATATTCTTTGGCTCCCCTTGTGTCGAATCAATAAATTTGGGTTGAATACTCTACCCTCGAAAACTATTGTGATCCCCTATACTTGTGGGTTATCAGTCCACGTACCCTCGTAGACCGAAAGCGGAAGCATTTGACAACATGGTTGATGTAGTCAAACTTGTTCTCGTTCTGACTGATGAAGCACCGAACATACAGCACCTCCGAGTTTTGCACACGTTCAGCTCGATGACGTCCCTCGAACTCTTGATCCAGCAAAGTGTCGAGGGAGAGTTTCGTCAGCACGGCGGCGTGGTGACGGTGATGGTGAAGTGATTTGCGCAGGGCTTCGCCTAAGAACTACGACAATATGACGGGAGGTGTAAACTGTGGAGGGGGGCGCCGCTCACGGCTAGGAATCAATGTTGTATGTTCTAGCAGTGCCCCCCATATATATATAGGTGGGAGAGGGAGAGGGGCTCCAATGGGCGCTCCAAGTAGGAATAATCCTACTTGGGCGCCTCCTCCAAGTCGGCCTCCCTCCTTCCATATCCATCGGAGGGGGGAGGAAAGAGTGGGGGAGGGGAAGGAAAGGGGGAGGCCGAATCCTCCCCTTTCATTCTCCCTTCCCTTCCTTTCCTTCTCCTCCTATTTAGCCTATAGGGGGTGCACCAGCCCCTTTTGGGGCTGGTATGTCCAACTCTTGGCCCATTAGGCCCATATAGCTTGCCGGGGGTTGCCCGGAACCCCTTCCGGTGACCCGATACGTACCCGGTACCCCCAGAACACTTCCAGTGTCCGAATACTATCGTCCTATATATGAATCTTTACCTCTCGACCATTTCGAGACTCCTTGTCACGTCCGTGATCTCATCTGGGACTTCGAACAACATTTGGTCACCAAATCACATAACTCATATAATATAAAATCGTCATCGAACGTTAAGCGCGCGGACCCTACGGGTTCGAGAACTATGTAGACATGACCGAGACACCTCTCCGGTTAATAACCAACAGCGGAACCTGGATGCTCATATTGGTTCCCACATATTCTACGAAGATCTTTAACGGTCGACTATAATGACAACATACATTATTCGCTTTGTCATCGGTATGTTACTTGCCTGAGATTCGATCGTCGGTATCTTCATACCTAGTTCAATATCGTTACTGGCAAGTCTCTTTACTCGTTCCCTAATGCATCATCCCGCAACTAACTCTTTAGTCACATTGCTTTCAAGGCTTATTATGATGTGCATTACCGAGAGGGCCCAGAGATTTGGCATTTTTTAAAACAACTCATGAAACGAAAACCTAGGATTTCTAATGGTTCTTTCAATTAGTGTTTTAGAAGTTCAAATTGAAGACAACCACCGGTTCAACTACTACATAGAGTGCGTTTCATATAAGGAAAAAGAATAAAAATACAAAGTCTAAGAAGACTTTTGCTAGAAGTTCACGTGGTCGGCCCAGGAAGTTCAGAATAGTTCTTGTAAAGGAGGTTCATCATGTATTTGATAGAAGTCCAAATTAAAGTATGAAGTTCAATTTTTAAGAAGTTATACGATGTTTACAGAAATCATTTTTTCTTTTCTAAGAATTAAACTAAGAAGTTCAAATTAAAAAAGTAGAGAAGTTCAGATGTTATAAAAACCTAGGATTTACATGCACAATTTTTGTAGCGACCAGGCCTCAAATGGTCTGTGCTGCTGTGCACCAGTGTCATCCCTGGATCAGTAATGGTGACACGCACAGTACAAATGGAGGATTTATAACAGAGTAGCAATCACACACTTATTATATCGAATATCTCCAAAGAGAATAAGTATGATAAACATGGCTTAAGGCCATCTAAAACGATAACAGCGGAAGACTTGGAAGATAAGTGAGTCCATCAACTCCAGCGGCATCACTGAGTATAAGACCACGACCTAAGGCACCTTACTCGTCGTCTGAAAAGTCTGCAACATGAAACGTTGCAGCCCGAAAACGGGTCAGCACATAGAATATGCTGGCAATGTAACACATAGAGAATAATGAACAATAATAATGCTATACTACATGCATATATGGCTGGTGGAAAGCTCTATGGTTACAATTTTGCGAAAAGCCACTTTTATCCTACTTCGAAGGAATAAGTTTTATTTAACTATCATGGTGGTTGTGAAACATTGAGATGGTTGACAGCATCTCAATCCCAATAAAAGTCATCAATAACCCAACAAAATTAATTAGAAGTAACATGGTGATGAGATTCACATGATAATCCAAGTACTAGATACTCAAGTTGTCCATAACTGGGGACACGGCTAACCATGATTAGTTTGTACACTCTGCAGAGGTTTGTGCACTTTTCCCCACAAGACTCGATCTCCTCCGTTGGACTACTCGCACTACATGGTGTTTGAGTAACGGATGACCGAGACACAGTCTTTCAGAAGTGTTTGCACCTTACGTATGGGTAGACAGTTACACCTACTTTCCCCTACATCTGCTAGTCTACCACTGTAAGAGTTCACACAACTTAGTCAACTATGCTAGAGCCCATAATAGCTTGCGGCTGCACACGGAAGTTTCTAGCATGAATGATCTTATGATCCCTTTGAACCTGGGTGGCGGTCCAAAAGAAAAACAGGCAATCCTGGAATACCCAGGTACCTCAATCCACCCAGATGTGAGTTTTAGTTGCCACCTTAAGTAAACCATTAATTAACAATCTCACATCTGTCATGGAAATCTCTCAAACCCAATCCACGTCTACGAGCATAGCATGGCAATATAGTAGCAAACGTAGAAGTAACTCCCAAGGGTTTGATAATAAACAGGGCAATAGGTACTACCTCAACTAGTTCCCAAAACCCACAATTTAATTAGATCCTAATCATGCAATGTTTGAGGATTGATCTAATGCAAAAAAAACTGGGTATGAAAAAGTATGATCAAAGTGTTACTTGCCTTGCTGATGACCCGCAAAACCTAGCGATTTGAAGTAACAAGCGACACACTCCGGGTACTCTATCGCAAACAAACAAGCATACAATCAGTACTCATCTAATGCACAGGTAAAACTCGAATGAAAGATCCAACCAGAAAGTTCAACTTAAGAACTCCGGTTTGCAAAAAGAATCAACTCGAAAGAAGCAACGAAAGTTAAACTGCGAAAGAAACAAGCTTCGTTTACTAATTTGGATCTAGGTCAAATTTTACTGTGGCAAAAACTTGTTTGAGTAGGTTAAACGGAAATAGAATTTCGAGACGAAACTCTAGGCGCTTGAATCGCCTGATTCCGATAAACGAGCGAAAAGTTAAACAGAAACGAAGATTCGATCAGAAATCGAATCTGAGAAAAATAGCGGAAAAATCCGACGAAAAAGAAAAATGGACGAACGGTTAAAGAACGGACGTTCGTTAACAGAGAAAACCGACGAACGTGTTCGTTAAAACGAACGGTTCGGTGAACGCTCGCAAAATAATAAAACCGAAAAAAAACCGATCTAGGTTTTTTTTAAACGAACGGTTTTTTTTAACAAAAACCGGCAAACCGAACGGCATCGAGGTATACCTCGTCGCGGCGGCTCCGGCGGGGCTCCGGCGGGGCTCCGGCGAGGGCGGCGGGGGTGCGGGGGCTCGGGGCGGCGGGGGCGGCGAGGGGCGGCGCACGACGACGAAAGGCGGCGGTGGCGGCACGGGTTTCGGCTCCGGCGGCGGCGGGGTGCGGGGCAGGCGGCGGGGCGGGGTGAGGTGAGAGGAGAGGGGGGTATATATAGGAGGGGGGTGCTCCAGCGGCTTGGGGGAGGGGCCAGCCGAGCGGGAGGCGGCTCCCGTGTCCATGGCGGACACGGTGGCGCGGCGGCGTGCTGGGAAAGGAGAGGGGCGCGGGGTGGGCCGGCGGCCTGGCGCGGCTGGGCTCGGCTCGGCGGGCGCGCGTAGTTTTTTTTTAAACGTTCCGCAGAAAATAATTCGTAGAAAATAAATAAAAGTCCAAAAAATATAAAATAAATTTTCCTCGTCTAGTTAGAATATCTAGAATAGGGTGAACATTTTTTTAACACAAAATAAATATTTTGAAAACATGCAATATTTTTAATGCAATAAAAATTGCAAATAAATCCGAATAAAATCCAATAAATGGTTTTAACATTTTACCTCCAGTATTTCAATTGTTTTGGAGAAGTCATATTTTCTCCTCTCATTTATTTTTAAAATGAAATATTTTTCCGGAGAGAAAATAATTAAAACCAAAATCCTCGTCTTATTATTTGATGAAAATCAAATATGAAAATTCGAGAAAATCCCCAACTCTCTCCGAGGGTCCTTGAGTTGCTTAGGATTTATCGAGGATTTGTCAAAATGCAATAAAATATGATATGCAATGATGATCTATGTATAACATACCAAATTGAAAATTTGGGATGTTACAAACCTACCCCCTTAAGATGAATCTCGCCCTCGAGATTCGGGTTGGCTAGAAAACAGGTGGGAGTGGTCCTTCCGTAGATCTTCCTCTCGCTCCCAGGTGGCTTCATCCTCCGTGTGGTGACTCCACTGGACTTTGCAAAACTTGATAACCTTGCTGCGGGTAACTCGGCTGGCATACTCAAGAATCTTAACTGGTTTCTCCTCATAGGTCAAATCACTTTCCAGCTGAATTGCTTCCAGTGGCACAGTATCTTTCAGTGGTATCTCAGCCATCTCTGCATGGCACTTCTTCAACTGGGAAACGTGAAATACATCATGAACTCCAGACAATCCTTCGGGCAATTCCAGCTTGTAGGCAACCTCTCCCATACGTTCCACAACTCTGTATGGTCCGATAAAACGGCGCGCTAACTTTCCCGTAACTCCAAAGCGCTTCACTCCTCGAAGTGGTGATACTCGAAGATACACTCGGTCTCCGACTTCGTGAACTGTCTCTTTTCGTTTAGAATCAGCATAACTCTTCTGCCTGGACTGGGCTACCTTGAGCCTATCGCGAATCAACCTCACTTTCTGTTCAGACTCCTTAATCAAATCTGGTCCAAACAACTGACGGTCTCCAACTTCGTCCCATAACAATGGTGTTCTACACCTCCTTCCATACAAGGCTTCGAAAGGGGCCATCTTCAAATTGGTCTGATAACTGTTGTTATAAGAAAACTCCGCATATGGCAGGTTGTCGTCCCAACTAGATCCATAATCTAGGGCACAAGCTCTCAACATGTCCTCCAAAATCTGGTTGACTCTCTCGGTCTGTCCATCAGTCTGTGGGTGAAAGGCTGTACTAAATTCTAGCCTGGTTCCCTATGTTTCATGTAACTGCTTCCAAAACTTCGAGGTAAATTGGGTTCCTCTGTCTGAGATTTAACTCCTTCTGCGTGAAAATATACTTCAAACTCTTGTGATCCGTGTACACCTCACAATGGTTTCCCATGAGAAAATGTCTCCATGGCTTCAATGCATGAACCACGGCTGCTAACTCCAAATCATGTGTAGCATAATTCTTCTCATGGGGTTTAAGTTATCGTGAAGCATATGACACAACTCTTCCTTCCTGCATAAGCACTGCTCCAAGTCCTCGATGAGAAGCGTCACAATAAACTTCATAATCCTTGCGTTGATCTGGCAGAATCAACACTGGTGACGTAACCAATCGTTTCTTCAACTCTTGGAAACTAGCTTCACATTCCTCAGTCCAATTGAACTTGGTCTCCTTCCTCAATAGCTCAGTCATGGGCTTGGCAATCTTCGAGAAATTCTCGATGAATCTCCGGTAGTATCCTGCAAGTCCAAGAAAACTCCGGATTTCTCCAACTGTCGTGGGTGATTCCCAACTTGTCACTGTGTCAACCTTGGCAGGGTCCACTGCTATTCCTTCTCCAGAAATAACATGTCCGAGGAATCCAACTTCCTTCAGCCAAAATTCACATTTGCTGAACTTGGCATATAACTGATGTTCTCTGAGCTTCTCAAGTACCAATCGCAAATGCTCCTCATGCTCTTCCTCATTCTTGGAAAAGACTAAAATATCGTCAATGAACACCACGACGAACTTATCCAAAAACTCCATAAACACTTTGTTCATCAGGTTCATAAAATAGGCAGGTGCGTTAGTCAGACCAAATGACATAACGGTATACTCATACAATCCATATCTGGTGGTAAATGCCGTCTTGGGTATATCCTGCTCTCGAATCTTTAACTGGTGGTATCCTGATCGTAGATCGATCTTGGAAAATACTTTAGCTCCTTGTAGGCGGTCAAACAAATCATTGATCATCGGCAGTGGGTACTTGTTTTTGATGGTCACTTCATTCAATCCACGGTAATCAACAACCATCCTCAGCGATCCATCTTTCTTCCCACTAGAAGTACTGGTGATCCCCAAGGTGACGAACTTGGGCGAATATAGCCTTTATCCAGTAACTCCTTGATCTGCTTCTTAATTTCCTCCAAATCTTTTGCGGGCATCCTGTACGGTCTCTTAGATATTGGCCCTGTGCCTGGCAAAAGTTCAATCAAGAACTCAATGTCTCTATCTGGTGGCATGCCTGGCAACTCTTCTGGAAATACATCCGGATAATCCTTCACCACTGGTACTTCCTCCTGTACAACTCCTGATAAGGAATTTACTTGAGTCCTCTTCAGCATATGTCGGGATACATACTTGATCCTTTTTCCTTCCGGGGTGGTAAGCAAAATCGTCTTGCTGGCACAATCGATGTTTCCTCCATACAACGATAGCCAATCCATTCCCAAAATCACATCCAAACCTTGCGACTCCAAAACTATGAGGTCTGAGGGGAAAACATGCCTACCAATGGCCAATGGTATCTGAAAACATCCTTCGGTTGCCATATACTCTGCTCCTGGCGAGGTTACTAACATAGGGGTTCTGAGAACTTTGGTGGACAGCTTAAACTTATTCACAAATCCCCTTGATATGTATGAATGCGATGCACCGGTATCGAAAAGAACGGTTGCAGTAAATGACTTAACCAAAAACTTACCTATTACTGCATCAGGCTGAGCTTCAACCTCCTCCACGCTCACGTGGTTCACATGTCCTTTGTTGAACGGGTTCGGCTTCTTCCCAGAGCTTCCATTGCCATTTCCATTTTGGGCTTCAGGACATTCATTGGCATAATGTCCAGTCTTCTGGCACTTAAAGCAACTGACTTGGCTCAGGTCCCTCTTGGCTGGGGTAGATGGGTTGGTGCGGTTCTGTCCGTTGCTTCCTCCATTCCCATTACCATTTTTAGAGCCATTATGGTTGTGCGAACTACCTCCTCCATGGGTATGCTGAAACTGTCCTCCCGGCTTCGGGGTAAATCGGGGCTTCTGCTGAGCTCCAGAATTGTACTTCCCTTGTCCATACTTCCTCTTACGGTTTTCAATCTGCTGTTGCTTTCCTTCAATCATGAGAGCTCTATCTACCAGCTCCTGGTAATTGTTGAAAGTTGCTACCATCAACTGCATACTCAGCTCATCATTCAGTCCTTCCAAAAACTTCTCCTGCTTGGCTGCATCTGTAGCAATGTCATCTGGTGCATAACGTGCTAACTTACTGAAATCCTCCACATACTGGCCTACGGTGCGTCCTCCTTGGCGTAGGTTGCGAAACTCACACTTCTTCATAGCCATAGCTCCTGCTGAAACATGTGTTATACGGAAAGCTTGCTGAAACTGATCCCATGTGACAGTGTCAATAGGGTGCGTGGCTGTATAATTCTCCCACCATGATGCTGCGGGTCCATCAAGCTGATGTGCGGCAAAACGCACTCTTTCCGCATCTGTGCTTCCTGCAGTGGTCAACTCCCTTCCAACTTTGCGGAGCCAATCATCTGCTACAATCGGCTCGGTGCTACTGGAAAACACCGGCGGGTTTAGCCTTAAGAAACGGGCTAAGTGATCAACAGGTGGTGGTGGCGGTGGGTTGTTGTTGTTGTTGTTGTTGCCTTGGTTCTGCACTAACACTTGCATCAGGGCATTCTGTTGCTGAATCAACTGGGTGATCTCTGGTGGGAAAACAAATCTGGTGTCGCATCTCGGAGGTATCTGATAGGTTTTAGAAAAGATGAGAGTTAAGAATAGAATGAGGTCTAGAGAGAAAACACTACCCATATGCTCATGAGACAAATTCATTCAATATCACTCAATCAATTCAAACAAGGCAAAACAATCGATCTAACTAGCATTACAAAGTGCTTGAACTATACTATTAAATGGGGGAAAACTACTACTGATATGGTGGTCTAATAATAATTCTAATCCGTTGAAGACTCCATGATGTCTGCTCCAGCTTCGCCAACAAAGTCATCTTCACTTGGTTCTGAGTCGGTGTCGTCGATGATGATGTAGTTATCCGGACAAGTGCATTCGTCGACTTCTGCTTTTGGCACTGGATTTCCCATGAATACTCCAATCTTCTTCTCCAGGTCATCATTCTTCCCTACTAGTGCGATGATTTCCTCCATATAATCCTCGCGTGTAGCCTTGAGTTATTCTTGGAGCTCCTTGATCTTCGTCAATGCCTTCTTCAGTTCTTCCTTGTCTGTGCACATCTGGTTCTCCTGGCGACGAATATGTTGGTTCTGCTCCTGGATGAAAGCTGCAATTGATCCATCCTTCTTGGTTCTGATCATCTCCCATTGCGCGTCTCGGCGTCCACAAATTTGGTAAATTGTATCCTTAAGCTCCTGGTGATAGACTTCTCCAATGCGTCCCATGGCGATGTGAGCGGCCATGCTCTTCCCTAAACTCCAAGTTGGTGCTTCGAAAACCAATCTTATGGGTTCAGTAACTGGCACAAACGTCCTTCCTGGAATGTGAACTTGAATCTTCCAGCTCTCCTCTTCAGGTAATGTGGCGTTGTAGGTTCCGGTGATGCTTGGTATTCCTATGTTCAAGTACTTGGTGACTTCCTTCAAGTGTCGACCAAACGGCGTGTCTTCATCTGGTTGCATGAACTTGCTCCTTTCATCCGCCATTCCTAAAAGAGTAGAAAGTGGAGAGGGGTCAGAAATGAGAAGAGAGAAGCTTTCTAGGGCTTAAGCTTAGTGGTCGTGTCCTACAGTCAGCGTGTGCTCTGATACCAACTTTGTAGTGGCCAGACCTCAAATGGTCTGTGCTGCTGTGCACCAGTGTCATCCCTGGATCAGTAATGCTGACACGCACAGTACAAATGGAGGATTTATAACAGAGTAGCAATCACACACTTATTACATTGAATATCTCCAAAGAGAATAAGTATGATAAGCATGGCTTAAGGCCATCTAAAACGATAACAGCGGAAGACTTGGAAGATAAGTGAGTCCATCAACTCTAGCGGCATCACTGAGTATAAGACCACGACCTAAGGCACCTTACTCGTCGTCTGAAAAGTCTGCAACATGAAACGTTGCAGCCCGAAAACGGGTCAGCACATAGAATATGCTGGCAATGTAACACATAGAGAATAATGAACAATAATAATGCTATACTACATGCATATATGGCTGGTGGAAAGCTCTATGGTTACAATTTTGCGAAAAGCCAATTTTATCCTACTTCAAAGGAATAAGTTTTATTTAACTATCATGGTGGTTGTGAAACATTGAGATGGTTGACAGCATCTCAATCCCAATAAAAGTCATCAATAACCCAACAAAATTAATTAGAAGTAACATGGTGATGAGATTCACATGATAATCCAAGTACTAGATACTCAAGTTGTCCATAATCGGGGACACGGCTAACCATGATTAGTTTGTACACTCTGCAGAGGTTTGTGCACTTTTCCCCACAAGACTCGATCTCCTCCGTTGGATTACTCGCACTACATGGTGTTTGAGTAATGGATGACCGAGACACAGTCTTTCAGAAGTGTTTGCACCTTACGTATGGGTAGACAGTTACACCTACTTTCCCCTACATCTACTAGTCTACCACTTTAAGAGTTCACACAACTTAGTCAACTATGCTAGAGCCCATAATAGCTTGTGGCTGCACACGGAAGTTTCTAGCATGAATGATCTTATGATCCCTTTGAACCTGGGTGGCGGTCCAAAAGAAAAACAGGCAATCCTGGAATACCCAGGTACCTCAATCCACCCAGATGTGAGTTTTAGTTTCCACCTTAAGTAAACCATTAATTAACAATCTCACATCTGTCATGGAAATCTCTCAAACCCAATCCACGTCTACGAGCATAGCATGGCAATATAGTAGCAAACGTACAAGTAACTCCCAAGGGTTTGATAATAAACAGGGCAATAGGTACTACCTCAACTACTTCCCAAAACCCACAATTTAATTAGATCCTAATCATGCAATGTTTGAGGATTGATCTAATGCAAAAAAAACTGGGTATGAAAAAGTATGATCAAAGTGTTACTTGCCTTGCTGATGATCCGCAAAACCTAGCGATTCGAAGTAACAAGCGGCAC
Organism: Triticum aestivum; assembly: GCF_018294505.1. Lineage (NCBI taxonomy): Eukaryota > Viridiplantae > Streptophyta > Magnoliopsida > Poales > Poaceae > Triticum > Triticum aestivum. The sequence goes on along the minus strand of NC_057814.1, from coordinate 368,826,452 downwards.
ACTCCGGGTACTCTATCGCAAACAAACAAGCATACAATCAGTACTCATCTAATGCACAGGTAAAACTCGAATGAAAGATCCAACCAGAAAGTTCAACTTAAGAACTCCGGTTTGCAAAAAGAATCAACTCGAAAGAAGCAACGAAAGTCAAACTGCGAAAGAAACAAGCTTCGTTTACTAATTTGGATCTAGTTCAAAATTTACTGTGGCAAAAACTTGTTTGAGTAGGTTAAACGGAAAGAGAATTTCGAGACGAAACTCTAGGCGCTTGAATCGCCTGATTCCGATAAACGAGCGAAAAGTTAAACAGAAACTAAGATTCGATCAGAAATCGAATCTGAGAAAAATAGCGGAAAAATCCGACGAAAAAGAAAAACGGACGAACGGTTAAAGAACGGACGTTCGTTAACAGAGAAAACCGACGAACGTGTTCGTTAAAACGAACGGTTCGGTGAACGCTCGCAAAATAATAAAACCGAAAAAAACCGATCTAGGGTTTTTTTAACAAAAACCGGCAAACCGAACGGCATCGAGGTATACCTCGTCGGGGCGGCTCCGGCGGGGCTCCGGCGGGGCTCCGGGAGGGCGGCGGGTGCGGCGGGGGTGCGGGGGCTCGGGGCGGCTGGGGCGGCGAGGGGGCGGCGCACGGCAACGAAAGGCGGCGGCGGCACGGGCTTCGGCTCCGGCGGCGGCGGGGTGCGGGGCAGGCGGCGGCGGGGTGAGGTGAGAGGAGAGGGGGGGTATATATAGGAGGGGGGTGCTCCGGCGGCTTGGGGGAGGGGGCAAGCCGAGCGGGAGGCGGCTCCCGTGTCCATGGCGGACACGGTGGCGCGGCGGCGTGCTGGGTAAGGAGAGGGGCGCGGGGTGGGCCGGCGGCCTGGCGCGGCTGGGCTCGGCCCGGCGGGCGCGCGTAGTTTTTTATTTAAAAACGTTCCGCAGAAAATAATTCGTAGAAAAATAAATAGAAGTCCAAAAAATATAAAATAAATTTTCCCCGTCTAGTTAGAAAATCTAGAATAGGGTGAACATTGTTTTAACACAAAATAAATATTTTGAAAACATGCAATATTTTTAATGCAATAAAAATTGCAAATAAATCCGAATAAAATCCAATAAATGGTTTTAACATTTTACCTCCAGTATTTCAATTGTTTTGGAGAAGTCATATTTTCTCCTCTCATTTATTTTTAAAATGAAATATTTTTCCGGAGAGAAAATAATTAAAACCAAAATCCTCGTCTTATTATTTGATGAAAATCAAATATGAAAATTCGAGAAAATCCCCAACTCTCTCCGAGGGTCCTTGAGTTGCTTAGGATTTATCGAGGATTTGTCAAAATGCAATAAAATATGATATGCGATGATGATCTATGTATAACATACCAAATTGAAAATTTGGGATGTTACAATTTTGATGAATGTTTTAGGACTTGGGGCAAAAAAAGCAAAGAGCAGTCCAAAGTCATAAGAGCCTGAAGTTCACGTACTACATGTTTCATATGAGGAAAAGGAATAAAAAGGCAAAGCCTAAAAAGCGTTACTAGAAGAATAAATCCAAGAAGTTCACTTCGAAAAAGCGGAGCAGTTTGATATTTATTTAAAAAATCAGATTTTTCTAGTTACTAAAGAATAAAAACCAATAAGTTCAATTTCAAATAATGAAGAAGTTTGATATTTCTAAAAAACCTCCAATTTTCACATTTCTAAAAATACGGAATGAAATTCAAATAAAAATGGTAGAGCAGTTCAATGTCTATAAAAAAACTATGATATTTTCGTGTAACCAAGAGAAGTTTAGATTGATAACTGCCAGAAGTTCACGTACTACACGGTGTGCATTTGTATGAAAAAAAGAATGAAAAAGGAAAGGCTAAAAGTTTTGTTGCTAGAAGTTCAAGTGCTCGGCCCGAGAAAGCTAAAAAATTCTTGTGAGAGAGGTTGAACAAATATACATGACAGAAGTTCAAGGTGAAAACAACGGGAAGTTCAACTACTACACAGAATGTGTTTCCGATAAGAATAGAAAACAAAAAGCTTAAAAGGTTTGTTACAAGAAGTTCATGTGCTCCTCCTAGCATAGTTCAAAATTCATGCGCGAGACGTCCGTCATTCATTTACATGTTGAGAAAAAGGCAAAAAAACAACGTTGTTTTGCCATTTTAAAAACTGCTCTCAAGCAGCCACGAATTTGTAACACCTGTCTACATGAAAAACTTGATGTTATTCATAAGCTTTCCAATAGTATATTGTGTGTTACATTTCGATGAATGGTTTAAAATTTTCATGTATACCATTTAAAACACATTTTTATGTATTCAAAAAATTCATTTGAACCATCGGGACTATGAAAAAACTGATCAACACGGGAAAGTTGTTGTTTTCAACAACTTTCCATCGGTATATCATTTGCTTAGTTTCAGTAAGTGGTTTGGGAGTTACGGGCAAAAAAACAGCACGTCAAAAACAGAGTGAAGTTCAAACAGAACCGCCACACAAGTTCAAGTACTTCACGCAATGCATTTCCTTTCACGATGAAGGCAGGAATCATAATCTCGCCATTTTCTAAATTACTTGAAAATGGCTGAGAATTAGAGAAAACTTTACATACGAAAATGTTTCACATTTTCGATAGCTATCCAACGGTATATTATTTGCCCCATTCCGACAAAGTTTGCAAGAATTACAACCAAATAATATTTTTAACCATTTTCAAAATCGACTTAAAACCATAAGGAATTGAAAAAATTTATATACCAAAAAGTTTTGCATTACTTCAAGCTTTCCAACGCTATATCATTTGCTGCATTCCAACATACGGTTAAAAAATTAACTCGAAAATACGAACTCGGTGGAACATGGACCGTTTTCTAAATTACTCTTAAACCGTTCAAAATTAGAAAAACTTTGTACATGAACAAGAATCGCATTTTCATAAGCTTTCCAATGCCATATCATTTGCCTCACTTGGATTAGCCGTTTAGAAATGGCATCCAAAATACGAACTTGGTTGTTTGGTTTGCGAAATTCTATGATTTTCCAAATTAGGCTTTAACCATAGGGAATTAGAGAAAATGCTCTACATGTGGAAGGAGTGCATTTGCACCAGCTTTCCAACGTCATATTATTTGCCCCATTCCGATAAACGGTTTAGAAATGCGATCGAAAATACGATTCACGTTTTTAGTATGAAGACAAAACGGTTTTCAAAACTACTCTTAAACCACTTACGTTTTGCCAAAAATTTAACTTGGGTCATGATACTCGTGTCCATAGCTTTCCAACGGTATATCGCAAGCCCCATTTGGACAATGTTCGTGGAAGTTCAACCTAGCACTGGGGGTAGTTCAACTACTACCGCTAGGACAGGTCAGGTAGTTATCAGAATATTATTCGGATCCTGTGATCAGAATAGTGTTTATATATATATATATAGGGAAAATACATCCTACCACCTAGGGGTAGTTACCCCACATATGTCATATACTACCATGTGGTACTATATATACTACTTTATAATTCAAGTGAGTTACATGAAAAAATTGTAAGTTGGTCCATAAATTTTATTATATTTATGAAATACGTACATATTTGTACGTAAAAATGAGCGTACTTAAGGTATGATACATACTACCTAAAAAGTAGTATATATATATATATATATACTACCTAAACATTCTTATATACTACATACTACGCGTATACACTATACGATTTGACAGATACTACATACAACATACAAAACTCGAGTGGTGGTAACTACCACTGGTGGTAGAAAAAATTTGTCCTATATAATATATATATATATATATATATATATATATCAAAACCGTGTGCAACTACATGTGAGTGTTAGGAAGATCATTTGTGTGTCGCTTTTCGATTTTTCATTCATTGTTCGAGAGACCGGAGCAATTTTCAAACATTTCGGCCTGAGGGTGCGGCCACACGCGTAGGCCTTGTTGGTATTTTAATTACAAGAAATGTATATAGAGTCCGAAAATCACGAAAATTGACGTGTCACCATGGCGTGCTCTCACGACACCATGGAAAAAATTTGGTAAAGTTTGGCACAAGTTTTGATACTCGCACCTTGGAAACCGGAGCATCTCACAAGAAGGATCATAGTTTCCAAAAGGAGACGCGGCAATTCGGACTCCAATCGACATTGACACAATCGATCCGCCTTGAATTTTTTTTCCATGGTAAGCAATCACCAATATACCCTAGGTTTGATTTTTCTGGCCCATTTCAGGTCTCGTTTACTATTTAAGCCATTTTTTGCATTTACCATGCATTTAGTGCATACAAAATCAAAACCCTACTACTACTACATGTGGGTGTTAGCAAAGAGGTGTACAATTCATTTGTGTGTCGCTTTGCGAGTTTTCATCCATTGTCTGGGAAGCGAGGAGAATTTCCAAACATTTCGGCTATGAGGTGCGGCCGCCGTCGTAGGCCTAGTTGGTATTTTAATTACAGGTAACTCAAATGGAGTCCAAAAATCATGAAAATCGATGTGTGACCGCGGCATGCCCTCATGACCCCATGGAAAGTTTTTGGTAAAGTTTGGCACAAGTTTTGATAATCGCTCCTTGGAAACCAGAGCATCTCACAAGAAGGATCATTGGTTCCAAAAGGAGGCGTGGCAACTCAAACTCCAGTGGCCGGTGACTTCATCGTTTGGCCTCATACAAATTTCCACGGTACGCAATCACCATTATACCATAGGTTTGATTTCTTGGCGCATTTCGGGTATCGTTTGCTATATTTAAGCCATTTTTTGAATTAAACATGCATTTTGTGCATATAAATCAAATCCCAACCGCAACTGCATGTGCTGATGAAAGGGATGAGGATTCTTATTTGATCTGGGAGCATCCTACAGTGCAAACGTACGATCCGTGGTGTTTGGGTTCTAGCCAATCAGAACGCATAACTCACATCACACGGGCGGTTTGGTCGGCACATGACTTTCACGTATGAACTGTGTGTTATTCGCAAACCAGATTGCATATCTTCTGTTCATACATATTGGAGTGAGATCAACTGAGTGTGCTACCTCTAGGGTATAATAATCATAAGCAGTTCAAATTCATTGCCTGAGCTGACAGCATATCAAGGTCAACATATTAACCATTCTTACATCAACAGAAGACCGGACATAACTCCCAAATTCAGTACACGCGATAGTTCTAAATTGAATTAATTAAGTTGCAGAATAGGCATAAAAACTAGTGTTACAGCTTAATTCCCATGTACATGGGGGAACTGGGATCATTAGGTTGACACCGAATGAACTTAGGTTTTTTGAAGATTATACGCTTCTCTGTTTGGATGGTGCGTGATCCCTTGGCTGGCAACTCAGCAAATTCATCGTACTCGTCCTTAGCAGCAGCATCCTCGATGCCCAGTACCCTCCTCTTCCCATGCATCACTACATGGTAGTTCTTATGCAAGGGGTCTGTCACATACAAAATCTAGGTAGCATCACTGGCAAGAATGAACGGGTCCTTGTGATATGTCATTGTTGTCTTCTTAACATAGGTCTTCCTGTAATCATCAACCTTTGCCTGACCCGGAGGGATCCATGTGCACCTAAATAATGCCACCTTAAGTTTCACATAGTTAAGCTCCCAAATCTCTTTGATGGTTCCATAGTATACCCTTTTATCAGCTTCATCCACGGTCATCCATTCTATTCAAACAGAGCTGTTCAGATATGAGGTCTTCTCATCATGTTCCTCAGTGTAGAACATGCTGCCATTTATGTCATAAGCTTGGTACATCAACATCGTAGGTGATGGCTTTTGTGCCAACCTCGTAGCAATGTCATCCATGGATCCGTGTGCCAAACGATCCTTCAGCCATCTGGCGTAGTGCTTATTGTGCTCCATCATCTCGACATCTAATGGATGCACCATCGGTAAGAAGCTTTGGCGTATCTCCTCCAAGTGTTCCTCGGCATAACCGTTGAAAACTAGGCTCTTAAGTAGTACTGTAAAATGGGCTTTGTTGGCCAAATCTCCGGGTGCAGCCTTTTGCATGCCAGCAAGGACCAGCTTACCTTTTAGCCTTCCCTCATGGCAAGAGAGGGGAAAACATATAGTTCTTTGTTTCATGTATTTGGTGCAAAACTCAACCACCTACTTCGCGGTGTAACCTTGTAGGATGCTTGCCACTGGATGGCTTCGGTTCCGACAATAGCGTAGTATTCCCATGAACCGCTCGAAGGGATACATGTTGCGAAGAAACACAGGACCACAATACTTTATCTCATCGACAAGGTGCACAGTGACATGGACCATGACATCAAAGAATAACGATGGGAAAAACATCTCTAGGCTGGACAATAGTCATGCAATATCCTCTTGCATATAATCCAGCTCTTGAGGATCTACCACTTTCTGCCATAGTTTGTTGAAGAAATCACAAAGCTCAATGTGTGTGTTTCTTATATCTGTGTCCATCAGATTCCCGATGGCCACCGGGAGGATTTTTGTTAACATTACGTGGCAATTATGTGACTTCATGTGTGCCAACTTCATTTTACCTGAGCTCACATCCACGAGACTTTTCATGTCTGCGGAGTAGGAAGAGGGTGTCTTTACTAACAACAAATAGTTGAAGAACTCTTTTGCTTCTTTTTTACTGAAATTGTAACTCTGGTGAGCGTGGAGGAATTTGTTACCATCTTGTGCTTCACTCTTGCGTTTTGATTGATCACCAAGCATATCGAGTCGTGCATTGTCACCATCCTTTGTTTTACCTTTAATATTGAACAGAGTACCAAGAATGCTTTCACATACGTTCTTCTCTACATGCATGACATCTATGCAGTGACGTACACGTAGAATCTCCCATTAAGGTAATTCCCCGAACACTGATTTCTTCTTAAACACTTGATCCCTGGGTGTTTGTTTCACCGTCAAAGCATGGTTCTTGCGAAGCACGACATTAATTTGTTTGGCCATGTTGTGGACCAACTCCCCAGCATAAGGTCTTGGGCCCAAACCTACCTCTGTTGTACCATCAAGTTCAACTTTCATCTTATGGTATGGGTCCTCTTTCCATAAGAACCTACGATGACGCAAATACATGGTTTTGTGTGAGTTGGGAAGAAATCTGCTCATTGTCCTGTCCATGCATGTGACACACCCTACATCTCCCCTTGTTTTCTGCCCTGATGTGTTGCCTAATGTCGGCATATCTTGAATGGTGTGCAGCAGCATCGCATGTAGATCGAAAAACTCCTTTTGTAAGCATCATAACATTTTACGGCAGGCTTTTGTACCCATAATGTCAGCAGTTCTTCTACCAGTAGCTGAAAGTAAATGTCGATGTCATTTCTAGGTTGCTTCGGGTCTTGGATAATCATTGACATCATGATGTATTTTTTCTTCATATGCAACCAAGGAGGAAGGTTATATATGCACAGAAGCACCGGCCATGTGTTGTGTTTGGTGCTCATATCGCTAAAAGGATTCATCCCGTCAATACACTCCCCGAGCCTTATACTTCTAGGATCCTTGGAAAAATCTTCAAATTTGTTGCCGATTAATTCCCACTTAGCCCCATCTTTCGGGTGCCTCATATATTTATCTGTAGTTCGCTCATCATGATGCCACCGCAACCACTTTGCCTCTCTAGGGTTTGCAAACAAATGCCTCAACCATAGAATTAAAGGCAAGTACCACACAACCTTGAACGAGATTCTTGTCTTGATCTTGTTGTCCAATCTGTACTTATCCTTTGCTCTCCTGCGCTTGTATCGTGCGTGCTTGCATGTGGGACATGCACGCAAATCTTTGTAGTCACCACGATACAATATACAATCATTCACACAAGTTGTATCTTTTGTAATTCAAGTTCCAATGGGCAAACAATTTTCTTTGCTTCGTTCGTGCTTTTGGGGAGCACATTATCTTCTGGAATAATTTCTTTGAAAAGACCTAAAAACTCTGTGAAGCCCTTGTTTGATAGACCATTTGCTGCTTTAAATCCGAGAAGCGCTAGTGTGGCACTCAACTTGGAATATTTCTTTTTGCAACCTGGATACAAATCTTTCTTGGAGTCCGCATCAATGGATGGCATATCCTTGTACCCAACCATATCTTTTTTTGGGCCATGGAAATCAGCAATCATAGCAGCAAAATCTGTCTTATCAAGGTCGTTGTCGTCTGTGTCACCGTCTTGGTTTTCTAGCGGGGTTTTTGGATTTCCAGTGTTCCATTGGTAGCTTGATGCTTCAACCCCGATGTTAGACTCAACATGCATGTGACTCTGATCGGGGTTTGGCATGTCGCAGCCCTGGGTATATTCATCCAAGACTCGCTATTCACCGTGTCCGGTCCAAAGTGTATATCCATCCATGAATCCCCGAGTGACCGATACGTCTCTAACGTATCTATAATTTTTTATTGTTCCATGCTGTTATATTATCAATCTTGGATGTTTTATAATCATTTTATAGTCATTTTATATCATTTTTAGGTACTAACCTATTCACATAGTGCCAAGTGCCAGTTGCTGTTTTTCCATGTTTTTTACATCATAGAAAATCAATACCAGACGGATTCCAAATGCCACGAAACTCCACGGAGAATTTTTATGGGCCAAAAGGAACACAACAGGCCCTGGGTGTGCCTGGGGGTGCCCCGAGGGGGGCACAACCCACCAGGGCGCGCCAGGAGGCCCAGGCGTGCCCTAGTGGGTTGTGCCCACCTCGGGTGCCCCTCGGACCGCTTCTTTGCTCTATAAATACCCCAATATTCCAGAAACCCTAAAGGCGTCGACAAAATATTCATCCAGCCGCCACAGAGTCCAGAACCACAAGATCCAATCTAGACACCATCTCGGATGGGGTTCACCACCTCCATTGGTGCCTCTCCGATGATGCGTGAGTAGTTCTTTGTAGACCTTCGGGTCCGTAGTTAGTAGCTAGATGGCTTTCTCTCTCTCTCTCGCTGAATTCTCAATACAATGGTCTCTTGGAGATCCATATGATGTAACTCTTTTGCGGTGTGTTTGTTGGGATCGATGAACTTTGAGTTGATGATCAGATCTATCTTTTTATATCCATGAAAGTTATTTGAGTTTCTTTGATCTCTTATATGCATGATCTCTTATAGCCTCGTATTTCTTCTCCAGTATTTGGGTTTTGTTTGGCCAACTTGATCTATTTATCTTGCAGTGGGAAGAGGTGCTTTGTAGTGGGTTCGACAGAAAGGGAAACGACACGTATGTATCGTTGCTACTAAGAATAAAACGATGGGGTCTATCTCTACATAGATAGATCTTGTCTACATCATGTCATCGTTCTTATTGCATTACTCCGTTTTTCCATGAACTTAATACACTAGATGCATGCTGGATAGCGGTCGATGTGTGGAGTAATAGTAGTAGATGCAGGTAGGAGTTGGTCTACTAATCTTGGACTTATGATCTTCACTTATATTTGTTTGAGCTTATGAAAAGCAACACATGAAAATAGTCCCAAAGTGATAGATATCCAAGAAGGATATAATAAAAACTTTCATGAAGATCATTGGACAAAATAAACTTGATTCTTAGTAACAGTTTTGAGATATGATGATGTGATATGTGAGTTATGTTGATGAGTAATTATGCTTTAGTAAGAATATTGGTGTTAAGGTTTGTGATTCCCTATGCAAGTACGAAAGTCAATAGTCATGCAACGAAATTATATCCTACTTGTGGTGCATTATTCAGTGTTATTTATGCTTAATGCTTGCTTATGAGATTATCCGTTTCTTGGTTGGTCGCTTCTCACTCTTTTGCTAGCCTTCATTTTGCACCAAGTATGATCTCTACTTGTGCATCCAAAATCCTTTAAACCAGTTATGCGACATGAGTCCACTATATCTACCTATATGCAGTATACTTTTTCCGTTCTAAGAAAATTTGCATGTGCCATCTCTAATTTTCAAAATAAACTTCTCTTCTCTGTGTTTGTTTCACTCACGGAGCGGTGAGGGTGGCTAATATTTTCCATGCTAGATGTGTTATTGTCACGATGAGTGTTTATTCACTTGTCATTGCACGAGAGTAAGGCAAAGGTATTAGGGATGCCCAATCCCGAAATGCAAAAATGAATTTACTTTATGTTGTCAAATAATAAATTCATTGGAAAGTGTTGGTATGGAGGGCACCCGTGGATACGGTTAGCCATGGAAAGTGAAAGTATGGTGGAAAAAGGAATAAACTTTATTTTCTATTTGGGAACCGCCTATGATATATCTAGCATGGAAAGTGTTGGGAACTCTAAGTCATTTTCGTTGGTGGGATGGATACACCTCCCAAAATGTTTTTATCTCTAAGTTTTTCGCTTTGAGCTCTGGCACCTCTACAAATCCCTACTTCCCTCTGCGAAGGGCCTTTCTTTTACTTTATGCAATTTTTATTTTTGAATTTGAGTCTCCATCTTCTTTTACAAAAGCACCAGCTAGGAGGCAATATGATCGTACTTAAGTACTGGGTGTAACTAATATTCGAGTGTGTTTCATGAATGGATCAATGTTTGAGCATGATGGGCTAGGTATAACTTATTTTAGCGTTGATATTTGAAAGACATGGTTGCTTGTTGATATGCTTGAGTATCTATATTATTATGTCAAAACTAGACTATTGCTTTGAAAAACTAAAAGTCCAAATGTCCATGCTATAAAGAAAAGAATATGATATGACTTGTTAGGCAGCATTCCACATCAAAAATTCTGTTTTATCACTTACCTACTCGAGGACGAGTAGGAGTTAAGCTTGGGGATGCTGATACGTCTCCAACGTATCTATAATTTTTATTGTTCCATGCTGTTATATTATCAATCTTGGATGTTTTATAATCATTTTATAGTCATTTTATATCATTTTTTGGTACTAACCTATTGACATAGTGCCAAGTGCCAGTTGCTGTTTTTTCCATGTTTTTTACATCGCAGAAAATCAATCCCAGACGGAGTCCAAATGCCACGAAACTCCACGGAGAATTTCTATGGGCTAGAAGGAACACAACGGGCCCTGGCTATGCCTGGGGGTGCCCCAAGGGGAGCACAGCCCACCAGGGCGCGCCAGGAGGCCCAGGCGTGCCCTGGTGGGTTGTGACCACCTCGGGTGCCCCCTGGACCGCCTCTTTGCTCTATAAATACCCCAATATTCCAGAAACCCTAAAGGCATCGACGAAATATTCATCCAGCCGCCGCAGAGTCCAGAACCACCAGATCCAATCTAGACACCATCTCGGATGGGGTTCACCACCTCCATTGGTGCCTCTCCGATGATGCGTGAGTAGTTCTTTGTAGAACTTCGGGTCCGTAGTTAGTAGCTAGATGGATTTCTCTCTCTTGCTGAATTCTCAATACAATGGTCTCTTAGAGATCCATATGATGTAACTCTTTTGCGGTGTGTTTGTTGGGATGATGAACTTTGAGTTTATGATCGGATCTATCTTTTTATATCCATGGAAGTTATTTGAGTTTCTTTGATCTCTTATACGCATGATCTCTTATAGCCTCGTATTTCTTTTCCGATATTTGGGCTTTGTTTGGCCAACTTGATCTATTTGTCTTGCAATGGGAAGAGGTGCTTTGTAGTGGGTTCGACAGAAAGGGAAACGACACATATGTATCGTTGCTACTAAGGATAAAACGATGGGGTCTATCTCTACATAGATAGATCTTGTCTACATCATGTCATCGTTCTTATTGCATTACTCCATTTTTCCATGAACTTAATACACTAGATGCATGATGGATAGCGGTCGATGTGTGGAGTAATAGTAGTAGATGCAGGTAGGAGTTGGTCTACTAATCTTGGACGTGATGCCTATATAATGATCATTTCCTGGATATCGTCATAATTATTTGAAGATTTGTCAATTGCCCAATAGTAATTTGTTCACCCACCGTTTGTTATTTTCTCGAGAGAAGCCACTAGTGAAACCTACGGCCCCCGGCTCTTTCTTTTCATATATGTGCCTTTGCGATCTACTTTTCTCTTGCATTTATTTTCAGATCTATTAAACCAAAAATAAAAAAATGCCTTGCTGCATTTTATTTCTATTTATTTTATTTGCGATCTATCTATCAGTTTACTACAAATTTATCTCATGTCTGTTTGCCTATCTTGAGGTGTCGTACCCTGGAAGGGATTGACAACCCCTTTAACACGTCGGGTTGCGAGGATTTGTTATCTGTGTGCAGGGTTTGTTTATGTTGTGTTGCTTGGTTCTCCTACTGGTTCGATAACCTTGGTTTCATATTTGAGGGAAATACCTACCGCCAGTGTGCTGGATCATCCCTTCCTCTTTGGGGAAATACCGACGTAGCTTCAAGCGACATCAGCGACTAAGTGGAACTCGACGACTGTAATTTAATGTGACTCTATATTAGCACAACGAGTGCATGGACATAGGATGTAATCCTCATTACCAATTCTCTTCTTTGTACTTTCAACCAAATTGATGAACTCCGTCACGCCACTGATAAAATCTGAGCTTCTCCGAGCCTTCATCCATTCAAATCATTCCATCTACACCACACGAGGGGTAATTAAAAACAAAATAACAACATTAATACACGTATTAACTGATGCCCAAAGATGCGTGCATAAATCACAAGATTTTATTTTCATAATTACCGACGACGCTCCATATTGTTATCCAACCGTGCGATGACAAAAATTAATGGCCAGTCAATTTACACGTAGAGTACTACAACACTACCCTTATGAATTGAATACCTTAATTAAGCCACTCAATGAAAATAATACCTTAATTAATTAATGCGCGGTGGCCTCCACCCAGGAGACAGAGAAGTGCGATGTGGCAGCACGCTGTGACAGTACGGTCGAGGAGCAAAGCTTAGTGGGGCAACCGCTCGAAGTTCGAGCTCCACTATCCCACCATCGACCGCGATGGATGTGTTCCAATCACGCCGCAGCCGACCTCGATGGCTGAGCTCCTCCTATCTCCTGCCGCAGACTGAGGATTAACCTCCTATGACGCCGTCACCACCAACCGACCGAGGATTGACCTCTTATCTAGTAGCCGCTGACTCGACCGCCATCTCTATCTACTGAGATGTTGTTTTTATTTTTTGACGGGTATCCGTAGAGCGGCTGCTTACCCTAATTATTACTGTAACTCAATTATTGCATCCCCATATGTACAGGGTAGTACATCACGCAGGGTTATGTCACGACAACCATGTCTAACCTACATTGTCTTGTCACATGGTTTGGTGTGGAAATCGTGTGTGAAGTTGTAATACCTAACACAAACGACATGTATAAACCATGTGCCATATACAACATAGTGCGATAAGTAGTTCCCAACCGTTAGCATGTCTCCACAGTTTCCCCATTTTCCCCAAATCCCTAGGTAGCCTCCCAATCCCAAGCCCCCAAATTCCCTCATGTGGCGCTGACATTGGGGAAATGCGGATGAGTGGTGCTGATGGTTTTGGTGCGGCTGCTCCTGCTCCTGCTCGTATTGCCGCTCTCAGCAGCACCGCCATGATGACGGTCACCGCCAAGCACTTGCCTAAGGTCATCAGAAGGCAGGTGTACTACGGATCCGAGTCGTCCTGTCATGTTCCAATCTATCGCGATCATTTTAAGCATGTCCAAAGTAGCTCCCTGCTCAATCTGTCCTGAATGCCCCCCCCCCCAGGAAGGTGATCAGTCACTGGATCCGGAGTATGACTCCAGACTCCCGCAACATGAGTTCGACTCCGAGTTTTGCACCACCGAGAAGTACCAAAAGCTGAGTTGTGTGCACGGACACACTCCCGCTCGACGTGTATGCATGGAGGGATTCGACATTGGCAGACGGTTTCTCAGTTGCCTCCTTAGAGGTTAGTGCTAATAAGTTCATCATTTTAGTTGAGTTAATGCTACTGCTCATCTTGAATACTATTTAATATTGGTAGGGATATGTGGCTTATGCCTTTGTGAACTGGCACTATGGATATATGGCAGGGCTCAGAGTGTTATCACCAAGCTCGCAGAAGATAACATAAAGCTGAAGAAGAAACTGACTGATCTGGAGTGTACAATCAGTACGATGAAGAAAGAAAGAATCAATCACACGCAACAGATGAAAGCAAGAGACAACAAGGAACTACCATGTGTAGTTGTGGTTGTCACATTAGCCATCTTCTATGCGCTGTTTGTAATGATGATTAGTGGTTTTGTTTGATTATTACTGGCTTCATCAATAAGAAGAGCTCAATCTATTGCTTGCCAACTGTCCTACTCCGTTCATACCGGTGCATAAGTCACATTACGAAAACCGAATAATCCCAAAGCTCGTTCATTGTTTTTTCCCTAAAAAGAAGTCAGCCAATAGGAGTCGTGGGGCTTGTATACATTCAGTGACTTCAGACTACTTAGCATAACATGCATTGGTCAATTCTCTACACGCAATGGTATTGACTAGCAAATAAACATCAAGTTCTCTCTTTTTCGCCACCTAGATCACCAGTACGGATGGAGTATGAAAAATGCTTGTTTCATATTTGGACGCTCCAACGCGTGTGCGTAATTATCACATTGAGAAAACCCCGGGAATTTGGAGTGACTGGGTACAAATAATTGCAGTTGATTATATCAGTATTCTAATCGCCTGCCAAGGCGATTAGATAATACGTCAATCCCCCGCTTCAATTGGGTTGAGATCCTCTGCAGTACCGTACGATGCTGTAGTGAGGATGACATATGGGGTCGGGTCCCACATGGCAGTGACTGTACTGCACCATACAGTACTGCAGAGGATCCTAACCCTGCATACCCCGCTTAAGTGTCCACCATCTTCGTCATCCCGGCCGGCCGTGCTACACACTTGCACACACTCTACAATCTTGATTTCTCATGGTTTGTATACGTACCGCATCCATGTCGAGCGATAGAAAGGACGACAGTTCCGCTAGCAGTCTGGTGCCCGATGATAGGTCAACATCAGAATCATCCCGCTCGTCTTCCATGAGTCCGGCGTCGAGCCCAGACCTCCATTTTATCCGGATCATGGAAGGGACGCCGCCTCCCGAGTCGTCAGACGGTAACCAGATGGATGAGGAGCCATCGGAGGACAAAGAAGAGGAGGACGACGATGATGATGAGGAATGGTCGAAAGAGGAGGATGACAACGACGATAACAACGATGATGACGACGGTGGCGGTGATGAAAAGCCAACGGTTTACGGCAAGAAGCGTCCTCGCCAAGATGATGTCGCGGGGCCGTCCAACAACAGCAAGAAGAAGAAGGACTACATTAAGCAGACTGTATATCTCTGTTTCCGTTCCCTCATATTAATTCGTTATCTCTGTTTCCCCTATCAATATCATCGTAGACGGTTAGCAATACGTATTCGATAGAGATCTTTTACATTATCGCCCATAGGTTCGTTTCTTGAATTGTGTGCCCTGTCAAGCACACAATTCACCAAAAAAAATCATATGCGCTGTCTATAACGACCGCACACAAATCTGATTAACAACATGTTTGTCGGGTATCACACACATCTTGTTACGATGAATCGTTTGTGTTCATCTCGATCATCGCAAATAGTTCATTCGAGTGAACTGTATGCCGTATATCGCACACACCTTGATATGGCTACCCGTTTCCATTGTGCTGGCTCATCGCAAACAGTTCGTATGGATCAACCGTATGCCACACATCGCACACACAACTATAATCTGAATTGTGTTTGAAGTCTCTGCCATTGCAAACGTTTCATATCATTTTTTACAGTTTTATTACACCACCGTTTGTGATTAATGCATCACACACAGTTTCGTCGAAGGGTCTGTGATTGTAGTTCGCGTTACCAGCATCATGCAGTAGTGACCCTCACCCTTACAAGGTCCAATGGCTAAGTGACTCTAGCACCATTCAAGTGGAGCACACCGTTCAAGTCTCCTTCAAGATCGGCGCATACGAAGACACCTTGGGGTGTGATGTGGTTCCTATGTCTGTGTTCCATCTCCACTTAGGAAGACCTTGGAAATTCGACCGAGGTGTCATCCACAACAGACGAACCAATCAATATAGCTTCAAGACAAAGGGGAAGGAGTGCGTGCTTTGACCCATGTCGCCAAGTCAAATGATCACCGACAACCAAGCATAGAGCCATCATGGAGAGACTAGTGAGCGAGTGAACCACCAAAAATAGAGTAAGCGCCATAAGTCAAAATTGAGTGACTCCACGATGAACGGTGAGGGAGTTATGGACTAAGGGGTCCTCGGGGAGCCGACTCATCGAATATGGGCCGGACTGGTGAAGCCATATAGCGACAGGAGGTCTATGAAGCCGTGGTGTGCCCACCAAGTCAAAGATAGGCAGAATCTCTTTTTCCCTTATTGTAATCTATCTCGGGTAAACCCTAACCTTACCAGTGTCTATATAAACCGAGGGTTGTAGTCTTTAGGGCGAGAGCTACATTCATCACCTGAGGTTTAGCTCATCCTGATCTCGAGGTAGATCTACTCTGTAACATACTATACATCCAATACAATCAAGCAGGAAGTAGGGTATTACCTCTTCGAGAGGGCCCGAACTTGGGTAAACACCGTGTTCATTGTCCCTTGTTCTCCATCAATCTCAGATCCACAGCTCGGGACCCCCTACCCCGAGGTCCGCCAGTTTTGACACCGACATTGGTGCTTTCGTTGAGAGTTCCAATGTGGGGTCGCCCAAAGGATCGATGGCTCGCCTGATCGTAGGAGAAGGCATCGGATCCGGGACTTCTTTGTCCCCGGTCAACTCTTCGCATTCGGCAGCATCGTGCTGCATGCCGACCTGACTGGTCGTTTGGATCAAATTGAAAACTTTTCTCTTGAACACTGAATTCGATTCGGCAATCAGGAATACGTTGCGGACACGCGAGGCGATCTGGTCTTTGCCGGATTCACTACCCCTTCCCGCACCCTCGTAGGCCTCACCATGCCCGCTCTGGAGTCCCCCTCCAATCCGATCGATAGATCGGCCCCCGCCCTCCGAACAGCTTCAAGCCAGGAGGGCTTCGCTCCAAGTGGGTGCCAGACTCCACCTTCAGCTGGATCCATCATGTCTACTGAGGGCCTATCCCCGGCCTTCGAGGCAGAATCAGGAAGCAGAAGCCAAGAGGCAATCTCGGCCGAACCTTTCTGTCACAACGCCCCTCCGGCCTTGAGCCCTTACGACGAACCGACAACCGATGGCCAGGGGTCACCCCTGGCCCGAAGTAGCTCGATCTCGAATCCCGGCATGCAAACCACACACAAAAACCAAGGCCCGCCCTTAGTCTCCAGTGACAATCTGGATCCCCTCAAGGATCCGGCACCGTACCCCGAGCTTAGCTTGGCCTATGGAAACCCAGGACCGGCCAGGGCACAGACTACACCCCACCTTGTTACAACGGAATTTGGCCTAGAGCCCACGAATTTGGCGACCCTTGCTACGTTAAACGAGGCGCTAGACTGAATCTAGAAAATGACCATCCAGGAGGACCTGCCCTTCGCCCACAATCATCAACCCTTTGAGGCGTACCACGAGGAATTTTACATCCCACCCACCACCCACTTGGTAGCCACTGTCGATGATTTAACCGATATGCTAGATTATAATTCAGAAAACGTTGAATACATGGATGAGGATAGCGGAGCCACAGCTAGTACCGATGTCGCCCCCCCATCACCGGTCACTGGTTGGTCACGTCCACCTACGACATTTACATGATGGGACTCCCAATCAGTACCGTGACAAGCCCGGAGATGAGCCTCCCAAACGCCAAAGACAGCGTCGTCGATCAAAGCCATGTCGAAGCCACGCGAGCAACATGGACTCTGCAGAGAACGACACCACGAATAATACGGATGACCCTGTCGGAGCTGCAGTTAACGAACATCATCAGCATGACCCCGCGGGGCAGGTTGACCCTTTCGACACAGAAAATCCCGATGACTCCAAAGACAACAACTACCTCCCATCCTCCGAAGAGGAGGCCAGCCACGAGGACGATGATTTCATCGTCCCCGAAGACCCGCTGGAGCAGGAGCAGTTTAAACGGAGGCTTCTAGCTACCACCCGCAGTCTGAAGAAACAAAAACAAAGAATCAAGGCCGAAGAGGACACCCTCAACGATCGATGGAGCAAAGTCCTAGCCGCCGAAGAAGGGTACGGTCTCGAACAACCAATGAAAAGTTATCCCAAGCGAAGATTGCTGCCGCAATTCGACGATGAGGCCATAGAGCCCACACGTCTGGCATACACACGCACCGAACAGCCAGACTGCCCCCCTAGTGGGCGGGGCAGAGAAGTTGACGAGGCCGAGCACCCAGCCGCCCCACCTCGCCGTTACGGCAAGGATCAAGTGCGGCCCACCTATGAATACGACCTCCGCCATGACCTAGATGCTCGAGGAGGCCGTACCAGGTCCATCTACGGACCTAGAGAAGATCCGCCCACTCACCGGGAAGGATATTACGATTGGCTGAACCGAAACGATAGAGTCCGGGAGCAGCAACCGACTCGGATGGCCAATGACCTCCAATGCGATGTAGCCCGAGTTCGGTGCGCCGCACACCCCCTGTGCTTCACACAGAGGGTAATGCAACACCAATTTCCAGAAGGCTTCAAGCCTGTGGACATCGAGCCATATGACGAAACCATAGACCCGGCCATATGGATAGAGCATTTCCTCTTCCACATTCACATGGCGCCAGGAGATGTCCTCCACGCCATCACATATCTGCCACTAAAGCTTAAAGGACCAGCTTGACACTAGTTGAATAGCCTTCCCGAAGACTCTATAGATTGTTGGGAAGGGGTTGAGGACGCTTTTCGAGTGAACTTTCAGGGCACCTATATCCGGCCTTCGAACGCGGATGACCTAAACCGGCATCACAACATAGCTTGGAGAATCCGCCCGGCAATTTTGGAACCGATTCCTGACCAAGAAGAACTACATTGTCGACTGTCCGGATGCTGAAGCCTTGGTCGCTTTCAAGCATAGTGTCAAGGACTAATGGCTCGTAAGACAGCTCGGCCATGACAAACCAAGAACTATGGCAGCCCTTACTTCTCTCATGACCCGCTTTTGCGTGGGTGAAGACACTTGGCTCGCTCGTAAAAACACCAACCCCGATACACCCGGTACCTCCGAGGTTCGGGGTGCTAATGGGAAGCCGCAACGTAGCAAGAGTAAACGCCGCCACAATAACGGTGAAGGCGAAGATACGACAGTAAATGCTGGATTCAGAAACCCGAAGTCTGGACCCCAAAAGAAAGTCCCTAAAGGCAACGGCGACGGCCCATCCAGACTAGACGCAATTTTGGACAGGTCTTGCCTGATCCACGACACGCCAGAGAAGCCCGCCAACCACTCCAACCGTAACTGCTAGGTGATAAAGCAGTTCGGCAAGCTTACAGCCGAAGACTCGGGCAAAATCCCAAAAAGTGACGATGATGACGAGCCCCGCAGGCCGAATAGTGGAGGCCAGAAACCCTTCCCTTCCGAGATCAAGATGGTGAACATAATTTATGCGACCCACATACCAAAGAAGGAGAGGAGGCGAGCACTGCGAGACGTATATTCTGTCGAGCCCGTAGCGCCGAAGTTTAATCCATGGTCAGCCTGCCCGATCACTTTCGATCGCAGGGATTACCCGACCAGCATACTCCATGAAGGATCTGCGGCCTTAGTACTCGACCCCATCATCGATGGATTCGACCTCACTAGAGTCCTAATGGACGGGGGCAGTAGCCTCAACCTAATATACAAAGACACAGTGAGGAAGATGGGGATCGATCCATCAAGGATCAAACCCAATAACACCACCTTCAAGGGGGTCATTCCGGCAGTGGAGGCCCGCTGCATAGGCATTGTGATGCTTGAAGTAGTGTTCGGCTCCCCGGACAACTTCCTAAGCAAGGACTTGATCTTCGACATTGCACCTTTTCCCAGCGGCTATCACGCCCTCCTCGGCCGAACGGCATTCGCTAAATTCAATGCCGTCCTACATTACGCGTACCTCAAGTTGAAGATACCCGGTCCTTCGGGCGTCATAACTATCCACGGCAATACAGAATGCTCACTTCGGACCAAAGAGCACACTACAGCCCTAGCGGCCGAAGACCAAACCAGCCCATACGGGTCTCGTTACCGGTCTGTTGTAAAGACCGGCGACAACAGTAAATGGACCCGAACCCGCTCCCCGTCATGGGAACCCGCTTGCGTTCGCCACAAATAGGGATGTGCGCCCCACGGCACGCCCACATTCTTCGCACTCCACGTGCCTCATCAGCACAATTTCGCACTCAAAATACCATGGGCAGCTGTGAGGCATATATCAATAAATCTGAAGCATGTGTTCGGCTAACCCGAACTTCGGAATTACCCTATCTTCGGACGACCCGGGGGCCAAATTCCAGACACCCCCCCTCCCAAGCAGAAAGCTTCATCGCCAGGATCCTCGCCCCTCAAGGTTTCATCGAAGGTCCCAACCCCCACCTCTCAGAAGCAAAGGCGCAGACATGTACCAGGGCATAGTGGAGGATTAGACTCACCCATCATGGCCTTGCGTAAACCTTTACTCTGTATTTTTTTCCTTTTAGCAACTAATGCCATGGCAGTACGAATTGTTCAGTTAGACGTCTTGAGCCTACGAGAAATAATAAAATGCCCTTTATGGTGTTCGGATATCCGCGTCTTGCGATTATCTCCTTCCCTTCTGATTCTCCCCTTGCTCTTTGAACAGCCTAGCATGAAAACATGATTGGTTAACTAACCTAGAGCTTGATTTGACCATCGGCTCCGTACCCCAAGTCTGACACCACTTTTCGCTGAGTGTTCGGCGTCTCGGATATTGCACTATAAGCATCAGTTCTGAACTATGTCTTGGGTCAACAGCTGGGTTGCCCGGCACCTGTACTTGCCCTTATGTTCCGCTGTTCCACTAAGAAGGCAAAGGGAGAACCCCTGCGATTGTCCTTCTTGCTAGCCCGGTCAAGTACCACAGGAGGAGAAAGCCAAAAACTGACCGTCATTGTAAGCATGAACTGGTCAGTGATCCGATGATAAGCTTTGAATCTAAAAATCGCTTGCGATCTCACTGTGTCAAACGAAGGGTTCGTTTTAGTGCAAACCAGGTGATTGAAAAGGGTAGGTATTGATCCCCCAGTACATCACAAAACTATGGGGGCTAGTCCCTAGGCCCCACTGTTAAGCTCCTAAGGCTAAGTGAAAGCAATAAAGCCGGATAGTCTGATTGCCTAGTTTTGCTCATGCACTACCGCCTCCGGGTACCAAGACGTTGGCTAAGGGTAACAGTGCCGAGACAAAACACCCATCGTGATATTCACTTGGGGGCTGAAGCCGATGACTGGTAGCTTTCAGAATAAACATACGGCCGCACAGGAGTCAAAATTAAATCAGGACAAAACAAAATAAGTCCAGTGGACGCATCATAAAGCATAGGGTCCAAGTGATAGAAACTTAATACAGCCATTCAAGCATTACATCTTTCGAGCACTAGCCCTCTATCGCCCGCGCTCCATTCATCACCTACGCAAAGTATAGCTTAGGGTGGCGATGATCCTCCCCCTTGGGCAGAGTAGCCATGTCCATCAGATTAATATTTGGCCAATGCAGCATGGTCTTTGCAAACGC
The DNA here is from genome assembly GCF_018294505.1 of Triticum aestivum. Lineage (NCBI taxonomy): Eukaryota > Viridiplantae > Streptophyta > Magnoliopsida > Poales > Poaceae > Triticum > Triticum aestivum. Next base: position 368,804,789 of record NC_057814.1, on the reverse strand, counting down.
AAGCCTCGCCCCCTCAAGGCACGTGGAGCGCTTCATGGCGTCAATCCAGAGCGGCGCCTCCCGCGGCTTCTGCACAAGGCCAAAGTAGGTGTCTGGAATCAGCTTAGCGGGCCACAGATTGACACAGAGGTCCTTCATGGCCAGCTCGGACATGTAATGCATCTCCATTAGCTGCTTCATTTGGTTGCTGAGGAGGGGAGGATGCTCGGAGGCCGAAACTGTGACCAGAAGAGCCGTTGCAGGGAGTCCTCGCGAGTGGCATAGTGCTCCGCTGCGGCCGCTGCACTCCTCGAAAGTTCGGCGAAGACGCCCACGGGGCGCCAGACCCGCGTCAGCAAGGCGAACCAGTTGCCTCCGAACACACTCCACAGTAAGTATTTCTTACCATTTGCAATTTGCCCCACTTGACGGAGCTCCTCTCGGACACCTCACACTTTGGTCTTCGCCTCCTCGAGTTCTTTCTCCACCTTGGATAGTGCAGAGGACCGCTTCTCCTTCTCCTTCTCAAGGCCCTCCAGCTTCATGGCATCATACTTGAGCTCCACCTGCACTTCGGCCACTTGAGCCTCGTGCTTTTGGCTGGAAAGCTTGTGATACGTCTCCGTCGTATCTATTTTTCCTAATGCTTTTCATCTTGTTTTGGTGCCCGCTCCACAACACTTCAATGTGGGACTCGAGGGTTACTACGAGTGGTGGTTACCAAGTTAGGGCAAAAGCCTAAGCTTGGGGAGTACGTATTTCCATCAACATTACATTCATTGTTCGCACATTTTATTCCAGTTGTTGGTGTCCACACTTTTTCATTGTATCATCCATGCTAGATTTATTTTCTCGCCTTCTTCTTGTGTGTTTGGAAAACTTTGAGAAAATACACAGTTATTTCCTGCTTCTTTTCGGGTTTTCTTCCTAGTTTAATTAGCTATAATATTAAAAGAAAACCCAAAAAGATTTCTCGATTCTTCTTCTTGCTTGTTGGGAGATTTCCCGGGTAAATAGTTTTTCTCGTTTTTTTTCCTTCTTTAATTTGCTTTCTTCTAGAAAAACTAAAAACTCCAAAAAAAATCAGTGTGTTTCTCTGAATTTATTTTCTGTTTATTGAGTCATACCAAGGAGAAGACCATGATGAAACTGTTGAGTGGATCTCATATGCATTATTGTTGATCTAACAAAGAGCCCATATTACCTTGTCTTCTCCTTTTGAATAAAACGTTTGCAGATTCCAGCTTAGTCCACAGCACTCTTGAACTATTATTATTATTATTATTTTCATATCATTCCGTCCTCCAAGTGAAAGGCAATAATGGCGATATTTGATGAACTGGCTGTGGCAGGGAGAAACAGGTATGAACTCAACTTGTTCTATTTTTGTAAATATGTTCAACCTAGTATCCATGATTCAGCCTATTATGATTAAACATGTTTGCAATGACGATTAGAGATTATAGTTTCTCATGCCATGCTTAAGTAGCTCGGAGTGGATAATGATTTATTTTGAGTATCAACATTTAAAATGATTGTGAGTAGTATGATGATATGGTATCCACCTCTGAATGTTTGAGTGGCTTGACTTGGCACATGTTCGTGCATGTAGTTGAATCAAAACCAACATAGCCTCTATGATATTTATGTTCATGGTGTTCATATCCTACTCATCCTGGTGTCCAATGTTACTTATGCATAATGCATGTTCATGACCATTTTCGCTCTCTAGCTAGCCGCTTTCAACCTATTTGCTAGCCTTCGCCTGTACTAAGCGAGAATACTGCTTGTGCATCAAAATCCTAAAACCCAAGTTATTCCAGATGAGTCCACCATACCTACCTATATGCGTGCTACCTCTTGAGCATGCGTTGGTTTTCCCTTGAAGAGGAAAGGATGATGCAGCAAAGTAGCGTAAGTATTTCCCTCAATTTTTTGAGAACCAATGTATCAATCCAGTAGGAGGTTACACGCAAGTCGCCTCGTACCTACACAAACAAATAAGAACCTTGCAACCAACGCGATAAAAGGGTTGTCAATCCCTTCACGGCTACTTGCAAAAGTGAGATCTGATAGAGATAATAAGATAAATATTTTTGGTATTTTTATGATATAGATTGGAAAGTAAAGATTGCAAAATAAAAGATGGAAGAAATAGCAAATTGATATGAAAATAATATAGTGGAAGATAGACCCGGGGGCCATAGGTTTCACTAGTGGCTTCTCTCAAGGTAACATAATTTATGGTGGGTGAAAGAATTATTGTCGAGCAATTGATAGAAAAGTGCATAGTTATGAGAATATCTAGGCATGATCATGTATATAGGCATCACGTCCGCAACAAGTAGACCGAAACGATTCTACATCTACTACTATTACTCCACACATCGATCGATTCCTGCCTGCATCTAGAGTATTAAGTTCATAAGAATAGAGTAATGCATTAAGCAAGATGACATGATGTAGAGGGATAAACTCAAGCAATATGATATAAACCCCATCTTTTTATCCTCGATGGCAACAATACAATACGTGCCTTGCTGCCCCTGATGTCACTGGGAAAGGACCGCAAGATTGAACCCAAAGCTAAGCACTTCTCCCATTGCAAGAAAGATCAATCTAGTAGGCCAAACCAAACTGATAATTCGAAGAGACTTGCAAAGATAACAAATCATACATATGAGAATTCAGAGAAGAACCAAATATTGTTCATAGATAATCTTGATCATAAACCCACAATTCATCGGATCTCGACAAACACACTGCAAAAAGAATTACATCGAATAGATCTCCAAGAAGATCGAGGAGAACTTTGTATTGAGATCCAAAGAGAGAGAAGAAGCCATCTAGCTAATAACTATGGACTCGAAGGTCTGTGGTAAACTACTCACACATCATCGGAGAGGCTATGGTGTTGATGTAGAAGCCCTCCGTGATCGATTCCCCGTCCGGCGGAGCGCCGGAAAAGGACCCAAGATGGGATCTCACGGGTACAGAAGGTTGCGGCGGTGGAAATAGGGTTTCGTGGTGCTCCTGGATGTTTTTGGGGTATATGGGTATATATAGGAGGAAGAAGTATGTCGGTGGAGCTGCGAGGGGCCCACGAGGGTGGGGGCCCGCCCAGGGGGGCAGGCGCGCCCCCTGCCTCGTGGCCTCCTCGCTTCTTTCTTGACGTCCACTCCAAGTCCCCTGGATCACGTTTGTTCCAAAAATAAATCTCCTGTAGGTTTCATTCCGTTTGGATTCCGTTTGATATTACTTTTCTGCGAAACACTGAAATAGGTAAAAAAACAGCAATTTGCACTCGGCCTTGGGTTAGTAGGTTAGTCCCAAAAATAATATAAAAGTGTATATAAAGCCCATGAAACATCCAAAACAGATAATATAATAGCATGGAACAATAAAAAATTATAGATACGGTGGAGACGTATCAAGCATCCCCAAGCTTAATTCCTGCTCGTCCTCGAGTAGGTAAATGATAAAAACAGAATTTTTGATGTGGAATGCTACCTAGCATAATTCTCAATGTAATTTTCTTTATTGTGGCATGAATGTTCAGATCCGAAAGATTCAAGACAAAAGTTTAGTATTGATATAAAGATACTAATACGTCAAGCATACTAATCAAAGCAATCATGTCTTCTCAAAATAACATGGCCAAAGAAAGTTATCCCTACAAAATCATATAGTCTGGCTATGCTCTATCTGAAGGAAATATGCCCTAGAGGCAATAATAAAGTATTATATATTTCCTTGTATCATGATAAATGTTTATTATTCATGCTAGAATTGTATTAACCGGTAACATAATACATGTGTGAATACATAGACAAACAAAGTGTCACTAGTATGCCTCTACTTGACTAGCTCGTTAATCAAAGATGGTTATGTTTCCTAGCCATAGACATGAGTTGTTATTTGATTAACGGGATCACCTCATTAGGAGAATGACGTGATTGACATGACCCATTACGTTAGCTTAGCACCCGATCGTTCAGTATGTTGCTATTGCTTTCTTCATGACTTATACACGTTCCTATGACTATGAGATTATGCAACTCCCGTTTACCGGAGGAACACTTTGTGTGCTACCAAACGTCACAACGTAACTGGGTGATTATAAAGGTGCTCTACAGGTGTCTCCAAAGGTACTTGTTGGGTTGGCGTATTTCGAGAATAGGATTTGTCACTCCGATTGTCGGAGAGGTATCTCTGGGCCCACTCGGTAATGCACATCACTATAAGCCTTGCAAGCATTGTGACTAATGAGTTAGTTGCGGGATGATGTATTACGGAACGAGTAAAGAGACTTGCCGGTAACGAGATTGAACTAGGTATCGAGATACCGACGATCGAATCTCGGGCAAGTAACATACCGATGACAAAGGGAACAACGTATGTTGTTATGCGGTCTGACCGATAAAGATCTTCGTAGAATATGTGGGAGCCAATATGGGCATCCAGGTCCCGCTATTGGTTATTGACCGGAGAGGTGTCTCGGTCATGTCTACATTGTTCTCGAACCCAAAGGGTCCGCACGCTTAAAGTTACGATGACAGTTATATTATGAGTTTATGTGATTTGATGTACCGAAGGTTGTTCGGAGTCCCGGATGTGATCACGGACATGACGAGGAGTCTCGAAATGGTCGAGACGTAAAGATTGATATATTGGACGACTATATTCGGACACCGGAAGTGTTCCGGAGAAGTTTCGGATTAAACCGGAGTGCCGGAGGGTTACCGGAACCCCCCGGGGAAGTATTGGGCCTTAGTGGGCCTTGAGGGGAGAAAGAGGGCAGCAGCCATGAGGTGGTGCGCCCCCTCCCAGAGGAGTCCTAGTTGGACTAGGAGAGGGGGGCGCAGCCCCCTTTCCCTCTCCCTCTCCCTCTCTTTCCTTCCCCCCTTCTTTTCCTAGTAGGACTAGGAAAGGGGAGTCCTACTCCTACTAGGAGGAGGACTCCCCCCCTCTCCTTGGCGCGCCCCATAGGCAGCCGGCCTCCCCTTGCTCCTTTATATACGGGGGCAGGGGGCACCTAAGAACACACTTGATATACGATATTTTAGCCGTGTGCGGTGCCCCCCTCCACCAGATTACACCTCGATAATACCGTCGCGAAGCTTAGGCGAAGCCCTGCGTCGGTGGAACATCATCATCGTCACCACGCCGTCGTGCTGACGAAACTCTCCCTCAACACTCGGCTGGATCGGAGTTCGAGGGACGTCATCGAGCTGAACGTGTGTAGAACTTCGGAGGTGCCGTACGTTCGGTACTTGATCGGTCGGATCGTGAAGACGTTCGACTACATCAACCGCGTTGTGATAACGCTTCCGCTGTCGGTCTACGAGGGTACGTGGACAACACTCTCCCCTCTCGTTGCTATGCATCACCATGATCTTGCGTGTGCGTAGGAAATTTTTTGAAATTACTACGTTCCCCAACAGTGGCATCCGAGCCTGGTTTTATGCGTTGATGCTATGCACGAGTAGAACACAAGTGAGTTGTGGGCGATATAAGTCATACTGCTTACCAGCATGTCATACTTTGGTTCAGCGGTATTGTGAGATGAAGCGGCCCGGACCGACATTACGCGTACGCTTACGCGAGACTGGTTTCACCGTTCGGAGCACTCGTTGCTTAAAGGTGACTGGCGGGTGTCTGTCTCTCTCACTTTAGTTGAACCGAGTGTGGCTACGCCCGGTCCTTGCGAAGGTTAAAACAGCACCAACTTGACAAACTATCGTTGTGGTTTTGATGCGTAGGTAAGAACGGTTCTTGCTAAGCCCGTAGCAGCCACGTAAAACTTGCAACAACAAAGTAGAGGACGTCTAACTTGTTTTTGCAGGGCATGTTGTGATGTGATATGGTCAAGACATGATGTGATATAATGTGTTGTATGAGATGATCATGTTTTGTAACCGAGTTATCGGCAACTGGCAGGAGCCATATGGTTGTCGCTTTATTGTATGAGATGCAATCGCCATGTAATAGTTTTACTTTATCACTAAGCGGTAGCGATAGTCGTAAAAGTAATAAGTTGGCGAGACGACAACGATGCTACGATGGAGATCAAGGTGTCGCGCCGGTGACGATGGCGATCATGACGGTGCTTCGGAGATGGAGATCACAAGCACGGTGCTTCGGAGATGGAGATCACAAGCACAAGATGATGATGGCCATATCATATCACTTATATTGATTGCATGTGATGTTAATCCTTTATGCATCTTATCTTGCTTTGATTGACGGTAGCATTATAAGATGATCTCTCACTAAAATTTCAAGATAAAAGTGTTCTCCCTGAGTATGCACCGTTGCAAAAGTTCTTCGTGCTGAGACACCACGTGTTAATCGGGTGTGATAGGCTCTACGTTCAAATACAACGGGTGCAAAACAGTTGCACACGCGGAATACTCGGGTTAAACTTGACGAGCCTAGCATATACAGATATGGCCTCGGAACACAGAGACCGAAAGGTCGAGCGTGAATCATATAGTAGATATGATCAACATAGTGATGTTCACCATTGAAACTACTCCATCTCACGTGTTAATCGGTCATGGTTTAGTTGCTTTGGATCACGTAATCACTTAGATGATTAGAGAGATGTCTATCTAAGTGGGAGTTCTTAAGTAATATGATTAATTGAACTTAAATTTATCATGAACTTAGTACCTGATAGTATCTTGCTTGTCTATGTTAATTGTAGATATATGGCCCGTGCTGTTGTTCCGTTGAATTTTAATGCGTTCCTTGAGAAAGCTAAGTTGAAAGATGATGGTAGCAATTACACGGACTGGGTCCGTAACTTGAGGATTATCCTCATTGCTGCACAGAAGAATTACGTCCTGGAAGCACCGCTAGGTGCCAGGCCTCCTGCAAGAGCTACACCAGAAGTTATGAACGTCTGGCAAAGCAAAGCTGATGACTACTCAATAGTTCAGTGTGCCATGCTTTACGGCTTAGAACCGGGACTTCAACGACGTTTTGAACGTCATGGAGCATATGAGATGTTCCAGGAGTTGAAGTTAATATTTCAAGCAAATGCCCGGATTGAGAGATATGAAGTCTCCAATAAGTTCTATAGCTGCAAGATGGAAGAGAATAGTTCTGTCAGTGAGCATATACTCAGAATGTCTGGGTATAATAATCACTTGATTCAACTGGGAGTTCAACTTCCGGATGATTGCGTCATTGACAGAATTCTTCAATCACTGCCACCAAGCTACAAGAGCTTCGTGATGAACTATAACATGCAAGGGATGGATAAGACGATTCCCGAGCTCTTCGCAATGCTAAAGGCAGCGGAGGTAGAAATCAAAAAGGAGCATCAAGTGTTGATGGTCAGTAAAACCACTAGTTTCAAGAAAAAGGGCAAAGGGAAGAAGAAAGGGAACTTCAAGAAGAATAGCAAGCAAGTTGCTGTTCAGGAGAAGAAATCCAAGTCTGGACCTAAGCCTGAAACTGAGTGCTTCTACTGTAAGCAGACTGGCCACTGGAAGCGGAACTGCCCCAAGTATTTGGCGGATAAGAAGGATGGCAAGGTTAACAAAGGTATATGTGATATACATGTTATTGATGTGTACCTTACTAATACTCGCAGTAGCACCTGGGTATTTGATACTGGTTCTGTTGCTAATATTTGCAACTCAAAACAGGGGCTACGGATTAAGCGAAGTTTAGCTAAGGACGAGGTGACGATGCGCGTGGGAAATGGTTCCAAAGTCGATGTGATCGCCGTCGGCACGCTACCTCTACATCTACCTTCGGGATTAGTTTTAGACCTAAATAATTGTTATTTGGTGCCAGCGTTGAGCATGAACATTATATCTGGATCTTGTTTAATGCGAGACGGTTATTCATTTAAATCAGAGAATAATGGTTGTTCTATTTATATGAATAATATCTTTTATGGTCATGCACCCTTGAAGAGTGGTCTATTTTTAATGAATCTCGATAGTAGTGATACACATATTCATAATGTTGAAACCAAAAGATGCAGAGTTAATAATGACAGTGCAACTTATTTGTGGCACTGCCGTTTGGGTCATATCGGTGTAAAGCGCATGAAGAAACTCCATACTGATGGAATTTTGGAAACACTTGATTTTGAATCACTTGGTACTTGCGAACCGTGCCTTATGGGCAAGATGACAAAAACACCGTTCTCCGGAACTATGGAGAGAGCAAAAGATTTGTTGGAAATCATACATACAGATGTATGTGGTCCGATGAATATTGAAGCTCGTGGCGGATATCGTTATTTTCTCACCTTCACAGATGATTTGAGCAGATATGGGTATATCTACTTAATGAAACATAAGTCTGAAACATTTGAAAAGTTCAAAGAATTTCAGAGTGAAGTTGAAAATCATCGTAACAAGAAAATAAAATTCCTACGATCTGATCGTGGAGGAGAATATTTGAGTTACGAGTTTGGTCTACATTTGAAACAATGCGGAATAGTTTCGCAACTCACGCCACCCGGAACACCACAGCGTAATGGTGTGTCTGAACGTCGTAATCGCACTTTACTAGATATGGTGCGATCTATGATGTCTCTTACTGATTTACCGCTATCGTTTTGGGGTTATGCTTTAGAGACGGCTGCATTCACTCTAAATAGGACACCATCGAAATCCGTTGAGACGACGCCTTATGAACTATGGTTTGGCAAGAAACCAAAGTTGTCGTATCTTAAAGTTTGGGGTTGCGATGCTTATGTGAAGAAACTTCAACCTGATAAGCTCGAACCTAAATCGGAGAAATGTGTCTTCATAGGATACCCAAAGGAGACCGTTGGGTACACCTTCTATCACAGATCCGAAGGCAAGATATTTGTTGCTAGAAATGGATCCTTTCTAGAGAAGGAGTTTCTCTCGAAAGATGTGAGTGGGAGGAAAGTAGAACTTGATGAGGTAACCGTACCTGCTCCCTTATTGGAAAGTAGATCATCGCAGAGATCAGTTTCTGCGACACCTACACCAAGTAGTGAGGAAGTTAATGATAATGATCATGAAACTTCAGATCAAGTTATTACTGAACTTCGTAGGTCAACTAGATCAAGATCCGCACCAGAGTGGTACGGTAATCCTGTTCTGGAGGTCATGTTACTAGACCATGGCGAACCTACGAACTATGAAGAAGCGATGGTGAGCCCAGATTCCGCAAAATGGCTTGAAGCCATGAAATCCGAGATAGGATCCATGTATGAGAACAAAGTATGGACTTTGGTTGACTTGCCCGATGGTCGGCAAGCCATTGAAAATAAATGGATCTTCAAGAAGAAGACTGACGCTGATGGTAATGTTACTATCTATAAAGCTCGACTTGTTGCGAAAGGTTTTCGACAAGTTCAAGGGATTGACTACGATGAGACCTTCTCACCCGTAGCGATGCTTAAGTCTGTCCGAATCATGTTAGCAATTGCCGCATTTTATGATTATGAAATTTGGCAAATGGATGTCAAAACTGCGTTCCTGAATGGATTTCTGGAAGAAGAGTTGTATATGATGCAACCGGAAGGTTTTGTCGATCCAAAGGGAGCTAACAAAGTGTGCAAGCTCCAGCGATCCATTTATGGACTGGTGCAAGCCTCTCGGAGTTGGAATAAACGCTTTGATAGTGTGATCAAAGCATTTGGTTTTATACAGACTTTTGGAGAAGCCTGTATTTACAAGAAAGTGAGTGGGAGCTCGATAGCATTTCTGATATTATATGTGGATGACATATTACTGATTGGAAATGATATTGAATTTCTGGATAGCATAAAGGGATACTTGAATAAGAGTTTTTCAATGAAAGACCTCGGTGAAGCTGCATATATATTAGGCATTAAGATCTATAGAGATAGATCAAGGCGCTTAATTGGACTTTCACAAAGCACATACCTTGACAAAGTTTTGAAGAAGTTCAAAATGGATCAAGCAAAGAAAGGGTTCTTGCCTGTACTACAAGGTGTGAGATTGAGTAAGACTCAATGCCCGACCACTGCAGAAGATAGAGAGAAGATGAAAGATGTTCCCTATGCTTCAGCCATAGGCTCTATCATGTATGCAATGCTGTGTACCAGACCTGATGTGTCCCTGGCTATAAGTTTAGCAGGGAGGTACCAAAGTAATCCAGGAGTGGATCACTGGACAGCGGTCAAGAACATCCTGAAATACCTGAAAAGGACTAAGGATATGTTTCTCGTATATGGAGGTGACAAAGAGCTCATCGTAAATGGTTACGTTGATGCAAGCTTTGACACTGATCCGGACGATTCGAAATCGCAAACCGGATACGTATTTACATTGAACGGTGGAGCTGTCAGTTGGTGCAGTTCCAAGCAAAGTGTCGTGGCGGGATCTACGTGTGAAGCGGAATACATAGCTGCTTCGGAAGCAGCGAATGAAGGAGTCTGGATGAAGGAGTTCATAACCGATCTAGGTGTCATACCTAGTACATCGGGACCAATGAAAATCTTTTGTGATAATACTGGTGCAATTGCCTTAGCAAAGGAATCCAGATTTCACAAGAGAACCAAGCACATCAGAAGACGCTTCAATTCCATCCGGGATTTAGTCCAGGTGGGAGACATAGAAATTTGCAAGATACATACGGATCTGAATGTAGCAGATCCGTTGACTAAGCCTCTTCCACGAGCAAAACATGATCAGCACCAAGACTCCATGGGTGTAAGAATCATTACTATGTAATCTAGATTATTGACTCTAGTGCAAGTGGGAGACTGAAGGAAATATGCCCTAGAGGCAATAATAAAGTATTATATATTTCCTTGTATCATGATAAATGTTTATTATTCATGCTAGAATTGTATTAACCGGAAACATAATACATGTGTGAATACATAGACAAACAAAGTGTCACTAGTATGCCTCTACTTGACTAGCTCGTTAATCAAAGATGGTTATGTTTCCTAGCCATAGACATGAGTTGTTATTTGATTAACGGGATCACCTCATTAGGAGAATGACGTGATTGACATGACCCATTACGTTAGCTTAGCACCCGATCGTTTAGTATGTTGCTATTGCTTTCTTCATGACTTATACATGTTCCTATGACTATGAGATTATGCAACTCCCGTTTACCGGAGGAACACTTTGTGTGCTACCAAACGTCACAACGTAACTGGGTGATTATAAAGGTGCTCTACAGGTGTCTCCAAAGGTACTTGTTGGGTTGGCGTATTTCGAGATTAGGATTTGTCACTCCGATTGTCGGAGAGGTATCTCTGGGCCCACTCGGTAATGCACATCACTATAAGCCTTGCAAGCATTGTGACTAATGAGTTAGTTGCGGGATGATGTATTACGGAACGAGTAAAGAGACTTGCCGGTAACGAGATTGAACTAGGTATCGAGATACCGACGATCGAATCTCGGGCAAGTAACATACCGATGACAAAGGGAACAACGTATGTTGTTATGCGGTCTGACCGATAAAGATCTTCGTAGAATATGTGGGAGCCAATATGGGCATCCAGGTCCCGCTATTGGTTATTGACCGGAGAGGTGTCTCGGTCATGTCTACATTGTTCTCGAACCCAAAGGGTCCGCACGCTTAAAGTTACGATGACAGTTATATTATGAGTTTATGTGATTTGATGTACCGAAGGTTGTTCGGAGTCCCGGATGTGATCACGGACATGACGAGGAGTCTCGAAATGGTCGAGACGTAAAGATTGATATATTGGACGACTATATTCGGACACCGGAAGTGTTCCGGAGAAGTTTCGGATTAAACCGGAGTGCCGGAGGGTTACCGGAACCCCCCGGGGAAGTATTGGGCCTTAGTGGGCCTTGAGGGGAGAGAGAGGGCAGCAGCCAGGAGGTGGTGCGCCCCCTCCCAGAGGAGTCCTAGTTGGACTAGGAGAGGGGGGCGCAGCCCCCTTTCCCTCTCCCTCTCCCTCTCTTTCCTTCCCCCCTTCTTTTCCTAGTAGGACTTGGAAAGGGGAGTCCTACTCCTACTAGGAGGAGGACTCCCCCCCTCTCCTTGGCGCGCCCCATAGGCAGCCGGCCTCCCCCTTGCTCCTTTATATACGGGGGCAGGGGGGCACCTAAGAACACACTTGATATACGATATTTTAGCCGTGTGCGGTGCCCCCCTCCACCAGATTACACCTCGATAATACCGTCGCGAAGCTTAGACGAAGCCCTGCGTCGGTGGAACATCATCATCGTCACCACGCCGTTGTGCTGACGAAACTCTCCCTCAACACTCGGCTGGATCGGAGTTCGAGGGACGTCATCGAGCTGAACGTGTGTAGAACTTCAGAGGTGCCGTACGTTCGGTACTTGATCGGTCGGATCGTGAAGACGTTCGACTACATCAACCGCGTTGTGATAAACGCTTCCGCTGTCGGTCTACGAGGGTACGTGGACAACCCTCTCCCCTCTCGTTGCTATACATCACCATGATCTTGCGTGTGCGTAGGAAATTTTTTGAAATTACTACGTTCCCTAACACTATCTTCATCACACAAAATATTTAAATCATGCACAACCCCGATGACAAGCCAAGCAATTGTTTCATACTTTTGATGTTCTCAAACCTTTTCAATCTTCACGCAATACATGAGCGTGAGCCATGGACATAGCACTATATGTGGAATAGAAGGGTGGTTGTGGAGAAGACAAAAAGGAGAAGATAGTCTCATATCAACTAGGCGTATTAACGGGCTATGGAGATGGCCATCAATAGATATCAATGTGAGTGAGTAGGGATTGCCATGCAACGGATGCACTAGAGCTATAAGTGTATGAAATCTCAACAAAAGAAACTAAGTGGGTGTGCGTCCAACTCGCTTGCTCACGAAGACCTAGGGCATTTTGAGGAAGCCCATCATTGGAATATACAAGCCAAGTTCTATAATGAAAGATTCCCACTAGTATATGAAAGTGACAACATAGGAGACTCTCTATCATGAAGATCATGGTGCTACTTTGAAGCACAAGTGTGGTAAAAGGATAGTAACATTGTCCCTTCTCTCTTTTTCTCTCATTTTTTTATTTTTTATTTGGGCCTTTTTCTCTTTTTTATGGCCTCTTTTTTTCTTCCTTTTTTTCGTCCGGGGTCTCATCCCGACTTGTGGGGGGAATCATAGTCTCCATCATCCTTTCCTCACTTGGATAATGCTCTAATAATGATGATCATCACACTTCTATTTACTTATAACTCAAGAATTACAACGCAATACTTGAACAAAAATATGACTCTATGTGAATGCCTCCGGCGGTGTACCGGGATATGCAATGAATCAAGAGTGACATGTATGAAAAAATTATGAACGGTGGCTTTGCCACAAATACGATGCCAACTACATGATCATGCAAGGCAATATGACAATGATGAAACGTGTCATACCAAACGGATTAGTGGTAAGTTGCATGGCAATATATCTCGGAATGGCTATGGAAATACCATAATAGGTAGGTATGGTGGCTGTTTTGAGGAAGGTATATGGTGGGTTTATGATACCAGCGAAAGGTGCACGGTATTAGAGAGGCTAGCAATGATGGAAGGGTGAGAGTGCGTATAATCCATGGACTTAACATTAGTCATAAAGAACTCACATACTTATTGCAAAAATCTATTAGTTATTGAAACAAAGTACTACGCGCATGCTCCTAGGGGGATAGATTGGTAGGAAAAGACCATCTCTCAACCCCGACCGCCACTCATAAGGAAGACAATCAATAAATAAATCATGCTCCGACTTCATCACATAACGGTTCACCATACGTGCATGCTGCGGGAATCACAAACTTTAACGCAAGTATCTCTCAAATTCACAACTACTCAACTAGCATGACTCTAATATCACCATCTCCATATCTCAAAACAATCATCAAGTATCAAACTTCTCATAGTATTCAATGCACTTTTATGAAAGTTTTTATTATACCCATCTTGGATGCCTATCATATTAGGACTAATTTTATAACCAAAGCAAATTACCATGCTGTTCTAAAGGACTCTCAAAATAATATAAGTGAAGCATGAGAGATCAATAATTTCTATAAAATAAAACCACCACCGTGCTCTAAAAGATATAAGTGAAGCACTAGAGCAAAACTATCTAACTCAAAAGATATAAGTGAAGCACATAGAGTATTCTAATAAATTCCGATTCGTGTGTGTCTCTCCCAAAAGTTGTGTACAGCAAGAATGATTATGGTCAACTAGAAATCAAAGACTTATATAATACAAGATGCTCCAAGCAAAACACATATCATGTGGTGAATAAAAATATAGCCTCAAGTAAAGTTACCGATGGATGAAGACAAAAGAGGGGATGGCTTCTGGGGCATCCCCAAGCTTAGGCTTTTGTTTGTCCTTGAATTTTACCTTGCGGTGCCTTGGGCATCCCCAAGCTTAGGCTCTTGCCACTCCTTATTCCATAGTCCATCAAATCCTTACCCAAAACTTGAAAACTTCACAACAGAAAACTCAACAGAAAATCTCATGAGCTCCGTTAGTATAAGAAAACAAACCACCACTTAAGGTACTGTAATGAACTCATTATTTATTTATATTGGTGTTAAACCTACTGTATTCCAACTTTTCTATGGTTCATACCCTCCGATACTAGCCATAGATTCATCAAAATAAGCAAACAACACACGAAAAACAGAATCTGTCAAAAACAGAACAGTCTGTAGCAATCAGATTTGTTCGAATACTTCTGGAACTCCAAAAATTCTGAAAAACTAGGACAACCTGGAAAATTTGTATATTGATCTGCTGCAAAAAGAATTCGTATTTTATCGCATTCTGGTGAATTTTAACAATTATTTTTGTGTGCACAAAGTTTCTGTCTTTTTCAGCAAGATCAAACAACTATCACCCAAGAAGATCCTATTGGTTCTACTTGGCACAAACACTAATTAAAACATAAAAACACATCTAAACAGAGGCTAGATGAATTATTTATTACTAAACAGAATCAAAAAGCAAAAAACAAAAATAAAATTGGGTTGCCTCCCAACAAGCGCTATCGTTTAACGCCCCTAGCTAGGCATAAAAGCGAGAATAGATCTAGGTATTACTATCTTTGGTGTTGGGAAAGAAAAGAGAAAATTTCTTATCTATAGCATTTATCTTTCTATTTTGAGAAAGCACGTTGCCATTAATGGTGGAAGAAAGATTAAGCACGCTACGGAAATTTGCATCTAAGCTAGCCTTCATTTGTTTGATAATTTCATTTTGATAAAAGCACAAAAGAGAGGTGGATTCAACCTTCTCACTCATGGGGTGCCCAAATATAGTTTTCATCTTTTCATAGGTATCTATGGGACCCCCCTCAAGAAAACCTTCTTCAAAAATAGAATCTAAAACTTGCTTGAACGAAGAGGGTAAGCCAACATAAAAGATTTTTAGGTATATCTCAATTTGATATTGAGGCACATAGCTAGCTCGGATCCTTAATAACCTATCCCAAGCATCTTTTAAAGATTCATCAAGTAAATAACGAAAAATTCCGGGATCAACTTCATCGAAATTATTCAAACCCTCATTGATAACCCCGGTGGGTCTTTCAATAGCATCATTATTTATGATCCTAGAGAGGACAGAGGGACTATCCAAAGTATTAAAACCCGAGAGAGAACCCTTAGCCCTTATTTATTCAGCCATGGCGAAAGAAAAACAAACGAGAAAAGAGGCGAATAAAACGGCAAAGGTGAAGTGGGGGAGAGGAAAACGAGAGGCAAATTGCAAATAATGTAATGTGAGGGATAAGAGTTTGTGATGGGTACATGGTATGTCTTGACTTGACTTGACTTGGCGTAGATCTCCCCGGCAACGGCGCCAGAAATCGCACGTTGGCGCGAGATCAAATCTTGACTTGACTTGGTGTAAGCCTCCCCGGCAACGGCGCCAGACATCCTTCTTGCTACCTCTTGAGCATGCGTTGGTTTTCCCTTGAAGAGGAAAGGGTGATGCAGCAAAGTAGCGTAAGTATTTCCCTCAGTTTTTGAGAACCAAGGTATCAATCCAGTAGGAGTTTACACGCAAGTCGCCTCGTACCTACACAAACAAATAAGAACCTTGCAACCAACGCGATAAAAGGGTTGTCAATCCCTTCATGACCACTTGCAAAAGTGAGATCTGATAGAGATAATAAGATAAATATTTTTGTTATTTTATGATATAGATTGGAAAGTAAAGATTGCAAAATAAAAGATGGAAGAAATAGCAAATTGATATGAAAATAATATGATGGAAGATAGACTCGGGGGCCATAGGTTTCACTAGTGGCTTCTCTCAAGATAGCATAATTTACGGTGGGTGAACGAATTACTGTCGAGCAATTGATAGAAAAGTGCATAGTTATGAGAATATCTAGGCATGATCATGTATATAGGCATCACGTCCGCAATAAGTAGACCGAAATGATTCTGCATCTACTACTATTACTCCACACATCGACCGACTCCTGCCTGCATCTAGAGTATTAAGTTCATAAGAACAGAGTAACGCATTAAGCAAGATGACATGATGTAGCGGGAAAAACTCAAGCAATATGATATAAACCCCATCTTTTTATCCTCGATGGCAACAATACAATACGTGCCTTCCTACCCCTGCTGTCACTGGGAAAGGACACCGCAAGATTGAACCCAAAGCTAAGCACTTCTCCCATTGCAAGAAAGATCAATCTAGTAGGCCAAACCAAACTGATAATTCGAAGAGACTTGCAAAGATAACAAATCATACATATAAGAATTCAAAGAAGAACCAAATATTGTTCATAG
This sequence comes from Triticum aestivum, assembly GCF_018294505.1. Lineage (NCBI taxonomy): Eukaryota > Viridiplantae > Streptophyta > Magnoliopsida > Poales > Poaceae > Triticum > Triticum aestivum. The sequence goes on along the minus strand of NC_057814.1, from coordinate 368,788,047 downwards.
ATAATCTTGATCATAAACCCACAATTCATCGGATCTCGACAAACACACCGCAAAAAGAATTACATCGAATAGATCTCCAAGAAGATCGAGGAGAACTTTGTATTGAGATCCAAAGAGAGAGAAGAAGCCATCTAGCTAATAACTATGGACCCGAAGGTCTGTGGTAAACTACTCACACATCATCGGAGAGGCTATGGTGTTGATATAGAAGCCCTCTGTGATCGATTCCCCCTCCGGCGGAGCACCAGAAAAGGCCCCAAGATGGGATCTCACGGGTACAGAAGGTTGCGGCAGTGGAAATAGGGTTTTGTGGTGCTCCTGGATGTTTTTGGGGTATATGGGTATATATAGGAGGAAGAAGTATGTCGATGGAGCTGCGAGTAGCCCACAAGGGTGGGGGCGCGCCCTCCTGCCTCGTGGCCTCCTCGCTTCTTTCTTGACGTCCACTCCAAGTCCCCTGGATCACGTTTGTTCCAAAAATAACTCTCCTGAAGGTTTCATTTCGTTTGGATTCCGTTTGATATTCCTTTTCTGTGAAACACTGAAATAGGCAAAAAAAACAGCAATTTGCACTGGGCCTTGGATTAGTAGGTTAGTCCCTAAAATAATATAAAAGTGTATATAAAGCCCATTAAACATCCAAAACAGATAATATAATAGCATGGAACAATAAAAAATTATAGATACGGTGGAGACGTATCAATGCGATATCACCCTGTCATTCTAAGTAAATTTGCATGTGCCACCTCTAAATACTTCAAATAAATATCCTTTTGTGTGTGTCTGGATTGTTCATGGAGCGATAGGAGGTAGTCAATATCTTCCATGCTAAGCGGGTTATTCTCATGATGAGTGTTTATTCACTCGTCCTTGCACGAGAGGGGTGGTAATAGGGATTCCCAGTCCCGAAATCAAATTGCAAATAATTAAACAAAACTCACCCAGGACTGATATTGGTATGGACGGTATCCATAGATTCGGTTAGCCGTGGAGTGTGTTTGTTGGTGGAGGGGGAGTAAACCTTTACTTTTTATCGCTTGGGAACCGCCACTAATGTGTTTAGCATGGAAGATACCGATAACTAATGGTCGCGAAGTAAATAATAAGGGTGCATTTCTCAAAATTTCATTTACCTTTGTTTTAAAATTTGAGCTCTGGCACCGCTGCAAATCACTACTTCCCTCTGCGAAGGGACTATCTATTTACTTTTTTGTTGTGTCATCACCATCTCAAATAAGCGCCAGATCCTGAGAGCACTATTGTCATCCTCATGCATTGGGTGTAGCTAATGTTGGGTGCATCATGACCGGGTCTTTTCTACCATGAATTACAATGTTTAGTCGTTGCTTAAACTTTGGAGGTGCTCTGCATTTTTGTTTTGCAGTCTCGGAAAGGGCTAGCGAGATACCACTATTGTCATATTATATCATTGTTGCTTTGGCCAAGTGTTGCTATTTGAGATATCTTATTATTGCTCGCTAGTTGATTATGCCATTGATATGAGTTAATATAATTTTTAAGAGTTACTGTCGACATGGTTAGTCATGATCTTGCGTGAAAACCTGGGTGCTACTTAAGCTTATTTATGAAAACAAGAGCAAAAGAGTTCGTAAAAGTTTTTCTTTTTCACTTTCAGTTTATCAACTAAATTGCTTGAGGACAAGCAAAGGTTTAAGCTTGGGGAAGTTGATACGTCTCCGTCGTATCTACTTTTGCTAACGCTTTTCCTCTTCTTTTGGACTCTAATTTGCCTGATTTGGATGAAACTAACCTGGATTGACGATGTTTTCAGTACAACTACCATGCTGTTGTTTTTGTGCAGAAATAAAAGTTCTCGGATTGGAAGGAAACTTTGCGAGGATTTTTTATATAATAAAAGAGAATTACTGGAGCCAAGAAGCACCGGAGGGGGGCCCCTGGGTGAGCAGAACCCACTAGGGCGCCCCCCTCCTGGCACGCCCAGGTGGGTTGTGCCCACCTGGTGGCCCCGCAGACCCTGAATCCAACTCTATAAATACCTATTTTTCTAGAAAAAATCAGGGAGAAAGAATTATCGCGTTTCTCAAGACGGAGCCGCCGCCACCTCCTGTTCTTCCTCGGGAGGCCAGATCTGGAGTCTGTTTGGGGCTCCAGAGAGGGGGGTCTTCGATCTTCGTCATCACCAGCCCTTCTCCATCGCCAATTCCATGATGCTCCCCATCGGGAGTGAGTAATTCCTTTGTAGGCTCGTTGGTCGGTGAGGAGTTGGATGAGATTCATCATGTAATCGAGTTAGTTTTGTTAGGGCTTGATCCCTAGTATCCACTATGTTCTGAGATTGATGTTGATATGACTTGCCATGCTTAATGCTTGTCACTTTGGGCCTGGGTCCATGATTTCAGATCTAGACCATTTATGTTATCACCGTTATATCAATGTTCTAGATCCGATCTTGCAAGTTATATTCACCTATTACATGTTATGATCCGCAAACCCCAGAGTGACAATAGTCGGGATAGTTTCCGGTGATGACCGTAGTTTGAGGAGTTCATGTCTTCACTATGTGTTAATGCTTTGTTCCAGTTCTCTATCAAAAGGAGGCCTTAATATCCCTTAGTTTCCAATTGGACCCCGCTGCCACGGGAGGGTAGGAAAAAAGATGCCATGCAAGTTCTTTCCATAAGCATGTATGACTATTTACGGAATACATGCCTACGTTATATTTATGAATTGGAGCTAGTGTCGTATCGCCCTAGGTTATGACTATTATATGATGAATATCATCCAACGATCCACCGATCCAATGCCGACAAATTTCTCTTATATTGTTCTTGCTAAGTCACTACTACTATCGTTACTATTACACTTGCTACAAAATCATTGCTGTCACTATTACTGTTACTATTGTTGTTGCTACTACTATCAAAATTATCATACTACTTTGCTACTGATCACTTTGCTATAGATAATTAATCTCTAGGTGTGGTTGAATTGACAACTCAGCTGCTAATACTTGCAAATATTCTTTGGCTCCCCTTGTGTCGAATCAATAAATTTGGGTTGAATACTCTACCCTCGAAAATTGTGGCGATCGCCTATACTTGTGGGTTATCAAGACCTTTTTCTGGCGGCGTTGCCGGGGAGCATAGCTATATTTGTCGAGTCACATTTTTATCAATTTATCATTATGAAGAATCTGAAGGATACTAAAACCAAGACCGTTCCCTCTAGGACGAGGGGGGTAAGGAACTGCCATCACACTCTGCACTTGATTTACCTTCTGTTTTGAGTAGACTTGCAACACCACCACATGTTATTAATCCTATTATGTCGCAAGTCACTGATGATACTACTTCTGCTATGATTGATACTCATGATGATGCTAGTACCTTGCTTGATTATAATGTGCCACTAGGTGGATTTCTTGATGAACAACTTGCTAGAACTAAAGCTTTTGAGAATGCTGAAACTGATGAAATTGCTGAAACTGATGAAGAGCTTGAAACTGAAAATCTTGAAACACCCATTAGACCTAGTCCTCCTAGATATGAATATCCTAAAATACCGGAAGGTTGTGTTATGTATGAGGAGACAACTAGAGACTTTCTTGCTTGCAATGATAGGGATGACCTAAAGAAATTATTATGTAAACTGGAAGAAAAATCTTTGAATGCTAGAATTAAATGTGATCCTAAGTTTGCTAGTTCACCTATCTTTGTAGATGATAAGGATTATGAATTCTCTGTGGACCCAGAGTTAATTACTTTGGTTGAATATGATCCTTTCCATGGTCAAGAAACTGAAACTGTTGTGGCACACCTTACTAAGCTGAATGAGATAGCCACCCTTTTTGCTCATGATGAGAATATTCGCTACTATTATATTCTCAAATTATTTCCATTCTCATTAAAGGGTGATGCTAAGACTTGGTATAATACTCTTGCTCCTGGTTGTGTGCGTAGTCCCCAGGATATGATTTACTATTTCTCTGAAAAATATTTTCCTGCTCATAAGAAACAAGCTGCCTTACAGGAAATATTTAACTTTGTGAAAATTGAAGAAGAGAGTCTCCCACAAGCTTGGGGGAGGCGTCTCCATTTTCTGAATGCTTTGCCTAATCATCCTCTTAAGAAAAATGAAATACCTGATGTCTTCTATAATGGACTAACCGATGCTTCTAGGTATTTCCTAGATAGTTGTGCTAGTTGTGTTTTCAGGGAACGAACTGTTGAACAAGCTGAAGAATTATTGAATAACATATTGAAAAATTATGATTATTGGACCCTTCGCGAACCACCCCTTAAACCTACTCCAAAGAAGAGGGGTATCTTATATCTCAGTCCTGAAGATATGCAAGAGGCAAAGAAATCTATGAAGGAAAAAGGTATTAAAGTCGAGGATGTCAAAAATTTACCTCCTATTGAAGAAATACATGGGCTTGATACAACACCACCCAAGGTGGTAGAGGTAAATTCTTTAATGAAATTCAATGACAATGATAATCCTTACAATATGCATCCTAGTCAATGCCTTTATGAGTTTGATAATTACATTAGAAAGCAAGATCACTTCAATGCAAATGTTATGAAACAATTGAAATACAATTCCGATATGATTGCTCGCTTGAGTGACTTGTTATTTAGAATTACCCATGATGTTAGAGGTGTAGGAAAGCATGCCTCTATGGTTCAAACTCAACTAGAACAAGTTGCTAAATCTCAAAGAGAATTGCTTGATGAAATGAATAATAATATCAATGATCATGCTGTTAGAGTAATGACTAGAGGAGGTAGAATGACTCAGGAACCACTTTACCCCGAGGGACACCCAAAAAGAATTGAAAAAGACTCTCAAAGACTTAACACTGATGCACCTAGTCCTTCTAAAGAGAAAAACAAAAATGATAGGACTTTGCATGCCTCTAGTGAACCTGAAATAGAAAAACCTCCTGATAATGATAATGATGTTTCTATTTCTGATGCTAAAACTCAATCTGGTAATGAACACTCACCTTCTGATAATGAAAATATAATGATGAGGTTCATGAAGACACTCAAACAAATAATAAGTAAATAGATAATGATGTTGAAATAGAACTAGTTGTTGATCTTGATAACCCAAAACCCAAGAATAAAAGATATGATAGAAGAGACTTTGTTGCTAGAAAACATGGTAAGGAAAGAGAACCATGGGTTCAAAAACCTATGCCCTTTCCACCTAAATCAACTAAGAAGAAAGATGATGAAGAATTTGAACGCTTTGCTGAAATGATTAGGTCAGTCTTTTTGCGCACTCGTTTGACTGATATCTTAAAAATGGCCCCTTATGCAAAGTACATGAAAGACATCATCACCAACAAGAGAAAAATACCAGAAGCTGAAATATCCACCATGCTTGCTAATCATTATTTTAAGGATGGAGTACCTAAAAGCTTGGAGGTCCGGGAATACCAACTATACCTTGCTCCATCAAAAGAAATTATGTGAAAACTGCTTTGTGTGATTTAGGAGCTGGTGTTAGTGTTATGCCTTTCTCTTTATATAAAAGACTTGATTTGAATAAACTCACACCTACTAAAATATCTTTGTAAATGGCTGACAAATCAACTGCCATACCTATAGGTATTTGTGAGGATGTACCCGTTGTCATTGCAAATGTTAGTATCTTAACAGACTTTGTTATACTTGAGATGCCCAAGGACGACAACATGTCGATTATCCTTGGTAGACCCTTTTTGAATACTGCAGGGGCTGTTATTGATTGCAATAAAAGCAAGGTCACTTTTCATATCAATGGTAATGAGCATACGGTGCACTTTCCGAAGAAACAATTCCAAGTGAATGGTATTATTGTTATTGAAAAATCTCTGACAATCACCATTGGAAGTTTTCAACTACCTCTTCCTACTGCCAAAAAGAAATATGAAATGCTTATTGTTGGGGACATTCATATCCCCATTAAGGTAACTTAGTGTTTTACGAAAGTTCTTCGGTTTCATGCTAATCGAAGGTGGTTGTTAATAAGACTTGATCAACCTTATTAATGGATCACTTTTGCGAGGTATGAAGTTGATGAATTTAGTAGGCACTACCTTCTGTCCTTACTTTTATTTTCAGTTTTTCTTAGTTAAATAAAATAAAATGCCATGTTTTATCTGTTTTCTGAATTTCCCGTGCAATAAAAAAATGACCCAAAAATAAAAGTTCTCAGAATGCCCTGAAAATTTGATATGATTTTTTTGAATATTTCTGAATTTATGATGCAAATAACATCACAGGGGGGTGCACCAGGTGGGCACAACCAACCTGGGCGCGTCAGCAGCCCCAAGCGCGCCCTGGTGGGTTGTGGTCCCCACGTGGGCCCACTCACTTATCTCTTTACCCCATGTCATCACCTACCTCCAGAAAAAAATCACCATTGCTCTCTCTCTCTCTCGTGTTCTTGCTCTCAAACCCGCGGATTTCGATCTCTTTGCTCGAAGCTCCGTTTCCGAAACTGTTTTGGGGGATTGCTACTTGGTATGTGACTCCTCCATTGGTCCAATTAATTTTTGCTTTAGTGGTTTATATTTTGAATAATTAGCTACTCTTGGTGCTGATGTAGTTGAGCTTGCATGTTGAATTCTTAGAGTTGTAAGTAGTTTGAATGCTTGTTATGGCCTCTATGCATCCCTATGAGTAGTTTCTATCAATCTTGTGAATTTTTGTTGAGAAAAATTTTGTGCACTAAAAATTTCAGAATTTTTTCATAGGAAAAAGATGAGTTTCTTTAGGAAGTTCGCTTCCAAGAAGAATTCCAAGGGAGTTACTAGGGAGTCGTCGGAAAATGACCTCCGCACCCGGAGAATGGCGGAGGTACGGCCGTGCGAATGGCCGCGCAACCCATTCATGGATGGAGCCGGAATCCGTCAAGAGTTTGCACAATTTGCTGCTAATGCCGGCCTCACGAACTTCATCACAGCTGAGTGTGAACAGTATCATCTCCTCACAAATTCATTTGTGCAAAGTTTTCATTTCATAAGTAGGAATGATCCTCCTGAAGTGCAGTTTAATTTATATGTTGAAACCCGTCAGATACCACTTACTGAATTTTGTGACATATGCTTGATCCCTTCTGACGGGGATTTAAGAGAGCCTAGGCCCACAGCGTTTGATGGTTTTTACCGCACTCTGTCAGTGGGGGATGAGAGAGGGGTGTCGGGTGTCACCGCCACTAGTTTGAAGTTTACTTCTGGGCATTATTTTGCTTTGTTCATTGCTAAGTGCTTAATTTCTAGGGAGAAGGTCGGCGCACTTTGTGCTCCGGACTTCGCCATCTTATGCCGTGCACAATACAGCAACAACACCTACAGCCTAGGGGCTATCATTGCATGTCACATGCACCTTAATAGATCCAAGGGTGAAATTCATGGTGGTATTTATGCTACTCGCTTAGCGAGTCACTTTAACGTTCAGATTTGCCAACATGGCTATCGCATGCCCAAGGTTAACTTAGATCGCCAGGCTATGGCTGATCATCAGTTTACTGATAGCAAGGACACTGACATTCTTGTTGCCTACAACCTGATTTTTAGTGAGAACACTCGTGATAATATTTTGTTGCTTTCACTAGCTTTGTTTGATCCTATTTCCAGGAGCGGATACAGGATCATGCCAGAGGATATCACTACCTACCGGAACGCCCAGGCAGCAGCAGAGGAGGAACCTTAGGAGTGGGACCCTCAGGTGCCCGCTCCACAACACTTCAACTGGGACCCGAGGGTTACTACGAGTGGTGATTACCAAGTTAGGCCAAAAGCCTAAGCTTGGGACAGTATGTATTTCCACTGAAATTACATTCATTGTTCGCACATTTTATTCCAGTTGTCGGCGTCCACACTTTTTCATTGTATCATCCATGCTAGATTTATATTCTCGCCTTCTTCTCGTGTGTTTGAAAAACTTTGAGAAAATACAAAAATATTTCCTGCTTCTTTTCGGTTTTTCTTCCTAGTTTAATTAGATGCAATATTAAAAGAAAACCCAAAAAGATTTCTTGATTCTTCTTCTAGCTTGTTGGGAGCTTTCTCGTGTAAATAGTTTTTACCATTTTTGTTTTTCCTTCTTTAATTTGCTTTCTTCTAGAAAAACTTAAAACTCCAAAAATATTTCACTGTCCGCCAATTCGGCGAGCGGGTACGTCCCCTCCGAGGTCTCCTCAGCGGGGTGGCCACGCGGAGGGCTGCACCACCAAAAAACAATCAATCTACGTTCTACCAGGGACTACTAAAGAATAAGGCAATTGAAAATGCTACGATATCTACCTGGTCGCATGGGGCTTGACCATAGGTTCCCTCTCTGAAACCTTTTCGGACGCTTCAGACTCCTCATCGGAGTCCGAGCTATCGGATAGGACCGGCTTAGGCCGGCATTGTCTCTTCGGGGCCGGAGAAGGTTGAACCTCCTCGGCGTCGCTGGACGCCGCCCTCTTCTTAGAGTGCGAGGAGGTGCTTTCCTCCTCGTCCTCATCCTCGCCCCCTCCTGTGCGGATAGGGCCGCAGTGTCTTCGGATCGGTTGTCTGGACGAGCCCTGCGACAGAGGCCCTCCCTGGCTTCCGGCATCTCCGTCTTCTTGCCCTTCTTGTCAGGCGCCTTGTATGGTACCATGACCAACAACTTCCCTAGCTGTTCGAATCGGGGGCCCTCTGGCAGCGGCGCTGGGCCGCTGATGTTCTCGGCCTTGGCAAGCCAACCCTGCAAAATCCACATAAAGAGGTTCGGATCAAATCATACGGTGGGAATATTCAAACTCATGTTAAGAAGACCTTCTTCAGAGGGGTCGCAGCGTTAAGGCCGATGTCCTCCCACTCGACCGCCCAATCCTTCTGCGGTTTGAATAACAGACCCCACACTTTCTTGTGGGTCGTGCCTAAAAGATGTTGCACGGTGGCAGGATCTTCGGGGTCATACTCCCACATTGGCTTGGCCCTCTCCTGACAGGGGAGGAGTCGACACTTGAGCATGATCTGGGTCATGTTAACCAGCTTCGCGTCGGTCCCCATTATGCTGAAGATGCACTTCTGCAGCACCTTCAAGTCATCAGCAGACCCCCAGTCCAGGCTCTTGGTGGTCCATGAGGCCAGCCTGGTAGGGGGTCCGGACCTGAATGCGGGAGTTCCCGCCCAGGCTGCTCCCCTTGGCTCGGTGATGTAGAACCATTCCTTTTGCCACACCTTAACAGTGTCGATGAACTTGCCCTCCGACCATGGGACCCGCATCAATTTGCTGATCATGGCCCCGCCATAGTCCGCTTGTTCTCCACCAACCACCTTGGGATTGACATTGAACACCTTTAGCCATAGGTCGAAGTGTGGTCGGACCCGGAGGTGAGCCTCGCGGAAGATAATAAAGGACGAGATGTGAAGGAGGGAGTTGGGGGCTAGATCATGAAAATATAGCTCGTCAACATCAACCCCCTCATGAAGGGGTGCAGGGGAAATCCAAGCCCCCTAAGGAAATGGGGAGGAATACAAAACTTTCGCCCGGCCTGGGCATAGGGACAATCTGGCCGGCTTCAGGGGCCTGATGGGCGACGTTGGCCGACAGGTAGCCGGCTAGCTTCAGCTCCAGGATGTCTCTATCTGTGACAATGGAGGCGTCCCACTTCCTGTTGGCACCGGATCCGGCCATGGCTGAAGGGGACGGAGTGGGATTTGCTGTGGAAGCAGAGAAAAGGGGCGTTGGAGCCCGGAAGATCTGCGTGAGCGGAAGATGGAAGAAGGCGTGGGATGTTGACTATTGTAGCTCCCCTTTATAGGCTATTAATAAGCCAAGAGTCCCTTTTTTCACGTCGTTGGCTTCTCGACTTTCCGATACGCTCGCAATGTTATGTGCGGGGTGGGGAATCGAAATCATTGATCATATCCCCTGAAAGGCGGGGCACGATCTCCACCTTGAGGAGACGTGCCAAACATGGCGTCAGCCTCGAGTCGTGCTTCGAGAAATACTAACCGCTCGGTGTTATGGCTGAATGCGACTCTTCGAGAAAAAGTTGTCAGATGAAGGTGCAGTTTACACTTGAACAATTTATTGCCTTCGTGGCTAAGTAAAATGGTCGTTTCGGATTTCGGACATCGCTTGACTCCGAACATGAACAAGCACACTGGAGAACTCGCCTCGCAAGCCGAATATTGTTGGGTGAGCGGATGCCGGACACAAGCCTTGGCGTTGGAGGCAAGTTCGGGGGATATAGAGGGAGTTATGGACTAAGGGGTCTTCGGGGAGCTGGCTCATCGAATATGGGCCAGACTGGTGAAGCCATACAGCGACAGGAGGTCTATGAAGCCATGGTGTGCCCTCCAAGTCAAGGATAGGCAAGATCTCTTTTTCCCTTATTGCAATCTATCTATGGTAACCCTAACCCTACTGGTGTCTATATAAACTGAGGGTTGTAGTCTTTAGGGTGAGAGCTACGTTCATCACCTCATCACCTTAGGGTTTAGCTCATGCTGATCTCGAGGTATATCTACTGTGTAACCATACTATACATCCAATACAATCAAGCAGGATGTAAGGTATTACCTCTTCGAGAGGGCCAAACCTGGGTAAACACCATGTTCATCGTCCCTTGTTCCCCATCGATCTCAGATCACAGCTCGGGACCCCCTCCCCCGAGGTCTGCCATTTTTGACACCGACAAACGGTAAGAAAAACTTAGTTCTCCTAGCCACCAAAATAGACATGAGGGATGTTAGTGAGAGTGATGCGGAGCATCCCACGGTCATCCCACTGGACCAACCTTCGTATCCCCAAGTGCCAAGTGGACCGATGACACGAGCACGTGCAAGAGCTATCGAGACCGAGGTGACATCTCTCCTCACTCAAGTCCCTTTCGAATCACATGAGACATGGCTACTACCTCAAACGGAGACACTTTGCGTACTTAAGTACCAATGAACCAGGCATGGAGAAGCTAAGGAGTAAGGCCGAACAATGGGGGGAGAACAACGCAAAGATGGAGAAGAAAGGGAGCAGGATAGAGCTTGCCCGGATGATCCAGACCCCCATCCGGACGATCTGTACCAAGCCTAGATGAGCCGGACCTCCTTCCGAACGATCCGGGTAATGTGCTCAAAGACAATAGCGTGCCCCTCGACGAAGCTGGCTCATCTGGGACTCTACCCAGATCATCCAAACCTAGCCAGACGTCCATAGTAGGTCCAGGACATCCGAGCCAGCCACAACGACCTAGTCGGACCATCGGGGTAACCGCCCGGATCATCGAGACCGGCATCCAGATCGTCCGGCCCTTGCCTGCATGCATGACTCGGGCGAGGCCCATGTACACCTTTACTCCCCTAGACTATATGTACTCATCTCCTACCTACGTTTTAGGGTTAGCTAAGTGATAACTCATATCTAGAGATTGAGTTTTCTCCTCCACTACCACTCCCATGGAGTTCAAGACCTCCATGTGAGAAGATCCCCTAGTGGATTCAAGACCCCCTTGTGGCAAGATCCATTTAGGATTCAAGACCTCTCTCCTTCAAGGATCAGGATGAAGTAGCTACCCTTTTCCACCTACTTGTGTTGGACTTGGATCCTTGTATCTCCTCTTTGTGCATGTGGATTTAGCAGATGTGTGATTGGACCTGTTCTATTTGAGTGTTCATCTTGTGTTCTTCCATTGTTTGCTGTCTTCCCCCCTCCAAGTGTGAAAAGATATCCCTCTAGGGTTCCACACTACATCCTCTTGGTATCATGAGCAAGATTGATTCACATCTTGGAGTCCCTGCCCCCACTTTCTAGCCTAATTTTGTGTGTTTTTGTCCAATTTCGATAATCCCACAAAAAGAGCCATACCAAAAAAATTGATTTGTTTTTTGGTTTGTTGGTTTGATGATGTTTAGTTGATTTTGATCCGTGGATTCGCTGTATTGCAAGTGGATCTAGCATTCCCCACCACGAAATCCACCCCAAAATCACCCTAAATTTTCTTTTCTCCCCAATTTTCGTGTTCATCCCAAGCCCTAACTCGCCTGTGTTGACCCGCCCGGACGGTCTGGACACAATCTGGATGGTTGACCTGCCCGTACTATGCGAACGAACTCGGGGAAGACTTTGATGGAAGATGAGGAGAAAACTATGGCACTATTCTTGAATGGATTCAAGCATCCCGTTAAGAAAATCGCCGATTTCCAAACGTACACCAGCCTCCTTGAGCTAGTGCACCGAGCTACCAAGACGGAGCGACGAGTGCAAGATAACCTCAAGTACGCCAAGTACTCTTCCGAGACCTATGGTCCATACACTCAAGCTTCAACAACCACGACACCGTCTACCATGACTAAAACTTGACCAAGCATCGGTGACAAGTCAAGCTACAAGAAACCTATGACATCTTTGAGTCGTCCTCCTACTACAAGCAACTATATGCCAAGAGCTTCATCATCAACTATTCCAACTGGTGAGACCATCAAGACGAGTTCCATAAAATGTTTCGCATGCCAAGGCTGAGGCCACAAGACATTTGAGTGCCCCAGTCGGCGCACCATGATCGCCAATGATAACGGCACTTGCGACTCCATGAGCGAAGAAGAAATGGAAGAACTTGAGTATGTAGCCATGCACCGTCAAGTGAATGAAGAAGAAGACGCTCAAGTCTTTTATGACAATGATTTGAGCCCCGCTCTTGTTGTCTCCAAGGTCTTGACACTTCAGCAACAATAAGACGAAGACCAACGTTGACATATCTTCCACACCAAAGCGGGCATCACTCGACGTTCCATCAAGGTCATCATCGACGGCGGAAGTTGCCACAATTTGGCAAGCGAAGAATTATGCTCCAAGCTACAATTATTCAATAAGAAGAACCCTCGCCCCTACAAGGTCCAATGGCTTAGTGACTCCGGCACCATTCAAGTGGAGCACACCGTTCGAGTGTCCTTCAAGACTGGCGCATACGAAGACTCGTTGGAGTGTGATGTGGTTCCTATGTCTGTGTGACATCTCCTCCTAGGAAGGCCTTGGCAATTCGACCGTGGTGTCATCCACAATGGATGAACCAATCACTATAGCTTCAAGATGAAGGGCAAGGACTACGTTCTTTGACCCATGTCGCTAAGTCAAGTCACCATCAACAAGCAAGCTTCAACCCATCATGGAGACAATAGAGAGCAAGCGAACCACCAAAAACAGAGTGAGCGCCACAAGCCAAAATTGAGTGACTCCATGATGAGCGACAAGAAAAACCTTGTGGTTTTAGCCACCAAAAGAGAGATGAGGAATGTGCGTGAGAGCCCATCGAGTGTTCTTCACTTTGTACTTGTGCGCAAAGATGAAGCGGTGAGGACTAATACTACACAACATCTACCTTTAGTGTTGTCTCATTTATTGCAGGAATTCGCATATGTGTTCTCCGATGAGCTACATCCTGGACTTCCTCCACTTTGCAGAATTGAACACATCATCGACCTAATTTCCGGCACACCTTTACCGAACAAGGCACCATACCGCGTCCACTCCGACGAGACAAAAGAGATACAAAGGCAAGTGCAACGTATCATGGTAAATGGGTATTTACGCGAGAGCTTAAGTCCATGTGTCGTTATCACATGTGTTCCGATTGTCGTCCCGTCAATGCTATTACCGCTAGATACCGTCATCCCATTTCACTCCTTGATGGCATGCTAGATGAAGTTAGTGGAGCTACCATTTTCTCAAAAATTGACCTTAAAAGTGGCTAATATCGAGTTCGCATGCAAGAGGGTGTTGAATGGAAAACATCTTTTAAAACCAAATTTGGCTTATATGAATGGTTGGTCATGCCTATGGGCTTGTCTCAAGCACCTAGCACTTTTATGCATGTGATGCATTATGTTCTTCACAAATACATTGGCATATGTGTTGTTGTCGGAGTTATTGGCCATGGGTAGCCTCATCTGCCCCCCATGGCATTTCAAGACACTGGGGCCAACTGCGCCCCTCAAACCTCCATGTGTGACCGCCGCCTTCTTGAGCCGGCAGGTCCAAACGGCCGGCTGCCGGAAGGCGGCGGACCCCAGAAGACGGCCATGAAGCGGGCCGCCTCCTAGCAGGTGGCCTCCAGAGGGGTTGACTCCTAGCAGGCGGCCCCAAGCACCCTCAAAGTCTGTGCCCTCTTGGGCACGACAAGACGGGGCATGGTTACAGCGAAGCCTGCCACCCCCAAATCCAGGACGGGTCGTGGCCACAGTGCGCCGTACTAGCCGGAGATCTCGTGCGCGGCGCGACACTGTGGCCCCTCCGCCCGTGACATCACTCAAGTCAGAAGGGCCACGCCCCCACGACGGGCTATCGGTACGGCCCACAGGCGGCGGGCCTGGCCAGCCGGCCGAGGGGGAAGCCGGCGCCCAGAGGGTGGCCCTTCCCCCTCCTAGAAGTTTGTGTGCCATTAACCAGAAGAGACGGGGAATGGCTATAGTGAACGCCCGCTAGGCGGCGGGACTGTAGCCACGCCTTCCCCCACAAAGCAAGCATCATTAGAGGCACAACAACAGTAACAAGCAGCCGGCAGGACCCGCAAGCGGCCGGCGCGGCTTGTCGGCTAAGTGCAAGACAGCCGGCGGGGCCCACCAGTCGGCGGGCCCCAGCAGCCAGCGGAGAAGCCGGCCACAAGAGACACTGACGGCCTGGGCCTACACCCGGCCAGTTTACCATTGTACCCCTGGGGGTAGGCCTATATAAACCCCCCAGGACAGCCATGCAAAGGGTTCAGATCCTTAGACTTCACAACCACATACATAGAGAGAGGAGAGAGCTAGCCTTGCCCTTCTTCCTCCTCTAGCAAACAACTCAAGGAGCAACTTGTAGCTACTTGTTGAGATAGTGATCATGCGGAGACCCCGCAGAGCAGGACTAGGGGTGTTATCTCCTAGGAGAGCCCCGAACCGGGGTAAAGTTCGCCGGCGTACGTGTCTACGCCTCATCCCACTTCCTTTCACCGGCGACGTCTTACTATCCCCCACCATGATAAGCCACCTGTTGGCATATGTCGCACCAAAACACCGACATTTGGCGCCCACCGTGGGGCTAGGTGCACCGTCGTTCGAAGACCTGTTCTGGACGAGAACCCTCTTCCTCCCTGGCGAGCGCAGCTAGCCGGGCACCCCGGATGGCGTTTGCGCCGACGCGCTGCATGGCGCGGAGGTTTCCAGCGTGGCAAGCTGCCTCGCCGACCTTGTTGGCGAGATCCGCCTCTCCGACGAGCCTGCGTCCGACGCAGGCACTGACGGCCCGGAGAGCCGCCTCGTCAGCCTCCTCGACCAGCACCACGTCGCCAATGAGCCGGCCGTCAACTTGGAGTTGGTTGGCTCCACCGACCGATGCTTGTCGACTCCGACACGGCATCCCTCGACGCGTTCCCCACCAATGTGGTGGTCGTCGACGATCCTCTCCCTCGCGCCGACAGCGGTGGCAGCACCGTCACGGAAGTGCTCGTCATCAGCCACGATGGAGCTTCCGGTGACGGTGCCCGAGATCCGCTCGAGGCAGCACTGCGAGACATGTCTGCACCCATCGCAGAAGTCGCCGACGCCGAGACGCTGGAAGCCCGCCGCGTCCAACTCGTCGAGAGCGCCAAGAAGCTAGCCAGCATGAGACGCCTTTCGGAGGCTTTCCAGCGCGAGATGGACCACGCTGTTGGCGGCACGCCGGCTCCTGGCGGGCCCAGCCGCATCGGCACGGTCCGGCAACATGGCGCGGCCATTGCCAGCATGTTCGGAGCAGACCGCCCCGTCTACGCCACGCCCATGGAGAACATACGAGCTGCCCAGGCGGCAGCAGATGAGCTGGACAACCTCGAGGGTGACGAGCGTCGCCACATGACGAAGCACGTCCAGCGGCTCATTGACGCGGCTGCCGAGCAGCAAGAAGTCGGCTGCCGCACCGAAGCACCCAACCGGCGGAACGACGACCCGCCTTCCCGCCGAGAGCATGGCGCGACAACTCGGAGGGCTATCGAGTACTTCACCGCCGGGTGCAGAGAAGGCACCCTGCTCAAGCACAAACTCCTCTGCGACGAGCCAACGACCATCGACGAGCTGCTGATCATAGCGGACAAGTACGCCACGGCCGACTCCTCCATGAAGACGGAGATTCAAGTTGATGCATCCGACAAAGTGGCTCCTCAGGCCCCTTGGACTCCGGCTGGTGACACCAGTAGGCGTCAGCAGCAAAGCGACAACAAGCGCAAGGCGCCACAGCTGGCTTCCACCAGCCGGCAAGTGGCGACAGTCGAAGACCAGCAGCCGGAGGGGCAGCCTGCTCCCAAACGTCAGAGAGGCGGCAAGCCAAATTGGTCGCCCGCCTTCTCCTATGAGCAAACCCTTGATGCACCCTGCAAGTTTCACAGCGGCGCGAAGCCGTCCAACCACATCACTCAGAAGTGTCACTGGCTCACCTGAATCTCCAAGGGCGAAGGGTTGCTGCCTCCTCTGCCTGCTGGCCAGCCGCCACCGCCTCCTCCTCCGCAGCAGGCGGCCCGGCCAGTAGCCGCCATCCAAGACGAGTACCCAGAAGAACAAGGAGCCTACGTCATCTTCACTAGTGTGGCCGACGACCGGCGCAGCCGTCGCCAACAGTCTCAAGAAGTGAACGCCGTAGCTACTGAAGCCCCAGATTTCATGCACTGGTCAGAAAAGCCAATCAGTTGGAGCCGAGCTGATCACCCGGAAGTAATGCCTTCTCCGGGTTCTTACGCTCTGGTGTTCGAAGCCACCTTTGCCACGGAGAGGCGAGCTGCTCGCTTCTCCTGAGTCCTGATAGATGGCGACAGCAGCATCAACATCCTGTACCGCGACACTATGGAGAAGTTGAATATCAAACCGAAGCATCTCCTGCCCAGTCAGACTGTCTTCCATGGCATAGTTCCTGGCCTTTATCACTCACCAATCGGCAAGATCAAGATAGATGTCCTCTTTGGAGACAAAGATCATTTCCGCCGAGAGCCCGTCTGGTTTGAAGTACTTGACCTTGAGAGCCCTTACCACGCACTGCTTGGCCGACCTGCCTTGGCCAAATTCATGGCGGTGCCACACTATGCTTACCTCAAAATGAAGGTGCCAAGCACCAAAGGGGTTATTACCATCTCCGGCGATTACGAGAAGTCGTCCACCTATGCAGCCGCTAGTAGTCGGCTGGCTGAGTCCCTTGTGATCGCTGCCGAGAAGCGGCTCCTTGACCGAGTTGTGGCCATGGCCGGCAAGCAGCCGGACATGTCCCCTGATCCCAAGGAATCGGAAGCTGATGGTTCCTTCAAGCCAGCCAAGGAGACAAAGAAGATACCGTTGGACCCAGAGCACCCGGAGAGGTACACTGTCATAGGTGCAAACCTTGACAACAAATAGGAAAGCGAGCTCGTCAATTTCCTCCGTGAGAATCGGGACATCTTTGCATGGTATCCCAAAGACATGCCCGGTGTTCCGACGGATCTCGCCGAGCACAAGCTACACATCCGACCTGATGCCAAACCAGTCAAGCAGCCCCTCCGCCGCTTGTCGGAGGAGAAGAGAAGAATTGTTGGTGAAGAGATAGCCCGGCTCCTAGCAGCCGACTTCATTATGGAAGTGTTCTATCCAGATTGGCTGGCCAACCCAGTCCTTGTATTGAAGAAGAACAACAAGTAGCGCATGTGTATTGATTATACTAGCCTCAACAAAGATTGCCCCAAAGATCCATTTGCCTTGCCAAGGATTGACCAAGTGATCGACTCCACAGCCGGATGCGAGCTGTTGAGTTTTTTGGATGCATATTCAGGGTACCACCAGATCAAGTTGAACCTGGCTGATAGGCTGAAGACCTCTTTCATCACGCCATTCGGAGCCTTCTGCTATCTGACGATGATGTTCGGCTTGAGGAATACCGGCGCCACGTTTCAGCGTTGCATGCAGAAGTGCCTCCTCAAGCAGCTCGGTAGAAACGCCCGTCTATGTGGACGATGTTGTGGTGAAGACGGAGAAGCGAGGGACCCTCCTAGAAGATCTCAAGGAGACTTTTGAAAATCTGCGCCGATTTCAGATCAAGCTCAACCCAGAGAAGTGCGTGTTCGGAGTACCAGCCGGCCAGCTCCTCAGCTTACTGGTCTCCGAACGCGGCATCGAGTGCAACCCTGTGAAGATCAAGGCCATCAAGAGAATGGAGAAGCCTACCCGACTAAGAGATGTCCAAAAGTTCACTGGCTACCTGGCGTCCATCAGCCGTTTCATCAGTCGGCTAGGCGAGAAGGCACTTCCCCTGTACCAGCTCCTGAAGAAAACCACTCACTTCGAGTGGAATGACAAGGTGGATGAGGCTTTTCTCCAGCTCAAGAAGATGTTGACCACGCCGCCTGTCCTGGCCGCGCCGGCTGCTAAGGAGCCCATGCTCCTCTACATCGCCGCCACCAGCCGGGTGGTCAACACAATCATAGTAGTTGAGCGCGAGGAAGACGGCAAGGTTCTGCCGGTCCAGAGACCGGTGTATTATCTGAGTGAAGTGTTGTCAGCTTCCAAGCAAAACTACCCCCACTACCAGAAGATGTGCTACGGCGTGCACTTTACCGCCAAGAAGTTAAAGCCATATTTTCAAGAGCACCCCATCACGGTTGTTTGCACTACCCCGCTTGCTGAGATCATTAGCAGCCGAGATGCTTCAGGCCGAGTGGCCAAATGGGCAATTGAGTTGGCTCCCCACACCATCTTCTACCAGCCTCGCACCACCATCAAGTCCCAAGCGCTGGCCGACTTCCTCGTCGACTGGGCCGAGACCCAGCACCTGCCGCCAGCGCCGGACTCCACCCATTGGCGGATGCACTTTGATGGTTCAAAGATGCGCACCAGTTTGGGATCCGGCATTGTCCTCACCTCTCCCAAAGGCGACAAGCTCAGATACACACTGCAAATCCATTTTTCCGCCTCCAACAATGTGGCCGAGTATGAGGCACTAGTACACGGACTCCGGCTTGCCAAAGAGCTCGGCATTCGCCGGATTCTGTGCTACGGTGACTCCGACTTGGTGGTCCAACAGTCGTCAGGCGACTGGGACGCCAAGGATGCAAACATGGCAAGCTACCGCTTCCTTGTCCAGCAACTCAGCGGATATTTTGAGGGGTGCGAGTTCCTTCATGTGCCACGGAACGACAATGAGCTAGTTGATACCCTGGCACAGATCGGCTCCACCCGTCAAGCAATACCAGCCTGCGTTTCACTCCAGTACCTCCGCAAGCTGTCAATCAAGCCTTCTCCAGAATCAGAGTCTATCTTCGTGCCGGCTGCTCCTGAAACAGTCGGATCCGACTCAAAGGTTGTTGCAGTCGGCTCGGGGACTTCGGCAGGCGGCTCGGGGACTGCAGCAGTCGCACCCGGCCCGAGGACTTCAGATCCTGGCCCGGGGACTGCAGCAGTCGGCTCGGGGACTTCAATGACACAGCAAGCAGCGGCCGACTCCAACCCGCCACCGCCCAGCCCAACCGCCCTTGTAAGAGTGGCCACAGTGGCAGTAGAAGAAATTCAAGCACCATCATGGGCAGAACCCATCCTCAATTTTCTGGTCAACAAAGAGCTGCCAACTGATGAGATCTCGGCCCGACAGGTGCAACGTCGGGCAGCAGCATACACCATCGTCAACAGGGAACTTGTGAGGCGCAGTGTCACAGGTGTGTACCAGTGCTGTGTTGAGCCAGAGAAGGGCCAAGCAATCCTCAAGGATATCCATCAAGGCGAGTGTGGCCACCATGCGGCCTCAAGATCACTTGTGGCCAAAGCTTTTTGCCCTGGTTTCTTTTGGCTGACTGCTCTAGAAGATGCCAAAGACTTGGTGAAAAAATGCAAAGGGTGCCAGAAGTTCAGTTCCAAGCAACATCTGCCAGCTTCCGCACTCAAGACCATTCCCCTTGCCTGGCCTTTTGTCGTCTGGGGACTGGACATGGTGGGACCGTTCAAGATAGCACGCGGCGGCATGACTCATCTGCTCATCGCTGTGGACAAATTCACCAAGTGGATAGAAGCAAAGCCAATCAAGAAGCTGAACGGTCCGACTGTTGTGACTCTCATCGCAGACATCACCACTCGGTACGGCGTACCGCACAACATCATCACCGACAATGGCACAAATTTTGCCAAAGGCGCCCTGGCCCGTTTCTATGTGACGCAGGGCATCCGACTAGACTTAGCGTCCGTTGCCCACCCACAGTCAAACGGCCAAGTTGAGCAAGCAAACGGCCTCATTTTGTCCGGAATCAAGCCCCGACTGGTCGAGCCTCCGGAGCATTCGGCCGGCTGCTGGCTTGACGAGCTGCCGGCCGTCCTCTGGAGTCTGCGCACCACTCCAAACAAGTCAACCGGCTTCACGCCCTTCTTCCTTGTATATGGTGCCCAGACTGTCACCCCAACTGACATCGAGTTCGACTCACCTCGCGTCACCATGTACACGGAGGCGGAGGCAAAGGAAGCTCGAGAAGACGACGTCGATCTGCTGGACGAGGGTCGGCTGTTGGCACTCAGTCGGTCCGCCATCTACCAGCAGGGCCTACGCCGCTACCACAGTCGGTAGGTCAAGCCAAGATCCTTTCAAGAGGGAGACCTTGTGCTTTGGCTGATCCAGCGAATAGCCGGCCAGCACAAGCTCTCGGCCCCTTGGGAAGGCCCTTTCATCATCAGCAAAGCCTTAGGCAACGACGCCTACTATCTGATCGATGCCCAGAAGCCCAGGGCGCACAAGAGGGACGACTCCAGTAAGGAAACAGAGCGCCAATGGAATGCAAATCTCCTTCGGAGATTTTACAGTTGATGCAGTATGTACCACGCTACCTTTTGTATTAAGTACGAAGACTTCGGGTCCCTCGAGGAGCACTCAAGGGCTACCCCTTTTTTATCTATATGATAAGTATTATGCCTATGAATGTGTTATTTCATTCCTCCGCCTGAAACCGGGTTCGACTAGTCGGCCCGGGGGCTTGCCGCCTTGTACTATGTCGGTGTTTCCTGCAGTTGGACAAGTAATGTGCAAGCACCTAAGCCCTCTCTTGCCACAAGCCACAGCACGCAGAGCGGCTGTTCGCTTGGCAAGAGTTAAAAGCAAGAAATAGTGCACACATGAAAAATGGCTAAGGATCAAAGCATCTACATAGGACAAGCCGGCCATTCGCCTCACCGACCGGCTGCTGAGCAGCCAGTCGGCCGGCTTTCTAATAGCTTGCAACGTTCCAATCGGCCAAAGTACTTGTCCTCCCACAATGGTGAAATACTGGACCAGGCCGCAGTCTGCTGAGCGGCTGTCCGGCTGGCAAGTAGGAAACCAGGGGAGGGCGGCAAAGGAAAAAAGCCAAGGAACGAAAAGCAAGAAAAGTCGGAACTCGGCAAAAGTACAGCTTGTACGTGAAATAATTTACATACCAAAAGGCCATCGGCCAATATTCAACATAGTTTGAGTACACCCCGCGGGTGGAATTGTGCAAATTTAACAAAGTTTGTTGAGGAAACTACTAAGCAGGAAAAGCTACGATAAATCGGAGGCCTAGACCAAAGGGGCAGCAGGCGAGTCCGGCAGGTTGGTGGACTCGGGGGCGCCGGCTGGTGGAGTGGTCGGCTGGCGAGTCTCGGCTTGGCCACTTTCAGCGGCAGTCGGCGTGCTGGCACGCGGCTCGATGCTGGAAGCACGGTCGAGTTGAGGCTGGCCGTCCGCTCTGACCTCCGGCGCGCCGTCTTCATCATCCTCATCTTCCTCGTCTTCCCCTTCGTCGCTGGAGGCAATCTCCTCTGCCGAGTCTTCGCCATTGTCCGGGTTGAGTCTGAACCATTCTGGCGGCGCCTCGGCGCCGTTCTCGTTCAGCTCAGGGACGAAGTCGCCGGTGTTGGTGTACTCGGCGATCGCCCCCGCGCGAATGGTGAGATCACGCTCCACCGCCGCCAGCTCGGCACCGGCCTCCTGCCGAAACGTGGCCAACTGGGCTAGATCTAGCCCAGGATACCACGCCTTGGCAAACTCCAAGGCCCGCCGTGCTCCTGCTCGGGGTGCGGAGCCCTTCCACGCCTCAAGACGGCCGACGGCCACTTCCAACCAGTCGGCAGTCCGACTGGGCATGCGTGGGGCTTGCCTGTTTGGCCAGAGGGCGGAGACCGCCTGGGCCCCAACACGCTGCAGCCGGCGGAGCATCCGGTGGGCCGGCTAGAGATGAGCTTGAATGCTGAAGAACTGCTCGCCAAAGGGTCCGAGGGGCGTCGGCGGCAATCTACGCGCCTTCCGCCCTTCGCTCCTCACGGCGAGCCGCAATGGCCTGGTCGGCGATGAGGGAATGGCCGGGGAAGAAATCTGCACAAACGAATGAAGAGTCAGAAGCTAGAAGTCGGCTCGCTCGACAGCTGGCAGTTGAGAGAAGAGAAGGAAGCTCACCATCGACTATGTCTTCAATCTTGCCATAGCCGGCAGTGAGCGCCGCCTCCGTCTCAGCCCAGCCGGAGCGCTCGGTTTCAAACTCAGCCAGGAGCTTGGCTTTGTTGTCCTCCGCCTGCTTCAGGGCCGCCTTTTGAAGCTCCGCCTGGTCCTTCAGTTCCTTGACCAGGCGGTCGTGCTCCTGGGCTATCCTGTTGCACTCGTCCTCCTTGGCACGCAGTGCGGAGTTGGCTTCACCCAGTTGCTGCTGCAAGACGGCATTAGTCCCTGCAAGAACAAGAAAGAAAAGATATCAACAAATCGAGGAAGAAGAAAAGTAATTACCGGAAGATCCGACCTGACTGCTCAGCAGTCGGCTCGCATCTCGGGGACTACAGCCCACGGGTGCGCTGATGCGCCCCCGCAGAGAAAAGAAGATGGAGTGCTTACTCCGGCTTTCCATCAAATCGGCGGTCCGACAGTCCAGCTCCCGGATGTTGGCGTTGAAGGTGGCCGCGCGGATGTTGTGGTAATCCTGCAATGCGGCAACAGAATGAGAAGTGAGCTAGAGCTCAGAGCCCACTATGAAGTTCCAAGCCGCCTGCTCAGCAGCCGGGCCAGAACTCGGGGACTACACCCAGTGGGTGCGCTAGCGCGCCCCCACCGAAGATTACAGGAACCAAAAGCAAAAAGCAAGTCACGTACCCGGACGGTGGCCCACGTCTTCACGAACGCCTTCATGCATTGCGAGAGGGCGGCGGCTTCGGCCTTGAAGTCGGCCTGAACATCTCGCGCCACCTTGATCAAGGCGCTCGTTCCGCCCCCGTGCACCCATTCTGCCGGCGCGGTGCTGGTAGCATCGGCTTCAGGGGTCGATGAGTTGGCGCTCCCGATCTTCATCGGCCTCGGCGCTGATGCCGCTTTCTCCATCCGATGGCGCACTGGAGTGCGGGCCGTAGGAGCCGAGCCCACCACCAGCTTGCCTCCGGCTGGCGTCACCAATGGGGCGGCCGGCTGGCTGCCCTGCGCATTCGCAGTCGGTGGTTGCGGAGGCACTTCCACCTCTGGCAAGACGACGTCGCCGCCTTCGCTCTCCCTGACCGGCTGTTCACCGCCGGCTCCCCCAGCCGGCACCAAGAACTCTGGCGCTGGTGGCGCAGAGCGCAGGGGGGTGATGAGATGCGGGATCTTTAGGCGTGCGGCGTCCTCCGCCCCTCCCTTGGTCGCGGCGTCGGCTTGGGCCTTGGCCGCCGCATCCACGTCCGCGTGTGCCGCCTTGGCTACGGCCGCCTTGTCGGCCTTCGCCTTCTTGGCGGCGGCTTCCTTCTCCTCCTGCACCTCCCATGCGTTCCTCTCCTGCGCCTCCCGGAGATCGGCGGCCGGGTCTATGCGGCATTTGTTGGTGGAGCCCTCCGCCGTCCTGACGACGGAGGCCGAGGTCGACCGCTCAAGAGAGAGCGGGGCCCTGCTCAAGAAAAGGATGGGAAGGAGACTCAGAAGGAGTCGACAAGGTAAAAGAATAAAAGAAGACACAAGAAAGGTTGAGGACTTACACCGACACCATCGGAGGCTGCTTGGGGGCCTTCTGGAACTTGGCCGCCTTCGCGGCGGCCTCGCACTGCTTGGTCGCAGTGGCCGTGTTCTTGGCCGCGGCGGCCGAGTGCTTGGCCTTCTTGGGGTGGCTGTCGAATAGCAGCACACCTCGGCGCTTCAGCCCACCGCCTGGTGCGGTTGGTGCGGCTGAGGAGCTTGTGCCCGCCCTGTCGAAAGGCGGCGGGCGGCGCGGCGCCTCCTCCTCCTCGTCGTCATCCGACCAATCTTCCACACCTCCTCCTCCTCCGGAGCCGCCTGCTCCACCACCACCACCTGTGGCGTCGTCTTCCAGGGCGGCCGCCCCCAAGTCGGGGTCCGCCACGTCGCTCACATCCTGGTCCGGCATGAAGTCAACGTTGGCCTCCAACTGGAGGGGGAGGACCTGCATCATGGTCGGGCTGATCAGCCGGCAAGGGAGAAGCTAGCGAGAAAGAAGCCAGCAAAAGAGAACCCGGCAAAAGAGAGCCCGGCAAGAGAAAATAACATAACTGAGAGCTTACCATAGGCGGCAGATCTACGCGGGAGTACGGCCGCTTGCTGAACTGCCACCCCTCCGGCTCGAGCTTGAGGTTGACAATCTCGTTCACCAAATAGGCCACCTCGGCAGTCGGCATCTCCTTGGTGCACATCCGACATGGGTCGTGATGCCCACTCATCGGGCTGATGATGTGAGGCCGGCCTTGGAGCGGGAGGACTCGGCGCACCACGAAGGCGAACAGCAAGTCGGCCGCCTTGAGGCCCTCCGACTCCTTCATCACCTTGAGGCGGGCGATGGCGGCGGAGGCGTCGGGCGACAGCGGCTTCGGCTTGAAGCCCCAGTTGGTGCGGGGCTCAGCAGGCGGCCCAGCCACGTATTCCGGCAAGTTGATGTAGTCAATCGCCGGGTTGACGTTCTTCACGTAGAAGTACGACTTCTGCCATAGCTTCACCGACTGTATCAGCTTGATGGCCGGGAAGGCGTTCCTAGCACCCGGACGCCGCACGGCGATGAAAGCACCGCACTGAGCCGCCTCCTCCCTCGCGGAGGTGCCGAGCTTGGTGTAGAAGAAAGCCCCCCAAAGCTCGAGGGTGGGGAGAATGCCGAGGTACCCCTCGCAGAGGGTGACGAAAGCAGACATCAGCACCACCGTATTGGTGTGAGGTGGTGCGGCTGAAGTCGATAGAAGGCAAGGAACGAGCGAAGGAAGCCGCTCGCCGGCAGGCCGAAACCGCGGAGGAAGTGCGAGCAAAAGATGACGCGCTCGCCTTCCTCCGGTGCCGGTGAGATCTCGTCGGCGGGCGGCACGCGCGTCCTGAGGTAGCCCGCGCCGGGCATCCGCCGCATGTCGCGAAGGAAGGTGAGGTGATCCTCATGGACGTTGCAGCCGTCCCAGTCGCCGGAGCGCTCCATGACAGCCCGAACTCGATGAGGATGAACGGCGGCGACGAGCGCGCGAGCTCTCCGCGAAGCAGAGAGAGGGCTTGAGGAGGAGAAGCTCGAGGGCGACGGCGATCTGCGGCAGCGCTTCGACGGAGCACGAGTGTGGCGGCGATGAAGAAGAGGCAAAAGCAAGAGGAGGCAAGGGAGAGGGGAGCGCGCTTGCCTCTGCCGCTCCTCTCCTCCCCCAATTTATAGCCCCCGGCTGCGAAGCCGAGGGGGCGGGGCGTGGGGTCGTGGGATTAACTGCGCCCACGTTCCCACGAACCCGCATTTACCGCGCGGTAAAAGCGCGTGGTAACGGCGCGTGGGATCCCAACCGCCCCGCCTCGGCCGCTGCGGATCCGCACGCGCGTCGAGGCCCAGTAGTGGCGGGCCCGGCCTACAGCATGTCCCGTCATGCTTGTGGGCTGGCAGGCCAGCCTGGTTGGCTGACGCCGCGTGGCGTGCGAGTGGCGGGCGGCTAGCCTAGATGCCTAGCTAGCGCGCCACCTGGTTCCCGCCTTGGCAATTCAAAATTCATCAGGCAGCCGTTTGCCGCGTCCGACTCCTAGCAGCCAGCATACCAGAAGACGGACAAGACGAGCAAACAAGACTATACAGAGTTGGAAGCTGCTGGGGCACCCCGCCTCATCAGCCGCAGCGACCCACCAGCTTCGGGGACTACTGTCGGAGTTATTGGCCATGGGTAGCCTCATCTGCCCCCCATGGAATTTCAAGACATCGGGGCCAACTGTGCCTCTCAAACCTCCATGCGTGACCGCCGCCTTCTTGAGGCCGGCAGGTCCAAACGGCCGGCTACCGGAAGGCGGCGGACCCCAGAAGACGTCCACGAAGCGGGCCACCTCCTGGCAGGCGGCCCCAAGCGCCCTCAAAGTCTGTGCCCTCTTGGGCACGACAAGACGGGGCGTGGCTACAACGAAGCCTACCACCCCCAAATCCAGGACGGGTCGTGGCCACAGTGCGCCGTACTAGCCGGAGATCTCCTGCGCGGCGCGGCACTGTGGCCCCTCCGCCCGTGACATCACTCAAGTCAGAAGGGCCACGCCCCCACGACGGGCTGTCGATACGGCCCGCAGGCGGTGGGCCCTAACCTGCCAGCGAGAAGCTAGAAGGCGGCAAGCCTAGCCAGCCGGCCGAGGGGGAAGCCGGCGCCCAGAGGGCGGCCCTCCCCCTCCTAGAAGTTTGTGCGCCATTGACCAGAAGAGACGGGGAATGGCTACAGTGAACGCCCGCCATACGGCGGGACTGTAGCCACGCCTTCCCCGACAAAAGCAAGCATCATTAGAGGCACAGCAACAGTAACAAGTAGCCGGCAGGACCCGCAAGCGACGGGCGCCGCCTGTCGGCTAAGTATAAGACAGTCGGCGGGGCCCACCAGTCGGCGGGCCCCAGCAGCCAGCGGAGAAGTCGGCCACAAGAGACACTGACGGCCTGGGCCTACACCCGGCCAGTTTACCATTGTACCCCTGGGGGGAAGGCCTATATAAACCCCCCAGGGCACCCATGCAAAGTGTCCAGATCCTTAGACTGCACAACCACATACATAGAGAGAGGAGAGAGCTAGCCTTGCCCTTCTTCCTCCTCTAGCAAACAGCTCAAGGAGCAACTTGTAGCTACTTGTTGAGATAGTGATCATGCGGAGACCCCGCAGAGCAGGACTAGGGGCGTTATCTCCTAGGAGAGCCCCGAACCTGGGTAAAGTTCACCGGCATGCGTGTCTACGCCTCATCCTACTTCCTGGCACCGGCGACGTCTTACTATCCCCCACCATGATAAGCCACCCGTTGGCATATGTCGCACCAAAACCCCGACAGTTATGGTATACTTTAATGATATACTTGTGTTTAGCGAATCTCTTAAAGATCATGTCAGACATCTTAGGGATGTATTGCAAGTTCTTAGAAATGAGCGACTATATGCTAACATGGACATATGCATTTTTGGTGTTGACAAACTTGTTTTCTTGGGATTTGTTGTTTCCTCTAAGGTCATTCAAGTAGATGAAGTTAAAAGTGATGCTATTAAAACTTGGCCACACAAATTTGCAACAAGTGCGTAGTTTCCTTGTCCTAGCCGTTTTCTATCGTCGATTTGTTAAGGACTTTAGCACTATTGCATCACCATTGCACGCATTAAGTAAGAAGAATGCACCATTTGTTTCGGGACCTTCCCAAGACACCACATTCCATGAGCTTAAAAACTTGCTTACACATGCTCCATTGCTTGCATTACCCAATTTTGAGAGAACTTTTGAAGTGCATTGCGACGCTAGAGGTAATGGCATATGAGGCATGTTAATGCAAGAGGAACGCCCCATTGCATACTTTAGCGAAAAACTTTCCGGAGTGCAACTTAACTATCCCATTAATGACAAGGAGTTATATGCTTTAGTGCGAGTCTTGCATGTGTGGGAACATTATCTTCGCCCTCGTGAATTTGTCATCCAGAGGATCATGAGATGCTTAAAAACCTTAAGGGTCAACAAAATTGAATAAGCGATATGCCAAATGGAGTGAGTTCATTGATTCATTTCCTTCTGTTATCAAGTATATCAAGGGCAAAGTGAATGTAGTAGAGGATGCTCTTTCCCACAAATGCATGCTAGTTACTAAATTTGAATTGAGTGTAATTGGATTTGAGCACATTAAAGACTTGTATGTTCATGATACTTCATTTCCTATTCCTTGTGCCAAATGCTTAACACATGCATCTTGGGAGCGCTATTATATCAATAATGATTACCTAATGCGTGCTAACAAACTTTGTATCCCCGAGTTTCTCTTCGATTGTTACATTTGCAAGAGGCTCGCGGTGGAGGACTTATGGGACACTTTGGACGCGACAAGAAATTCACTACGCTTTCCAACAACTACTTTTGGCCCAAGATGTTTTGCGACGTCTCATGTTACACCAACCGGTGCTCTACATGTCGCAAAGCTAAGTCTACCGCTCATCCATGGTCTCCGTATGCCACTCCCTATTTCATACCACCAATGGGAAGATATTAGTATGAAATTAGTGCTTGGTTTACTTAGAACTCAAACTGGAAAAGATACGGTATTTGTCGTTGTGGACCGTTTCTCTAAGATGGAACATTTTATTCCATGCAACAAGGTAGACGATGCTTCACATGTTCCAAATATCTTTTGTAGGGAAATCTTGAGATTACATGGAGTGCCCAAGACGATTGTGTCATACAGCGACATCAAGTTTCTTAGCTACTTTTGGAAGACACTATGCACCAAGCTTGGAATCAAAGTATTCTTCTCATCAGCATACCATCCACAAACAGACGGCCAAACGGAGGTCACCAAACGGACGCTCTCTACACTCCTCTGCATGTTGATCAAAAAGAACATCAAGGAGTGGGAGGAATGCTTACCCATCATCGAGTACGCCTACAATCGAGCAAGACACTCTACTACTGGCAAGTCCCCCTTCGAGGTCGTCTATGACTTCAACCCATTGTCCCCATTGGACATTCTAGCGCTACCACTACAAGAGTGAATCAAAATGGACGTGAGTGCATGAGCAAGTTATCTCAGGAACGTGCATGAAGATACAAGGCACACGATCGGGCACCAAGTACAACGCCTTGCGACCAAGATCAACACAAACAAGCACCCTATGGTGTTCAACCCCGGAGATTTTGTGTGGCTACACCAACACAAAGAACGCTTCCCCAATGAGCGCAAGTCCAAGCTACTACCATGAGCCGATGGCCCTTTTAAGGTGCTAGCACACTACCACAACAATGCATGCAAGTGTTGGGAAATGTTGCATGGAAAACAAAAAAATTCTACGCACACGCAAGATCTATCCATGGAGATGCATAGCAATGAGAGGGGAGTGTGTCTACGTATCCTCATAGACCATAAGCGGAAGCGTTTGTTAACGCGGTTGATGTAGTCAAACTTCTTCATGATCCAACCGATCGAGTACCGAACATATGGCACCTCCGCGTTCAGCACACATTCAGCTCGGTGGCATCCTCGCCTTCTTGATCCAGCAAGACGGTGCTGTAGTGGATGAGTTCTGGCAGCACGATGGCGTGGTGACGGTGGTGGTTATGCTATCTCCGCAGGGCTTCGCCTAAGCACTACGAAAATATGACCGAGGGACGAAACTGTGGAGGGGGCGCCGCACACGGCTAAGAGATTTCGTGGCTTGGGCTCCTGCCCCAAGTAGGCCCGAATCCTACTTGGGCTCCTGCCCTGGCCGCGCCCCCTCCCCCTTACCATATATACCGGAGGGGGAAAGGAAAGGGGGGAGAGGGAAGGAAGGGGGAGACCGAATCCCCCTCCTTCCTTTCTCCCATAGGCCGACTGCCCTAGGGGGGTGCGCCAGCCCCTTGTGGGCTGGTGTGCTCCCCTCTAATGGCCCAATAGGCCCATCATCCTCCCGGGGGTGTCTGGAACCCCTTCCGGCGATCCGATGACTACCCGGTGCATTCCGAAACTCTTCCAGTGTCCAAATAGTATCGTCCTATATATCAATCTTTACCTCCGAACCATTTTGGAGCTCCTCGTCATGTCCGTGATCTAATCTGGGACTTCGAACAACATTCGTTCACCAAATCATATAACTCATATAACACTATATCATCAACGAACGTTAAGCGTGCGGACCCTACGGGTTCGAGAACTATGTAGACCTGACCGAGACATCTCTCCGGTCAATAACCAATAGCGGAACCTAGATGCCCATATTGGTTCCTACATATTCTACGAAGATCTTTATAGGTCGAACCTTTATGACAACATACATATTTCCCTTTGTCTGTCGGTATGTTACTTGCCCAAGATTCGATCGTCGGTATCTTCATACCAAGTTCAATCTTGTTACCGGCAAGTCTCTTTACTCATTCCGTAATACATCATCTTGCAACTAACTCCTTAGTCACTTTCCTTGCAAGGCTTCTTATGATGTGTATTACCGAGAGGGCCTAGAGATACCACTCCGATACTCAGAGTGACAAATCCAAATATCGCTCCATGCCAACTCAACAAACACCTTCAGAGATACATGTAGAGCATATTTATGATCACCAGTTACGTTGTGACGTTTGATAGCACACAAGGTATTCCTCCGGTATACGGGAGTTGCATGATCACATGGTTGAAGGAACATGTATTTGACATTCAAGAAAGCAGTAGCAATAAACTGAACGATCATATGCTAAGCTAACAGATGGGTCTTGTCCATCACATCATTCCCCTAATGATGCGGTCCCGTTATCAAATGACAACACATGTCTATGGTCTGGAAACCTTAACCATGTCTGATCAATGAGCTAGTCTAGTAGAGGCTTACTAGGGACATGGTATTTGTTTATGTTTTCACACATGTATTTAAGTTTCCGATCAATACAATTCTAGCATGAATAATCAACCTTTATCATGAATAAGGAAATATAAAATAACAACTTTATTATTGCCTCTAGGGCATATTTCCTTCAACAAGATCGACATTCCATGCAACTAGTACAACATGAGTGACATCTTCAATGTCAAGGACCTATCTCACTTACATGGTGATGAGGATTTTGATCCAAGGTCGGATCTTTCCCGGGGGGAGATGATGCGGGGCATCCCACGGTCATCCCAATGGACCTACCTTCATCTCCCCAATTGCTAAGTGGACCGATGACACGAGCACGTGCAAGAGCTATCGAGACCAACGTGACATCTCTCTTCGCTCAATTCCCTTTCAAATCACATGAGACATGGCTACTACCTCAAACGGAGACACTTTGCATACTCAAGTACCAAGGAACCATCCATGGAAAAGCTAAGGAGCAAGGCCGAATGATGGAGGGAGAAGAACGCGAGGACGGAGAAGAAACGGAGCAATGCAGAGCTTGCCCGGATGAACCACGCTTCCATTCAGACAAACCAGACCAACCCAGATGAGCCGGACCTCCTTCCAGACAATTGGGTAATGTGCCCGAAGACAATAGCACGCCCCTCGATGAAGCAGCATCATCCGGGACTCCACCAAGATCATACGGACCCAGTCGGACGTCCGGACCAGGTCCTGGACATCCCGGCCAGCCACATCGACCTAGCCGAACCATCTGAGTGACCAACCGTCATCCGAATCATCTCTCCCTTGCCTGCATGCATGACTTGAGCCGAGGCCCATGTCCCCTTCACTCCCCTAGACTATATATACTCGTCTCCTACCCACGTTTTAGGGTTAGCTAAGTGATAGCTCATATCTAGAGATTGAGTTTTGCTCATCCACTACCACTCCCATGGAGTTCAAGACCTCCACGTGAGAAGAACCCCTAGTGGATTCAAGACCCCCTTGTGGGAACATCCATCATGGATTCAAGACCTCTCTCCTTCAAGGATTGGGATGAACTAGCTACCCTTTGTCACCTACTTGTGTTGGATTTGGATCCTTGTATCTCCTCTTTATCTATGTGGATTTAGCATATGTGTGATTGGATCTTGTCTATTTGAGTGTTCATCTTGTGTTCCTATCTTGTTTGCTCTCTTTCCCCCTCCAAGTGTGGAAAGGTCTCCCTCTAGGGTTCCACACTACATCAGAGAGCCCATCGAGCGTACTTCACTTTTCGTATGTATTTTGCAAATCTCTATGTCTCCATCCTTGACCTTTTCACGAATGGAGTTGAAGCGTCTGTTTATGTGTTTGGTTCTCTTGTAAAACCTGGATTCCTTCACTAAGACAATTGCTCCAGTATTGTCAAAAAAGATTTTCATTGGACCCGATGCACTGGGTATAACACCCAGATCGAATATGAACTCCTTCATCCAGACTCCTTCATGTTTTGCTTCTGAAGGAGCTATGTACTCTGCTTCACACGTAGATCCTGCCATGACGCTCTGCTTGCAACTGCACCAACTGACAGCTCCACCAATCAATATAAATACGTATTCGACTTGTGACTTAGAGTCATCCGGATCAGTGTCGAAGCTAGCATCGACGTAACCATTTACGACGAGCTCTTCATCACCTCCATAAACGAGAAACATATCCTTAGTCCTCTTCAGGTACTTCAAGATGTTTTTGACCGCTGTCTAGTGATCCACTCCTGGATTACTTTGGTACCTCCCTGCCAAACTTATGGAGAGGCACACATCAGGTCTGCTACACATCATAGCATACATGATAGAACCTATGGCTGAGGCATAGGGAATGACTTTCATTTTCTATCTATCTTCTGCAGTGGTCGGGCTTTGAGTTTGACTCAATTTCACACCTTGTAACACAGGCAAGAACCCTTTCTTTGACTGATCCATTTTGAACTTCTTCAAAACTTTGTCAAGGTATGTGCTTTGTGAAAGTCCTATTAAGCGTCTCGATCTATCCCTATAGATCTTGATGCCCAATATATAAGCAGCTTCACCGAGGTCTTTCATTGAAAAATTCTTATTCAAGTATCCTTTTATGCTATCCAGAAATTCTATATCATTTCCAATCAACAATACGTCATCCACATATAATATCATAAATGCTACAGAGCTCCCACTCACTTTCTTGTAAATACAGGCTTCACCATAAGTCTGTATAAATCCATATGCTTTGATCACCTCATCAAAGTGTATATTCCAACTCCGAGATGCTTGCACCAGTCCATAGATGGATCACTAGAGCTTGCACACTTTGTTAGCACCTATTGGATCGACAAAACCTTCTGGTTGCATCATATACAACTCTTCTTTAAGAAATCCATTAAGGAATGCAGTTTTGACGTCCATTTGCTAGATTTCATAATTATAAAATGCGGCAATTGCTAACATGATTCGGACTGACTTAAGCATCGCTACGGGTGGGAAAGTCTCATCATAGTCAACCCCTTGAACTTGTCAAAAACCTTTCACGCCAAGTCGAGCTGTGTTAGTGACATTACCATCAGCGTCTGTCTTTTATTGAAGATCCATTTATTCTCAATGGCTTGCTGATCATCGTCCAAGTCCACAAAAGTCCATGTTTTGTTCTCATACATGGATCCTATCTCAGATTTCATGGCCTCGAGCCATTTATCGGAATCTGGGCTCATCATAGCTTCGTCATAGTTCGTAGGTTCGCCATGGTCTAATAACGTGACTTCCAGGACAGGATTACCGTACCACTCTGGTACGAAACATGCTCTATTCGACCTACGAGGTCTAGTAGTAACTTGATCCGAAGTTTCATGATCAACATCATTAGCTTCCTCTCTAGTTGGTGTAGGCATCACGGGAGCGGATTTCTCTGATGTGCTACTTTCCAATTTGAGAGAAGGTACAATTACCTCATCAAGTTCTACTTTCCTCCCACTCACTTCTTTCGAGAGAAACTCCTTCTCTAGAAAGGATCCATTCTTAGCAACAAAGATCTTGCCTTCGGATCTGTGGTAGAAGGTGCACCCAATCATTTCCTCAGGGTATCCTATGAAGACGCACTTCTCCGATTTGGGTTCGAGCTTATCAGGCTGAAGCCTTTTGACATAAGTGTCGTGATACGTCCATTTTGCATCATGTTTTCTTACTGATATCTATAATGTTTTTTATCCATAATAATGCTATTTGGAGTAATTCTAATTCCTTTTCTCTCATAATATGCAAGGTATACACAAAGAGGGAGAATTCCGGCAGCTGGAAATCTGGATCTGGAAAAGCTACGTCAGGCTACCTATTTTGCACAACTCCAAACAAGCTGAAACTTCAAGGAGATTTTTTATGGAATATTTAAGGAATATTGGAGCAAATAACTACCAGAGGGGGCCCACTAGGTGGGCACAACCCACCTGGGCGCGCCAGGGAGCCCAGGCGCACCCTGATGGGTTGTGCTCACCCAGGCCCACCTCTAGTGCCCATCTTCTGGTATATAGGTCATTTTGACCTAGAAATAATAAGGGGAGGACTTTCGGGACGGAGCGCCGCCGTCTCGAGGCAGAACTTGGGCAGGAACACTTTTGCCCTCCGGCGGAGTGATTCGGTCGGGGGAACTTCCCTCCCGGAGGGGGGAATCATCGTCATCATCATCACCTACAACTCTCCCATCTTGGGGAGGGAAATCTACATCAACATCTTCAACAACACCATCTCATCTCAAACCCTAGTTCATCTCTTGTGTTCAATCTTGTTACCGGAACTATAGATTGGTGCTGGTGGGTGACTAGTAGTGTTGATTACATCTTGTAGTTGATTACTATATGGTTTATTCGGTGGAAGATTATATGTTCAGATCCAATATGCTATTTAATACCCCTCTGATCTTGAGCATGATTATTATTTGTGAGTAGTTACTTTTGTTCTTGAGGTCACGGGAGAAATCATGTTGCAAGTAATCATGTGAATTTGATATGTGTTCGATATTTTGATAGTATGTATGTTGTGATTCCCTTAGTGGTGTCATGTGAACGTCGACTACATGACACTTCACCATATTTGGGCCTAAGGGAATGCATTCTGGAGTAGCAATTAGATGATGGGTTGCGAGAGTGACAGAAGCTTAAACCCCAGTTTATGCGCTATTCCGTAAGGGACCGATTGGATCCAAAAGTTTAATGCTATGGTTAGAATTTATTCTTAATACTTTTCTCATAGTTGCGGATGCTTGCAGGTGGGTTAATCATAAGTAGGAGGTTTGTTCAAGTAAGAACAGCACCTAAGCACCGGTCCACCCACATATCAAATTATCAAAGTACCGAACACGAATTAAACCAACATGATGAAAGTGACTAGATGAAATTCCCGTGTACCCTCAAGAACGCTTTGCTTATCATAAGAGACCGTTTTGGCCTATCCTTTGCCTCAAAAGGATTGGGCTACCTTGCTGCACTTTTTTCACTACTATCGTTACTTGCTCGTTACAAATTATCTTGCTATCAAACTACTCCGCTACTTACAATTTCAGTACTTGCAGATATTACCTTGCTGAAAACCACTTGTCATTTCCTTCTGCTCCTCGTTGGGTTCGACACTCTTACTTATCGGAAAGAGCTACAATTGATCCCATATACTTGTGGGTCATCAAGGCTATTTTCTGGCGCTGTTGTCGGGGAGTGAAGCGCCTTTGGTAAGTGGAATTTGGTAAGGAAACATTTATATAGTGTGCTGAAATTTAATGTTACTTCTTACTACGGAAAACAATCCTTTGAGGGCTTTGTTCGGGGTATCTTCACCTTGACCGGAACCACAATTAGCTACCTCTCAACCTACTGCACCTACTGAAAATATTGAATATGAAATTCCTTCGGGTATGATAGAACAACTGCTAGCTAATCCTTATGCAGGAGATGGAACCGAACATCCTGATATGCACTTGATATATGTAGAAAAAAATTGTGGATTGTTCAACTTGCAGGTTTACCCAGAGATGAGGTTATGAAGAAGGTTTTCCCTTTATATTTGAAGGGAAAAGCATTGGCATGGTATAGGCTATGCGATGATATTGGATCTTGGAATTGGAATCGATTGAAATTGGAGTTCTACCAAAAAAATTATCCTATGCATCTAGTTCATCGTGATCGGAATTATATATATAATTTTTGGCCTCGTGAAGGAGAAAGTATCGCTCTAGCTTGGGGGAGGCTTAAGTCAATGTTATATTCATGCCCCAATCATGAGCTCTCGAGAGAAATTATTATCCAGAATTTTTATGCTCGGCTTTCTCGTAATGATCAAACCATGCTTGATACTTGTTGTGCTGGTTCTTTTATGAAGAAGACTATTGAATTCCGGTGGGATCTTTTGGAAAGAATTAAACGCAACTCTGATGATTGGGAACTCGATGAAGGTAAA
Source organism: Triticum aestivum (assembly GCF_018294505.1). Classification (NCBI taxonomy): domain Eukaryota; kingdom Viridiplantae; phylum Streptophyta; class Magnoliopsida; order Poales; family Poaceae; genus Triticum; species Triticum aestivum. Next base: position 368,751,937 of record NC_057814.1, on the reverse strand, counting down.
GATTCAGGTATCAAAATTAAATATGATTGTGTTAAATCTTTTATGGATACCGATGCTTTTCAAAAGTTTAGCACTAAATATGGACTTGACTCTGAGATAGTAGCCTCCTTTTGTGAATCATTTGCTACTCATGTTGATCTCCCTAAAGAGAAGTGGTTTAAATATCACCCACCTATTAAAGAAGAAATCAAGGAACTAGTACCAGTTAAACAAGAAACTATACTTTACAATGTTGATCCAGTTGTTCCTTCTGCTTATATTGAGAAAACACCTTTCCTTGTTAGGATAAAGGAACATGCTAATGTTTCAACTGTGGTTAACAAAAGCTATATTAGAACACCTAAACCAGATGAACAAATTAAAGTAGAACCTAGTATTGCTATGGTTAAAGATCTCTTGGAAGAAGATATGGATGGGCATGTTATTTACTTCTGTGAAGAAGCTGCTAGAATTGACAACCCTGATAAAAAGGATAAACATAGACCTGTAGTTGGCATGCCCGTCATCTCAGTTAAAATAGGAGATCACTATTATCATGGTTTATGTGACATAGGTGCTAGTGTGAGTGCTATTCCTTACACCTTATATCAAGAAATTATGAAAGACATAGCACCCGCAGAGATAGAAGACATAGATCTTACTATTAAACTTGCTAATAGAGACATTATATCACCAATTGGGATTATTAGAGATGTTGAAGTCTTGTGTGGGAAAATAAAATACCCTACTGATTTTCTTGTTCTTGGTTCCCCACAAGATGACTTTTGTCCCATTATCTTTGGTAGACTTTCTTGAACACCGTTAATGCTAGAATAGACTGTAAGAAACAAACTGTCGGTGTTAGCTTTGGTGATGAGTCTCATGAGTTTAATTTTTCCAAGTTTAGTAGAAAGATTCATGAAAAAGAATTGCCTAGTAAGGATGAATTAATTGGTCTTGCTTCTATTGTTGTACCACCTACCGAACCTTTAGAACAATATTTTGCTAAACCATGAAGATGATTTACATATGCATGAAAGAAATGGAATAGATAAGATTTTCTTTGAACAATGTCATCTACTTAAACACAATTTGCCTATTGAAACTCTAGGAGGTCCTCCTCCACCCAAAGGTGATCTTGTGTTTGACTTAAAACAATTGCCAGACACTTTGAAATATGCTTATCTTGATGAAAAGAAAATATATCCTTTTATTATTAGTGCTAACCTTTCAGAACATGAAGAAGAAAGATTATTGAAAGTTCTAAGGAAGCACCAGGCTGCTATTAGATATACTCTTGATGATTTTAAGGGCATTAGTCCCACTCTATGTCAGCACAAAATTAATATGGAACCTGATGCTAAACCCGTTGTTGATCACCAACATCGGTTGAACCCGAAGATGAAAGAAGTGGTAAGAACGGAAATATTAAAACTTCTAGAAGTAGGTATAATCTATCCTATAGCTGATAGTAGACGGGTAAGTCTTGTTCATTGTGTCCCTAAGAAGGGAGGTATAACTGTTGTTCCTAATGATAAGAATGAACTTATTCCACAAAGAATTGTTACAGGCTATAGGATGGTAATTGATTTTAGAAAATTAAATAAAGCAACTAGAAAAGATCATTACTCTCTACCTTTTATTGATCAAATGCTTGAAAGATTATTTAAGCACACACACTTTTGCTTCCTTGATGGATATTTTGGTTTTTCACAAATACCTGTTTCTCAACCTGATCAAGAAAAGACCACTTTTACTTGTCCTTTTGGAACCTATGCTTATAAACGTATGCCTTTCGGTTTATGTAATGCACCTGCTACCTTTCAAAGATGTATGACTGCTATATTCTCTGACTTTTGTGAAAAGATTGTTGAGCTTTTCATGGATGACTTCTCTGTTTATGGGAAGTCTTTTGATGATTGTTTAAGCAATTTTGAGCGAGTTTTGCAGAGATGTGAACAAACAAATCTTGTCTTGAATTGGGAGAAGTGCCACTTTATGGTTAATGAAGGCATTGTCTTGGGTCATAAAATTTCTGAAAGAGGTATTGAAGTGGACCAAGCTAAGTCTGATGCAATTGAGAAAATGCCATGTCCTAAAGATATAAAAGGTATTCGTAGTTTCTTAGGTCATGTTGGTTTCTATAGGAGATTTATTAAAGAATTTTCTAAAATTTCTAGGCCTCTTACGAATCTTTTGCAAAAGGATATTCCTTTTGTTTTTTATGATGATTGTTTAGAAGCCTTTGATACACTCAAGAAAGCCTTAATTTCGGCACCTTTTGTTCAACCACCTGATTGGAACTTGCCTTTTGAAATTATGTGTGATGCTAGTGATTATGCTGTTGGTGTTGTTCTAGGACAAAGAGTTGATAAGAAACTGAATGCTATTCATTATGCTAGTAAAACTCTAGACAGTGCTCAAAGAAATTATGCTACTACTGAAAAATAATTCTTAGCAGTAGTGTTTGCTTGTGATTAATTTAGAACTTATATTGTTGATTCCAAAGTAACTGTTCACACAGACCATGCTGCTATTAAATATCTTATGGAAAAGAGATGCTAAACCTAGACTTATTAGATGGGTTCTCTTGTTACAAGAATTTGATTTACATATCATTGATAGAAAAGGAGCTGAGAACCCCGTAGCTGATAATCTATCTAGGCTTGAAAATGTGCCTGATGACCCACTACCTATTGATGATAGTTTTCCTGATAAGGAGTTAGCTGCAATAAATGTTGCTCATAATACTCCTTGGTATGCTGATTATGCTAATTACATTGTTGCTAAATATTTACCACCTAGCTTTACATACAAACAAAAGAAAAAAAATCTTCTATGATTTAAGACATTACTTTTGGGATGACCCACATCTTTATGAAGAAGGAGTAGATGGTATTATTAGACGTTGTGTACCTGTCGGGGATATACCCCGCAGTATGACCCGGCCGGATATATGACCCGGCTAGGACTTGGTGTTTCATTGGTAACCCGCCGGAGGATTGGTGACTCACTGGTGACCCAGCGGGTGTTTCAGATGGATGACAAGGCCCAAGGCCCAGAAGGCCGGTTCATATGAAGGTGGGCCGGCTTAAGAGGAAAGGCATAAGGAATCTTCTCCTACAAAGGAAGCAAGACTAGGACTCCACTTGTAATAGAGTAATCCTAATCCTACTAGGACTAGTCATGTAACCCGCCCCTTCAACATATATAAGGAGGGGCAGGGCACCCCAAGAGGGACAAGGAAGAAAATAATCGCTAAGGCTAGACAAAACTAAAGGGGAGCCGGCTTATGCGGAGACTCCCTCATGAGCATAATGAGACCTAGCCACAAACAGCATGTAGGGATATTACCAGATGATGTTTCCCGGGGCCTGAAGCTGTGTAAATCCTTGTCTTGTGCGTTGATCCGCCTCGCGTCTCTCATCCCGATCAACCCCTCTCAAGCTACCACATAGATGCGCTGGCCTCATGAATAAGTCCTCACATTAGGACATCTGCCGTGACAATTCCACGACAGTACCTGAGCATGAACAGGGACAAATCCTACGGAAATGTCGCTCCGAAGCTTATGGAGGGCATCATGCTGGAGATAGAACTGCTCACAAGGTATTGCAATCTGGATTTTATTGGCCTACTCTCTTCAAGGATGCCCGTAAGTTCGTCTTATCTTGTGATGAATGTCAAAGAATAGGTAATATCGGTAAGCGTCAAGAAATGCCTATGAATTATTCACTTGCTGTTGAACCATTTGATGTTTGGGGATTTGATTACATTAGACCTTTTCCTTCCTCTAAAGGGTATACACATATTTTGGTTGCTATTGATTATGTTACTAAATGGGTAGAAGCTATTCCAACCAGTAGTGCTGATCACAACACCTCTATTAAAATGCTTAAGGAAGTTATTTTCCCAAGGTTTGGAGTCCCTAGATATTTAATGACTGATGGTGGTTCACACTTTATTCATGGTGCTTTCCATAAAATGCTTGCCAAGTATGATGTTAACCATAGAATTGCATCACCTTATCATCCTCAGTCTAGTGGTCAAGTTGAACTTAGCAATAGAGAAATAAGATTAATTTTGCAAAAGACTGTCAATAGGTCCAGGAAGAATTGGTCTAAGAAATTAGATGATGCACTTTGGGCTTATAGAACAGCATATAAAAATCCTATGGGTATGTCTCCATATGAAATGGTTTATGGAAAAGCTTGTCATTTGCCTCTTGAGTTAGAACATAAAGCATATTGGGCCATCAAAGAGCTCAATTATGATTTCAAACTTGCTGGTGAAAAGAGGTTATTTGATATTAGCTCTTTAGATGAATGGAGAACCCAAGCTTATGAAAATGCAAAATTATTCAAAGAAAAAGTTAAAAGATGGCTTGACAAAAGAATCCAAAAGCGTGAGTTTAAAGTCAGAGAATATGTTCTTTTGTACAACTCTCGTTTTAGATTCTTTGCAGGAAAACTCCTCTGAAAATGGGAAGACCCCTATGTTATCGAGGAGGTTTATCAGTCTGGAGCCATCAAAATAAATAACTCCGAAGGTACTAACCCGAAGGTTGTCAATGGGCAACGAATAAAACATTATATCTCAGGTACACCCATTAATGTTGAAAGTAATATTATCCAAACTTTGACACCGGAAGAACACATAAAAGAGTCCTTTCGGAACACTCTAGAATCGTGAAAATAAGGAGGTACATGATACGGTAAGTAAACGGACTCCGAAAAATCCGCAAAAATATTTTTTATCAGTTTTGGAATATTTAAAAATTTAGGAAATAAAGAAACTTCCAGGAAGCATACCCTGGTGGGCACAAGACACCAGGGCGCGCCAAGCAGCCTGGCACGCCCAGGTGGGTTATGCCCACCTGGGACACCTTCCGGACTCCGTTTTTCTACCGTATGCTTGTCCTCCAAGATAAAAAAATCTATATATACTTCGCAAGCCTGTTGATCACCGTATCACGGAGAAATCCTCTGTTCTCTTTTCTTGTTGTTTTCTGTTTGATTTATCAAGCCACGTCTCATGTCTTCCTCCTCCTCCAACAACATGGAAGAAGATGCTTGGTTGATGAAGATCGAGCTGAAGAGGGAGGAGCCTACGGACGTCGTCAAGGGAGACAAGGGCAAGGAGGCCACCGTAGATCCACCTTTGATGGTAGAACAAGCACTACCTGCCGAGGAGGAAGAGGAAGATATCCTTAAACCTTACCTTGCTCACCTTACCCCTGTTGAGATTGAAGCCTTTCGCATCATTGAAATAGTTCGCATACAAAATAAGTACCTTACCCACGAAAATATTATGCATCAAGAGCATATTATCCATCTCTAGAGCGTCATCCATCATTTGGAGAATCTCTTGATCCTTAAGGGTAGGATCGCTTCATCACCACCATCATCTTCTTCACCACCAAAGGACAACTGAGTATCGGGTATGGGCACTCCCCTTGGCTTCCGCCAAGCTTGGGGGAGGTGGCCCGGTATTGTATCATCCCACTATCTTTTTGCCTTTACTTATTTTAGCTCGATATTTTTCTTTAGATAAATAATAGTTTAGTTTGATCCTTTCTTCTTTGAGAGTTTGCTTAGTGATCTATCCTTGTAATCGTGTGCAAGTTATATAATAAAGTTTAGTTTGAGTTTTTGCTTTCTTTACTTTCATGTTGCAAATAAAAGAAAAGAAATAAGAAAGAAAAAGAAAAAGGAAATAAATAAAAGAAAGGAAATAAATAAAGACAAGATCGTATACTAATCTTATGGTAGGTGATGACACCACATAAGGAAAAGTATAAGTAGAAAATTTTATTAGAGATTGACAAACATAGCATTAGTCAATGATGCAACTCATGAAAGAATTAATAAGGGAAGAGAAGATTCACATGTAAATATACTATCCTAGAAATCTTTTGTGATTGTGAGCCCTCATCAAAATATTATATGCCAAAATTGTTGACGTTGGCAAGGAAGACAACTTAATGGTTTATGTTTGTTTCTATTCACATAGAATTCATATTGTCATAGATCCTTTAACATGTGGTGCTTGCCCCCTATCTTTGCTAGCCAAAAATTCCGCACTAAGTAGAGATACTATTTGTGCATCCAAAAACCCTTAAACCCAAATCTTATTTTCAAGTGTCCACCATACCTACCTAGGGATTGAGCAAGATCCCTCAAGTAAGTTTTCATCGGTGCAAAAAGGCAATAAAATTGCTTCTAAAAGTGTGAGATCATTTAGTGTAAGAGAAAATTGAGCGTTGCACGAACTTGTGATGGTGAAGAATAAAAGCGACAGACTGCATAATAAAGGTCGCTATCACAAGGGGCAATGCACCGTGATGTTCTTTTGCACTAAGGGTTGAGCATACAAACAAATAAGCGCATGGCAATCTCTGCTTCCCTCTGCGAAGGGCCTATCTTTTACTTTTATGAATTTACTTTTATGCAAAGAGTCAAAGTTTTCCTTCTTTCCCTTTTTATTTTCTCCTTTGGCAAGCATCATGTGGTGAGGAAAGATCTAGGCACATATGTCCAGTTGAATATAGATAGCATGAGTTATTATTGTTGGCATCACCCTTGAGGTGAATACGTTGGGAGGCGAAACTATAAGCCCCTATCTTTCTTTGTGTCCGGTTGAAACGTTTTGCTCATGTGTACGCGGTGAGTGTTAGCAATCATAGAAGACTATATGATGGTTGAGTATATGGACTTACCTAAAGGCTCCGATACGTGACCCTTCCTGAAAAGATGCTGAATTGTAGTTGCAAAGTTGACTGAGAACATAGTTTGTTGGTTTTTAATAGAGTTTTTGCTTTATACTTCAATTGTGTGATGAATTGTTACTTATTCATGAGAAGTATATGATAGAAGTTTATGATAAAAGTCTTATGTTTAATTTTGTTGCTGTTATAATAATCAACATGATACTTCTATGTTCGTATTTTGTTTTTATCCACACCTCTCTCTCAAAGCATGTGGACATGTTTTTCGTTTTCGGTTCTCGCTTGAGGATAAGCGAGGTCTAAGCTTGGGGGAGTTGATACGTCCATTTTGCATGATGTTTTCTTACTGATATCTATAATGTTTTTATCCATAATGCTTTTTGGAGTAATTCTAATGCCTTTTCTCTCATAATATGCAAGGTATACACAAAGAGGGAGAATTCCGGCAGCTGGAAATCTGGATCTGAAAAAAGCTACGTCGGGCTACCTATTCTGCACAACTCCAAACAAGCTGAAACTTCACGGAGATTTTTTATGGAATATTTGAGGAATATTGGAGCAAATAACTACCAGAGGGGGGCACCAGGTGGGCACAACCCACCGTACAAAAAAAGACACATCCGTGACATTTTGGGCCGAACGAAAAAAAATTCTGTCATACTTATAACACTTCTATGACGATAATTGTGACAAAACCCGGTATCATCACAGATGTGGTGGGCTCCTACTTCTATGACAAAAAATCATGACAGAAAATGGGTTTTTCGTCCTGGGCGGGCCGGAGACGCAGCTGCATGGCATTCTTTGGGCCGTCCATGACGGAAAAAACCGTGGTAGAAGCGAGGGCGAGGAAAATATCGGGGTGTTCCCGGTTACGGTGGGTGGTCGGGGCCGAGCGATGCACGGAGGTTTGCGCGTTTCTCTCGTACACGCACGCGTGTGGGTGCGAGGCGTTGGGCTCTAACTGAAACCGAGCGAGGCGTTCGCCTACTGAACCCGAGCGATTGCACTGCAGGCTACGCGCTACTGAACCCGAGCGATCGATCAATGGCTGTTAACTGAACCCGATCGAGCGATTCCTTCGCTACTGCTGCTAACTGAAGCCGGTCGATGCTGCCTTTGGATGCACAGTGAGCGTTGCTGGGGGGGTTTGGATGAACAGTTCCCGGTGGGGGTGGATGTACAGGGCCCCGTGGTGTTGCCTCTGGATGAACAGGACCCCGATCGATCGAGCCGGTTGGGGCTGGATGAATAGGACCCCGTGGAGGGCTGGATGAACAGTAGACGGTGGAGGGATGGATGAACAGTATCCCGTGGAGGGGTGGTTGAACAGGAGCCCGTGGAGAGGGCTGGTTGAACAATAGCCAGTGGAGTAGCGCGCGGTGGGGGCTGGATGAACAGGAGCCCGTGGATGAACAGTCGCAGGTGGAGGCTGGAGGAGGTCGACGATGGATGAACAGTAGCCCGTGGAGGCTGGAGGGGGTCGACGGTAGAGATGAACAGTATCCCGTGGAGTCCCGTTTTGCGGTACGCCACACCCCTCCCGATCAACAGGACCCCGTTTCGACCGTAGGAGGTCCGTTTTCTCCATTTTGCGGTATGCCAGACCCCTCCCGATGAATAGGATCCCGTTTCGAACGTGGCCGGTCGAACACAAAGCCGTTTCCTCCGTTGTGCGGTACGCCAGGCCTCGTTTCCATCGGCTGTTCCGTCCAAGCCGGTTGGCTCCCACGTGTTTCGTTGCCTCCCGATCAAAACGACGCATTCCGTTGCCTCCCCATGAACACGACGACGACGCAGTTTCTCCGTTCCAACCCAGCCATGTACACGAGCCCTGGCCGTACGTATGCACGAGTAGGCGTTCGAGACCCCGCCCGTATGTATGTACATGGCCGTATTTTCTTTCTTACACCCTGGCCGCTGTACGTACGTGTACATGCTACATGCGCGCCTCTACTACGACACGTGCGCACCTCTACTACGACACGTGCATGCCTCTACATCGACCAGTATGTACGTACACGTTCGCGACCAGAATGACAACGCTACTTACGCTTCGACCAGGTGGGTCCCGACTGTCAGGCACTTCCTTGTGTGCGAAGATGTAGCTGGTGGGTCCCAGAAATCAGGGGGGCGAATCGTTTTTTTTGCCCGGACACACTCCCTTGCGTGCGAAGATGTAGCTGGTGGGTCCCAGCAGTCAGGGGAAACATTTTTTTTCACGAAATACGGTGGCTCGTCTGGTGGGTCCCTGCTGTCAGGTGGAGGAATAATTATTTTGCGCGTAATAAGGAGGCACTTCCTTGCGGCTGTCGTGGACCCAGCTGTCAGCCTCTCCACGTACAGTACTCTTCCGATGGAAGTCGGTCATTGATCACATTGACCACGCCGCGCCAAGAGCACCACGGGTGTGGACGACGGCGAGGCCTAGGAAGGGGACGACGCGGAGCCGGGGAGACGCGGCAGTGGAAGCCCGCACATAGAGGAGTACGAGGGTTCACTGGTTCGGCTGCGGTGTGAGGCTGTCATCGCCATAGAATAACATGGGGTGTGGGTGAGTAGAGGGATGGCCTGGCCAGCGGTGGGAGTAGTAGGGGGCGGTGAGGCCTCTGCGGCATCACAGCCGGCCACGGGAGGCAGGAGCACGCGGCACGACCGGCGCTGCTTTGGGCGGCTGGAGCAAGAAGACCAGAGGTTGAAGAAGCACTACGGCCGTTGGATGGACATCGTACGGTCACTGCAGCTAGAATCGTTTATATTGACTAAGTTGACAAAGCCCTTGGTACGCGTCAACTTAGTAGGCCCACAAGTCAGCCTCCGAAACGGTGCGCCCCAGATGTCAGGGGGAGGAATCATTTTTTGGGCGGCTGAAGCAAGAATATTCGAGATTGAAGAAGAAGCACGACATCCGTTGGATGGACATCCAACGGCCACAGCTGCCAGAACCGTGTGTTGTTGACAAAGCCTTGCATACGCGTCAACTTAGTTTTTTTAGGGCACGCGTCAACTTAGAAGGCCCACAAGTGTGTGGCAGAGAACATATAGCCCATTTGCGATTTGTAAGAATGTACAACCCATTTTTTAATTCTAATGGAATTTACTACAGCCCATTTACAGTTTGTTAAAAGTACAGCCCATTTTCTAGCTAGGACAACGATTAATAATTTCAACCAACCGTTCAAAACAGAATTCAAAAAAATTCCCACATTTTTATGGGATCCGAAATATTTTTATCCAAAATTTCTAGTCATATTAAATATAATTTCAAAATAAAGTTGTATTACGTTAAAATCCAACGAAATATTGCGCGCGCAACAAGTAATGAAATTAAAATTTTCAAATTCCAAAAATAATATATTTTTTAAACTAATTACGCGTTTGGTGCATTTTTTATAGTTACTGCCCAGTTATTATAATTACATCCCATTTATTATTTCTTAAAGTCCATTTTCTTGTTAATCCTAATGCATACCTCCTAGGAAAGTTTGCAGCCCAGTGGGGCGGAGAATGACAAGTTCACCCGGATATTGTGTACAACTGTCGGCCCAGTTGCATTGCTGATGTTGGAAAAAAAGGCCTGTGTAGTACAGTACAACCTAACATGGCTACTCAGCCCATATTCAGCGACGCCGGAGAGGCCCAAACAAGGCTTTTATACAACTTTTTGAAGTCACTGAGCTCAATTAATAACTTAAGAAAAAAGTTAGATTACAGTGGAACCTAATTAAAAGCTGTCACGAGTAAAGAAATAATTCAACGGGTCCCACTTGTGCGTGTGTGCGCGCGCGCGCGTGTGTGTGTGAGAGAGAGAGAGAGAGACCCATCGGTCGTTGCTCGTAAATACATCTTTCAGCCATATGCATTGATGATGCTCAGTAAAAACTTATATAGTTGACACAATCATATAGAACATCATAGCACACTGAACTTGCATACAAAAATTTCACGTAGGCGGCACAATCAGGATGGAAGCAGTGGATCGCTACGGGTAGGGCTATGTTGAAACCAACGAACTCGTACATAACGGTTCGTATTAATCAATGACGGGGAAATATCTTGAATGATGTGCAAAGAAAACAGACAGACAACACAATAAGTTCTGCTAGCACATTAAGTTGACATGCAACCCTTTCTAAAAAAAGTTCGGGTACAAAATTAGAACAGGTCACAATCAAATGTACTGGCACATCAGTGCTTCACACCCATAGCTCGGATTTAACTCGTATCTGACAAGATTCAGTTGTTACCTCACATTAGAGCACATCCAGGCAGCCGGCCCTGCCTCTTCTCCCAAAGAAGCAGTGGCCTCCGCCGCGCGATGAAGTAGGCCCTGTGCCATCCATCGTTCCGAGCAACACGGGGAAAGTCGGATGTTGACTCTTGTAATGGACGTCGTCGACGGACCCTGGCACCAGCGACGGCGGCAGGACTTCGATTGATGGATTGACCACTTCTTCGACATGCACGAACACTCGATACAGGTACATCCCTAACGTGGTCCACGGCGGCCTTGGTGGCGACGAATAGTACAACCCCGGTTCCTGCACCGGTATCTCAACACCAATCACCTTCGGTATGGTGGACGGCTTCTTCATCCATGCCATAACCGTCAGAGCCTAGCTGTCTAGAGGAACAAACATACTTACGAGCTCACCTCCAAGGTCGTTGATAAGCTCATTCATGGAATCGTTGTTCCAAGCACGTCGAGGCATGTCGTGGAAGGTAAGCTTTGTTAAAAACTCAAGCTCAGAGGACACCGAGCCCCATCCTGGGTGCCACAGATCAAAGCTCACCAGCGCGCCATTGCAGAACAAACGCCGGGAAGATTCGAACACACGACTGCAGTCGAAAGTTGTCCGGAACCTGACAAAGAAATCAGCTGGTGGCGGACAGACTTCGACGAGCAAGTCACTTATTTAGATGCCGTGCGCAATGCCAAGAGCTTTGACAAGGTCGTCCGGCGAGACGGGAGGCCGGTCGCCGTTGATGGTTACCATCAGCACTTTGTCGGCAAACTGTTCGTCAAGCGCCGCCATGCCACTGTTCAGCGACAGCACGCAGCTACCGAAGGCAGGACGGACCTCAGGATCTCCGGCTCGGAGATCTGCGTTGACCGGCGACATGATAGTGCGCTTGAGTACAGGGAGTACAGGAGGGGGATTTGGGGGAACTGGAGTAGGAATTGAGATTCTAGAGGTGGGGGAGGGGCGGGAGATTGGGGATGAAAAGGTAGCTTGAATTTTGAACACGCGCCAATATGCTCTCGGCGCGCAAGCGCACGAAAACACCGGTGGCGCCCACATGTCGGCCTAAGAGTCCTTATTCTTTCTTTTTTGGAGAGCCCGGCCTTTTTTTGAGGATCTTTTGAGAGCCCGGCCTAAGAGTCATAATTGACCTATTTGGCATTGCGTTACTACTCGGCCCATATTCAACGACACCTCACTGGCCCAAACAAGTGTACATCATCAAAAAGACACTGAGCTCAAATTATATAACTTGAAAAAAGGAGATACACTATGAACACTGGAGAATGGTGATGCCCTCATTTAGCCCACCAGTAGTTCAAGACAATAAACAGTTCGAAACAACGATATATACAACATTCAAACACTGACTAGTGACTACTACTGACATAAACAGCAAGACATGATAGTTCATAAGAAGTCTTGCTACACCACCAAAACGCACCCATCTGCAGTGCTCAGACTCTCGTGAGAATGACATTCTAAACAGAGGCAACTATTACATAGTAAGAGTGACATAGACGAGGATGACCAAATGACAAGGAATATGCATAACAAAAGAAAGAACTACCCATCCAGAACAAGCAGCAAAGACAACAAAGTCATTCGAAGAGATGATCCAACACCATCATAATTTGCAGCCCCGCTTCAGCGACCAATGATCCGGAGACACCAGTACTCCACCCTTTCGATGCAACAGCCCAATTACCTATCAACCTGAAGGCTTGAACCACATCACTGCCTGTCGTAATTGAGACATCCAAGGATCAAAGTTAATCCGGATGCCTTTGTCATTCTCACCTTCTTTTGGCTGTAGGCTGTGTCGTTGACAATCAGGGGAGTTTGCTCCTGAACTCCTAGGGCTCGCCGTGTAGACACAGTTTTCCATAGCAAATAGAGCCTCTCTGCCATCAAGGTCCTTGCGGGTGATCTCCTGGTTAATTGGATAATTGAGTCCGAGAAACAGAGAGTGTGAACCAAGGCTGTTGACCCGCCTCCAACTAAAAAATCCTGAAGGCCCCAACAAGCTGGTATCCTGCTCATAGACGTAACAGCCACTGTCTGGATACTCACGTATTTCACGATGCTTGTATACAGTGGGGTTTTTGCAATATAACTTTTCCGACTCATGTGTCCGAATGATCATCAGTCTTTTGCCGTCGTCTGATCGAGCGAGGAACCAGTTGTGCTTCCATGTTTTTGGCAAAGGTGGTGTGATTACAAAGGGCAGTAACTGTAGGGACCCTGCATCATATCAAAAAGGACAGGCATTGTTAATGTAAGATCAGCATTGTTCAGAGTATGAGTAGGATAATGCAAGAAACATCATTGATATGTCCCTGTTGGAACTGGGAGGAAAATACAAGGAAATGTATACTGGGTTCGAAAATATAGAAGTGCCATGCATGGTTATACTCATGTTATCTCGCAATCAATTCTTCACAGGAAACTACCATGTCATGCATGTTATGTAATCATGTTCTGTCCTCACAAACAAATTCTTCAAGGTAACTAACAGACCATGCATTGTTATATACTCGTGTTCTGTGGGCAAAATTTTTGTGAGGATATTATTCTAGCCATTGATTGCTGAAGGGCGAATATAGGTATGTACACATGGTAAGCATTACAGGATTTCACTACTTCCAAATATAGAGTTCTCCATATGCACATTTACTCCCCTAATGTATGGTTAGATGAAACCAATAGTGTGGTGCATGTTTCTACATCATGAAAATGTGGAAACTAACATGGCCATTGATACACACTCATATTTAGTAGTAGTATATAGATTACTGTAAAATAAGGAGAATATCCATATATTCCTAACCGTTTGATTATTCAGGGGTACAAATTGGTTGTAATGACATGGTCACAATCGCATGAATTAACTCATTCCAAATATAGCTGATTTACGGCGTCTCTAATACATTGCCATAGTTCTACTCAAATTCTGCTCAAACAAGGATATGCCAATCATCACAAAAAGTTCAAACAGTTAGGGGGCCCACGAGGTAGGGGGCGCGCCCCCCACCCTCGTGGGCAGGGTGTGGGCCCCCTGGTCTTCATCTTTTGCAAGGATTTTTTATTATTTCCAAATAGATGTTCCGTGGAGTTTCAGGTCATTTCGAGAACTTTTGTTTCTGCACATAAATAACACCATGGCAATTCTGCTGAAAACAGCGTCAGTCCGGGTTAGTTCCATTCAAATCATGCAAGTTAGAGTCCAAAACAAGGGCAAAAGTGTTTGGAAAAGTAGATACGACGGAGACGTATCATGGACACACTCTCCCCCACTCGTTGCTATGCATCTCCGAGATAGATCTTGTGTGAGCGTTGGGAATTTTTGCAATTGCATGCTACATTCCCCATCAGTGGCATCCGAGCCAGGTCTATGCGTAGATGATATGCACGAGTAGAACACAAAGAGTTGTGGGCGGTGATCATCATACTGCTTACCACCAATGTCCTATTTTGATTCGGCGGTATTGTTGGATGAAGCGACCCGGACCAACATTACATGACCACGTTCATGAGATCGGTTCCACCGACAGACATGCAACTAGTTTTGCATAAAGGTGGCTGGCGGGTGTCTGTTTCTCCAACTTTAGTTGAATCGAATTTGACTGCGGCCTGTCCTTGTTGAAGGTTAAAATAGCAAACTTGATAAATCACCGCTGTTGTTTTGATGTGTAGGTAAGAATGGTTCTTACTAGAAGCCCGTAGCAGCCACGTAAAACTTGCAACAACAAAATAGAGGATGTCTAACTTATTTTTGCAGGGCATGTTGTGATGTGATATGGTCAAGACATGATGTGATATACGTTATTGTATGAGATGATCATGTTTTGTAAAAGTTATCAGCAACTGGCAGGAGCCTTATGGTTGTCGCTTTATTGTATGAAATGCAAACGCCATATAATTGCTTTACTTTATCACTATGCGTTAGCGATAGTTGTAGAAGCAATAGTTGGCGAGATGACAACGACACTACGATGGACATCAAGGTGTCAAGCCGGTGACGATGGGAATCATGACGGTGCTTTGGAGATGGAGATCAAAGGCACAAGATGATGATGGCCAAGTTCGTCGTGCCGAGACACCATGTGATGATCGGGTGTGATAAGCTCTACGTTCACATACAACGGGTGCAAGATAGTTTTGCACATGCAGAATACTCGGGTTAATCTTGACGAGCCTAGCATGTACAGACATGGCCTTGTAACACCGGAGACCGAAAGGTCGAGCGTGAATCATATAGTAGATATGATCAACATAGAGATGTTCACCATTGAAGACTACTCCATCTCACGTGATGATCGGACATGGTTTAGTTGATATGGATCACGTAATCATTTAGATGACTCGAGGTATGTCTATCTAAGTGGGAGTTCTTAAGTAATATGATTAATTGAACTTTAATTTATCATGAACTTAGTCCTGATAGTATTTGCAAATTATGTTGTAGATCAATAGCTCGCGTTGTAGCTCCCCTATGTTTTTTATATGTTCCTAGAGAAAACTAAGTTGAAAGATGATAGTAGAAATGATGCGGACTGGGTCCGTGATCTGAGGATTATCCTCATTGCTGCACAGAAGAATTATGTCCTTGATGCACCACTAGGTGACAGACCTATTGCAGGAGCAGATGCAGACGTTATGAACGTTTGGCAAGCTCGATATGATGAGTAATTGATAGTTTAGTGCGCCATGCTTTACGGCTTAGAATCGGGGCTTCAAAGACATTTTGAACGCCACAGAGCATATGAGATGTTCCAAGAGCTGAAATTGGTATTTCAGACTCATGCCCGTGTTAAGAGGTATGAGACCTCTGACAAGTACTTTGCCTACAAGATGGAGTAGAATAGCTCAGCCAGTGAGCATGTGCTCAGGATGTCTGGGTACTACAATCGCTTGAATCAAGTGGGAGTTAATCTTCTAGATAAGATAATGATTGACAGAGTTCTCTAGTCACTATCTCCAAGTTACTAGAACTTCGTGATGAACTATAATATGCAAGGGACAACGAAAAACGATTCCCAAGCTCTTCGCGATGCTGAAATCAGCGAAGGAAGAAATCAAGAAATAGCATCAAGTGTTGATGGTTAACAGGACCACTAGTTTCAAGAAAAAGGCAAGGGAAAAAAAGGGAACTTTGAGAAGAATGGCAAGCAAGTTGCCACTCCCGTGAAGAAGCCCAAAGCTAGATCCAAACCCGAAACTGAGTGCTTCTACTGCAAAAGAAATGGTCACTGGAAGCGAAACGCCCCAAAAAACTTGGCGGATAAGAAGGATGGCAAAGTGAACAAAGGTATATTTGATATACATGTTATTGATGTGTACTTTAGTAGTGTTCATAGTAGCCCCTGGGTATTTGATACCAGTTCAGTTGCTAAGATTTGTAACTCGAAACAGGAGTTGCAAAATGAACAGATACTAGTTAAGGGCGAGGTGACGATGTGTGTTGGAAGTGATTCCAAGGTTGATAATATCACCATCGCACACTCCCTCTACCTTCGGGATTAGTGTTGGACATAAATAAATGTTATTTGGTGTTTGCGTTGAGCATGAATATGATTGGATCATGTTTATTGCAATACGGTTATTCATTTAAGTCAGAGAATAATTGTTGTTCTGTTTACATGAATAAAACCTTCTATCGTCATACATCCAATGTAAATGATTTATTAAATCTCAATTGTGGTGATACACATATTCATAATATTGATGCCAAAAGATGCAAAGTTGATAATGATAGTGCGACATATTTGTGGCACAACCGTTTAGGTCATATTGGTGTAAAGCGCATGAAGAAACTCCATGCGGATATGGACTTTTGAAATCACTTGATTATGAATCATTTAATACTTGCGAACCATGACTCACGGGCAAGATGACTAAAACTCTGCTCTCCGGAACAATGGAGCAAGCTAATGACTTAATTAAAAATAACTAGTAAATATGCCCGGGTTGTTGTCCAAACCATGAACTATAGCCCGTGCATTGCAATAGTTTTACAAAATTACTTATAGTTAGTTTACCTGTTGTTATTTCATCAGATACATATTGCAAAAAAAAAGCTTATCAATCAAGCTAATTAATCCAGAGAAATATATGCCGCTTCCATTGATTATACAGGAACTGGTCAAAATTTATTATTAGATTTGGATCAAGATAAACTACTTTAGTTTCCCGAAAAGCAAAAAAAAACCTTCAAAGTGTAGAATTAACTCTACACAAGATGCTCAATGGAAGCAAACATTTGTATTTGTATAAGTCTATGCAAAACAAACTCACTGAAGTTACTCACCAAGATGCACGACGCAATTCCAAAGTAGAAACGGAATACAAACTCGTAAAACTCACAACAATGTCTGTATGCAAAGCCTCGCAAGAGGTTTCTGCAATCTCACAAGACACTAGGTTTAGTCTAGACGATCTTCTTCTGATCCTCATGATGCAATGATTGCACACCAGGTTTGTAGCTCTATTGGAATGTGTTGGTCTCGTTTATACCTTCGCATGATTGCGACTTTGGTTTACTTGTGCATGTATTCAGCGATGTACTGAATGTAAATAAGGCTATTTAGTGCCAGTCTGCCATTGCCTCTCAAGGCTTTAGTAAACAGACATATAATACCTCTTATTTATTTTATCTGAAGGTGTTTGTTGGATTCACAGTGTGAAAAATTGACAAAAAACTGACATTAAAATTTCTAAAAGTGGACAACTAAAGGAAATGTACAAACAAAATTTAATTTGTGTCAAGTAGGTCAAACCAGAACTATAAAATGTCATTTCTGAAATGTTTGCCAAGTATGTTATCAACATAAGAAAGGAGCCTTGCACTGTGTTTTGACTGAAAGGTGCACATTGGTGACCTTAATGTAAATAACATGTCTTAAAATAGTTCATGCAAGGGCTACAAAAACATATGAAGAACATAACCCTTCCAAGGTCAAATGGAGTTTTGAACCATTATCATAACCATGAAGATTCGAATCCCCAAAATAGGGCAGTATTAAGATGTAGATTTCTAGAGTCGTTACACTGTTGTTTGTATCCCTGTGGAAAACAAAATTTAAGTACAATTAAGTCCTATTAACCTACTACAATAATTCAAAATAATCAACTAAATTGCATTTACTGAACATGAGAACTTATTCTTGGAAGATGTCAGAAAGGAGATCAAACACCATCAACAATAGGCTGTTTAGAAAATAAATGACATGTCAACTGGCATAGAAAATCTTTAAATCATGTTTGACATGAAAATTTGGCTATTACAAATGGCAACTAAATTACACCTGAGAAAGAAAACATCAAGAAGCTAGAGAGAAAATGAACATGAAAGAACCACCTGAACATACAATTGCACCAACAGGATAGAAATCCATCTCCATCGATCAAACTTGTTTTCACCCTGTCGTACGTAGTGGAGTACACATACGGCATATCTGATGCCATCGGTTCATCAATTGATTCGAAAGAAAAGGTTCCGACCAAGCATGCATGAGCACATCCCAGGAGCTCCTAGCATTGACTTCCAACACCTATAACAGATTTTAATACCATGGAGCAGTATTTTCCATATGAGATCATCCTCACCTAGTGGTCCAGTCACGTGAATTTTTACAAGCCAATGCAACTTTTAACTGTCGGACTGAAACCACAAGCTATAGGCCTGAAGAACAAAAGGCAAAAATCCTCAAATTAACTGGCCGGCCACTTGTACTGGAATAACATATCTCTCCGTAGTGCATTACAGCATCATGTTAAACCAACCGGTGGCCAACAAACCAGCTTTGACCAATCAAAAATAGATCCCATAGGAATCCCCAAATCAAAGAAGAGCAACACTACAGCAGCAGATTACAACCTGATCAGAGATGCCAGCCCAAGGGCAAGGAGAGGAGGCCATACCTCGGTGGTGGTCGTCGAATCCTCATCTACAGCCTGGCCTACCTGCAGCTCGTCCAGAGAATATCGTAGATGTTGCTGCAAGAGCCCGACCCGCCGCATCGATGACCAGCAGTCCACCTGCAAGAGGGCGCAGGTGGAGGCCATGATGGCCCTCGTCGACGATGTCGCCTACCTCGCCGGCACCTACCTCGCCACTGCCAAGGCCCACTGCAACATCAAACTCCCAACAGCGCTAACTTTTCCAATTGAAAGAAGCAAAGATTATTTAACAACAATATTTTTTGATCTCAAATTCAACATCCTTCAGAGCACCAGGGTCTCTCTCTGCCAATCTAAAGTTTCAAACGGTCCAATGCCAAAACCTCATAAAGTCACCACAAGCTTATCTTCTAATGTTTCGGTTCGAAAGAAGTCCCAAGAATTTCAGGTATCATTGACCTGAGCATGGAAGACAAAGCTTGTAAATGTCATGGCTATTTCACTCCTAATCGATGGCAGAATTCGTTTGAGAAATATATGCAGAACAGAGGTACCGGAAAAATGATACTATAAACTGACCACATCTAGGATTCTGATCTACAAAAATAGAAGACTTAATGTTTCTGGCTTGCTTTGAACTGATGCACCAAATGAAAACATTTGATGTGCCCTCCTATATAATAATTAGAAAACATAATTATTTTACGAAGAAGAATAAATATTGTGTGTTGGACCATTCGGGTCGTTGGCATCAATTGTCAGTCTTTTTTTAAGAGAGAACATCAACTATTGATCTTAAAATTACTTTATGTCCACTCAAAAGTATTAAAGCCACTCTTCACTTGCATGATCTACAAGTATCTCAACACTTCCTTATGGACTATATGGCTCGGAGGTCCATCTTAATAACGATCTAAAGTTAGAATGGAAGCAAGTAAGGAGGCAGAAGCAGTCTGTTAGGAGCTCTAACTCAGAAACACATAGCTGCAGTTTCCTAATATAATCCAAATATATTTGAAAAGGTTGATTGTATTAAAACGGCAATAACCGACCATGAATAATAAATTTTGGAAATAGAAACAACCAAGAGCTAGTTAATCATACACCATGAGATGCGATAGGTATATTAAGTTTGAATGTTTTCTTGTGCTGAAACAAACAAATGTGCATGCAGTTTTTTTCAGCTTTAGCATGGGAGGACAGTACTTTGGCAGTGACTGAGTTTCTTCACCGGCACACTGATATTGACAATGACATATATTTGTTTCTACTGCATGTTAAATGAAAATTTTGATTAATTTGCTTACCTGTCTAACCTAGGATATCGCAATGCTCATAACAAATCTAATGACGTGTCTCACCTAACCTGCCAAACTCTGTTTTTTTCTTTGCGGGGAAACCTGCCAAACTCTGTTATAATCAAATCTTTAAGATAGAGCTCCGGTCAAGTCAGTTGACTTAGAACCTTTTCAGTTTAGAGTTAGTAACATGTAGCGGCCAGGTTTTTTTATTTGTGTTGGCTTGTTGCCTTAATAAATGATCCTTTTCCAAAATAATAATATTACATACACATGGAGGCTAGGAAACAGAAAACTGTGTCTGAATGGATTGATACATCTATCTATACGTTTGCATATAACCTTAATCTAATGGACGCAGGGCAATTCAAAGAAACTAATAATCTAAGAGCACATCATCAACTATGGAGGCGTTCTGTTTGAAGTTCGGTGTCATGTAGAAATTTAGAGCGACTCGCTGCTGCTGTGCACAATTACAGGAATCCTACTGTTTCATCATAACTGTAGCATCTACTCCAAATACTGAATGATGGAATTAACCTGTCAAATACTGAATGCAGCTAGTTTTGGGTTTTTAAATAGTTAATTGTCCTGACTAAAATAAGGATTTTGACATTGGTTGTAGTTTTGCGGCAAATTAATGATAGGCTGCAATTATGAATCCGAAATTTATATTAGTGCTAGAGCACAATCATTGTGCACAAAGTAAAGGAAAACAATTGGCATATACACGATACAGAAGAAATTGGAAGTATATAGTACATGGGTGCAATCAACATACAGAGAGGTCATGGACTTCGAAGAGATCTGCAACAAATCAAAGGAGACCGAGAGGGATGTGAGAGCTCACCCATTTGCCTGACACAAGAAATGGAAATTTTCTTAGTCTATAGATTCAGTAAAGCAATTACAGTGAAGCATAACATTCCAACTCTATCTGACCACTAACAGTGGCGCATATACTCTCAGTTTTGATCATAATAAGCCAATAAACGGATTTTGTTTCTTATTATACCATACGAAAAGTGCATAGATATGGAAATCGAGCAAAAAGAAAAGAGTTTACACTAAAGATTATCAACAAAAAAAGCATGTATAACTCTTTACATTCAATCTGTGCTGAATAAGTGGTTCTGTTTTCTTTTTGGTTGGGGGGTTGACTATAGAGACTTTCATTTCTGCCTGGAATCTTTCTGACATTATTAGTGAGAATCATGGCACACATTATCATCCAGGTATGAACTTTATGACACAGTAGACCGAAATCATGGCACAACTTACAACATGCAGCACATGCACTAAAATTTGTCAAATTATTGTACAGAAATATTTAGTCATTTTTTTCCAGAAACTGTCAATACAGAACAGTTGAAATCAAGTGTTTTTCCTTCACCAGCCTTCACTGTCTTAGTTTCACAAAAAATGCAAGAAGCAGACCCAGAAACGCATAGACAAAAAATTTGACTAAAGTAATGAGAGAATATGTAGTTGCATTGCATGCACAACAAAGTCTGCCAAGCTTGCAGTGTTAGGGGAAAATGCTAATTGTTCCTTGTTGGTTTTAAGCAACAGCGAAACTTGAAGCTTCAGAATACATTACGGTAATGTAACACTGAGCCTGTGTGTTGCAACAGGAGAAAATGCGGGATGGGGAACCGGTTGTGCGTTGCAACGGAAGAAGGTGCGGGATGGGGAACCGGTTCTGCGTTGCAACGGAAGAAGGTGTGGGATGGGGAACCAGTGTTGATATTATTTAGTGACCAGTATTTACAACCCATCTCACATCAAAGTGATATAATCAAATGTAAATAAACTTCCTGGATTGTACAACATATGTTGTTTAGAGTTATTATAGAGTT
Organism: Triticum aestivum; assembly: GCF_018294505.1. Taxonomy (NCBI): domain Eukaryota; kingdom Viridiplantae; phylum Streptophyta; class Magnoliopsida; order Poales; family Poaceae; genus Triticum; species Triticum aestivum. The sequence continues at coordinate 368,729,928 of NC_057814.1, read as the reverse complement.
TTTAAAATAAGTAAATTTGATTTAGCAAGATGAAAGCCAATTCTACACTGTAATTTTGTAAGTCCAAAATATTTAGATGGCTCCATCAAATGTATAGCTCCGGCAGAGCTATTATCCTTTTGAGACATCTCTGCACACACTCAAATGCTGGCTTTGCTTGTAAAATAATTCTTGCTGGCATAAAAAGATACAGTGGTAAGGGAACTTACCGAGTAGACATTGCAGTTCCATAGCCCAAGATCAATTGCCAATCATGAACCTTCATGGTCCTGTACAATAACCTCTGTACCTCTCCATAGCACACTATAGCATCACATGAAGCCAGCTAGCTGCAAACAGACCAATTTTTACCTGCCAAATTTAGGTCCCGGATAAATCCTCTGCTCGCTCGTCGTCCGTCCCTGCACGTCCTCCACATCAGATTAGCAGCAACTGCATCAAAGTAGAAGCAGTAGCAGCAGCATCAATCAACAAACAACAGGAAAGGAGCAGTATTATATGCAGCTAACAGCAGCGCAGCAGCCATCCCTCTCCCCTGCCCTCTCCGCACCAGCAGCGCACCAGACCGTCCTCGTCCTCATCGATCCCCCCCCACTCCCGCAAATGTCCGCACCCCATCTTTCACCCGAGCAACCAGCAGCACAACGCCCTGCTATACCTCCCCTCGTTTCTCCCCTAAAAACCTAAACATGATTAGTTAGATAAAGGGAGACCAAGAAGGAACGAGGAACGAACTTGGGGCAGCCGGAGACGTGACGGCGAAGCCCTACCCGAAACCCTAGCCATGGGGGATGGGCTTGCGAGCGGGCGGTAGAGGACGGGAGCGGAGACTCTGGCCGGAGGGGAGGGAGGCGTGGACCGTGGGGAGCTAGGGGGCGTGCTGCACGGCGCCGGAGGTCGCCGGAGAAGCGGCCGACGTGGGTGGCGGCGGCGGCGGCGGCGGGTTCGTGGGCGAGAGGGAGAGGAGGCGAGAGCCCGTGCTCCGTGTGTGGACACATGTATTTTTTTTCTGTCACTCCTATCGGCTTGCCTGGCTGCTGGATTCGATTCGGTGGGCTGAGGCCCATGTAGGTGACGTGTGGGCTGAGAGGGAGGCGTGACCGAGTGAATCTGCCGCTATGTACGACGGGAAAACGTGACTTGGGAGCCGATGAAACCGAAAATTACCTTACCTAAGCAAAAAATTAGTACCACCTCGAATATGGGTTTTTTGGAAACTGAAAGCGTAAATTCACCGAAAAAAGCGTATTGTGACGATGAACCCGACAAAGTCAATTTGTGCTTTATTATTATTATTATTATATATATATATATATAATTATTATTATTATTATAGCACAAGAGCCCGTGCGTTGCAACGGGGATAATACTTATCTCTCTCCCTCCATCTCTCCGTCGGTGTTGATGCTTTCGATCTTCTTGAGCAAGTGTATAGTGTTAGAGCTTGATGCTCCTCTAGAAGGCAGCACTCATATTGTTGTACATAAATCAATGTAAATAATTAAGGAGCAAAGTCATATAAATTCAACCAAAATGTTACAAAATAATTTAAACCAATATGATATTTCCTTTTCTTTGTGTCCCGAGAATCCAGTGATTTGTTGTACATGGAGCAGAGTACAAAATGTGCCCCCAAAATGATAAATAAAGTTACGATCAGAATTTCTAGAGATTAAATTTAACTTTCTACATCTCTTAATTATCGAACCAAGTCAAAATCAAGCTCTCCAAAGTTGCTTACACCAGTAATCTGCGCAAACATGTGCCCATTGTGCTCTCAAATAAATTCCACAATATCATTTGTACACGTATGTCCATCTTATAGTTCGTATAATCCTCTTATAGTCATGTTTTACAGCTTGAGGCTAACAATTCTTTCAACCTAACATCGTCTATATGCCCCTTATGTCGTACATTGTGCTACTGTAAATTTTCTCTGAAAATGTAATGCATTCCACTTTCACATGGTTCGTTTAGCTATCGCAGATGGCCCGATATGGTTGATTTATTTTCTTAGCACCTAGAAGTACACTAAGTCATGAAAATCAACAATGTCCTTAATCGAAGAAGAATTGAAGAGCTAAGTACTAAATTACTAACCTTCAGATTCTCTGTGCCCATAGCATCACTGCATGACCTCCAAAGAAGTAAGGAGTTAGCTTACAGGAGGCACGCCACGTGCAGCACATACACCACCTCATACCAAGCATACGCCACCGGCATGGATGCTCATGCAATCAGACCATGAACATACTCTGAACATTTATCTCAGCCTTATCTCTAAACATAGGTGTAACCCAGCCTACCTCAGCATTGTGTCGTCCTCGTTAGCACAAATAAATCAGACTTTATTTCTCAGATCACTGCATGCAACGTCACGCATGATGAATCAATCAAAAAACACCATCTGAAAACCAAAGCAAAACATTGTAGGATTGGATAATAACTTTCTTTCACGAATTCTAGCTGGCATGTACTCTTCTAAAGCCTGGAGAAGATTAACAATGCTAACAGTCAAATAGAACAGGAGTAAGAGAGGAGATAGAGCAGACCGTGCAACTACACACGCAAAGAGAGGACGACAGTTCCTGCTTGAGAGTTGCGGCTTGGCATGTTCCCCTCAGATCAAGTCAATGATACATGCAAGTAGTCGGCTGCTTCTCACTTGAGGATCCGTTTGGCAGAGGCGGAAGCACCAGGCAAGTAGGACGCTGAGGCGTTCACTCCGGCGACACCGACACTGACAATGTGATCCAATCGGCGCCGGCAATTTGATCCGATTGGCGGAGTTAAAGGTATGAATTGGCCGCGAGTTTCCTTGGACCTCTGTGCCACTCTGCTGCTCTCTATACTGCCTTTCGCCCTGCACATATTTGTTTTTGTATGTCCTTTCTGTCTCTTGATAAGCCCTTCCATCAAATTTATATACGCATCAGACTGCAATTCTATGGCCGGTGTATTCGTCGTTCCACCGCTGCGCCAGCAACATGAACGCCGGCACATCCGGAAGCGGCACTGAACACGCCAGGATCTACACAGTGGCCTTCGTTTTCCCCTGGTTTGGTTGGCTGCGCTAGGCCCAACAGCAGAAGCATCACCGCGTCTCTCCTCAAAATTCGCAGGAACCTTGGGTCGACCTCGAGTATGGATTCCCTGCCGGCGCCATGCTACATGAGGCCCAGCTGCAGCAGTCGCTCCGCATGGCCCTCGTGAGATCGTTGGCGGTGAGCAATACGGATTCCCGGCCGGCGCCATGGTACATGAGGCGGCGTGCCTCGGGTCGGCAGCCTTGCACCCGACAGATCTTTAGGTTTATCGATTTGTTCCGATTTGATTCTAGAGATGCGATCTGAGGAAATCGAGAGGATTAATTCATCTTTATGGCGATGGCGATTGGATTGGTTCTCAGAGTCCGTATGATTCTATTCACGAGTCGGCAGGAACACGCTATGAACGAACGAACAAGAGTGGTGGGCTGGATGTAATGGGCTGACTTCATTGGCCCAAATAGATCAATAAAATAGGACTGCGGGTTTATATTAAGGAAAAAACATAAGGAGCTGTTAATTAGTACCACCTCGCCTATATGTCTAAATTCAAACTGAAAGCGTAAATTCACAGGAAGAAGCGTATTGTGACGGTGAACCCGACAAAGTCAATCCGTGCTTTCTTATTAGGAAAAGACTAGCAGAATGCCCGTGCGTTGCAACGGGAGAAAGAAAACTCTCTCTAACCCAATGAGGCTTCTTTCGTCCATGTCTAGTATTTTTAACATGACATCTATGTCAACGTGATAGCCCGCCCGTGTTGCCACTTATCCTTCATTAAGCTCTTACAACGATGCTTGTGTTGTTTACCTGATCAAAGCATGTTGGAACGCAATCAATTCCAACGTGATGAGGTCAACCACCACATGACACACTTTTCACTGAAAAGCTCAAGGAAATGTTTATAACTTCAAATAATAATCGCGTCAAGCTAGATATGAGGATCGCCCTCTGTGAGCTAGTCCTGCACCTAGTCTGTACACCGATCTACTCATGCATCAAGTCCATATAACGCCCCGATACTCCCGCTCGCTTTTGACTTGTAATGTTGTGGACTTGTTTCCTGGAGGGAGGGTGAGTCATGCGCGTGTCCCCACATGCCTCTTTAGTGTTTGGCTACGTAGCAAACGCCAAAATTTTCCTTAATTTCCAATAATACAATTGGAGATATGTTCGCCACAAATAGTACACAAATGTTCATCTAGAACATCCCATTCGACTATACTACAATGATCTAATGCATCTTAGCTAAAAATACATTATCAAAATCTACGTAAAAATAATTGACCAACACAAAGGTAAGAAACTTCTCAACAAATAAAAAGTGATAATGCACGTGCAGACTCTTTTGCCCATAAAAGAACAAATATATTGATGGTGGCCTTATTCTTGGAGCATTTCTTCAATTACTTGCGAAACCAAACTTACATAGTGTCAGGAATTCCATTTGAATTTCTACATACTTTCTCCACATAGCCTTGCACTGGTTGAAAGCAAAAAACTCTATAGTGATTACATAGAGTAAGCACATAGAAAATGACAGTCATCCACACTCCCCAAAGTAAGCAGTCAGTTAGCATAAATTGCTAGTCATTGATCATAATTTCACTACTCTAGTCACCATAAGTGAGAACAATATTCTTCCGCGATAACAACACAAACTCAATTGCAACTGAATCAGAGCCGACACAACACACAACACTTGCCAGATCAAATAATTTCATGGTGATGTTGTTTAGAGCGAGTGTTTTTCAGTGGAATAAATGAGTCATCTGGAGCGAAATTTTGGGATGCCTGCACACTGTACTATTTTAGGATGACATAGTAGATAAGTCATAATACAAGTAGAAGTGGCAACTGACAAGAAAACATACTTAAGTACTTAAATGCATAAATAATGTCAATGACTCACCAATTAAAGTACCGATCAAGCTGTTTTATAGGGTGCTCTAGTATTCTTGTGTATACCACAGCTAGATGACTCCATGCTTGAAGTGATTCTTCATTCTTGATGTACTCATCCCACAAAGTATTGGAACCATAATCTGTTCCAACATATGCCAAACCCCGATTAAACAGTCTGTGGAAAAAACACAGTGGGTTTAGTTGCTGATGAAAGAATGAAACAATCAATCCCGAGAAAAAGAAACATTAGATAGTTCCAGGAACACTAAATGAATGGTGGTTTGCATGGTCAAACAGTGAAAGCTACATTTGCAACGAAGGAGGACTGTATTTTTCTTGAAAGATCTAGACTTCAGTACTTTGTATAGCACAAACATGTGATCTCCAAATTGGCCACTTAGTTAATGCGCTAAATGACTAATATTGGCTATATGAAAATACTTATACTCCCTCTATCCAGGTTTATAGGGCATGAGCGGATATTTTACGAACTCGACAATTTGACTAACGAAACATATGTATATACCAGCAAAAGCATACCACTGGATTTGTATTCGAATGAAGTTTCTAGACATACTTTCGGTGGCATATAGCATGTTGAGGACCTAAAAGCCTGTGCAAGCCCTACAAACCCAGATGAAGGGAGTACAGATTATAGCTGCTACAAAAGGAAAAAGGTCAAACAGATTATGTACTTCATGGAGAGAGATTAGTCATTACAACTAGCAGACATGCACGGAGTCTAAGAACACACTGCCTAAGCCAAAATTTGAATATATGCAACATCTCTATGGCCTACACTATCACAACGACTGCGAAAATACAGTGCTATATTATAAAGCATTTCATCAAGCATTCATGTTCAGGTACTAAGAATTGTAAAATCACTTCTCGTCATGTATTCCTGTATATATATACAGCCTAAAATGCAGTAGTTAACTAAAGTCAAGACATAAAAAGAAGTTAAAAACTTCATTATAATAGTTTGGGTATTCAATTGCTACCTTCTGATGACATCTGGGTCATTGTATGTTGAGATCGCAAACTGACAATAATTACACCATATGTCCACTGAATAAGTAACTGCAAGAACTGCCCGTTCATACACCTCAAAAACTTTATTGACACCATCTAGACGGCCTTCATGATCTGCATATTTCTTCCAATAGCCAAAGCACAGAGGGAACTCCGCACGGAATGCATCATACACTTTCCGTATTTTTAATATGTCGCTCTGACCAGGAATACACAAAAATATGCCATTAGCATAAATTTGTTTATCATTAAAAATCCATTTTATTTTGTTAACCAAACAGAACAAATTTATATCTAGTGTTGTCCATTAGAACACGAATAAGGACAGATTGACAAGACTACAGTAGGACAATGATGAAACTACTACAGGGAACAAGGCCCATGAAGTCAAAAAGAAAATATACTGGGATCCTACAAGACAGAGAAATGTAGAAAGAAAATGTGCTAAACAAAAACAAGGGAGCGAGTGACCATCCATGCATAACAAAGATTGGCATAACTTTGTGGTCCACAAGATACAGATCGATTGCATATGACCACAGGAATATGTAACGCATGTGGGCACAAAAAGAGGATAAGCTGCTGAAAATTATGACACATCCATACAGCAAGTTGCAAAAAGGAGAACAATGCACTGTATGGTAAGGCAACAATTTCAATTTCACCTCAGCAATCCTCTCCGTCTCTTCAATAAGTGCGGTCCAAGCATCGCCGTCTAAGCAATCCAAGGTGACAACATCCCATAATTAACCTAGCCTCTTCCACTGAAAGCAACAACCTATTAGCAACAAAGTAGCAGGCAGGCAACGAAACCAGATAGAGAAGGCTTCTGCCTCAGCAACATTACCATCCTCATACGACTGCTAGGGAACCATGGGATCGGCCATCTCGACGGCGGCGGCGCCGTCCTCCGTGGCCCCCGCGGCCTGGTAGCCCGTTGCCTCGCCGGAGGTCCCGTACGCGGATCCGCTGGCTGTCTGCGCCCTGTCGTAAGGGGCGCCCCCCGGGAGATGCGGGGGTGGCGGTGGGAGAACCTCGGCCGGGTCGCTGCCCAGACCCGCCTCCACGGCGTCCAAGGGCGACGGTGGGGGAGCCTGGACGGGTCGCTGCCCAGACCTGCCCCCGCGTCAGCTTCCGCGTGGCCGTTGGGGTTCTCCATCCCCACGCGCCCACGAGCAATGGTTCGGGCTGGTGTGGTGGAGGCCGGAGTGGGCGGCGGCATTGACCCGCTGGTCCTCGGCGTCCGGCAAGGCCCAGTACGCCGTCCCGGCATGGCGGCGGAGCGGCAGGGGAGGAGGCGCGTGGTGGCTCGGGATACGGCCGGGGAAGAATACCGGCCGCGCGGCCGCGCGAGGTGGTGGCGCCGGCGCCGTTGTCGTAGGCATCGAGGAGGAGAGCCCGTGCTTTTTTTTTTGAGGTGAGGAGAGCCCGTGCTGCTGTATTTCTTTTTACAGAACTGCTTCCTCCGTGACCGTGAGTCAACCCAGCCCACAAACGAAACGTGAAGTCCGGATCGGGCACGTATTTTTCACGGAAAGGGCCAGGCGGGACGAAGGCCCAGCCGTTCAACGCACGAAGAAACACACGTGACGTACCAACGGACCCTAAATTAGTACCACCTTGTTTATATTATGAGTTTGTCTTTATAAATCGTAAAAGCGTATTATGACATGAGAAGAAAGCGTATTGTGACGGTGAACTCAACAAAGTCAATCCGTGCTTTATTATTAGGGAAAGAATAGCAAAAAAGCCCGTGCGTTGCAACGGGTAACAAAACTTATATTTCGCCACTTATCACAGTTGCTCCGTCCCCTCATTGTCATCAACCTATTCATCCTTTCGCCATTTTGCAAGTTTTATTATGTACACGAGGTTGTGGTTTTCATCATCATACTGAGCAAATGCCAGTTAGAAAGGAGAGGTGGAGGTCAAGGGCTACTTTGAGGGCCATCTTAATGACTGGAGCCTCGATCTGTTTTACTCTGAGTGCCTTACTCGAATGAATGCGACGTAAGAAAACAGTCCATTGAAAGAATTTTTCAGGTATGCATGTATATATATTTAAAATTTATACACATTTTTTCTCAGGAAATTTTCATATATAACATGCTATATTTTGAGTTAGTGTCTGATAGTTAAATATTTTGAAGAGTATTTTAATCTGTCAGAACGCAATGCCTTCGACGTGGTTGATCCCATGATGATGATCTCGATTACTCCGCGCGCAGCTGACATTGAACCACGCCATCACAAGTCAATGTCTAATACTTTTAAAACTAATCTCCTCAAGTTGGACGTGACAGTCGCCCTTCCCGTTCTACGGCTTACACCTAGTCCATACGTCGTCCCTCATACACCCATTCACTTTTAAATTGTACATGTTGTTTTTCAAAATGCATCAACCTTCCATTTAAAACACATAAAGACTTTTTAAATCACATGGACCTTTTTAAAGAGCATAAATATTTTTTAAATTACGGATATTTGTATGTATGTGAACACTTTTTAGAATTACATGAACATTTTTTGAGAAAGGGTGAACATTTTTCAATTTATATGAACATTATTTTAATACGTGAAAACTTTTCTTAAAACCACACTAACAATTTTAAATGCATGAACGATTTAAAAAAATTATATAACATTTTCAATAGGCATATAAACACATTTTAAATGTGTCACTCATATTAATTGGATTTCGAGTGTGATCAGATTACACGCACGTGCCCAAGTTTATTCTCAAAGATTTAGTCATCTTCCTGCTGAACACGTCTCACCAAGAGTAGCAGGTTGATTTGGCTCATAATTCTGGTCGAGCCGTTTCATCGAGACACATGCAGCGTCGCATTTTGATTGGACATGCATGCGCATGCCCGGCAGGCACCCCATGCTTCTTTCCGAGGCTGAGTTAATTTCCTCGTTTCTCTTAAGCGAACCCTCTTTTTATTTATTGATGCCATGGCTTGTTGATTGTGGCAACTCACGTGTATATAAATAGGTGTGATTTGATGTCAAAAAGCAATGTGGGACTATGACTTAGAATACTGGCCTTTTTTTTGCACAAAGAAAAATAGCTTAGTTGGTGGCATCCTTAAAAGTTGTTACATCAGCACATCAGGACCAGTTGGCCCATAACACACTGGCGAGGCCCAACTTGGCGACAGACGTACGGAAATTATCCGGGCTGCTCCTGCTATAGTAGCGACCGATCGACGACGTACGTACGAGAAGCGCTAGCTGGCTGTTGATGTATACGAAATCTATTTTTATTTTACGCTAACCACTACCCCACAGGACCAGCTGGCCCATATAACTTTATTTAAAAAATAGGCCCATATTACGTGGATTTAGGCCCAGTTGGGTGACGCAACAGGGATGACGATTCAAACACCAGAGCTAGTTGGGGACGTAGTAAGATTAATACCACCTTGTCAGATAGAAAAAGATAGATGAAACGGACGGACAAAAAAACTGAAAGCGTAAATTCACAGGAAGAAGCGTATTGTGACGGTGAACCCGACAAAGTCAATCCGTGCTTTATTATTACTAGCACACATGCCCATGCGTTGCAACGGGAGGGAAAAAATATCACAACCCCCGAACCCTCCCGCACCCCCCCCCCACACACACAATCCGCGGCACCACCTTTGTTTTTGCTCCTTCCCACCGCCAGGAACGGTGGCCGTCCACGTGGCCATGGCGCTTCGAAAGTGATTAACCCAAGGCGACGAGTTATCTTTGAACCGTGCCAACAAAGCAATGTATCTACCCTGCAAAAAAAAGAACACACCATTTATAACTTCAAAAAACTAATCTTGTCGAGGTAGATGTGAGCACCTCCCTCTGCGAGCTACTCTGATGCATGTGGGTTGCCATAAAATAAAAATTCTCTCACAACCAAGATGTGTCAATTCAGTAAAATTCAGTAAGATTGTTGCCTGATATAAGCTTCCTTTACTCTTGTGTTGCCCAGTGGCCCGTGCAGATACATGTCACGAGCCCGTTTTGACCAGTGCAGATAAATGCATGCCGTGCATGTATCCCTTCTCCTTCCTTTATTGGCCCCCTCTTTCTTATTATATCTTTTTTATCCGACTCGATGATTCTCATAAACTCACGGTCATATATAAATTGGTAAAATTTACTCTACAGAAGCGAGGTGGGACTATGTAATACTCAGTGAACCCACCAAAATGGCAGAAAACAATTCTAGCTTAGTTGGTTACTGTCGTGGTGAAGTTAGGACATGTCACGAGTTTGAATCCCAGCCCCAACATTTTTCTTTCCCTATTTTATGTAGCCCTAGAGCAGGCCCAACAACTGCACAAGCCCAGAAGCAATGGAGATGAGGTGGCCCATAGCAGCAAACACACATACGGGAAGTGTCCTGTATAAGCAATGGATTAATACCACCTTGCCAACCGTCGAAGCTTGAGACTGTACGGGAGTCGCGGAGATAGTAAAAGCTTATTACGACGGTGAACCCACAGAGTCAATCCGTACTTTATTATTACTAGTATAAAAATGCCCGTGCGTTGCACCGGGCGAAAAAAATTCAGAAAACCTGCTCTGCGTGTCATCAAGCACCATTTCTTATATCCAATCTTGATAAACATTGGTAATAAGGTTACACTTATTATCGCTTTTCGAAGCATCAATTGTGGATGTGAAGGAGCCACCCTATCTGATGGAAGAGTAGTAGTGCATGGAATAGTCTGTCAATCGGTTATATTTTTTATTTTCGGAAAAACAAATATATTATTATTTAAAAAATGAACATTTTTTAATATTTCTAATTTCTAATTGCAATGGGAATATTTTTGAACTCATGTAAAAATGGAACATTGTATTGGAATTTTCAGCTTTTTTTAAAGCATGAACATCTTTAAAACTGTGAATACTTTTTGAAAGCAAGAACAATTTGAAACACTCTTTATTTTAAAAAAGCACATGTTTGATGTCTGTGGTTTTAAAAAACGATTGTTGGTGTTCAGACCATGGAGTATAGAGTTGAAAAAGTCATAGTGATGTCCTTCGATGGTGCCTACTTCAGATTGGCGCTATCACTGGATGAAAGAGGAGTGGTGTATGTGTTTTTAGTGGGATCCCAAATAGGCCCGGGCATTGCAATGGAAGAAAATATATCACACAGAAGGTAAGATGTACCGATGTGGTAGAGATAAAGAAATTATAGAATTCTAGAGCACAAAAGTTCACCCACCAGCTTGTCTCCGTGGGCTTTATCCAGGGACCCTCATGACTTTGAAAGTTTTTTCTGGTTTAATATGGGCTCACACAAAAAATTAAGTTCACACTCATGTTGCGTATATACCCAATTCCTTTCAGTAGAAGTGTTCAAACAACAAGGCTTGCCATATTTTATGTACCGCCAAGGCTCCAGCTAAAAGAAAAAGACATATCAATATCGCAATGTAAATAAATACATAATTTGCGCAAGTGTATGGAAATCAAACATCAGATCAGCAAACACAATGCAATTATTTTTTAGAAGCATGCACAAAACGTATTGTATGAAAAACGTATTATATTCTCGGTGAACCGTTGTTCTTTTGTTCCATCATAATTTATCTTCACTGTATCTGCTCTATTTATCCTTTTTTGTTCAGAGCATTGCAGCATCCCCAAATCTCGGCGCCAATGCAATATCACATGTAAATTTCCTTTCTTTATAATTTAATGGGCCAATACGCAATGCAATATCTCCTCACATGTAAATTGTCTTTCTTTATAATTTAATACCCATGGCAGCCTTCAATTCCTTTCTTTAATAGACAAGGATCAATTCTTTCCTTTAATAGACCGCCATCAATTATTTCCTAAAATAGACACAGCCCTCAATTCCTTCCTTTTATGCCCACAATCCGGAAATTCATCTTTACTTTATTTTGTTCATATTCAGCCCTCAATTCCTTCCTTTAATAGACAACCATCAATTATTTCCTTCAATAGACAGCCCTCAATTCATCTCGCGGTCTCTTTTCTTATGCGTCTTGCTGGTTACATGACACTTGCTAACATATATAAACTGGTAGGATTCGGTCTAAAGGAACAATGTGGGATTATTTAACATCAAATATGGACGTCTAGTTGGTTGCTCGAGCCTTTCGTCACGACAGAAAGTCACGAGTTCGATACCGCCGGGCCTTTTGCGAGGGTGTTGATTAGGCCCAGCCGTGGCCCAATACGAAAATTTCCCTTCAAATGTTTCGCTCGGATCTACTCGTCGCATGTTCATTCAAATCTGAACCTTGGTTTTTTCAGAGTCGGGCCATAGTTCGCATGGCTAGCCAAGCCCGCTCACATGAAGGATACCCAGGTTCGAGTTCAGCGCCGAGCAATTATTTTTTCATCTCGTTTTACGGAACCTTTTTTTCTACTAACAAATTATAGATGGCGTAAAATCACAGGAAGAAGCGTATTGTGACGGTGAACCCGACAAAGTCAATCCGTGCTTTATTATTAGGTAGGGATAGACTAGCACAAATGCCCGTGCGTTGCAACAGGAGGATATCACAAACTCTAACCCAATATGCACGGCTCAAAAATCATTTCATGTGCAACACAAAAAATTATTAGTATATTTTAAAAAATAACATAATTTTTATAAACAAAAATGATTTATACCTGTGTAATTGGGTAGGATAGTGTACGTCCGGTGAAATATTCCATAAATTTGACCGTAAATAAACCACAAGAAGAACTGTCTTCTTGAATTGGAGTTTGTAATTGTTCTGTGATCTTTCATTCAGTAAGATCAACGTCTTTCCAATCGTCCTTAATCAGGTTTTGACTTTTAAGAATATCCAAATGAAATTGTACTCCTCGTAGCTAAAAAAGATTTGGTGTTCAGAAATGATAGACATTAACAAAATATGAATTTATATCATTTACATGTAGGATTGAAATTGGTGTTGTAACTAACCGTAATAGCAAGGTCCTCTCGGACAAACTTCCAGCACAATGAGTCCAGTACTTGAATCTCACGCTTTTTTGTATTCACGATAGCTAAATACCAATGCATGTTGCTGGCATTTATTGGAAGTTCTATCTGTAATAAAGATAATTAGGGAAAAAATAAAAATGCTTGAAACATAAAACATGAAAATTATGGATATGTATATTACCATGTCATACTCCATATATTTTTGGACAATATTTGTCATAAAGGCACTATCTTCTTGTATGCCAAGGTTACCATCCCGTCTTAATAGTGAGGTAACAAAAGGACTCTCAACATATACTTTATTGTCATTCTGGACATGAATTTAGTCCTTTAAACAACATATATATGCATAGATCACCTGAAATTAAGATTTCAAAAAGTACAATACTGATAAATATTAGTGCTTAGAAACTCTTTCCTGTTTTAGTAAGTGTACTTACACCATCATTTACCCACTCCTTTTCATCTAGCAGGCACATCAATTGATTTTGTAACACATAACTTCTATCTATCCGAACCAGCAATTCTTTACTCAAAGATGATTCTACTGCTATATGTGCACATAGATCATGGTCGGTCAATGCATAGTCTGCAAAAAACACAATAATTTAAGAATTTATTAAATACAAAAGTGTACAAATAATAAATCAAACAAATACCTTGTGGGAGATAATCATGTCTCATCAACTTTGATCTCTTTATTTGAATCTGGTTCCTTAATATCATGTAATGAGAAAACAGGAGATAATGTTGAGCTAGATGGTGATGGAGTAGATGGCAATGGATCATTATCTATCTGATCATCCAATTCCGGCACAATGGATTCAAAACATTCAGAAATTGGTGTAGATGCTGACATAGTTGGCGACATTGGCGATGGCTCCAGAACACCTGGTTCAGCAATTTTTGCTTTTTTTAAGGTCGATTATCCAAATCCTCTGCAATGTTCAGTTCAGTGATGTCATCTATTTTCTGCAGTTACAACACAAATAAAAGGTAAGCCTCAAACCGTTAGTTTGTTGGTAGAATATTTCAGATCCAGACCAATCACAAGTATTAAACATTCAACTTTTCTACCATGCTTGACCTGGCATGCTTGAGGGAAACAAAAATAGAAGTTTAACCTTACGTAAAGATACATTCAACTCTGCAGAAGACTTGCTAACTGCTGCTACAACCAATTGACTCATGCCCAAACACCTCTAATGTATAAACGTACAAACATGACTTGCTGCTACATATGGATTCTACTCACTGCTACATATGAATGCTTGTGAATTCTTCATGTTACAGCAAGCAACTGAAGGATATACAAAATCATGAAAAATCTTCGTTCTTCATGCAGATGAAGGTACATCATTAATTGTTCTCACAACACATCAACGCTTACTTCCAATGATTTAAAATGCATGTCACTTTTCTTTGTCATGCATATGAAAAAAAACTAAGGGAATAACGCTAGAAGACTACACACTTCAGAGAAGAAGATTCATAATATCACAGAACCACATGACGTGAGACGTTTATGAGCTCGGCTTCAGCAACATTCAGGCCTTCCTTGCCTGCCTCTTGCAAGGCTAGCAATAATTCACAAGGTTATTCTAACTTGTCTCCAAATCGAATTTTTTACAAATCTGCACAATCAAGCAAAAATTGGGTATATAGTGCGGATCTGGGAGCAAGCACCTGGTACTTGGGGACTTCGAGACGGGGCATCTATATTACTGAAAGTACAGTACAGTATATATAGTTTCAGTTTTGCTAAGCTAATAGATGAGTAAGCAACTGGATTTCATTAATACCACTATAAGTGAAGAATAACCAAGTAGATTTCAGTACGCAATTGGATTTCATTAGTACTATATGAGTAAGGACAAAGAAAGTAGTTGTCTCCCTCTGGAAGAGAAACTCTTAAGGAACAAAACTCCAAATAATACACCCAAACTCTGGTTACTCTGATAATATATCTTGGGCACTATAATTTATGCTTACTTAGGATAGTATATAATTAGCACTATCAATACACTAACAGTCCATAGTTGTTTGCCTACAGTACCAGTGTAGTTGTTTGCCTACAGTACCAGTGTACATGGTTATGGCCTGCATCCCATTGATTTTAGCCTGGCTAAATTACAGATTTATTTGAGTAATAAAAATAAGAGCACACAAAGGAATAACAAATTCACTTAAATTTGTTAGTCAAGTCAAAACCTGCGGGAACCTGATTTTTTTCAGTTACAGATATATTTAGGTGCATAAGAGATACTAAAACTGTGAATTGTGTAGGGTAATCTGTCTTACGAATCACCCGGGGAAAAAAGTCTTAAGATTACTTGCCAACAGAAGAAATAACCCTTGTGGCTATGTCCTACATCATAATTCACATCACAAGAAAAGATGGACCAGGCCGTTCCCCTCAGAAACTCTAAACTGACTTGCATGTAGCACTCACAGAGACTACTAAATCAGTCTATAAATTTGAGCTTACAAAACTTTGCTGCTGTACTAACCATCCTCCATCAGTTTTCTCATGCTTTATAAATTAAGTAAAGTACTGTCCCTTATTTCAGTCAGGCTACAGAGCAGAATCAGAGACAAGAGACAGGGGACAAACAGGGGATTCCATCCAGTGAATATGAAGGCGATACATTACCTCTGGTGTAGCTGAGGCAGGCGAAATTGGGCGGTTGGACAGATGGTCTTGTTCCTTCGGCGAACTCGGCACTTCCTCCTCCGGCGAACTCGACGGCGACATTGTACGTTGCGTCAAAAAAAGCAATTTGGACGGGCTTTGATGGAGCTTATGGTCCAAGGACGCAATATGATGGAGATTTCGGCCGAGGACCACTCCTTCTTATAGCAAACAACTCAAATCCGGGTCGGGCACTCCATTGCTTGGTGTTGGAGAAGGACACGACCTCCTATTGTCCATCCAAATCACGGCACGGGAATAGCTCGTCCGAGATTGAGAAGGATACGGAGGAGGCCGGAGAGGATTGGTGGCGGCGGACAGATCACAGCAAAGCGCGCCCGCGGCCGGCGTACCCACCAGAAAATGTTCCCCCTTCTATCCTCCGTCAAGCACAGCAAGGATGGCCGTCCGGCGACAAGGGCACCGCCCATGAACCTCTCCTGCTCCACCGCCCATGAACTCTCCTGCTCCGCTGGCATCTCCCCTGAACCTCTCTTGCTCTGCCCGCCGCGCCGCACCTGAACCTCTGCTGCTCCGCCCGCCACGCCGTGCTTGAACATCTTCTCGGCCATCTTCTCCTGCTCCGTTGCACCGCCCCTTTTGTCGCAGCTCCGCATGAACCTCTCCCGCTCCGCCCGCCGCGCCGCGCCTGAACATCTTCTCCTGCTTCGTCGCGCCACCCCTTCTGCCGCAGCTCCGCCCAGCTCCGCCCGCACCTGACCTTCACTTGTCCGCTGAGCGTTTGGATAAAACGTACCTTTTTTTAACGAAACGTTATTAGTAAAATAAGGACTACGGGTTGTATTACGGAAAAACACAGGGGTGTTTTAGCAAAAGTATGACGACGGTGAGCGGACGGGCATAATAGAGAGACGGGCCAAGGCCCAACTGGATCGCAGCCCAGCTAAGCGAAACGTAGCGGTCAATCGAGTCAATAATATTGTGAGGAGACAAAATTTAGTACCACCTCGAATATGTTTTAAATTCAAACTGAAAGCGTAAAATCACGGGAAGAAGCGTATTGTGACGGTGAACCCGACAAAGTCAATCCGTGCTTTATTATTAGGGAAAGACTAGTACAAATGCCCGTGCATTGCACCGGGCAAACAAAGAGACACAAACAGCTTCATATTCCACTGTGCACCATTTTATATATCCAATTTTAATAAACTTCGATGATAAGGTAAAACTGATTATTGCTTTTTGTAGAATCAAGTTTGGACGTGAAAAAGCCAACTTAGGGTTCTTCATTAGATGGAAGAGCAGTTTTGCATGGAGTAGTTTGTCAATCGTTTTTTTTTTTGGCTTTTCAGGAAACCATGAAAATTTGCTTATTTTTAATAGAAGTTAGGTTTACATAAAAATTGGAACACTTCTTTAAGAATCTTAAACGTTTATGAAAATTAAAACATTTCTCTAAAGCACATTTTTAACAGATGTTTTTTCTTTAAAAAATGCTTGATTTTTATACATTTCTAAATGATTTTTTTAGTAAAAGTGGAACTTTTTGGGGGAACTTTTTATGATTTAAAAAAAGTGCAAACATATATTTTTGAAACAAAAATAGTGTGAACATGTGTAAAACTGTGATCATTTTTAAACTAATTTCTTCAGTAAACAAATTAAACCAGCCACATGCAAGGTCTGGTCCTGAGCTCTACATATAGTTATAAATCGAAAGAGTTGATCTTAAGATTACTAAGTAAAACCAAGTATCACAGTAAGAAGAAGATCCAAATGTGTAATTGGAATGTATCAAGTCCTGAAGAATCATCTTAGGTGTTTTACAGTTAGTGGGCGGACACATGACCACCGGTACAACACTACCCATTTTCCGATCAATTGTTTCGTCCAAGCACCATCAGCTGCTCATTACGGAGAGTCGAAGAGCATTGAAGCAAAGCGGCAATAAGCTAACTCTTCGGCTGATCTCCAGCAACAGAGGCGGCAAGGTCAAGCCTGACAAACATGTCCTTCAGAGTGTATGACGTGTGTTGTTCCTGTGTGACGGCACGCAAAAGAGTTCCCGCCCATCTCGCCGCTGGTGTCGTACATAGGGTGGCGGGAGGGCATCACGGCGAGCCACCGTGGTGGTCGATGGCGACCTGGTTGCTGAGACACCAAAGTGCGTGTCAATTGTTAACGACGCCAAAGTGTCTGTCAATAAAATTTACTGGAAATACCAGTCTATATAGCTCAACATCGGGAGATGCAGGACCTCATCATATATTGGGTCTTTCACATAATCAAATACATGGTCAGAGTGTTCCTGATATTGATGGTTTTTGAAATCTGTTTCTGCAATTCTATAAGTTAGCCATGAACAAGGTTTGATATTCTATAAGTTAGCCATGAACCAGGTTTGCTATTCTATAAGTTAGCCATGAACAAGGTTTACACCATCTGTGAAATGACAGTAATTCTGGAAAATAAAATAATAAGAGCACCACTACAGCTAGTAAGAAAATCATGACATGATATAGACGGAAAGAATCCTTAGTACAGCTGCAATTAAAGGGTTTGCTTTCAGTCAAGGAATATAGCATGACGTCAATAGCAAAACATGATGATATTTGTGGAAATAAAATAACAAGAGCACTGCAACTGCTAGTAAAAGCAAATATTATCCAACATGATAATTTCAACCAGCACATCAGTTGATTTTTTAAGACGGAACTTTTATTTATCTTCACAAGTAATAGTTTTTCCAAAGATGATTCTACTGCTATCTGGGCACATAGATCATGGTCAGTCAATGCATAATGTGCAAAAAGTCAAATAAGTTACGAAAACATTGAATACAGAAGTACACATGATAAATCAAAAAATTACCTTGTGGGAGATAAACAATATACAATTCTTCCAGAGCATCATGTAAACATAGAACTCTAGGCCAAATTAACGCAAGCAAGAGATGCTTTCTATGAATTAGCATTGTGCTCGGGTCCTGTGGATGCTATATCATTAGAGAATAAAAACTCAAACAAATATAAACCTTGTTTCGTGGTTGATATGATCAACACCACAACAATAATGTACGGCACATAATTAGAAGTTTAAAAACATATCGAAATATATTACTTCATGGGAATCGTTTGGGTAAGATTTTGGGGAGAAATACCTTATAAAAATACAAAGATATGTTTTAGTTCTAATGAAAGGGAACAGTCACCCTACCGCTTAGTTTGTGCTATGGATGTAAAAAATTAGTAAGCAGCAAAATCCTTGAAAATACTCTTCCAATGGATCGGCATGCGTAAAGCATACATATATTACAGCGTTGTCAGCAAATTGAGAAATATTGGGCATCGCAATTCCTATGAGCAGAATTGGAGTTTCTGGAAAAGAGATTTCTGAAATATTGAAGATGCATCTTTGCCAGAATGACTAATCAACATGTTTATAAAATAGATTGAACAGCAACATAGTGGAAGTAAACCAAACCTTCTTATACTAACTATGTCAAGTTTCAGTGTTACATGAACACAACACAACTACGGCGACTCTGTATTGTCTGTCAGGCGGTCAGAGACCACCCAATACAGCCTCGTTCCTAAAGTACGCCAATGGAATTGATTAAATTAACCTGTAAAAAAAAATAATCAGTACCTATGAGCATTAGAATATACTAAGTCATTACTACATGGAGCTGGAGCTGTAGTTTTTTAGATATGTACGTAAGTTAGTAGCTGATGTAATTCTAGCAGCACCTCAGTTGTCGCTGAGCTCCTCTGTACAACCTGAAACAAAGGAAATAAACTACAGGATGGAGGCTATAGAACATACACTTGATGGAATACCTCAAATTAAACTTTTGGATTATGTTGCATAGAAACATCTCTTTCCGATGCTTTCCTGGAACAGAAAGAAGAACAAACGATTATGATCGAGCAATTTGTTCCCTGATCCAGAAAGGAAAATAAGATAAGCATGCCAGCCACGAAGTCTACGATGGAAGTTGTGAGCGCTTCTTGTGAAGTGAGCAGGTTTGCATCAACAAGAGAAATAAGAGGAACCAGGTCAGTAATCTTAAGTAGGGTGACAGTGGACAAGAAGAAATCGATCATCTCACCTTGACGGCTTCATCCAGCATGGTGAAGATTGGTAGCAACTGCCTACGCAGCACTACTGCGCCACCAATGCGAACCGATCCTATTATGATCTAAATACAGTCGTTGCCCTGTACCTTCTTTAACCAAACAAAATCCAGTCGTTGGCTCTGCACCTTCTTTCGTTGTTGCATGCCGTACCTCATCCTCTTCCTCGCATCCCGCAGCGGTGAGATCCGGAACTTATGGATGCAACGCTAGGAGCCGGTGTTGGCCAGATCCCGACGGCGGCGAGCCGAGGCTGCCTACGGGCGCCAGGAGGGAAGCCGTCCCCTGTTGCCTGTAGAAGATGAGGCAAGCTTTGGGGGCTGGGGCATTCAAGTCCCCGTCGATGGCCGCCAAGAGCCATGGGTGTCCTCCGCTCGTATCCGGCTGGAGCTCCTCCCTTCCTCTGCTTCGACGGCCAATCTTGGCTGAGGCTCTCGTTTGCCGCCGCCCGGCTTGGCGAGCTGCTGCCTAGGTCGCAGCACCGCTCCTACTTTCTCCCTTCTCCCCGAGCACAGTGGCCGGGCGTCGCGCGAGATGCAGCCGATCCTGCCGATCTCGTCCGGATTCGGCGACGGCGGGGAGAGGACGAGCACCGGGGATAAGAAGATGTGGGCGCGGCGGCGGCGGCAGAGGAACCCTCGTCTTCTCGTGCGGGGCAACAATCGTATGAAACGTTTTTTTTTCACTTACGGTCCAGCTACGGTGGACTGCGGGTTGATTCCTATAAAGTAGACAAAATTTAGTACCACCTCGAATATGTTTTAAATTGAAATTGAAAGCGAAAAATCACGGGAAGAAGCGTATTGTGACGGTGAACCCGACAAAGTCAATCCGTGCTTTATTATTAGGGAAAGACTAGGAAAATTGCCCGTGCGTTGCAACGGAAGAAATCGATGGGATGCATAACCGGCTACGTGATAGGGTTAAGTGCTTTTATGGGAGGACTTTACCTAAAAATCAGAGATCACAGTTGATAAGGAGGAGCCGGGGGAGGCCAATGGCATGGTTACCAGCGGTGGCAATAGAGCAGTTGAGCTAGTCATCAATCCACGCAACTGCATGAGCTAGAATTTTTCATGACTATTATTTTTGTACTGAGTGAATTTATATTTATCATAGTCAGGATTAATAAAGCTCGAGAAAATCTGACATTAAAAGAAAGTAACTTATTCTTTTAGTATGTACGCACTTCATGCCAACCCAATAATTTAGATGCAAGAATGCGTTGAAGGGACATGAAACTGTGCTCCAAATAGGTCATGTGATCTCCAAAGAGATTGACGTCCTATATGAAAAATGAAAACATGAACATTGTATTATTTTTTATGGCTAGTCATTTTCAAAGAAACCATGATAGAGAAGCTGCATAGCAGATTACTTGGTGGCATTAGGATAAAGAAATATAGTACATTATATGGCTCAATTAGAATGTAGATTGCTTAATATTGATCGCCGACCACTAATTTAGAAAGTGCATAGAGCTGCCGAAATGATAATTAGAATGTTGAATGCTTAATATTGACCGTCAACGATTAACTCAAGAAGAGCCTTACTTGAGAGCAGCTAACAAATTAGTAGGAGTATATGTTCGACCAGTTGCAGCTACATTATTGCAGAGATCTGCAAGAATACTAAAATGACTCGCAAACTACTTATGACATGAAGCATCCGTGGGAGAGAAGAAAAACTGATTTAATGAATTGAAGACGGTAAATCTTTAATAAGATATGTGGCACAACATATACAAAATCGCAGACTGGTCAAGGGATCCAACTTTAGAGATTGATAATTGAAATTAAACGCATCTTTTTTTTGTGGGGTGAAATTAAACGCATCTCATTTAACAGTTTCAGGTCATCTAACTCTCACAATGAAAAGCCATAAATACAGTAATTAATTTACAGCAAGACATATTATACAGATATTGTCTTCCAAAAATTCTAGCCTAGTTACGTTTCTTCTTTGCTTGAACAAAACATCATAAAAAATGCTAAAACATATATATTCTTTAAAATTCAGTAATCCATGTCACACAACCCGAAGAGAGAAGAACATAACTGCTAGTCGGAGGTCATCAACTAACATGTTTAGTGTTTCACTTAGTTAACTTTTGAACACTTGTATCCTTGTAATTTGGAACTAATCCAGCAGAGAATAGGAAGTAAAAGTATGTCCTCTCTCATGAAACATAGCTGTACAAATCTAAAATTTAACTAATAGAATAAGAATGCACTAAGCTCGCATGAAACATATTAGTGCAAGTACTACCTCGTTGATCTGCCCCCTGCTTTTGCTTAGGCCCTCTCCTCCGTACTAATAACTCCTTTGGATGCTTCTGTCTTGTCTGCTTGACGGGGGAAACAGAAAAGTTCTACAGATAAGTCCTCCTATCTATGAGATTTTCGATTTTTATAACATAAGACTTCTCTTAAAATTCATCGATGCTTTTTGTTGTTATTAATTAGTAAGAAGAACGCTCGTCGACGCGCGGCTATCAGTGTGCATCGCCTCAGGCGACGGCTGGCATGACCTTGAGCCACTGGGCTTGGTCAAGCGGCTTGCCAATTGCATAGATGATGAATCCTGCGACGGCGAAGACGAAAGCCGGCTTCTGCATCACGTTGTACATGCGCCAGCAGTCGAGGCTCCTGAACTCATCCCACTCGGTCAGGATGCAGACGGCGTGCGCATCGCAGACGGCCTCGTACGTGTCCAACGTGACGGTGACGGGCTGCCCGGCGGGCTCGCCCACGGCCCACCGGCTGCAGGTGGCGAGGGTGCGCGTGGTCCCAGTCAAACTTGTTCATGGCTAGGTCATGCCTCACCTGTGGGTCGTAGATGCTAACGACGGCCTTGTCGCCAAGCAGACCTAGGCACATGTCGATGACCGGTGTCTCGCGGGTGTCACCGGTATCCTTCTTGAAGGCGAACCTAGCATGGCCACCTTCTTCACGGCGACGGTGTTGAACATGGAGGAGACGACGCGGTAGATGAAGCGGCTCTTGCAGTCGTTGATGCCGATGACCTGCGGCCTGCCTCCATGGACGTCCTTGAGGACCTTCACGTAGACATCCTTGAGGACCTTCACGGCGGTGCCCTCAGCGAGGAACCTCCCGATTGGACAGGATTTGGTTCAGGACGCCATGGCCGTTGTGGGTAGTGAGGATCTTCTCGATGGCTTTGGCGGTCTTGACGGTGACGGGCACGGTGAACTTCTCGACCATGATCTTGTTGGAGTGGGATATGTCAACGATCATGCGTGCGCTCACCTAGTAGGTCAGGATCGGCGCGCGGCCTTGCCGGTGCCGAGGCCGCGGCTCTTGGTGGGGGGTGTTGACGGAGACGGAGACGAAGTCCGCCTCGCCGACGTCGGTGCTGAAGAAGAGGTTGCGGCTGCGGCCGCGGCACTGCTTGGCGACGTCGTCAAGGCCGGTCTCGTAGATGGGGAGCCGGTCGCTATTGCAGCCGGCGATCCGTGCCTTGGAGATGTGTATTAAACTGATATTTATGAGAGAAATTAGAGGAGACGTGGGATGAAGAGTTGGACTACAACTAAGAATCCACGTTGAGAGGGGAGTTTAACATACCGAGAAAGACCAAGATGAACAGACGGAACAAAAAAAACTGGACACAACACACAAACGTTATTTATTTGAGTGTGGGTTGATTCCTAAGAATTACAGGGACTTTTCTGCAAAAAGGACGCGACGGTGAACCCGACAAAGTCAATCCGTATATAACAGGCACCACCAGAGCACCTACACCCACCCCCTCCGGCCATCGAACCAGAACTCTATTTGTTCAGGTTTCGAAATTTTGTTCGAATTTTCGATATTTATTGACGATTTATATAACAGGCACCACCAGAGCACCTACACCCACCCCCTCCGGCCATCGAACCAGAACTCTATTTGTTCAGGTTTCGAAATTTTGTTCGAATTTTCGATATTTATTGACGATTTTAAAAACGTATTCATATTCAAATATTTTAAGGAAAATCGTCCACACTTGTTTCCAAGAATTGTTGAAAATATTTAAGAAAAATAAATAGACCTGTCGCTAAACTACTTTAACTGGGGCGCTGCAATTTGAGCATAATCAACAGCTAGCTCATGTGGTTGGCGTCCCTGCTACCTAGCGTGAGGTTGCGAGATCGAACCCATCATGTGTGGTTTTGTTTTTCGTGCTATTTTTACGTTCTTGTTTCCTGGTTATGGGCTGGCCCGATTACGTACGCGAGGTTTCAGCCAAAGCTCGACTGGGCCGCCGATTACCTACACGAGGTTTCATCCAAAGCTCGACTGTTAGAACTCTCGGGGAATAGTACCACCTTGGATTTTGATTTTGTCTACACGAATTGTAAAAGCGTATTACGACATAAGAAGAAAGCGTATTGCGACGGTGAACCCGACAAAGTCAATCCGTGCTTTATTATTAAAAAAATAGCACAAATGCCCGTGCGTTGCAATGGGAGAAAATAAATACCATACATATCTAATTCAATAAGCCATGACATATTCGGCATTATCTAGTAATGGTGTCATACCACCCAAATCTTCCCCATTTGCCCGGAAGTATAGTCCGATCACTGTCCAGAGAAAAGAGAGAGGAAAAAAACAAACCGGATCCTCACTTTGTCCTCATATGACCGGACAGTCGCAAATGGGCATGTCCACATCAAATATAAGGAGAATATGAGGATGTCCGTGTATGTCTGAGAAGCCATTCACGTAGGATATAGTCCACACCGGATTATCTTTTCTCTTTGTTTACCCTCTCTCCATCTACAATTCAAAAACAAAGTAAGAAACATGGTTGCATGCATGTACAAATAGAGACTCAATATAAAGACGTGTACGCAGCCGTTTGAGATCGAAATTAGACAATCTAGAGCTAACCACGATAAATAAAAGAATTTAAAAATATATGCTCACTCGGTGGGGTCCAGTTGACGCCACGTACAGTCACGTGTAGTTCAAGCGAGCAACCACGTTCTATTTATCTATCGCCCTATCAAGCGGCTGCCACTTCAAAGCTTATCCCCTCATAGCGATGTGAGCCGGTGCTGCGAGATGCATTGCGTACCTGCGAGCCTCGGCGCTGCAAGGTATGTACCTGGGAGCCCGAGCTCGTGCGTCCGAGCACCCCCAACCCCGCCGCCAGCTCATCTCACCGGAGAAGCAACACCAGCGGCGCCGCCCCGGTGCCTTCCCTCTCTCCTGCATGGCTTGCCGCCTCCTGTTCCTTCGTCAGGGAAGGACGCGTTCGCGCCTGGATGCCCAGACACCAGCTCATCTCGCCAGAGGGAGCACCAGCGCCGCCGCCCTCTGTGCCTTCCTTTTCTCTCCCACCCCCCGCATGGCCCGCCGCCTCGTGTTATCCGGCAGGAATGACGCGGTCGCGCCCGAGCTCCTAGCCGCTAGCTCGTCTCGAGGGAGTCCGGCGCGTCGCCGGAGGAGCACCAGCGCCGCCGCCCTTGGTGCCTTCCTTTACTCTCCCACCCCCCGCATGGCCCGCCGCGGTCGAGCAAGCAGGTCAGCCCGATGACTTGTAAATCATGGTCAGTTGCTTGGGCTTCTTCGCTTCCTTTGCGCTGGGTTAATTCTTCTTTGCTTCCTTCTCTTCGGTACCCTTGTTGATCCGGTTTTGCCTGGGCTGAGTTTGGTGGGCTGAGGCCAGATGATGATACATAGCAAAAAGAATATGTGCATTACCAAGGATAATTATTTTTGTATAGATATATGGAGGAGCGTGTGTAAATAAATCAGTACCACCTTAGATAGTTAAAAAAAACTAATATGGGTTAGTAGATCAAAAAATCGGAGAAATGCACCTTACTTTATTAGTAGGCTGACAAAAAAGACCCGTGTATTGAAAACGGAGAATATCACACACCCTAGCCCTGATAATATTACATTTCTGTCATAAGTATCTCTTCTTTCATTTCCTTCAATCCACACTGCAGCTACCTCCGAATTGATTGGCTCGTTGTATGTTCTTTGGTCCAATCTCTGGTCAAGGTTCAAGATCAGTCTGTAGTCCTCAAGGTTTTGGGCTTGTCCCAAACTCCTAAACTGCTGAGAGTACGGGTTACCGTGTAGTATGTCTGTTATTATTGCCATCACATGCTTGTCTTGCTCGTACATTTCCTCACGGCAACAGCGGTATCGATGCTCTAAGCTTGGATCATCGTCGTAGAAGTATAGTTCTAGATGCTTTGGATCTGAGTGACTATTACCAAATGAGTGTATGTTGTGATATATTTGACCATGTGCTCGAAAGGTGTAAATACCGGCCGTTCGCATGTCTGTTGTATCTCTGTCGAGCTGGCAGTATAGTGTAGTAAATGAGAAGTGCCCATTGAAAAATCTTATATTTTGCCGAAAATGTCTTGCTCAGAGTCGTTGCTTGTCCAAAGCCTCATAAGTTCCGGTGGTGTATTTGGATTGGCTAGCCTTATCTGTCCTTTTTTGCAGCATAATCCCGGACTTTCATACTTGAATTTGGTTGCATGGCAGAAATCGCAATCTTCTTCTTTTTCGAGCATGTTTGTGCTTGTTGGTATGTTGCTGTAGATGAGATCATATGGATCAGGGTTGAGGTCTTCCTCGCCTTCTATGATTTCAATTTCCACTTCTCTGTCCCACTCTGATTTGATATACAACATATTTAATTTGGTAAGTAGTATTGTAATGTTGCAAATTTATTTTAATTGTATTAAGCATACCTTCACCGGTGAACATGTATTCATCTTCGTCTGTGTCTTCTTCAAATATGACTCCATCATTACCTGTGTTTTGCATATATATATATATATATATATATATATATATATATATATATATATATATATATATATTATTTTTATTGCGTAAGAACATATATGAAATTGATAGCCTTACCATGATCCTCGTTGTAGATTGATCTTGTTGCAGCATCTATTTCCTTAATGGTTGCTTCTTGCTCATATATGATTCCATCATTATCTGTGTAATAATTTTTTATTGTTATGAACATAAAATGTTTGTATATAAAAGTATTTGTATGTAATTTATAACCTTACCGTGGTTATCATTGCAGAATGATATTATTCGTGCATCCACTTCTTTGATTGCTGGAAGCATTGAGGAGGGTATGTCTGGCCAGAGAGCCACTTTACCTTGATCATCATTGTATAATGGTTGTGTTTGTTCATCTGTTTCTCTGATGCTTGGAAACATTGAGGAGGGGATGTCTGTCCAGGAAAGATGGTTAGTTGTACATACAGGTTTATATTTACTTAGAGTTTGAGTATTATATAAACTTGAGATTATTACCGTAAGTCATGACTTGTGGTTGCTCCAGAGGTTCTTTGTTTTCGTCGGTGTTTTTCGTCATGGATGCATCTTCTTTTGATGATACGGAACCAGTTTGCCTCCGTTTTCTCATGAATTGTTCGTTACGATGGTGTAGCAATGTTTACCTTTTTCCTGCTGCCACATGATCCCTGTGTTTTACAGCCAACGTAGAAGTACTAACCTCTTGTTCGGTTGCGACATACTCAGGGTTTTCCATTGCAAGTGAATCTTTGCATGGTGTGCTGCGTTCCATTTGACGGCGAGCTTTTCTTTGTTCTACTCTTGCTTTCTTTTGAACTGGCTGCAAGTTTGCATATTTTTGTTTTTCATGTGTGCAATGTGCTGCCTTCTGTTCTGCTGTCTTCCCTGAATCTTTCTTTTGATGATAGGCCTCACGGCGTTTTTTGAGTTTGTCCTGCCTTTCTTCATCGGTCATGCGTTCATTCCGCTCTTTATACCGCTCTTGATCTCTCTTTTCTTTTTTGTTCCTTATCATTTTTCAATTTCTCCTGCCTTTCTTCATTGGTCATCCGTTCATATCGCTCTGTATCTCTTTTTCTTCTTTTCTCCTTCGCATCCATGGCTTGCCTGCATCAAAGTACAAAGCTAGCTAGCCTTTATATATGTATCACCACAGGTCTTGAGCTCTAGAAAATGGTGGAAAGAATTATTTATCAAGTTACATGAAATAAAACTGCTACAGAGAGTCAAGGGTACTTGGTCCTTTCTTATTTTGTGTTGTTCTGTCCATTCTAGAATTATATTAGTGATATCTTTTTGGTGATTTCTGCGGAAATTTTAAGCTTCTTATCATTTCTATTATTTTCTTCAAAAGAGAATTATTTGATTTGCATTTCAGTTAGCAAAATTAAGTAGTTCATGCCTTGGATTAGATATGAGAGGGATTTATTATAAGTAATAAACTGTATTCTAAATATGCATCCGTGCAGTTGGAGCCTTCATGGACTGGATATCTAGGCCCTGTTCGGTACCACTCCGCTCCACAACTCCGGTAGCAGAGTTGGTGGAGCTGCACTTCAAAACGGCGGAGGTGCACTTCCCCCGCTCTGCACATTCCGGGAGCGGGCGACTACCGAACATGGCCCTAATATTGTGAAACCGACTGTTCACTTTCCCATATCTATATGATGATGTAGATATATTTAGGAATATATAAAATCCATGACCTGATCCATGTATTTACAAGAGTTACCCAACATGCAGTAGTAGGACATGCATATTCTCAGTAATTTTGAGTTATATCGATTGTACTCCTTCGCTGATCAGCATGTAATCACTCTAAGACTGTACGATTAATTGTTTTATTCTAATGAAATTGCAATAGCAGGACAGGGGCAGAGGGCCATATACGCCTATGGTTGTCCTTAGAAGCATGAGGAGGTCATTGCTGATTCTAAATTGATTTGTACATACCTGGCTCGTTGTTTTTGACGTCAGCGGCGATACCGGCAAGACGATGTGGAAAGGTGACTTGTTAAGAAGAATCGACCGAAAGCTTGATATATATTGGATCAAGGGGATTGTACATGTATGTATATAAATAGGATCTGGAGTCTTGTACTCAGTAGGAGTCGGGCTTTCACTTTCCATGGACTCATGTACCCAGTATGAGTCGGACTTGCACTGGCTTGCACTTTCCATGTCACCCAGTAGGATTCGAACTGCTATTCAACTTGCACTTTTCAGCTTCGGGTCTTGTTTTGTTTATTCTCAATTTTCCATGTGCGGCCAGCACAGTGCTGTTGTTGTGGAGAGCGAGATATTTTGCGGTTGTATTTTTTCTGAGCAATACCTAGACAAATGAGGCTAAGAAGAGATACAGATGTGTAATATCTTCGTGGTTTATTTCTTTTGAAAATTGGACGGTACTTTGTGTTCTCCTGCTTAAATTACGTGTTTTAATGAATATATTATTGTTTAGCTATTGAGAATTAAGTATATACTAATCCAAAACGTTGTTTTTTCATCAACACCATACATGTACGTACACTCTACAGTGACGTTAGAGGGAAATACAAAGCAAGTTGAACAGACCATGAAACATATATATATATATATATATATATATATATATATATATATATATATATATATATATCAAATGCTCCTGGCAAAGTTCAACTCAATAAAAGTCATTAGTTGATTTTTTTTCCTGTGTGACTGAAGACTCAGGATTTGAACCAAAATTATGTGGTTTTTTTTTCTCTAGCCAAAGTTAGGTCAAGCCTGCTAAACTCTGTAGCCTGTTTAAATTACGTGTTTTATGAATATATTCTCGTTTAGCTCTTGAGAATTAAGTAAATATACCAATCCAAACGTTAATTTTTTCATCAACACCATACATGTACGTACACTCTACAGTGACGTTAGAGGGAAATACAAAGCAATTTTTTTGGTACAGTACATATAGATTTGTCTTTTTTGTGTAGCTCACATTTTAATGTATTTCGACCTGAAAATTTGCACAGATGTACATTATGTATCTAGGTATATGTGTATTTATTTTCAGAATTTTTTGAAACTAAAATGTTTGGATTTAGAAGTTACATGTGCATTATGTATCTACGTATATGTGTATTTATTTTCAGAATTTTTTGAAACTAAAAAGTTTGGATTTAGAAGTTTTCAAATAAAGGCCTCCGTGGAGCTCGGTCTCTAGTTGGCATTTTCGAATAGAAACAAACTATAAAATAATTATTAATCAACAGAGTACACGATTCTGTACTATTTGTGATTTCCACAGTATTGTCATGTCTGAACCCACAAACATCGAATTTTGAAGCAATCCGTCATCTCTTATAATTGGCAACCCCCAAAAATGTATATCCTGGCAAGCTCCAAAAGTTTTCTACATACATGTAAGGGATATCTTAAGTAGAAACCAAAATCTACTATTAATTTCTCAAAGGAAAAAAATCCATCTCTACATGTTCATCGTCTCCCTGCTCATTGTCTATTAACTGTTGGCTGCAAGAAATCTCTCTGACAAATTACCTTCCACCGATTGAGCTCCCTACACAAGCATATTGGTAGGAAAACAAGGTTAGCATATTGGAATAAGATATTTGAGTCATTTGACATTTCGAGATGAATTGATACTATTTGACATACCCGTTTAACTTTGGATTTTCCTAATACAATTGATGAAGTCCAGTACACCAGCAGGCATGTTATCTTCACATTCATTGTCCTTGAATGTTAGTAGTTGGCCCAAAATTTGTTTTCTGAGTTCATATCAATCCTATTCATTCATTTTTTTGTAAAAGAATGACATCAGCATCACATGTATAATAATCATAAAAGCAAATATCTATACGGTTGCAATATTTACCTTTAAAATGGCAAATGTGGTCTTTCGTCTTCCCATGTGGACATGAATAGGGGAACAAGATAACCAGACAGTTCCCTTATATAAGAATATAAATATACTTTATTAATATTGTCTACATACTCAAATCAACAAATAATCAGTATCTAGTATTCATCTTCTGAAAAATACCTGTTGTAAACTGGAATATCATCTAGGATTCTATGATGCCATAAGAGAATATCCTCGTTCCATCTAGACCCAGGGCATGCTTTTGACATTGCTTTCGGTAAATGTTCGGAAATCCATATAATTTTTTTCACATATTTTGCGAGTGGGTTGTATCGGTACATTGGATTAATAGGAGTAGGGTCCAAAATGTACACTGTTCTCGTATCTTGATCCAATGTGAATAGAATGAATTCATCAATGCATTGTACTGGAATATGGATCTGAAATAGGCTACATATTAGATGCAATAAAAAAATTGCTCTAAAGTATACAAAAGTGCTCTTACCGATTTGCATGTTGAAACATTATATTTGATACCAGGCCAACTACGAACAGAATTTGCTAGTTGCTCCACATCTAACTTTTTACGAAAATCTGGGTGCCTTCCAAAATCAGTAGTCATCTAGTATATAAAATTATTGGTTAGAAAGATGATAAAAAATTAGAATATAAAAAGAATATAACGAATATAAAAACATACCCAAAATTTCATGTCGAGATAATGCTTTGCTATCAGTTGCTTTGTTTTTTGTGATGTTTGGATGTCATCCAACATAATCTTCCGTACGATCAAATTAAAGCAATCACGGTCCATGGGTAAATCATCCTTTAGCAATCCTTGTAGTTTTCTGAGAGACAAGCTAATTGGATATGGTTTTGAACTTCGGATCCATACTTTCCTGATAATGATACAAATTAAGAAAATAAACCATTAATAAAACAATTCAGATACTATACAATTGCAATACTAATTTAAAATGACTTACTCTAAAATCTCGGTGTAATTAATTGATTTAATGAAGCTACAGAGTCCAGCTGTTAACTCATGTAAGGTCATATTAGAAAGAATTGATATTAGTGATCTGTATTTATTTTCAACAGATAATGGGATTTTTGTTTTTGTTTTTTTATATCATCTAAACTTTCCAATATTTGAACATCATCAGGATCTCCCTTGCTGTCATCGTCACTTTCTTCAACGATTGTAGTCATTGCTGCAGTGTTTGTTTTCCAACATAATAGTATGCTGGCTAACTTAAACCTAAAAGAAGTAATCATTTCCTGTGCAACACGAACAATTATTAGTATATTTAAAAAGTACTTTTTGTAAAAGTAACATACTTTTTATTAAAAAAAGATATATACCTGTGTAATTGGGTAGGATAGTGCACATCCGGTGAAATATTCCATAAATTTAACCATAAATAAACCACATGAAGAACTATCTTTTTGAATTGCCTTTTGTAATTGTTCTGTGATCTTCCATTCAGTAAGATCAACGTCTTTCCAATCGTCGCTTACCAACTTTTGACTTTTAAGAAGGTCCAAATGAAATTGTATTCCTCGTAGCTAAAAATAAAATAGTGGTAAGAAGAAATGATACACATTATCTAAGTATATTAAAAATCGTGTTGTAACTAACCGTATTAGCAAGATCATCTCTGTCAGAATTCCAGCACAATGAGTCTAGAACTTGAACCTCACATTTTTTTGTATTCACAACAGCTAAATACCAATGTGTGTTATTGGCATTTATTGGAAGTTTAATCTGTAATAAAGATAATTAGGAAAATAGTAAATGAAAATGCATGAAACCTAGAACATGTAAATTATGAATATGGAGATTACCATGTCATGCTGCATATATTCGAGGACAATCTCTGTCATGAAGGCACTACCTTCTTGTATTCCAATGGTGCCATCTCGTTTAAATAGTGAGGTAACAAATGGACTCTCAAAATATACTTTATTATCATTCTGGAGATGTATTTGGTCCTTTATACAACATATATATGCATTGATCACCTATAATTAAGAATTAAAAAAATACATTACTAATTGATATTAGTGATTAGAAACTCTTTACTGTTTGAGTAAGGGTACTTACATCATCATTTACCCACTCTTTCTCATCTAGCAGGCACATCAATTGATGTTGCAAGACAGA
Organism: Triticum aestivum; assembly: GCF_018294505.1. Taxonomy (NCBI): domain Eukaryota; kingdom Viridiplantae; phylum Streptophyta; class Magnoliopsida; order Poales; family Poaceae; genus Triticum; species Triticum aestivum. The sequence continues at coordinate 368,697,344 of NC_057814.1, read as the reverse complement.
ACTTCCATCTATCTGAACCAGCAATTGTTTTCTCAAAGATGATTCTATTGCTATATGAGCACATAGATCATGGTCGGTCAATGTATAGTCTGCAGAAAATCAAATAATTTAAGAATATATTGTATACGAAAGCACACGTGATAAATCAAGCAAATACCTTGTGGGAGATAATCATATGTCTCATCAACTTTGATCTCTTTATGTGAATTTGGTTCCTTAATATCATGCAATGGGAAAACAGGAGATATTGTCGAGCTAGATGGGGATGGAGGTGATGGTAGTGTATCATGATTCATCTGATTATCTGATTCCGGCACAAACGATTCAAAACACTCTGAACCTGGAGAAGATGTTTTCATAGTTGGTGACATAGGTGATGGTTCCAGTACACGTGATTCAGAAATTTTTGCCTTTTTGGAAGGCCGGTTATCAAAATCCTCTGCAATGTCCAGTTCAGCGATGTCATCTATTTTCTGCAGTCAGAACAAAAATAAAATGTAAACCTCCAACCGTTAGATCAGTTGAAACAGAGGTAGTACACCATAGCTCCCAGTCTGAATATATGAAACGTACAGTCTTCACGTCGGTATCATCCAGCATTATTGGTGCAATGTCCGAGAGCTGAACCTCCTTGGCCTCCACCTCAGTTGGATTGGATGCCTTTGGCACCTGCACGTGCATACACATCAGAGACATGAAAACCAGGCCAAATCACTTTTTTATTTATTGCATGAATGGCAGGGCAATTCTGAACATCAAGTGACAGCAGACACTTAATTCTACTAAACCATCAAAGAGATGCCACACTTCAGTGTTAACAGAAATAATACAAACAGTGCCATCAACTAAAAAGGCTGTATTCATCATTCTCTCAATTGTTCTGATAAGAACTGAGCTATGTTGCATTGGTGAGATTAAAATATGAAGATGAAAATAGCACTCTCCACATATGATTTTTGTGGCCATGATAGTCCAGTCAAGATTTCCCTTGCTTGAGCCTTAAATAGCATAGCATAATGTCATTAAAATGGCTCATTACCGCAAGGAGAATGCTTATCATAACATTGACCCACTGGGAGGCCAAAAAGAGAATAGAGTAGAATTTGGATAATAAACATGATCCATCATTTCTTATTATGGATAATAAACAGGATCCATCATTGCTTATTACGCCATAAACAGGTATAGCCTGAATATTTAGTGTGCACTCGTCAAATATTTAGGAAAAGGGCATAGAAAGAATCATTTGCGAATCATATTTAGGAAAAGGGCATAGAAAATCACTTGGAGAGTTGACAGGTTCAGTTGAATAGTAACCTGCTGCACATATCTAAACCACAAATTCAGGAGCACCATTTTATTGACATTTTTATTTATCCTACATCTTTGTGAGACCCGCAGACTCAGCGCAGAACCTAAAAAAAATCCTACATTTACTTTCTCAAACAGAACTGCATTTTTCTAGTTGTTAAAATACAGTGAGCAGCAATTTTTCGTAAACATAATGCCCTCTTGAAAACAATTGAGACCCATCCATCACTTATTTGTGAACTACTTTTGTTCTGGTCACCTATGTCCTTACGAATTTACTCTGCTTCTGTCAAGTACAAACATAATCCATCTATGTAGGAGTGCATGATGTGTTGATTGTCAATGAAATATAGTCTACTGTCGGCAACAGCTATATTTGCTACAGTACACTGATGATTTGACAAACATATGAGTCCCATCAGATGCTTCAAAAGTACCTGAACCAAAGTAGGTCTAGGCGACAGTTGATGGTCTTCCGGCAAAGTCAGCGGAGGTGATGGCAGATTGTCTTGCGGCGAAGTCGGCGGAGATGATGGCGGTGAGGTCAAAGGAAACGACTGCTGCGAAGTTGACAGATACAATATAATACAATCATAAATTTGGCTAGGAGGAAGATCAGGGCATAGTAATGCAAATTTTGCCACTAAAAAGAAAATAGAGTAGAATTTGGATAATAAACATGATCCATCATTTCTTATTATGGATAATAAATATGATCCATCATTGCTTATTACGCCATAAACAGGTATAGCCTGAATATTTAGTGTGCAGTCGACAAATATTTAGGAAAAGGGCATTGAAAGAATCACAACTTAGAGGCTCAACACGAATTGGTTCATTCACATGCCTTGCCCATATAACTGAATATCTAATAAAAAGAAGAAAAAATAAGCTGCTAGCATAGTCAGAGGCAGGGGACAGAAACAACATCTAAAACAAGGAATTGCATCCAATGAATATCAAGGGGATATATACCTCTGGTGTAGCCGCCGAAAACGACATTGGACGGTTGGACGGACGTTCTTGTTCCTTCGGCGAACTCGACGTTTCTTCCTCCGGCGAACTCGGCGGCGACATTGGACGTTTCGACGAAACTTGCAATTTCGACGGGATTTGATGGAGCTTCTGGTCCAAGGACGCAACCTGATGGAGATTCCGGCCGAGGACACTTCCTTCTTATACCAGGCAAATCAAATCCGGGTCGGGCACTCCATTGCTTGGTGTTGGAGAAGGACACGGCCTCCTATTGTCCATCCAAATCACGACACGGGAATAGCTCGTCCGAGATTGAGAAGGATACGGAGGAGGCCGGAGAGGATTGGCGGCGGCGGACAGGTCACAGCGAAGCGCGCCCGCGGCCGGCATACCCACCAGAAAATGTTCCCCCTTCTGTCCTCCATCAAGCGCAGCAAGGATGGCCGTCCGGCGACAAGGGCACCGGCGATGAACCTCTCCTAGTCCACCGCCCATGAACCTCTCCTGCTCCGCTGGCACCTCCCCTGAACCTCTCCTGCTCCGCCCGCCGCGCGGTGCCTGAACCTCTGCTGCTCCGAACGCCGCGCCGCGCCTGAACATCTTCTCCGTTTCCAACCAGCTTGCTCTTCTCGTCCTCGCGCACCTGCTTGAATCCTGACGAGGAATGCGACGGACGATGAGCGGCAAGCAGGCCACGAGAGAGGGGACGGCGAGGAAGGGGGGTGTACTGAAGATGGTGGCGGCTGCCGGCAGGAGGTGGCCGTGGCGGCGGCGGAGGCTGGAGGACGCGAGCCTCGTCGCGGCCGCTCGCAGGGACATGCCCTTCCTTACTTGGCAGAGCGAGACGGGGGGAGAATGGGAGCACGGGAGAGTACCCCTCCCCGGCGCTCCTTCTCCTCCGCGGCTCACCGCCGCCGTGGGGCCTCCTGCCGGCGCCCCCCTCACGACACGGGAGCGACTCTGTCGCGCAGAGCGCAAACCTCCTTATCTTGTGCGCCAACCCAGGCCCAATAGAAAGTAACGGCCCAAGCGTGCCCGTGAGTGAAAGAATTAAATCTTTAGTGCGTACCCCAAATTAGTACCACCTCGTTTATATCGTTTTTATTACGATTTTGTCCATACAAATTGTAAAAGCGTATTATAACATGAGAAGAAAGCGTATTGTGACGGTGAACCCGACAAAGTCGATCCGTGCTTTATTATTAGGGAGAGACTAGCACAAATGACAGTGCGTTGCAACGGGAGAAAACGATGGTTTCTATGAATCTGCCAGATCAAGGAACCATGTCGTTGGACAACGCTCGAGAAATTGGTTCATTTCATCAGCATATGGGGTATGATTTCAAGTAAACTGATCTGTCTGAACAACCACTTCTTGATTGTTAGTTCATTCTTTAGGTTATTTGTTCATTCTTGAACTTCAATAAATATGAAGTAATAGCAGCAAGCAAACTAACCTAGAATAATAATTGCAGCAGCAAGCAAACGAATCGAGAGGAGTAATAGTTGCGGCAAGCATAATCCGTTCATTTAAAAAAATTGTTTAGCTGGCATCACAACGTATTTGTTTATCAATAATCTAGTGATATATAGTATATATCCATAAGCACGTGAGTATTTTTTGCAGAAATTTTGTAAACTTACTTAAAGGTTTGTTTTCAAGTTCTGCATAATTTGGCTCCATGCCAAGAGTCAAAAATCGTTTACATGAAAGATGTACCATGTATAAGTTGCATCCACACTATTTATAGAAACATGTGACAACAACCTTGCAATGGAGGCAGCCCGTGCGTTGCAACGGGAGAGAAAAAAACGATGGCACGGTGATGCATATAGTAAATTCCCGTTGGCACGGCGGGGGCTCTGATTGTATGGCATCGAGTGCAATAGCAATGCCTATCCAGAAATACCATCACTAAGTTCAAATTATTAATGTTCGAATAGACCGCATGTGTGTCCTTTGTCAGGTTTTTCAATGTGTCCAAAACTTTCAAACTGATGTCTAGATACACAAACATTGGCTGAGCCTGCTCTGCCTCTTGAAGATGTGTGTCATACTGTCTTCTCTCTTCTCCTTTATAGCTTTTTTGGGTTGTCCTTATATAAATTAAAATCCCACAAAATAAGCAAGGCATACCTGCAATAGAACTCCTTTTCAACATGGAATTTTACAAATAGAAACATGCAGCTGATAAACATGTGTGGCAGTAGGAGTATTCAATAGTAGCGTGAAGGATTTGTAACACTACTCTTTCATGTCAAAAGGACTGCAACTGCATGAAGACTTGCTTTCACTTGGGAAACCAAGCTAAGTAGCAGTCCAGAGAGACAGTATAAGTACATCGCATCAGATAAACACCACGAGCAACACATGGTTCAAGAATAATGATATGATGCAAGTCTTTAACATCCTAGCACACATGTCCGTGCGTTGCAACGGAAAAAATAAATGTGTCCAGCAAAATGCCTATCGGTGGCTTGACAACATCCTTGGGGGCAGGTAGGTGCATGCCGAGGTCTAGAAGAAATACATATCATGTTTTAGTCTCCATTAACCATGGTGAATGGATGTGGTCCCCCCTGAATGATTAGGAATGTTGCATGGTCATTCTTTTAATCCTTGCATGCAAATTTTAGTGCATCTTATAATCTAAACAGATGAGTGAAAGAAATAAAAGTAGGAGTTACAAACAAAAAGGATAATGAGATAGAGTAAACAAACCGGAATGAGGAAGAGTATGTATGTATCATACCCCACACTTACGTTGTACTCCTTAGGAATGCATTCTGAATGACATGTGTTAAGAAGCACTGCCCTACTTGAAAGCTTATCCATTCGTCTCCCCTCGGCTGCTAGCGCTCCATCTATCATGTCCTCATTTGACCATATTGTATCAGATTGACAAAAACTACCTTTTTGTTTCCTTTGCCCTCTCCTAGCACTCCAGACTCTCCAACGCCTGCTCTCCTCTTCTACTCGGCCGGCTCATCCGAGCGGAGTGCTAGACAAAGATGAAATTGAATATATGTTGATTATTTCTATGACCCGGGAGAAATATCTATCTTTGTCTAAATCCCTTCTCTAGCCTTGTATTTCTTTTCTTACGCAAAAGTTTCTGTTTAATTGAAAAGGAAGAGAGGGAAGCCCATCGGCCAGCGCAGCCCAACACCATCGGGCCCAACCTACTCCCGCTATCCATCGATCCCATCGTCTCCCTCCAGCGCTGCCCCCCACGCCGGCCTCAACCCTCACCTTCCTCCGCACCGCAGGTGACCGCCGCCACCGGGAAGCCAAGCAGATGAGCACGCCCCCCCCCCCCCCCCCCCCCCCTGCCTGTTCTTTCCTCCCCCTTCTCCTTACTCCTTCTCACTTTTCTCTCAGCAGGAGCCCGCCGCCATGGACGCCTCTGCCTCACGCTACCCACCGGATCTGGTTCTCCAGGGCGGGATCCGCCCGTTCCCGGCCTTCACTCACCCGCTCGCCAACCGCCGGAGTCCCAAGTCCCGCCGGCGCCGTGACCCGCCGCCAGGAGCTCGTGTTCAAGCCGCGACGACTGCCTCCTCCGCACAGCACCCCGCGCGTCCAAATCCCTCCTCCTCCTCTGGTTTTACGAGACCTTGCGGCATTGTTTTTGCCACCGTTCCTTTCTTTGGTCGATTCGTGTACGCCTCATCCTCCTGACCTCTGTTTGAGGTTTATAGTTTGGTTCCTTGTTGAAATCATTAGTTTGTACCTATATGAACTGGTTAGATTGAGCGTAAATTCATGATGTGGGATTATTGCTGGTCGAACCGTACGGGGAAAGATCAAGACGAAGGGATGAAAAAAAGTCACGTTTGTTTCTGTTACCCATTTTTTTTTATGCTCTCAGGAACAGGCCATTAGCCCTCGATGTGGCCCAGGGAGTTTGGCGGGGAAGGGAGCAGGTGCGATCGTTCGTTGCACCCGCGTGGTTCCTCCAATTAGTACCACCTCGTGTATCTCTACTCCTAATGGAGCAGTTGGTAAATAGTCCGCGCGGTTTATTTTTGCTGGTTTATTTTCGTCATCCTCCAACCACCGTTTTTTCGTCATCATCCCATCTGTGCCAAAAAACCTTTGCCAAAAATTGGAAGAAGAACGAACAGAAAAAACCGGACGAAGCGGGAGCGAGCCCCCTCGCAGGAACAAGAGATCCAGGCCCCCTCCCACGAGCAAAAAACCGGAGGAGGCTGCCCTCAATCTAATCGCTACAGCGATGGGAACCACGCCCCAGCCGCCATCGCCGATCTATTCGCTACGTGGAGGATCCCTTTGCCGGCGCCGAGGTGCCAGAGAAGCCGCCGCCGAGTTGTTAGAGGAGCCGCCGCCGCCGTGGGGCCGCCGCAGCCGAGGTCCTCCATCGCCACCCCGGCCCCGGCCATCCAGGTGCCGCCGACCCACCCACGCCGCCGCCCCGCGCGCGTGGTCTGCCCCTCCTCGCCTCCATGCGGCTGCCGCCCACGCACGCCATCTGCCCCTGCAAACCTCCACGTGTCGCCGATGAGTTCGTCGTTGCCGATGGGATCGCCGCAAGGTGAGTTGAATCAACCTAGCACAGAACGCGGTGATTGGGAGATGGGATCTTCTGTTGCCCGGGGATGTACATCTGATTTTAAGAATATTATCTGAGTCCTGCGTCCCTTTAGCCTCCTCCCCTCCAACGTCTATGGCTCTGTGATGTGCCGTGTTAGTTACCCATTTACACCGTCTTTTTTTCCCGAGATTGATGCGGTGTTTGTTCTCCGTATCGTGCATGAGGAGGGAGAAGCACAGGGAGAAAGGGGACCATGGGCGATGCTATTGTGCACTGATATGTGAGAGGATGGATATCTAATAATCACTTCATTTTTCCTGTTAAACAAAATCAGCCAACCATATTTAACAAAATCCCAATACTAATTGTTGCATGATTTGGATTAATTATCAGTGGTCTGGCATTTTGTATGCCTACAGATTGTTCCTTTTTGGGTTGCACCTTCATTGTAGATGATACGAGGTACGTGTTTTATCTTTCTCTCTCAGTTTTGAACAATGGGCAGGTTTGAAAATAATGTTCTGTCAGTCAAATTTGTTGGCATGAGCATGAGGCACATCCATAGCAATGATTTGGATCTGTCATTGGTCGTCAACTGAAATAGTCACTAGGCTCCCTTGTGTAGTTTCAAGTAGTCAGAGGGCCCTTTGTATACTCAATAATGTTTACGTTGCAATAATTGGTCAAAAATGGACCTGGATGTTACACACAAGTAGGAATATATATTTACCAAATATGACCTCAGCTTGTAAACAGTTGAAAAGGGAGCAATGGCAGCGTCTAATATTAGGTTTCCTCCCTTGAGCTTGATATACATTGTTAGTATATATACTCATGTGTGTTTTCTCCTGCAGATTGGTAGACTAATATATGTCCAACCAGTGAAAGAAAATAACATAAATGAATTCTGAGCTTTCTTGCAATATTCACCCGCTTGCCGTTGTTTCGTATATGTACATATAAAATCAGGTCTGCACCCAAGACTTGCTTGGAGCATTTGTTTTCGTTTTAGGACATTCATCTAGACATGCATGTTGTTTCTAGGTGTTACAAAAGAAGGTTGATGAAGATTATATTATCTAATCAGCAACTGATCTGGTACAATAAAGAAGCAGCAAATGAGCTAGAAAAAATCAGTCTGGAGATGAATAAATCCGGCATCTTGATGTTTCATATCTATTGGTTCCTTGTTTGGCAGCCTATGTTGGTAGATGTGAGAGGTAAACTTGTCTTCAGACCTGCTTAATTGTCGATTCGAACAAATACTTGAACAGGTATCTTGTGCAATGCATGATTTCAACCACTAACAACCTGGACATTATATATCTTAAATAAAAGAAATAGTACTCTATTCTTTAGTTATTTATATGGACTTACTTCTATTGTGAATAACAGTCCCTTTTTAATCATTTTACCAGCTCCAAATATGGAAGCAGCCAGCGTGCGAAAGATTAAAGGATGCATTGCTACAGTGAAAACATTCAGTGGGCGACCAACAACCAGAATGTCATTGCTTTTATCATGGCATCCAACACTTGCAGATGTGACATAAAAGGGGGTTCTGAAGCTGATGAACTTGGATGGCCTGACAGTCTACCATACCAACGACCATCTCCAAGTACACGAACTTGAAAACTTTCTAAGATTCGTACACACCTTCAGGTACAGATGCTTGGTTTTTCTCTAGAATTTCTATACATTTTAAGCGGACGAGCCGCCCATATATTCATTAGAAAATGATGTAGGTGACCCTATTTAAAATGACATTTCAGATTTGTTTTCCAGGTAAAGATCAGAAAGCGGACAACGTTTCTATTATGTTTCAGGAAAAATTTGGATCTTTTTGGTCGGTTATTGCAACCATCTGTCTGAATGAGTATAAAAACAATGCTATGAGGTAATGCAAGCATGAGGGTGCCTCTTTTCACAATATGCGAACATATGGGCTATTCGAGGCTTTATGTTGTTTTTCAATCTAAGGCACGTGAAACTTTACTGTGTCGTTATTTAACATACCAATATCATTGCTTCCTCCAAATCCATATATTTTTCATTTCTTCATTCATGTGTGTATAGGACAAAGAGGAGATAAAAGGAGTATTGGAAAGCTTAAAACCAGCCCCCCGAAACCACTCTGCCTGGAGAAAGAAGACAATATCTGGCATGATCCGATCAATCAGTGATAGATCAAATAGCTTATTCCGCATTGTCATACACAATGCGGTATAATTAGAAAAATACACAATGCCATCTTTTCCTGTGAGCCCGAGTCCATTATCTTGCCCTGTGGCAAAGAAATATATTTCAAGTTTCTTGGGTGCGTCTGTTAGCTGCTAAGGTGGATTTAATTAGGTAGCTTATTGATCTCAAGAACTCTTCAATCTCATATGGCTGTCGCCCTTTCCAGCCGACATAGAAAGAAAAACTCAATGGTGATCCGAACATCTAGAGCCACTTCTAATCTATGGGAGCTCAATTCTATTTTTTAACAAGAATGTGAGTTTGGATGCAGTCTTCAGATGAATCAAGCCTGAGATCCATAGGCGTCGTTGGCTAATTAGCTGTTGAGTTCCAAAGATGCAAAGTATTTTGTACCTTCCATATGGAAATACTTGTCACAGAAATGGACAAAAATGGATGTATCTAGAACTAAAATATGTCTAGATACATCCATTTCTCCTACAATAATTCCGGACGGAGAGAGTATGTTTCATGAAAGAATATTAACGGAGACAACAACTTATGATAATTATTGTATCATTTGGATCCTATAAATGGCATGTATACCATCTTCCTCTTCTTTCTATCAATAGTAAAGCTACGCTTGATAATGCACTCCATATTGGCTTGACGAGTGAATGCTTCGTTGTTGTCTTGTGAGGACTATGTGATGCGTGATGAGGAAGAAGTGAAAGGAGCAATGGGATGGTGACAGGCACATCGCCCTTGGGTATAAGGCGGAGGTGCTTACTATAAAGATTGAGAGGGAGGGAGGGAGGGAGGGAGAGAGAGGGAGGGGAGAGAGAGCGAGAGCGAGAGAGGGGGAGGGGGAGGGGGAAGGGGAGGGGGAGAGAGAGAGAGCGAGCGAGAGCGAGAGAGGGGGAGGGGAGGGAGCGGGAGGGGGAGGGGAGGGGGAGAGAGAGAGGGAGGGGGAGGGAGAGAGAGAGCGAGAGAGGGGGAGGGGGAGAGAGAGAGGGGAGAGAGAGAGGGGGGAGAGAGAGAGAGGGAGAGCGAGCGAGGGGGATGGGGGAAGAGAGAGCGAGAGAGGGGGAGGGAGAGAGGGAGAGAGAGAGGGAGGGAGAGGGAGAGGGAGCGGGAGGGGAGGGGAGGGGGAGGGGAGGGGGAGAGAGAGAGGGGGAGGGGGAGGGGAAGGGAGAGAGAGAGCGCGAGAGCGAGAGAGGGGGAGGGGGAGGGAGAGAGAGAGAGAGGGGGAGGGAGAGAGAGAGGGGGAGGGAGAGAGAGAGAGAGGGAGAGGGAGAGGGGGAGGGGAGGGAGAGGGGGAGGGAGAAGGGAAGGGGGAGGGGGAGGGGGAGGGGAGAGAGAGAGATCTTGCATGTATACGTCGATAGGATAACTACTTTTTTAGCAATGGGAACAGCGGGAGAGGCTCCTACTGTTTATATATTAAACCCAAAAGCCATTGTGGCTAAAGGGTGAAAATAAGTCACTTTTGATAGGATAACTATGTTCTAAAATATCAATAAGATTTGGTGGTAAGTCACCATAAGTTTGTTTCCAATTTGTCAGGCACCATAACTTTCATGTCAAATATGTTTCAGAAATATTCTTTGATAAACATGTTTTACGTATCATTCCAAGAAACATTTTTATTTGGGGGAGAATGAAGGGAAGAAAAGGAGAGCGCTGGTAAAAAAATAAGTCGCTAAGACAGCCCGTTGCAACGCACGGGCGTTCTACTAGTATGTTTTAAAATCAAGCTGAAAGCGTAAATTCACAGGAAGAAAGCGTATTGTGACGGTGAACCCAAGGAGTCAATCCGTGCTTTATTATTATAAGGATAGATTAGGGAAAGATACATACCGATGTATGCAGTCCAATAAGTGTTGAGGCTCGCGGCGGGTATCGTTATTTTTTTACCTTCACAAATGATTTGAGAAGATATAGGTATATCTACTTAATGAAACACAAGTCTAAAACATTTGAAAAAGTTCAAAAAAATTTAGAGTGAAGTGGAGAATCATCGTAACAAGAAAATAAAGTTTCTATGATCTGATCGCTGAGGCGAATATTTGAGTTACGAGTTTGGCCTTCATTTAAAACAATGTGGAATAGTTTCACAACTCACGCCACCTGGAACACCACAGCGTAATGGTGTATCCGAGCGTCGTAGCCGTACTTTATTAGATATGGTGCGATCTATGATGTCTCTTACTGATTTACCACTATCGTTTTGAAGTTATGCATTAGAGACAGCTACATTCACGTTAAATAGGGTGACATCTAAATCCGTTGAGACGACACCATATGAACTGTGGTTTCGCAAGAAACCTAAGCTGTCGTTTCTTAAAGTTTGGGGTTGCGATGCTTATGTGAAAAAGCTTTAGCCTGATAAGCTCGAACCCAAATCGGAGAAGTGCATCTTGATAGGATACCCAAAAGAAACTGTTGGGTACACCTTCTATCACAGATCTGAAGGCAAGATCTTTGTTGCTAAGAATGGATCCTTTCTAGAGAAGGAGTTTCTCTCGAAAGAAGTGAGTGGGAGGAAAGTAGAACTTGATGAGGTAATTGTACATTCTCTTGAATTGGAAAGTAGCTCATCACAGAAAACCGTTCCCGTGATGCCTACACCAACTAGAGAGGAAGCTAATGATAAAGATCATGAAACTTCAGATCAAGTTACTACCGAACCTCGTAGGTCAACCAGAGCATGTTCCGCACCAGAGTGGTACGGTAATCCTGTCCTGGAAGTCATGTTACTAGACCATGATGAACCTACGAACTATGAGGAAGCGATGATGAGCCCAGATTCCGGTAAATGGCTTGAGGCCATGAAATCTGAGATATGATCCATATATAAGAACAAAGTGTGGACTTTGGTGGACTTGCCCGATGATCAGCAAGCCATTGAGAATAAATGGATCTTCAAGAGGAAGACGGACGCTGATGGTAGTGTTACTATCTACAAAGCTCGAATTGTCGCAAAAAAAAGTTTTTCGACAAGTTCAAGGTGTTGACTACTGAGGGAGTCCTGGATTAGGGGGTCCCCGGGCGTCCAGGCTATGTGACATGGGCCGGACTGGTGGGCCGTGAAGATACAAGATAGAAGGCCTTCCCCTATGTCCGGATGGGACTCTCCTTTGCGTGAATGGAAAGCTTGGCGTCCTGTACAACCCTAGGCCCCTCTGGTGTCTATATAAACCGGAGGGTTTAGTCCGTAGATGCTAAGACAAATCATACATGCTAGACATCTAGGGTTTAGCCATTACGATCTCGAGGTAGATCAACTCTTGTAACCCCTATACTCATCAAAGTCAATCAAGCAGGAAGTAGGGTATTACCTCCATTAAGAGGGCCCGAACCTGGGTAAACATCATGTCCCCTGTCTCCTGTTACCTTTGATCCTCAGACGCACGGTTCGGGACCCCCTACCCGAGATCGGCCGACAACGACATTGGTGCTTTCATTGAGAGTTCCAATGTGTAGTCAATAGAAGGTTCGATGGCTCGTTCAATCATCAACCATGATGCCGTCTACGGGGACGCTTTCCTCCCCAGCCAGATTTTTGTGTTCGGTGGCTTCGTTCTGTGGGCCAACTCAATTGGCCACCTCGAACAGATCGACAGCTATGCCCCTGGTCATCAGATCAGTTTCAGGAACCTAAACTATGTCGCCGATATCCGAGGAGACTTGATCTTCGAAGGGTTCACGGCCTCGACCACCGCTCTGGTCTTAGATCCGGAGCAAACCATCAGATCCGAAGATGGGAATTTAGAGCCCACCGGACTCTCTGCTGCAAATCGCACTATCGAGGATCCAGAGGCAATTTTGTCCACCGCAAACTCGGAATCAGACCGGGTTCCCCCTATCATTAAAAGGCCGAACTCACCCCCAGACTCCAGATCCGATTCTTGAAGTCCGCGCCAAGTAGGCATGGCCAGGAGGCTTTCACCCTGGCCAGCCCCGCGGCCTCTCGCTTCCACGTCCAAACCTCGCTCTTAAACAAGGCTCTGGACTTAATGCGATCCCTCGCCATTACAGAGGAATCACTTCTGAATTACACCCAGCCCGGACTAGGGGCTGAGAGAGTGGAATTTTACGTCCCACCCACCACCCACTTCATAGCAACTGTCAAAGATTTAACTATCATGCTGGACTACGCCTCCGAAGATATCGACGGCATGGACGACGATGCCGGAGACGAACAAGGCCAAGACCTGCCGTCTACCAGACATTGGACGGCCACCTCCACATATGACGTGTATATGGTGGACACACCCAAAGAAGATGACGGCAACGGCAGGACGAATCCGATCAAGGACAAGCCTGCTGAGGCACCTCCAAAGCGTCGACGTCAGCGACACCTCTCAAAATTGCGTCGCGGAAAAGACAGCAATACCGGCATCGGAGAAAATGACACTCTGGAGAACGCCGAAGACCCCGAAGCCCCCGTCGAGCCAACATCCGAACAGGATGATTGGGAGGATGGGCAAGTTAACCCTGATGATCCAGTCGGGAACGAGGACTCGGAGGATAGTAACTATCTACCAATCTCCGAGGATGATTAGAGCCTCGACGACGAAGACTTCATCGTGCCAGAGGAACCACTCGAGCAGGAGCACTTTAAGCGCCAGCTAATCGCCACTGCGAGAAGCCTAAAAAAGAAGCAGTAGCAGCTTCAAGCCGAACAGGATATGCTCAATGACAGATGGACTAAAGTCCTGGTGGCCGAGGAATACGGACTCGAACGCCCAACTAAGAGCTACCCAAAGCGCAAGCTACTACCACAATTCGACGACGAGGCCCTTGAGCCAATACCGCCAAAGTATAAACCTGTTGACGAACCTGACCGACCACCACGTGGACGGGACAGAGCGGCTACTTACGGACCAGCCCGCGCCACCCCGCCATTGAGGCAAGGAGGTAGCGGCTCCGGGCTACACTTACGACCTACGCAAGGACCTGGACAATAGAGCCGGTCAGACCAGATCAATCTATGGATCAAGGGGACGTGCTCCAATGCGGGAGGATGGCCATCAGGCCCGGCGCGGTGAGCATAATCTCACCCGGGCTGAAAAACGAACACGGATGCCGTCCGAACTCCGTCGTGACATCGCCCGATACAGAGGTGTCGCACACCCCCTATGCTTCACTGATGAGGTAATGGAGCACCAGTTCCCAGAAGGGTTTAAACCTGTGAACATTGAATCATACGATGGTACGACGGATCCCGCAGTATGGATCGAAGATTTTCCTCTCCACATTCACATGGCTCGCGGTGACGATCTTCATGCCATCAAGTACCTCCCCCTAAAACTCAAGGGACCAGCACGACACTAGTTAAACAGCCTCCCAGAAAACTCTATTGGTAGCTGGGAAGATTTGAAAGATGCCTTTAGAGACAACTTCCAAGGTACCTATGTTCGGCCTCCAGACGCCGATGCCTTAGTCACATAGTCCAGCAGCCCGGAGAGTCAACCCAGAAACTCCGGACCAGGTTCTTAATTAAAAAGAACCAAATTGTTGATTGCCCGGACGCCGAAGCCCTCGCAGCCTTTAAACACAACTTCCGTGACGAGTGGCTCGCCAGACACCTAGGCCAAGAAAAACCGAAGTACATGGCAGCTCTCACCGCACTTATGACCCGCTTTTGCGCGGGAGAAGATAGCTGGCTAGCTCGTAGAAGCAATAGCACCAGCAGCCCTGGTACCTCCGGAGCCAGGGATGGCAATGGCAAGCCACGATACAACAAACACAAGCGTTGAAGCAACAATGAAGATACCGAAGAAACGGTGGTCAACGCTGGATTCAGTGGCTCTAAACCCGGTCAGCGGCAGAAACCATTCAAAGGAAACAAAGATGGTCCATCCAGTTTGGACAGAATACTTGATCGGCCTTGCCAGATTCATGGCACCCCTGACAAACCTGCCAATCATTCCAACAGAAATTGTTGGGTCTTTAAACAGGTCGGTAAGCTAAACGCCGAACATAAGGGGAAAGGGCCGCCCAGCAAGGACGACGATGAAGAGCCTCGCCCACTGAACACAGGGGGACAGAAGAAATTTCCCCCCGAGGTCAAAACGGTGAATATGATCTACGTTACTCATATCCCTAAGCAGGAGCGCAAGCGCGCATTAAGGGACGTTTATGCCATAGAGCCAGTCGCCCCAAAATTTAACTCATGGTCAGCTTGTCCGATCACTTTTTATCGCAGAGACCATCCGACCAGTATCCGTCATGGAGGTTCGACAGCATTGGTCCTCGATCCAATTATCGACGGATTCCATCTCATGTGAGTCCTTATGAACGGCGGCAGCAGTCTTAACCTGCTTTATCAGGACACTGTCCGTAAAATGGGTATTGATCCATCAAGAATCAAGCCCACCAAAACCACCTTTAAAGGAGTGATACCCGGCGTCGAGGCCTGTTGCACAAGGTCCATAACGCTGGAAGTAGTCTTCGATTCACCGGATAATTTCCGTAGCGAAGACTTGATCTTCGACATCGTCCCCTTCCGCAGTGGCTATCATGCACTGCTCGGACGGACCGCTTTCGCCCGTTTCAATGCAGTCCCGCACTACGCTTATCTAAACCTCAAGATGCCCAGACCACGTGGCGTCATAACAGTCAATGGAAACATGGATCGCTCCCTCCGTACAGAGGAGCATACTACGGCCCTCGCAGCCGAAATACAGGGTGGCCTTATCAAGCCGAATACTACATCGGCAGTCAAGCCCCCGGACACTATCAAACGAGTCCGGTCTACCCTGCAGAATGATAGTCCGGCTCGTCCAGAGCTAGATTAGCAATCCGGCCTCCGTCAAAACCCCAACTTGATAGCAGCATACGTACCGCGCGTACATAATTACGCACTAAAGATAACATGGGCAAAGACGGAGGCACACTAAAAGCAAGGTCCACAGTACGGCTCGACCCTATTCGGACCCTCATATCCTCCCCCTTTTCTCCTTATTTTTATTTTTTCAGGTTCTTTACAACCACCATCACCTTAAAATGGTACCAAGGGCCCCTTTCCAGGCCCCTTATGCATACTCGATCGTTGATCCTCTCAAAGGATCCTACCCCAAGGCGAAAAGCAGCGCAGACGTGCGGCAGAGCGTCCAAAGGATCTTCAAGATCAATTTTTCCTCTTTTAGGACCTGTATACAGCTTTCCCTTGTTCTCAAATTCTGGGCATGTAAAATAGCCTCGATGCTTAGGGCATCCTCTATAAAAATGTATCTTGACGCATTAATCAGACTATAATGGAAGCAGTTTTCGCCTAACCCCTGCTCGGTATTGGCTTATTTTCTAATCTGTATTCCCTCTTTACGTCGGATTGTCGTATATACCTCGGCGCGATTCAAATAGCCAGGGGCTCTATCTAGCCACGTACATTTTAACAAAAAGTCCGAACACTTTTACAGTATGCTTCGGCGTCCCGAATATGGTATTATATGCATCGGCTCCGAATCATGTCTTTGGTCAATAGTTGGCTTGCCCGGCTCCTGTGATTACCACCTTACGTTCCGCTTGTTCGGCTAAGGTAGTAAAGGGAGAACTACTGTGATTGTGTTTCTGGTTCGTCCGGTCAAGCACCTCAGTAGAGAAAGCCAAAAACTGACTGTCATGATGCGGCGAGAGCTGGTCAGCAATTCGGCGACCTACTAAATCTCTAGTGATTTCTTCCGTATTACACAAAGGACTGGCTCTTTCCAGTCACGCGCTTAAGGCATCCAAGTTCGGATAGCCGCATATGCACCAGGGGCTATCTTATAGTCCCATTGTCAAACTCCTATGGCTAAGTGAGAGTGATAAAGCCGCATAGTCCGATTGCCTAGTTCGTCGCACTGACCCCTCCTTCACGGACCAAGACGTTAGGTTAAGTGTGGTTATGTGCTATCCCGAACACCCCTATAGTATCTATGTGGGGGCTGAAGCCGACGACTGGCAAACTCTCAGGGATAAAAACGACCGCACAGGAGGAAAAACACTTTAAGATAAACAACATAAATATATTACAAAGACTTGGTTTATACAACGTCAGGGCAGTTCGGATACATTCACTCGAACATGATGTCCTTCGAGCATTGGCCCTCTATCAAGCGGGCACCCTCTAGGACGTCTTCAAAATAGCGCTCCGGCTTGCGGTGGTCCTTGCCTCCGGGCGGACCCTCAACTGCCACGACAGCGGCCTTCATTTTCGCCCTGTGCATCTTGACACGGGCAAAGGCCAGCCGCGCACCTTCTATACATGACGACCGCTTGACTGCGTCAATTCAGGGCAGCGCGTCAACGAGTCGCTGCACCAGGCCAAAATAGCTGCTTGGGACGGTTTCGGCTGGCCACAGTCAGACTATGACGTCCCTCATAGCCAATCCAGACATCCTATGCAGTTCGGCCCACTGCGCCATCTGGTCATTCAACAGCGCTGGGCGCTCCTACACCAAGAACTGTGACCAGAATAGCTTCTCCGTCATGTGCCCCTCCTGGGCCCGGAAGAACTGCGCGGCGTCGGCGGCACTCTTCGGAAGATCCGCAAAGGCGTCTGGAGCACTCCACAGTCGAGTGAGCAAGACATACTTCTGATTGCCGAATTTACTCTGTAAGAGAAAGGGCTTACCAGCCGCTATCTGTTCGGCCTGCTTGATCTCCTCGCGCGCCGCTCGGGATTCGGCCCGCGCCTCCTCGATCTCTTGAAGGGCCTTGGCAAGGTCGGTCACCTGGGCTTTATTCTTCTCCTCTAGGGACTCGCACTTGCTGGCGGCATCCTTGAGCGCCTGCTCCACTTTGGTCACCCACTCCTCTGGCAGCAGACGACCTGCTCGGACTTGAAGTCCTCGGCCGCTTTATCAGCGGCCGCTTTGTTCACCCTCCTTGGCCTGGGCAAGTTCACCCCTGAGGGTCTCGACCGTAGCAGCACTGCCCGCAATCATACACATAGCAGCGCATGAGCTTCGACTCAGAATCTGCATATTAATATAGGCATGAACGAGATATTCTGAAACATACCTTGCGCTTCATCAAACCTCTTGTTGATGCGGACGAGATCCTCATCAGCTAGCCCTAGCTTACGCTTGAGCTCGGATACTTCGGCGGCCTAGGCGGTTGCCGATAATAGGGAAGCTTGTTCCTCAAAATAGACAAGCATATTATCTCCTGCGAATATTGTCGATCCTCTGTTCGGCCTTCTTTCCAAAAGCCAAACAGAGTCTCAGGGGCTACTATCTATATACAGGCATATTCCTTCATATGAAAAACGATCAAGAATATTACATCACATACCTCGAAGCTTGTTAGCAGGCTAGTGAAGGCTTCGTTCAGCCCGCTCTTGGCGGACTGAATCTTTTCAACCACCACACCCATTAGGGTGCGGTGCTCCTCCACAATGGAAGCACGTTGCAGCACCTCAGTCAATATGTTCAGCGCCTCCGGATTAGTGAAGGTCGCCGCTGGAGTTGGCGTCCCCCCCTCCGAAGGGGGTCGCTTATTCGGTTCCGGAGCCACTTCGGTTTCCAGACCGTTGTTCGGCTGGAGGCCGGACTGGTCAAGGCCCCCGCCGTCAGTCTCCACGGGGATTGCTTCCCCCGTGTTCTCGGCAGCCAAGGCGTTACCCTCTGGCGCCGTTTTGGCGGCCTCCCGTACCGCTCCGTTACCGGGAGAGGCCCTTCGGGACAGCACTTCGGTGTCGTCCGTGGCGATAGGCAGGGAGGCTCGCGGAGACGACTCACTCTCCATCATCCCTGGATCCAAAGAATTCCCCTGTGATGATTGTTGGGGGAGATCGCGGGCCGGACTACATCATGCAATGTGTTAGATCACAATCATAAAGACCGGACTTATGTAAGGTGTCCTCGGATACTTACGATGCGGCGAGGGGCTTCGACCTGAGATGCCACTCGGGGATGGCTTCAGCATCCGAGTCCGAGCCGTCTGGGAGGGATATTTCCCCCCTTTTGGGTGCCTCCGCCTCTGGGTCTTCGGAGGCTGCCCTTTTCTTCTTCCTCCCCTTCGGGGGAGAATTGCTTTCTGCATCCTCCTCCTCTCCATCTTCCTCGTGGGAGGAATGAATTTCGGTCTCTCCGGACACTGCGTCCGAAGTACCTTTACGGCGGAAACCACCTTTGGCCTCCTTGCTCTTCTTCTTGGCCTTTTTCTCCGATGCCTGATACGGCGCCGGGACCAGCATCCTCATTAACAGAGGATCAGCTGGGTTTTCAGGGAGTGGAGCCGGACACCTAATCCGCTCCGCCTTCTGATACGTCTCCAACGTATCTATAATTTTTTATTGTTCCATGCTATTATAGTATCTGTTTTGGATGTTTATGGGCTTTATTATACACTTTTATATTATTTTTGGGACTAACCTATTGACCCAGAGCCCAATGCCAGTTCCTGTTTTTTCCCTTGTTTCAGTGTTTCGAAGAAAAGGAATATCAAACGGAGTCGAAACGGAATGAAACCTTCTGGAGAAGTTATTTTTGGAAAGAAAGCAACCCGGGAGACTTGGAGTCCACGTCAAGAAAGAAACGAGGAAGGCACGAGGCAGGGGGGCGCGCCCACCCCCCTACGCGCGCCCTCCACCCTCGTGGGCCCCTCGTGGCTCCCCTGACGTATTTCTTCCGCCTATATATATATCCATATACCCTAAAACCTTCGGGGAACAGAATAGATCGGGAGTTCCGCCGCCGCAAGCCTCTATAGCCATCAAAAACCAATCGGGACCCTGTTCCAGCACCCTGCCGGAGGGGGGATCCCTCACCGGTGGCCATCTTCATCATCCCGGCGCTCTCCATTACGAGGAGGGAGTAGTTCACCCTCGGGGCTGAGGGTATGTACCAGTAGCTATGTGTTTGGCCTCTCTCTCTCGTGTTCTTGATTTGGCACGATCTTGGTGTATCGCGAGCTTTGCTATTATAGTTGGATCTTATGATGTTTCTCCCCCTCTACTCTCTTGTAATGGATTGAGTTTTCCCTTTGAAGTTATCTTATCGGATTGAGTCTTTAAGGATTTGAGAACACTTGATGTATGTCTTGCCGTGCTTATCTGTGGTGACAATGGGATATCACGTGATCCACTTGATGTATGTTTTGGTGATCAACTTGCGGGTTCCGCCCATGAACCTATGCATAGGGGTTGGCACACGTTTTCGTCTTGACTCTCTGGTAGAAACTTTGGGGCACTCTTTGAAGTACTTTGTGTTGGTTTGAATAGATGAATCTGAGATTGTGTGAAGCATATCGTATAATCATACCCACAGATACTTGTGGTGACATTGGAGTATCTAGGTGACATTAGGGTTTTGGTTGATATGTGTCTTAAGGTGTTATTCTAGTACGAACTCTATGATAGATTGAACGGAAAGAATAGCTTCGTGTTATTTTACTACGGACTCTTGAATAGATTGATCAAAAAGAATAACTTTGAGGTGGTTTCGTACCCTACAATAATCTCTTCGTTTGTTCTCCGCTATTAGTGACTTTGGAGTGACTCTTTGTTGCATGTTGAGCGATAGTTATATGATCCAATTATGTTATTATTGTTGAGAGAACTTGCACTAGTGAAAGTATGAACCCTAGGCCTTGTTTCAACGCATTGCAATACCGTTTGTGCTCACTTTTATCATTAGTTACCTTGCCGTTTTTATATTTTCAGATTACAAAAACCTATATCTACCATCCATATTGCACTTGTATCACCATCTCTTCGCCGAACTAGTGCACCTATACAATTTACCATTGTATTGGGTGTGTTGGGGACACAAGAGACTCTTTGTTATTTGGTTGCAGGGTTGTTTGAGAGAGACCATCTTCATCCTACGCCTCCCACGGATTGATAAACCTTAGGTCATCCACTTGAGGGAAATTTGCTACTGTCCTACAAACCTCTGCACTTGGAGGCCCAACAACGTCTACAAGAAGAAGGTTGTGTAGTAGACATCAAGCTCTTTTCTGGCGCCATTGCCGGGGAGGTGACTGCTTGAAGGTATATCTTTAGATCTTGCAGTCGAATCTTTTTGTTTCTTGTTTTAGCACTAGTTTAATTTATAAAAGAAAACTACAAAAAAATGGAATTGAGTTTGTCTCATACGCTTCGTCTTTTTAATATCTTTCGTGAGTATGATGGAAAGGAAAATTGTGCCAAAGTGTTAGAAGAAGAATGCATTAAAATGTTTGGCACTAAATCTTTGAATGATGAGCATGATTACAATGTTGTTAGTATGAACTCCTTGAATATCCATAGTACTAATGATGATTGCACTAGTTATGATGGAAATGTCTCCTATAAACATGTCATTTTTTGTGGAGTGCATTGGGTTTGCAAGTACACACCAAATAGGGAAGATAGATATTGCAAGAGGCATAAGCATTTAGAAACTAAATTGTTGCAAGAAAGGTTAGATGTTTGTGCTGAAAATTTAAATTTTCTTGGCCATACTTGTGAACTTTGCAATGAACGGGGTCATTTAACTACCCGATGAAATTGTTTGACGATCTAATCGTGTCCAAAAATTGTGATGACTTGATTTCCCTTGCACATTATAATGAACTTAGTTTGCTTATGGGTTATGAAGAAATGAAACGTATAACTAACTATCTTCCAGTATTTGCCCGTGACAAACTTCTTGGTTTTGATCTAGAGGAAATTTATATGTATTGTGCGGTGAATTGCATTGAAAATCCTTATATTGCCAATTACATAAATAAAAGAAAACAAATAGAAGATGAAGAGAATACTAACGAAAGGGAAGAGACTTCCCAATATTCTCCTATTATTTCTTATGATGAATCAGGTAACGAGGAGGAGCCTTCTATCCAACCAATTTCATTAATAAGGAGCTCCAAAAAGAGGATTGAAACCACACATGATGTGGTTAATAAGAAGAAAAGAAAAAAAGGAGGAGAGGTAAAAATATATCTCTCCCAAATAATGTTGCTCCTATTATTGTTGTGCCTCATGAAAATGAAGATGATGCACTTGATGATGATCTCGTTATGCCTATTGCTTGTTGTGATGATTATGATTGGGAAGATAATGATACTTCTTATGATCTTGAAAATCTTTTTGGCACTTGCTTGGAATATGACAATTGCTATACTATTGGTGCTATCCATACTATTAATGATGAGAGTGCTTATGCTTATGATATGAAAAGGCCCAAGCTTGGGGATGCTATGTTAGATGAAGATGATGTTTTTTAGAATATATTTGCTGCAATTAATGTTTGTCCGAAGCTTGGGGATGCTATTTCTAATGAAGATGATATTTTTAGCCTCTCAAGTTTCGATATGCAAATTTATAATGATGATAGCATGCCTCCTACTTATGATGATTATATTGATGAAAGTGGGTTTGGAAGAGTGTCAACTTTAGGAAGCAATTATCCCACTATTTTGGAGGATGTTGAATCTTATAATATTTATGAAAGTGGATTTGGAGAGGTCATGACTTTATTTAGTGATGTATCCACTATTTCGGAAGAGGTTTCAATTGATTATGATGAGAACAAAGTTGCTACTTATGATGATTATTGTGATAAAACTTATGCTATAAAAAGTAGTGATGATTATATTTATAAAACTTGTCATGATTGTGATTACCCTTTTTCTGAACATTACTCTTTTAATGTGGAAACAATTTGTAATATTCAAGTCTCTTATGATACTCCCACTATTCCGAATGAGAAGAATTTTGCTTATGTGGAGAGTAGTAGATTTTCTATGCAAGTAGATCATGAAAAGAATGCTTTAGGTGCTGGTTATATTTTTGAATTAATTAATGATGCTACTGAAAGTTATTATGAGGGAAGAATGTATGCTTGTAAGAATTGCAATAATATCAAGTTTCCTCTCTATGTGCTTAAAGTTTTAAAGTTATGTTTGTTTTGCCTTCCTATGCTAGTTGATTATTGTTCCCATAAGTTGTTTGCTCACAAAATCCCTATGCATAGGAAGTGGGTTAGACTTAAATGTGCTAGTCATATTCTTCATGATGCTCTCTTTATGTTTCAATTCTTATCTTTTTGTGAGCATCATTGAAATCATCATGCCTAGCTAGGGGCGTTAAACGTTACCGCTTGTTGGGAGGCAACCCAATTTTATTTTTAGTTTCTTGCTTTTTGGTTCCGTTTAGGAATAAATAATCCATCTAGCTTCTGTTTAGATGTGGTTTTGTGTTTTAATTAGTGTTTGTGCCAAGTAGAACCTTTGGGAAGACTTGGGTGAAGTCTTTACGATCATGCTGTAAAAAACAGAAACTTTAGTGCTCACGAGATTTGCTTCAACCTTTTACTGGAGAGTGATATTTAGTTGATTATTTTTGAAGATGATTACTATACAAATTCCTCAGGTCCACCAATTTATTTTAGAATTTTTGGAGTTCCAGAAGTATACGTTTGATACAGATTACTACATACTGTTCTGTTTTTGACAGATTCTGTTTTCATTGTGTTGCTTGCTTATTTGGATGAATCTATGGCTAGTAAAATAGTTTATAAACCATAGAGAAGTTGGAATACATTAGGTTTAACACCAATATAAATAAATAATGAGTTCATTACAGTACCTTGAAGTGGTGTTTTGTTTTCTTTCGCTAACGGAGCTTACGAGTTTTCTGTTAAGTTTTGTGTTGTGAAGTTTTCAAGTTTTGGGTAAAGATTCGATGGACTATGGAATAAGGAGTGGCAAGAGCCTAAGCTTGGGGATGCCCAAGGCACCCCAAGGTAATATGCAAGGACAACCAAGAGCCTAAGCTTGGGGATGCCCCGGATGGCATCCCCTCTTTCGTCTTCGTTCATCGGTAACTTTACTTGGAGCTATATTTTTATTCACCACATGATATGTGTTTTGCTTGGAGCGTCATTTTATTTTTGTTTAGCTTTGCTTGCTGTCTGAATAAAATACTAAGATTTGAAATTATTAAATGGGAGAGTATTCACATAGTTGTATAATTATTCGACTACTCATTGATCTTCACTTATATCTTTCGGAGTAGTTTGTTGTTTGCTCTAGTGCTTCACTTATATCTTTTAGAGCATGGTGGTAGTTTTATTTTGAAGAAATAGATGAACTCTCATGCTTCACTTATATTATTTTGAGAGTCCTAAACAGCATGGTAATTTGCTTTGGTTATGAAACTAGTCCTAATATGATAGGCATCCAAGATGGGTATAATAAAAACTTTCATATAAAGTGCATTGAATACTATGAGAAGTTTGATTCTTTATGATTGTTTTGAGATATGAAGATGGTGATATTAGAGTCATGCTAGTGGAGTAGTTGTGAATTTGAGAAATACTTGTTCTAAAGTTTGTGATTCCCGTAGCAAGCACGTATGGTGAACCGTTATGTGATGAAGTCGGAGCATGATTTATTTATTGATTGTCTTCCTTATGAGTGGCGGTCGGGGACGAGCGATGGTATTTTCCTACCAATCTACCCCCTAGGAGCATGCGCGTAATACTTTGCTTCGATAACTAATAGATTTTTGCAATAAGTATGTGAGTACTTTATGACTAAGGTTGAGTCCATGGATTATACGCACTCTCACCCTTCCACCATTGCTAGCCTCTCTAATACCGCGCACCTTTCGCCGGTATCATACACCCACCATATACCTTCCCCAAAACAGCCACCATACCTACCTATTATGGCATTTCCATAGCCATTCCGAGATATATTGCCATGCAACTTTCCACCGTTCCGTTTATTATGACACGCTCCATCATTGTCATATTGCTTTGCATGATCATGTAGTTGACATCGTATTTGTGGCAAGGTCACCTTACCTAAATTCTTTCATACATGTCACTCATGAGTCATTGCACATCCCGGTACACCGCCGGAGGCATTCATACAGAGTCATATTTTGTTCTGAGTATCGAGTTGTAATTCTTGAGTTGTAAGTAAATAAAAGTGTGATGATCATCATTATTAGAGCATTGTCCCAGTGAGGAAAGGATGATGGAGACTATGATTCCCCCACAAGTCGGGATGAGACTCCGGACGAAAAATAAAATAAAATAAAAAGAGAAAAAAAGGAAAAAAAGAGGCCATAAAAAGAAGAAGAGAAAAGGCCCAAACAAAAAAATAAAATAAAAAAATGAGAGAAAAAGAGAGAAGGGACAATGCTACTATCCTTTTACCACACTTGTGCTTCAAAGTAGCACCATGATCTTCATGATACAGAGTCTCCTATGTTGTCACTTTCATATACTAGTGGGAAACTTTCATTATAGAACTTGGCTTGTATATTCCAATGATGGGCTTCCTCAAAATGCCCTAGGTCTTCGTGAGCAAGCGAGTTGGATGCACACCCACTTAGTTTCTTTTTGAGCTTTCATACACTTATAGCTCTAGTGCATCCGTTGCATGGCAATCCCTACTCACTCACATTGATATCTATTGACAGGCATCTCCATAGCCCGTTGATACGCCTAGTTGATGTGAGACTATCTTCTCCCTTTTTGTCTTCTCCATAACCACCATTCTATTCCACCTATAGTGCTATATCCATGGCTCACGCTCATGTATTGCGTGAAGATTGAAAAGGTTTGAGAACATCAAAAGTATGAAACAATTGCTTGGCTTGTCATCGGGGTTGTGCATGATTAAATACTTTGTGTGATGAAGATAGAGCATAGCCAGACTATATGATTTTGTAGGGATAACTTTCTTTGGCCATGCTATTTTGAGAAGACATGATTGCTTTGTTAGTATGCTTGAAGTATTGTTGTTTTCATGTCAATATTAAACTTTTTTTTGAATCTTATGGATCTGAATATTCTTGCCACAATGAAGAGAATTACATGGATAAATATGTTAGGTAGCATTCCACATCAAAAATTCTGTTTTTATCATTTACCTACTCGAGGACGAGCATGAATTAAGCTTGGGGATGCTGATACGTCTCCAACGTATCTATAATTTTTGATTGTTCCATGCTATTATATTATCTGTTTTGGATGTTTATGGGCTTTATTATACACTTCTATATTATTTTTGGGACTAACCTATTGACCCAGAGCCCAGTGCCAGTTCCTGTTTTTTCCCTTGTTTCAGTGTTTCGAAGAAAAGGAATATCAAATGGAGTCGAAACGGAATGAAACCTTCTGGAGAAGTTATTTTTGGAAAGAAACCAACCCGGGAGACTTGGAGTCCACGTCAAGAAAGCAACGAGGAAGGCACGAGGCTGGGGGGCGCTCTCACCCCCCTGGGCGCGCCCTCCACCGTCGTGGCCCCTCGTGGCTCCCCTTGCGTACTTCTTCCACCTATATATATATATATCCATATACCCTAAAACCTTCGGGGAACAGAATAGATCGGGAGTTCCGCCGCCGCAAGCCTCTGTAGCCACCAAAAACCAATCGGGACCCTGTTCCGGCACCCTGCCGGAGGGGGGATCCCTCACCGGTGGCCATCTTCATCATCCCGGTGCTCTCCATGACGAGGAGGGAGTAGTTCACCCTCGGGGTTGAGGGTATGTACCAGTAGCTATGTGTTTGGCCTCTCTCTCTCGTGTTCTTGATTTGGCACGATCTTGGTGTATCGTGAGCTTTGCTATTATAGTTGGATCTTATGATGTTTCTCCCCCCTCTACTCTCTTGTAATAGATTGAGTTTTCCCTTTGAAGTTATCTTATCGGATTGAGTCTTTAAGGATTTGAGAACACTTGATATATGTCTTGCCGTGCTTATCTGTGGTGACAATGGGATATCACGTGATCCACTTGATGTATGTTTTGGTGATCAACTTGCGGGTTCCGCCCATGAACCTATGCATAGGGGTTTGCTACCTCTTGAGCACTGCGTTGGTTTTCCCTTGAAGAGGAAAGGGTGATGCAGCAAAGTAGCGTAAGTATTTCCCTCTGTTTTTGAGAACCAAGGTATCAATCCAGTAGGAGGCTATGTGCGAGTCCCTCGCACCTACACAAAACAAATAACTCCTCGCAACCAACGCGATAAGGGGTTGTCAATCCCTTCACGGTCACTTACGAGAGTGAGATCTGATAGATATGATAGGATAATATTTTTGGTATTTCTGTGATAAAGATGCAAAGTAAAAAACAAAGGAAATAAATAAGTGTTGGAAGATTAATATGATGAAGATAGACCCGGGGGCCATAGGTTTCACTAGTGGCTTCTCTCAAGAGCATAAGTATTTTACGGTGGGTGAACGAATTACTGTTGAGCAATTGACAGAATTGAGCATAGTTATGAGAATATCTAGGTATGATCATGTATATAGGCATCACGTCCGAGACAAGTAGACCGACTCCTGCCTGCATCTACTACTATTACTCCACTCATCGACCGCTATCCAGCATGCATCTAGAGTATTAAGTTCATGGAAACAGAGTAACGCCTTAAGCAAGATGACATGATGTAGAGGGATAAATTCATGCAATATGATAAAAAAACCATCTTGTTATCCTCGATGGCAACAATACAATACGTGCCTTGCTGCCCCTACTGTCACTGGGAAAGGACACCGCAAGATTGAACCCAAAGCTAAGCACTTCTCCCATTGCAAGAAAGATCAATCTAGTAGGCCAAACCAAACTGATAATTCGAAGAGACTTGCAAAGATAACCAATCATACATAAAAGAATTCAGAGAAGATTCAAATATTGTTCATAGATAATCTTGATCATAAACCCACAATTCATCGGTCTCAACAAACACACCGCAAAAAGAAGATTACATCGAATAGATCTCCACGAGAGAGGGGGAGAACATTGTATTGAGATCCAAAAAGAGAGAAGAAGCCATCTAGCTACTAACTATGGACCCGAAGGTCTGAAGGTAAACTACTCACACTTCATCGGAGAGGCTATGGTGATGATGTAGAAGCCCTCCGTGATGGATGCCCCCTCCGGCGGAGCTCCGGAACAGGCCCCAAGATGGGATCTCGTGGGTACAGAAGGTTGCGGCGGTGGAATTAGGTTTTTGGCTCCGTATCTGATCGTTTGGGGGTACGTAGGTATATATAGGAGGAAGGAGTACGTCGGTGGAGCAACAGGGGGCCCACGAGGGTGGAGGGCGCGCCCTGGGGGGTGGGCGCGCCCCCTACCTCGTGGCCTCCTCTTTTGTTTCTTGACGTAGGGTCCAAGTCTCCTGGATCATAATCTTCCTAAAAATCACGTTCCCGAAGGTTTCATTCCGTTTGGACTCCGTTTGATATTCCTTTTCTGCGAAACTCTGAAATAGGCAAAAAACAGCAATTCTGGGCTGGGCCTCCGGTTAATAGGTTAGTCCCAAAAATAATATAAAAGTGAATAATAAAGCCCAATAATGTCCAAAACAGTAGATAATATAGCATGGAGCAATCAAAAATTATAGATACGTTGGAGACGTATCAGGCATCCCCAAGCTTAATTCCTGCTCGTCCTCGAGTAGGTAAATGATAAAAACAGAATTTTTGATGCGGAGTGCTACTTGGCATAATTTCAATGTAATTCTTCTTAATTGTGGTATGAATATTCAGATCCGAAAGATTCAAGACAAAAGTTTAGTATTGACATAAAAATAATAATACTTCAAGCATACTAACAAAGCAATCATGTCTTCTCAAAATAACATGGCCAAAGAAAGTTATCCCTACAAAATCATATAGTCTGGCTATGCTCTATCTTCACCACACAAAGTATTTAAATCATGCACAACCCCGATGACAAGCCAAGCAATTGTTTCATACTTTTGACATTCTCAAACTTTTTCAATCTTCACGCAATACATGAGCGTGAGCCATGGATATAGCACTATATGTGGAATAGAATGGTGGTTGTGGAGAAGACAAAAAGGGAGAAGATAGTCTCACATCAACTAGGCGTATCAACGGGCTATGGAGATGCCCATCAATAGATATCAATGTGAGTGAGTAGGGATTGCCATGCAACGTATGCACTAGAGCTATAAGTATATGAAAGCTCAACAAAAGAAACTAAGTGGGTGTGCATCCAACTCGCTTGCTCACGAAGACCTAGGGCATTTTGAGGAAGCCCATCATTGGAATATACAAGCCAAGTTCTATAATGAAAAATTTCCCACTAGTATATGAAAGTGACAAAATGAGAGACTCTCTATCATGAAGATCATGGTGCTACTTTGAAGCACAAGTGTGGTAAAAGGATAGTAACATTGTCCCTTCTCTCTTTTTCTCTCATTTTTTTTTATTTGGGCCTTTTCTCTTTTTTTGGCCTCTTTTTTTTCGTCCGGAGTCTCATCCCGACTTGTGGGGGAATCATAGTCTCCATCATCCTTTTCCTCACTTGGGACAATGCTCTAAAAATGAAGATCATCACACTTTTATTTTCTTACAACTCAACAATTACAACTCGATACTTAGAACAAAATATGACTCTATATGAATGCCTCCGGCGGTGTACCGGGATATGCAATGAATCAAGAGTGACATGTATGAAAGAATTATGAACGGTGGCTTTGCCACAAATACGATGTCAACTACATGATCATGCAAAGCAATATGACAATGATGGAGCGTGTCATAATAAACGGAACGATGGAAAGTTGCATGGCAATATATCTCGGAATGGCTATGGAAATGCCATGATAGGTAGGTATGGTGGCTGTTTTGAGGAAGGTTTATGGTGGGTGTATGATACCGGCGAAAAGTGCGCGGTATTAGAGAGGCTAGCAATGGTGGAAGGAAGAAAGTGCGTATAATCCATGGACTCAACATTAGTCATAAAGAACTCATATACTTATTGCAAAAATCTACAAGTTATCAAAGCAAAGTATTACGCGCATGCTCCTAGGGGGATAGATTGGTAGGAAAAGACCATCGCTCGTCCCCGGCCGCCACTCATAAGGAAGACAATCAATAAATAAATCGTGCTCCGACTTCATCACATAACGGTTCACCATACGTGCATGCTACGGGAATCACAAACTTTAACACAAGTATTTCTCAAATTCACAACTACTCAACTAGCATGACTCTAATATCACCATCTTTATATCTCAAAACAATTATCAAGCATCAAACTTTTCTTAGCTTTCAACACACTCATAAGAAAGTTTTTACTAATCTTGAATACCAAGCATATTAGGATTATTTAAGCAAATTACCATGCTATTTAGGACTCTCAAAATAATCTAAGTGAAGCATGGGAGATCAATAGTTTCTATAAAACAAATCCACCACCGTGCTCTAAAAGATATAAGTGAAGTACTAGAGCAAAACTATATAACTCAAAAGATATAAGCGAAGCACATAGAGTATTCTAACAAATTCCAAATCATGTATGGCTCTCTCAAAAGGTGTGTACAGCAAGGATGATTGTGGTAAACTAAAAAGCAAAGACTCAAATCATACAAGACGCTCCAAGCAAAACACATATCACGTGGTGAATAAAAATATAGCTCCAAGTAAAGTTACCGATGGAAGTAGACGAAAGAGGGGATGCCTTCCAGGTAATCCCCAAGCTTTGGCTTTATGGTGTCCTTAGATTATCTTGGGGGTGCCATGGGCATCCCCAAGATTAGGCTCTTGCCACTCCTTGTTCCATAATCCATCAAAATCTTTCACCCAAAACTTGAAAACTTCACAACACAAAACTCAACAGAAATCTCGTGAGCTCCGTTAGCGAAAGAAAACAAAAGACCACTTCAAGGTACTGTAATGAACTCATTCTTTATTTATATTGATGTTAAACCTACTGTATTCCAACTTCTATATGGTTTATAAACTATTTTACTAGCCATAGAATCATCAAAATAAGCAAACAACACACGAAAAACAGAATCTGTCAAAAACAGAACAGTCTGTAGTAATCTGTAACTAACGCAAACTTCTGGAACTCCAAAACATCATCCAAAATAAGAAGACCTAGACAATTTGTTTATTGATCAGCAGCAATTGGAATCACTATTTTATCATGTTCTGGTGATTTTTAACAATTTTTTTTGTGAACAGTAAGTTTCTGGAAATTACAGCAAGATCAAATAACTATCATCCAAGAAGATCCTATAGGTTTAACTTGGCACAAACACTAATTAAAACATATAAACACATATAAACAGAGGCTAGATCAAATATTTATTCCTAAACAGAATCAAAAAGCAAAAAAAACTAAAAATAAAATTTGGTTGCCTCCCAACAAGCGCTTTTCTTTAAAGCCTTTTTAGCTAGGCATTGAGATTTCGATGATGCTGACATAAAAGATAGTAATTGAAACACAAAGAGAGCATCATAAAACATGTGAAAATCACATCTAAGTTTAACATACTTCCTATGCATAGGCATCTTATAGGCAAACAAATTATCAAGGCAAGCAAAAACTAGCATATGCAAGGAAGCGGAAAGAAACAATAGCAATCTCAACATAACGAGAGGTAATTTATTATCATGAAAATTTCTACGACCATATTTTCCTCTCTCATAATAATTACATGTGGGATCATAAGCAAATTCAACGAAATAGCTATCACATAAAACATTTTCAATACGATCCACATGCATGCAAAGTTGACACTCTTCCGAAATAGTGGGGTTAACATTAACTGAAGTCATGACCTCTCCAAACCCACTTTTATCAAAAATTTCATAAGATTGAATATTCTCCAAATATGTGGGATCTAAAGTCGACACTCTTCCAAACCCACTTTCAATATTATTGCAAACAAAATTATCAATCTCATATTCATCATGGGGATTAAATAAATTTTCAAGATCATAAGAAGAATCACCCCAATCATGATCATTGCAACAACTAGTAGACATAGCAAAACTAGCATCCCCAAGCTTAGGGTTTTGAATATTATTAGCACAATTGACATCAAGAGAATTTATAGTAAAATCATTGAAATCAT
Source organism: Triticum aestivum (assembly GCF_018294505.1). Lineage (NCBI taxonomy): Eukaryota > Viridiplantae > Streptophyta > Magnoliopsida > Poales > Poaceae > Triticum > Triticum aestivum. The sequence continues at coordinate 368,665,489 of NC_057814.1, read as the reverse complement.
GCTTTTCATCGAGGGAACTATCAAGCATGGGTGCAATAGCAACGATCTCATTTTTAACATAAGGAACTATAGCAAATTCGTCTTCATAAATATTGGCATCATGGCCACAAAAATAGCAAGCATCATGTTCATCAAGGGATATTTCAACCAAATCATCGGAATCATCATTATCTATAGATTCATGCATATCATTATTTTCTTCCAAAGCAACGGTCATTCTTTCAATAAATTCTTGGACATAGACATTATGAGCCAAGTTTTCATTGCAATATTTAAGTATGACGGAATTTTCAGATTTGTTGAGAGTAAAATCATACTTTTCAATCAAAGAAGCAACTTCATGAGCACCCTTAAAAATGACAAATTCTTCAATTTGTTCGATATCATAGTAACTATAAACACCCTTTGCATAAGAAGATAAGATTTCATTATCATTGAACTCACATAGGTAGGGAAGGTGTTTTTTAGGGTTCTTAGAGCAACAAGTAAAATCACACATTTCACAAAGATTCCAAGCATATCATAGCAAACTATTTATATGATACCATAAGAGCTTCCCTTTTTCAGACAAACGATGACGCACAAAATGAGCATGCTCATCTAAAGATTTCCCATCAACTAGGCTAGTTGGGGTTTCAGCACGAGCGCATAAGGATCGAAGATGATCCAAGTAGAACACTTTAAGTGGATCCATATCAATAGATTTTCAGCAAGCGAAGATGGAAGCATATAGAAGGCACAAGGAAACACAAACAAAGATACATACGGGAAGAAGGCGAATGAAAAAGAGAGGGCGAATAAAACGGCAAGGGTGAAGTGGGGGAGAGGAAAACGAGAGGCAAATGGCAAATAATGTAATGCGGGAGATAAGAGATTGTGATGGGTACTTGGTATGTTGACTTTTGTGTAGACCTCCCCGGCAACGGCGCCAGAAATCCTTCTTGCTACCTCCTGAGCACTGCGTTGGTTTTCCCTTGAAGAGGAAAGGGTGATGCAACAAAGTAGCGTAAGTATTTCCCTCAGTTTTTGAGAACCAAGGTATCAATCCAGTAGGAGGCTACGCGCGAGTCCCTCGCACCTACACAAAACAAATAACTCCTCGCAACCAACGCGATAAGGGGTTGTCAATCCCTTCACGGTCATTTACGAGAGTGAGATCTGATAGATATGATAGGATAATATTTTTGGTATTTTTGTGATAAAGATGCAAAGTAAAATAAAAGCAAAGTAAAAAGCAAAGGAAATAAATAAGTGTTGGAAGATTAATATGATGAAGATAGACCCGGGGGCCATAGGTTTCACTAGTGGCTTCTCTCAAGAGCATAAGTATTTTACGGTGGGTGAACGAATTACTGTTGAGCAATTGACAGAATTGAGCATAGTTATGAGAATATCTAGGTATGATCATGTATATAGGCATCACGTCCGAGACAAGTAGACCGACTCCTGCCTGCATCTACTACTATTACTCCACTCATCGACCGCTATCCAGCATGCATCTAGAGTATTAAGTTCATGGAAACAGAGTAACACCTTAAGCAAGATGACATGATGTAGAGGGATAAATTCATGCAATATGATAAAAAACCCATCTTGTTATCCTCGATGGCAACAATACAATACGTGCCTTGCTGCCCCTATTATCACTGGGAAAGGACACCGCAAGATTGAACCCAAAGCTAAGCACTTCTCCCATTGCAAGAAAGATCAATCTAGTAGGCCAAACCAAACTGACAATTCGAAGAGACTTGCAAAGATAACCAATCATACATAAAAGAATTCAGAGAAGATTCAAATATTGTTCATAGATAATCTTGATCATAAACCCACAATTCATCGGTCTCAACAAACACACCGCAAAAAGAAGATTACATCGAATAGATCTCCACGAGAAAGGGGGAGAACATTGTATTGAGATCCAAAAAGAGAGAAGAAGCCATCTAGCTACTAACTATGGACCCAAAGGTCTGAAGTAAACTACTCACACTTCATCGGAGAGGCTATGGTGATGATGTAGAAGCCCTCCGTGATGGATGCCCCCTCCGGCGGAGCTCCGGAACAGGCCCCAAGATGGGATCTCGTGGGTACAGAAGGTTGCGATGGTGGAATTATGTTTTTGGCTTCGTATCAGTTTGGGGGTACGTAGGTATATATAGGAGGAAGGAGTACGTCGGTGGAGCAACAGGGGGCCCACGAGGGTGGAGGGCGCGCCCTGGGGGGGGGGGGGGGTGGGCGCGCCCCCCTACCTCGTGGCCTCCTCTTTTGTTTCTTGACGTAGGGTCCAAGTCTCTTGGATCATAATCTTCCTAAAAATCACGTTCCCGAAGGTTTCATTCCGTTTGGACTCCGTTTGATATTCCTTTTCTGTGGAACTCTGAAATAGGCAAAAAAACAGCAATTCTGCGCTAGGCCTTCGGTTAATAGGTTAGTCCCAAAAATAATATAAAAGTGAATAATAAAGCCCAATAATGTCCAAAATAGTAGATAATATAGCATGGAGCAATCAAAAATTATAGATACGTTGGAGACGTATCAGGGTTGGCACACGTTTTCATCTTGACTCTCCGGTAGAAACTTTGGGGCACTCTTTGAAGTACTTTGTGTTGGTTTGAATAGATGAATCTGAGACTGTGTGATGCATATCGTATAATCATACCCACGGATACTTGTGGTGACATTGGATTATCTAGTTGACATTAGGGTTTTGGTTGATATGTGTCTTAAGGTGTTATTCTAGTACGAACTCTATGATAGATTGAACGGAAAGAATAGCTTCGTGTTATTTTACTACGGACTCTTGAATAGATTGATCAGAAAGAATAACTTTGAGGTGGTTTCGTACCCTACAATAATCTCTTCGTTTGTTCTCCTCTATTAGTGACTTTGGAGTGACTCTTTGTTGCATGTTGAGCGATAGTTATATGATCCAATTATGTTATTATTGTTGAGAGAACTTGCACTAGTGAAAGTATGAACCCTAGGCCTTGTTTCAACGCATTGCAATACCGTTTGTGCTCACTTTTATCATTAGTTACCTTGCCGTTTTTATATTTTCAGATTACAAAAACCTATATCTACCATCCATATTGCACTTGTATCACCATCTCTTCGCCGAACTAGTGCACCTATACAATTTACCATTGTATTGGGTGTGTTGGGGACACAAGAGACTCTTTGTTATTTGGTTGCAGGGTTGTTTGAGAGAGACCATCTTCATCCTACGCCTCCCACGGATTGATAGACCTTAGGTCATCCACTTGAGGGAAATTTGCTACTGTCCTACAAACCTCTGCACTTGGAGGCCCAACAACGTCTACAAGAAGAAGGTTGTGTGGTAGACATCACCTTCTTTGTCCAGCCCTGTTATAGGATGGAGTTCTCAGTACGCCCCTTTTGATTGATGAACTAAGTTATGTTCAGAAAGTTAGTACTTACCGGGGAAGCGGGATGATTGCAGTCGAGGCCGATGTCCTCGGACGTCTGTGGCCACGACTTTTGAGTCTTGAAGAGCAGCTTCCAGATCGCTTCGTGCGTCATGTCGAAGAACCGCTGCAGAGTCCGCGGCCCTTCCGGATTGAACTCCCACATGCGGAGAGGCCGGCGTTGGCAGGGAAGGGTTTGGTGGATAAGCATCACCTGGATCACGTCAGTGAGGCTGGTGTCCTTCTCTATGATACTTTTGATGCGCTTTTGCAGCTTCAACACCTTGTTGGATGATCCCCAGTCCAGACCCTTGTTGGTCCACGACGCAAGCCGCGGCGGGGGTCCGGATCTGAAAGCAGGAGCAGCCGCCCACTTGGTGCCGTGGGGTTCGGTGATGTAGAACCACTCCTGTTGCCATGTCTTGACGGTCTCCACGAAGGCCCCTCTGGGCCAGGTAACGTTGGGGATTTTTGCTCACCATGGCGTTGCCGCAATCCGCGGGCTGTCCATCGACCACCTTTGGCTTCACGTTGAAAGCCTTGAGCCATAGGCCAAAGTGTGGGGGGATGCGGAGGAATGCCTCACACATGACGATAAATGCCGAGATGTGGAGGAAGGTGTTTGGGGCTAGATCGTGAAAATCTAGCTTGTAATAGAACATGAGACCTCGAACAAAGGGGTGGAGGGGAAACCCTAGTCCGCGGAAAAAGGAAGGGATGAACACAACCCTCTCACCGGGCTCTGGAGTGGGGATGACTTGCTCTTTGGCAGGGAGCCCGTGTTTGATTTCCGCTATCAAGTACCTCGCCTCACGGAGCTCCTTGATGTCCTTCTCGGTCACGGGGGAGGCCACCCATTTGCCTTGAGAGCCGGATCCGGACATGGTTAGAGTGTTAGGTGGTGGTGGAAAAGATTGAAGCTTGGGCGCTGGAGCTCGAGGACGGAAGGTCTGAGGAAGAAGAAGGCGTGGGGTAAAAAGATGGGTCCTTATCCCCTTATAAAGACAGTGAATGTCAAGCGCCCCCTCACAAGCCTTAAAACTCGCCTATTCCCAAGGGGTCGTGCGAATACGGTTGGAATACCCAAACCCGTATTGATGAGAATCCCGCGATAAGGGGACATGATCTCTGCTTTGACAAGACGTGTCAATAGAGGCCGTGCCTCGAAACGAGAAGCGAGAGGCCACAAAATGGTTCAGAATAATGATAAAGCCAGACGTAACGTCTTGCCAAAAAAGCTGTCAGTGGACATGACTTATTTTGTTTAAGTATTTTATCCCTGTGGTTGGGGGTTGTAACTATTATACAGAGCCGAATATAGTTCTCTTGTTCAACTACTTTGGAGTATTCGGAGGAGGAACCCGCCTTGCAATGCCGAAGACAATCTGCACGCCGGACACATCGTCATTGAAGCCTGGTTCAGGGGCTACTGAGGGAGTCCTGGATTAGGGGGTCCCCGGGCGTCCAGGCTATGTGACATGGGCCGGACTGGTGGGCCGTGAAGATACAAGATAGAAGGCCTTCCCCCGTGTCCGGAAGGGACTCTCCTTTGCGTGGATGGAAAGCTTGGCGTTCGGATGTATAGTTTCCTTTCTCTATAAACCGACTATGTACAACTCTAGGCCCCTCCGGTGTCTATATAAACCGGAGGGTTTAGTCCGTAGAGGCTAAGACACATCATACAAGCTAGACATCTAGGGTTTAGCCATTACGATCTCGAGGTAGATCAACTCTTGTAACCCCTATACTCATCAAAGTCAATCAAGCAGGAAGTAGGGTATTACCTCCATTAAGAGGGCCTGAACCTGGGTAAACATCGTGTCCCTTGCCTTCTGTTACCTTCTATCCTCAGATGCACAGTTCGGGACCCCCTACCCGAGATCGGCCGGTTTTGACACCGACAACTACGATGAGTTTTTCTCACCTGTAGCGATGCTTAAGTCTGTCTGAATCATGTTAGCATTTGCCACATTTTATGAAATTTGGCAAATGGATGTCAAAACTGCATTCCTTAATGGATTTCTTAAAATAAGAGTTGTATATGTTGCAACCAATAGTTTTGTCGACCCTAAAGGTGCTAACAAAATGTGCAAACTCCAGCGATCCATCTATGGTCTGGTGCAAGGATTCAGAGTTGGAATATACGCTATGATAAGGTGATCAAAGCATATGGTTTTATTAAGACTTATGGTGAAGCCTGTATTTACAAGAAAGTGAGTGGGAGCTGTGTAGCATTTCTGATAGTATATGTGGATGACATATTGTTGATCGGAAATAAGATAGAATTTCTGGATAGCATACAAGGATACTTGAATAAGAATTTTTCAATGAAAGACCTCGGTGAAGCTACTTATATATTGGGCATCAAGATCTATAGGGATAGATCGAGACACTTAGTAGAACTTTCACAAAGCACATACCTTGACAAGATTTTGAAGAAGTTCAAAATGGATCAGTCAAAGAAAGGGTTCTTGCCTGTGTTGCAAGGTGTGAAGTTGAGTAAGACTCAAAGCCCGACCATGGCAGAAGATAGAGAGAGAATGAAAGTCATTCCCTATGCCTCAGCCATAGGTTCTATAAAGTATGCCATGCTATGTACCAGACATGTCGTGTACCTTGCCATGAGTTTGGCAAGGGGGTACAAGAGTGATCCAGGAGTAGATCACTGGACAGCGGTCAAAATTATCTTAGTTACCTAAGATTACTAAGGAAATGTTTCTCGGTTATGGATGTGATAAAGAGTTCGTCGTAAAGAGTTACGTCTATGCAAGCTTTGACACTAATCTAGATGACTCTAAGTCTCAATCTAGATACATATTGAAAGTGGGAGCAAGTATCTAGAGTAGCTCCGTGCAGAGCATTGTAGACATAGAAATTTGCAAGATACATATGGATCTGAATGTGGCGGACCCGTTGACTAAACTTCTCTCACAAGCAAAACATGAACACACCTTAATACTCTTTGGGTATTAATCACATGGCGATGTGAACTAGACTATTGACTCTAGTAAACCCTTTGGGTCTTGGTCACATGGCGATGTGAACTGTGGGTGTTAATCACATGGCGATGTGAACTATTGGTGTTAATCACATGGCGATGTGAACTGGATTATTGACTCTAGTGCAAGTGGGAGACTGAAGGAAATATGCCCTAGAGGCAATAATAAAGTTGTTATTTTATATTTCCTTATATCATGATAAATGTTTATTATTCATGCTAGAATTGTATTAACTGGAAACTTGATACATGTGTGGATACATAGACAAAACACGGTGTCCCTAGTATGCCTCTACTAGACTAGCTCGTTAATCAAAGATGGTTAAGTTTCCTAACCATAGACATGTGTTGTCATTTGATGAACGGGATCACATTATTAGGAGAATGATGTGATGGACAAGACCCATCCGTTAGCTTAGCATAATGATCGTTAAGTTTTATTGCTATTGCTTTCTTCATGACTTATACATATTCCTTTGACTATGAGATTATGCAACTCCCGGATACCAAAGGTATACCTTGTGTGCTATCAAACGTCACAACGTAAATGGGTGATTATAAAGATGCTCTACAGGTATCTTCGAAGGTGTTTACTGGGTTGGCATAGATCAAGATTAAGATTTGTCACTCCGAGTATCAGAGAGGTATCTCTGGGCCCTCTCGGTAATGCACATCATGATAAGCCTTGCAAGCAATGTGATTAATGAGTTAGTTGTAGGATGATGCATTACGGAACGAGTAAAGAGACTTGCTGGTAATGAGATTGAACTAGGTATGAAGATACCGACGATCGAATCTCGGGCAAGTAACATACCGATGACAAAGGGAATAACGTATGTTGTCATTACCGTACGACCGATAAAGATCTTCGTAGAATATGTGGGAACCAATATAAGCATCCAGGTTCCGCTATTGGTTATTGACCGGAGAGGCGTCTCGGTCATGTCCACATAGTTCTCGAACCCATAGGGTCCGCACGCTTAACGTTTGATGACGATTTTGTATTATATGAGTTATGTGATTTGGTGACCGAATGTTGTTCGGAGTCCCGAATGAGATCACAGACATGACGAGGAGTCTCGGAATGGTCGAGAGGTAAAGATTGATATATAGGATGATGGTATTCGGACACCGGAAGTGTTTCCGGATGCACCAGGTACTTATCGGGTCACCGGAAGGGGTTCCGGGCACCCCCGGCAAAAGATATGGGCCTTATGGGCCAAAGGGGGAAACACACCAGCCACAAAGGGGCTGGTGCGCCCCCCCATATGGGCTGGCCAAATTAGAGTAGAAAAGGGGAAGGAGGAAAGGAAAAAGGGAATAGGATTCCCCCTTCCCCTCTTCCCTTCCTACTCCGAATAGGAATAGGAAAGGGGGGAGGCCGAATTGGGAGGACCCCAAGTAGGATTCCTCCTACTTGGGGCACCCCCTTGGCTGCCTCTCCTCCCCTCCAACCTATATATATGTGGGGGAGGCACCACTAGAACACACAAAAAACATTGTTAGCCGTGTGCGGCGCCCCCCTCCACAGTTTACGCCTCCGGTCATATTCACGTAGTGCTTAGGCGAAGCCCTGCACGGATCACTTCACCATTACCGTCACCACGCCGTCGTGCTGACGGAACTCTCCCTCGACACTTTGCTGGATCAAGAGTTGGAGGGACGTCATCGAGCTGAACGTGTGCAGAACTCAGAGGTGACGTACGTTCGGTGCTTGATCGGTCGGAACAAGAAGAAGTTCGACTACATCAACCGCATTAACAAATGCTTCTGCTTTCGGTCTATGAGGGTACGTGGACACACTCTCCCCCTCTCGTTGCTATGCATCTTCTAGATACACTACAAAAAATACACTTCCGTGATGATACGTGTTTGTCATAGTAGGTCACATTTTCTGTCATGCATGTACATCCATGACGAATTTATGATAGAATCAAGATAGTCATACCTTTGTTGTCGTAGAAGTGTTCCATGACATTACCAAAATTATCATCATGGAAGTGTCCACTTCCATGACGATAAATCGCGCGTCATAGAAGTTCTTTCATCAAGGGTGACCGACACATGGCATCCACCGTAACGGGTCGCCGTTAAGCTACCGGGTCCGGTTTTGGACCCGATAACCCGTTAACAACCCGGACCAATGGATTTTCCACATGTAAAATTCTCATTGGCCGGAGGAAACACGTGTCAGCTCCGCATTGTCACAGATGTCAACCACTCATTGGACAGGAGGCGCCTATGATACGTCGACATGTGGCACGACCCAACAGAGGCCCATTCCGGTGAAAAGGTTTGCCCAACTAAAGGCCCACCATGTTTTTTGAGACACTAGTGGGTTGGCCCGTTAACAGCCTGCCATGTTTTGGGTCAAATTGAGGCCCATACCAGATCTGACCCGTTCACAGCCTCCCGTGTTTTGGGCCAAATTACGGCCCATATCGGATCAGGCCCGTTAATAGGCCACTGTTCTTTTGGGCCCATTCTAAGACAGGTTTGTATTTTAGCCTGTTAAATGCCCGTTTACCAGTTCGGCCCGATAATAGTTTCGGGCTGTTAGCGGCCCGTGGTGCATCTCGGACGTTGTCGGCCCGGTTCAACTTTAGGCCATTTAACGGCCCATGCAGAAATTGGGCCATTTCTTGTCCGAAGTAACTTTAGGCCTCTTAACGGCCCGTAGTCTTCGTGGATAAATTTCGGTCCAACTGGCCTATCAGCCTGTTAATGGCCCGTGTAATAGTTGGGCCTAATTACAACCCACGTTGAATCCGGCCTGCTTACAGCTCATCTGATAATGGCCCGTGACACTTTGCCTATGGCCCGCGTAGATACCGGCCTGCTTAAAGCCCATAATTTTATTGGGCCAAACAGGCCCGAGATATATTTTGGCATGTTAACTGCTCATCCTATTTGGGCCAAACATGGGCCTTAGGCAGTTTCGGCCTGTATTGGCCCGTGAATTTTTTGGCTCAAAGCTAGCCCAATCTAGGTTTTAGCCTGTTAAAAGCCCGTGGTATTCTCTGGCCCAGCTGGATAGAACTTTACTCGACCTGTTAAAGGCGGGAAACTACTATAGCTTTAGACCTGCTAATGGCCCAAGATGATTATAGGCCCACGTTTTGGCCCATATGAGTAACGGGTCGGCCAGAAGACCGACAACACTGAGATCCACTGGACCTTCCAGCCTAAATTACAGTATACCGACCAAAGAATAAACCTAGACTATACAATAAAGAAATTATGGCATATTACATCCACTAGGAATCAAAGTTCGCTACCGGTGATAATAAATTACAACGTGACTGCGGATTACATACACTGGGCATCAAAGGTCGCCACCAGTGCATATAAACGCGCCGACAAAAGAATATACAAAACCGAGAGCACTTCAGAAGGCACTAGGCCTGGCCAGGATGGGCCCCGCAAGCAGCCGAACAAGCTGAGGAGACCTCAGTTGTGTCAACGATAGATGCTCCATCCCTAGCTGTATGGCACCATAGTGCGCAAGGAAGTCCTCTGACATCTTCATTGCATCTTTTACTTCAAGTCGGAGCTGAGCTAAAGCAAGCCTTTCCGCTTTAAGTTGAGACTGAAGAAGTCAAACTAATTGAGGCAGCGACTGCACAGAAGTTGTCTCACACCTGCTGGTGAGTAGCTTCAACTCACTGACATCAAGACAGGACCTTGGGGTCATCTCGCTGTCCTCAATATGTTTGCCTCACTATCTTCCCTAAAGTTCTGCCTGGCATAAGAGATAGGACTCTGAAAGATAAACAAGGAGACACGGAACATATTTCACAATTATATAAGCAAATAAATGGATCTGTTCTGCATAAGGAACATGTTTTTACAACTGCAATTTAAAACTGGTAGTTATTGCAAACATCCAATCAGATGTAAACAACAAAGTAAACAACAGTGGAGGAAATGATGCCTATCCAAATCTATACTAGAACAAAGTTTGAAGGCTTGAGAAGGATGAACTTACATTACATGTTAACACGGGCTGGACAAAGCCCTTCTCCATGTTGATGGAAGGATAATTCAATAAATTCCCCAAAGAAAATTCTTTATAAGCGTTGCCATTATTCTACATTTTGCAAAGAGTAAATATAGATCAAATAATATTGGAAGAAACATAGGATAATGAAGCTCAGGTGCAGACTGATGATACATAATCAAATAGCAATTAATTAAGTACAAGGTTACAAGGCAAAAGGTACTGACAAGAGGAATGCACACATCAACGTGTGCAGTGGCATTGGATTTATTCAACATTTTGGTAAGAGTAAATGTAGATATGATAATTTGGAGAAAGTGGAGGGCAGGGCAGATAAGGTGCAGAGTAATGCTAGACAATCAACTATCTTGCGATGCAAGTGCAATAATACCACCACCGTCCGTTATTCCTTGTCACTCAAATTGATGTATCTAGCACTATTAAGTTCTAAATACATCCAATTGATCAACAATTAATTCGATACAGAGGGAGTACATGACAACAGGTACTTACATGAGCAATCCAAAACTTCATAATCATTGTGTTAATTCTACATTTATCTAAGAGTAAATATAGATCTTAAAATTTCAAGCAAAGGGAGGATAAAGAAGCGATCATTTATAGTGATGCTACATAATCAAACAGCAGTGAGTGTAAGTATGCTGACAAAGGGCAAGAGGTACTGACAAGAGCAATGCAGAGCCCAGTATTGTTGTGATATCCTATGATACTTTCAGCAAGGAGATTCATCTGAAATTAGTTTTCATACAAGAGAGAAGGTAAGGCACACGCAGAAAATTAGGAGTTCAAATTTTGTATTGATATCATAGACAGTACCTGACACTGGGCTCTCAGCAGTTCTAATAGGGGTTTGGCCAGTGGAGTAGGGGTAAAGTGTGGTACAGTTGGGCCTTTGTTTTTTGTGGCTGCTGATCTATCTGATTTAACAGGTATCACTACCTTTTCCAAATACCTAGTTTGTACTCCTTGAGGATCTGCACTCACCCTCTTCCTTTTGGACATCTATTACGAAAGAACAACATTTGAATGGAAAAACATAGTATGACGACACATGGAATAGGTACAGAAAATGGATAGGTATGGCATATACTCATATATGATGCTTAAACTAAGCAGATGGTGTAACAAAGTAGAAGTAATGCAAGAGGTCAGATGCAAAATATGTGCGACCAATACAACCTTGCCAAGTTAGAGCAAGCACCTTGATGGGTGAATAAGATAGGCCATCCTCCACCATGCCAAGTTTGTTAGCCAGTGGATTGTTCCGCAATATTCCCCTCGTGCGCCCATTCTCATATTAATTTTGATAATGTTCAATACCTGACATGCATGAAAACATAAAAACAAGTGAGATTATCTTTGTAATACAGAAGTGATTCTAATCCAATACTGCCTCCATGTAAACCCCTTTGTGCTATCTCTGCAATTCTTCTGAGAGATGCCATGCATGCTGTAATTTGGTGTGTGCATTAATATAATGTGGCCTACTACTCAAAATATGAGAGCTCCAGAAATGATGATACTTCGCAGATGAAAGCTTCGACATATAGTAAAGAAGAACAAGTCGACCTGACCTGACAGATTCAAAATATACTAAGGAAGAACAACTCAACCTGACCAGTCGACCGCAAATATCTCTGCTACTCTTCCCAACAAGGAACATACTTATTAAAGAAGAGAAGAGGATCATCTTAAAGAAGAGCAGAAGAGCAAGCAGATTGAAGATATTACAAGTCTTTCTATACAATGTCGGTTGCCCACCCATGATGAGAGACGTCCATCTCTTGCATTTCGAGAATGCATGTGAAACATATAGAGAGACAGCAGAATTGCATTTCTTTGTCACTTGTTGACTGTACTTTCTTGTCCATACCAAATCTTAGTTGTTATTTCAAAGCAAACATCGGTTGCTAACTACCTTGCGCAGTTTGCAGCTTCAGATCTGCCATCCCATCGCCATGGTCAACACTATACTCATCATGCTTACGGTTTCCCCATTTTATGATGACCACGATCAGCCTACGTGGTTCGTGTCATAATAGCACTGCTCCACCCATCAAGCTAAACAGGCTTAGTTGTACAAATTCAAATATGATATTATGCTGATATTCGTAAAACTGAGAGATGTTTAATTGGTCAGCTAAATGTTCCTACTTTAGTATCAAAATGCATGTGAGGCACATGTGGAGAGACCGGAAGGAATAGTTCTTCTTAAGATACCAGTTGAAATTGTCATTAGATTATTGTACTTGCATGTTGTGTCATGTCTCTGAATGGATTATGTTGTAAGACCCGCTATGTTGTCCATGTGTTGTAATGATCAGAATTTTTTAGGCGAGGTAATCCTCAGTACTTGTATGATTGACATAAGGTGAACTATTTTTCGTGTGAGCATATTGTATTGGATGAAATAACTATTTGACTCAAAGTGTATCCAACCTACTGAATTCGAAGATCATAAATTGAAGAGATGGTCCGGCGCCGTGGATGAGAGACGTCCATCTCTTGCAGTGGACGACGGGGTAGGGGTATTGGCTCCGGCAAGGTGGAGGATGGGGTGGCGGACGGAGGAGGCTGGCCGCAGTGGGGAGGTTGTTGTGGCGCCGATGGTGTATGAATGGGGAAATGGAGGGGGAGGGGGAATCTCAAAGTTTGGGACACGCTTGTCTGAAATGTGGGAAAGTTACAAACTTATCCCCCGTTTAAAATTTCGGACATCACGTCGGTTGGGGATAGACGGTAATCTCGCATCTCCCAAATATTTGCCGGTAGCGATTTCGGGTGAGGAGAGGGTGTTTTGCCGCCCACGGTTGGCGCCCATGGTGTATGAACGGGGCTGGCAGGTAGGGCAGTTGTGTCACGTCTGAGGGAAGTTACACATCTGCCCCTATTTAAAATATTTTCCTACATCGATTTCGGACGAGGAGAGTTTGTTTTGCCGCCAGCCGTGTATGAATGGGGAAACGGAGGGAGAGACACATGTCTTTTGGACGAGCTTGAATCAAATGTGTTTTGCTGCCCACGTTTGGCGCCCACCGTGTCTGAATGGGCTCAGAGGCGGTCATGTCACACCTATCGACAGCAGTGTAAATCTTAGTTCGAATTCAGTAGGTTGGATACACTTTGAGTCAAATAGTTATTTCATCCAATACAATATGCTCACACGAAAAACAGTTCACCTTATGTCAATCATACAAGTACTGAGGATTACCTCGCCTAAAAAATTCTGATCATTACAACACATGGACAACATAGTGGGTCTTACAACATAATCCATTCAGAGACATGACACAACATGCAAGTACAATAATCTAATGACAATTTCAACTGGTATCTTAAGAAGAACTGGGATTACCCTGGGCTTCAGATAGTAGAAACAGCAGGACCTCCTCCGTCTTCAAATGCAACATTCTTACTTCCTCCAATTCTTGGGTTGCTTGCATAATGTGTGCTGCTAATTGCATAATTTATAGCCTCAAGATCAAGATTACCTCATTCATGGCAGCCACACCATCTCTTTCTGCCTCTAGTAGAGCCTCAAGAACTATAATATCTATGCTCAGACTGCTCTCTGGCGGTATTGCCTCTGAACTGCTACCATCTGGTAACATGGATGGCGCACTGCTTCCACAAATAGATTCTGGGGTTGTACATTGTGTCCTAGTGTGAACGGCATCCTGGAAGGTTTCTGCTGGACATAAGTAAGAGATAGATCGCATGATCCAGACAGTAAGCTTACATGGTAAACGACATACGAATTATGGCCGAGCATGGCAAGCTATATTTAAATCATTCGAAGCAGCATCAGTCGAAAAGAAATTAAAATGGTAAGATGAAACTAGGGATGTAAGTGGAAAATAAACGACATCCGCCAGTCCCATCTAGTTAGTTATTGCTAGCTCCCTAGTTCATTTTCCTCAAAAAACAAAAACTCTTTTGAATACCACTAGTGGACTTTAATTGGGATTAAACGGGACCCAGTTGACATCCCTAGTTGAAAGGGAGTGTACCACCGCTATATTTAAGTTGCCAAGGCATCTAAGCAGTTGAAATAATCTGAGAAAGCACTTAACAGTGTGGCCTCATATAAACTACAAAGACAGACTTGTGATGAAGTTTAGAGGAAAAGTTAAGGACTCAAATGAACTAGGCATGCATTTCTTTACGATAGTACAGCAGACACTGCTGACATATTGGCCAACTCAGGTATAGCCTAACAAGTAACAAACAAGCATTCGAATCAAGCAATACAGCAAAGCAGACAACTGAACTATTTGTAATTCTGTAGGATTACAGGTTGAGGGCACAAGCCAAGAAAGCAGCCCACACGCATTACATTTCACATGTACTAAAACACACTGGCTTACCATATGTTGCTGTGAAGCCTCGCTGCTGTTGCAATGTTCTTTGAAGATATCGTCAGCATCCCGTGGTTGCAAATCTAGTTGTTGTAGTTTATTCTGCACCCTCTATTTAGGTAAAATTAATTTTAATCGCATGCACTGGTTTGAATTGATCATCAATGGTTCATCTATACTAATGAAAGAAGGGTGTGTGCTTACACGACAATATATCTGCTTCACTCTATTTTTATGCTTGTTCGAGGTGCCAGCCCCAAAAGAACAAATATTTTGCTTGATGGGGTTGGCAGCTCCATAATTAATAGAAGCATCAAATTAGTCATGCAACTTGGGAAGATCAAGAACACACAAAAAAGTAACGAACAAAGGCTCGGAGCAGTGATGTAATAGCTAGCATCACAAAATGTAGGGTAATACAAACAAAAAGCAACGGAACCACATGCTAGTTTGATGATGTGTAATTAAGCATAGAGAACATGAAGCAGTCTGATGGAACCAACAGGTGGCATCAGAACAACACCATTATCATAAATATAGCATGCAAGAAGTAAAATAGTAGGCAGTGATATCTAGGAAGTACAATAATACTTAGGACAAAACTAAAGCATATTAACTATATGTGCACTGTTATGTAATTTAGCACATGTAACATGTTCACTGCCAGAAGTATGTCCCTACAGGTGCAAGCAGAATAACGCGTCTCATGAAAAATTGAATGATGCCCTGAAGAAATTCAAAGGTGCGATGCTTATGCTAAGAAAGTGAACGTAGGCGCCGACCGTTGGATAATAGTACCTGATTCTCGACGGCGTATGGGTATCGTTGTCATACTTGATAGCTAAGGATCGTCGATGGTGCTCGTGTTGTGGTTGAGTTTGGGCCGACTGTCGCCGTCCCTGAAGCGGCTCCGGCGCTTTAGTTGCGGTGCCTGTCGACATACAAGAAAGCTCATCTGTGGTAAGTGAACAGTTGCACGATAAAGAAGAGAAAAACCGAAGGAGTGCAAGTCAAAATAACTTGATGAGGTTGCGGCATCAGTAAAGCAGGGCCGGTGGAGTCAATATGGCGTCCGTGGAGCGGGTCCAGTGCAGTGGACAAAGGCTTCAACGGGCGAGGTGTACAGTGCTTTCGGTGAGGCGGATCTGTGGCGGCGGACGAGGGATTGTATGAAGGGCCAGCGATAGGGCGGACGAGGGAGTCAGTGAAGGGCCTGCACTGGGACGAGGGCACCGGTTAAGCAGATCCGGTGCGGTGGACCATGATGGCGGTCAAGGAGATCTGGAGCGGTGGACAAGCCAGTCGCTGAAGTGGCTCCGGTGAAGTGGTGAGTTGGCAGTCGGGGGTTCCAAGGTACGGAAGGTAGATCCGGCGGGGTGTGAGGTCCACCACTGCGGTGGAGGACTAGATTCGGCGGCTTGTCGTGGTTGGGGGTCAGGAAGGGGAAGGGGAGGGGCTCTGGGGAAGAATGTTGGGGGCAAGGAGGGGAAAACAATGGATTTACCGAAGCAGCCCTTTTCCGTTCATGTGGCAGGGGTAAAACAGGAATATCGCAGGGCTAAACTTTCGGGCGCGAGATATTTTGATGTGAGCGGGAAGTTTGAAAGCTTTTGGTGCATGAAATTATAAGTGTTCTGCTCTTGTACGGCCGACTATGATATCAAGAATTTATTTGTTTTGCACGCAAAAAAAGTGCAAGTTTGCAAATACCATCATACGGTCCAATTCAAATGAAATTCCAAATGTGTTTATCCTAAATATGATGACAAAAGCAAAAATGTGTATGTGTATGATAAAGTGGATGATTATAAAGTTTGAACATGCCCGTATGTGTATATCTCTAGGTTTGATATATGAATTTGAAATCACGAAATCCCAGCTTAAAAAATGCACCTCTATTTAAATGAATTACAAAAGCTAATGATGGAGTCGAATTCCAAAATTTCAATCTTAGGTTTGTAATTCTGGTACATCAAGGTATATCACGCATGTTCAAAAGTATCGTTATCTCATAGTCCAAACTGTGAAACAAATTGACCAACCATGAGTGCACACACTATTGACCATATATATATCTCAATTACGCTAAAGTCCCTCAAATATAGACACCTCACTCTTTATCTGAAGCCACCCCCCACACACAAGTCGTTCTCTCCCCCAGACACGAACACACGAGCACATTAACACCCCCTCTCTTCTAAAGTCCGGACCCCAATATAGGTCTCTTATCACTTTGTCTCTCGGGCATGCACACATCTCTTCCCCCACTCTCTAGGTCTCCCGACATCTCTCTTTCCCAAGCACACGCACTATGTAGAGTGTATCTTTCTCATACACACAAAATGTCGCCCCCAAACGTCTATCTCCCTAGTTATGTGGTTCTCAACAGTTTTCGAGGGTAGAGTATTCAACCCAAATTTATTGATTCGGCACAAGGGGAGCCAAAGAATATTCTCAAGTATTAGCAGTTGAGTTGTCAATTCAACCGCACCTGGATAACTTAATATCTGCAGCAAAGTATTTATTAGCAAAGTAGTATGGAAGTAACGGTAATGGTGGCAAAAGTAACAGTAGCAGTTTTGTAGTAATTGTAACAGTGGCAACGGTAAAGTAACTAAGCAAAGATCAATATGTAAAAAGCTCGTAGGCATCGGATCAGTGATGGATAATTATGTCGGATGCGATTCCTCATGCAACAGTTATAACATAGTGTGATACAGAACTAGCTCCAATTCATCAATGTAATGTAGGCATGTATTCCGAATATAGTCATACGTGCTTATGGAAAAGAACTTGCATGACATTTTTTGTCCTAACCTCCCGTGGCAGCGGGGTCCTATTGGAAACTAAGGGATATTAAGGCCTCCTTTTAATAGAGTACCGGACCAAAGCATTAACACTTAGTGAATACATGAACTCCTCAAACTACGGTCATCACCAGTAAGTATCCCGATTATTATCACTTCGGGGTTAACGCATCATAACACATAATAGGTGACTAATGACTTGCAAGATAGGATCAAGAACTCATATATATTCATGAAAACATAATAGGTTCAGATCTGAAATCATGGCACTCGGGCCCTAGTGACAAGCATTAAGCATAGCAAAGTCATAGCAACATCAATCTCAGAACATAATGGATACTAGGGATCAAACCCTAACAAAACTAACTCGATTACATGATAAATCTCATCCAACCCATCACTGTCCAGCAAGCCTACGATGGAATTACTCACACACGGCGGTGAGCATCATGAAATTGGTGATGGAGGATGGTTGATGATGACGACGGTGATGGATTCCCCTCTCCGGAGCCCCGAACGGACTCCAAATCAGCCCTCCCGAGAGAGATTTGGGCTTGGCGGCGGCTCCGTATCGTAAAACGCGATGAATCCTTCTCTCTGATTTTTTCTCCCCGAACGTGAATATATAGAGTTGGAGTTGAGGTCGGTGGAGCTCCAGGGGGCCCACAAGGCAAGGGGGCGTGCCCGGGGGGGTAGGCGTGCCCCCACCCTCATGGACAGGGTGTGGGCCCCCTTGTCTTGATTCTTTCGCCAGTATTTTTTATTAATTCTAAAAATATTCTCCGTGAAGTTTCAGGTCATTCCGAGAACTTTTATTTCTGCACAAAAATAACACCATGCGAATTCTGGTGAAAACATCGTCAGTCCGGGTTAGTTCCATTCAAATCATGCAAGTTAGAGTCCAAAACAAGGGCAAAAGTGTTTGGAAAAGTAGATACGATGGAGACGTATCAACTCCCCCAAGCTTAAACCTTTGCTTGTCCTCAAGCAATTCAGTTGACAAACTGAAAGTGATAAAGAAAAACTTTTACAAACTCTGTTTGCTCTTGTTGTTGTAAATATGTAAAGCCAGCATTCAAGTTTTCAGCAAAGATTATGAACTAACCATATTCACAATAACATTTAGGTCTTATGTTTACTCATATAAATGGCATAATTAACTAGCGAGCAATAATAATAAATCTCGGATGATAACACTTTCTCAAAACAATCATAATATGATATAACAAGATGGTATCTCGCTAGCCCTTTCTGAGACCGCAAAACATAAATGCAGAGCACCTCTGAAGATCAAGGACTGACTAAACATTGTAATTCATGGTAAAAGAGATCCAGTCATAGTCATACTCAATATAAATTAATAGTAATGGATGTAAATGACAGCGGTGCTCTCCAACTGGTGCTTTTTAATAAGAGGAGGATGACTCAACATAAAAGTAAATAGATAGGCCCTTCGCAGAGGGAAGCAGGGATTTGTAGAGGTGCCAGAGCTCGGTTTTGAAATAGAGATAAATAAAATTTTGAGCGGCATACTTTCATTGTCAACATAACAACCGAGAGATCTCGATATCTTCCATGCTACACACATTATAGGCGGTTCCCAAGCAGAATGGTAAAGTTTATACTCCCCCACCACCAACAAGCATCAATCCATGGCTTGCCCGAAACAACGGGTGCCTCCAACTAACAACAGTCCTGGGGGAGTTTTGTTTGCAATTATTTTGATTTGGTTTGAGCATGGGACTGGGCATCCCGGTGACCAGCCATTTTCTCGTGAGTGAGGAGCGGAGTCCACTCCTCTTGAGAATAACCCGCCTAGCATGGAAGATACAGACAACCCTAGTTGATACATGAGCTATTCGAGCATACAAAACAGAATTTCACTTGAAGGTTTAGAGTTTGGCACATACAAATTTACTTGGAACGGCAGGTAGATACCGCATATAGGAAGGTATGGTAGACTCATATGGAATAAATTTGGGGTTATGGAAGTGGATGCACAAGCAGTATTCCCGCTTAGTACAAGTGAAGGCTAGAAAGAGATTGGGAAGCGACCAACTAGAGAGCAACAACAGTCATGAACATGCATTAAAATTAATCAACACTGAGTGCAAGCATGAGTAGGATATAATCCACCATGAACATAAATATCGTGGAGGCTATGTTGATTTTGTTTCAACTACATGTGTGAACATGTGCCAAGTCAAGCCACTTGAATCATTCAAAGGAGGATACCACCCTATCATACCACATCACAACCATTTTAATAGCATGTTGACACGCAAGGTAAACCATTATAAACTCCTAGCTAATTAAGCATGGCATAAGCAACTATAATCTCAATTGTCATTGCAAACATGTTTCATTCATAATAGGCTGAATCAGGAACGATGAACTAATCATATTTACAAAAACAAGAGAGGTCGAGTTCATACCAACTTCTCTCATCTCAATCAGTCCATCATATATCGTCATTATTGCCTTTCACTTGCATGACCGAACGGTGTGGATAATAATAATAGTGCACGTGCATTGGACTAAGCTGGAATCTGCAAGCATTTAATACACAGGAGAAGACAAGGTAACATGGGCTCTCGGTTAAATCAACAATAATGCATATAAGAGCCACTTCAACATTTTCATCATGGTCTTCTCCTCTCGACCCCCAAAGGAAAGAAAAGAAACAAAACTATTTACACGGGAAAGCTCCCAACAAGCAAAAGAAGAACAAGAAATCGTTTTGGGTTTTCTTTTAGTTACTACTACTACAAGCATGGAAAGTAAACTAGCTAAAAGCTACAACTATTTATTTTTGGTTTTTCTTAAGGTTATTCAAACACACAAGAAGAAAGCGAGAGAAGGGAAAATAAACTAGCATGGATAATACAATGAAAAAGTATGAGCACCGACAACTAGAATGAGTGTGTGAACATGAATGTAATGTCGGTGAGAAATACGTACTCCCCCAAGCTTAGGCTTTTGGCCTAAGTTGGTCAATGCCCATGGATCGAAGTTGTAGCTGGGGTCGTACTGAGATGCAGCAGCTATTGCCGCATGAGCTGCAGCTTGGAGGCGAGCTGCCTCCGTCCTCCTCTCATACTCGTTCGCCTCCTCCCTGGTTATAATATATCTCCTTTTTGCCTGAAAGTCAAAGAAACCAGGAGCAGGGAGAGCAACATGGACAGTGCGACATCTGTCAAAGGTTAGCCGGTATTGGAGGAACTGTTCATTCCTCTCAATAAACTGATGGCGAACCATAGCATTATAATCTAGATAAGCAGGAGGCAACTCCATATCATTTCCATGTATGGGTACCTCAAGAAAATTAGCTAAACGGGTTGCGTAAATTCCACCGAACAAATCTCCACTAATACTGTTATTATGCAACCTACGTGCAACAATGGCCCCCAAGTTATATTGTTTATCTCCTAACACAGCACTCTTGAGAACACTAAGATCTGGAACACACATGTGACATGCGTCATCCTTACCGTTTATGCATCTACCTATAAAGAGAGCAAAATAATGTATGGCAGGAAAAATGAATGCTCCCTATGGTAGCTTGCGTGATTTATCTAGATTCCCCCACAGTCATACTAGCAAGAAAGTCTTTATATTTAGATTTGCGAGGTTCACTAACATTACCCCACTGCGGGAGTTTAGAAGCAGCATTAAAATCTTCTAAGTCCATGGTATAAGATTTATCATAGAGATCAAATAGGACAGTGTGAGAATTGCGTGATGATGTAAATTTAAACCTTCTCACAAAGGAATCAATTAGGTAGTGGTATTGGGGGCACTTATCTGACACGAAGCCCTCAAGTTCAGCGTTACGCACATATGCTTCAAATTCCTCCTTAATTCCTGCTTGGACCATCTAGGCCGCATCTTCGCGGTGACAAGCCAGGGGACTTGTTTCATCTGGTTGCCATCCTACGGTACGGGAGATTACAAACGAAATGCACAAACCATCATTTGCATCCCTAATGGTACTCCATTATTTTGTAGGGACCAGTCATCCCCCGATCAAAATATGATCGCCGATCCTGGATGTGCATTTGCCTCCGCGATTCGGTCTAACCTGGACCTTGTAGTTGACTTTGACATATTGGGGTCAACTATCTTAGCAGTCGTTACCCATGGTACCACTGATGTGCAACATGGTCACACAATCTACCACGATCGGACCATCACCATCTACCCAGGTATTCCATTTAGTATTATATTTTTTAACCCTCTCGCCTTCTCTTTCATTGTTGTACTACTTACTAGTACTAGTAGGAGTACTTTTTACCTTGGAGGATGATAACCCACAAGTATAGGGGATTGCAACAGTTTTCGAGGGTAGAGTATTCAACCCAAATTTATTGATTCGACACAAGGGGAGCCAAAGAATAGTCTCAAGTATTAGCAGTTGAGTTGTCAATTCAACCACACCTGGATAATATGATGGAAGATAGACCCGGGGGCCATAAGTTTCACTAGTGGCTTCTCTCAAGATAGCATAATTTACGGTGGGTGAACAAATTACTGTCGAGCAATTGATAGAAAAGCGCATAGTTATGAGAATATCTAGGCATGATCATGTATATAGGCATCACGTCCGCGACAAGTAGACCGAAACAACTCTGCATCTACTACTATTACTCCACACATCGACCGCTATTCAGCATGCATCTAGAGTATTAAGTTCATAAGAACAGAGTAACGCACTAGGCAAGATGACATAATGTAGAGGGATAAACTCAAACAATATGATATAAACCCCATCTTTTTATCCTCGATGGCAACAATACAATACTGCCTTGCTGCCCCTGCTGTCACTGGGAAAGGACACCGCAGGATTGAACCCAAAGCTAAGCACTTCTCCCATGGCAAGAAAGATCAATCTAGTAGGCCAAACCAAATTGATAATTCGAAGAGACTTGCAAAGATAACAAATCATACATATAAGAATTCAAAGAAGAACCAAATATTGTTCATAGATAATCTTGATCATAAACCCACAATTCATCGGATCTCGACAAACACACCGCAAAAAGAATTACATCAAATAGATCTCCAAGAGAATCGAGGAGAACTTTGTATTGAGATTCAAAGAGAGAGAAGAAGCCATCTAGCTAATAACTATGGACCCGAAGGTCTGTGGTAAATTACTCACACATCATCGGAGATGCTATGGTGTTGATGTAGAAGCCCTCCGTGATCGATTCCCCCTCCGGCGGAGCGCCGGAAAAGGCCCCAAGATGGGATCTCACAGGTACAGAAGGTTGCAGCGGTGGAAATAGGGTTTCGTGGTGCTCTCGGATGTTCTCAGGGTACATGAGTATATATAGGCAAAAGAAGTAGGTCGGTGGAGCCACGAGGGGCCCATGAGGGTGGGGGCGCGCCTCCCTGCCTCGTGGCTTCCTCGTTGCTTGCTTGACGTCCACTCCAAGTCTCCTGGATTGCGTTTGTTCTAAAAATTAACTCTCCCGAAGGTTCCATTCCGTTTGGATTCCGTTTGATATTCCTTTTATGCGAAACACTGAAATAGTTAAAAAAAACAATTTGCACTGGGCCTTCGGTTAATAGGTTAGTCCCAAAAATAATATAAAAGTGTATAATAAAGCCCATTAAACATCCAAAAAAGATAATATAATAGCATGGAACAATAAAAAATTATAGATACGTTGGAGACATATCATGTCTCTCAGAAAAAGAAAAAACCTTTTTTTCGTGAGAGGCACAGGTTTACTTCTCGTGTTGGCACGGATTTGCTTCAACGAGGGGCACAATCGTGCCTTTGATAAAAAGAGAAAGAAATTTGTGTTTTTACTTTCTGAGAGAGGCACAGATTTACTTCTCATGGACGCACGGATTTGCTTCTGCGAGAGGCACGGTCGTGCCTCTTAGAAAAGGAAAAAATACGTGTTTTCTTTTTTTCCTTCTGTGAGAGGCACATATTTACTTCTCGTGGAGGCACGGATTTAGTTCTGCGAGAGACAGAGTCATGCCTAAAGAACTCGTTTTCCTTCCGCGAGAGGCGTAGATTTACTTCTCATGGAGGCATGAATTTGCTTCCACGAGAGGCACATTTGTGCCTTTCAGAAATTGATTTTCACGAGAGGCACGAATTTGCTTTTTATGGAGGCACAAATTTGCTTCCGAGAGAGGCACAGTTGTGCCTCTTCGAAAAGGAAAAAAAAGGTGCTCCTGATTACTTCTTTTTGTCTGGGTTTTTTGTGAAAAAAAGTTCGTCGAAACCTATCAACATGTGATCTAATTTTAAAGATCTAGACGCGAGGAATCAAATGGTGAAAACGGTTTAAGGTTTGGATGCACGGTGTAAGAGATAAAATATTTTTTGAATAAACAAATATACGAAAAAAGGAAAAATCTCAGGTTGCGACAAGTGGCGCACATATAGTGCGCCACTTATCACGCCTAGCCAGGTGGGAATAACCTTTGCAAAGGGTGCTTCTTTTTTTAGACAAACAAAGAGTACTCCTTAAATAGTGATTTCGGTTGTTTGGCCTTGCCTGAAGCTTCCGAGGGTCGCTATAGTTTTGGGTCGGCCAGATATTGACTGTGTTGCACTGTTTTGCATAATTTTTTCAGGTTTTTTGTTTTTGCTTTCTTCATTCGATTTGTTTTCATTTTTTCTTTGTTTTCTTCGTTCAGTTTGCCCTTTTTCTTTTTTTGTTTCTTCACGTGTTTCTTTGGTTTCTATTTATTTTTCATTTATGTTTTCACTTGTATTCTTCATTTTATTTTTGGTTTTTTCTGTTTTCTTTCTTTTTTTGGTTTTCTTTTGTTCTCTATTAGTTTTTATTGGTCTTTTCGTTTCTTTCCTATTTTATGTATCTTTCTTCGGTTGTCTTTGTTTCTTTCATGGTTTTCATCGCTGTTCTTAGTTTTTCCTTGTTTCTTTCTCGGTTTTCATTGCTTCCATACTTTTGCATTGGTTTTTTTGGTTTATATTTTCTTTTTGTTTTTCTCTATTATTATTGGGTTTCTTTGTTTCTTTTGTCTGTTTTTTTGGTTTCTTTGTTTTTTCACATGTGATCATTTTTCAGTACACATTCTACATTTTCTGTATACATCAGAATCATATTTTATATACATGTGTACCAATATTGAAATATATTACTAACGTTTTTTGAAAACTATAATTCTTTATGGCTAACATTTTTCGTACACATTTCACATTTAATGTATATATCTAATACATTTCTATATACGCGTTTAAGATTTTGCATATACACGATTAACATTTTTTGAATACATGGTCAACAATTTCCAATACATGGTGAACATGTTTTTAACAGAAATAAACTTTTTTCATACACAATGTACATTTTTTGTATACTCCACGAACATCTTTTATACACATTTCACATTTTTTTTAAAGATGATCAACATTCATTTTCCATACACATTATATCTTTTTAGACTATATTTTTGCATACATGACAAACATTTTCTATATACACATACACATTTTCAAATGCTTCATTAATATTTTGTAAATACTTGATTAACATTTTTTTTCCAATGTGCTTGATTAACATTTTTGAAAATACGTGATCACAATGTATATTTTTTTGTACACTTGAGAAATATTTCCTTTATAAACATTTAACATTTTAAACACCATGATCAACATTTTTCCATCCACATTGTTTTTGTTTTCTTTGTATTTTTTGTATACATGACACACATTTTTAAACACATTTAACATTTTTCAAATGCTTTCAAAATTTTCAAATACTTGATTAATATTTTCTCAAATGCTTGATTAACATTTTCTAAAATACGTGATCAGCATTTTTCATAGATGTTATATACTTTGTATACATGAGAAAAATCTTCTATATACACATTTAACATTTTTTGAGTGCTTGATTAATATTTTTCAAATACTTTTCTAACATTTTTGCAAATACTAGAATAACTTTTTGAAAAAATATGTGATCAATATTTTTCATACACATTATATTTTTTTGTATAATTTTTTTATATATATGAGAAACATTTTCTATACACATATTTAACATTTTTAAAACACACGATCAACATTTTTCATAGACATTGTATTTGTTTTGTATATATATTTTTCTTATACATTGGGAACAATTGTTCTGTACACAATTAACATTTTTCGAATACTTGTATTTTTTAAATGCTTATTTAATTATTATTTTGAAATATGTGATAAAAAGTTTTCATATATTTTTTGTATATAGTATTTGTATACATTAGAACATTTTCTCATAACATATTTAACAATTTTCAAATGGTTGATTAAATATTTTTAACTTGCTTTATGAAAAGTTTTTTGCAATATATACATCAGAATATATGGAATTAAACAAGAATAGAAAGAAAGGAAAAGAACGTGAAGAAAAAGTTGAGGCAATACAACGAATTATGTGCGCAACCGATTTGATGACGCCTGACTGCAGGCGCAACCTACGTCTCGCAGTAAACGAGATATAGGTGCGCCGGAGCGAAACAACGAAATTATGTTGCAAAATGCGACACATAGGATATTCAGCATGATAGCCTGCAACAGTATGCGATGTGGGAGGCCCATTACGGAACGGGACACAAAGGGTTTTGGCGAATCCTATTTGGCGTCCATTAATGTTTTTACAAAACGGGCGCCTGCAGAGCCCCGTGCTGGGCCGGCCCATATAGTTCTGTGTTTTTAATCGGCAAAAAATACACCAGCTGGTGGGGTTTCGAACCCAAGACCTCGATCCTTGGCCAAACCCTATTTTGGCGCCGGGCAAACCCTATTGGACGCTCGTTAGCGTCAGATCGTTGTGGTTTCACTGAGGCAAGCCTCCAATTGGGCCGGCCCACGTACGGGATTCGTTCGCTGCTGCTTCCGTCTCTATTCTTTGCGGGGTTCTTTTTTTCGTTTTCTTATATGGTTTTTTGCTTCCAGTTTTTTCACTCTTTTTGTCCGTTTTCAGTTGTTTTGTTCCGGTTTTTTTGGTTCCTTTTTCTTCTTTTATGTTTCCTTTTTTATTTTCTGTTTCTGTTTTTCTTCTCTTTATTTATTATATAAAAGTTCACCTTGTATTACGAAAATCTTCGTCGTATTAAGAAAATGTTCATCATATATTATGTAATAGTTCACCTAGCATTATAAAAATGTTCATCGTGTATTACAAAAATGTTCACCGTATGTTATGAAATTTTTCAGCATATATTTAAAAGTGTTCATTGCGTATTTAAAATTTGTTCATTGTACATTAAAAAATTGTTCGACACATACTACAAATGTTCATTTGTGTATTTGAAATTTGTTCAGTGTTTGTTTCCAAAAAAGGTTCACTGTCTTTTAAATTTTGTTCAACGTATATTATAAAAATGTTCATCCTATATTAAGTAATAGTTCACTTAGCATTATAAAAATGTTCATCGTGTATTACAAAAATGTTCACCGTATGTTATGAAATTGTTCAGCATATATTTTTAAAAGTGTTCATTGCGTATTTAAAATTTGTTCATCATACATTAAAAAATTATTCGACGCATACTACAGATGTTCATTTGTGTATTTGAAATTTGTTCAGTTTCCAAAAAAGGTTCACTGTTTATTAAATTTTGTTCAACGTATATTATAAAAGAATGATTTCTTTGGAAAAAAGGATTTTGCCGCCGTCTTACATACTTTAAGACTGGCTTGGTTGGCTTAGCTCGCTAGACTCCTGAATGAGGTCAAGAGTTCGATCCACGCCTGCGCTTCTTTATTTCGATTTTTTTCGCTCGACCTGTGATAATTGGGCCGGCCCGTTTGCGTGCCGCTTCAGCGAAGCTGCGATGAATGGACGCTGACGAGCGGCGTATAGGAGCACCCCCGTTATAGGACATTTTTGCTAACGGGCGCCTGCAGCGGACACCCTCTGCTACAATTTTGGGCCGGGCCCAGTTGCTTCCCTTCCCTTCTATTTTTCTGCAAAAACTGGAAACCCAATTTGGGCGCCCGTTATAGGGCATTTTTTTGCTAACGGGCGCCTGCAGCGGACACCCTCTGTTAAGATTTTGGGCCGGGCCCAGTTGCTTCCCTTCCCTTCTATTTTTCTGCAAAAACTGGAAAAAGAAACGTGTGCAACAAAGGATTCGAACCTGCAACCTAGACCATACGGTAGGAACACAGCAACCACTTGGGACAACCGACTATACGTGACAAGTTACTCCTTTTCCTTCTTTATTCTTTCCCTAGATCGCGTTTCTTTTCTTTTCTGTTTTCTTTTGCAAATGCGTTAAATTTTTTCAATTTTTGCCAAAAAGATTATAATCGATGAACTCTTTTTTAGATTTATGAACTTTTTTAAGAATCAATGATTTTTTTTTAAAATTTAATGAACTTTTTTAAAATTCGACGAACATTTTCTCAAATTTGATAAACAATTTTCAATTTCGATAAACTTTTTCCAAATTTGATGAACGTTTTTCAAAATCGCTGAACTCTTTATCAAAATTGATTAACCCGTTTCTCAAATTCGATGAACGTTTTTCAAATTTTATTTTTTACTTTTAAAATATGTCAACATTTTTCAAAATTTGTCTTTTCTTTTAAAATCTGTCAACATTTTTCAAATTTGATGAACATTTTCAGGTTTGTGAACTTTTTCTTCCAAAATGAAGAACTTTTTTTCAAAATCACGATATTTTTTCCAAATAATTCAAAAAAAAGGTGTTACAATAGATGAATGGTTTTGTTCAATAAAATAGCGCTGCGGCCTTGTCATTATGCGTTTACCTCTGCACAAAACACTAATTGCAAGTAGCTCTTGTGGTTGGTAGCAGCTGCACCTTAACAGGAAGTGGTGAGTTCGAAACCTGTAGTGCGCATTATAATTTTCCTTTTTTTGCGAGCTTTTTGCGTTCACTAGTGTGCACGCTTCGTGGGTCGGCCCAGCGCGGGGGACTGCATGCGCCAGGAGTGCGAAAGGGCGCCTGCAGCGCCGTATAGGAGCTCCCCCATCCTTGATACGAACCGGAGAAACCACGCGCCAACCAGCCGGGTCTGTTTAATGATATCCCTTTTCACCTTTTGTACTTTCCTTTCAGTATTCTCCCTTTTTCATTTTTTTTGTTTTGCTTTTTCCTTTTCTGCTTTGTATTTTTTTCTTTTTTGATTCTACCTGGGTCAATGAATTACCTCAAAAATACATGAACTTTTTTTTTCAAATTGATGAACTTATTTTGAAATTCGATGAACCTTTTCAAATTTAATGAACTATTTTCAAATTGATGAAAAGCAAAACAGGAAGTGGTCAATGAAACCACGCGCCAACCAGCCGGGTCTGTTTAATGATATCCCTTTTCACCTTTTGTACTTTCCTTTCAGTATTCTCCCTTTTTCATTTTTTTTGTTTTGCTTTTTCCTTTTCTGCTTTCTATTTTTTTCTTTTTTTATTCTACCTGGGTCAATGAATTATCTAAAAAATACATGAACTTTTTTTTTCAAATTGATGAACTTATTTTGAAATTCGATGAACCTTTTCAAATTTAATGAACTATTTTCAAATTGATAAACTTTTTTTAAATTCAATTAACTTTTTTCAATTTTGATGAACTTTTTCAATTTAGATGAACATTTTTCAATTACGATGAAGTTTTTTAAAATAATTGAAATTTATTCAAAATTGATGAACTTTTTTCAAAATTTGATGAATTTTTTATCAGTTCGATCTATTTTTTCGGAAATCCATGAACTTTTTTTTTCAAATCTGTTGAACTTTTTTCGAACTCACGAATTTTTTTCAAATATTGATGAACTTTTTATCAAGATTTTGATTTTTTTTAATTCTTGGTTGTTCTCAATATTATTTAGAATTTGTTCTCAAATTTACGCTTTCATTTTCATAAAATTATATTGGACATACAATGTGTATTTATATTGTACTATAATAGGGTGAAATAGATTGTTTCCTGATTACAGACAACAGTCAGGTAAGTGAATACGGCCAAGTGGTTATTGGCTAGGTAGTCATCGTGTGTGTGCTGAGTTTAAGTCACGTTTCTCTGGGAACTAATCTAGATGATAATTTTTTTTCTTTGCGTTTGCCACTCGAATAGCAGATTATTGGGCCGGCCCGCTACAAGTTGCTGTGAGTTTTGGTTCTATTTTCTTCTTTATTTCTTTTTCAAAATTCTGCTAGCCCATTTTTCAGCAAAGTTCTGTTGCAAAATGCGACACATAAGTTTTTTTCATACCTTTTACTTACTTTTTTATGCTTTGCTATTTTATATTTTTTAAAAACCTTTGGGGTTTCCAAAAAAATCATGAAAATTTGGAATTTATTAACAAATTCGAAAAATGCTTGGTATTTTAAAATAATTTCAGGAATTTGAAAAAATGTTCACTAAATTACAAAATGTGTGTGCTTATAAAAAATGCTCGTGAATTCAATTTTTTTTATGAATTTCAAAAATAACCGTTGATTCAAAACATATCAGGTATTCCCCATTCTTTTCCAAACTTAAACAAATTTTCGTGATTGAAAAAATGTTCACCAACTAAACTGCAATTCACACATTTAAAAATGTTCATGGATTTTTTGAAAAAATCTGAATGTAAAAATATGTTCTCAGATTTCTAAAAGGATCACGACTTTTAAAAATATCTGCAATTTCAAAATATGTAGTCGAGTTTGATAAATTGTTGACTACCATTTAGTAGATACGTATTTAAGAAAAATCATGACTGCCAAATATGAATATTTTTTCTAAATATCAATGAATGTTCATGAATTTAAAAAATGCTGACTTTGTAAATCATTCACAAATATTAAAATCTTCTTGGTCTTATAAAAAAAGTGTATCAATTTTAATTTAATTTGCTTGTTCCAATGAAAAGCTTGAATTTGAGAAAAGGTTCGTGATTTGGAACAATATGAAGAATTTTAAATAAGAGGGAAAACTAAAAAAAATAAAATGGAATAAGGAAATAATGGCAAAAAGAACAGACTAAAAAAACATAAAAGCAGACTAATGGGCGGGGCACATTACCAGGGTGGTATGGCGTGTTTGGTCTCTATACTCGCGCGACGACTATATCTAGCATTAAGCGAGTCGGTAGAAAGTCTCGCTGAAGGTTCTACGTTAAAAAGAGTACATGAAAGGGAGAATCTGATTTGACCCCTGGTGTCTAGGGAGTTCATGGGCACTGCTAGCCACTTCGCCCAAGTCCCATTTGTGCTAAGTAGTAGGGGCGCGTCCTACTTGAGGCGATTCGTGCTGGTTTTCGTCCGGGTTTTTTCTTCTTTCTTTTTTTGTTGTTGTTTCTTATCTATGTTTCTTCTCTGTTTTTAAAATTCTTTTTTGCATTTTGTTTCTTTGGTTTTATTTGTCATTTTCTTTTTTTCTTACGTTTATTTTGTTTTTTTTCTGTTTTTTTTTGTTTTTACGGGAAATACGGGATCTTTATTGCATCAAAGAAATTCGGTTACAATCAGCAATGAAGCTGCTAACAAGGAAGGAAGGACAAGAGAACGTCCAACAATCTGACACTGCTAAAGAAGTAGCTCGTTTAGCACAAAGATCCATAGAGCCATTAAGGTCCCTGGAAGTGTGCTGAACCGAAAAGGAAGTGAAATTTGAAGTTCTGTCCTAATTTCATTGAAGATAGGCGCCAACAATGATCTTCCGTTGTGACGCGATAGCCAGAGGTTTACGACCTCTGAACAATCAACCTCCATGACAACATGCGAGAAACCTCTGAGCTGAGCAAAAATGACTCCCTCTCGCAAAGCTTGTACTTCGGCGATAAATGGATCTGTAACACCAGGTAAAGGTTTGCACCATGCACCCATGAATGAGAGGTGAGAGCGTACAACGCCTCCCGCTCCTCCCACTTGTGCCTGCGTATCAATAGCTCCGTCTGTGTTGATCTTGACCCAACCAGGATCCGGCGGGCGCCAACACTGCCCCATTTGACCAACACGATGAGTATTTGGTACTTCTAGCAAGGCTAGATCATCTCTCACCCGTTTAATTGCTTGCACCGGGTTATATCCATCCTCATCATGGGTCCAGCGATTACGTGAATTCCAGATTGCATGCATAATAGTGATCATCTTGCATCTATCTGGTTCGGTGAATGAACTGTCCACCACAAGATCCCTTGTCCATGTCTATGGGTGTAGACGAGGAAGCTTCAAGCCCAAGATTTCCTTCGAAGCATTCCAAAAGCTTTTGGCATGAGAACAATGGACGAGAGCATGCATCAAATCCTCCTCGGCAGCCTTACATAGGTCACACAAGGATGATGTTCTTATATGTCTGTAGCGCATGGTGGCGTAGTCAGGAAGAATCCCTCGCAACACTCGCCACCAAAAAACCCGAACTCTCGGAATGACCTTGAGCTTCCATAAGGCGGTCCGTACCTGTTTTCCTTACAATGATGTTCCCGCTACCGTCCCTTCCCCTAGAGCAAGATGCTCGTTCCGGGTCACAAGAGCGCGATAGGCTGATTTCATAGAGTACTTGCCCGACCTTTCTAGAGCCCAAGCCAGAAAGTCGTCACCACCACCTGCCCGAATTGGTATATTCAGTACGGCCTCAGCATCGGGTGCAAAAAAGTTCCTTCGTACCAACTCAATGTCCCATGTTCCTGTATGATCATCGATGAGGTCGGAGACCATCTCAAGCTGATCGGTCCCCTGTCTGCCCATGGGCTTGAGCGACGGTGTAGTAGGTATCCAGCGGTCGTTCCATATGGAGATCGTCTGGCCGCTACCAACACGTTTAATGGTGAAAAATCACAAAACTGGCCCTTTGGCCAAAGTTCAGCACAAAATGGCCCTCTTTTGAAAATATTTCATAAAATGGCCCTACACACATGACGCCCGCACTCGGGGCGCCATGCTAGACATCATAATGCCTTGGTCAAGGGCGCCATACTGGTCAGCGGTCACTTGCCACGTTGGCAGGGCATGGCACCATGGCGCCCCAGTCCAGGGCGTCGTGCTCATGGTCATGACGCCCCTGCCCGGGGCGCCATGCCCCTTGCGCCAACAAAACAGAGTCTCCCCTGTTTTCCCCTCCACAAACCCTCACTTTTCCCCTTCTCCACCCCGGCCGCCCCACTCAAGCCCCTACCTAATGCCCACAAAATTTCTTGGATCGGAGCTCCAAATCGGTGATTTATCCTTCCCTTCGACCCCTCAAGGTATTCTCCATCATTCCTCCTCTTTTTGTTGGTTGAAATCTCCACATTGTGGGGATTTGGGGGAAACCCTAGGTCATCCAATTTTGCAATTTTTGTTGATGCATTTTGGTGTTTATGATTCTAGATGGTGAGGATCGTCAATGTGCATCATGTGGACTTTGTCTCCTTTGAGAAGGGAGACGCGGAGTATGGTGACCCGAAGAAGAAGCCGGTAGTGATGGTGTTTCCCACAAGTCCTCGCCTTGAGGAGGTTTTGGTTGAGCTTCGAAGAAGGTTGAATTTGATGGAAGAAAGCGATGGAGTAGACTTAATCTTAAGGTATAATGTTGGGTATGGGCAACATATTCGTTGGAAGATAATGCCTCTTGACTCCGAGTTTCATTAGGAAGCATATAAAGAGAGTGTGTTGGCCTCACAAGATAAATCATTTGAGTTATTTGCCACAAAGGTTGTTCGTGCTTGGTTGCACATTGATTTGAATCGGTGTGCATCTTCATATGATGCTAGAAGCCCGGTTCGAGATTCAACACATGTCACTCCGGATGTGCATGACACAACAATGAGCCAACCTCTAATGACTCAATGTTTGAGCCCCGTCGGGAATGACCAAGTTGATAATGAAGACTTGCACATGGATGGTTGTAACGCCCGGATAATCAAGCTACAGTAATCCCCTGCTAATGATGCCAAGTCATCACTGTTACAGTTGCTAATCTCACTTTGATTCAAAACCGATTCAAATTCAAATTTAAAATAAAGGCCAATAAATTATTTCTCCAAACAGTCAAACAAAAATGTTCGCTAGGTTGCAAATATTCACTAACTAAATGTCATGAATGATTCAACATCATTTGAGATAGCTAATTTCCCCTGGAAATTAAAGCAGTTCCAAATCAGCATTTTTAAATGCTTTTCCATTTGTGAAAAATCCAAATCAATTCAAACTCCTCCCAAACTTTTTGTGGCAGTGCCAAATATTGTAATGTATTTATTTGGCCAAGTTCCACTTTTTACAAAGACCAATTGGCAGCTCAAAATATTACAAACAGATTCTGTGAAAGAAAAATAGAAAATAATTTAGTACAAAATAAAAGGACGGCCCATCTAACAAACTGGATGGCCCAGCCCGCAACACCCCTG
Organism: Triticum aestivum; assembly: GCF_018294505.1. NCBI lineage: Eukaryota > Viridiplantae > Streptophyta > Magnoliopsida > Poales > Poaceae > Triticum > Triticum aestivum. The sequence goes on along the minus strand of NC_057814.1, from coordinate 368,631,568 downwards.
TCTCCCTCCTTCCTACTGCTCCTCCGACCGTGCCCGCGCTCGCTCGTCCCCGCCAAGCCAGCTTGCCGTCCGTGCCGCTACAGGAGCCTATGGATGGATAAGGGCCTCGCCCTCGACACCCCTGGCAACTCTATCTACTTCCCCTCGCCCTCTCCGCCTCTCCCTCTCCCCACCAGAACCCCTTCCCCACGCGCTGCTGCTTCTCCTCTCCGCCATGGCCTCGCCAACGTGAAGCCCGCGGCCACCGTCGCCCGTTCGCCGCTCCGACAAGTCCGGGAGCTCCGTCGTGGTCCGGCTCTTCTTCCTTGACACTAGATCGGGACCGGGAGCGCCACCACCGTTGCATTCTTCCTCTTCCTCATCTACGGCCACCGCGCGACCTCACCGTCGATCTCCACCACCGGCGCCTCCCGGCCTCGCCAAGCTCGTCCACGGCCTCCCCAGGGTGAGCCTCCACCCGTTCCCCTTTCTTCGCCTCTCCCCAACTCCGTTTTTCACTGTCCTGCGCCGCCCAAACTCCGGCGGCTGCGGTCCGCGTCCGCGCATCACGCCACGGCGCCCGTGCGCGCCACCCCTGGCCGCGTCCTGCCGCGACCGACCGTGTTCCGGCCGTCCCATGGCCACGTCCTGGTCGCCCCGGTCGTGGCCGCCGTCGCTAGCCGGCGCTGACCGCGCGCCCGACGCTGCTCGCTACTGCTCCTCCGACCGTGCCCGCGCTCGCTCGTCCCCGCCAAGCCAGCTTGCCCTCCGCGCTGCTACAGGAGGCCGTGGATGGATAAGGGCCTCGCCCTCGACACCCCTGGCAACTCTATCTACTTCCCATCGCCCTCTCCGCCTCTCCCTCTCCCCACCAGAACCCCTTCCCCCACGCGCTACTGCTTCTCCTCTCCGCCATGGCCTCGCCAACGTGAAACCCGCGGCCACCGTCGCCCGTTCGCCGCTCCGACAAGTCTGGGAGCTCCGTCGTGGTCTGGCTCTTCTTCCTCGACACTGGATCGGGACCGGGAGCGCCACCGCCGTCGCATTCTTCCTCTTCCTCATCTACGGCCACCGCGCGACCTCACCGTTGATCTCCACCACCGGCGCCTCCCGGCCTCGCCAAGCTCGTCCACGGCCTCCCCAGGGTGAGCCTCTACCCGTTCCCCCTTTCTTCGCCTCTTCCCGACTTCGTTTTTCACTGTCCCGCGCCGCCCAAACTCCGGCGGCTGCGGTCCGCGTCCGCGCATCACGCCACAGCACCCGTGTGCGCCACCCCTGGCCGCGTCCTGCCGCGACCGACCGTGTTCCGGCCGTCCCCTGGCCACGTCCTGGTCGCCCCGGCCGTGGCCGTCGTCGCTAGCCGGCGCTGACCGCGCGCCCGGTGCTGCTCGCTGCTGCTCTCTACAGCGTCCGCCCGCCGTGTTGCCGTCGTCGCCCGCAGCCCCCGCGCCGTCCGTGACCCAAGCGGCTGCTCGCCACTCCAGCCGCGCCCCTACTCACCCACGCGGCCGTGAGCGCCAGCGCTCGCTGGCCGCCTTTGCCGTCGCGCGCTCGGAGCTCCGATCCTGCGCCGCTCACTGCTCCTGGCGAGTTGGCCGCGCGCCCTCAGCCTCCTGTGTGCGCCCGCGTTGTACTGCTGTTGTTGCCGCTGCTCGGGTGCCGTTGTTTCTTGCCTGCTGGTGCTCCTGCTAGCTGCTGCTATGCACTTGCCGCTGCTACCCGTCGTTGCTTCTGCTGCCGTAGCTGCTGCTTAGGCCGATGCGCTGATGTTTTTGCTTCCTGTTGCCACTGATTAGCCACAGCTGCTGCTGCTTGCGGCTGGCTATGGCCAAGGCCATGGCCGGCTGTACCTGCGTGTGTGTACGTGTGTGTGGTCGGCCCTGAGCCAATTAGCTTAGGAGCTAATTAGTTGTTAGGTTAATTAGTTACTACCCTATGACACGTGGGTCCCCTGTTGTTTAAACTAAATAATCAAAATCATTTCAACTACAGTCAATGTCATCTGGGCCCCGCTGAACAGTACCCACTGCTGACTAGTCAAATGTTGACTTGGTCAACCTAGTCCTCTGGTCCCACCTGTAAGCCACTCTGGCTAGCCCACAGTTGGGTACACATAGCTCTTTCCTATTTAATTGTCGAATTAATAATAACCCAGTAATTATAGAAAAATTGTTTAAAACTTTAAAAATTAATAGAAATTAAACCATAACTCCGATGAAAATGTTTTCTACATGAAAGTTCCTCAGAAAAATCCAACGAATCCGAATACACGGTCCGTTCATCTGTCACATGCCCCTAGCATGATGAACATGCAAGTTTCCCCCTCCGGTCATCTGCTTGACACAGGTCCGGAACCGGGAATACCTTCCCGGTTGTTTTCCCCCTTCACCTATACCGTGCAGCACTACGTTAGAACACCCCTAGTTCTGCTTTTCGTCATGTCATGCTTAGTGGTACCTCTGTTTGCTCTGTATTTACTGTTTCTTCCCCCTCTTCTTCTCCGGTAGACCCCGAGACTGATGCTGCTCCTGTGATCGACTACGTCGACGACGACCCTTCTTCCCCTTCAGCGAAGCTTACAGGCAAGCCCCCCCTTTGATCATCCCGATATCGCCCATTCCATTCTCTCATGCTTGCATTAGATTTTGCTACTGTAATTGTTTGCTCCTATTCTGATGCATAGCCTGCTTTTGTATCTGCTGTTGTACCTTACCTGCTTATCCTAAGCTGCTTAGTATAGGTTGGTTAGTGATCCATCAGTGACCCCTACCTTGTCCTTGTTGCCCCTGCTTCATCATCGAAGACCCGATCAACGGGATCGAAGACCAGGCCCCGACACCGCATATCACTTTCCCCTTAGTTGCTCGACACTACTGGGTTACTATCGAGTGCCGAGGGTGAGACCTCATCAACACTTCTGATGTTAACCCTGTAGTGTAGCTATTTGGTCGTGGTCATCGAGGGTGATTCCGCCTTAACCACTTCCGATACGACTCTGTCGTGAGACCCCTCAAGTGTGAACCTCGAGGGTGGTTCCTCTTACGTTCTCCTTGATGATTTCATCGAGTGGAATCCGTCGAGGGTGAGTCCTCAGGTTTCCCCCTTGGTGTTAGACACACAGTTACTATGGTTACTATGACTTTACACTGAACCATGTTACTAAAGACAGGTCGGCCCTGAGGGGTACCCGCGCGAGCTTAATTGCGAGTGATGTGGAGTCGAGTTGACCTGGAAGGTGCCCGCGAGATAATTATGAGGCATGGCCGGGCATTCTTAGCCCTTGCCGCAAGTCCTCGAGACGGGGTGACGGGGTCACATCTTTCGTGAGTCTCTGCTTGTTACCGCGCGTTCCTAATCCACTACGATTTGGATATTTGATCCGAGGGGCCTCTGGCCTTATAGCACTAACCATCACATGGGCATAGTATGGGCGTTCTGCATCGTATGCATCAGCCGAAGCTTAATAGACGTCATGCGACTGAGCGGTGCGCGCCGGGTTGGACTGCGTAAGCACCTGCCTTTTTAAGGAGGTAGCTAGGTCTGCTCACCGGCCACCCTCGCAACATGCAGGAGTTCCCGGGGCGATGGCCCAAGACCCCTGGGGGCATAGGTTTAGTCTGGCGTGCTGACCTCTCTATTAAGCCTAGGTCGGGTTGCGGCGTATTGTTTGGCCGAGGCCGAGCATGACCCAGGAAAGTGTGTCCGGCCGGAGTTAATCGAGCGTGGTGGGTAAGTTGGTGCACCCCTGTAGGGAAGAAAACATCTATCGATAGCCTGTCCTACGGTAACGGACACTCGGAGTTGTATCCCGATTGATACAACTAGAACTGGATGCTGAGGCATGATTTGGATATGTTGCTTCGGGAGTCGAGAAAGGATCCCGGGGCATTGACAACAATATAAATATGACTTATGTTATACTACTCTACTCCCTCCTCTTGCTTCAAGACGGTGGTTTCCAGAAGATGCTAGTCTTCGATAGGACTAGCTTCTCCCCCTCTTATTCTAGCATTCTGCAGTTAGTCCACAGATACTACCCCTTTCATTGATACCGATGCATAAGTAGTGTAGATCCTTGCTTGCGAGTACTTTGGATGAGTACTCACGGTTGCTTTGCTACCCCTTTCCCCCCCTTCTTTCTTCTTTCTGGTTGTTGCAACCAGATGGTGGAGTCCAGGAGCCAGATGCCACCTTTGACGACTGCTACTACCCCGAGGGTGCCTACTACTACGTGAAGACCCCGACGACCAGGAGTAGTTAGGAGGCTCCCAGGCAGGAGGCCTTGCCTTTTCGATCGATGTCGCTTTTGTGCTAGCCTTCTTAAGGCAAACTTGTTTAACTCATGTGTGTACTCAGATATTGTTGCTTCCGCTGACTCATTTGTATTCAAGCTGATGTATTCGAGCTCTCAAGGCCTCTGGCTTATAATATAAAGCTTGTATTATTTTAATTTGTGTCTAGAGTTGTGTTGTGATATCTTCCCGTGAGTCCCTGATCTTGATCGTACACATTTGCGTGTATGATTAGTCTATGATTGAATCGGGGGCGTCACAATGGTGGTGAGTTTGAGGGTGATGAATCGGAAGCTTATCTTCATGATCATTATCTTGGTGATGTTGAGGCAAATTGCATGGAAGAGGACATGGACCATGAGATTCCATACAATAGGTCCTATGTGTGGGACTCGAAGGATGAAGGCCCGGATGAAGAAATAGATGAGGATGGTTTGACGGCTAAAGAAGCCAATGCTTTCAAGAAGGTAATAGGTCGTAGTCACAAGACATCATTGTTTCGTGATCTAAGCCTAGCCGATAAGGCGATTGTTGATGGTGGCACAAGTAAAATTCTTGCACCAAGGTTAACTTCAAAGCGAGATACGAAAGCAAGTGTGCATGGTGTTAGTGAAGGAACAATCTTTGAAAGCTTGGTAGAACTCCAAATATGGGCCAAGGACTATGCGGTTAAGTTTCATCGGCCATTCTTTGTGGAGAAGTCAAACTCGAAAGTGCGTTATGTGGTCAAATGTGAGGAACACAAGAATCATTGCCCTTGGGTTATCCGTGCAAGATGTGTCAAAGGCGGGCCACAATGGAAGATTACAAGTTCCGTGTTTCACCATCAATGTAGTGGCAAGGATATTGATGATGCTAATGTAAATGATGATCACTGTCAATTGACCTCCAAATTCATTGCATATCGATTTTCAGCCTCCATAAAGATACTCCCGACATATCCCATTCGGGCTTTGATGGAGATGGTGAAGGAGGTTTTTGGGTACGAGGTGAAGTATGGGAAGGCATGGAGGCCAAGCAAGATGCCTTTGAGATATTTTATGGTGGTTGGGAAGAATCATACAACTGCCTCACGATGGTGTTGAAAGCGATGGCGGCAGAAAATCATGGCATGTACTATATGGTGGAGCCAGATGGTGTGAGAACAAGGATATACAATGATGCAACCGTTCGAATATTTGGACGTGCATTCTAGACTTTTGAGCCATGCATTAGGGCCTCCAAGCATTGTAGGCCGGTTATGTCCGTGGATGGCACATTTCTGACTGGCCAGTTCAAGGGCACATTGTTGATCGACGTTGCTAATGATGGTGGTGACAAATTGGTTCCATTGGCATTCGCTTTGGTGTCGGCGGAGAACAATGACAACTGGGAGTGGTTTCTTAGTCTAGTGAGGACCAAGGTAATTTGACCTGAAAGAGAGGTTTGCATCATCTCGGACCGCCACCCAGGGATACTCAATGCAGTGGAGATTGACATTCCAGGACATCCTCCTGTGCACCATAGGTGGTGCATGAGGCATTTTGTTTCTAACTTTTACCGAGCATGTGGAGACAAGGAATTGTCTGACCTTCTTCATGATTGTTGTCTCGCATTCACCACTAGACATTTTGAGAAATTGTGGGACAAAGTGTATGCCAAAGCAAACAATGGTGGCAAAGATTTCCTAAATAGGAATCTTGCCGATAAAGGAAAGTGGGCACGGGCTTTTGACAACGATGGAGTGAGGTACGATGACATGACAAACAACATGGCTGAATGTTTCAACATGGTGCTAAAGGGTGTCCGTGCATTGCCGGTGACAGCAATAGTAGAGTATACATTCCAGAAGTTGAATGTCTATTTTCAAAAGTTAGTGAAGAAACATCCAACTTGATGTCCGGGAAAAACAAGGCCGAAAATATGTGCAAGTATCCACCAAAGGTCGACGATTGGATGGAATACCAAGCAAGGAAGGCGGATTCACACAAAATCCAGATCTTTGATAACATAGAATTGACTTACCAAGTTGATGAGCACGGTGGAATGTCGCGTGACGGCGTGCCATTTGGAGGTGGCTCCTTCAAGGTTTATCTTAAGATGGACGCGTGTTCATGCGAGAGGCCTACACTGTATCATATCCCGTGCTCTCACTTGATGGCTGCATCTCGCACTAGAAATGTGAGTGTCAACATGACCAACAATGTAAGATTGGAGGAGCATTCGATCAATGCGGTAAAAAATACATGGGCCGCGAGGTTTCATCCCTATCTAGACCAATCTAAATGGCCGGAATACCATGGACCCCCACTATACTCTGATTTGGAAATGAAGGTGGTGACACATGGAAGACAGAAGACAAAGCGTTTCTTGGGTGACACGGATGATTGGGGTGGTGGATTCCATAAGGAATGGGGGAGCCAACATTTCGCAGAGCCTTGTGGTATCAGCCGTTGCGGTGAATGTAACAACGAGGGGCACAATAATAGAGGTTGTAGCTCAAGGGGAAAAAGAAAGATATCAAAACGAGATGGTGATGGTGGTGTCAGCCACGGTGATGGTGGAGCTCAAGGACGTGGCCGTGGTGATGATGGAGCTCGAGGACGTGGCCGTGGTGACAGTGGTGCTCGAGGACGTGCCCGTGGTGATGGTGGAGCTCGAGGACGTGGCCGTGGTGACGGTGAACCTCGAGGACGTGGCCGTGGTGACGGTGGAGCTCGAGGACATGGTCGTGGTGACGGTGAAGCTCGAGGACGTGGCCGTGGTGATGGTGGTGCTCGAGGACGTGGCCGTGGTGACGGTGGAGCTCGAGGACGTGGCCGTGGTGACGGTGAAGCTCGAGGATGTGGCCGTGGTGATGGTGGTGCTCGAGGACATGGTCGTGTTGATGGTGATGGTCGAGGCTTCGCTTATTGGCTTGGGGTGTGAAACTAATGATGTGTCGAACTTATGTATGTCGTGAATCTTTTGGGTGGTCGAACTTATGTATGTCGTGAACCTTTTGGGTGGTTGAACTATGTAAGTCATGAAAGTAGTGTATGTGTGGAATGAATGTATGTGGTTGAACTTATGTATGTCAGGAAGTTATGATGAAAACTGAAACTTGCTTTGGTATGAGTCCAACCATAATCCTAGCTTAAGGCGCCATCTGTTTTGTCATAAGTGGCAAAAAACAGAGAAGTGCAGGTCACGGCGCCTGATACGTCTCCAACGTATTTATAATTTTTGATTGTCCCATGCTATTATATTATCCATCTAGGATGTTTTATATGCATTTATATGCTATTTTATATGATTTTTGGGACTAACCTATTAACCTAGAGCCCAGTGCCAGTTTATGTTTTTTTCCTTGTTTTGAGTATCGCAGAAAAGGAAAACCAAACGGAGTCCAATTGACCTGAAAATTGACGGAGATTATTTTTGGACCAAAAGAAGCCCAGGAGCACCGGAGATGGGCCAAAAGAGTCCCAAGGCACCCACGAGGGTGGGGAGCACGCCCTACCCCCTGAGCGGGCCCCCTACCTCGTGGCCGCCTCGGAGACCCCCTGACTTGTTCCCGACGCCAAAACCTTTTATATATACAGAAACCCCCAGAACATAACCTAGATTGGGAGTTCCGCCGCCGCAAGCCTCTGTAGCCACCGAAAACCAATCTAGACCCGTTCCGGCACCCTGTCGGAGGGGGAATCCCTCTCCGGTGGCCATCTTCATCATCCCGGCGCTCTCCATGACGAGGAGGGAGTAGTTCACCCTCGGGGCTGAGGGTATGTACCAGTAGCTATGTGTTTGATCTCTCTCTCTCTCATGTTCTTGAGGTGGTACGATCTTGATGTATCGCGAGCTTTGCTATAATAGTTGGATCTTATGATGTTTCTCCCCTCTACTCTCTTGTAATGGATTGAGTTTTCCCTTTGAAGTTATCTTATCGGATTGAGTCTTTAAGGATTTGAGAACACTTGATGTATGTCTTGCATGTGCTTATCTGTGGTGACAATGGGATATTCACGTGATCTACTTGATGTATGTTTTGGTGATCAACTTGCGGGTTCCGTGACCTTGTGAACTTATGCATAGGGGTTGGCACACGTTTTCGTCTTGACTCTCCGGTAGAAACTTTGGGGCACTCTTTGAAGTTCTTTGTGTTGGTTGAATAGATGAATCTGAGATTGTGTGATGCATATCGTATAATCATACCCACGGATACTTGAGGTGACATTGGAGTATCTAGGTGACATTAGGGTTTTGGTTGATTTGTGTCTTAAGGTGTTATTCTAGTACGAACTCTATGATAGATCGAACGGAAAGAATAGCTTCGTGTTATTTTACTACGGACTCTTGAATAGATCGATCAGAAAGGATAACTTTGAGGTGGTTTCGTACCCTACCATAATCTCTTCGTTTGTTCTCCGCTATTAGTGACTTTGGAGTGACTCTTTGTTGCATGTTGAGGGATAGTTATATGATCCAATTATGTTATTATTGTTGAGAGAACTTGCACTAGTGAAAGTATGAACCCTAGGCCTTGTTTCAACGCATTGCAATACCGTTTGTGCTCACTTTTATCATTAGTTACCTTGCTGTTTTTATATTTTCAGATTACAAAAACCTATATCTACCATCCATATTGCACTTGTATCACCATCTCTTCGCCGAACTAGTGCACCTATACAATTTACCATTGTATTGGGTGTGTTGGGGACACAAGAGACTCTTTGTTATTTGGTTGCAGGGTTGTTTGAGAGAGACCATCTTCATCCTACGCCTCCCACGGATTGATAAACCTTAGGTCATCCACTTGAGGGAAATTTGCTACTGTCCTACAAACCTCTGCACTTGGAGGCCCAACAACGTCTACAAGAAGAAGGTTGTGTAGTAGACATCAAGCAGTTTCTGGCGCCGTTGCCGGGGAGGTGAGTGCTTGAAGGTATATCTTTAGATCTTGCAATCGAATCTTTTAGTTTCTTGTTTTATCACTAGTTTAGTTTATAAAAGAAAACTACAAAATAAATGGAATTGAGGGTGCCTCATATGCTTCATCTTTTTAATGTCTTTCATGAAAATAAGGATTCCGATAATTGTGCTCAATTGCTAGAAGAAGAATGCATTAGAATGTTTGGCACTAAATCTTTGAATGATGAGCATGATTGCAATGTTGTTAGTATGAACTCTTTGAATATCCATAGTACTAATGATGATTGCACTAGTCATGATGAAAATGTCTCTTATAAGCATGTCAATTTTTGTGGAGTGCATAGAGTTTGCAAGTACACACCAAATAGGGAAGATAGATTTTGCAAGAGGCATAAGTATTTAGAAACTAAATGGTTGCAAGAGAGGCTAGATGCTTGTGCTGAAATTTAAAATTTCTTTGCCATCCTTGTGAACTTTGCAATGAACGTGATCATTTAAATCCCAATGCAAATTGTTTCATGATCGTATCGTGTCCAAAAATTTTGATGACTTGATTTCCCTTGCACATCATAATGAACTTAGTTTTCTTGTGGGTTACGAAGAAATGAAACGTATAACTAAGGATCTTCCAGAATTTGTCCTTGATAAAGTTCTTGATTTTGATCTAGAGGAATTTTATATGTATTGTGCGGTGGATTGCATTGAAAATCCTTATATTGCCAATTACATAAAGACAAGAAAACAAATAGAAGATGAAGATAATACTAATGAAAGGGAAGAGATTTCCCAATATCCTCCTATTCTTTCTTATGATGAATCAGGTAACGAGGAGGAGCTTTCTATTCAACCAATCTCATTAATGAGGAGCTCCAAAAAGAGGATTAAACCCACACGTGATGTGAAGAACAAAAAGTAAAGACGGAGAAGCAAAGGTAAAAAGGTATCCCTCCCAAATGATGTTGCTCCTATTACTCATTGTGATGATGATAATTGCTATACTATTGGTGCTATCCATACTATTAATGATGAGAATGACAAATTTGAGAATTTATTTGCTGCAATTAATGATTGTCCCAAGCTTGGGGATGCTATGTTTTATGAATATGATATGTTTAACCTCCCAAGTTTTGATACGCAAATTTATTATGATGATAGCATGCCTCCTATTTATGATGGTTATATTGATGAAAGTGGGTTTGGAAGAGTGTCAACTTTAGGAAGTAATGATCCCACTATTTTGGAGGGTGTTGAATCTTATTGTGACAATTATGAAAGTGGATTTGGAGAGGTCATGACTTTATTTAGTAATGATTCCACTATCTTGGAAGAGGTTTCAATTGATTATGATGAGAACAAAGTTGCTACTTATGATGATTATTGTGATGACACTTATGCTATAAAAAGTAGTGATGGTTATATTTATAAAACTTGTCATGATTATGATTACCCTTTTTCTGAACATTACTCTTTTAATATGGAAACAATTTATAGTATTCGAGTTTCTTATGATACTCCCACTATTCCGAATGAGAAGAATTTTGCTTATGTGGAGAGTAGTAAATTTCTATGCTTGTAGATCATGAAAAGAATGCTTTATGTGATGGTTATATTGTTGAATTCATTCATGATGCTACTGAAAATTATTATGAGGGAGGAATATATGCTTGTAGGAATTGCAATAATATCAAGTTTCCTCTCTATGTGCTTAAAGTTTTGAAGTTATGCTTGTTTTGCCTTCCTATGCTAGTTGATTATTGTTCCCATAAGTTGTTTGCTCACAAAATCCCTATGCATAGGAAGTGGGTTAGACTTAAATGTGCTAGTCATATTCTTCATGATGCTCTCTTTATGTTTCAATTCTTATCTTTTATGTGAGCATCATTGAAATCATCATGCCTAGCTAGGGGCGTTAAACGTTAGTGCTTGTTGGGAGGCAACCCAATTTTATTTTTGTTCTTTGCTTTTTGCTCCTGTTTAGTAATAAATAATTCATCTAGCCTCTGTTTAGATGTGGTTTTATGTTTTAATTAGTGTTTGTGCCAAGTAGAACCTTTGGGAAGACTTGGGTGAAGTCTTTGCGATCTTGCTGTAAAAAACAGAAACTTTCGCGCTCACGAGATTAGCTGCCAGTTTTTACTGGAGAGTGCTTTTAGGTTGATTCTTTTTGCAGATGATTAATAGACAAATTCCTCAGGTCCACCAATTTATGTCAGAATTTTTGGAGTTCCAAAATTATACGTTTGATACAGATTACTACAGACTATTCTGTTTTTGACAGATTCTGTTTTCATTGTGTTGTTTGCTTATTTTGATGAATCTATGAGTAGTATCGGAGGGTATGAACCATAGAGAAGTTGGAATACAGTAGATATTACACCAATATGAATTTATAATGAGTTCACAACAGTACCTAAGTGGTGATTTATTTTCTTATACTAACGGAGCTTACGAGTTTTCTGTTAAGTTTTGTGTTGTGAAGTTTTCAAGTTTTGGGTAAAGATTCGATGGACTATGGAATAAGGAGTGGCAAGAGCCTAAGCTTGGGAATGCCCAAGGCACCCCAAGGTAATATTCAAGGACAACCAAGAGCCTAAGCTTGGGGATGCCCCGGATGGCATCCCCTCTTTCGTCTTCGTTCATCGGTAACTTTACTTGGAGCTATAATTTTTATTCACCACATGATATGTGTTTTGCTTGGAGCGTCATTTTATTTTCTTTTGTTTTGCTTTCTGTTTGAATAAAATACCAAGATCTGAAATTATTAAATGTTAGAGAGTCTTCACATAGTTACATAATTATTCGACTACTCATTTATCTTCACTTATATCTTTCGGAGTAGTTTGTTGTTTGCTCTGGTGCTTCACTTATATCCTTTTAGAGCACGGCGGTGGTTTTATTTTGAAGAAATAGTTGAACTCTCATGCTTCACTTATATTATTTTGAGAGTCTTTAGAACAGCATGGTAATTTGCTTTGGTTATGAAATTAGTCCTAATATGATAGGCATCCAAGATGGGTATAATAAAAACTTCCATATAGAGTGCATTGAGTACTATGAGAAGTTTGATACTTGATAATTGTTTTGAGATATAAAGATGGTGATATTAGAGTTGTGCTAGTTGAGTAATTGTGAAATTGAGAAATACTTGTGTTAAGGTTTGCAAGTCCCGTAGCATGCACGTATGGTAACCGTTGTGTGACAAATTTGAAGCATGAGGTGTTCTTTGATTGTCATCCTTATGAGTGGCGGTCGGGGACGAGCGATGGTCTTTTCCTACCAATCTATCCCCCTAGGAGCATGCGCATAGTGCTTGGTTTTGATGAGTTGTAGATTTTTGCAATAAGTATGTGAGTTCTTTATGACTAATGTTGAGTCCATGGATTATACGCACTCTCACCCTTCCATCATTGCTAGCCTCTTCGGTACCGTGCATTGCCCTTTCTCACCTCGAGAGTTGGTGCAAACTTCGCCGGTGCATCCAAACCCCGTGATATGATACGCTCTATCACACATAAGCCTCCTTATATCTTCCTCAAAACAGCCACCTTACCTACCTATTATGGCATTTCCATAGCCATTCCGAGGTATATTGCCATGCAACTTTCCACCGTTCCGTTTATTATGACACGCTTCATCATTGTCATATTGCCTTGCATGATCATGTAGTTGACATGGTATTTGTGGTAAGGCCACCATGCATAATTTTTCATACATGTCACTCTTGATTCATTGCCCATCCCGGTACACCGCCGGAGGCACTCATATAGAGTCATATTTTGTTCTAGTATCGAGTTGTAATCATTGAGTTGTAAATAAATAGAAGTGTGATGATCATCATTAATAGAGCATTGTCCCAAAAAATAATAAAAAAGAAAGGCCAGATAAAAAAGAGAGGAAAGGCCAAAAAAAAGAAAGGCCAGAAAAAAAGGGAAGGCCCAAAAAAAGGGGGAAAAGAAGGGACAATGCTACTATCCTTTTTCCACACTTGTGCTTCAAAGTAGCACCATGATCTTCATGATAGAGACTCTCTTATTTTGTCACTTTCATATACTAGTGGGAATTTTTCATTATAGAACTTGGCTTGTATATTCCAACAATGGGCTTCCTCAAATGCCCTAGGTCTACGTGATCAAGCAAGTTGGATGCACACCCACTTAGTTTCTTTTGTTGAGCTTTCATACATTTATAGCTCTAGTGCATCCGTTGCATGGCAATCCCTACTCCTCGCATTGACATCAATTGATGGGCATCTCCATAGCCCGTTGATTAGCCGCGTCAATGTGAGACTTTCTCCTTTTTTGTCTTCTCCACACAACCCCCATCATCATATTCTATTCCACCCATAGTGCTATGTCCATGGCTCACGCTCATGTATTGCGGGAAAGTTGAAAAAAGTTTGAGAATACTAAAGTATGAAACAATTGCTTGGCTTGTCATCGGGGTTGTGCATGATGAGAGCATTTTGTGTGACGAAGATGGAGCATGGCCAAACTATATGATTTTGTAGGGATGAGCTTTCTTTGGCCATGTTATTTTGATAAGACATAATTGCTTGGTTAGTATGCTTGAAGTATTATTATTTTTATGTCAATATTAAACTTTTGTCTTGAATCTTATGGATCTGAATATTCTTTCCACAATAAAGAAGATTACATTGATAAATATGTTAGGTAGCATTCCACATCAAAAATTCTGTTTTTATCATTTACCTACTCGAGGACGAGCAAGAATTAAGCTTCGGGATGCTTGATACGTCTCCAACGTATCTATAATTTTTATTGTTCCATGCTATTATATTATCCATCTAGGATGTTTTATATGCTATTTTATATGATTTTTGGGACTAATCTATTAACCTAGAGCCCAGTGTCAGTTTATGTTTTTTCCTTGTTTTTGAGTATCGCGGAAAAGGAAAACCAAATGGAGTCCAATTGACCTGAAAATTGACGGAGATTTTTTTTGGACCATGAGAAGCCCATGGAGCACCAGAGATGGGCCAGAAGAGTCCCGAGGCACCCAGGAGGGTGGGGCGCGCCCCCCTACCTTGTGGCCGCCTCGGAGACCCCCTGACTTGTTCCCGACGCCAAAACCTCTTATATATACAGAAACCCCCAGAACATAACCTAGATCGGGAGTTCCGCCGCCGCAAGCCTCTGTAGCCGCCGAAAACCAATCTAGACCTGTTCTGGCACCCTGCCGGAGGGGGAATCCCTCTCCGGTGGCCATCTTCATCATCCCGGCGCTCTCCATGACAAGGAGGGAGTAGTTCACCCTCGGGGCTGAGGGTATGTACCAGTAGCTATGTGTTTGATATCTCTCTCTCTCGTGTTCTTGAGGTGGTACGATCTTGATGTATCGCGAGCTTCGCTATAATAGTTGGATCTTATGATGTTTCTCCCCCTCTACTCTCTTGTAATGGATTGAGTTTTCCCTTTGAAGTTATCTTATCGGATTGAGTCCTTAAGGATTTGAGAACACTTGATGTATGTCTTGCATGTGCTTATCTGTGGTGACAATGGGATATCACGTGGTCTACTTGATGTATGTTTTGGTGATCAACTTGCGGGTTCCGTAACATTGTGAACTTATGCATAGGGGTTGGCACACGTTTTCGTCTTGACTCTCCGGTAGAAACTTTGGGGCACTCTTTGAAGTTCTTTGTGCTTGTTGAATAGATGAATCTGAGATTGTGTGATGCATATCGTATAATCATACCCACGGATACTTGAGGTGACATTGGAGTATCTAGGTGACATTAGGGTTTTGGTTGATTTGTGTCTTAATGTGTTATTCTAGTACAGACTCTATGATAGATCGAACAGAAAGAATAGCTTTGTGTTATTTTACTACGGAGTCTTGAATAGATTGATCAGAAAGAATAACTTTGAGGTGGTTTCGTACCCTACCATAATCTCTTCGTTTGTTCTCCGCCATTAGTGACTTTGGAGTGACTCTTTGTTGCATGTTGAGGGATATTTATATGATCCAATTATGTTATTATTGTTGAGAGAACTTGCACTAGTGAAAGTATGAACCCTAGGCCTTGTTTCAACGCATTGCAATACCGTTTGTGCTCACTTTTATCATTAGTTACTTTGCTATTTTTATATTTTCAGATTACAAAAACCTATATCTACCATCCATATTGCACTTGTATCACCATCTCTTCGCCGAACTAGTGCACCTATACAATTTACCATTGTATTGGGTGTGTTGGGGACACAAGAGACTCTTTGTTATTTGGTTGCAGGGTTGTTTGAGAGAGACCATCTTCAACCTACGCCTCCCACGGATTGATAAACCTTAGGTCATCCACTTGAGGGAAATTTGCTACTGTCCTACAAACCTCTACACTTGGAGGCCCAACAACGTCTACAAGAAGAAGGTTGTGTAGTAGACATTAGCGCCCTAGCATAAGGCGCCATGTTAGTAAGTATGGCGCCCTGGTCCAGGGCGTCATACATGGCGCCCAGAAAAATTGCATGGCACCCCCAACATCAAGAGCTTAAAATGTTTGGACTTGGCCATTTTCGCCGACCATGGCGCCCTGGGCTGGGGCGCCGTGCTGGCAACGCATGGCGCCCTGACCCAGGGCGTCGTGCTGTCAACAGGCATGGCGCCTTGGCCCAGGGTGTCGAGCTGTCAACTGATGTGCTGTTGTTTCTGTTCAGTACTGATGCTGCTGCTGGAGTTTTGTTGATGCTTCAAGAACATTAAGTGGAAGATAACCATCACAAATGCATCAAGTTTCATACATAGTTCACCACGTATAACAAATACTTATACGCCCATGTAGGCATACGGTCCGGGTCATCATGATCATCCCACGGGTCGTAACCCTTTGGTGTCGGCCGCCCCACTGGCAAGTGCTCCCAACTCCAGATCGATAATAGAAGCATCGGACCATCGATGTAGGCTTCCTTTGACTCTACGATGTTTCTTGGATTCGCGCCCCTACGGCACGCCTCGTACAGCTACACACAAACAAGAAATATGTCATTACAAACTAGAGAAAACTTCTACATGGTGAACACACTATTATAAGCAAAACTACTTACCTGACGATACAAATAAGCCAACACCGCCGTACCCCAACTGAGTCAATGCTCCCACCCAGCAAACATCTTAAGCCACATAAAGGAAGCAGTCATGCCAGTGCCGTCAGAGAAAAGATTCCGGCTGACTACATACCACAAGTATGCCCTGGTATACTGCTGCACTGTTTCATCGTCCGCATCAGCTGGGCATTCCCCAAAGTGTTCAACAATCCAATGATAACTTGCACTGGCGGACTTCCCTTGTACCCCTGGCTCCCTCCCTATGAGTCCAACCATAATCTCACGCCATCCATCAGAATCTGTGCTAAAGCAAATAGGCTTTCCTTTGATGGGAAGTCCGGTGATCAGAGAAACATCCTGCAAAGTGACCGTCATCTCCCCAGCATAGAAGTGAAAAGTATGTGTCTCAGGGCGCCATCGGTCAATGAGTGTCGTGATCGCACAAGGGTTCATCTTCGGAATCGAACGAGACACGAGTGATATGAAAGGGAGAAGCCCGGTCTTCCGGATATACTCCGTGTATCGCTCATCATACTCCATCTTGTCATGAACCGAACCGGACCACAGGTGAAGCTGATCAAAAACCCTTCCTTCATCTGCCATGAACTGTCCACGATGCAATTGATCGTACGATGGATGGATAAGAGAAGCCATCCTGCAAATTACAAATGTTTATCGTAAGTCCTATTGCCAAACATATGCAAGAACATACATACATACATACAAGAGCAAATGTCCATATCCATACAATAATTTCTTTTACACCAAATTGGCACATACATGTGTAAGAATTCATCAATAAAGTGTCTATCCAACAAATACAAGTTCTAGTTCATACCTAAAATTTCACTAAACATACTAATCCTATCATGTCCCCAACCATGCCATAAACAAAATCCCTAGTCATACCTCAAATTTCCTCACCATACAAATGCTAACAAACCCCTATCCATACACCATCAAATACCTCACATATCCCCATCCATACATCATTTTAATCTAACAAATCCCTAAAAAGAGCATGAAGTAGGGTTTCTCAATGCGAGGATTTAGACCAATAAAATAAGAGGAGAGGGAGAGGAATACCTTGAGGATGGGAAGGGGAATAAGATCCATCCTTTTCCCCCTTGGATCCAGCACCTGAGCCCGCGGATCTGAGAGGAGGGATAGAGGGGCGACGGGGGGGGGGGGAGGGAGAACAGAACAAGAACAGAGAAGAAAAGGGAGGCGTGACGCGGATAAGAACGAAGGGGCATGGCGCCCTGGATCAAGGCGCCATACAACTAAGCATAGCGCCCCTCGGCGGGGCGTTATGCTCCACCAACTGGGCCCGCTAGCAGTCGACGTGGAAGGTCAAAGCGATCCATATGGCGCCCTTGACCAGGGCGTCGTGCTGTTTAGCATGGCGCCCTGGCTGCGGGCGTCATGCAGGTAGGGCCATTTTGTGAAATATTTTGAAAATGAGGTCATTTTGTGCTGAACTTTGGCCAAAGGGCCAGTTTTGTGTTTCTTCACCATTTAATGAGACCCTTCTCCAGTGTCGTGCGCCCTGCGATAATAGCTTTCCAAGTTGACGACGCCGATGAAGGAGCATGTGCTCGCATAAAATCCCCATCAGGGAAGTATTTACCTCTCAAAACTTGAGAACATAAAGAGTCCGGCTGATTCAAGAATCGCCAGCCATGTTTGCCCAACAGAGCTACATTAAAATTTCCGAACTCTTTGAATCCCATCCCTCCTTGTTCCTTCGGTGCGGACATCCTCTCCCATGACATCCAATGCAAGGATCTTCTATCAATTGAACTGCTCCACCAAAAACGCGCCATAGAGGACGTGAGTTGCTTGCAAACTTTCTTTGTAAGCTGGAAACAAGACATGTTATAGGTGGGGATGGCCTGTATGACTGATTTTAACCAGATTTCCCTCCCTGCACATGCAAGAAAACGTTCTGCCCAACCCTGCATACTTCCTCGGCTCCTCTCACCAATATGATCAAAGGAACCACTAGTGATCCGACCAACTGCCGTTGGCAAGCCAAGGTATCGCTTCGTGAATGCTTCAATAAATATGCCCAATTCTTGTTTCATAGCATCACGTACTGGTTGGGTGGCATTGGGGCTGAAATAAATAGAGCTTTTCTCCTTGTTCATAGCTTGGCCCAAGCATTCAGCGTAAATACATAATATTTCATTCAATCTGCCCGCACTTGCCAACTGCGCACCGAGAAAGATGAGACTATCATCCGCAAAAAGCAGGTGATTTACCCAAGGGGATTTGACACTCACACGAATCCCACGATCAACTTGAGTACCACCAAAACTGTACATCAGTGCAGTAAACCCTTCGGCACAGATTAAGAAAAGGAACGGAGACACTGGATCCCCCTGCCAAATACCTTTGGAAGGTGTGAAAAAAGGAAGTAGATTGCCATTCACCTTGATGGAAAACCGTACTGATGAAACACACTTCACGATCAAGCGTACAAACTTATCACAGAAGCCCATCTTGATCATCATGGCTTCAAGATAGTGCCATTCGACGCGGTCATAAGCTTTAAGCATATCAAGTTTCACCGCGCAAATAGCCTTCTTACATTTCCTCCGCTTCTCCATTGCATGTATACTCTCATATGCCACCAAGACGTTATCTGTAATTAAGCGTCCCGGTACAAATGCACTTTGCTCAGTCCCTATTATCTCATCCATAAGACCGCGAAGTCTGTTGGTAATTGCCTTAGCTGCAATTTTGTATAGAATAGGGCATAGAGAAATAGGGCGATACTGAGAAAGCTTTTGTGGGTTCCGTACCTTGGGTATTAGGGTAATGGATGTATCATTCAGACCCATGGGGAGTTCCCCACCATTCAAAAAGTCCAAAATGGCCATCGTAATATCATTGCCAAGTACATTCCAGTGGCGTTGGAAGAAACCAGCCGTGAAGCCATCAACTCCCGGCGCCTTCGATGGGGCCATTTGGAAGAGTGCAACTTTAACCTCCTCAGCGGTAAAACCTTTCTCAAGTGAGGCATTCATCTCCTCTGTTAGCCGAGTAGGAACAAACTGTAGAAGTTCTGTCATGTCTCTGTAGCCTTGAGAAAGGTACAGATTCTGGTAAAACTCAAGTATCTCTGACTTCACTTCCTCTGGATCATCACAGATCCGCTCGTCATTCAACTGAAGGGAAGTGATTCTGTTCATTCTGTGTCGCTGCATCGCATGGGCATGAAAGAATTGCGTGTTCCTATTGCCAGCGCGAACGTAAGTAATCCTGGACCGTTGCTTCATCCAGATCTCCTCCTGCCGCAACGCCTCTTTAAGCTGGACGTGACGGAAAGTTCCTCATTCGACGGCCCCCTGCCAATCGACTGTGCCCTCAAACGCTCAAGATTTTTCTGAAGTTTCTGAACTTTTTTTTGCCATATTTCCAAACTTGCGGTCGCCCCATGAGCCAAGCTTGTTCTGGACAGAGGTTAGGGCGTCCATTACTCCATACAGACCATTGTGGCCAGCCCCTGTATGCCATGAATCTTTCACCAGTTGATCATACTGCGAGTGGGACTGCCAAACATTTTCGTACCTAAAGGGGCGTCTACTGGAAGGCCACCTGTTAGGTGCATCTGACCTCAACTCTGCAAGGACGTAACAGTGATCTGAAGCGGTAGAACTAATGTGTTTCACACATGAGTACTCAAACAGCTGCATGAACTCATTATTTGCTATTGCTCTATCAAGGCGAGCTTTTACATTTGCAGAACCCTGTTGTCTATTATCCCATGTAAACGGGACTCCTCTCCAGCCTAGGTCTTGGAAGGAACAAAAATCGATAACCTCGCAAAAAGCTTGCATCTGACATGCAGGGCGCGCGTGAACACTAAAGTGCTCTTCCGCATACATTGTCTCGTGAAAATCCCCCATGTAGATCCATCCATCATGAGGTATCCCATGCAGCGTACGTAGAAACTCCCAACTCTGAAATCTATTCCCAGAGCGAGGTTCTCCGTAAAAAACCATGAATCGCCAGAGGTCTGATCATGCTCTTTCCTCCTGACTCTCACATCAATGTGAGCTTTGCTGTAATTCTTCAGTTTGACATGAACGTCCTCTGACCAAAACAAACCAATGCCACCACTCAATCCATCGCTATCAACCGCAAAACTACCGGCAAACCCCAAGAGGGGCTGCAAACTTTCCACTCGTTTCCCCCTAATCTTTGTTTCCATAACGAAGAGAAGGGCGGGACCTTCCTGCTTCACAATCTTGCGAAGCTCGCGAACTGTCTCAGGGTTCCCAAGCCCTCGACAGTTCCAGTTCATGCAATTCATTGGAATGGGCAGGGCTGCTCTGCAGCCGCTGCCGACGTCCCAGAATTCTCTGGTGTAGGTTTTTCTTCTTGCTATCCCTTTCCAGAATACCATCATCCTCATCAAGAGTCTCGTTTCCTTGAGTCTCCTGTCTATCTCGAATAACAAGTTGCATCCCTCCCCCGTTTGCACTTCTGCTAGTTAACAGGGGTGTTTCAACTCGTCTATAAACTTGCTTTGGGACCCCATCGCCTCCCTTACGCTTGTTTGAATTTTTCTTCACCGG
Organism: Triticum aestivum; assembly: GCF_018294505.1. NCBI lineage: Eukaryota > Viridiplantae > Streptophyta > Magnoliopsida > Poales > Poaceae > Triticum > Triticum aestivum. The sequence goes on along the minus strand of NC_057814.1, from coordinate 368,610,763 downwards.
AGAGTTAACTTCAGTCCCCTTCTCCTTTGCGGTACTCGACTGTGTTGTATTCTGTTTTGAAGCTTTGGCAGAAAACTGCTCCTTGTTCGAGCCCTCACTGGATGTAGCACGATTACGCTCTTCCGGCGGCCGGAGGCCCTTACTAAAGGGAAGATCCCCATTGGCGTCTCGTGCCCCTGGGGTCGGACATAGCAGATCAGAGTGACCTAACCGGCCACAAGCGAAGCAAAAGTGCGGGATATTTTCATACTGAATATCATATTGATCCGTGCTCCCCCGCCTTGCTGACTCAATAAAGATCCATCATGTCGTGGAATTGTCACGGCAGATGTCCTCGTGCAAGGACTTAGTCGTGGAGCCATCGCAGCTAGGAAGCTTAAAGGGGTTAAACGGGACAAGGGACACGAGGATTATACTGGTTCGACCCCTTACGGTGAAGGTAAAAGCCAACGTCCAGTTGAGGTGGTATTACTTAAGGTTTCGATGACCAGGGAGCTTAATCGCTATGCCTGGCTATCGATCTGTTGTCTCCCGTCCTGAACCGCCGCTGGGTCGTCCCTTTATATAGAGAGGTTGACGCCCCCGGTGGCTCTCAGAGTTCCGGCCGGCTTATAACAGTGTCCGGCTCGGACTCTTAGCTATTCTTGCCTTACACTACAAGTCTTGCCATAATGGTGGTTCATCACTACGGGCCTTAAGCCGCCTCCGGGTCTTAAGCCCATTACTGACCTGCCTTCCACAAACTTAGTACTGGGCTTCGCATGATGACCATTATAACGTAACCCGACCCCTCCTGGGCGGGTGACTCTAATGGTTATATCCTCAACATTAGGCCCCAGATTGATTTGAACCGGTTCACGTCAATCTTCAAAATCTTCCGGCTTCTGCTTGTGCGAAAGTTATAACCCGCCATGACGTCATCTTCCATTAAATTCATTTTTTTATTCTGTCATATCCCAACGGATCTTATCTTTAATGGCCATCCCGAAAATCGAGGCATTTCTGCGGCAAGATAATCACGTCTTCAGCCTCCTCGTTTCTCGTGCCCATTTACCAGCCGTCCCTTATAAATAGGCCCGGCCCATAAGCCTTCGTCACTCTTCTCCTCCATCGTCTTCCTCCTCTGACGCTCCAGAGCCCGAGCTCTGCCGCCACCGCCGCGCACCTCGTCTTCACCGACCAAGGCCGCTGCATGAACCTGTCTTGACCAGAAACCTGCGGCGCACCTCTGCTGCACATCAGCACCAGTAAGTCCTCGCAGTCCCGTACCTTAGATCCGCATTAGGGCTTGCGAGTTCTCTGTGTTCTTCGTAGTTCATCGCAATTTCTTCTCAGTTCCGCCACCGAGGTTCCTTTTGATCCAAAAATGGTACAGACTCCCTGCGGTAGTAGTTTCTCACTCATTTTTATGCTAGCAGATCCCTTTTGTCCGCAAAAAGACCTTGTTTAGAGCTTATGAACTTCCCTGTATCAGCTTCTTAGGTCTAGAAATTTTTCCCTTCTGGACGACCGTTTGATCCAAAATAATCCCTGCAATTTGTGAAACTTGTTTATGCAACACTTAGACAAAAACTGTATCTGTTAGCCATGGCGGCTCATGTCGCCGGCTTAAAGAAGCCATGCTTTGTGAAATTTCCGGCTTACTCATAATAGAGTTAAATAACTTAAATTGCTTATAATACCCACGGCGGCTTAAATAACCTGACACAATTAGTCATATATCATTAGGCCCCTTCATAAGCCGCCATCTTGAATACTGAACTGAAATCTTCCTTCGACTTAAATTTGAACCGGAAATTTTCTTTTGTCATAGGCTTCCGTCTTTCACAATGCCGCCCAAGGCTCCCAAGGCGCCCATTACGTGCAACTGGGTGCGATCCAACGTTACTGATAATACCTTAGATGACTTCGTGAAAACGGGTTACCTGCCTAAGAAGGAGGTCATGTCCTATCGTGCCCCTGACCCGTCCGAAGAAAGACCTCAACCAAGAGATGGAGAGGTTGTTATATTTGCTGATCACATGAGCCGGGGTTTTGCACCTCCCGGCTCAAAATTCTTCAGAGATGTTCTGCACTTTTTCGATCTGCGACCTCAAGACATTGGACCCATTTCCGTGTCGAATATTTGTAACTTCCAAGTGTTCTGTGAGGTGTACCTTGGAGAAGAGCCCAGCCTACTGCTCTTTAGGGAGCTGTTTTATCTGAACCGCCAGAACGAGTGTGCCAACGGACCTAGTTTGAAACTTGGCGGAATTTCAATCCAACGATGGAGAGATTGTCTTTTTCCTTATGCTGAGCCACCAAGCCACCCAAGAGATTGGAACCAGACATGGTTCTACTGCCAGGACACATCTCCGGCTAACGAGAACCCTCTGCCCGGCTTTCGCGCCCTGCGTCTGGAGTCAAATCACCCCCTGCCAGACAAATTATCTCAAGCTGAGCGTCAACCACTTATCCCCACCATCAACAAGATCAAAGCTCTTCTGGGAAATGGCCTTAACGGCGTTGATCTGGTCTGGGTCTGGATTGCTTGGCGGGTGATTCCTCTAAGCCGCCGCCCCGGCTTAATGTGTGATTACACGGGCCGGAAGGATGATCCTCTTCGGCACAGCCCCAACGACTTACCTGAGGACGTCGTTGATGACATGACCAAGTCCCTTCTAAACGAGAGCTTAGCAGATTGCGGGAGGACAGGCTTAAGTCCCTTCTGCAAAGCTAACCCGGCTCCGGCGGTAAGCTACTGATCTGAGCCCCTTACTTTCCATTTTAAAAAAATTCGTCTTAACTTCAAGAAACCTTTGTTGTATTTTTCAGGCTAATGATAAGTTCTGGAAGGTCAGGTATGACCATGAGGCTGCTAAAAAAGCCAGGAAGGTTAAAAAAGCCACCAGGAGAGCCGCTCCCCGCAAGAAGGGGAGTAAGCCTAGCGCCTCAGACCTGCTTCAGCTGGATGACACCTCCGAGTCAGAGGTAGCCCTTGATTCTTTAGGCTCTTCTTTTGTTTTTTTGTCTGTTTTTAACCACCTTATTGACACTGATTATCAGCAGGATGATACCGGAGCGAGTAACCCGGTGATTGAAGAGGTAACTATACTTTCCTCCGACTCGGAGCCCTTGCCAAGGCTGAAAGTCCGAAGAGTAACCCGGAAAGTAAGATTTTCACATCCTTTAGCTTATCAAGATCCTCAATTTCTTTTGAAGCGACATATTCATGAGAGCCGGAGGCAAACCCGTACCAACAAGGATGCAGACCTCTCCTCCGGCTTACCTGAAGCATCAAGGAAGCGCCGGACCGAGGTTATCTCCAACTTATATCCTTTTCATCCTTTGGCGGGCGTCACTCGTCAACCACTCAATTGTTCTGATTCAAACTATCAGGAAACTTCACCTTCCTCCGGGGACTCCATGCAATCTAACTTGCCAGCTTTCAAGACTGCACCCGGGTAATGATGATCAGCTTATGTTGTGCTTATCTTACTCATGTTTTTGCACTAACCTTTTGATTTTCAGTGCACAAGCAAAGCTCAGCAAGAGGGCAAAGAAAAGTAACCCGGTCGAAGAGCCGGTCTTGGCTGAACCCAACGCCTCTGCCTCTGAGCCGCCGTCTGCACCAGCTCCAGAAACCACCGCTCCAACTGAAGAACAAGCCATGGAGGGTTCTGATAACCCGGAGATTCCCAGCCCAGCTCAACCGGCCGATGACCCGGATGTGGTGATTACCCGGACCGAATTTGTTGAACCGGGAAGACCCACCGTGCTGGCTAAGTGCTCTGCTAAGGAGGAACTTCTGGAACGCCGCAGAGCCAGGCTGGACATTACCAACTATGCCAATCTGAGCATTGGAGATATTGTCATTGGTTATATTGGTCAAGTGCACAACAGCCGGGACTTGGAAATTGACATGGTGAAGCAGATACAACAAAAATCTGAGGTACAACTCTCTTGCTTACTCCATAGTCATCATTACCATGCTAGCCCCCAAGTCTATTACTTATGATAGAATATGTTGTAGACTTAATACCGGCTTACCTGGTAACACTCAAGGGCCGGCTTAAACAGCATAGTTCACCTGATTCTTTCCTTACTTTAACCAAGTAGTTGAGCAATTTGACACATTAGCCCCCAAGTGCCAAGTACCTTTGCCTGCAAAGTGCTTGGGACTTATTTTCATGAACCGGCACTGTAAATAAAGCTTCTCAGCCTACATAAGCCCCCAAGTGCCAAGTGTCTTTGTTTGCAAAGTGCTTGGGACTTTAATGTTGCATGATAATCACTCAAATTGTAACCTGAAATTTGTACAGGCTGCCTGCAAGAAACTTGAATTGGAAATCTCTGATCTGAAGAACCGTCTGAAGACTCAGGAAAATGAGACTCAGATGGCCAATGCCAAATTTGAGTTCAGTGTCTCTGCACAAGAAAAACTGAAGAAAAAATTTGAAACAGAAAGAAAAGCCTGGGCCGATGAGAAGACTGCCTTGCTCAGCCGGGCCGAACAAGCGGAGGCTGCTCTTACTGAAAGAACCGCCGAACTCTCCGGCTTAAAACGCCATGTATCGCAGATGGTCTCCGCAATCTTCGGTAAGCTACTCTGTAAGCTTCTAACAGGTTTACATCATGCATGTCTCATAAGTCCCACCATTGCCATCAGCTTACCTGACTTTGTTATGCAGGTCCCAGAAGTTCCAATCTCAATCAGAACGTGCTGACCAAGCTGAAGGCGGTTTACACCTTGGTGGAGCAACTCTACACCGGGTCACAGCGTGCCTTAGCCGTTGTGGCTCTGTCAAATGAGGTTCCCACTCATCTGGCGGACGTACTCAGGCGGCTTGTCGTACTTCCTCAACGCTTCCAAGAGCTGAGACGGGCTTCTGCAAGAGCCGGAGCTGTAGCTGCTCTGAGCCGGGCCAAGGCGTTTCTTCCGGAGCTAGACCTGGCCGACATCGCTCTTGGATACCCCAGCCTGAAGGAAGACGACACCCCCTTTGACCAGAAAGACTTCGCCACTTGTGTGAAGAGCGTGCGCCCGGTGGCCACCTTGATTGGGAATGACACGGACCTTACCAAGTATCAACCGGGCTATGACGCAGAAAATCAGAGGATCCCAACTCCACGCTATGAAGCAGTCAGACTGATCCCTCCGACTCGTAAGCATACCTTCGCCCCAGAAGTTGACCCGGCCGGGTTAATTGATGATGAGGCTCAATTCGAAGCTTTGAGTGGCATTGACTGGAAATCAACAACCTTCCAGGTCATGGAAACAGCCGGAGGAGCGGAGAGGGATGAGCCGGGAGCTTCAACCCAACAAGCACCTTGATTTCTTAGGCGGCTCATGGTTACGCCTTAAAAACAATGCCTCACCTTTTGGACTCGGGGAGTCCTGTAATAGAGTAGGACAAACACTTAATTTTATCATGCCATCGTGCACGTGTGCAGCCCTTAACTCCGTTGAAGCTGCTCTTTTATATTCCTCCGGGTTATGTTTGATTATTTACTTTCCTTAATCTTAAAGAGATGTCTTCAATTGTCCTGCATAGAAATACAAATCACAAGTCTCTAGGCGGCTTACCGCATGGAGAGCCATATTCTTTACATATAACCCGGAATATGAACCAAGGTCATAAAAGACCGGCTCTCAATCATATCTTCGAGATAACCATAATAGCACACCTGCAAGCCTTCAAGTATACTTCTGGTTCATGTAACCCAAATAATGAGGTTGAGAACTCAACTCCGGTTCACCAGCACCTATAATGCTTATTGTGTGCTATCAACATTATTAATCAAAGTTAAGCCGGTGGAGTAAGAACCACCCGTGCACACTTTTGATATGATCAAAAGAACTTGTTGCAAACCAAAAGATCAAAAACTTAGGGGCTTCTGATTCGAATACGACCAAAGAACCGTCCCAAAGGGGTTAAGCTAAGATTCGAATGCGATCATATAGCCCCCAATGGCTTTGGCATTGCCGATCAAGAGGGTACCGACAGCTATGTTCTCTTTGGTTCGAATACGACCTATGTTTGAACAGGAAGCCCCCAAATGACCTTGAGAGTTGTTTAACGACGCTGATTCGAATACGATCCACGTCGGTTCCCAAAGGGGGTTGAGCTATGATTCAAATATGATCAAGAAAAACTCCCCAATGAGCTCGGCAATTTGCCAATCAAGTGGGTATCGACAGCTATGTTCTCTTTGGTTCGAATACGACCTATGTTTGAACAAGAAGCCCCCAAGTGATCATATTGTTAACGGCTAGATTTGAATACGATCATAAGCTGGATCAACCTCCAAATGACCATGTAATGTAGTAATGGAAATAACAATAACACGTTTACCTTTGGAGGAAAAAAGGACAGAGGTCCTGCTTTATTATTTATCATAATATATACATGGCTATAGAAATATGTACATTATGGGAGCCGGTGGCTCAAGTGTAATAAGGCCGAAGCTGAGCTATGTTCCACGGCCGACGGGTCTCTTCCTCCGACTTACGTGAATCTTTGTGCTCCCGAACATCGATAAGGTAGTATGACCCGTTGTGCAAGTTCTTGCTGACCACAAAGGGCCCTTCCCAAGGCGGGGATAACTTGTGTGCATCTGTTTGATCTTGGATGAGCCGGAGCACCAGATCACCTTCCTGGAAGACCCTGGACTTAACCCGGCGGCTGTGATAGCGGCGCAGGTCTTGTTGGTAAATCGCCGAGCGAGCTGCTGCCACATCACGCTGTTCGTCCAACAAGTCAAGAGCATCTTGGCGCGCCCGCTCATTATCCGCCTCAACATAAGCCGCCACTCGAGGCGAGTCATGACGGATGTCGCTAGGGAGGACCGCCTCCGCTCCATAAACCATGAAGAAAGGCGTGTAACCCGTAGACCTGTTAGGAGTAGTATTGATGCTCCATAACACAGAGGGTAACTCCTCCACCCAACAACCCGGCGTCCGTTGCAAAGGGACCAAAAGCCGGGGCTTGATGCCCTTCAAAATTTCCTGATTGGCTCTCTCAGCTTGACCATTGGATTGAGGGTGAGCCACTGATGAAACATCAAGCCGAATATGCTCTCGTTGACAAAACTCCTCCATGGCGCCTTTAGACAGATTGGTACCATTGTCAGTTATAATGCTGTGTGGAAAACCAAAGCGAAATATCACCCTTTTCATGAACTGAACCGCTGTGGCTGCGTCACACTTACTAACTGGCTCTGCCTCAACCCACTTTGTGAACTTGTCGACTGCCACCAAGAGGTGGGTCTTCTTATCCTTGGTCCTTTTAAAAGGCCCAACCATATCAAGCCCCCAGACCGCAAATGGCCAAGTGATTGGAATCATCCTCAATTCTTGAGCCGGCACATGAGCCCGTCGCGAGAACCTCTGGCAACCGTCACATTTACTGACCAAGTCCTCTGCATCAGCATGAGCCGTCAGCCAATAAAAACCATGATGAAAAGCCTTGGCCACAAGGGATTTTGAGCTGGCATGATGGCCACAATCCCCCTCGTGAATCTCACGTAAAATTTCTTGACCTTCCTCAGGGGAAACACAACGCTGGAAAGTTCCAGTGACACTGCGACGATGCAGCTCGCCATTGATAATTATCATTGACTTAGACCGCCGGGTTATTTGTCTGGCCAAAGTTTCATCCTCAGGCAATTCCCCCCGGGTCATGTAAGCCAAGTATGGTACTGTCCAGTCTGGGGTAATGTGGAGAGCCGCCACCAACTGTGCCTCCGGGTCAGGAACAGCCAAGTCTTCCTCTGTAGGCAACTTAACAGAAGGGTTATGCAAAATGTCCAAGAAAGTATTAGGCGGCACCGGCTTTCGCTGAGAGCCCAGCCGGCTTAATGCATCAGCCGCCTCATTCTTCCTGCGATCGATGTGCTCTACTTGGTAACCCCGGCTCAAGCTCATCTCCTTAGCCATCCGAAGACCATGGAGCAAGGCCTCGTACTCAGCCGCATTGTTAGTACAGGGAAACATCAACCGTAGCACATAGCAAAACTTGTCACCTCGAGGGGAAGTTAATACAACTCCAGCCCCCGAGCCCTCCAATTGCCTAGACCCGTCGAAGTGAATAGTCCAGTATGTATTATCCGGTTTCTCTTCAGGCACCTGCAGCTCTGTCCAATCGTTGATGAAATCCACCAATGCTTGAGATTTGATAGCAGTGCGCGGCACGTATTTTAGACCATGAGGCCCAAGTTCTATAGCCCACTTAGCAACTCTTCCTGTGGCTTGTCTGTTTTGGATGATATCTCCTAGGGGAGCAGAACTAACCACAGTGATAGGGTGACCCTGGAAATAATGCTTAAGCTTCCGGCTTGCCATGAATACACCATAAACAAGCTTCTGCCAATGTGGATACCGCTGTTTGGACTCAATGAGTACTTCGCTGACGTAGTAAACCGGCCGCTGAACCGGATACTCCTTACCCTCTTCCTTACGCTCCACCACCACAGCCACACTGACGGCTCGTGTGTTAGCGGCCACATACAGCAATAAGGGCTCCTTGTCAACGGGAGCAGCAAAGACTGGTGGCTCAGCTAGCTGTCTTTTTAAATCCTCAAAAGCAGTATTAGCAGCATCATTCCAGATAAAGTCATCTGTTTTCTTCATCATCTGGTACAGTGGCATGGCCTTTTCGCCCAACCGGCTTATAAACCGGCTCAAAGCAGCGATGCGACCTGCCAGACGCTGGACATCGTTTATCCACGCCGGCTTAGCCAGAGAGGTGATTGCCTTGATCTTTTCCGGGTTAGCTTCAATACCTCTATGAGAAACCAGAAAACCCAAGAGCTTGCCTGCAGGAACGCCAAAAACACACTTGGTCGGGTTAAGCATCATCTTGTAGACCCGGAGATTATCAAAGGTCTCTTTCAGATCATCTATCAAGGTCTCCTTCTCCCTGGATTTAACCACGATATCATCCACACAGGCATGAACATTGCGCCCAATCTGGTTATGAAGACAATTATGCACGCAACGCTGGTAAGTCGCCTGTGCACTCTTGAGCCCAAAGGGCATAGACACATAACAGAAGGCTCCAAAGGGAGTGATGAACGCCGTCTTCTCCTGGTCCTTAACTGCCATTTTAATCTGATGGTATCCAGAATAAGCATCCAGAAAGCTTAAGCGCTCACAACCCGCCGTAGCATCAATAATTTGATCAATACGGGGGAGAGCAAAAGGATCAGCCGGACAAGCTTTGTTTAAATCCGTGTAGTCCACACACATCCGCCAGGTGCCGTTCTTCTTGAGCACGAGCACCGGATTAGCTAACCATTCTGGATGAAAAACTTCAACAATAAACCCGGCCGCCAAGAGCCGGGCTACATCCTCACCAATGGCTTTCCGCCTCTCCTCATTAAACCGCCAGAGGAATTGCCTGACCGGCTTAAATTTCGGATCAATATTGAGAGTGTGCTCAGCGAGTTCTCTAGGTACACCCGGCATGTCAGAAGGTTTCCATGCAAAGATGTCCCTGTTCTCACGGATGAACTCGATGAGCGCGCCTTCCTATTTCGGATCCAGATTGGCACTGATGCTGAACTGCTGAGATGAGTCACCTGGAACAAAATCAACAAGCTTAGTATCATCAGCTGATTTAAATTTCATTACCGGCTCATGCTCCGTGGTTGGCTTTTTCAAAGACGTCATATCTGCCGGGTCAACATTGTCCTTGTAAAACTTCAACTCCTCTGTTGCACAAACAGATTCCGCGTAAGCCGCGTCACCTTTCTCACACTCCAAGGCTATCTTTCGGCTGCCATGAACCATAATGGTCCCATTGTGACCCGGCATCTTGAGCTGCAAATATACGTAACACGGCCGTGCCATGAACTTGGCGTAAGCCGGCCGCCCAAATAAAGCATGGTACGGACTTCTTATCTTAACCACCTCAAAGGTTAGTTCTTCTGCCCTATAGTTGTACTCATCTCCAAAGGCCACTTCCAGCTCGATCTTACCGACCGGATATGCCGACTTACCGGGCACCACCCCATGGAAAACAGTATTGGACTGGCTGAGGTTCTTATCAGTTAATCCCATACGACGGAAGGTCTCATAATAGAGGATGTTGATGCTGCTGCCTCCGTCCATGAGCACCTTAGTGAATTTATACCCCCCAACCTGAGGAGCCACCACCAAGGCCAGGTGACCCAGATTATCAACCCGGGGAGGATGATCTTCCCTACTCCACACAATAGGCTGCTCAGACCATCTTAAATAGCGTGGAACCGCCGGCTCAACAGCATTCACAGCCCTTTTATGGAGCTTCTGCTCTCGCTTGCACAGACTGGTGGTAAACACATGATACTGTCCACCATTGAGCTGCTTTGGATTGGTCTGGTATCCCCCCTGCTGCTGCTGCTGATGACCCTGGCCGGACTGCTGATTAAAGCCCCCTTGAAAATTCTGAGAGTTGGAATTTGAGCCGCCGCCCGGGCCATGAAAGCCGCCGGCTCCTGAGCCGCCGCCTGGGCCATTGTTGCCATTGAAAGCATTGGAATTTTTAAAGGCCTTCATGATTGCGCAGTCCTTCCACAGATGAGTGGCCGGCTTTTCCCTAGAGCCATGCCTTGGACAAGGCTCATTCAACAACTGCTCAAGCGTCGGGCCTGACCCGCCGGCTCGGGGAGGTGGTCTCCCCTTACGCGAGAGGTTGTTACCCTGTGAATTGGCGTTGGCCACAAACTCCATACTACCATCAGCCTTACGCTTGTTGCCTCCCTGGCTCGCCGGGTTATGCTGAGGGCCCTTGCCATTGCCATTCCGTTTTCCCTTCCCTGTCCTTTCATCATCCGACGCGGGATCCTTGGTACTATCAGAGTCGGCGTACTTGACCAGAGCCGCCATCAGCGTACCCATATCATTGCAATCACGCTTGAGCCGCCCGAGCTTCATCTTCAGGGGCGCAAAGCGACAATTCTACTCCAACATTAAGACCGCAGAGCCGGCATCCATCTTATCAGATGAATGTATTATCTCTTTGACCCAGCGAACCCAATGGGTTGTAGACTCACCCTCCTGCTGCTTGCAGTTAGTCAAATTCACAATTGACATAGATTGCCTACATGTATCTTTGAAGTTTTGGATGAACCGGGCTTTTAGCTCCGCCCACGACCCGATAGAATTAGGCGGCAGTCCTTTCAACCAAGTGCGGGCAGTTCCATCCAACATCATGGTGAAGTACTTGGCCATTGCCGCTTCACTGACCTCCAGCAACTCCATAGCCATCTCGTAACTCTCGATCCATGCTCCGGGTTGTAAATCAACCATGTAGTTAGGCACCTTCCTAGGCCCTTTGAAATCCTTGGGCAGACATTCATTACGGAGAGCCGGCACCAGACAAGGAACACCTCCAGTCCTCGTAGGTATACCCGCGTCGATAGAAGCCGTCGGATAAGCCGGGAGTGGCTGGTAAGCCGTCAACTAAGGCGCCTGCTCCGCCTCTTGCCGTGCTCTGTCTTAGTCTACCGCGTTAAAGGCTCCATTATGAGCCGGGCCGGTGGCCAGGAGGCAAGTCACAGCGTCGGACATTGCTTCAGCCGGTCGCTGAGACCATGTGCCTGCTATAACTCGGGCTCCGGCCTGGACGAGGGGTTGAATGAATCCTGTCCCGGCTATAAGAATATGCCTCCTATTGCGCCAGAGCCGTCTGAAGAAGTTCTCTGACCCGGCGGGTTTCGACTGCCGTTGGAGAGTCGCCATCGATTGGGAGAGCCGCCAGTCGCGCCGCCACGGCGACCATGTTTTCCAACGGGTTGGCATAATGACCCGGTGGTATTGGCACGTACTGAGGCGGGGCAGTGTTCACCCGGGGAGGCCCCATCACTTGGGGCTGAATTGGCGTTCCAGCCCCGGGCGCCGTGATCTCTGGCGGGTTACTTGGCCCTGCACCAGGCGTGTTGAAGAGGTTTCGAGGATCGTAAACCGGAGGGAGTCGAGATTGAGCCTTTTGATGCCTCCTTCTCATGATCTCATTGGACGCGTTCTGATCCATCGTGAGCCGGAAAGACTGCGCTTGAATCAGCTGAGTCTGGCGTCGAGAGCCGCCCTCTCTGCAGCCATCCTGATCCCTTCCGCCGCCAGATCCTCCTTGGCTTTTGCTAGATCCAGCTTTAACTGTGCCACCTCCGCATCATGCTGAGCTTGATCTGCTGGGGCGACCGTAGCGGTTAACAGGGCCGTCATCTTGTCTGTGAGATCCATCAGCACCTGAGCCGGCGAGTGCACGGGGCCTCCTGCCCCAGTGGCGGAGTTTTGAACAGGTTGTGTGCCGGCCATGAAGATTCCAACCCGGCTCGGCGGCTCAAAGGGGTCCGGAATACTGTCGCCATCGGAACAACCCCTGAGTCTGCCATCTTGAAGTTGATATAACGAGTTTGTCTCATCCGTGGACGACTCGCCGTCAGAGCGGGCGGCCGTCTCATCGCCAGATCCAGATCCTTCAGAGAGTCCTCCATGGACGCATCCCACGAAAGCACGCTTCAAGGCAGGCAGAGCCCGGGCGGGTCGTGCACGCTGAGCCGTCTCGATGAGATCGGCGCAGAGGTCCGGCTCAGGGCCCGGCTCACCAATCTTGCCAATGAAGACATGGATTCCGCCGAAGGGGACCCGGTACCCGTACTCGATTGAGCCGGCGTCGGGGCCCCAGTTTGCATCGTCGATGTAGAGCTTGCCGCGGCGACTCTTGGTCATCCGGCCCACAGCGTATCCCTTGAGCCCTTCGAAGCTGCCCTTCAAGAACTCAAATCCACCGTGCGCTGGCCCCACGGTGGGCGCCAACTGTCGTGGAATTGTCACGGCAGATGTCCTCGTGCAAGGACTTAGTCGTGGAGCCATCGCAGCTAGGAAGCTTAAAGGGGTTAAACGGGACAAGGGACACGAGGATTATACCGGTTCGGCCCCTTACGGTGAAGGTAAAAGCCTACGTCCAGTTGAGGTGGTATTATTTAAGGTTTCGATGACCAGGGAGCTTAATCCTATGCCTGGCTATCGATCTGTTGTCTCTCATCCTAAACCGCCGCCGGGTCGTCCCTTTATATAGAGAGGTTGACGCCCCGGCGGCTCTCAGAGTTCCGGCCGGCTTATAACAGTGTCCGGCTCGGACTCTTAGCTATTCTTGCCTTACACTACAAGTCTTGCCATAACGGCGGTTCATCACTACGGGCCTTAAGCCGCCTCCGGGTCTTAAGCCCATTACTGACCCGCCTTTCACAAACTTAGTACTGGGCTTCGCGTGATGACCATTATAACGTAACCCGGCCCCTCCTGGGCGGGTGACTCTAATGGTTATATCCTCAACACATCGCCTCAAGAGTTTGGTGACATCCAGCGTGACCCTCGCCCTTAGGAACCCTCCCTCGTGATCAAACTTGATCGCTGAAGCTTGTTCGTCAATCTGCTTAGCAATTGCTTTACCCCAAACATCATCACGAAGGTTGAATGGTAAGTTAACAACTCTTACCCAGACTTGGAGTCGATTGAATTGGAGTTCAGACGGCCTCATGCATTCATCGAACTCTGATAATATAACAGCATGCTTGCTAACATGCCAAGGTGAACCATCCCACACGCGGTCATGATCCCGCTGAGTAGCAAATTCTGCCACAAACGTTTTGTACCAACAGATCTGAAAACTAGGCCTTTAGGTTCCCCCATGCTGGCCGAAGGGCATTGGAGATGGTCTGCATATGAAGAGTGTTGCGATGTAAAACCTTCCCCGCTAATGCCCACTTTGGTTTCTCGCTCTCGGCGCGATCGTCGATCACCAGAGGCGTGGCCTCTTCCTTAGAGATCTACAGTTTCCTGAGAGCTTCCGCCACTCGAGCTCTTACCGTTTGTGGTGACATGGAGCCGACATCCTTCTGCCCACCGTTCGTGGACGTGCAAGCCATCCTTTCCCGGCGGCGAAGATCACCCCGCCGATGAGATCAGTGTGCGCCGTCAAGGTTCCACGCGATAACCCTAATCGCCTCCAGGAGGTTTTCCGGGTTTTTCGCTAGAAAACGGAATAGACTAACTTTTGGTTTCATTCTACATTTTTTTGTATATTTGAACAATATTTTTCTAATACACATCTAATTTTTTTCCAATATAGATTAAATATTTTTGTAATACATGGTCAACATTTTTACTATATATATTTTAAACATTTTTCAAATGCTTGATTAACATTTTTCCTATATAAACTTCTATTTTTTTCAAATGTTTGATTAACATTTTTTAAATACAATATTAATATTTTTACAATACAATTGTAATATTTCTACAATACAATATTAATATGCACATTTACCATTTTCTCAAATGCTTGATTAACATTTTAAATATTAACAATTTTTTAACACATGGTCAATAGTTCATCTGAGTACATTTTCACCTGTTTTAAATGCTTGATTAACATTATTCAAATACTTGTTCAACATTTTTTCAAATTCTGGATTAACAATTTTATATACATGATCGAAATTCGCATTGCCAAATGCATGATTAACATTTTTAAAATAATCGTTCATAAATTTTTTCAAATTCTCGATTAACATTTTTATGTACATGATCCATTGTTTTTGTCATTTTTTAATATAGGGTCAAAATTTTTCCTATACACATTTTAAACTTTTCTAAATGCTCGATTAACATTTTCCAAACAATTTGGCAAATGGTTTATTAATATTTTAAAAACAAATCATCAAACTGTCATACATATATTTTTGTATCCGTGATAAACATTTTTTTATACACATTTAACATTTTTCAAATTCTTAGCCAATGTTTTTCAAATGTTTTATGAAGCTAGATTTTTGTATATATTTATTTAAAATATTTGGAATTATAAACAAAAGAAAAAGACAAAAAGATGAGGTTGTTGTTCCCGCGAGCCTGGGCCGGCCGAACTGGCACCACCCTGCCCACCGTCTGGCTTAATGCAAGACATAGGGCCGCCACATAACGAGCGATACGCAGCACCGCAAGATGATGCTTGGCATGCATTTCCTATTTGGCGCTGCAGGTGCCCGTTAATGTGTATTCTGTTAACGGGCGCCTGCAGCCACGTTCACTGGGCTCGGCCCATTTTATAATTCTTTTACTGTTTACACAGACGTAAAAACTGCGCAGGCAGATGGGATCGACCACTTCACAGCGAGGGTTACACACTAACCATCACGCCACAGTCCCGCTTGTGCAAATACACTTCTGTTCTTCCATTTATTTAGTTTTTAAGTTCGTTTTTTTATCCTTTTCTGTTCATTCTTTTTTGTTTTCTTTAATGCGCGAATTTTTCTCAACTTTCGTGAACTTTTTTTCTAAATTGATGAACTTCTTAAATTAGAATATATTTTAAAAAAGTTCATGAACTTTTTTTACAAATTTGATGATTTTTTTTCCAAATATGACGAACTTTTTTCAAAATCGATGAACTTTTTTTCCCAAATTTGATGAACTCTATTTTCAAAATTGATGAATTTTTTTCAAATTTGATAAAATTTCTTAGAAATTCGATGAACTTTTTTCGGAATCAATGAACTTTTTTCTAAATTCTATGAACTTTTTCATTAAAAAAATGACTGTTAAAAAAACGAATAGTTCAAGCATTGCATAATAAATAGCGCGGCTGTTATGGTTCTTAAAGGTTCGCGTTTCCTACAAATCAACAGAGTTCTGGGGGTGTGGTGGCTAGCTGAGAAAACCTGCTATTTACAGGCGCGAGTTTGAGTCCTTGTTCAGGCGTATTTTTGCGGTTTTTCTCGCGTGACATTAACTGCTTTCTTTCGTCCGTGGGCCGGCCTACTAGCGTTGCCAGTAGGCGCCGCCGGTTTGCTTCCACGGCGCCGAACGCGCCGATTAGGAGCTCCCAAGCGTGAAAACAACGTGGCTTCGCTGAAGCCTGCCCACCCGACGCTCCAGTTTGGGCCGACTAACGGTCAATCTGCTGGTTCTTCTCTTTTCTGTTTCTTTTTTTTCTGTCTTCCTTTTTTATTTATCTTTTGTTTTCTGTATTATGCAAAAATGTTCATCATATATTTACGGAAATGTTCACCCTATATTAATAAAATGTTCTACATATTTTAAAACATGTTCATTATGCATTTTAAAATTGTTCAACCTATATAAAATGTTGATTGTGTATTTAAATATTTGTTTAATGTATTATCACGAAAATGTTCAATGTATATTTTGTAATTGTTCATCATTTGGAATTTCAAAACTTCTATTCGTGTTTTCAATAATTGTTCACGTTAAAAAGTTTGTTCGAATTAAAAAAATCATGATTTTCAAACATTTTCAAAATAATTTAAGGATTTTTTTGATATTTTCTTCAAAGAAATGTTGAAAAATTGAAAACAAAAAAGGATCTACCAATTTACATAGTACTTTAACGATAGCATTGTAATTAAGCCGTACTCAGTGGCTGGCAATGTTGATATCTAGCGTGTAGTCTTGGGTTCAACTCCGTCGCTTGCAGGGTTTTTTTGGCTGACTTTTTCAATCCGACCCGTGGGAAAGGGACGACCCGTTTTGTGTGATGCTTCTGCGAAACCTCGCCTATTGGACGCCCGGGGGCGTGCAATAGGAGCTCTCCCCGTCTTCATTATCAGCAGTGCAAGAGCTATATATCGCTTATAGCGGGAAGGAAAGAAGCTCTTGTCTGAAGTGTGCGCAGTAGTGGGTCGGCCCACTAGCGCACCGTTAAAACAAGAGAAAAGGGAGAAAAGGAAGAAAGCTATGGATCCAACCATGGTCTCCTCGCTGTTAGCCAATGCGTCACTGCCAGGTTCGTCGGAGAATAGAAACTGTGAACTACTTAAAGGAAAAGAGCCATTTTTTCACTAGTTTTCCCCATTTATTACTATTTTCCAATTTCTTTGTTTTTCAACTGTTTTCTTCACAGAGTTTTCTTTTCTATCCATTTCTTTTTCTTTGTTTTTCTTTGGTTTTCAAGGTTTCTTACTTGGTTTTCACTACTTTGTTTCTTTCATTTCCATAGGTTTTGTTTGTTTCTTTCTCATTTACAATCAGTGTCTTTTTTAAGTACACATTTTTCATATACACGTTTATCATTTTTGAAATACATGATTAACATTTTTTGAAAATATGATGTCTACTATAGCCATACGTATTGTATAGATTTGGTATATATCTAATAATTTCTTATAATACATGTTTAACATTTTTCAGATACCAAAGGGCAGCCCGGTGTATGTAGCTCCCGCTTGGACATGGTCCGGGGAATGATCCGACCACTTTGGGTCTATTGTACCTAGCCTTTTCCTACATTTCTGTGAGAGACTGTTTCCAGAACTTGAACCCGTGACCTCATGGTCTCAAGGCAGCAGCTTTACCACTGCGCCAGGGCTTCCATATACCAGTTTAAAAAATTTGTACATGTCCAATATTTTATCTATACACATTTTAAACATTTGTCAAATGCGTGATTAACATTTTCAAATACAAAATTAATATTCTTTGAATACATGGTCAACAGTGTTTTATTCATTTTGAACATTTTCAAATGCTTGATTAACATTTCAAATACAAGATTAATATTTTTTTAATACATGGCCAATATTGTTTCTATACACATCTAAAAAGAATTAAATGCTTACTAACATTTTTTCAATATATGATCAATTTTTCATACACATTTGTATTTTTTCTATACATTTTTGTATGCATGAGAAACATTTTCCCTATATGCATTTTTTTATTTTTAAATGCTTGTGTAACATTTTTTCAAATGTTTATGTAAAGTTTTTTTTGCAATATATTTATTCAAAATATTTGAATTGTGAACAAAAGCAAAAAAAAGAAGGCCTCGACTGTTTGGGGATCCCGAGGTCTCTTCATGGGGTTCCCCAAACAGTCGAGACCTCTTCATGGGATCCCCAAACAGTCGAGGCCTCCTCATGGCCCGCGGCCCAGCAAGCCTCGCTTATGTACTAGCTCGCTTGCCTTTTTATTTTTATTTATTTCCTTTTTTCTCAATTATCCTTTTTTGTCCTGTGTTGTTCATCAAAAAAACTAATCATCGGTTTTTTAAAGTAAAAATGTTTGTGAGTTTAAAAACATCTCACAAATCTGAAATCTTTTCAGTAATTATATAAAGTGCGTGAATTTGAAAAAAGTTCACGAATTTGAGAAAATTGTACATGAATTTGAAGAAATTTTATGAACTGAAAACATAGTTCATGGATTTGAAAAAAGTTAAGGAATCTGAAAAAATCACCAATTTTACAAAGTGCGTGAATTTGGAAAAGTTCATGAAATTTGAATATAAGTTCACAAATTTCACAAAATTTCAACTTTTTGAAAATGTTCATGGCACTTAAAAAGGTTTAAGAAAATTGAAAAAAATTCATAGATTTAAAAGAATCAAGAATTGAAAAAATTCATTGATTTTGAAAAAATAATCATGAGTTTGAAAAGGTTCGCGAGTTTTGAAAACAAGTTTGTAAAAGTTAAAAACAATTTGTGGATTTGAAAAACATTCACGCATTTCAAAAAAATTAACGGATTCAAAAAAGAGTTAATGGATTTAACTAAATTCCACGAATTTGGAAAAGTTCTCGAATTTTAGAAAGGAAAGTAAAATGAAGAAGAAAAAGAAGTAAGTAAGCATTAATAGATAAGGTGCCCAGTTGGTCACTGCGGTTTGAAGTAAACCAAGTGGTGTGGAGTTCGCACACACCCATTTTTTGAAGGTTAACAGAAAGAAAGAAAAAGTAAATGGGCCAGGCCCAGGGCTAAGGAGGGGTGTGTCGGTTGGTGAAATAGCCTATAACCTCAGCGCTAAATAGAATTTGGTGTAACAGCCGCCCAACAAAGCCGCAGCGCCCCAGTCACCTAGACCCACCTACCTTTACCAAGCCCACCTAACCTAAACCCTAAAACATTGCCTAGCCCACCTAACACTCCCACTCTCACGTATGCTCTCCCAACCCCTATGTGACGCTCTTTCCGTCAAAATGACATTTGTTTCACACGCTGCATCCAACTGGCGGGCTTGTTGGGTCGTATATATTTTGTCTCGTGTTTTTATTTGCTCGTTTTTGTTTCACTGTTGGTTCGCTTTTTTCTGGCGGGATTGTTGGTTCGATGTTATCTGGTTCACCAGGGTTTTTCTTCGTTCGTTGTTTCTCACATATGAACTGTTGCACAAAAGCAACAAAATGTTTAAAAAGAATGAAGAGAGTGTTGAAATATTAATTTCAATAGAGAATTGTTCATATTTCTCTTTCCAATTATGTACAGCAGGAAACAAGCAAAAATTGCTCTATCTCAAAGAACTATACTGAAACTGTAAAACATAAGTTCGTGCGTAGAAAAAATAGGCTAGAGCACATTTTGATTTTCTGAGAGCTAGTACTAGTGTGTAAACATCTTTCCGGGGTCTTTTGCATTATAAAATTTCCTTCTCATTCTTGTGTAAACCTACAGAAACATTTGAATTGTAGTAAGAATCATAATTTGTTTCTTAGTACTGATAAAAGTATAGTTTTAAACTTCTGAACATTTTTGGAAATTCAGAAAAAAATCTTGGATTCAAAGAAAGTTTTTGGAATTCAAATATTATTCAAGACATTCAAAAAATGTTCTGGGAATCAAATTTTATTATAAAGATTCAAAAAATGTTCTTGCACTCACAATTCATTTTTTTATTCAAAAAAGTTCTTCGATTAAAAAACCTGAAATACGAAAATTGTTCTTGGAATTGAAATTATGTTATAAGATTCAAACAATTATTAAGGCATTCAAAAAAGATTCTACTATTCAAATTTTATTCTAAGATTTGAAAAAATGTTCTTGGATTCAAAAATCTTCAAGGATTCAAAAAAAATTCTTGATTCAAAAAAAGTTCCCGGAATTCAAAATTTGATCAAGACCTTCAAAAACAGTTCTGCGATTCAAATTTTCTTCTAAGATTAAAATAATGTTCTAAGTTTCAAGACATGTTCCCGGTATTCAATTTTTTTATAGAACTAAAATTATGTTCTAAGATTCGATAAACGTTCAAGACATTTTAAAACATAATTGGAGTTTAAATATTATTTGATACATTCAAAAAGCACTATAGGATCCCAAAAAATTCAAAGTTTCAAAAAAATGTTCTAAGATAAAGACCTTCAAAAACAGTTCTGCGATTCAAATTTTCTTCTAAGGTTAAAATAATGTTCTAAGGTTCAAGACATGTTCCCAGTATTCAATTTTTTTATAGAACTAAAATTATGTTCTAAGATTCGATAAACGTTCAAGACATTTTAAAACATAATTGGAGTTTAAATATTATTTGATACATTCAAAAAGCACTATAGGATCCCAAAAAATTCGAAGTTTCAAAAAATGTTCTAAGGTACAAATAATAGTCTTGGAATTCAGATATTGTTCTTGGAGTACAAGAAATGTTCTTGGAAATCAAAAATTGATCTTGGAATTCAAAAATTGTTCTTGGAATTTAAAAAATATTTGATACATTCAAAAAAGGATCTAGTATTCAAATTCTATTATAAAGTTCCAAAAATATTCTTGGATTGATAAAAAAATGATCTAAGATGCAAAAAATGTTCTTGAATTCAAAATACTATTCTTGGAATTAAAAAATGTTCAAGACATTCGAAAAAATGTTCTTGAAATTTTAAAATTATTCGTGACATTCAGAAAAGACTTTAGGATTCAAATTTTGTTCTAAGATTCGAAAAATGATCTTGGATTGAAATAATGTTCTATTCAAGCTTAATTCATTTTGGGTCGAATATTGTACCGAAAGACAGTAAACAAAATAGAGGTGTAGCTCTTGTGCTCACAAGAAAATCAAACACCCCTTCTTCTATTGCAACTTTGCACATTCTACATAGTCAGTCGTCCAAATAATGTCTAATTTGTATCCCCTACAATTGTGGCCAATATATATGGTCACTCGCTTGATGGAATAGCAAATAGGCTTAGCATACTAATATGGGTTGGAGCATCTACCTTATTATGGGCCGCTTTTGAGTATGTAAAAATGATTTTGTATTTGATAGTAAAGCATCTTCTTCTATGTATGTTATATATCGTTGTACACATTGATTTCGTTTGTGGCCTACACTACCGACCGTTGTTTAAGACGGTGTATATATGATTGGAGTGGGTGACGAGAAAGGTTTTACCCAATATGTGTGCCAACATAACCTCTGAATCGGCCGAACACCTCCTTCGATATAGGCATACACTGGTACAACGAGGTGCTATAAAATGGTTTTTAACCCCTTTCCGCGATGGCATTTGGAACCGTCGCCTAGTGAGTGACTGCGATAGGGGGGGTCCTTCCCACATGACCCAGAAACCGTCGGGGATATGCCCTGCTGGCACACACGCTCGGCAAAATAAGGTCGTGTGCGACCGACGAGCGATCAAATACGGTTATACGTATAGTAGTGCTAAAAAATACAATTATACATGCAAAATTGTTTCCGGTCGTAAGCACATCCCACACAGTCAGTCCCCGCTTCCGTTCATATGTACATTCCACACAGTCAATTTAAGGAATACGTTTCCGTTAGTATGTACATCACACACGGTGCGTGGAAGAAACTGTGTGGCAAAGACTGTCCATCACACACATTTTTTATGTGGTAATCGTTTGCGCAAGGTGGCCTAATGCAAACAGTTTTTAAGAGGATGTCGTGTGTGATTGTTCATTGATCTAACACGGTTTTTTCCTAGAAACTGTGTGCGTTGTCTGAGGTCATCACCCACGGTGTTTTCTCAATAACCGTTTGCAATAGAAAAACCCAATTAGCAGGCTAATTGTCCTATTATTAATAATTTATTTATTAATCTAATTGACATTTCATATTAAGCACACAAATATATTTCATTTCCATATTAAGGAAGCAGGATTTCATAATTGAAATACATCAGAGTATAATATCATATACTTTCAGCACTCAACTACCCCATTACACAACTGCACCAGCACTAAGTTTCACATGCAACATCTACAACATTTCGAAATTAGCATCATAGACGGAACATAGACAGGTGAATTTCATCTGGAAAATTGCTGAAGCGGAAGGCGAATATTGAGCCTTCATTGATGTTGAAGGTCTTTGCAAACTTTAGGTCAGTGCCTGTGGATGATTGACTATCCATGTTTTGTCCTCTTCAGGAACACTTCAATATTGAACCGTGGGTGTTGTATGAAAACCTTCCTCGCCTCCTGACCATACAGGTGGTTTGAGAGGTAGTCATCAGTGAACTGCTTCGGAAAGGCCTGAAAATAAGGATATGCATAAATATCTTCTCCAGATTTGAAATGGCGCAAAGGAATTAAAAAGACAAGGTATAATAGTTAGTACCATCCCATAGTGAACAAATGTCTTCTTCATTGCGCAGACAAAGATCTTGTTGTTTTTTGTCGCTAATTTCTTTATCGTAACAATCTTTCTGGGTGTCTTGACTTGACTGATATTAATGGACAACTCATTTCCACATATGCAAAAAGGGTCAAACAGTGGGTCAAAACCTCTGACAGCAGGACCTACATGTGCAAGACCAAATTGTTAAAAACCTAATATTTAAAAATAATAAGTGGAAAGGTGTGTTATTAACAATAGGCCTAATATTTAAAAGCAAGCAAACATAGTCATTCAAACTTGTATTGTGCGGGTCTAAGTACGCTAGTTATTGGCCCTGTTTGGATCCATGGGTTAGAGTTAGTTTGAGTTAGTTTGGACTCAAATAGCCCTAAAGTATCCAAACATGAGGGCTAGTTTGAGCTAGTTGCGTCAAACCCATCCAAAACAACTATCCCACCCAAGTGGTGCTGATTGGGGCTAGTTCTCCTAGTGCATTTATTGTCAATCTAACATTGTCATCCAAACATCTCTTTGACTAGAGTTAGTTCAGGGTTAGTCATTGTTGAGTATCATTGTTATTTAGGAAACGCAGGATAGCGTAGGATTTATTCTACCTTGACTTGCACTCTAAGATGACCATGTACTCCTATATATATGCCCACGAGGCTCAAGCAATACAATCAACTATTCCACCAATCTCTCTCTCTCTCTTTCTCCCTTTTAACTATCATGAGCTAGAAACTAACTCTAACCTCTAGCTAAGTTAGAGTATCAAAACAGTTCCATTGTTAAATCAAATGGAAAGGCGTGTTCAATACTCCCGCCAGTCCTTTTTACTCTGCATATAAGAATTGTCTGAAGTCAAACTTCATAAAGTTTGACCTTATTTATATGAAAAAATATCAACATCTAGCATGCTAAAGTTATACAATATAAAAATTGAAGTCATGACACATGTACTGATATTTATTTCATATTGTGAATGTTGGTATTTTGTTCTATAAAGTTGGTCAAACTTTAAGAGGCCCGACTTTAGACAAATCTTATATGCGAACTAAAAAGATTCGGAGGGAGTACAACATGCTTAACAGCAACCAAATATAGTCATTCATAGAGCTATTGTTAAATTTGGTATTGATGAAATTGAACTGCACAGTTCATACTAGCACATATAGAACATCACACTGTTAATAGCTGAAATAAACAAGGCATACTACAAACAACCAAAGATGGCAATTGAAACTGGACATATGCTAACTACAAAGTACCGAACAACCATAAACCGTAGAAATAAACAAGGCATAATGCAAACAACCTAATATAGCAATAAATACTGGACATGTTCTCACTACAAAAGGGGTTCGAGAAAACAAATCATGGGTTTCCTCACTTGTCACAGATTGGCTCCCTCCTCGTGGTCGCTGTTGATGAGGTCTGACTTGCCAGCTGAGGATCCCAGACCAGCGTGCATAATGTGTCCTTCAGAAATGACAAAAGGGGCTCCATGGCGATGAAGGATGGCAAATTGTTCATAACGAGCTGCAGGAGATCAGCGGCAGGGCCATTGATGATATCGACGGCTGTTGAACCCGAAGAGTTGGAGGTGGGCAACTTAACCTGTGACATAACCCGCGTCAAGCCGTCGGTGTCGACGACCTCGATGTCGTAGCCGGCGTCCGCGACATGCCAGAATACTCTAGCCTGCTGATTGAAAGGCTTAATCCAGGTCCAGTCATCGTCGTCAGCTTCCTCGGCGGCCACCTCGCCGACGTCGGGCGAAGAGGCCGCGGTAAAGCTCTTTTGGGCCATCCACTCCTCGAGCTCCCCGGGAAGCGTAGCCGGGCTTAGGCTGCGAGGCTCTGGAGTGGGGGAGGGGTGGGGATGGGGATCTCTGGGAAAGGGGGCGTTTCGTAGGCGTCATCTAAGAAACTCAGGGCGGTGAGGGTATGTATATCGGTGGGTAAACTGCACGGGCAGACCGGCAGAGGTTGACGATGGAGGCGGCGCGGCGGCGGCGTCGGCGAGCTAGCTAGGTTTGGAGCAAGGGAGGGGTGGTGTGTATGTGTGTGAGCGGGGCATTTGGGGTGTGTGTGTGTGGAGGGGTCCAAGGTGGTGTTTGAGGAAATGCCGCGGGTACTAAATTTTTTACTAGGTGGGGCTAAAATGGAGGGGCTACCAAAAATTTGGATCAAGGGATTGAAGCAGAGCGAGGCGGGAGTAAAATGTCAGGGCTACTGGAAAATTGGATTTACTGATTGAAGCAGAGCGGGAGTAACAGACATCGCACACGGTCTAGACATACTAATCGTGTGCTATCAAACAGAAAAACCATCTACGCGGACGCGGGTAGATATTTTCGAGATTGCGAGGGAGTAGATATTTTCAAGAGGGGGAGGGAAGCCTCGTGGAGCCCAATCTATTGTGATCATGTGGGTGACAGGGGCAGGGGCACGGCACACGGGTAGTCATAGGGAACCATGTCTGTTTCATACCCGACCGCAGACGGTTGCTGCGTCCGACTCGTCTGCTGTTTATAATTTTGGCCAAAAAACGCGGGAAAGGGTCAGAACACGAACACACTTGCATGTGAACCAAATATATGTATGAAAAGGGTGGTTTGATGTTCAAATACCCAATGCACAACTTTGATGTGGCACCTGTCGCACAAAGCGCACATTATT
Source organism: Triticum aestivum (assembly GCF_018294505.1). Lineage (NCBI taxonomy): Eukaryota > Viridiplantae > Streptophyta > Magnoliopsida > Poales > Poaceae > Triticum > Triticum aestivum. The sequence continues at coordinate 368,585,747 of NC_057814.1, read as the reverse complement.
ATTGGTGCCCCCCAACACACACACTTCATATTGGCCCCCCACGTCCTTCTTGGTGAGCTCCTCCGGGTGCACTCGGGTGGGGTCATTCGGGTCCTCATACAGCCACATGGGGCGGGCCCTGTCCTGCAGTGGCTGGATCCGCCGAGTGAGAAAAGTGTCCAACAGATGCATGTCGTTCACGTCGGCGTTCACGACTCCGACCAGGGTGGTGGCCAAGATGACGACCTCCGTCTTCTCCTCCTTCTCCACAGAAAGGGACTCGGGGGCCCTCACCCTCTCCGTCGAGTATGATGGGAGGCCCGACTGGTTGTTGGCGCTGGGAACGTCCCTGCAGTAAAACCATATCCCCTGCCACCCCTTGACGGAATCAAGGAAGCTCATCTTTGGGAAGGCACCGCCTTCATGGACTCGGATTCCCAAACACCCACACAGCTAGGTGACATGGGAGTTCTCACCGGTCGGCGAGTCCTTCTTGACGGTCATCGACCGACAAGTGAAGATGTGCTTGAAGAGCCCCCAATGTAGGTGGCAGCCAAGAAAGTTCTCGCAGCGGGAGATGAAGGCCGAGAGATAGGTGACGGAATTTGGAGGGAGATGGTGGAGCTGCGCGCCGAAGTAGTCGAGAAACGCCCAGAAGAAGGGATGGGGCGGCATAAAAAACACCTCTCGATGTGAGAGACTAGTAGAACGCGCTCGTCCCCCTGCGGCGCTGGCTCAACCTCCCCCGCGTTCGGACGACGCCATCTGTCCTTTGGGATGAGCCCCTCTACTGCGAGCTCCTCCAGTCGCCTGGCCATGACGTGTGAAGAGATCCAATCCCTTGATGCACCCCCGGCCGCCGCGCCGGAGCTGGAGGAGGTGGCTTTTCCGGCCTTCTCCGCCTTTGCTGTCGCGTCTCTCGCCATCATGGTGGAGATTTTTGGCACTTGGGTGGAGGTGAGAAGCGGAGAAGACGGAGGAGAGAAAGGGGATCTGGTGGCCCGACCGCTATCTCCCGAATCCTTTATACCTCTGACAGAATCCCGCACCGGATCTTGCTCCATTGATCTCCGGATCGACGGTGCACGTAGTGAAGCGGTACACAGCGAAACCGTAGCACATGGACGATTTGACGCGCGAAAATCAAACAAGCTTACCAGCAGATCCATGAGATATTTTTTACATCAAAGTACTCTTTATTGCAAGGTGATCACAATAGTATCTTTTACAAGAGTATCAACAATCTCTATGGGTGGATCTTCCATCCACCCCCCACACCTTACTTCTAGCTAGTTTGGCTAAATCATGGGCGGCACAATTAGTCTCTCTAGGAGCATGCTGATACGTCTCCGACATATCTAGAATTTATGAAGTATTCATTCCATGTTTACAATAATTCTATATGGTTTTGATGCATTTAGTTCCCAATGCTTGTTGTTTTCTGCATGTTTTGGGTTTTCCATAAAATGTATACCAAACGTCCAAATGTGATGAAACTTTTTGACGATTTTCTAGAAGGAAAGAGACCCACGAAGCTTCGGAGGAGCACCAGAAGACTCATAACAGCCTCACAAGCAGGGGGTGCAGCAACACCCTAGGCACACCTTTCCCCCTTGTGGACCCCCTATGGCACCTCCTGGCGTGATCCCAATGCTAAAAATTCCTATAAATACATAAACCCCCAAAAGTTTACCTAGATGAGTTTTTCCACTGCCGCGAGCCTCTGTTCTGAAGTGATCTCATTTGGAGCTGCATTCCGGCACCCTACCGGAGGGGGGCAGCCATCACCGGAGGCCATCTTCATCATGCTCGTTGCCTCCATGACGAGGAGGGAGTAGTTCAGCCCCGGAGCTGAGGGTATGTACCAGTAGCTATGTGTTTGATCTCTCTCTCTCTCTCTCTCGTTCTTGATTTGGCATGATCTTGATGCGCCATGAGCCTTGTTGATATAGTTGGATCATATGGTGTTCTTCCCTCTCTATCTTTGTTGTGATGAATTGAGTCTTGCTCTTTGAAGTTCCGTATGTTGGATTGAATACTTTGGATTTGAGATCACTTGATGTATGTATTGCATGTGGATACCCTTGGTGACAATGGGGTATTCTATTGAGCCACTTGATATATGAATCAACTTACGGATTCTCATGGTTACATTGAGGTAATCTAGGCATAGAGGCTCATACACATTTGATACGTCTCCAACGTATCTATAATTTTTTATTGTTCCATGCTGTTATATTATCAATCTTGGATGTTTTGTAATCATTTTATATCATTTTTGGGTACTAACCTATTGACATAGTGCCAAGTGCCAGTTGCTGTTTTCTGCATGTTTTTTACATCGCAGGAAATCAATATCAGACGGAGTCCAAATGCAACGAAACTTCGCGGAGATTTTTCTTGGACTAGAAGGAACATAATGGGCCCTGACTGCGCCTGGGGGTGCTCGGAGGAGAGCACAACCCACCACTGCGCACCAGGAGGCCCAGGCGCGCCCTAGTAGGTTGTACCCACCTCGGGTGCCCCCCGGACAACCTCTTTGCTCTATAAACACCCCAATATTCCCAAAACCCTAGGGGAGTCGACGAAATATTCATCCAGCCGCCGCAGAGTCCAGAACCACCAGATCCAATCTAGACACCATCTCGGATGGGGTTCACCACCTCCATTGGTGCCTCTCCGATGATGCGTGAGTAGTTCTTTGTAGATCTTCGAGTCCGTAGTTAGTAGCTAGATGGTTTCCTCTCTCTAGCTGATTTCTCAATACAATGGTATCTTGGAGATCCATATGATGTAACTCTTTTTGCGGTGTGTTTGTTGGGATCAATGAACTTTGAGTTTATGATCATATCTATCTTTTTATATCCATGAAAGTTATTTGAGTTTCTTTGATCTCTTATATGCATGATTTCTTATAGCCTCATATTTCTTTTCCGATATTTGGGTTTTGTTTGGCCACTTGATCTATTTATCTTGCAATGGGAAGAGGTGCTTTGTAGTGGGTTCGATCTTACGGTGCTTGATCCCAATGACAGAAGGGGAACCGCCACGTATGTATCGTTGCTACTAAGGATAAAATGATGGGGTCTATCTCTACATAGATAGATCTATTCTTATTGCATTATTCCATTTCTCCATGAACTTAATGCACTAGATGCATGCTGGATAGCGGTTGATGTGTGGAGTAATAGTAGTAGATGCAGGCAGGAGTCGGTCTACTAATCTTGGACGTGATGCCTATGTAATGATCATTGCCTGGATATCGTCATGATTATTTGAAGTTCTATCAATTACCCAACAGTAATTTGTTCACCCACCATTTGCTATTTTTCTCGAGAGAAGCCACTAGTGAAACCTATGGCCCCCGGGTCTCTTTCTCATATATTTGCCTTTGCGATCTACTTTTCCTTTGCATTTATTTTCAGATCTATTAAACGAAAAATACAAAAATAGCTTGCTGAAATTTATTCTTATTTATTTTGTTTGGCGTTCGATCTATGAATCTACTACAATTTTATCTCACGTCCGTTTGCCTATCTTGAGGCGCCGTACCCGGAAGGGATTGACAACCCCTTTAACACGTCGGGTTTCGAGGATTTGTTATCTGTGTGCAGGGGTTGTTTATGTTGTGTTGCTTGGTTCTCCTACTGGTTCGATAACCTTGGTTTCATATCTGAGGGAAATACCTACCACCGCTATGCTGTATCATCCCTTCCTCTTTGGGGAAATACCAACGTAGCTTCAAGCGACATCAAAAGGAATTTCTGGCACCGTTTCCGGGGAGGATCTTCAACATACACCAGGTTCCTAATCACAAATCTCATCTCCTCGCAATTTACATTATTTTCCATTTGCCTCTCGTTTTCCTCTCCCCCACTTCACAAAAATTTGCCTTTTTATTCGCCTTATTTTTCTTTCGCCTTTTTATCGTTCGATCTCTTGTTTGCTATCTTTGCTTGTGTTGCCATGTGTCTTCTATTTGCTTGCATCTTCGCTTGCTAAAAATCTATTGATATGGATCCTCATCCACTTGCTAATCTTTTCAAAAGATCCAATTATGATGAACCAATTGCTAGTGATTTGAGTGCACTAGATTATCTTTATGAAGTTTTGCTTGAGATTCGAATCTAAAAATTGTGATGAAGAAATTTATGAAGTGATTCATGATAGCTCCTTGAATAAAAAGCATGATTGCAATGATTTTACTATAAATTCTATTAATGTCAATTGTGCTAATAATATGCAAAACCCCAAGCTTGGGGATGCTAATTTTGATATGTCCGATACTTATTGCAATGACCATGATTGGGGTGATGATGCTTCTTATGATCTTGAAAATTTATTTATGCCTCATGATGAATATGATATTGATAATAATTTTTTCAATAGTATTGAAAGTCGGTTTGGAAGAGTGTCAACTTTAGGTAAAAATAATCCCACACATTTGGAGAGTATTCAATCTTATGAATTTTTTGATGAAAGTGGGTTTGGAGAGTTCATGACTTTAGTTGATGTTAATCCCACTATCTTGGAAGATTATAAAACTTTTATGCATGTGGATCATGAAGAGAAAATTTTATATGATAGCTATATTGCTGAGTTTGATTATGATCCTACATGTAATTATTTTGAGAGAGGGAAATATGGTTGTAGAAATTTTCATGTTACTAAATTACCTATCGTCATGTTGAGATTGCTATTGTTTATTTCTCCTTCCTTGCATATGCTAGTTTTTGCTTGCCTCGATAATTTGTTTTCTTACAAAATGCCTATGCATAGGAAGTATGTTAGGCTTAAACTTGTTTTTCACATGCTACATGATTCTCTCTTCATGTTTCAATTGCCATCTTTCATGTGAGCATCATTAAAATTACCAATGCCTAGCTAAGGGCGTGAAACAATAGCGCTTGTTGGGAGGCAACCCAATGAATAAATTTTATTATTGCTTTTTGCTTTCTGTTCTTGAGTGTTTTCACAATTATGATACTGTTATGATTATGTTTTTTGTGTTTTAATTAGTGTTTGTGCCAAGTAAAGCCTTTAGGATCTTCTTGGGTGATAGTTGTTTGATCTTGCTGAAAAACAGAACTTTTGCGCTCACGAAAACAATTCTCATTTTTAACCAGAGCGTGATAAAATGCCAATTATTTTTGCAGAAGATTAATATACAAATTTCTCAGGTCTTCCTATTTTTTCAGAATTTTTGGAGTTCCAGAAGTTTTCAAAATAGTCATATTACTACAAACTGTTCTGTTTTGACAGATTCTGTTTTCTTTGCGTTGTGTGCTTATTTTGATGGCTCTATGGTTATCTTTGATGAGTTTTTGCCATATAAAAGTTGGAATACAGTAGATATAATGCAAAAACAAAATATGAATTGGTTTGGTACAGTACTTATAGTAGTGATTTGCTTTCTTTTACTAACGGATCTCACGAAGGTTTTGTTGAGTTTTGTGTGATTGAAGTTTTCAAGTTTTGGGTTATCTTACGATGGATGAAGGAATAAGGAGTAGAAGATCCTAAGCTTGGGGATGCCCCGGCATCCGAAGCTATTATCCAAAAATGAACAACCAACTAAGCTTGGGGATGCCCCCGAGTGGCATCCCCTCTTTCTTCTAACGACCATCGGTATTTTACTCGAAGCTATATTTTTATTCGTCACATACTATTTTGTTTTGCTTGGAGAGTCTTGTATGATATGAGTCTTTGCTTGTTTTATTTTGTATTTTAAGTCTTGATCCCTTGCTGGACACACCTATTTGGGAGAGCCAAAATTATGTCATGACTTTTTAGAATTGCTCTCTATGCTTCACTTAAATTTTTATGAGCTATGGACTTGCTCTAGTGCTTCACTTATATCTTTTTTAGCACGGTGTGCTTTAGTATTTTTGAATAAATGCTCTCTTGCTTCACTTAGATTTATTTGAGAGTTAGTAAAAATTTCAAGAAATTCTCTCTTGCTTCACTTAAATTAATTTGAGAGAAAGAAAGAAATATTATGCTCATGATCTTCACTTATGTTTGTTTGAGCTTATGAAAAGCAACACATGAAAATTAGTCCCAAAGTGATAGATATCCATGAAGGATATAATAAAAACTTTCATGAAGATCATTGGACAAAATAAACTTGATTCTTAGTAATAGTTTTGAGATATGATTATGTGATATATGAGTTATGTTGATGAGTAATTATGCTTTAGTAAGAATATTGGTGTTAAGGTTTGTGATTCCCTATGCAAGCACGAAATTCAATAGTCATGAAATGAAATTATAACCTACTTGTGGTGCATTATTCGGTGTTAATTATGCTTAATGCTTGCTTATGCGATTATCCATTTCTTGGTTGGTCGCTTCTCAATCTTTTGCTAGCCTTCATTTTGCACTAAGTATGATCTCTACTTGTGCATCCAAAATCCTTTAAACCAGTATTGCCACATGAGTCCACTATATCTACCTATATGCGGTATTATTTTGCCGTTCTAAGCAAATTTGCATGTGCGATCTCTAATTTTCAAAATAAACTTCTGTTTTGTGTGTTCGTTTCGCTCGCGGAGCGGTGAGGGGTGGCTAATATTTTCCATGCTAGATGTGTTATTCTCACGATGAATGTTTATTCACTTGTCATTGCACGAGAGTAAGGCAAAGGTATTAGGGATGCCCAGTCCCGAAATGAAAAAATGAATTTACTTTATGTTGTCAAATAATAAATTCCTTGGAAAGTGTTGGTATGGAGAGCAACCGTGGATACGGCTAGCCATGGAAAGTGAAAGTATGGTTGAAAAAGGAATAAACTTTATTTTCTGTTTGGGAACCGCCTATAATATATCTAGCATGGAAAGTGTTGGGAACTCTAAGTCGTTTTCGTTGGTGGGATGAGACCTTCCAAAATGTTTTTATCTCTAAGTTTTTCGCTTTGAGCTCTGGCACCTCTACAAATCCCTACTTCCCTCTGCGAAGGGCCTTTCTTTTACTTTATGCATTTTTTATTTTTGAATTTGAGTCTTCATCTTCTCTTACAAAAGCACCAACTAGGAGGCAATATGATCATACTTGAGTATTGGGTGTAGCTAATATGCGAGTGTGTTTCATTAATGGATCAATGGTTGAGCATGATGGGCTAGGGATAACTTATTTTAGCGTTGATATTTTGAAAGACATAGTTGCTTGTTGGTATGCTTGAGTATTTAAATTATCATGTCAAAACTAGACTATTGCTTTGAATCACATAAAAGTCCAAATGTCCATGCAATAAAGAAAAGAATATGATATGACATGTTAGGCAGCATTCCACATCAAAAATTCTGTTTTTATCACTTACCTACTCGAGGACGAGTAGGAGTTAAGCTTGGGGATGCTGATACGTCTCCAACGTATCTATAATTTTTTATTGTTCCATGCTGTTATATTATCAATCTTGGATCTTTTATAATCATTTTATAGTCATTTTATATCATTTTTTGGTACTAACCTATTGACATAGTGCCAAGTGCCAGTTGTTGTTTTCTGCATGTTTTTTAAATCCGCAGGAAATCAATATCAGACGGAGTCCAAATGCAACAGAACTTCGCGGAGCTTTTTTTGGACCAGAAGGAACATAATGGGCCCTGGCTGCGCCTGGGGGGTTCTCCGAGGAGAGCACAACCCACCAGGCCGCGCCAGGAGGCCCAGGCGCGCCCTGGTGGGTTGTGCCCACCTCGGGTGCCCCCCGGACCGCCTCTTTGCTCTATAAATACCCCAATATTCTCAAACCCTAGGGGAGTCGACGAAATATTCATCCAGCCGCCGCAGAGTCCAGAACCACCAGATCCAATCTAGACACCATCTCGGATGGGGTTCACCACCTCCATTGGTGCCTCTTCGATGATGCGTGAGTAGTTATTTGTAGACCTTCGAGTTCGTAGGTAGTAGCTAGATGGCTTTGTCTCTCTCGCTGAATTCTCAATACAATGGTCTCTTGGAGATCCATATGATGTAACTCTTTTTGCGGTGTGTTTGTTGGGATCGATGAACTTTGAGTTTATGATCAGATCTATCTTTTTATATCCATGAAAGTTATTTGAGTTTTTTTCATCTCTTATGTGCATGATTGCTTATAGCCTCGTATTTATTCTCCGATATTTGGGTTTTGTTTTGCCAACTTGATCTATTTATCTTGCAATGGGAAGAGGTGCTTTGCAGTGGGTTCGATCTTACGGTGCTTGCCCAGTGACAGAAGGGGAACCGACACGTATGTATCGTTGCTACTACGGATAAAACGATGGGGTCTATCTCTACATAGATAGATCTTGTCTACATCATGTCATCGTTCTTATTGCATTACTCCGTTTCTCCATGAACTTAATACACTAGATGCATGCTGGATAGCGGTCAATGTGTGGAGTAATAGTAGTAGATGCAGGCAGGAGTCGGTCTACTAATCTTGGATGTGATGCCTATGTAATTATCATTGCCTAGATATCGTCATGATTATTTGAAGTTCTATCAATTGCCCAACAGTAATTTGTTCACCCACCGTTTGCTATTTTTCTCGAGAGAAGCCACTAGTGAAACCTACGGCCCCTGGGTCTCTTTCTCATATATTTGCCTTTGCGATCTACTTTTCCTTTGCATTTATTTTCAGATCTATTAAACCAAAAATACAAAAATACCTTGCTGCAATTTATTCTTATTTATTTTGTTTGGCATTCGATCTATGAATCTACTACAATTTTATCTCACGTCCGTTTGCCTATCTTGAGGCGCCGTACCCGGAAGGGATTGACAACCCCTTTAACACGTCGGGTTGCGAGGATTTGTTATCTGTGTGCAGGGGCTGTTTACGTTGTGTTGCTTGGTTCTCCTACTGGTTTGATAACCTTGGTTTCATATCTAATGGAAATACCTACCGCCGCTGTGCTGCATCATCCCTTCCTCTTTGGGGAAATACTGACGTAGCTTCAAGCGACATCAACGTTTTCATCCTACTTTCTTCGATAGGAAATATGGGGTGATTATTTATTGCACATTGAGGGATTTTTATATGATTCAATTATGCTAGCACTATAGAGAGATTGCACTACTGAAAGTATGAACCCTAGGCCTTGTTTCTAAGCATTGATATACCATTTTCCTTGTTGTTTGCTACTTGTTACCTTGCTATTCTTAATTGTTTAAATTATAAAAACCTATTTCTACCATTCATATTACACTTGTATCACCATCTCTTTGCCGAACTAGTGCACCTATACAATTGACAACGGCATTGGGTGTGTTGGGAACACAAGAGATTTGTTGTATTTGATTGTAGGGTTGTTTGAGAGAGACCATCTACATCCTACACCTCCCAAGGATTGATAAACCTTAGGTCACCCACTTGAAGGAAATTTGTTGCCGCCCTACAAAACTCTGCGCTTGGAGGCCCAATAGAGTCTACAAGAATAAAGTTGCATAGTAGACATCACATGCTCAAAATAGTATGCGGGAAATCACATGCAAGGTGATATATATCATCAAAAACTATCGTCGATAGACCGAAAGAGCGACCTCCATTCTTCATTGTGTTTATCACCTTGATGTTGTCGGAGTACATCTCTATGCGATTACGCCCGACTATAGTTGCCAAACTGAGACCAACCTACAAGGGCAGTGCCTCGACCATAAGTGCATCTCCGTACCAACTGATTTATCGGTTTCCTGCTGCGACGAATCTGCCATTCGAGTCTCTGATGACAGAGCCATACGAGCCATTGAGTAAGTATGGGTCAAAAGCCCCATCCACATGTTTAGCTTCACATAGTTGCTCCTTGATATTTCGCAACCATGTCGCTTGATTGCCGCCTTTGCATCACTCGTCATAGTATAGTTAGCAACCAAAACTCTGATTACCATTGCTATGAACTTAGGTTCCTGGACCTTTTCATTATGCACTAACTTACTCGTCTCCCACCATAAATACAAGGAACCAATAGCAATTGCTTCTATTGAATTTCCCACACCAAGGACAACACATTCTTCAGCTGGTTGCAGCAATAAATATTCTAGCACAACTTCTCCCACGCGATCCACAACGCATGCTTTATCAACAGCAAAGTCCAAACCCAGTAACCGCCAAAACTCTTTAGCTTTTGCACAAGTGAATAACATGTGCTTGGTATCCTCCGCTCCTATTGATACATCTCCAGCGTATCTATAATTTATGAAGTATTCATGCCAGGTTTACAATAATTTTATATGATTTGATTAGAACTAACTCGGACTGGCGCTGTTTTCAACAGAACAATTGTGGTGTCGTTTTTTTGTGCAGAAATAAAAGTTCTCGGAACAAGCTGAAAATTTACAGAGAATATTTCTGGAAAATATAAAAAATACTTGAACGAAAAGATATCGGAGAGGAGTCCCGAGGCAACCACAAGGGTGGGGGCGCCCCCCCTAGGGTGCGCCCCCTGCCTTGTCGTCGCCTCGTGGGCCCCCTTGATTTGTCCCCAACGCCAACACCTCTTATAAATCCCCAAAACATCAGAAATAAACCTAGATCGGGAGTTCCGTCGCCGCAGCCACGAAAAACCAATCGGGAGCCCGTTTCGGCACCCTATCGGAGGGGGAAACCATCACCGGTGGCCATCTTCATCATCTCGGCGGTCTCCATGACGAGGAGGGTGTAGTTCACCCTCGGGGCTGAGGGTATGTACCAGTAGCTATGTGTTTGATCTCTCTCTCTCTCTCGTGTTCTTGATTTGGCACGATCTTGATGTACCGCGAGCTTTGTTACTATAGTTGAATCATATGGTGTTTCTCCCCCTCTACCTTCTTGTGATGAATTGAGTCTTCCTCTTTGAGGTTTCATTATGTTGGATTGAGTATTGGATTTGAGAACACTTGATGTATGTCTTGCGATGTGATATCTATGGTGACAATGGGATGTTGAAAGGATCGATATAGTTGACTAGGAGGGGGGTGGTGAATAGGCAACTAACAATTTTTAGCTTTTCTTTACCAATTTAAACTTTGCATCAAAGTAGGTTGTCTAGATATGCAACTAGGTGAGCAACCTATATGATGCAACAACAACAAGCACACAAGCAAGCAAATGATACAACACAATATAAGCTTGCACAAGTAAAGGTATGAGATAACCAAGAGTGGAGCCGGTGAAGACGAGGATGTGTTACCGAAGTTCCTTCCTTTTGAGGGGAAGTACGTCTCCGTTAGAGCGGTGTGGAGGCACAATGCTCCCCAAGAAGCCACTAGGGCCACCGTATTCTCCTCACGACCTCACACAATGCGAGATACCGTGATTCCACTATTGGTGCCCTTGGAGGCGGCGACCAGAACTTTACAAACAAGGTTGGGGCAATCTCCACAACTTAATTGGAGGCTCCCAACAACACCATGAAGTTTCACCACAATGGAATATGGCTCCGCGGTGACATCAACCGTCTAGGGTGCTCAAACACCCAAGAGTAACAAGATCCGCGAGGGATTAGTGGGGGGAATCAAATTTCTCTTGGTGGAAGTGTAGATCGGAGCCTTCTCAACCAATCCCTAAAGAATCAACAAGTTTGATTGGTTAGGGAGAGAGATCGGGCAAAAATGGAGCATAGAGCAACAATGGAGCTTAGGAATGGAAGAGGTAGTCAACTCGGAGAAGAAGACTCCCCTTATATAGTGATAGAACAAATCCAACCGTTATCCACTAACTCAGCACGCCACGAGCGGTACTACCGCACCCGACAAGTGGTACTACCGCACGGGACCACAGTACTACCGCAGGGCACTGCGATACTACCGCTGGCACGGCCGGAGCTAGACTAGCCTGTGGCAACGAAGCCGAGGGCGGTAGAACCGCTGGAGCGGTACTACCGCTCCCCCTTGCGGTACTACCGCAAGGCAGGGTTGGTCTAGACTGGGAAGGCACAGACATATAAAAATACATCCGTGGCAACTTCCGCTGAGTTTTGATCTATGCAAAAATCCAACACGGTACTACCGCGTAGGGCGCGGATGTAAAAAATTACATCCGCCCCTACTTCCGTTCATGCTGCTGTGCCTGGCCAGAGCTCACGGTACTACCGCGCCCATGGAGCGGTACTACCGCGTAGGGCGCAGATGTAAAAAATTACATCCGCCCCTACAATCGCTCGACCAGCTAAGCTTGGCCACAGGCCACGGTACTACCGCTCCCAAGGAGTGGTACTACCGTGAGCACCTGCGGTACTACCGCGCCTGCGGCCGGTACTACCGCAAGGGTCTGCGGTACTACCGCCCCCAAGGGCAGTAGTACCGCATGCCCTAGTACAGCAACACTAGGAGTCCCTCATTTTGCAGAGACACGGAGAAACGGAGGATGCTCCAAAGAGCCAAAGAAAAGGTGGTGCAAAAAGGAACATACGTGTACATGTTGATTCCACCCAAACCTTTAACGCGAACCCTCTCTTAATAGTACTGCTTTCCTATGACTCAAATCCATTGAAAAGATACATAGAGAAACGCCGTCTTCAATAGTCTTCGAGGGGCACCCCATCGTCTTGTGCCTAGTCATGATATTTTTGAAATGCTCAATGCACATGATTAGTCCGCAATGCATTGTCATCAATCACCAAAACAACTAAGAGATAAATATGCCCTTACAATCTCCCCCTTTTTGGTGGATTGATGACAATACGGAATTTGCACATAGGGATAAAAAATAGATCATAGGCAAACCCCACCTCTATAAAATATAGATGGGCTCCCCCTAGATGTGTGCTTTCTAGAGAACTGCTTTGGACTGCACGACACACATACTACGATCAACACTCCCCCTATATTTTATAGACAAGGCATATCTTGCAATAATACAACTAACAATAAGCAAGGAGGCAAGATAATAACTAAGAGCATAAAGAAAAGGGCACAAGATAGCATAGGCTCACGAGCTACTAAGTACGACAGACATTAAGGTACGCTAGAGTGCATATGTATTACACCATATGAAAGAGAACCTGGTCTCACAAGCACAAAACAAACCAAAGCAAACGAGGTCCACAAACCAAAGCAAACGAAAGCAAAGCGACAGAGCGAAACACTACGACACACGAAGCGCAAATCCTACATTCTCTCCCCCTTTGGCACCGAGACACCAAAAAGGCAGAGAGGACACCTACGACACAGGTGGTAGCCCAAGCTGAATAGATCACTCGTCACGCTCCTCGTTGGACTCGGCAGCAGGGATGGGCTCCTCCTCAGATTCAGTCCACTGGTAGCCCTGCTTCGTCATCCATTCTGCCTCTGGCTTGATGTGCTTCTCAGACCCACTGGATATCTCCTCGCCAAACGTCCTCAAGATCCTCTTGTCGCGGCGGCTACTCTCCTTGTAAGCAACATGTGTCCTCTACTGGCCCTTGGCCTGCATGCAGAACAGAGCCTTCATCTTGTTCTTCAGCTTCTTAGCCCAAGAAGGCTCAGTAGAGGGAGGAGCATATCCAGCAGAGCTGTCCTCATCCGCCTCCTCCTCCTCAATCTCATCCTTGTCCACGTCCATTTGAGCAGCCTCGGCCCCATCACACGGGTAGTGGTGTTAGCCCACTGAGGCTTGATGCGGAGCTTGATGGGGTCGTGACGGATCCAGTCAGGGGCAACAAACTCCTCATCGGGATAGAGCTTCTCCCAAGTCCTCGTGATCAAGAGAAACAGGTAAGGTCCATAGATGGGTACCTTACGATTGAACACCGCAAACCGTAGCTCGCACCACATGATGTGTGAGACGTCAAGTGGTTGTGTCTGAGCGTGACGCGCCTCCTCACAAATGAGCATCATGTCCACGAGATAGGCATGTACCTTGTCCTTGTCACCAATGCGTGCTAAGAGGGAGTTGCGGAAGATCCGGTGCATGATGTCAAGGAATGGGTTCAACACCCACGCCTTCTTGCCACTGGGAAGAGTCTTCTCAACATAGAATTGCTGAAGCTTGTTCTTGTTGGCGGACTTAGGGTTGGCATGAGGACGAACACCAACAGGCGTGTTGAGCCCCTCATCAGGCACCTGTAGCAAAGCCATGAAGTCCTTCCACTTAGCAGTCATCTGTTGCCCATTGGTCATGTAGCGACCCGACCCGAAATCGGTCAAGTCTCTGTGTAGCTGTACCATCCCAAGATCATGCTGGCACACACCGTACATTGATGCAAAGATTCAAAGTTCAATCACACCTGAATTTATTACATGATTCTCATATCGAGTCTTTATTACATCATAATAAATTCGGCCGAAGGCCAACTCATGAGAAATAAACTAAATAAAGCTGCGGAAGCATAGACGAATAGCGAGACCATCCGACTCCATAGGGCAATCGCCAAGCGTGGATCGTAGCCTCACTCCTGATCGGAAAATTCCTCTGCAACATAAGACGTTGCAGCCGTGTAGGTTAGCATTTTGAATATGCTGACAAGTCATGAAGAGAGAACAACAATAAAATTACTAATACTATATGCAATTTGGCTGTGGGGCTCTAAGTTTCATTGTTTTGCGAAAAAGCCGGTTTTTCCCTACAACAAGGACTTGTTTGCAATTACTACAAAATGTTGGTAGTTATTGAGATGGTTCCGCCAACAAATGTCTCATTCTCAAATATTAAATAACCCCTCAATTAATTTATTAAGTTCGGTGTTGAGATTTCCGAAATACTCCAATCCCAGAGGCTCATTTGTCCGTAACCGGGGACACGGCTAATCGATTAGGTTGTTACTCTGCAGAGTCTTGTGCACTTTACCCGCAAGAATCGTTCCCTCCTTTATGTCCTCGCACTGCCTGGTGTTTGAAGACGGGACAAACGAAACAGGGTCTTCCGTAGAGTTTGTCTGGGCCACTGCCGGTGCCCATCCAATCCTACCGTTCTTCTACATCTCGTAGCACCGTCCGGCCAGAGTCACGCCTAGGGTCAACCCAGCCAGAGCCCATAATGGCTTGCGGCTGCACAGGTAAGCTTCCGGTCAAGGTGTATCCATCCATCTCTTTGTGGCTGGGTGAAGCTTTCCGCAAGATGTCATGGCGCTTCTCCATGCATCCCGGCCATCCGCTGGTTTCTCCAGGGTGCCCGTCAATCGTCCTCCACCCAGTAGTGAATTTTGAAGTCCATCTTGAGCTTTACGTCATGGGGTTGTCATCATCTTGACTCTCTCATCTCCCTTATGAATCACTCAACCAACCCCGTCTACTAAAGCATAGCAATCAACTACATCGTCCCGGGCATCGGTAACAAGGGAGAAGGGTTCATCCTACCTCATGATACTACTCAAGAACATAACTTAACAAAATTCTCCTACTGCATGCATGGTGGGGAGGTATAACTCTAATGCAATAAAATCATAGGTATTGTAAAAACATGATCAAATGACTTGCCTGGCTGATGGTCTTCGAAAGCTAGCGACTCGTAATAGCAGGCTTCGCACTCCGGAAATTCTACCGAGTCAAACAATAGCACAAATAAGTATTGCACAATATAACATAACAACAAGTTGAAGTAAAACACCCAAGCACTCAAATCAAAACCAAAGAAAAACTTGGAGAAAGCAAATCAAGGTCTTCACCACATCAAGCATCAACTAAGAAATAGTCTTATACTACTAATTTTTTTCTTAACGGAACCTAAACATGGGTTTTGCTAACTAACAGAAAGGAAAACAACATACAAACTAGAGGCAAAAAGAATTATATTAAAAGCTATTATAGAACTCCTATTATGACTAAAACAATTCTAGCAAGGAAAATAAAATAAAAAAAATTATTCTACTGTAAATAAAGTTCATCCTCTGTAGCTACAGAAACTAATCTAAAATAAACTATAACATAATAAAAATAAAATAATTTACTAACTAGAACAGTAGGAAAACAATAGCTAGCTAAATAAACAAGAAAAACTTGATTTCGACTAAAACTATTTTTTATTTAATCTCTAATACCCAAACAAGTTCCTACTGCTAGGCAAGGTCAAAACAAAGCAGTAGCAAAAAGAATCACTAAAAAAATTAATCCTAGCTCAATTTATAGCAGAAATACTAATCCGACTAAAACTAATATAATCAATTTTTTAAAAACTAAAACATGGCCGAATCTATTTTCTACAGAAACTATAGGAAATTTGTAAACTAACAAAAAAATAATCAACTAAAAATAGTAAATAACCTAAAAGATATAGATTTTTCAAGATTGGAACTATTCTGTTAAAAACAGAAACGAAAATAAAAACTAAAAAAAAACTAACGGGCGCTACTGGGTTGATGGGGTGTGCAATCTGAAACTAAACAGCGCTTGGGCGGAAATTAACAAAAACCTGCGCGGTTAATAACTAAACCGACCGATTCGATCTAATCAAATAAACCGTAAACTAAACCGGAGAAAAACCGAACTACTAAAAATAAACCTAACCCTTCGCTACGATCTAATCTACGGCGTACATGCGAGATCTAACGATGGAGGGGAGCTCGAGCTTACAGCGGACGGCGGCGAGAGACGGAGACGACGGCGGCGACTCGGGCGTCGGTGGCGGAGGGGTTCCGGTGGTCTGGAGCGACGGCGGTGGCGTCGGGGCGATGCGGCGGAGCGAGGCGGAGGTGGTGGTGGAGTTGTTTGAGCTCGGGGACGGCGCGGACGTCGAGGGCGAGGCGAAGCAGAGCCCGGTGCTCTGCAGCTCCAGCGGGTGGCGGACGAGCTCGGGGTCGTCGCTGCTGTGGGTAAGAGGGCGGCAGGCCATGTCAAAAAGGTGGGAAACGGCGACGGAAGTACGTGGGTGGAAATTGGAGTCGAGGGAGTGCTTACCGGAGTCGGAACGGGCGGCGAACTGCGGCGGCAGTAGCGAGATGCGAGGCGAGGGCGCGAGCTGCGGTGGGTTTTGGGCTAGGGTTTTAGGGGGTTCGGGAGAGGAAGGGCGTAGGTATTTATAGGACATAAGCTTGCGCGAGGGGAAGGCTTCGAAGCGTGATCCCGGGAAGATCGCGGTGACGGGCGTGCTCCGGTTGTGCTCTGGCTTGGCAAGGCGTGGAGGAGGGGAAAGAAAGGGGTGGGGCTGGCGCGTCAGCGAGAGAGAGAGGGGTGGAGGCGAGCGGGCGACCGAGGGGGAGAGGAGTCGGACGCGGGGCGCTGGGGCAGGCCGGCTCGGGCGCTGGTGGGTTGCGCTCGGCGCTGGCTGGGCCCTTTGGCCTGGCCAGCTCGGGGCTTTTCCCCTTTTTTTTTGAATCAAGGCAGAGAGAGAAAACTAATTATAGAGAAACCTATAATATTTTTATATAGGAAATATATATATCAAAATTCTCAGGGGAATTAATCCTACAACATGGACATTTTTCCAGGGGCAAAACTCAAACTAAAAAAACAATTTTCTGGAAATCCCAAATAAAATTCAAATTTGAATTCAAACTTTTTGGCAATATTTTTCTTCTGACATTTTTGGAGTGTCATGTTTACTCCTCTCATACTTTTGCTCAAGTATTTGTCAGGAATTGTTTGAAATAAATTCAACTGCCAATTTGAATCCAAATTCCAACAAACTCAAAAGCCTCTGAAATAATTCAAATGTCACTCAATTCAAGCAATATGCATAGATGCTTAGCTATAATTGTAAAACATTCCAAATGGGAAATTTGGGATGTTACAAACCTACCCACCTTAAGATGAATCTCACCCTCGAGATTCGGGTTGGCTAGCAAATAGGTGCAGGTGGTCTCGGCGGAGGTCTTCTTCTCGCTCCCAGGTGGCTTCTCCTCGGAATGATGACTCCACAGAACCTTGCAAAACTTGATGATCTTGCTGCGGGTGACTCTGTTCGCAGTCTCGAGAATTCAGACGGGTTTCTCCTCATAAGTCAGATCACTGTCGAGCTGTATGGCCTCTAGGGGCACTGTGTCTCTCAATGGAATATTGGCCATCTCGGCATGGCATTTCTTCAGCTGAGAAACATGGAAGACATCATGAACTCCTGAAAATCCTTCTGGCAATTCCAGCTTGTATGCAACTTCTCCTCTGCGTTCGAGGATTTTGTAGGGGCCTATAAACCGGGGTGCTAACTTTCCTTTAACACCGAAACTCTTGATTCCTCGAAGTGGGGACACACGGAGATATGCTCGGTCTCCAACTTCATACGTTATCTCCTTGCGTTTACTGTCGGCATAACTCTTCTGTCTCGACTGGGCTATCTTGAGTCTATCTTGAATCAACTTAACCTTCTCTTCGGAGTCTCTGATAATATCGGGACCAAAAAGTTTTCGGTCTCCAACACCATCCCACAGCAATGGTGTTCTACACCTCCTTCCGTATAGAGCTTCGAAAGGGGCCATCTTCAGACTGGTCTGATAGCTGTTGTTGTACGAGAACTCTGCATATGGAAAGTTGTCATCCCAGCCAGACCCATAGTCTAGCGCACAGGCTCTCAACATGTCCTCCAAAATCTGGTTGACTCTCTCGGTCTGTCCATCTGTCTGCGGATGAAAAGCTATACTGAACTCCAGCCTCGTACCCAAAGTTTCATGCAACTAATTCCAAAACTTTGAGGTAAATTGTGTTCCTCTATCTGACACGATACTCCTCGGAACTCCATGCAGACATACGATCCTGGTCATGTATATCTTGGCTAACTTAGCGCTGGTATATGTGGTCTTCACGGGAATGAAATGAGCTACCTTGGTCAAGCGATCAACCACTACCCAGATAGAATCATAACCTGAACGGGTCCTCGGTAATCCTGTGATAAAATCCATTCCAAGTTTTTCCCATTTCCACTCGGGTATCGGCAAAGGTTGAAGTAAAACTACCGGCTTCTGATGTTCTGCCTTTACTCGCTGACAAACATCGCATACTGCTACGTACTCGGCAATATCCTTCTTCATACCTGTCCACCAGAAACTTTCCTTCAAATCTAGATACATCTTGGTGTTGCCTGGGTGAATCGAGTACAGTGAATCATGGGCCTCCTGAAGAATTAACTTCCCGACCTCTGGGTCATTAGGCACATAGATGCGATCCTCAAACCATAAAGTTTCGTGCTCATCTTCACGAAAATCTTTAGCCTTTCCGTTACTCATCTTTTCCTTTATCTCTGCAATTCCCTTGTCTGTCTTCTGGGCTTCACGGATTCTTTCAGTCAGAGTGGACTATATATCCAAGGTGGCGACAAATCCTCTCGGTACTATCTCCAGTCAGAGATCTCTGAGATCGTCGGCTAATTCCTGAGGTAATCCTCCAGCTATGAGGGTGTTCACATAACTTTTACGGCTCAAGGCATCTGCTACAACATTTGCCTTCCCTGGGTGATAATGCAATCTCATGTCATAGTCCTTGATCAATTCAAGCCATCTCCTCTGCCTGAGGTTCAATTCCTTCTGCGTGAAAATATACTTCAGGCTCTTATGATCCGTGTAAACATCACAACTGTTTCCGACAAGGAAATGTCTCCAGGTCTTGAGTGCGTGCTCTACGGCTGCTAACTCCAAATCGTGTGTGGCATAATTTATCTCGTGAGGTCGTAGATGTCTGGAGGTATAAGCTACAACTTTTCCTTCCTGCATGAGCACTCCTCCGAGTCCTTGACGAGAAGCATCACAATATACCTGGTAATCCTTGTGTATGTCCGGCAAAATTAGCACCGGGGCGGTAACCAAACATTTCTTCAGCTCCTGAAAACTGGCTTCACAATCCTCGGTCCAAATGTACTTGGCTTCCTTCTTCAACAGCTCAGTCATGGGCTTGGCAATCTTGGAGAAATTCTCAATAAACCCCCGATAATATCCTGCGAGTCCGAGAAAACTGCGGATCTCCTTGACTGAGGTGGGGGACTGCCAGTTGGTGACCGATTCAACCTTGGTGGGGTCGACTGCTATTCCTTCTCCTGAAATAACATGTCCGAGGAATCCGACTTCCTTCAGCCAAAATTCACATTTGCTGAACTTGGCATATAACTGATGTTCCCGGAGTTTCTCCAGAACTAGACGCAGATGTTCCTTATGCTCTTCCTCGCTCTTGGAGAAAACCAATATGTCATCGATGAACACCACGACAAACTTGTCCAGATATTCCATAAATACCTTGTTCATCATGCTCATGAAATACGCAGGGGCATTAGTCAATCCGAATGACATGACAGTATACTCATATAAACCATACCTGGTGGTGAAAGCTGTTTTGGGTATATCCTGTTCACGAATCTTCAGCTGATGATACCCTGATCGAAGATCGATCTTGGAGAATACCTTGGCTCCAACTAGTTGACCAAATAAATCGTTAATCATCGGCAGAGGGTACTTGTTCTTGATGGTCACATCGTTCAATGAACGATAATCCACAACCATTCTCAGGGTTCCATCCTTCTTCTCTACCAAAAGAACTGGGGCTCCCCAAGGTGACGAGCTTGGGCGAATATATCCTTTCTCCAATAGCTCCTTAATTTGCTTCTTGATCTCTTCCAAATCATTCGGGGGCATCCGATAGGGTCTCTTGGATATTGGGGCTGTGCCGGGCAATAACTCAATCAAAAACTCAATGTCTCTGTCCGGTGGCATTCCTGGTAATTCCTCTGGAAACACATCGGGAAAATCTTGCACTACGGGCACTTCCTCCTGAACAACTCCCGTGAGGGAATTCACCCGATTCTTCATCGGTGTGCGTCTGGATACATACTTGATCCTCTTCTGCTCCGGGGTGGTGAGCAAAATCGTCTTGCGGGCACAGTCGATGTTTCCTTCAAACTTGGTCAACCAATCCATGCCTAGAATTACATCCAAACTCTGGGATTCCAATACTATGAGGTCTGCGGGAAAATCATGGTTTCCGATGCTGAGGGTCGAATGACAGCCTAAGCTTGCCGTCATCTCTCCTCCTGGGGAAGTGACCTGAAGCGGGGTTCTAAGGGTTCTAGTGGGCAACTCGTACTTTTCCACAACTACCCTTGATATGAATGAATGCGTTGCACCGGAATCAAAGAGTACCAATACTGGATGTGAATTTAATAAAAACTTACCAACCACAGTGTCTGGCTGATCATAGACGTCCTCCACGTCAAGGTGATTCACCTGAGCACGAGGAAAAGGGTTGGGCTTCTTTGCTGAGCTTCCATTGCCGTTGCCGTTTCCATTCCTCTGCTTGGCCTCCAGACAATCGGTGGCATAGTGTCCTATCTTCTGGCACTTGAAACAGGTGATATGACTCAGATCCTTCTGAGCCGGAGCAGGACGGTGCTGGTTGCCATTGCCTCCATTGCCTGACTTGGAGTTGTTGTCGTGGTTGCGATTGTTCCCATTCCCTCCATGGTTATGTCCTCCATGATTATGTCCTCCATGGGTGTGATGGGTATGTCCTCCCGAGTATGGGGTATAGCGGGGCTTCTGCTGAGCTCCGGAGTTGTACTTTCCCTGGCCATATTTCCGCTTGCGGCTATCAATCTGCTGCTGCTTGCCTTCAAGTATGGTGGCCTTGTCTACCAGCTCCTGGTAGTTGTTGAAGGTAGCCACCATTAGCTGCATTCCTAGCTCATCATTGAGTCCCTCGAGAAACTTCTCTTGCTTTGCGGCATCTGTGGCCACATCATCTGGGGCATAGCGAGATAATTTGCTGAACTCATCCACGTACTGCCCCACAGTACGGTTCCCCTGGCGTAAGTTGCGGAACTCACGCTTCTTCAGACTCATGGCTCCAGCTGAGACATGAGCGGTGCGGAAAGCCTGCTGGAACTGATCCCATGTCATGGTGGCGACCGGATAAGTGGCGGTGTAGTTCTCCCACCAAGAGGCTATAGGTCCATCAAGCTGATGTGCGGCAAAGCGCACCTTCTCTGCATCTGTGCACCCAACAGTGGCTAACTCCCTTCCGACCTTGCGGAGCCAATCATCGGCCACAATCGACTCAGTGCTGCTAGAGAACACTGGCGGATTCAGCCTTAGGAAGCGGGTCAAGTTGTCAACAGGGGGTGGTGGCGGTGGATTGTTGTTGTTGTTCTCGTTCTGGATGAGCATCTGCATCAGGGCATTCTGCTGCTGGATCAGCTGGGTGAGCTCCGGCGGAAAGTTGAAACCGGGGTCACGTCTCGGAGGCATCTGGTGTTTTGGAGTGGATGAGAAATTAGAATAGAACAAGGGTCTAATGAGAAAATAGCACTACCCATATGAATGCACAATCATAATCACACCAATCATTTATTCATTCATCTCAAAGAAGGTTCCATCTTGGATTAAAAAATCTCGCGACTAATCGAAAATAACGGCCTAACCGATCGACTAAAAAAATAATAATAATAATATAACATGGCGGTCGACTAAATGTCTTCATCAATTATCCTTGCATCCTCTGGTGCGACGTCTTCTCTTGCGGCTTCCTTCGATGGAGCTCTCTTCATAATCCTGGTCATTGCTCACGAGGGGTCCATCATCTCCACTCGGAAAAAGGTCTTCTCCCAGGTCCATCTTCTCCTCTAGTGTGGCAATATATTTATCTCGGTCCTCGATTCTATCCATAAAATCCTTGACTTCTTCTTCATGTTCAAGGAAGTCCGCGCGTGCTTTCTCCTCCAGTTCCAGTTCACGGAACAACAATCTCCTGTGTACCTTCGAGTTTCGGCGCGTCTGGATTTCCCGGTTCCTGATGAGACTCTCCAAGTCTTGGACATATGAAAGAATTGAGTCGTCCTCTACGGTACGGATGATATCTCCATTCCTAGCTCTGCGAGAAATCATGGCGAGGTCTGATGGGTCGAGCTCGCCCCTGTACTCTTCTCGGAGATGTCCAAGTGCACGATAAATCGCCATGTCTCTTCCGAGGATCCAAGTGAAATCGGTAAACTCAAAGTCAATGGGCTCTGAATGTCCTCCGAAGGTCCTCCCTGGAATGTGCACCTTAATCCTGTAGCGGGTATCCGTCGGAAGTGCATTGATAGGCTTCCCGATGATTGAGGGCAGAGCAATCTTCAGCTTCTTCACGGTCTGAACCAGCTTCTTGCCGAGAAGCATCGTCTCATCTGGCTGGCAAAACTCCGGTAGCAGAACTGGGGTGAACACGGCGGCCATCTAGAATGTTGAAAATCAGAGAGAAGTCAGAAATGAACAGGGGAGAATCACGGAATGATAAGGACATAAAGTAAAATAGTCTCTTCCTATGGCTTTCCGATCTTAGGGGTTACGTCCTACGGTCAGCGTGTGCTCTGAATACCATCTCTGTAGCGACCCGACCCGAAATCGGTCAAGTCTCTGTGTAGCTGTACCATCCCAAGATCATGCTGGCGCACACAGTACATTGATGCAAAGATTCAAAGTTCAATCACACCTGAATTTATTACACGATTCTCATATCGAGTCTTTATCACATCATAAGAAATTCGGCCGAAGGCCAACTCATGAGAAATAAACTAAATAAATCTGCGGAAGCGTAGACGAATAGCGAGACCATCCGACTCCATAGGGCAATCGCCAAGCGTGGATCGTAGCCTCACTCCTGATCGGAAAATTCCTCTGCAACATAAGACGTTGCAGCCGTGTAGGTCAGCATTTTGAATATGCCGGCAAGTCATGAAGAGAGAACAACAATAAAATTACTAATACTATATGCAATTTGGCTGTGGGGCTCTAAGTTTCATTGTTTTGTGAAAAAAACGGTTTTCCCTACAACAAGGACTTGTTTGCAATTACTACAAAATGTTGGTAGTTATTGAGATGGTTCCGCCAACCAATGTCTCATTCCCAAATATTAAATAACCCCTCAATTAATTTATTAAGTTCGGTGTTGAGATTTCCGAAATACTCCAATCCCAGAGGCTCATTTGTCCGTAACCGGGGACACAGCTAATCGATTAGGTTGTTACTCTGCAGAGTCTTGTGCACTTTACCCGCAAGAATCGTTCCCTCCTTTATGTCCTTGCACTGCCTGGTGTTTGAAGACGGGACGAACGAAACAGGGACTTCCGTAGAGTTTCTCTGGGCCACTGCCGGTGCCCGTCCAATCCTACCATTCTGCTACATCTCGTAGCACCGTCCGGCCAGAGTCACGCCTAGGGTCAACCCAGCCAGAGCCCATAATGGCTTGCGGCTGCACAGGTAAGCTTCCGGTCAAGGTGTATCCATCCGTCTCTTCATGGCTGGGTGAAGCTTTCCGCAAGATGTCATGGCGCTTCTCCATGCATCCCGGCCATCCGCTGGTTTCTCCAGGGTGCCCGTCAACCGTCCTCCACCCAGTAGTGAATTTTGAAGTCCATCTTGAGCTTGACGTCATGGGGTTGTCATCATCTTGACTCTCGCATCTCCCTTATGAATCACTCAACCAACCCCGTCTACTAAAGCATAGCAATCAACTACATCGTCTCGGGCATCGGTAACAAGGGAGAAGGGTTCATCCTACCTCATGATACTAATCAAGAACATAACTTAACAAAATTCTCCTACTGCATGCATGGTGGGGAGGTATAACTCTAATGCAATAAAATCATAGGTATTGTAAAAACATGATCAAATGACTTGCCTGGCTGACGGTCTTCGAAAGCTAGCGACTCGTAATAGCAGGCTTCGCACTCCGAAAATTCTACCGAGTCAAACAATAGCACAAATAAGTATAGCACAATATAACATAACAGCAAGTTGAAGTAAAACACCCAAGCACTCAAATCAAAACCAAAGAAAAACTCGGAGAAAGCAAATCAAGGTCTTCACCACATCAAGCATCAACTAAGAAATAGTCTTATACTACTAAAAAATTTCTTAACAGAACCTAAACATGGGTTTTGCTAACTAACAGAAAGGAAAACAGCATACAAACTAGAGGCAAAAAGAATTATATTAAAAGCTATTATAGAACTCCTATTATGACTAAAACAATTCTAGCGAAGAAAAAATAATAAAAAAATTATTCTACTGTAAATAAAGTTCATCCTCTGTAGCTACATAAACTAATCTAAAATAAACTATAACATAATAAAAATAAAATAATTTACTAACTAGAACAGTAGGAAAACAGTAGCTAGCTAAATAAACAAGAAAAACTTGATTTCGACTACAACTATTTTTTTTATTTAATCTAAAATACCCAAACAAGTTCCTACTGCTAGGCAATGTCAAAACAAAGCAGTAGCAAAAAGAATCACTAAATTTTTTTAATCCTAGCTCAATTTATAGCAGAAATACTAATCTGACTAAAACTAATATAATCAATTTTTTAAAAACTAAAACATGGCCGAATCTATTTTCTACAGAAACTATAGGAAATTTTTAAACTAACAAAAAAAAGAATCAACTAAAAATAATAAATAACCTAAAAGGTATAGATTTTTCAAGATTGGAACTATTCTGTTAAAAACAGAAACGAAAATAAAAACTAAAAAAAACTAACGGGCGCTACTGGGTTGATGGGGTGTGCGATCTGAAACTAAACAGTGCTCGGGCGGAAATTAACAAAAACCTGCGCGGCTAATAACTAAACCGACCGATTTGATCTAATCAAATAAACCGTAACCTGAACCGGAGGAAAACCGAACTACTAAAAATAAACCTAACCCTTCGCTACGATCTAATCTACGGCGTACATGCGAGATCTAACAGTGGAGGGGAGCTCAAGCTTACAGCGGACGGCGGCGACAGACGGAGACGATGGCGGCGACTCGGGCGTCGGCGGCGGAGGGGTTCCGGTGGTCCGGGGCGAGGGCGGTGGCGTCGGGGCGATGCGGCGGAGCGAGGCGGAGGTGGTGGTGGAGTTGTTTGAGCTCGGGGACGGCACGGACGTCGAGGGCGAGGCGAAGCAGAGCCCGGTGCTCTGCAGCTCCGCGGGTGGCGGACGAGCTCGGGGTCGCCGCTGCTGTGGGTAAGAGGGCGGCAGGCCATGTCAAAAAGGTGGGAAACGGCGACGGAAGTACGTGGGTGGAAATTGGAGTCGAGGGAGTGCTTACCGGAGTCAGAACGGGCGGCGAACTGCGGCGGCAGTAGCGAGATGCGATCGGCGAGGGCGCGAGCTGCGGTGGGTTTTGGGCTAGGGTTTTAGGGGGTTCGGGAGAGGAAGGGCGTAGGTATTTATAGGACATAAGCTTGCGCGAGGGGAAGGCTTCGGAGCATGATCCCGGGAAGATCGCGGCGACGGGCGTGCTCCGGTTGTGCTCCGGCTTGGCAAGGCGTGGAGGAGGGGAAAGAAAGGGGTGGGGCCGGCGCGTCAGCGAGAGAGAGAGGGGTGGAGGCGAGCGGGCGACCGAGGGGGATAGGAGGCGGACGCAGGGCACTAGGGCAGGCCGGCTCGGGCGCTGGTGGGCTGCGTTCGGCGCTGGCTGTGCCGGTTGGCCTGGCCAGCTCGGGCTTTCCCCTTTTTTTTGAATTGAGGCAGAGAGAGAAAACTAATTATAGAGAAACCTATAATATTTTTATATAGGAAATATATATATCAAAATTCTCAGGGGAATTAATCCTACAACATGGACATTTTTCCAGGGGCAAAACTCAAACTAAAAAAACAATTTTTTGGAAATCCCAAATAAAATTCAAATTTGAATTCAAACTTTTTGGCAATATTTTTCTTCTGACATTTTTGGAGTGTCATGTTTACTCCTCTCATACTTGTGCTCAAGTATTTGTCAGGCATTGTTTGAAATAAATTCAACTGCCAATTTGAATCCAAATTCCAACAAACTCAAAAGCCTCTGAAATAATTCAAATGTCACTCAATTCAAGCAATATGCATAGATGCTTAGCTATAATTGTAAAACATTCCAAATGGGAAATTTGGGATGTTACAAGTCATCCAGGTCATGGACCGTTCCTCATCAGTATGGAAGTGGACCAAAGCAAAGGACTGGGCCACAATCTCAGGGTCAAAGTCCAGGTGGAAAGAGATCACGTCCTCAATACCAAACTGCTCCACCAGGTCCAAAGCCTCACCAAAATAGTCACGGTGCTTATCCTGCCTCACGTGATTCATGTCAATACAGTGCACGTCCACGTAGATGTTATGATTGGCCTTGATCACATCCAGACAGATAAGATTCTGTTGCTTGGTCCAGAATAAATCATTCCCTCTAAAGTTAGCACGAGGGTTCACATAGGGGTTGATCCTCCTCCGAGTGACGAACTTAGCAAGTGGTAGCTCATCCATGCCCATTGAGGGCACCTTGTTCTTGGTGGCGGTGGTCTTGGTTCTGCGTTGGGGGGCATTGGAGCCCTCTGGAGCTTCATCTTGGTTGCACAGGCGCTTGGAGCCCATGTCACGTCTTGGATTCGAACGGCGGACATTGAAATCGGAGCCACCACCTATGACACACAAGAACACGCAAGAGAAGCAAGAATGATCAATGCAAAGACCACATCAAAACAAGTGAAACAAGTAGAAATATCATTGGGTAATTGCCACATGGAAGATTTGACATCAACGGTAGTACCGCACGGATGCACGGAACTAAAATTTTACTGCTGCTCCAGCCACGGTAGTACCGCGCCGTGATGGCACGGTAGTACTGCGCTTGGAGCGGAAGTAAACTTTTACTTCCGCGCCTCACGCGGTAGTACCACTCCCGAGGAGCGGTAGTACCGTACGAGCGGTAGTACCGCACGGGGTCAGATCCGAGACAACAGCGGATCTGAGCGCGGCCGCGACAATGGAGCGGCACTACGGTTGATCAAATCTACCAAGGAGCAACATACCAAATACCATCTCTACGCATTAGTACTCTCCTACATTCTACTCTTGCAAATATTTGGCCTAAAATCTCAAGAACAACATGTATCTCCCCGAAAACCTAGAAACGAAAAAACAAGCCAAAGAGAGAGGGATTTGGGGAGAAACCTTATTCCATGGCAAGAGGGCATGGTGGGGAACGATCCCACCGGTCGGAATGCGAGGAGAGCGGCCGGAAATGGAGATCCGACGAGGTCCTCCGGCGTCGTTCTTGGGCAAGAGAGAGAGAGAGACGACGTGGGGAAAAGGAGTTGAATGGGTATGGGGGAGTTAGAACTCCCCCTGCCCGCTCTTGACCCCCACGCGCTCATGACTGCGCGGTAGTACCGTGGGTCATCGCGGTAGTACCGCCCTGGCGGAAGTACCGCACCGTGGGCGGTAGTACCGCTCTTCCAGTGGCAGTAAAAAATTACTGCCGTGCTGGTTGCGGTAGTACCGTGCGCAACTCCTGCGGTAGTACCGTGGTAAGCCACGGTAGCACCGTAGACCCAAGAAAATGCACGTTTCGCAAAAACAAGAGGAAAACAGTCTTTGCAATGCAGCCTTCAAGCGAACGGACACACCAAAGAGCTAAAACCAGAGACAACACAAGCACAAGCTCGGCACGAAGAAGGAAAGGCAAGAGACAATAAGGACCAAACACACGACACAACCTCTCCAAAGAGAGGGCGGTGGCCGGAGCCACCTATGTTTGAGTCAATTGGTATGGCACCGCGAAGAATTATCCTTGGGCCCATGAACAAAACTCGTCTTTGAAGCACAAGTACCATCAAAAATGGCTAATGTGAAAGAGTTGATCAATTTATGCATAATAAGGGGAGGGAGAGTTCATTGAGAGAACAACACTCCCCCTATGTCCATGCCTACACCTAAACAAGATAACAAGTTGAGTATGGTGGGGTGTGCAAGGGTTCAAGCAACATTGCTCGAATAAATGATATTTAGCTCATGCCTTAACTCGCGAAATCTTGCTTCATCCAAGGGCTTCGTGAAAATATCTGCAAGGTTATCATGAGTGTTGACATAGTTGAGTTCAATCTCCCCGCGCCTAATATGATCCCGGATGAAGTGATACAGAATCTCAATATGCTTTGTCTTGAAGTGTTGCACCGGGTTGAGAGAAATCTTGATGGCACTTTCATTGTCACACCAAAGAGGCACTTTGTCACAAATGACACCGTAATCCTTTAAAGTTTGCCTCATCCATAGAAGTTGTGCACAACAACTATCGGCGGCCACATACTCCGCTTCGGTGGACGAGAGAGACACACAACTTTGCTTCTTGGAGGACCAACTAACCAAAGAGCAACCAAGAAATTGGCACCCTCTGGAAGTGGACTTCCTATCCACTTTGTCTCCCGCCCAATTAGAGTCCGAATAGCCTACAAGCTTGAAGTTTGCTGCTCTTGGGTACCATAAGCCAAAGTTTGGGGTATGAGCCAAATAGCGAAAGATTCGCTTGACCGCCACAAGGTGGCTTTCCTTAGGTGCAGCTTGAAACCGTGCACAAATTCCCACACTCAACATGATATCCGGTCTAGATGCACAAATGTAAAGCAAGGAGCCAATCATGGAGCGATATACCTTTTGATCCACTGCTTTACCATTGGGATCTATGTCAAGTTGGCATTTGACGGGCATTGGGGCGGAAGCCGGCTTGACATCACTTAGCTTGAATCTCTTGAGCATGTCTTGAGTGTATTTGGCTTGGTTGATGAAGGTCCCTTCTCTTCTTTGCTTGACTTTGAACCCGAGAAAGAACTTCAACTCTCCCATCATGGACATCTTGAACTTTTGAGGTCATGAGAGCGGCAAATTCCTCATTGAAAGCTTTGTTAGGGGAACCAAAGATAATATCATCAACATATAATTGGCACACAAACAACTCCCCTTTGACCTTCTTAGTAAAAAGAGTGGGGTCGATTTTCCCAATTTCAAACCCACGATCTTGCAACAACTCGGTAAGGTGGTCATACCACGCACGTGGGGCTTGTTTAAGGCCATAGAGTGCCCTATCGAGTTGGTACACATCATCGGGGAAATAGGGATCCTCGAACCCCGGGGGTTGTTTGACATACACCAACTCATTTAATAGGACCATTAAGAAAAGCACTTTTCACATCCATTTGTTGTAACTTGAAATTATGATGAGAAGCATAAGCAATCAACAAACGAATAGATTCAAGGTGAGAAACGGGAGCAAAGGTTTCGCCGTAGTTGATACCCTCGACTTGGGAGTAGCCTTGTGCTACCAAACGAGCCTTGTTATGGACTATAATTCCATGAGCATCTTGCTTGTTCTTGAATATCCACTTGGTTCCAATGACATTATGGTTCCCCGTTGGCCTTGGCACCAATCTCCACACCTTGTTGTGCTCGAAGTTATTGAGTTCTTCATACATGGCATTAAGCCAATCCGGATCTTCAAGCGACTCATAGACCTTTTGGGGTTCAACACAAGAGACAAACGCGTGATGTTCACAATAGTTTGCCAATTGTCTACGAGTGCTTACCCCCTTTCGTATGCTTCCAAGCACATTTGTCATGAGATGACCCTTGGTAGAGAGCTTGGATGCAATCTTGGCGGCACGACGCTCCAATTCCTCCTCAGGAGTGAGTTGAGGAGCGCTTACTTGATCATCTTGAGCGTTGTCTTGAGCTAGTTCTTGATCTTGAGCTTGCTCTTGATCTTGAACTTGCTCGGAGGAGAGAACTTGACCTTGGGCATCACTTGGTGGTTCAACACCGTCTTGAGGTTGATCTTGCCCTTGGTCTTGTTCATGAGGTTGAGGGCCTTCACTCTGTTCTTCGGAAGCGTGTGGGCCTTGGGTTGGTGATGGTTCCATTTGAGTGGAACATTGTCCTTCTCCTTCAGCCACAAGGGGTTCCTCAATGGGTAGGATAAAACCAACACCCATTCTTCTTATGGCTTGGGGAGGAATTTAATCACCTACATCACAAGTGCCACTTTGCTCCACTTGGGAGCCGTTATTCTCATCAAACTCCTATTGGAGATATGCCCTAGAGGCAATCATGTGATGATGATATTTCCATATGTATTCATGAGTCCTTTGTATTGTCCTTGAACATCATCAATGATATGTATCAATAAGTATGTGACTTGTTTGTGGAACTATGTATTGTATGATGATTGTTTTAATGGTCCCTAGTTGATAAGGTTATGCGGACACATATCCTTGACTAGTATACGACTCGGTTGATGACTATGTTTCACAAGTCATGTGCATGTAGATGCTAAACCGATAGTATGGGCTCGGGGATGGAGATCACCGAGCCGGACAGACCCACTTTGAGACGCAGCGAGATATAGTCATCTGTTAGTCTCAAGTGCAATGTCTATGCCATGTCCTAGACCTGAGGTCCTCGCATGTTCTCGGGATGAGGATCGACTCACTTAGGGTCTATCAAACGCTACTCCGTAACTGGGTAGTTATAAAGGTAGCTTTCAGGTGAGTCGTGAGACATGCCGCGAGACATGGTTGACCAAGATGGAATTTGCCCCTCCTATTTGGAGAGATATTCTCTGGGCCCTCTCGAGTGATCAGATTCGGAAAGCATGGCCATGCGACTTGGGTTAAGTGTTAACCCAGTTCGGGAATCTGTATCATGGTTTCGAGAAGAGAGGTCGAGCTAACACAAGGGTGACAAGTCTTGCCTTGATCTCGACAACAAATAACGTGAGGCAAAAGGAATGTTGCATATGCCACATTGTTGAGGTTCGTCAAACGACTTTACGCCCACATGGGAGTTGGCACGTTCTGCTAGGAGCCGCTACCAACTATCGACTCTGGTCGTGTCCATGTGTACGTGAACCTATAGGGTCGCACACTTAAGGGGCTGCAGCCCATTCGGATTGGATCTGAGTGGAAAATGGATGTGGACTCCTAGTGGGCTCAAGTGTTGAGCCCACCTCGGAGGTCTATATAAAGGGGAGTGGGCACACCACTTAGAGGGATCAGATTGAACCCTGGTTAGCCACCGCCACTCCCCATGCCCATGCCGCACGACCGGACCTAGCAGTCCGCCGGTCGACGCTGCTCCCCGTACTATGGATACCTTGGAGGCATCGCATCTGCGGTGCTTGGATGAACCGTTCGAGGGAACCGCGCGGTGCCGTTCGCGGGAGATCGTCGTTCACGGGTCTTCGCTGTTCGCGGGAGATCGGCAACGCGAGGAGGAGACGGCCCAGGAGATCGGCTACACGCATCACCAACTCTACTTCCGCTGCGGTGACTGCGCGTCTAATGGTAAACCCGATCCCGTGATCTATTTCCAGCAGCATGATCTTGGGTGCGCGGTAGAAAATTTTATTTGGCGCTAGCATAGCGTACCGTGTGTCCCAACAATGGTATCAGTGCCTCCGCTGTGTGGTAATAGATTCGATGATATGCATATGAGATATGTAGATCGGTTCAGGTGCGGGTCGATGAGATCGGTCGCGCATGTCAGTGTTGAAGGTTGGTTTCGTGATCTTGTTTCCGTGATCGTGATGCAGAGGTCATGACATGACTTACCCCTACCGGTCGGTTGTCCGCCATCGGGGTAGACAGTGGAACGTAAATCCGGATGCAGCACGCGAAGATCAATGAGATTGATCGAATCGGAACATAGATCAACACCTTGGAAATGTGATTTCCGCGGTGCTGAAATCTGTTGGAGCGGTTTCGGTAAAATGGCTGTAACTTTTGCATACGAACTCCGATTTTGCTCCAGGACCTATCAAACTGAAGCTAACGAAAAGTTGGATTAGCGGCGAAATCCTAGAACAGGATTTCGGCGCTTCTAGCTAGGCCAAAATCCGCTTGCAAGATAGAGTTTCAGGAGGTTTTTATCTTCGGCGGTAGAACGTCTGACTCGTTTTTGCAAGGAATGACTGTGATTTGGTATAGCCCATGTATGTTGCTTGTATATTATTGTTTCATGACCTGCGTGTCATGAGTGCGGCAACCTGCAGGAGCCATATGATTGTCCCATTATTGTATTAATGACCTGCGTGTCAACATGAGAAGCCATGTAATGTAATTTACTTTCAGTAGCTATTAGTTTTTAATAGCATTGTATCTTATGTAACACTTGGCGGTTGACACCATGGCGTGGAGATGGAGATCACCACGAGGACAACCATGCCTGGGCAGACTGCGCACGTGGAGATGGAGATCACCACGCGCTGTGAGAAGGGGCTATACCATATCACACATACATAAACTGCCTGTGAAAGTTTATCCCTTTTATGCACCCTTCCTTTTGCATGGTAGATGTTTTAAGTAGGGTGATCCCTCAAAGAATGTCAAGTACAAATGCCTCCCCAATTGCCGCACCTTCACATATCAAGTATATTTAGTGGCGGGCCTATGAAATTAGGGTGCCACTAGATCTCCTTGAAGTGATGGGTTTGTGTCGGACACTTACACGCGGAGCATTGGTTGACTTGTCGTGGCTATCAAAACAGTTTTGGGCTACGAGGCATAGGAGTTGGCGAGGCATGAGATGTCCCCAACAACAAGAGTCGTATGGAGATACGATTAGCAAGAGTTGCTTACCGAGTGATCTTGTCCTCTAGCGGTGATGCAAAAGCTCACTAGTTGACATGTTGATCTTGGATCTTGAATCACTAAGTATCAACCGAGGGATGTTGATTTTAGTGGGAGTAATGATCTTATTAAAATGTTTAATATGAATTACTCTTCATGAATACATGTCTTAGTGTTTTGCATATTTCTGTTGTAGATCAATGGCACCACCTGCTCAAGTTACCCCTTTTGCGTTGAAATCAATCCTGGAAAAAGATAAATTGAATGGAACAAACTTTACCACCTGATATAGAAACCTGAGAATTGTTCTTAGGCATGAGAAAAAGGAACAAGTTCTAGAGAATCCGCTTCCAGAGGAACCTGCCGATAATGCTAATGCCACAGCCAGAAATGCCTACCAGAAACTCGTTGATGAATCAAACGAGATCAGCTGTCTCATGCTGGCTTCTATGGAGCCCGATCTGCAGCAGCAGTTCGAAAATATTGAGGCTTTTGATATGATCGAGAACCTTAAGAGCATGTTTCAAATGCAGGCTAGGACCGAAAGGTTCAACGTCTGGCGATCCTTGATGGATTGTAAGCTGAAAGAGGGTGATCCACTGAGCCCGCATGTGATCAAGATGATCGGGTACATGCAAGCTCTGGATAGGCTGGGCTTCCCACTTGGGGATGAGTTGTCCACAGAGACAATTCTGGGTTCTCTTCTGGACAGCTATGGGCCATTCATCTTGAACTATCATATGCATGGGATGGAAAAGAAGCTCACTGAATTGCATGGGATGCTCAAAGTGGCAGAGTAGGATATCAAGAAAGGTACACATCGTCAAGTGTTGATGGTGCAGAACTCGGCTAAGTTCAAGAAGAGCTGGTCCAAGAAAAAGGCTAAGGCAAAGGGCAAAGAGAAGGAGGCAACTCCAACTACAGCCGCTGCGCCTAAGTCAGGGACGGCTTCGGGGAGTATTTGCTTTCATTGCAAGGAACCCAGACACTGGAAAAGGAACTGTAGCAAGTGGCTTGCCGAGAAGGGCAAGAAGACTGGAAGTATGACTTCTTCAGGTACACTTGTTGTATATGTTATAGATATCTTGCTGATGTTTCTAGTAGCTCTTGGGTATATGATACCGGATCGGTTGTTCACATATGCAACTCGATGCAGGGGCAAGCAGAACTAGGAATGTCGCAAGAGGAGAAGTTGACATTCGTGTCGGGAATAAAGCAAGAGTTGCTGCATTGGCCGTCGACACTATGCAACTTAATTTACCTTCAGGATTTGTAATGGAACTTGATAATTGTTATTATATTCCTGCTTTGAGTCAAAACATTATTTCTGCCTCATGTTTGATGAGACAAGGTTATGAATTCAGTATTAAGGACAATGGTTGTTCTATTTACTTGAATAATATGTTTCATGGCTTTGCACCCGTTGTAAATGGGTTATTTATCCTAGATCTTGAAGGTGAATCAGTCTATAACATAAATGTCAAGAGGTATAAGCCTAATGAGATAAATCCGACTTACATCTGGCATTGTCGACTAGGACACATTAGTCAAAAACGCATGAAGAAGCTCCATGATGATGGAATTCTAACTTCGTTTGAGTTTGAATCATTCGAGACATGCGAGTCTTGCCTACTCGGTAAGATGACTAAGACTCCTTTTGCAAAGAGTTGCGAGAGGGCGTCCGAGTTGTTGGAACTTATACATAGTGATGTATGTGGACCAATGAGCACAATAGCCAGAGGTGGTTTCCAATACTTCGTGACTTTCACCGACGACTTGAGTAGATATGGATATGTCTACTTGATGAGGCACAAGTCAGAAACTTTTGAAAAGTTCAAGGAGTTTCAGAACAAAGTGGAAAATCAACTCGGCAAGAAAATCAAACTTCTACGATCTGATCGTGGTGGTGAGTATATGAGCCAGGAGTTTGATGATCATCTGAAGAATCATGGAATGGTTCCACAACTGACTCCTCCGGGTACGCCAAGAGAAATGGTGTGTCAGAACGGAGGAATCGGACCCTGTTGGACATGGTCCGATCGATGATGAGTCAGTCGGATTTACCCTTGTCATTTTGGGGATACGCTCTAGAAACTGCGGCTTTCACACTAAACAGGGTACCATCTAAGTCCGTAGATAAGACACCATATGAGATATGGACTGCGAAGAGTCACAGTTTGTCTTTTCTGAAAATTTGGGGATGTGAAGCATATGTCAAGCGACTCCAGTCGGATAAGCTCACACCCAAATCGGACAAGTGCATATTCATGGGATATCCAAGGGAAACCTTGGGATATTACTTCTACAACCGTGAAGAGGGCAAAGTGTTTGTCGCTCGACATGGAGTTTTCCTTGAGAAAGAGTTTCTCAATCGGAAGGCTAGTGGGAGGATGGTCCGACTAGAAGAAATTCGAGAACCACACGGGGACGTTCCGGTAGGTGATACTGTCACACCGGAGTTAGTCAGGGAACCCGTAGTGGAGTCGACACTGGTTCCACGGAGGTCGGAAAGGTTACGCAATTTGCATGACTGCAATGTGTTGTTCTTGGAGAACAACGAGCCGACTTCGTATGCGGAAGCGATGGAGAGCCCTGATTCCGAGTTATGGCTTGAGGCCATGAGATCCGAATTAAAGTCCATGGATGACAATCAAGTTTGGAACTTGGTTGATCTGCCAGATGGCGTTCGAGCCATTGAGT
The DNA here is from genome assembly GCF_018294505.1 of Triticum aestivum. Lineage (NCBI taxonomy): Eukaryota > Viridiplantae > Streptophyta > Magnoliopsida > Poales > Poaceae > Triticum > Triticum aestivum. The sequence continues at coordinate 368,549,892 of NC_057814.1, read as the reverse complement.
GCAAGTGGATCTTTAATAAGAAAACTGATATGGATGGAAATGTCACAGTCCATAAGGATCGACTTGTTGCTAAAGGTTATCGACAAGTTCAAGGAGTTGACTACGATGAGACTTACTCACCGGTAGCGATGCCTAAATCAATTCGGATCATTCTTGCTATAGCAACATATTTCGACTATGAAATATGGCAGATGGATGTCAAAACGGCTTTCCTTAATGGAAATTTAACCGAGGATGTGTATATGACACAACCCGAGGGTTTTGTCGATCCAAAGAAGTCTAGCATGGTATGCAAGCTTCAGAGATCCATTTATGGATTAAGGCAAGCATCTCGGAATTGGAACATTCGTTTTAATGAAGCTGTCAAAGAGTTTGGCTTCATCAAGAATGACTGTGATCATTGTGTATTCAAGAAGGTCAGTGGGAGCTCAGTAGCATTTCTGATCTTATATGTGGATGACATATTATTGATTGGAAATGATGTTCAAATGCTTGAATCTGTCAAGGACTCATTGAAAAATAGTTTTTCTATGAAGGACTTGGGAGAAGCAGCTTACATTTTGGGAATCAAGATCTATAGAGATAGATTGAGAAGGCTTATTGGATTAAGCCAGAGTGCGTATATTGACAAGGTGTTTAAGCGGTTCAACATGCAAGATGCCAAGAAAGGTTTCTTGCCCATATCACATGGCATTAGTCTTAGCAAGACTCAGAGTCCTTCGACTCCTAATGAGCGAAGACACATGGATGGGATTCCGTATGCTTCGGCTGTTGGGTCCATCATGTATGCTATGGTATGTACTCGTCCCGATGTTAGTTTTGCTCTTAGCGTGGTGGGCAGATACCAGGCTGATCCAGGGGAGAGTCACTGGACAGCGGTTAAGAATATCCTTAAGTACTTGAGAAGGACTAAGGATATGTTCCTGGTTTATGGAGGTGAGGATGAGCTCGTTGTAAATAGTTACACCGATGCTAGTTTCCAAACAGATAGGGATGATAGTCGATCGCAATCTGGGTTTGTGTTCATTCTGAATGGAGGAACAGTGAGCTGGAGGAGCTCCAAGCAAGATACGGTAGCTGATTCTACAACAGAGGCCGAGTACATTGCGGCTTCTGAAGCTGCAAAAGAAGGTGTTTGGGTGAAGAATTTTATTTCTGATCTTGGTGTGGTTGAGGGCGTGACTAATCCATTGGACCTCTATTGTGATAATAGTGGTGCCATTGCGCAAGTCAAGGAACCACGGAACCATCATAAAACCCAACACATACTCAGGCGTTTTAACCTTATTCGCGACATTGTCGAAAGAGGTGATGTAAACATATGCAAGGTACACACGGATGCAAATGTTGCTGATCCATTGGCGAAGCCTCTCCCACGTCCGAAGCATGAGGCGCACATGAGCTCCATGGGCATACGATGCCTAAATGATTGACTCTAGTGAAAGTGGGAGACTGTTGGAGATATGCCCTAGAGGCAATCATGTGATGATGATATTTCCATATGTATTCATGAGTCCTTTGTATTGTCCTTGAACATCATCAATGCTATGTATCAATAAGTATGTGACTTGTTTGTGGAACTATGTATTGTATGATGATTGTTTTAATGGTCCCTAGTTGATAAGGTTATGCGGACACATATCCTTGAGTAGTATACGACTCGGTTGATGACTATGTTTCACAAGTCATGTGCATGGAGATGCTAAACCGATAGTATGGTCTCGGGGATGGAGATCACCGAGCCGGACAGACCCACTTTGAGACGCAGCGAGATATAGTCATCTGTTAGTCTCAAGTGCAATGTCTATGCCATGTCCTAGACCTGAGGTCCTCGCATGTTCTCGGGATGAGGATCGACTCACTTAGGGTCTATCAAACGCTGCTCCATAACTGGGTAGTTATAAAGGTAGCTTTCAGGTGAGTCGTGAGACATGCCGCGAGACATGGTTGACCAAGATGGAATTTGCCCCTCCTATTTGGAGAGATATTCTCTGGGCCCTCTCGAGTGATCAGATTCGGAAAGCATGGCCATGCGACTTGGGTTAAGTGTTAACCCAGTTCGGGAATCTGTATCATGGTTTCGAGAAGAGAGGTCGAGCTAACACAAGGGTGACAAGTCTTGCCTTGAGCTCGACAACAAATATCGTGAGGCAAAAGGAATGTTGCATATGCCACATTGTTGAGGTTCGTCAAACGACTTTACGCCCACATGGGAGTTGGCACGTTCTGCTAGGAGCCGCTACCAACTATCGACTCTGGTCGTGTCCATGTGTACGTGAACCTATAGGGTCGCACACTTAAGGGGCTGCAGCCCATTCAGATTGGATCTGAGTGGAAAATGGATGTGGACTCCTAGCGGGCTCAAGTGTTGAGCCCACCTCGGAGGTCTATATAAAGGGGAGTGGGCACACCACTTAGAGGGATCGGATTGAACCCTGGTTAGCCACCGCCACTCCCCATGCCCATGCCGCGCGACCGGACCTAGCAGTCCGCCGCTCGACGCTGCTCCCCGTACGTGTGGATACCTTGGAGGCACCGCATCTGCGGTGCTTGGATGAACCGTTCGAGGGAACCGCGCGGTGCCGTTCGCGGGAGATCACCGTTCACGGGTCTTCGCTGTTCGCGGGAGATCGGCAATGCGAGGAGGAGACGGCCCGGGAGATCGGCTACACGCATCACCAACTCTACTTCCGCTGCGGTGACTGCGCGTCTAGTGGTAAACCCGATCCCGTGATCTATTTCCAGCAGCATGATCTTGGGTGCGCGGTAGAAAATTTTATTTGGCGCTAGCGTAGCGTACCGCGTGTTCCAATAACTCCATGTTACATGTCTCCTCAATAAGTCCCGTGGACTTATTGAGGACAAGGTAAGCATGAGAGTTTGTAGCATAACCAACAAATATGCCCTCTTGAGCTCTAGCCTCAAATTTAGACAAACGGACACCTTTCTTGAGAATGAAACACTTACACCCGAACACCCGAAAGTATTTGAGGTTGGGCTTGTTACCGATAAGTATCTCATATGGAGTCTTGTTCAAGCCTTTGTGGAGATAGAGCCGATTGGATGCATGACACGCGGTGTTGATGGCTTCGGCCCAAAAGTTGGATGGAGACTTGAACTCCGCCATCATGGTCCTTGCCGCATCCATCAACGTCCGGTTCTTCCTCTCCGCTACACCATTTTGTTGAGGGGTGTATGGTGCAGAATATTGATGCCTGATCCCCTCATCACTAAGAAACTCATCCAAGGTGTAGTTCTTGAACTCGGTGCCATTGTCACTTCTTATTGTCAAGATCTTTGCATTGTGTTGGTGTTGGGCTTCATTTGCAAAGTCAATGATGGTTTGTTGAGTCTCACTCTTCCTCTTGAAGAAGTATACCCAAGTGTATCTTGAGTAATCATCCACAATCATCAAGCAATACTTCCTACCCTCAAGGCTATCAAAGGATGGAGGCCCAAAGAGATCCAAGTGAAGGAGCTCCAAAGGCCTCTTTGAGTAGATGATAGTCATGGGAGGGTGAGCCTTCTCATGTAGCTTTCCTTCGATGCAAGCACTGGAAGCACGATCTTTGGCAAAACTAACATTTGTTAGTACACGAACATGGTCCCCCTTGAGAAGATTTTGCAAAGATCTCCTTTTGACATGGGCTAAACGGCGATGCCAAAGCCACCCCACGTCAACTTTAGCCATTAGGCATGTCGCGGTCTTAGTAGGTCGCTCCGAAAAGTTGATCACATAGAGACCGTTCTCGACATGCCCAACAAAGGCTACTTTAAGAGTCTTGCTCCACAAGAGGGCCATAGTATCAGTATCAAAGAAAGTGGCAAAGCCCATGATTGCAAGTTGACGAACGGAAAGTAAATTGTATGCAAGGGACTTAACAAGCATGACCTTCTCGATCGTGAGATCATGAGAAATGACAACCTTGACAAGTCCCAATACCTTAGAGGATGAGGCGTCACCCCACTCGACATTGGTGGGCATAGATGGAATCTTGTGCACGTCCACCACCAAGTCCTTGCTTCTGGTCATATGATTAGTGGCTCCACTATCGAGCAACCATGACCCCCACCAGAAGCAAACACCTACAAGAGATCAATGCTTGGTTTTAGGTACCCATTTTGTAATGGGTCCTTTGATGTTAGTGACAAGGTTCTTAGGAACCCAAATAGACCATTCAATGTACTCATAAGGAGAACCAACAAATTTAGCATAAACATGCCCATCACTAGCACGGCATAACACATAGGAAGGGTTAAAGTCGCCGGCTTTGTTGGAAGGGGTGGCATTGCCTTTCTTGACACCACCACCCTTCACATTGTTCTTCTTCTCCTTAGGAGCGCCCTCTCCCTCTTTCACAAAGGTTTGCTTGAGAGGAGGAGGTCGTTTGGCCTTGTCATTCTTCTTCTTGTTCTTGGGTTTGGGTGTGAACCCAATACCTTCCTTGGCCACAACTTCCTTTTGATTGCTCAAAAGGTCGTTGAGGTTCTTCTCACCTTGTATGCACGACACAAGGCCTTTCTCAAGTTGCTTCTTCAACTTAGCATTCTCCTCGACAAGATGCACATGCTCACAACACGGGTTAGTAGCATTTCCATTATCAATTAAGACCATATGAGGAAAAATGGCTTTCTCCTTAGTTAGCTTTACTTGGAGTTGATCATGAGACTCTTTGAGGCTAGCATGAGCACCCTTCAAGACCTTGTGAGCCTTGTCAAGTACATCAATCCTCTTTGAGTCTAGCAAGATCAACCCCAAGCTTGGCTTTCTCGGAGTTTAGCACACGAGATACAACAAGAGCATGATCAAGATCTTTCTTCAATTTAGCATGGTCCTCGTTGTATGACTCCTCAAGAGCCAAATGATGACCGCGCTCTTCCTCAAGAGCATTGAAGAGATCCGAAATCTCATCGGCATAGTCGCGACTATGCCCCTCCATCTTAGAGATGGTATCTTCGTGAGCCTCGATCATGTCATTGGCTTCACCAAGTTGTTCCAAGAGAGCAATGAAGTGCTTCTTGGATTTACCCTTGAGCTTACTCGTAAAAGACTCAAATTCATTTTCCTCCACATTGGACCCCTCACTTTCATCAATGCAATCCGCCAAGGAAGGATTAGTAATGATGGTAGTTTTGATGTTGGGGGTTACCTTGTTGGTGGCCTTACCATGAGGCACTTGGCGGTGATGTTCTCATTGGGTGAGTCGAAGAGAGACACCCGTGGAGTTGCCGCAATGGCAACGGAGGCCATGGCAACCGACTCACCATCTTCTTCATCATCATCATCCTCATTGTACTCTTCTTGTGCCACCAACCCCTTGGGAGGAGTCTTCTTGGTGAAGTTGCTCTTGTTGGGGAAGAACTTGGCCTTTCTTTTCGGATGAGCTTGCCACCATTGTCTTCCCTCTTCTCATAGGGACACTCCGCAACAAAGTGACTCACATTGCCACAATTTTAGCAAGTCCTCACTCGTTGCTTGCTCTTCATGCCACTTGAGTTGTTCTTGTTGAAGTTGGGCCTTGAGTTCTTCTTGCTCCAAAATTTCCTTGAAGCGAGTGCCATGTGCTCATGATAAGCATATTTTGTATCTTCGGGGTTGCTCTCCTCTTCTTCCTCTTCATCCTCTTCTTCCACACTAGCCTTGGCCTTCAAAGCAAGGTTGGGCTTCTTAGCTCTTTGTGAGCACAACACCGCATTGTCGGCGGTCTTGTCCAAGATCCTCATTGCCACAAACTCATCCAAGACTTCACTTGAGGAGAAGGTGTGGAAGTCCGGTCTTTGACGGATGACGGAGGACATGGCCTTGTGATAAGGCATCATGGCCTTGAGGAACTTGCGCTTGATCCAATTGTCATCCGTATCCTTGCTCCCATGATCTCGGAGTGAGACCGCGAGAGTGGTTAACCTCCAGTAAAGCTCACGAGGTTCTTCATCTTCATTCATTGCAAACTCATCGGCCTCATCTTGCACCACTTCATAGTTGGAGCGTTGAATGCTTGCGCTTCCCTTGTAAAGGGAAACAACATGGTGCCATGCTTCCTTGGCCATGGTGAAAGGTCAGAGATGCAAGATCTTTGGATGGAATTGCATCTTGGATGATGAAGAGAGCATTCTCGTTGAATTGATGATCCGCGGCTTCTCTAGGGGTGAAGTTGCTTGGGTCATGCGGATAAAAACGTTCCTCAATGATTCTCCAAAGGTTAGTATTAACATGGTTTAAATGATGTTTAAAGCGATATACCCAAGCATCAAAGTCCTCATTTTTCACAATCTTAGGAGGAGGGCCGACATGATTTAAATGGGTGGAGGGAATGGGTCCTCCATAAGTAGGAGGTGGTTTCACATGGGCAAAGATGCCACTACCATTTTACCACTAGACAAGGGAACTTTCTCACTAGTAGCTTCCCCATTGTCGGAGTTAGCATCCGACACCTTGTTAGTGGGATCTACCACTTCCAACGGTGCGGTGGATAATTTGAGACCATCAAGAAAGTTCTTAAACATGCCTTTGACCTCGGCCGTCATGGAGTTTTTCAATGTGTCTAAAGCCACATTGAACTCCTCACGAGAGACCACGGTTGCCCCATCGGCCGTTGACGAGAACGAATTCACACCGGAGTGCTCCTCCCCACCGTCTACGGTGTCAACCATACTCTTCGGACGGCAAAGTCCTTAATAAAGAAACGAGGCTCTGAGACCAATTGAAAGGACTGATATAGTTGACTAGAGGGGGGGGGGTGAATAGGCAACTAACAATTTTTAGCTTTTCTTTACCAATTTAAACTTTGCATCAAAGTAGGTTGTCTAGATATGCAACTAGGTGAGCAACCTATATGATGCAACAACAACAAGCACACAAGCAAGCAAAGGATACAACACAATATAAGCTTGCACAAGTAAAGGTACGAGATAACCAAGAGTGGAGCCGGTGAAGACGAGGATGTGTTATCAAAGTTCCTTCCTTCTGAGGGGAAGTACGTCTCCGTTGGAGCGGTGTGGAGGCACAATGCTCCCCAAGAAGCCACTAGGGCCATCGTATTCTCCTCATGCCCTCACACAATGCGAGATGCCGTGATTTCACTATTGGTGCCCTTGGAGGCGGCGACCGAACCTTTACAAACAAGGTTGGGGCAATCTCCACAACTTAATTGGAGGCTCCCAACGACACCACGAAGCTTCACCACAATGGAATATGGCTCCGCGGTGACCTCAACCGTCTAGCGTGCTCAAACACCCAAGAGTAACAAGATCTGCGAGGGATTAGTGGGGGGAATCAATCTCTTGGTGGAAGTGTAGATCGGAGCCTTCTCAACCAATCCCCAGAGAATCAACAAGTTTGATTGGCTAGGGAGAGAGATCGGGCGAAAATGGAGCTTAGAGCAACAATGGAGCTTAGGAGTGGAAGAGGTAGTCAAATCGGAGAAGAAGACTCCCCTTATATAGTGATAGAACAAAACAAACCGTTATCCACTAACTCAGCACGCCACGAGCGGTACTACCACACCCGGCAAGCGGTACTACCGCACGAGACCACAGTACTACCGCAGGGCACTGCGGTACTACCGCTGGCACGGCTGGAGCTAGACCAGCCTGTGTCAATGAAGCCGAGGGCGGTAGAACCGCTGGAGCGGTACTACCACTCCCCCTTGCGGTACTACCGCAAGGCAGGGTTGGTCTAGACTGGGAAGGCACGGACATATAAAAATACATTCGTGGCAACTTCCGCTGAGTTTCGATCTATGCAAAAATCCGACACGGTACTACCGCAAGCCTGGAGCAATACTACCGCGTAGGGCGCGGATGTAATTACATTCGTCCCTACTTTAGTTCATGCTACTGTGCCTGGCCAGAGCTCACAGTACTACTGCGCCCATGGAGCGGTACTACCGCGTAGGGCGCGGATGTAAAAAAATTACATCCGCCCTACAACCGCTCGACCAGCTGAGCCTGGCCAGAGGCCACGGTACTACCGCTCCCAAGGAGCGGTACTACCGTGAGCACCTGCGGTACTATCGCGCCTGCGGCCGGTACTACTGCAAGGGTCTGCGGTACTACCGCTCCCAAGGGCAGTAGTACCGCATGCCCTAGTACAACAACACTAGGAGTCCCTCATTTTGCAGAGACACGGAGAAACAGAGGATGCTCCAAAGAGCCAATGGAAAGGTGGTGCAGAAAGGAAGATACGTGTACGTGTTGATTCCACCCAAACCATTCCAACGCCGACCCCCTCTTAATAGTACGGCTTTCCTACGACTCAAATCCACCGTAAAGATACGTAGAGAAACGCTGTCTTCAATAGTCTTCGAGGGGCACCACGTCGTCTTGTGCCTAGTCATGATATTTCTGAAATGCTCAATGCACACGATTAGTCCGCAAATGCATTGTCATCAATCACCAAAACAACTAAGAGATAAATATGCCCTTACAGATGTTCTATTGATTCACTTGATGTATATTTTGGAACTCAACTCGCGGATTCCCGAGGTGACATTGGGGTAATCTATGCATAGGGGTTGATGCACGTTTTCGTTCTACGTTCTCCGATAGAAACTTTGGAGTGATTCTTTATTGCACGTTGAGGGATTGTTATGTGATTCAATTATGTTATCATTGTAGAGAGAACTTGCACTAGTGAAAGTATGAACCCTAGGCCTGGTTTCCAAGCATTGCAATACCGTTTTCGATCACTTTTGTCACTTGCTACCTTGCTGTTTTTATATTTTCAGATTACAAAAATCTATATCTACCATCCATATTGCACTTGTATCACCACCTCTTCGCCGAACTAGCGAACCTATACAATTTACCATTGTATCGGGTGTGTTGGGGACACAAGAGACTCTTTGTTATTTGCTTGAAGGGTTGTTTAAGAGAGACCATCTTCATCCTACGCCTCCCACGGGTTGGTAAACCTTAGGTCATCCACTTGAGGGAAATTTGCTACCGTCCTACAAAACTCTGCGCTTGGAGGCCCAACACGAGTCTACAAGAAGAAGGTTGCATAGTAGACATCAAGCTCTTTTCTGGCCCCGTTGCCGGGGAGGTGAGTGCTTGAAGGTATATCTTTAGATCTTTCAATTGAATCTTTTAGTTTATTGTTTTATCACTAGTTTAGTCTTTAAAAGAAAACTACAAAAAATGGAATTGAGGTTGCCTCATATGCTTCATATTTTTAATGTCTTTATGAAAATGATGGAAAGGAAAATTGTGCTCGAGTGTTAGAAGAAGAAGTCTATAAAATGTTTGGCATAAAATCTTTGAATGATGAGCATGGTTGCAATGTTGTTAGTATGAATTCTTTGAATATCCATAGTACTAATGATGATTGCACTAGTCATGATAAAAATGTTTCTTATAAGCATGTCAATTTTTGTGGAGTGCATAGAGTTTGCAGTTACATACCGAAAAGGGAAGATAGATTTTGCAAGAGGCATAAGTATTTAGAAACTAAACAGTTGCGAGAGAGGCTAGATATTTGTGCTGAAAAATTTATTTTTTCTCGCCATCCTTGTGAACTTTGCAATGAACGTGGTCATTTGAATATCCAAAGCAAATTGTTTCATGGTCGAATCGTGTCCAAAAATTGTGATGACTTGATTTCCCTTGCGCATCATAATGAACTTAGTTTGCTTCTGGATATGAAGAAATGAAACGTATAACTAAGGGTATTCCAGAATATAACCTTAAGAGATTTCTTGATTTTGATCTAGAGGAAATTTATATGTATTGTGCGGTAAATTGCTTTGAGAATCTTTATATTGCCAATTACTTAAAGACAAGAAAACAAATAGAAGATGAAGAGAATACTAATGAAGTGGAAGAGGTTTCCCAATATCCTCCTATTTTTTCTTATGATTAATCAGGTAACGAGGAGGAGTGTTTTATTCAACCAATCTCATAAATAAGGAGCTCCAAAAAGGTGATTAAACCCACACATGATGTGGAGAAAAAAAGAAAAGACAGAGAGACAAAGGTAAAAAGGTATCCCTCCCAAATAATGTTGCTCCTATTATTGTTATACCTATTACTCATTGTGATGATTATGATTGGGAAAATAACGATACTTGTTATAATCTTTAGAATCTTTTTGGCACCAACTTAGAAAATTGTGATGATAATAATTGATATACTATTGGTGTTATTCATACTATTAATGATGAGAGTGAATATGCTTATGATATGCAAAACCACAATCTTGGGGATGCTATGTTTGATGAGAATGACATGTTTGAGAATTTGTTTGCTGCAATTAATGTTTGTCCCAAGCTTGGGGATGCTATGTTTAATGAAGATGATATTTTTAGTCCCCCAAGTTTTGATGTGCAAATTTATTATGATGATAGCATGCATCCTATTTATGATGATTGCAATATTTATGAAAGTGGGTTCGGAAGAGTGTCAACTTTATATAATAATTATCCCACTATTTTGGAGGGTGTTGAATCTTATTATAATGATAAAAGTGGATTTGGAGAGGTCGTGACTTTATTTAGTAATGATTCCACTATCTTGGAAGAGGTTTCAATTGATTATGATGAGAACAAAGTTGCTACTTATGATGATTATTGTGATGGCACTTATTTTATAAAAAGTAGTGATGATTATATTTATAAAGCTTGTCATAATTATGATTACCCTTTTTCTGAACATTATTCTTTTAATGTGGAAACAATTTATAGTATTCGAGTTTCTTATGATACTCCCACTATTCTGAATGAGAAGAGTTTTGCTTATGTGGAGAGTAGTAAAATTTCTATGCTTATGGATCATGAAAGTAATGCTTTATGTGATGGTTATATTGTTGAATTCATTCATGATGCCACTGAAAATTATTATGAGAGAGGAACATATGCTTTTACATATTTCAATAATATCAAGTTTCCTCTCTATGTGTTGAAAGTTTTGAAGTCATGCTTATTTTGCCTTCCTATGCTAGTTGATTCTTGTTCCCATAAGTTGTTCGCTCACAAAATCCCTATGCATAGGAAGTGGGTTAGACTTAAATGTGCTTGCCACATATTTTTCATGATGCTCTCTTTGCGTTTCAATTCTTTTACTTTTATGCGAGCATCATTGAAATCATCATGCCTAGCTAGAAAGGCATTAAAGAAAAGCGCTTGTTGGGAGACAACCCAACACCATTACCTACTGTTTTTGTGTGTTCACATGATTAAGCTACTGTAGTAATCATGTTTTATAGATTTTGTTTAAGTAAAGTGCCAAGTAAGACCTTTGGGATGGTCTATGGTGATAGTTAACTTGACTCTGTGCAAAAACAGAAACTTTTGCTCTCAGTCCAGGAATTTTGAAAATTTAGTGGAACGTTCTTTTGATCTGAATTTTTAAACAAGATTGATATACAAATTCCCTAGATTGTCCTAATTTTTCAGAATTTTTGGAGTTACAGAGGTATGGAAAGTTTCCAGATTACTACAGACTGTTCTGTTTTTGACAGATTCTGTTTTCTATGTGTTGTTTGCTTATTTTGATGAATCTATGAGTAGTATCGGAGGGTATGAACCATGGAGAAGTTGGAACACGGTCGATACAACACCAATATAAATTTAGAATTAGTTCACAATAGTACCTAAGTGGTGATTTGCTTTATTATACTAACGGAGCTTATGAGTTTTCTCTTGAGTTTTGTGTTGTGGAGTTTTCAAGTTTTGGGTGAAGTTTCGATGGACTACGGAATAATGAGTGGCAATAGCCTAAGCTTGGGGATGCCCAAGGCACCCCAAGGTAATATTCAAGGACAACCAAGCATCTAAACTTGGGGATGCCCCGGATGGCATCCCCTCTTTCGTCTTCGTTCATCGGTAAATTTACTTGAGGCTATATTTTTATTCACCACATGATATGAGTTTTGCTTGGAGCGTCATTTTCTTTTATTAGGATTTGCTTGCTGTTATTTATAATAATATTTTGCGTCTTTTAGTTCAATAAAAAGGTCAAGTATAGCCTTTACCATGCTTATTTTGCAAATCTATATGTTGCTTTTTTGAAAACAAAAAGTTTTCTATCATTGTCTGAATTCTTCCGGAAAGTCAGAATGTGATAAAATCTTGAAATTTACACAATGTGTAACAATAAATTTTCTACAGTGTGGTAATTTTTCAGAAGTTTTGGAGTTAGGGAAGTATGATTCCTCTTGCATTCTTTACATACTGTTCTGTTTAGACAGATCGCTGTTATGTTTGCATTGTTTGCATATGTTTGCTTGTTTAATGATTCTATTTGAGGATGGGAGTATTAAATATGCAGAGGCATTTAGTATTCAATGTGAAATCATAATTTTAGTGATTTCATACAGTAGAGAATGATAAGGTTTTGCGTTGATTTACACTAACTTATCTCACGATTTCTTGTTGAGTTCTGTGTGCATGAAGTTTTTAAGATTCTGGGAAACTATGATATGAGAAGAATTAAGGAGACACAAGAGCTCAAGCTTGGGGATGCCCAAGGCATCCCTAATTATTTTTTCAAAAAGTCTCAAGCATCTAAGCTTGGGGATGCCCTGGTTGGCATCCCACCTTTCTTCATCAGCAATCATCGGTTAGCCTCGGTTGAGCCTAAGTTTTTTGCTTCGTCACACGATGTGTGCTATTTTTAGAATGTCATTTTATTTTTGTTTTTCTTGCTATTTGAATAAAGTACTTAAGATCTAAATTTTCTTAAATGAGAGAGAGTCCTCACATAGCTAAATAATTATTCGACTACTCATTGATCTTCACTTATATCTTTTTGGAGTAGTTTGTCATTTACTCTCGTGCTTCACTTATATCCTATGAGTAAATGGTTGAATTGATTGAATATCATAAATCTGAAATTATATATGATTCATATGCTTATCCCATGGGGAGTAATGACTTCACATATAAGAAGTATAGGTGGTAGATTTATTGAAAGTTAGCAAACTTAGTATTGGTCACTTGAACAATTCATGAAAGAATATTGAAGGAAGAGAGATTTCACATATAAATATACTATCTCGAACATCTTCTATGATTGTGAGCCCCATTAATTATTTTCAAACTTGAGCAAATTAGTTGAAGTTGAACAAGGAAGACAACATAATGAGTTATGTTTCGGTATATTTGTATAGAAGTTATATTGTTATGGATCCTCCAACATGTGGTGCTTGCTTTTGAGAATTTTTGCTAGCCAAACTTTCTGTACTAAGTAGAGATACTACTTGTGCATCCAAAAACCCTTAAACCCCGTTTCATGCCATGAGTGTCCACCATATCTACCTATGGATTGAATAAGATCCTTCAAGTAAGTTGTCATCGGTGCAAAAAGCAATAAAAATTGCTCCTAAATATGTATGATCTTTTATTGTAAGGGAAAATAAGCGTTGTACGAACTTGTGATGGTAAAGAAATAAAAGCGACGGACTGCATAATAAAGGTTGCTATCACAAAGGGCAATACAACTTGACATTCCTTTGCATTAAGGGTTTGCACATCCAAAATTAAAAAGCGCATGACAACCTTTGCTTCCCTCTGCGAAGGGCCTATCTTTTACTTTCATGTATTTACTTTTATGCAAGAGTCAGTAGTATTCCTTCTCATTCCAACCTACTCTTCAGTTGGCAAGCATCATGTGATGGGGATAGATCTAAGCATATATGACCATTCAAATATATTTGATCATGAATTATTATTGTTGACAATTATCTATATGATAAATAAGTTGGGAGGCAAAACATTAAGCCCCTATCTTTCTCTGTGTTCAATGGATGCTATTTGTTCAAAAAATATGCTTTGAGTGGTAGCAATCATGGAAGACTAGATGATAGTTGAATATATGGGATTTGCTAAATCAAAGCTCTTAGATAGACACTTCCTGAAAATAAGATGAATTGCAATTGTTTGATGACTGAGAACATAGTTTGTTAGTTTTCAAGAAATTTTATGGTATATGCTTTAACATGTGAATAGCTTGTTACTTGATCATGAGAAGCTTTCTGATATGAGCTACTGTTATGATATATAATGATGCTAGAAAAAGTGATTGAAATTATCATTGATCAAACTTGTGCACTTGCTAGCATTCAAACTTCATAAATTATTTATTTTATCATTTACCTACTCGAGGACGAGCATGAATTAAGCTTGGGGATGCTGATACATGATAACCCACAAGTATAGGGGATTGCAACAGTTTTTGAGGGTAGAGTATTCAACCCAAATTTATTGATTCAACACAAGGGGAGCCAAAGAATATTCTCAAGTATTAGCAGTTGAGTTGTCAATTCAACCACACCTGGATAACATAATATCTGCAGCAAAGTATTTAGTAGCAAAGTAGTATGGAAGTAGCGGTAACGGTGGCAAAAGTAACAGTAGTAGTTTTGTAGTAATTGTAACAGTGGCAATGGAAAAGTAAGTAAGCAAAGATCAATATGTGAAACGCTCGTAGGCATTGGATCGGTGATGGAGAATTATTTCAGATGCAATTCCTCATGCAATAGTTATAACATAGGGTGACACAGAACTAGCTCTAGTTCATCAATGTAATGTAGGCATGTATTCCGAATATAGCCATACGTGCTTATGGAAAAGAACTTGCATGACATCTTTTGTCCTACCCTCCCGTGGCAGCGGGGTCCTATTCGAAAATAAGGGATATTAAGGCCTCCTTTTAATAGAGTACCGGACCAAAGCATTAACACTTAGTGAATACATGAACTCCTCAAACTACGGTCATCACCGGGAGTGGTCCCGGTTATTGTCACTTCGGGGTTGCCGGATCATAACACATAGTAGGTGACTATAGACTTGCAAGATAGGATCAAGAAGTCACATATATTCATGAAAACATAATAAGTTCAGATCTGAAATCATGGCACTCGGGCCCTAGTGACAAGCATTAAGCATAGCAAAGTCATATCAACATCAATCTCAGAACACAGTGGATACTAGGGATCAAACCCTAACAAAACTAACTGAATTACATGGTAAATCTCATCCAACCCATCACCGTCCAGCAAGCCTACGATGGAATTACTCACGCACGGCAGTGAGCATCATGAAATTGGTGATGGAGGATGCTTGATGATGACGACGGCGACGGATTCCCCTCTCCGGAGCCCCGAACGGACTCCAGATCAGCTCTCCGGAGAGAGATTAGGGCTTGGCGGCGTCTCTGTATCGTAAAACGTGATGAATCCTTCTCTCTGATTTTTTTCTCCCCGAACGTGAATATATGTTGTTGGAGTTGAGGTCGGTGGAGCACCAGGGGGCACACGAGGCAGGGCGCGCGCCCAGGGGGGTACGCGCGCCCCCACCCTCGTGGACAGGGTGTGGGCCCCCTGGCCTTGATTTTTTCGCTAGTATTTTTTATTAATTCCAAAAATATTCTCCGTGAAGTTTCAGGTCATTCCGAGAACTTTTATTTCTGCACAAAAATAACACCATCGCAATTCTGCTGAAAACAGGGTCAGTCTGGGTTAGTTCCATTCAAATCATGCAAGTTAGAGTCCAAAACACGGGCAAAAGTGTTTGGAAAAGTAGATACGATGGAGACGTATC
The DNA here is from genome assembly GCF_018294505.1 of Triticum aestivum. Lineage (NCBI taxonomy): Eukaryota > Viridiplantae > Streptophyta > Magnoliopsida > Poales > Poaceae > Triticum > Triticum aestivum. The sequence goes on along the minus strand of NC_057814.1, from coordinate 368,534,356 downwards.
AATACGTCTCCAACGTATCGATAATTTATGAAGTATTCATACCATGTTTACAATAATTTTATATGATTTTGGTATGATTTGATTAGAACTAACCCGGACTGGCGTTGTTTTCAGAAGAACTACGGTGGTGTCGTTTTTTGTGTGCAGAAATAGAAGTTCCCGGAACGAGCTGGAAATTTATGAAGAATATTTTTGGAAAATATAAAAAATACTGGAACGAAAAGATATCGGAGAGGAGTCTCGAGGCAAACACAAGGGTGGGGGCGCACCCCCCTGCCTTGTCGTCGCCTCATGGGCCCCCTTGACTTCTCCCCGACGCCAACACCTCCTATAAATCCCAAAACCTCTAAAATAAACCTAGATCGGGAGTTCTGCCGCCACAAGCCTCTATAGCCACGAAAAACCAATCGGGAGCCCGTTCCGGCACCCTGTTGGAGGGGGAAACCATCACCGGTGGCCATCTTCATCATCCCGGCGGTCTCCATGATGAGGAGGGAGTAGTTCACCCTCGGGCCTGAGGGTATGTACTAGTAGCTATGCGTTTGATCTCTCTCTCTCTCTCTCGTGTTCTTGATTTGGCACGATCTTGATGTACTGCGAGCTTTGTTACTACAGTTGAATCATATGGTGTTTCTCCCCCTCTACTTTCTTATGATGAATTGAGTCTTGCTCTTTGAGGTTTTGTTATGTTGTATTGAGTATTGGATTTGAGAAAACTTGATCTATGTCTTGCAATGGGATATCTGTGGTGACAATGGGATGTTCTATTGATTCACTTGATGTATGTTTTGGCACTCAACTCGCGGATTCCCGAGGTGACATTGGGGTAATCTATGCTTAGGGGTTGATGCATGTTTTCGTCCTACGTTCTCTGATAGAAACTTTGGAGTGATTCTTTGTTGCACATTGAGGGATTGTTATGTGATTCAATTATGTTATCATTGTTGAGAGAACTTGCACTAGTGAAAGTATGAACCCTAGGCCTTGTTTCCAAGCATTGCAATATCGTTTTCATGAAGGAAATATGCCCTAGAGGCAATAATAAAGTTATTATTTATTTCCTTATATCATGATAAATGTTTATTATTCATGCAAGAATTGTATTAACCGGAAACATGAACATGTGTGAATACATAGACAAACAGAGTGTCACTAGTATGCCTCTACTTGACTAGCTCGTTAATCAAAGATGGTTATGTTTCCTAACCATAGAAAAAAGAGTTGTCATTTGATTAACGGGATCACATCATTAGGAGAATGATGTGATTGACTTGACCCATTCCGTTAGCTTAGCACTTGATCGTTTAGTATGTTGCTATTGCTTTCTTCATGACTTATACATGTTCCTACGACTATGAGATTATGCAACTCCCGTTTACCGGAGGAACACTTTGTGTGCTACCAAACGTCACAACGTAACTGGGTGATTATAAAGGTGCTCTACAGGTGTCTCCGAAGGTACTTGTTGGGTTGGCATATTTCGACATTAGGATTTGTCACTCCGATTGTAGGAGAGGTATCTCTGGGCCCACTCGGTAATGCACATCACTTAAAGCCTTGCAAGCATTGCAACTAATGAGTTAGTTGCGGTATGATGTATCACGGAATGAGTAAAGAGACTTGCCGGTAACGAGATTGAACTAGGTATTGAGATACCGACGATCGAATCTTGGGCAAGTAACATACCGATGACAAAGGGAACAACGTATGTTGTTATGCGGTTTGACCGATAAAGATCTTCGTAGAGTATGTGGGAGCCAATATAAGCATCCAGGTTCCGCTATTGGTTATTGACCGGAGACGTGTCTCGGTCATGTCTACATAGTTCTCGAACCCGTAGGGTCCGCACGCTTAAAGTTTGATGACGGTTATATTATGAGTTTATGTATTTTGATGTACCAAAGGTAGTTCGGAGTCCCGGATGTGATCACGGACATGACGAGGAGTCTCGAAATGGTCGAGACATGAAGATTGATATATTGGACGACTATATTCGGACACCGGAATGGTTCCGGGGGTTATCAGATATATACCGGAGTACCGGGGGGTTACCGGAACCCCCCGGAGGTTACTGGGCCTCATGGGCCCAAGTGGTAGAAGAGGAGAGGCGGCCAAGGGGAAGCCGCGCGCCCCTCCCCCCCAAGTCTGAATTGGACAAGGGGGGCGGCGGCGCCCCCCTTTCCTTTCCCCCTCTCTCTCCTTCCCTCTCCTCTCCTACTCCAACATGGAAGGGGGGAGTCCTACTCCCGGTGGGAGTAGGACTCCTCATGGGGCGCGCCAAGGGTGGCCGGCCCCCTCCCCCTCCTCCACTCCTTTATATACGGGGAGGGAGGCACCCCCTAGAGACACAACAATTGATCCCTTGGATCTCTTAGCCGTGTGCGGTGCCCCCCTCCACCATAATCCACCTCGGTCATATCGTAGCGGTGCTTAGGCGAAGCCCTGCATCGGTAGAACATCATCATCGTCACCACGCCGTCGTGCTGACGGAACTCTCCCTCAAAGCTCTGCTGGATCGGAGTTCGAGGGACGTCATCGAGTTGAACGTGTGCTGAACTCGGAGGTGCCGTGCGTTCGGTACTTGATCGATCGGATCGTGAAGACGTACGACTACATCAACCGCGTTGTGCTAACGCTTCCGCTTTCGGTCTACGAGGGTACGTGGACACACTCTCCCCTCTCGTTGCTATGCATCACCATGATCTTGTGTGTGCGTAGGAAAATTTTGAAATTACTACGTTCCCCAACAGTGGTATCCGAGCCTGGTTTTATGCGTTGGTGTTATATGCACGAGTAGAACACAAGTGAGTTGTGGGCGATACAATTCATACTGCTTACCAGCATGTCATACTTAGGTTCGGTGGTATTGTTGGATGAAGCCCGAACCGACATTACGCGTACGCTTACGCGAGACTGGTTCTACCGGCGTGCTTTGCACACAGGTGGCTGGCGGGTGTCAGTTTCTCCAACTTTTGTTGAACCGAGTGTGGCTACGCCCGGTCCTCGAGAAGGTTAAAACAACACTAACTTGACGAACTATCATTGTGGTTTTGATGCGTAGGTAAGAACGGTTCTTGCTCAGCCCGTAGCAGCCACGTAAAACTTGCAACAACAAAGTAGAGGACATCTAACTTGTTTTTGCAGGGCATGTTGTGATGTGATATGGTCAAGGCATGATGCTATATTTTATTGTATGAGATGATCATGTTTTGTAACCGAGTTATCGGCAACTGGCATGAGCCATATGGTTGTCGCTTTATTGTATGCAATGCAATCGCCCTGTAATTGCTTTACTTTATCACTAAGCGGTAGCGATAGTCGTAGAAGCAATAGTTGGCGAGAAGACAACGATGCTACGATGGAGATCAAGGTGTCGCGCCGGTGACGATGGTGATCATGACGGTGCTTCGGAGATGGAGATCACAAGCACAAGATGATGATGGCCATATCATATCACTTATATTGATTGCATGTGATGTTTATCTTTTATGCATCTTATCTTGCTTTGATTGACGGTAGCATTATAAGATGATCTCTCACTAAATTTCAAGATAAAAGTGTTCTCCCTGAGTATGCACCGTTGCCAAAGTTCGTCGTGCCCAGACACCACGCGATGATCGGGTGTGATAAGCTCTACGTCCATCTACAACGGGTGCAAGCCAGTTTTTGCACACGCAGAATACTCAGATTAAACTTGACGAGCCTAGCATATGCAGATATGGCCTCGGAACACTGAGACCGAAAGTTCGAGCGTGAATCATATAGTAGATATGATCAACATAGTGATGTTCACCATTGAAAACTACTCCATTTCACGTGATGATCGGTTATGGTTTAGTTGATTTGGATCACGTGATCACTTAGATGATTAGAGGGATGTCTATCTAAGTGGGAGTTCTTAAGTAATATGATTAATTGAACTTAAATTTATCATGTACTTAGTACCTGATAGTATTTTGCATGTCTATGTTTGTTGTAGATAGATGGCTCGTGCTGTTGTTCCGTTGAATTTTAATGCGTTCCTTGAGAAAGCAAAGTTGAAATATGATGGTAGCAATTACACGGATTGGGTCCGTAGAGGATTATCCTCATTGCTGCACAGAAGAATTACGTCATGGAAGCACCGCTAGGTGCCAAACCTGCTGCAGGAGCAACACCAGATGTTATGAACGTCTGGCAGAGCAAAGCTAATGACTACTCGATAGTTCAGTGTGCCATGCTTTACGGCTTAGAACCGGGACTTCAACGACGTTTTGAACGTCATGGAGCATATGAGATGTTCCAGGAGTTGAAGTTAATATTTCAAGCAAATGCCCGGATTGAGAGATATGAAGTCTCCAATAAGTTCTACAGCTGCAAGATGGAGGAGAATAGTTCTGTCAGTGAGCATATACTCAGAATGTCTAGGTATAACAATCACTTGATTCAACTGGGAGTTAATCTTCCGGATGATAGCGTCATTGACAGAATTCTTCAATCACTGCCACCAAGCTACAAGAGCTTCATGATGAACTATAACATGCAAGGGATGGATAAGACGATTCCCGAGATCTTCGCAATGCTAAAGGCTGCGGAGGTAGAAATCAAGAAGGAGCATCAAGTGTTGATGGTTAATACGACCACCAGTTTCAAGAAAAAGGGCAAAGGGAAGAAGAAGGGGAACTTCAAGAAGAACAGCAAACAAGTTGCTGCTCAGGAGAAGAAACCCAAGTCTGGACCTAAGCCTGAGACTGAGTGCTTCTACTGCAAGCAGACTGGTCACTGGAAGCGGAACTGCCCCAAGTATTTGGCGGATAAGAAGGATGGCAAGGTGAACAAAGGTATATGTGATATACATGTTATTGATGTGTACCTTACCAGAGCTCGCAGTAGCACCTGGGTATTTGATACTGGTTCTGTTGCTAATATTTGCAACTCGAAACAGGGACTATGGATTAAGTGGACACTGGCTAAGGACGAGGTGACGATGCGCGTGGGAAATGGTTCCAAAGTCGATGTGATCGCCGTCGGCACGCTACCTCTACATCTACCTTCGGGATTAGTATTAGACCTGAATAATTGTTATTTGGTGCCAGCGTTGAGCATGAACATTATATCTGGATCTTGTTTGATGCGAGACGGTTACTCATTTAAATCAGAGAATAATGGTTGTTCTATTTATATGAGTAATATCTTTTGTGGTCATGCACCCATGAAGAGTGGTCTATTTTTGATGAATCTCGATAGTAGTGATACACATATTCATAATGTTGAAGCCAAAAGATGCAGAGTTGATAATGATAGTGCAACTTATTTGTGGCACTACCGTTTGGATCATATTGGTGTAAAGCGCATGAAGAAACTCCATACTGATGGACTTTTGGAATCACTTGATTATGAATCACTTGGTACTTGCGAACCATGCCTCATGGGCAAGATGACTAAAATGCCGTTCTCCGGAACTATGGAGCGAGCAACTGATTTGTTGGAGATCATACATAGTGATGTATGTGGTCTGATGAATGTTGAGGCTCGAAGTGGGTATCGTTATTTTGTCACCTTCACAGATGATTTAAGCAGATATGGGTATATCTACTTAATGAAACATAAGTCTGAAACATTTGAAAAGTTCAAAGAATTTCAGAGTGAAGTTGAAAATCATCGTAACAAGAAAATAAAGTTTCTGCGATCTGATCGTGGAGGAGAATATTTGACTTTCGAGTTTGATCTACATTTGAAACAATGCGGATTAGTTTCGCAACTCACGCCACCCGGAACACCACAGCGTAATGGTGTGTCCGAACGTCGTAATCGTACTTTACTAGATATGGTGCGATCTATGATGTCTCTTACTGATTTGCCGCTATCGTTTTGGGGTTATGCTTTAGAGACGGCCGCATTCACGTTAAATAGGGCACCATCAAAATCCGTTGAGACGATGCCTTATGAACTATGGTTTGGCAAGAAACCAAAGTTGTCGTTTCTTAAAGTTTGGGGCTGTGATGCTTATGTGAAAAAGCTTCAACCTAATAAGCTCGAACCCAAGTCGGAGAAATGTGTCTTCATAGGATACCCAAAGGAAACTGTTGGGTACACCTTCTATCATAGATCCGAAGGCAAGACATTCATTGCCAAGAATGGATCCTTTCTAGAGAAGGAGTTCCTCTCGAAAGAAGTGAGTGGGAGGAAAGTAGAACTTGATGAGGTAACTGTACCTACTCCCTTATTGGAAAGTAGTTCATCACAGAAACCGGTTCCGGTGACATCTATACCAATTAGTGAGGAAGTTAATGATGATGATCATGAAACTTCAGATCAAGTTGTTACTGAACCTCGTAGGTCAACCAGAGTAAGATCCGCACCAGAGTGGTACGGTAATCCTGTTCTGGAGGTTATGTTACTGGACCATAACGAACCTACGAACTATGAAGAAGCGATGGTGAGCCCAGATTCCGAAAAATGGCTTGAGGCCATGAAATCTGAGATGGGGTCCATGTATGAGAACAAAGAGTGGACTTTGGTTGACTTACCCGATGATCGGCAGGCCATCAAGAATAAATGGATCTTCAAGAAGAAGACTGACGCTGACGGTAATGTTACTGTCTATAAAGCTCGACTTGTTGCAAAAGGTTTTCGACAAGTTCAAGGGATTGACTACGATGAGACCTTCTCACCCGTAGCGATGCTTAAGTCTGTCCGAATCATGTTAGCAATAGCCGCATTTTATGATTATGAAATTTGGCAAATGGATGTCAAAACTGCATTCCTGAATGGATTTCTGGAAGAAGAGTTGTATAAGATGCAACCGGAAGGTTTTGTCGATCCAAAGGGAGCTAACAAAGTGTGCAAGCTCCAACGATCCATTTATGGACTGGTGCAAGCCTCTCGGAGTTGCAATAAACGTTTTGATAGTGTGATCAAAGCATATGGTTTTATACAGACTTTTGGAGGAGCCTGTATTTACAAGAAAGTGAGTGGGAGCTCTGTAGCATTTCTGATATTATATGTGGATGACATATTGTTGATTGGAAATGATATAGAATTTCTGGATAGCATAAAAGGATATTTGAATAAGAGTTTTTCAATGAAGGACCTCAGTGAAGCTGCTTATATATTGGGCATCAAGATCTATAGTGATAGATCAAGACACTTAATTGAACTTTCACAAAGTACATACCTTGACAAAGTTTTGAAGAAGTTCAAAATGGATCAAGCAAAGAAAGGGTTCTTGCCTGTGTTACAAGGTGTGAAGTTGAGTAAGACTCAATGCCCGACCACTGTAGAAGATAGAGAGAAAATTAAAGATGTTCCCTATGCTTCAGCCATAGGCTCTATCATGTATGCAATGCTGTGTACCAGACCTGATGTGTGCCTTGTTATTAGTTTAGCAGGGAGGTACCAAAGTAATCCAGGAGTGGATCACTAGACAGCGGTCAAGAACATCCTGAAATACCTGAAAAGGACTAAGGATATGTTTCTCATTTATGGAGGTGACAAAGAGCTCGTCGTAAATTGTTACGTCGATGCAAGCTTTGACACTGATCCGGACGATTCTAAATCGCAAACCGGATACATGTTTTTATTGAACGGTGGAGCTGTTAGTTGGTGCAGTTCTAAACAAAGCGTCGTAGCGGGATCTACATGTGAAGCGGAGTACATAGCTGCTTCGGAAGCAGCAAATGAAGGAGTCTGGATGCAGGAGTTCATATCCGATCTAGGTGTCATACCTAGTGCATCGGGTCCAATGAAAATCTTTTGTGACAATACTGGTGCAATTGCTTTGGCAAAGGAATCCAGATTTCACAAGAGAACCAAGCACATCAAGAGACGCTTCAAATCCATCCGGGATCAGGTCCAGGTGGGAGACATAGAGATTTGCAAGATACATACGGATCTGAATGTTGCAGACCCGTTGACTAAGCCTCTTCCACGAGCAAAACATGATCAGCACCAAGGCTCCATGGGTGTTAGAATCATTACTGTGTAATCTAGATTATTGACTCTAGGGCAAGTGGGAGACTGAAGGAAATATGCCCTAGAGGTAATAATAAAGTTATTATTTATTTCCTTATATCATGATAAATGTTTATTATTCATGCAAGAATTGTATTAACCGGAAACATGACACATGTGTGAATACATAGACAAACAGAGTGTCACTAGTATGCCTCTACTTGACTAGCTCGTTAATCAAAGATGGTTATGTTTCCTAACCATAGACAAAAAGAGTTGTCATTTGATTAACGGGATCACATCATTAGGAGAATGATGTGATTGACTTGACCTATTCCGTTAGCTTAGCACTTGATCGTTTAGTATGTTGCTATTGCTTTCTTCATGACTTATACATGTTCCTATGACTATGAGATTATGCAACTCCCGTTTACCGGAGGAACACTTTGTGTGCTACCAAACGTCACAACGTAACTGGGTGATTATAAAGGTGCTATACAGGTGTCTCCGAAGGTACTTGTTGGGTTGGCGTATTTCGAGATTAGGATTTGTCACTCCGATTGTCGGAGAGGTATCTCTGGGCCCACTCGGTAATGCACATCACTTAAAGCCTTGCAAGCATTGCAACTAATGAGTTAGTTGCGGGATGATGTATTACGAAACGAGTAAAGAGACTTGTCGGTAACGAGATTGAACTAGGTATTGAGATACCGACGATCGAATCTCGGGCAAGTAACATACCGATGACAAAGGGAACAACGTATGTTGTTATGCGGTTTGACCGATAAAGATCTTCGTAGAGTATGTGGGAGCCAATATGAGCATCCAGGTTCCGCTATTGGTTATTGACCGGAGACGTGTCTCGGTCATGTCTACATAGTTCTCGAACCCGTAGGGTCCGCACGCTTAAAGTTCGATGACGGTTATATTATGAGTTTATGTATTTTGATGTACCGAGGTAGTTCGGAGTGCCGGATGTGATCATGGACATGACGAGGAGTCTCGAAATGGTCGAGACATGAAGATTGATATATTGGACGACTATATTCGGACACCGGAATGGTTCCGGGGGTTATCAGATAGATACTGGAGTACCGGGGGGTTACCGGAACCCCCCGGAGGTTATTGGGCCTCATGGGCCCAAGTGGTGGAAGAGGAGAGGCGGCCAGGGGGCAGCCGCGCGCCCCTCCCCCCCCCCAAGTCCGAATTGGACAAGGAGGGGGGCAGCGCCCCCCCTTTCCTTTCCCCCTCTCTCTCCTTCCCTCTCCTCTCCTACTCCAACATGGAAGGGGGGAGTCCTACTCCCGATGGGAGTAGGACTCCTCATGGGGCACGCCAAGGGTGGCTGGCCCCCTCCCCCTCCTCCCCTCCTTTATATACGGGGAGGCAGGCACCCCCTAGAGACACAACAATTGATCCCTTGGATCTCTTAGCCGTGTGCAGTGCCCCCCTCCACCATAATCCACCTCAGTCATATCGTAGCGGTGCTTAGGCGAAGTCCTGCATCGGTAGAACATCATCATCGTCAGCACGCCGTCGTGCTGACGGAACTCTCCCTCAAAGCTCGGCTGGATCGGAGTTCGAGGGACGTCATCGAGTTGAACGTGTGCTGAACTCGGAGGTGCCGTGCGTTCGTTACTTGATCGGTCGGATCGTGAAGACGTCCGACTACATCAACCGCGTTGTGCTAACACTTCCGCTTTCGGTCTACGAGGGTACGTGGACACACTATCCCCTCTCGTTGCTATGCATCACCATGATCTTGTGTGTGCGTAGGAAAATTTTGAAATTACTACGTTCCCCAACATTTCGCTCACTTTTGTCACTTGCTACCTTGCTGTTTTTATATTTTCAGATTACAAAAACCAATATCTACCATCTATATTGCACTTGTATCACCATCTCTACGCCAAACTAGTGCACCTATACAATTTACCATTGTATTGGGTGTGTTGGGGACACAAGAGACTCTTTGTTACTTGCTTGCAGGGTTGTTTGAGAGAGACCATCTTCATCCTACGCCTCCCACGGATTGATAAACCTTAGGTCATCAACTTGAGGGAAATTTCCTACTGTCCTACAAAACTCTGCGCTTGCAGGCCCAACACCAGTCTACAAGAAGAAGGTTGCGTAGTAGACATCACCTATCCCGCATGTAGGGCATTGCCCGCTGACTTTTATATGTCTGTTAGCCAAATTCACCCGACATGGTAGCGAGCCGAACAAAGTTCGCCAGAGGAAAATTTTAACCTTGGCAGGATAGCTTAAGATCCAGATCATCCTCCATGTTGGTGAATTCCGTGAGGGTCCGACTTTATTTTTCTCCTGATATTTTATGTCCATATTGGTTGTGCCACTCTGCAAAGTATGCTAATCTCACTGAGAATCTCCCATTATTGCACAAGTTCCATGCTACGAAGTGCGACATATAAAATTCAGGCAACAAAATTGCAAGGGTCAGCACCATATCAACTTGCGAGAATGTTTAAGAGACAAACTCTTCATCCCAATGATCTGTAACAAGGCCAATGAAATCACTTGCTTTTGATAGTAAATTACCTCCACGTGCCATGATTACAGTGAATTAGGGATCCATTCATCATCCGAAACATTGATCCGACTATAATCATCGACCCTCCATATATGACCTCTTTTTAATGTCCGCACCCCCGACATAATACTTTGCCATGTGAATGAGGGTCTCTTTTTTAGAGGTGCATTCAAAATACCACAAACTGGATAATATTTGGGTTTCAGACACTCAACATTCTCAGTGTTGGCCTTCATTGGGATTAATAATGTTTCCTTCTTCCTCGGCTTTATTTAGCAAAGTAGTCAATCCTTCAGTACATACCAGAAACAAATAAGGCAACAATGGATCGCCTTGTCGCAAGCCTCTAGATGGTGTAAAAGTTTATTTTTCTTCCGAGTTAAAACATACACGATATTCCACTATACTAACACATTGCATAACCAGTTTAACCCACTCTTCATGAAACCCCAATCTCAGCAGAATACCTTCTAGAAACACCCATTCAACTCGGCCATATGCCTTATGCATGTCCAGCTTCACCACACACCAACCATTATGGCCATTTCTCCTTTTCTTTATCGCATGAAAACTTTCATAAGCTACCAAGACATTATCTGCGATCAGATGACCAGGAACAAAAGCACTCTACGTTGGGCTAATAATGTTTGGTAAAAAAACTTTCAGCCTTGCTGCTAGCATCTTTGAGATTACCTGGTAAACAACATTGCATAGACGGATAGGCCAGAACTAAGTCACTTTCTCCGGAGAATATATTTTCGGGTTGAAAACTATAGCAGTGTCATTCCACCATGGTGGGGTAGTACTTGAATTGATGGCCTTCAACACTTCATCTACAAGATCTTCTCCAAGCATGGGCCAAAACCTCTTGTAAAATATCATGTGCAGTCCATCCGATCCTGGGGCCTTCAGATCGCCAATATCGAACAATGCCTTCTTGACCCCTTCGGCCGAATAAGGAGCTAGCAAAGCATTGTTCATGTCCGGTGTTACTATTCTTTTAACCGATGCCAAGACATTCAGATGAGGAGCATCAACTTCAGCTGTGAATAAACCGGAAAATTACTGCATAATATGGTCACTAATTTCAGTCGTACCATGATGCCACAGTCCTGTGCCATCGAGCAGCTTCTTTATACAATTTCCTTTCTTTCTTGTCGTGACTGCATTGTGGAAAAACTTTGTGTTTCTATCGCAATGACATATTGATTGGGTGATCATGTGCATGCATGTCAGAATACAATGCACGTAAGGCAAGTCACTGCACCGGCAATGTTAAACAATTTAGTTGGCAAACGCCAAGCTTCATGGCATCTCGGGCATAGATGGAAACACCATCGTCTCCAGTGTTTGGGACATGAAGGGTATGCCATGGGCCTTGGTGTTTCGGCCTTCCACATCAGATGACCAGCTGGATGCGGGATATGGAGGAAACCCCAAGAACTATGGCGTCTCATGTGCAACCCAAACGCTAGAGATGTTGGCGTGACCGAAAAAGGTCAGATACAAAATTCTTTTCAAAATAGGATCAATTCGTGATTAAGTTTGCCAAAAAGGCTAGAACAGTAATTCTGTCCTATATAAGTAAACAAATAGTTTTTAAATAAAAATAAAAAATGATTTTTTAAAATAAACTTTGTAATCGTAAAACAATTCCACAAAAGAAAACCCTGTTGGCTTCAGGGCAAAAAAACAAAATTCCAAGCCAAAAAAGTGTGAATAGTGACTTGAATATAGCAATAATTTTATTTTTTATCTCAAAGTCAACTATGGTTTTTTATTTGCGAATTTTTTATACTAGTGCAAAAGAAAGTCAAGTTTATTAAAAAAATCTAAACTATTTTGAATTTTTTTAATTATTATTTTTCCCCATATCGGGTGTATATGCACACACGAACCAAAGCGCATTTCTCGTACTAGTGTCTAGGGTTAGGGTTTAGGGTTTATTGTTTAGCTTCTATGTTGTTTGCTGGATGTAAATAAATGATTCAGGTGAAAAGCGATTGAAACGCCTAAACTTTTTAGCCACGTGAGGCATTGGTGCTCTCCCGTTTCTTTATTTTTATCACACTGTTGGTTTTGCATGCCGCATTTTACCTATGCACTTAGATTTTGAGTCAATAAAAATATCCTTTTGTTTTGCATGCTGCATTTTACCTATGCACTTACATTTCGAGTCGATAAAAACAACCTTTATTAAAGATAGTCATAAGGGCAAATACAATGATGCTATCTTAGACGTGCAACATAGGATAACTATTGAGATGAAGAAGAAAGGACTTACCTTCTCTTAATTAAGAGATGATCTCTTAGCACGATTTTTCTCACCATAAATTTAGGCATGTCTGATTGCTAGCTAGAGATAAAACTAAGAGATAACCATTTATACTTGTATTTTTATTGTCCTATCTAAATTATATGGCAAGATTAAGATAAGACCACAGAGTGAATATAGTGGGCCAGTCGATTCCTATCAGCTGTCATATGCAAAACAAGCGGTCAAGATTGCATCTTGAACCTCAAGTGCCCACGTTATTCATCTCCCCGAATCGTCCAACGATACATCCCCGCCGGCCACCACCGTCCGCGGCCATCGGCACTTCTGCGCCAGCCTCGCCGCCTCGCCCACCCCTCAACTGCCTCCCACCGTCGTGCCGCCGCTGCCCATGACCACCCGTCTAGCCTCGGCGATTTTTTCCGGCGAACTTGCACCCCGACTGAGGGAGTACTAGATTAAGGGGTCCTCGGATGGTCGGGCTATGTGACATGGGCCGGACTGATGGGCCATGAAGATACAAGATAGAAGGCCTTCCCCCGTGTCCGGATGGGACTCTCCTTTGCGTAGATGGCAAGTTTGGCGATCGGATGTGTAGTTTCCTTTCTCTATAAACCGACTCTGTACAACCCTAGCCCCCTCCGGTGTCTATATAAACCGGAGGGTTTAGTCCTTAGAGGCAATTACAAATCATACAAGCTAGACATCTAGGGTTTAGCCATTACGATCTCGAGGTAGATCGACTCTTGTTGATAGAGGCAAAGGTGTCCCATCTTTCGATGAGATGGTCGCTATCGTTTTGGAGGAAGTCGACTTTGACGATCCGACTACGAACGTGCGAGGACGTCGCGCCTTAGCAATCGCTAACAACTCTGAGAGGTTATTGACCACGCCGGAGCACGATCAACCTGACCACGAAGGTCTGTTTCCTGCAGGCAAACAAAGAACAAGAAAGAAACTAAGATTGCAATCTGGATATCGCGAATATAAGAGGAAAGCTTTATTGATCAAGGTGGGGTTCTGCGATGCCTTTGTTTGGTCGTTGAACACAAATGAAGTACGCGAAGTTGCAGCTATGGCGAACTTTAATCTAAAGAAAACCCAAAGCCTAAACGACACCCTAAGGGCTGTATATATGGAGGAAGAGGGGGGAATTTCATGGCCCTTGGAGGAGGGGTCCGAAACCAAACCTAACTCTTGTTTCCCCACACATACGGACTCTAAAAACAGCCTATACTCAAGTATTTCGAAATTACATGGGCCTGGCCCAATAATAAGGTGACGCAACACCTATAATAGCATATGGATGAAATTTATGAAGTGACATAATGTATATTTCGCCCAAGGCTTCACGCACTCATTATGATGGCTTCAAAGTCCTGAAATCATCACTTGTAACTCCGTTCTTGTTCCCCTTACGCATGCCATCATCTCCATGCTTGATCTTGCTCCAATGATCATCCTTCTTGTCCAAGCTAGTCCCTTCATTTGTAAGCAAGACAAATGTATCCAATTTAGGCAGCATCATATTCTCACGAACATTAGAACCATTACCAAGAAACGAAAGTACCTGGTAATTTAATTGGCGTGCGCGAGCTCTAGTAATTGGTCCAGTATATGTATCAGTAGGGGCTGTGGGTGTAACTTTGTTAGTGACGTCCTCATCATCCTCCCCTTCTTGAATTGAAGTCATCCTCGACGGAAGCTCATCTTCCTCACCCAAGTAAGGTTTCAAATCTGCAATGTTAAAAGTGGGACTAAAGCCAAAATCTGCAGGCAACTCAAGTTTATATGCATTATCATTTATTTTTCGTAACACCTTAAAAGGACCATCATCACGTGGCATTAGCTTTGACTTGCGCAAATTAGGTAACCTATCCTTACGCAAATGTAACTAAACAAGATCTCCAGGTGCAAAGACAACACGTTTTCTACCCTTATCTCCAACAAGTTTATATTTAGCATTCATGCGCTCAATATTTTCCTTAGTTAACTCATGCATTTTTAAGATCAATTCAGCACGTTGTTTAGCATCAAAATTAACCTTCTCTGAAGATGGAAGAGGAAACAAATCAATAGGTGCACGAGGTAGGAAACCATACACAATTTCAAAAGGGCATATCTTCGTAGTAGAATGCAGCGACCGATTATAAGCAAATTCAATATGAGGCAAGCATTCTTCCCACACTTTCTTGTTATTCTTCAAAACAGCCCTAAGCATGGTAGGCAATGTTCTATTGACTACTTCAGTTTGTCCATCAGTTTGGGGATGACATGTAGTACTAAAAAGCAGTTTAGTCCCCAACTTAACCCATAAACATCTCCAAAAGTGGCTAAGAAATTTAGTATCATGATCTGAAACAATAGTATTTGGCACACCATGCAAGCAAATAATTTCACGAAAGAACAAATCAGCAACATTAACATCATCATCGCTTTTATGACATGGTATAAAGTGTGCCATTTTCGAGAACCTATCCACGACAACAAATATGCTATCCCTCCCCTTCTTTGTTTGAGGTAAACCTAAAACAAAGTCCATAGATATATCCTCCCAAGGAACACTAGGTACAGGCAAAGGCATATATAAACCATGAGGATTGAGTCGTGACTTAGCTTTTCGACATGTAGTGCAGCGAGCAACAAAACGCTCAACATCCTGTCTCATCTTTGACCAAAAGAAATGTGTAGCAAGTATATCCTCCATCTTCTTCACGCAAAAGTGTCCCATTAATCCTCCTCCATGTGCCTCCTGCAACAACAAAAGACGAACGGAGCTAGCTGGAATGCATAGCTTGTTAGCACGAAACACAAATCCATTGTTAACGACGAACTTGTTCCAAGTTCTCCTTCCTTACAATTATGCAATACATCTTTAAATTCAGCATCATGCACATATTGATCTTTGATGGTCTTCAAACCAAATATTTTAAAGTCAAGTTGTGAAAGCATAGTATAACAACGAGACAATGCATCAGCAATAACATTTTCTTTACCCTTCTTGTGTTTAATGACATAAGGAAAAGTCTCAATGAATTCAACCCATTTAGCATGTCTACGGTTCAGTTTTGCTTGACTTTTAATGTGTTTCAAAGATTCATGATCAGAATGTATAACAAATTCCTTGGGCTATAAATAATGTTGCCCTGTTTCTAAGGTCCGAACAAGAGCATATAATTCTTTATCATAAGTAGAATAGTTCAGACTAGGCCCACTCATTTTTTCATAAAAGTATGCAACAGGTTTGCCATCTTGTAATAACACACCTCCTAATCCAATTCCACTAGCATCACATTCAATCTCAAAAGTCTTACTAAAATCAGGAAGTTGGAGTAAAGGAGCATGTGTCAACTTATCTTTCAATACCGTGAAGGCTTCTTCCTGTGCGGTACCCCAAACAAAAGGCACATCCTTCTTTGTAAGCTCGTTGAGAGGTGCAGCAATGGTGCTGAAATCTCTCACAAAACGCCTATAGAAACCAGCGAGGCCAAGGAAACTCCTCACTTGTGTGACCGTTTTGGGCTGCGGCCAACTCTTAATAGCTTCAATCTTGGCTTTATCAACTTCAATTCCCTGTGGAGTAACAACATAGCCAAGAAAAGAGACTCGGCCGGTGCAAAAGGTGCACTTTCCAAGGTTACCAAACAAACGTGCATCATGTAGAGCAATAAAAACAACATGTAAATGTTCCAAATGTTCCTCCAAAGATTTACTATAAATCAGTATATCATCAAAATAGACTACCACAAATCGTCCAATGAAAGCACGTAAAACTTCGTTCATTAATGTCATGAAAGTACTAGGTGCAATAGTTAACCCAAAAGGCATGACTAACCACTCATATAAACCAAACTTAGTTTTAAATGCAGTTTTCCATTCATCTCCCAATTTCATACGAATTTGATGGTATCCACTACGCAAATCAACTTTGGAGAAAATTGTAGAGCCACTCAATTCATCAAGCATATCATCTAGCCTAGGAATAGGATGATGATAACGAATAGTAGTATTATTAATGCCTCTACAATCAACACACATACGCGATGTACCATCCTTTTTCGGCACTAGAATAATAGGAACAACACAAGGACTAAGGGATTCGCGAATATAACCTTTGTCGAGCAGCTCCTGGACTTGACGCATAATCTCCTTCGTCTCCTCTGGATTGCTACGGTATGGTGCACGGTTGGGTAGCGAAGCACCAGGAATTAAGTCAATCTGATGCTCAATCCCTCGAATAGGTGGTAATCCCGGTGGCACGTCTTGTGGAAAGACGTCAGCGAACTCCCGCAAAATGTTAGTAACAGCAGGAGGCAAAGAGGAAGGCACGTCCTCGAATGAAAATAATGCCTCTTTGCACACAAAAGCATAGCAAATAGATTTGCTAAAACCTAGCTCATCAATATCAGATTTGGTGGCAAGTAAACATGCACTTTTTAATTTAATTTTAGAAGCAACACTAGATGGTTTATCATCAGGCTTCATTTGTTACTCAAATTCTTTTACCACAATATGATTTTCACTCTTATTTTTATCCTGTTTTGCTTTATTAGCTCTATTAATATCATCTTTCAAAATGGAATCAGGAGACATAGGAAGCAAAGTAATATGTTTATCCTTATGAACAAGAGTATACTGATTGTTTCTACCATGGTGTACAGAATTTTTATCAAATTTCCATGGTCTACCAAGTAATAAGGAACATGCTTGCATAGGTACCACACAATCAACATAATCAGCATATGTAGAGATACTAAAATAATGCACACGAACAGTACGTGTTACCTTAACCTTGCCGATGTTGTTGAACCATTGGATATAATAAGGATGTGGATGTGGTCTTGTGGTGAGAGATAGCTTCTCCACCATCTCCATGCTAGCCAAGTTGTTGCAGCTCCCTCCATCTATGATACGTGAACAGAACGCTCCTTCACAACTCCCTTTGTATGGAACAAATTATGCCTCTGATTTTGCTCAGCTTGTGTAACCTGCATACTCAAAACACGTTGAGCAACTTAACATTCGTACCTGTCAGCATCTTCAGGAGCCATGTATTGCGTCTCATGTTCAGAATCATCTCCACCATGTTCTTCACGTGTAATAAGAGCCAAAGTCTCCTCATCATAGTCACTAGCGGACTCATACCCACCATCCTCAGTAGCAATCATCACATGCTGAGATTTGCGTTATCTCGCATAATGACCTCTTCCCTTACAACGACGACAAATAATATCACTTGTGTGCCCTGTTGATGCCATGGAAGAAGAAGAGCTATGTACAGGCCCGACAAGTGTGCTCTTGGCAAATAGTGGTGGTTGTGCCTGCTTTCTTGTATCACGACTGGAGGTGGCAGCTGATGGAGGTGCCGATGCAGTAGAATGTGTGGAAGTAGAGGACGCACGAGGTGTCCATGAGGAAGGTCGACCTGCAGAAAAGTTAGTTCGTGCCAATGCCTGTCGATCCTGCACTTAACATTCAGCTTTGCAAGCAAGATGGAACAAGCGAGTGATATTATTATACTCCTTATACTCTAGAATTGTCTGAATCTCTCTATTTGAGCCACCCATAAAACGCGCAAGCATAGCCTCATTGTCCTCAACAATACCACATCTAATCATGCCAGTTTGTAATTCCTGATAATATTCCTCTACAGAATTTTTTCCTTGTCTTAAACGCTGCAATTCACGTTGATAATATGGTGGAACCCAACGAGTACGCATAGCAGTTTTTAAAGCAGCCCAAGTAGTTGGAATATTATTCGGATATAATCTACGATGTTCAGACCACCACACACAAGCAAAACTAGTGAAAGCACGAAGTGCAGCAGCAACACGTCTCTCCTCGGGATATTCTAAACATGTAAAACGTTGTTCGGTTTCTAACTCCCAAGTAAGATATATATTAGGAATGTATCTACCCTCAAATGGTGGAATATTCAATTTCAGTTTAGGGAGATGGTCATGATCTCGTACCTGAGGGGATGGTACAGCCCTACCACTGTGATTATTTGCATGTGGACGACCTGGTGGTTGCACGTAGTTCTAATTTTGATCAACCTCGTCCTCGTAATCTCCCACATAATCATCCTCCTCCTCATCAACAGCAGGAGCCACATAAGTTTCAACATCAGCACCAACAGTTTGGCCAGGCTCAAGAGGGACACGGCTCGCTCGGCGGAGGGCTGTTTCGCGACGTGGAGGTAGTCGTTGTTGTTGTTGTTGTTGCAGAGGTACGAGAGGTGCAGCCGGTGGTGGTTGTGGAAAACGCGCAAGCAGTTCATTAAATTTGTTATTGAGCTTTGTTTCGAACGTCTTCTCAGAGCCAGTTATCTTATCCATGGCCTCTTCAAAATTGTTCAGCACATCTTGCACCTGTTCAGTCATCATTTGCTGAAATTTATCATGCAAATCCTTATTCATGTTCTCCCAGTCAGTCTCATCGACTTGTGATCCTGCCATGGTTAGCAGCAATAGAAACACACAAGAATATGATCCTACAGACTACTAGAAAATGGTGGTGGTGGGCGTCACAAATCCGTCAAGCAAATCTCAAATTCTTACCAGTTCTTACCAAGCAGCAGGTGGTGATCGGCAACCGTTGTAGTCAAAAACTCTCAAAGCTTGGATAGAGTGATTACCAGGGAGAGTCAAACGCACGACGTAGATGTATGTGGAGCTGGGAAGGCTTATAATATGGTAGCAAAAAAAAGGTCAGCAATAATCAATTTAGAGATGCAAAGTTGAATAAATGCTCAACGATGGTACTGTGCTGGTCCTAGGCTAGACCGTACTAGAGACGCGAGCCTAGAACACGAACAAAATCACGGCACATAAATGCTCAACGATGGTACTGTGCTGGTCCTAGGCTAGACCGTACTAGAGACGCGAGCCTAGAACACGAACAAAATCACGGCGCGACACGCAAACAAGGGAAAAAGCACACTCTGAAATTTTTTTGCTCTTTTTTTGCGCTCTTTTTTTGCGAGAAATCACTATAATGGCGAGTGTCTCAAAACTCTTCCCAAGTCAAACTAACAGGATAGGCACGAATTTTTTTTGACAATTTGTGTCGGAAATCAGGGCAGCGACGACGAAAAAGTGCGAAAAAAATCACTATGATGGCGAGTGTCTAAAAACGCTCCCTGCGACCTAAAAATAGGATAGGGAAAAATATTTTTGGTCACCGAAAATTTGGCCTAAAAACTGCCCGGGGGTCTCCAGACTTTTTTTTTCCGAAACCTACTCAGGCAAGGAAACACGAATCGGAAAATAGTTGGATCTCGAAAACAAACCTAATATGAGAAGAACTTGGATTGGTGGTGGATATATGATGGTAAGATATGGTAGTGGTGGTGGTATATGGCAGCGGTGGTGGTATATGTTTGCGGTGGTGGTATATGGATACAGATTGGTGGTGGTATATGGATACACATTAGTGGTGGATAAGCAGTGGTGGTAGATGGCAGGAGCGATGACGATGGTGCGGCGGCGGCGTGACAACTTGTGAACAGAACTCGAAACTCTAAGGGAAACTAGACGCTTAGACTAGCAACTTGACACGACGATGCAACCGCAAATTCAACAAAGCAAAATACTGAAAAGACTATGCAAAGGCTCAGACTGGTTCGGATATGATGAACTAACCCTAATTTTTTTTGGCTTTTTCGTGGACTGTTGGTATGAAGAATAGACTCGATCTAAACTATGAAAAACTGTAAAATCTCACCGAGCAACCTGGAAATCTGATACCACTTGATAGAGGCAAAGGTGTCCCATCTTTCGATGAGATGGTGGCTATCGTTTTGGAGGAAGTCGACTTTGACGATCCGACTACGAACGTGCGAAGACGTCGCGCCTTAGCAATCGCTAAACCAACTCTGAGAGGTTATTGACAACGCCGGAGCACGATCAACCTGACCACGAAGGTCAGTTTCCTGCAGGCGAACGAAGAACAAGCAAGAAACTAAGATTGCAATCTGGATATCGCGAATATAAGAGGAAAGCTTTATTGATCAAGGTGGGGTTCTGTGACGCCTTTGTCTGGTCGTTGAACACAAACGAAGTACGCGAAGTTGCAGCTATGGCGAACTTTAATCTAAACAAAACCCAAAGCCTAAACGACGCCCTAAGGGCTGTATATATGGAGGAAGAGGGGGGAATTTCATGGCCCTTGGAGGAGGGGTCTGAAATCAAGCAGGAAGTAGGGTATTACCTCCATTAAGAGGGCCCGAACCTGAGTAAACATCGTGTCCCCTGTCTCCTGTTACCTTTGATCCTTAGACACACAGTTCGGGACCCCCTACCCTAGATCGGCCGGTTTTGTCACCGACATTGGTGCTTTCGTTGAGAGTTCCTCTGTGTCAACAATAGAAGGATCGATGGCTCGCCTTGTCATCAATGAAAAAATCACCTCTGGAAGGGCCCTAGTTCCTGGGCAGATCCTCCAGCTCGGCAGTTTTACCATGGGTGCCCGCTTGGCCGTTAAGCCAAAGAAGGTCCCCCAAATTGCCAAAAATCATCTCCGCATCGGCCTCGAACACTCCGACAAGATGGATCCGGCAGATATTTCGTCCTTGAACGAACTGCTAGATCGCAT
Source organism: Triticum aestivum (assembly GCF_018294505.1). Taxonomy (NCBI): domain Eukaryota; kingdom Viridiplantae; phylum Streptophyta; class Magnoliopsida; order Poales; family Poaceae; genus Triticum; species Triticum aestivum. The sequence goes on along the minus strand of NC_057814.1, from coordinate 368,513,003 downwards.
CGCCGCCCGGGGGGTCGCAACAGACTATGATCGGATTGGGCTTAAACCCGATCAAAGGGAAATCAGGTCCCCACGGATCACCCATCTGATGGAGGTTGTGGAGGAACAAGCCGAGGATACATCCCCCCTATGCTGAGAACAAGCTATGTTCGAATTTCCGATCCTTGCGAGCCGGATACCCATCTTCAGGAAGAGACCTCCTGTCCTCCGAACATAGAACCAGGCGTTGAGCCTGAAAACTCCCAGGACACTCCGGATCCCTGGCTAGTAACCTCAGAAATTCTTCAATCTCCGGATTCCACAGTGGGTCAGGGTTCAGATTTAAACCCGCCCACCCATGATACGTCTCCAACGTATCTATAATTTTTTATTGTTCCATGCTATATTATATTCTGTTTTGGATGATTAATGGGCTTTATTATACACTTTTGTATTATTTTTGGGACTAACCTTTTAACAGGAGGCCCAGCCCAAATTGCTGTTTTTTTGCCTATTTCAGTGTTTCGCAGAAAAAGAATATCAAACGGAGTCCAAATGGAATGAAACCTTCGGGAACGTGATTTTTGGAACAAACGTGATCCAGAGGACTTGGAGTGGACGTCAAGCAACAAACGAGGAAGCCACGAGGTAGGGGCGCGCCTACCCCCCCAGGGTGTGCCCTCCACCCTCGTGGGCCCCTCGTGGCTCCACCGACCTACTTCTTCCTCCTATATATACCTACGTACCCCCAAACCATCAGAAGCGCCCACAAAAACCTAATTCCACCGCCGCAACCTTCTGTACCCGTGAGATCCCATCTTGGGGCCTTTTCCGGCGTCCTGCCGGAGGGGGCATTGATCACGGAGGGCTTCTACATCAACATCATAGCCTCTCCGATGATGTGTGAGTAGTTTACCTCAGACCTTCAGGTCCATAGTTATTAGCTAGATGGCTTCTTCTCTCTCTTTGGATCTCAATACAAAGTTCTCCTCGATTCTCTTGGAGATCTATTTGATGTAACTCTTCTTTTGCAGTTTGTTTGTCGAGATCCGATGAATTGTGGGTTTATGATCAGGTTTATCTATGAACAATATTTGAATCTCCTCTGAATTCTTTTATGTATGATTGGTTATCTTTGCAAGTCTCTTCGAATTATCAGTTTGGTTTGGCCTACTAGATTGATCTTTCTTGCAATGGGAGAAGTGCTTAGCTTTGGGTTCAATCTTGCGGTGTCCTTTCCCAGTGATAGTAGGGGCAGCAAGGCACGTATTGTATTGTTGCCATCGAGGATAAAAAGATGGGGTTTATATCATATTGCATGAGTTTATCCCTCTACATCATGTCATCTTGCTTAAAGCATTACTCTGTTCTTATGAACTTAATACTCTAGATGCATGCTGGATAGCGGTTGATGTGTGGAGTAATAGTAGTAGATGCAGAATCGTTTCGGTCTACTTGTCGTGGACGTGATGCCTATATACATGATCATACCTAGATATTCTCATAACTATGCTCAATTCTATCAATTGCTCGACAGTAATTCGTTTACCCACCGTAATACTTATGCTATCTTGAGAGAAGCCACTAGTGAAACCTATGGCCCCCGGGTCTATTTTCCATCATATTAATCTTCCAACACTTAGCTATTTCTATTGCCGTTTATTTTACTTTGCATCTTTATTTCTCTTTATCATAAAAATGCCAAAAATATTATCTTATCATATCTATCAGATCTCACTCTCGTAAGTGACCGTGAAGGGATTGACAACCCCTTTATCGCGTTGGTTGCGAGGTTCTTATTTGTTTGTGTAGGTGCATGGGACTCGAGCGTGGTCTCCTACTGGATTGATACCTTGGTTCTAAAAAACTGAGGGAAATACTTACGCTACTTTACTACATCACCCTTTCCTCTTCAAGGGAAAACCAACGCAGTGCTCAAGAGGTAGCAAGAAGGATTTCTGGCGCCGTTGCCGGGGAGTCTACGCACAAGTCAAGACATACCAAGTACCCATCACAAACTCTTATCCCTCACATTACATTATTTGCCATTTGCCTCTCGTTTTCCTCTCCCCCACTTCACCTTTGCCTTTTCTTCGCCCTCCTTCCGTCCGGTCTTGTGTTACCATGTGCCTTCTTTTGCGTGCATCTTCGCCTGCTAAAGATCTATGGATCCTCATCCGCTTGCTAATCTTTTTAAGAGATCCAATTATGATGAACCAATTGCTAGTGAGTTTTGTGCACTAGATTATCTTTATGAAGTTTTGCTTGAAATTCGTAAATCTAAAAATTATGATGAAGAAATTTATGAAGAGATTCACGATAGCTCCTTGGATAAAAAGCATGATTGCAATGATTTTACTATAAATTCTCTTGATGTCAATTGTGCTAATAATATGCAAAACCCTAAGCTTGGTGATGCTAGTTTTGCTATGTCTACTACTTGTTGCAATGATCATGATTGGGGTGATTCTTCTTATGATCTTGAAAATTTATTTAAGTCCCATGATGAATATGAGATTGATAAAAGTGTTTGCAATAATATTGAAAGTGGGTTTGGAAGAGCGTCAACTTTAGATCCCACATATTTGGAGAATGTTCAATCTTATGGTATTTTTGATAAAAGTAGGTTTGGAGAGGTCATGACTTTAGTTAATGATAATCCCACCATTTTGGAAGAGTGTCAACTTCGCATGCATGTGGATCGTGTTGAGAATATGTTATGTGATAGCTATTTTTTTGAATTTTCCTATGATCCTACATGTAATTATTATGAGAGAGGAAAATATGGTTGTAGAAATTTTTATCTTACTAAATTACCTCTCGTCATGTTGAGATTGCTATCGTCTCTTTCTTCTTCCTTGCATATGCTAATTTTTGCTTGCTATGATAATTTGTTTGCTTATAAAATGCCTATGCATAGGAAGTATGTTAGATTTAGATGTGTTTGTCACATGTTTTATGATGCTCTTTTTGCGCTTTAATTCTTATCTTTTATGTGAGCATCATTGAAATCTCAATGCCTAGCTAAAAAGGCTTTAAAGAAAAGCGCTTGTTGGGAGATAACACAATATTTATCCTTGATATTTAGTAATAAATAATCCATCTAGATTCTGGTTAGATGTTCTTTTATGTTTTAATTAGTGTTTGTGCCAAGTAAAACCTATAGGATCTTCTTGGGTGATAGTTATTTGATCTTGCTGAAAAAGTCAGAAACTTTCTGTTCACGAAAACAATTGTTAAAAATCACCAGAACGTGATAAGATACTGATTCCAATTGCAGTAGATCAATAAACAAATTATCTAGGTCTTCCTATTTTGGTGGATTTTTCTGAGTTCCAGAAGTTTGCGTTAGTTACAGATTACTACAGACTGTTCTGTTTTTGATAGATTCTGTTTTTCGTGTGTTGTTTGCTTATTTTGATGAATCTATGGCTAGTAAAATAGTTTATAAACCATAGAGAAGTTGGAATACAGTAGGTTTAACACCAATATAAATAAAGAATGAGTTCAATACAGTACCTTGAAGTGGTGTTTTGTTTTCTTTCGCTAACGGAGCTCACGAGATTTTCTGTTGAGTTTTGTGTTGTGAAGTTTTCAAGTTTTGGGTAAAGATTTGATGGATTATGGAACAAGGAGTGGCAAGAGACTAAGCTTGGGGATGCCCATGGCACCCCAAGGTAATCTAAGGACACCAAAAAGCCAAAGCTTGGGGATGCCCCGGAAGGCATCCCCTCTTTCGTCTTCGTCCATCGGTAACTTTACTTGGAGCTATATTTTCATTCACCACATGATATGTGTTTTGCTTGGAGCGTCTTGTATGATTTGAGTCTTTGCTTTTTAGTTTACCACAATCATCCTTGCTGTACAAACCTTTTGAGAGATACACACATGATTTGGAATTTATTAGAATACTCTATGTGCTTCACTTATATCTTTTGATCTATATAGTTTTTGCTCTAGTGCTTCACTTATATCTTTTAGAGCGCGGTGGTGGATTTGTTTTATAGAAATTATTTTTCTCTCATGCGTTACTTATATTATTTTGAGAGTCCTACAAAACATCATGGTAATTTGATTTAATTGTGAAATTAGTCCTAATATGCTAGGTATTCAAGATCAATAAAAACTTTCTTATGAGTGTGTTGAATACTAAGAGAAGTTTGAAGCTTGATGATTGTTTTGAGATATGGAGGTAGTGATATTAAAGTTGTGCTAGTTGAGTAGTTGTGAATTTGAGAAATACTTGTGTTGAAGTTTGCAAGTCTCGTAGCATGCACGTATGGTAAACGTTGTGTAACAAATTTGAAACATGAGGTGTTCTTTGATTGTCCTCCTTATGAGTGGCGGTCGGGGACGAGCGATGGTCTTTTCCTACCAATCTATCCCCCTAGGAGCAAGCGCGTAGTGCTTGGTTTTTGATGACCTGTAGATTTTTGCAATAAGTATGTGAGTTCTTTATGACTAATGTTGAGTCCATGGATTATACACACTCTTACCCTTCCATCATTGCTAGCCTCTTCGGTACCGTGCATTGCCCTTTCTCACCTTGAGAGTTGGTGCAAACTTCGCCGGTGCATCCAAACCCCATGATACGATACACTCTATCACACATAAACCTCCTTATATCTTCCTCAAAACAGCCACCATACCTACCTATTATGGCATTTCCATAGCCATTCCGAGATATATTGCCATGCAACTTTCCACCGTTCCGTTTATCATGACACGTTCATCATTGCCATATTGCCTTGCATGATCATGTAGTTGACATCGTATTTGTGGAAAAGCCACCCTTCATAATTTTTCATACATGTCACTCTTGATTCACTGCCCATCCCGGTACACCGCCGGAGGCATTCATATAGAGTCATACTTTGTTCTAGTATCGAGTTGTAATCATTGAGTTCTATATAAATAGAAGTGTGATGACCATCATTCATAGAGCATTGTCCCAAAAAAAAGGTCAAACGAAAAAAAGGCCCCAAAAAAAGAGAAGAAAATAAAAAGGGGCAATGCTACTATCCTTTTCCATACTTGTGCTTCAAAGTAGCACCATGATCTTTTTGATAGAGAGTCTCTTGTTTTGGCACTTTCATATACTAGTGGGAATTTTTCGTTATAGAACTTGGCTTGTATATTCCAACAATGGGCTTCCTCAAATGCCCTAGGTCTTCGTGAGCAAGCAAGTTGGATGCATACCCACTTAGTTTCTTTTGTTGAGCTTCCATACATTTATAGCTCTAGTGCATCCATTGCATGGCAATCCCTACTCCTCACATTGACATCAATTGATGGGCATCTCCATAGCCCGTTGATTAGCCGCGTTGATGTGAGACTTTCTCCTTTTTTGTCTTCTCCACATAACCCCCATCATTCTATTCTATTCCACCCATAGTGCTATATCCATGGCTCACGCTCATGTATTGCGTGAAAGTTGAAAAGGTTTGAGATTACTAAAGTATGAAACAATTGCTTGGCTTGTCATCGGGGTTGTGCATGATGAGAGCATTCTTGTGTGACGAAAATGGAGCATGACCAAACTATATGATTTTGTAGGGATGAACTTTCTTTGGCCATGTTATTTTGAGAAGACATAATTGCTTAGTTAGTATGCTTGAAGTATTATTACTTTTATGTCAATATTAAATTTTTATCTTGAATCTTTCGGATCTGAATATTCATACCACAATTAAGAGGGTTACATTGAAAATTATGCTAAGTAGCATTCCACATCAAAATTTCTATTTTTATCATTTACCTACTCGAGGACGAGCAGGAATTAAGCTTGGGGATGCTTGATACGTCTCCAACGTATCTATAATTTTTAATTGTTCCATGCTATATTATATTCTGTTTTGGATGATTAATGGGTTTATTATACACTTTTATATTATTTTTGGGACTAACCTATTAACCGGAGGGCCAGCCCAAATTGCTGTTTTTTTTGCGTATTTCAGTGTTTCGCAGAAAAAGAATATCAAACGGAGTCCAAATGGAATGAAACCTTCGGGAACGTGATTTTCGGAACAAACGTGATCCAGAGGACTTGGAGTGGACGTCAAGCAACAGACGAGGAAGCCACGAGGTAGGGCGGCGCGCCTACCCCCCCAGGGCGCGCCCCCTGCTACCTCTTGAGCACGGCGTTGGTTTTCCCTTGAAGAGGAAAGGGTGATGCAGTAAAGTAGCTTAAGTATTTCCCTCAGTTTTTGAGAACCAAGGTATCAATCCAGTAGGAGACCACGCACGAGTCCCTCGCACCTACACAAACAAACAAGAACCTCGCAACCAACGCGATAAAGGGGTTGTCAATCCCTCAACGGACACTTACGAGAGTGAGATCTGATAGGTATGATAAGATAATATTTTTTGTATTTTTCTGATAAAGATGCAAAGTAAAATAAAAGGCAATAAACATAGCTAAGTATTGGAAGATTAATATGATGGAAAATAGACCCAGGGGCCATAGGTTTCACTAGTGCCTTCTCTCGAGAGCATAAGTATTACGGTGGGTGAACAAATTACTGTTGAGAAATTGACAGAATTGAGCATAGTTATGAGAATTTCTAGGTATGATCATGTATATAGGCATCACATCCGAGACAAGTAGACCGACTCCTGCCTGCATCTACTACTATTACTCCACACATCGACCGATATCCAGCATGCATCTAGAGTATTAAGTTCAAAAGAACAGAGTAACGCTTTAAGTAAGATCACATGATGTAGAGGGATAAACTCATGCAATATGATATAAACCCCATCTTGTTATCCTCGATGGCAACAATACAATACGTGCCTTGCTGCCCCTGTTGTCACTGGGAAAGGACACCGCAAGATTGAACCCAAAGCTAAGCACTTCTCCCATTGCAAGAAAGATCAATCTAGTAGGCCAAACCAAACTGATAATTCGAAGAGACTTGCAAATATAACCAATCATACATAAAAGAATTCAGAGGAGATTCAAATATTGTTCATAGATAAACTTGATCATAAACCCACAATTCATCGGTCCCAACAAACACACCGCAAAAGAAGATTACATCGAATAGATCTCCGCGAGAATCGTGGAGAACTTTGTATTGAGAACCAAAGAGAGAGAAGAAGCCATCTAGCTAATAACTATGGACCCGAAGGTCTGAAGTAAACTACTCACACATCATCGGAGAGGCTATGGTGTTGATGTAGAAGACCTCCATGATCAATGCCCCCTCTGGCGGAGCTCCGGAAAAGGCCCCAAGATGGGATCTCACGAGTACAGAAGGTTGCGGCGGTGGAATTAGGTTTTTGGCTCCGTATCTGGTAGTTTGGGGGTATGTAGGTATATATAGGAGGAAGAAGTACGTCGGTGGAGCAACGTGGGCCCCACAAGGGTGGAGGGCGCGCCCCCTACCTCGTGGCTTCCTGTTAGCTTTCTTGACGTAGGGTACAAGTCCTCTGGATCACGTTCGTTCCAAAAATCACGTTCCCGAAGGTTTCATTCCGTTTGGACTCCGTTTGATATTCTATTTCTGCGAAACACTAAAATAGGCAAAAACAACAATTCTGGGCTGGGCCTCCGGTTAATAGGTTAGTCCCAAAAATGATATAAAAGTGTATAATAAAGCCCGTTAAACATCCAAAACAGAATATAATATAGCATGAAGCAAAAAAATTATAGATACGTTGGAGACGTATCAAGCATCCCCAAGCTTAATTCCTGCTCGTCCTCGAGTAGGTAAATGATAAAAACAGAATTTTTGATGCGGAATGCTACTTGGCATAATTTCAATGTAATTCTCTTAATTGTGGTATGAATATTCAGATCCGAAAGATTCAAGACAAAAGTTTAATATTGACATAAAAATAATAATACTTCAAGCATACTAACTAAGCAATTATGTTTTCTCAAAATAACATGGTCAAAGAAAGTTATCCCTACAAAATCATATAGTCTGGCTATGCTCTATCTTCACCACACAAAGTATTTAAATCATGCACAACCCCAATGACAAGCCAAGCAATTGTTTCATACTTTTGGTGTTCTCAAACTTTTTCAATCTTCACGCAATACATGAGCGTGAGCCATGGACATAGCACTATATGTGGAATAGAATGGTGGTTGTGGAGAAGACAAAAAGAAGGAGAAGATAGTCTCACATCAACTAGGCGTATCAACGGGCTATGGAGATGCCCATTAATAGATATCAATATGAGTGAGTAGGGATTGCCATGCAACGGATGCACTAGAGCTATAAGTATATGAAAGCTCAACAAAGAAACTAAGTGGGTGTGCATCCAACTCGCTTGCTCACGAAGACCTAGGGCATTTTGAGGAAGCCCATCATTGGAATATACAAGCCAAGTTCTATAATGAAAAATTCCCACTAGTATATGAAAGTGATATCATAGGAGACTCTCTATCATGAAGATCTTGGTGCTACTTTGAAGCACAAGTGTGGTAAAAGGATAGTAACATTGTCCCTTCTCTCTTTTTCTCTCATTTTTTTTATTTGGGCCATTTCTCTTTTTTATGGCCTCTTTTTTTTCCTTTTTTAATTTGCTTAGTCCGGAGTCTCATCCCAACTTGTGGGGGAATCATAGTCTCCATCATCCTTTCCTCACTTGGGACAATGCTCTAAAAATGATGATCATCACACTTTTATTTACTTACAACTCAACAATTACAACTCAATACTTGAACAAAATATGACTCTATGTGAATGCCTCCGGCGGTGTACCGGGATATGCAATGAATCAAGAGTGACATGTATGAATGAATTATGAACGGTGGTTTGCCACAAATACGATGTCAACTTCACGATCATGCGAGGCAATATGACAATGATGGAGCGTGTCATAGTAAACGGAACGGTGGTAAGTTGCATGGCAATATATCTCGGAATGGCTATGGAAATGCCATGATAGGTAGGTATGGTGGCTGTTTTGAGGAAGGTATATGGTGGGTGTATGATACTGGCGAAAAGTGCGCGGTATTAGAGAGGCTAGCAATGGTGGAAGGAAGAAAAGTGCGTATAATCCATGGACTCAACATTGGTCATAAAGAACTCATATATTTATTGCAAAAATCTACAAGTTATCAAAGCAAAGTATTACGCGCATGCTCCTAGGGGGGATAGATTGGTAGGAAAAGACCATCGCTCGTCCCCGACCGCCACTCATAAGGAAGACAATCAATAAATAAATTATGCTCCAACTTCATCACATAACAGTTCACCATACGTGCATGCTACGGTAATCACAAACTTTAACACAAATATTTCTCAAATCCACAACTGCTCAACTAGCATGAATCTAATATCACCATCTTTATATCTCAAAACAATTATCAAGCATCAAACTTCTCATAGTATTCAACACACTCATAAGAAATTTTTTGTTAATCTTGAGTGCCTATCATAATTAAAGCAAATTACCACGCTGTTTTGTAGGACTCTCAAAATAATATAAGTGAATCATGAGAGAACAATAGTTTCTATAAAACAAATCCACCACCGTGCTCTAAAAGATATAAGTGAAGCACTAGAGCAAAAACTATATAGCTCAAAAGATATAAGTGAAGCACATAGAGTATTCTAACAAATTCCGAATCAAGTGTGTCTCTCTCAAAAGGTGTGTAAAGCAAGTATGATTGTGGCAAACTAACAAATAAAGACTCAAATAATACAAGACGCTCCAAGCAAAACACATATCATGTGGTGAATAAAAATATAGCTCCAAGTAAAGTTACCGATGGAAGTAGACGAAAGAGGGGATGCCTTCCGGGGCATCCCCAAGCTTTGGCTTTTTAGTGTCCTTAGATTATCTTGGGGTGCCATGGGAATCCCCAAGCTTAGGCTCTTGCCACTCCTTGTTCCATAATCCATCAAATCTTTTACCCAAAACTTGAAAACTTCACAACACAAAACTTAACAGAAAATCTCGTGAGCTCCGTTAGCGAAAGAAAACAAAACACCACTTCAAGGTACTGTAATTAAATCATTCTTTATTTATATTGGTGTTAAACCTACTGTATTCCAACTTCTCTATGGTTTATAAACTATTTTATTAGCCATAGATTCATCAAAATAAGCAAACAACACACGAAAAACAGAATCTGTCAAAAACAGAACAGTCTGTAGTAATCTGTAACTAACGCAAACTTATGGAACTCAAAAAATTAAGCCAAAATAGGAAGACCTAGAAAATTTGTTTATTGATCAGAAGCAATTGGAATCAATATTTTATCACGTTCTGGTGATTTTTAACAATTGTTTTCATGAACAGAAAGTTTCTGGAATTTTCAGCAAGATCAAATAACTATCATCCAAGAAGATCCTATAGGTTTAACTTGGCACAAACACTAACTAAAACATAAAAACAAATCTAACCAGAGGCTAGATCAAAATTTATTCCTAAACAGAAGCAAAAAGCAAAAAAACTAAAAATAAAATTGGGTATTGCCATCTAGCTAGGCATAAAAGCAAGGATAGATCTAGGTATTGCCATCTTTGGTAGGCAATCCATAAGTGGCTCTCATAATAGATTCATAAGGTAATTTTACTTTCTTTCTAGTGAAGTGTTCCATGCCTTTACTTAATGGAAATTGAAATCTAATATTCCCTTCCTTCATATCAATAATTGCACCAATCGTTCTAAGGAAAGGTCTACCAAGAATAATAGGACATGAAGGATTGCAATCTATGTCAAGAACAATAAAATCTACGGGCACATAGTTCATATTTGCAACAATAAGAACATCATTAATTCTTCCCATGGGTTTCTTAATAGTGGAATCCGCAAGGTGCAAGTTTAAAGAGCAATCTTCAAATTCACGGAAACCTAGCAAATCGCACAAAGTTTTTGGAATTGTGGAAACACTAGCATCCAAATCACACAAAGCATAGCATTCATGATCTTTAATTTTAATTTTAATAGTAGGTTCCCACTCATCATAAAGTTTTCTAGGAATAGAAACTTCCAACTCAAGTTTTTCTTCATAAGATTGCATCAAAGCATCAACGATATGTTTAGTAAAAGCTTTATTTTGACTATAAGCATGTGGAGAATTTAGCATGGATTGCAACAAGGAAATACAATCTATCAAAGAGCAATTATCATAATTAAATTCCTTCAAATCCAAGATAGTGGGTTCATTAATATCTAGAGTTTTGATCTCTTCAATCCCACTTTTACCAATTTTTGCATCAAGATCTAAAAACTCCGAATTTTTGGAACGCCTCTAGGTAAAGGTGGATCATATCCAGTCCCATAATTATCAAGATTCATATTGCAAAACAAAGATTTAATAGGAGACACATCAATAAGTTTTAAATCTTCATCTTTATTTTCATAGAAACTAGAAGAACACGCTTTCACAAAGCAATCTTTCTTAGCACGTATCCTAGCGGTTCTTTCTTTGCACTCATCAATGGAAATTCTCATGGCCATGAGAGACTCATTGATATCATGCTTAGGTGGAATAGATCTAAGTTTCAAGGAATCAACATCAAGAGAAATTCTATCAACATTCCGAGCCAATTCATCAACTTTAAGCAATTTTTCTTCAAGCAAAGCATTGAAATTCTTTTGCGAATTCATAAACTCCTTAACACTAGTCTCAAATTCAGAGGGCATCTTATTAAAATTTCCATAAGAATTGTTGTAGGAATTACCATAATTATTAGAGGAATTACTAGGATACGACATAGGATTAATGTTTCCTCTATACGCGTTGTTACCAAAATTATTCCTACTAACAAAATTCACATCCATAGATTCATTATTATTCTTAATTAAAGTATACAAAGGCATATCATTAGGATCAGAAGAAACACTCTTAGTAGCAAATAATTTCATAAGTTCATCCATCTTTCCACTCAAAACATTAATTTCTTCTATCGCATGCACTTTTTATTAGTGGATCTTTCGGTGTGCCATTGAGAATAATTAACCATAATATTATCTAGGAGTTTAGTAGCTTCTCCTAAAGTGATTTCCATAATAGTGCCTCCCGCGGCCGAATCTAAAAGATTTCTAGAAGCAAAATTTAATCCGGCATAATTTTTTGCATAATCATCCACAAAGTCAAACCATGTGTAGGGCAATTACGTATCATTAATTTCATCCTCTCCCAAGCTTGTGCAACATGTTCATGGTCAAGTTGCTTAAAATTCATAATATCGTTTCTAAGAGAGATGATTTTAGCGGGAGGAAAATACTTAGAGATAAAAGCATCTTTGCACTTATTCCAAGAATCAATACTATTTTTAGGCAAAGACGAAAACCAAGCTTTATCACGATCTCTAAGTGAAAAAGGAAATAGCTTCAATTTAACAATATCATTGTCCACATCTTTCTTCTTTTGCATATCACACAAATCAACGAAGCTATTTAGATGGGTAGCGGCATCTTCACTAGGAAGGCCCGCGATTGCTCTTTCATGACAAGATTCAACAAAGCAGCATTGATTTCACAAGACTCAGTATCGGTAAGAGGAGCAATCGAAATGGTAAGAAAATCATTGTTGTTGGTATTGGTAGAGTCACACAATTTAGTATTATCTTGAGCCATCGTGACAAGCAAGCAATCCAACAAACGAGCAAACAAGAAGCGAGCGAAAAAGAGGTGAACGGAAAAGAGAGGGCGAATAAAACGGCAAGGGTGAAGTGGGGGAGAGGAAAACGAGAGGCAAATGGCAAATAATATAATGCGAGGGAGATGAGTTTGTGATGGATACTTGGTATGTCTTGACTTGACTTGACTTGGCGTAGATCTCCCCGGCAACGGCGCCAGAAATGGCTCGTTGATGGGAGAACAAATCTTGACTTGACTTTGCATAAGCCTCCCCGGCAACGGCGCTAGAAATCCTTCTTGCTACCTCTTGAGCACTGCGTTTGTTTTCCCTTGAAGAGGAAAGGGTGATGCAGTAAAGTAGCGTAAGTATTTCCTTCAGTTTTTGAGAACCAAGGTATCAATCCAGTAGGAGACCACGCACGAGTCCCTCACACCTACACAAACAAACAAGAACCTCGCAACCAACGCGATAAAGGGGTTGTCAATCCCTCAACGGTCACTTACGAGAGTGAGATCTGATAGATATGATAAGATAATATTTTTGGTATTTCTGTCATAAAGATGCAAAGTAAAATAAAAGGCAATAAAAATAGCAAAGTATTGGAAGATTAATATGATGGAAAATAGACCCAGGGGCCATAGGTTTCACTAGTGGCTTCTCTCGAGAGCATAAGTATTACGGTGGGTGAACAAATTACTGTTGAGCAATTGACAGAATTGAGCATAGTTATGAGAATTTCTAGGTATGATCATGTATATAGGCATCACGTCCGAGACAAGTAGACCGACTCCTACCTGCATCTACTACTATTACCCCACACATCGACCGCTATCCAGCATGCATCTAGAGTATTAAGTTTAAAAGAACAGAGTAACGCTTTAAGTAAGACCACATGATGTAGAGGGATAAACGCATGCAATATGATATAAACCCCATCTTGTTATCCTCGATGGCAACAATACAATACGTGCCTTGCTGCCCCTGCTGTCACTGGGAAAGGACACCACAAGATTGAACCCAAAGCTAAGCACTTCTCCCATTGCAAGAAAGATCAATCTAGTAGGCCAAACCAAACTGATAATTCGAAGAAACTTGCAAAGATAACCAATCATACATAAAAGAATTCAGAGGAGATTCAAATATTGTTCATAGATAAACTTGATCATAAACCCACAATTCATCGGTCCCAACAAACACACCGCAAAAGAAGATTACATCGAATAGATCTCCATGAGAATCGTGGAGAACTTTGTATTGAGAACCAAAGAGAGAGAAGAAGCCATCTAGCTAATAACTATGGACCCGAAGGTCTGAAGTAAACTACTCACACATCATCGGAGAGGCTATGGTGTTGATGTAGAAGCCCTCCGTGAACAATACGCCCTCCGGCGGAGCTCCGGAAAAGGCCCCAAGATGGGATCTCACGCGTACAGAAGGTTGCGGCGGTGGAATTAGGTTTTTGGCTCCGTATCTGGTAGTTTGGGGTACGTAGGTATATATAGGAGGAAGAAGTACGTCGGTGGAGCAACGTGGGCCCCACGAGGGTGGAGGGCGCGCCTGGGGGGGGTAGGTGCGCCCCCTTCCTCGTGCCTTCCTGGTAGCTTTCTTGACATAGGGTCCAAGTCCTCTGGATCACGTTCGTTCCAAAAATCACGTTCCCGAAGGTTTCATTCCGTTTGGACTCCGTTTGATATTCTTTTTCTGCGAAACACTGAAATAGGCAAAAACAACAATTCTGGGTTGGGCCTCCGGTTAATAGGTTAGTCCCAAAAATGATATAAAAGTGTATAATAAAGCCCGTTAAACATCCAAAACAGAATATAATATAGCATGAAGCAATCAAAATTTATAGATACGTTGGAGACGTATCACCCTCCACCCTCGTGGGCCCCTCGTGGCTCCACCGACCTACTTCTTCCTCCTGTATATACCTACATACCCCCAAACCATCAGAAGCGCCCACGAAAACCTAATTCCACCGCCACAACCTTCTGTACCCATGAGATCCCATCTTGGGGCCTTTTCCGGCGTCTTGCCGGAGGGGGCATTGGTCACAGAGGGCTTCTACATCAAAACCATAGCCTCTCCGATGATGTGTGAGTAGTTTACCTTAGACCTTTGGGTCCATAGTTATTAGCTAGATGGCTTCTTCTCTCTCTTTCGATCTCAATACAAAGTTCTCCTCGATTCCCTTGGAGATCTATTTGATGTAACTCTTCTTTTGCGGCGTGTTTGTCGAGATCCGATGAATTGTGGGTTGATGATCAAGTTTATCTATGAACAATATTTGAATCTCCTCTGAATTCTTTTATGTATGATTAGTTATCTTTGCAAGTCTCTTCGAATTATCAGTTTGGTTTAGCCTACTAAATTGATCTTTCTTGCAATGGGAGAATTGCTTAGCTTTGGGTTCAATCTTGCGGTGTCCTTTCCCAGTGACAGTAGGGGCAGCAAGGCACGTATTGTATTGTTGCCATCGAGGATAAAAAGATGGGGTTTATATCATATTGCATGAGTTTATCCCTCTACATCATGTCATCTTGCTTAAAGCATTACTCTGTTCTTATGAACTTAATACTCTAGATGCATGTTGGATAGCGGTCGATGTGTGGAGTAATAGTAGTAAATGCAGAATCGTTTCGGTCTACTTGTCGCAGACGTGATGCCTATATACATGATCATACCTAGATATTCTCATAACTATGCTCAATTCTATCAATTGCTCGACAGTAATTCGTTTACCCACCGTAATACTTATGCTATCTTGAGAGAAGCCACTAGTGAAACCTATGGCCCCCGGGTCTATTTTCCATCATATTAATCTTCCAACACTTAGCTATTTCTATTGCCGTTTATTTTACTTTCCATCTTTATTTCTCTTTATCATAAAAATACCAAAAATATTATCTTATCATATCTATAAAATCTCACTCTCGTAAGTGACCGTGAAGGGATTGACAACCCCTTTATCGCGTTGGTTGCGAGGTTCTTATTTGTTTGTGTAGGTGCGTGGGACTCGAGCGTGGTCTCCTACTGGATTGATACCTTGGTTCTCAAAAACTGAGGGAAATACTTACGCTACTTTACTGCATCACCCTTTCCTCTTCAAGGGAAAACCAACGCAGTGCTTAAGAGGTAGCAACCCACCACAAGCAATACTCCCCAAGCAATTCCGGTCCTCCGGACATATGCGACCTAATGTACGTACGACAGCAAACTCAGGAAATAGTCCATCAATTTTGGGCCAGATTCCTCCTGTTAAAAACAAGATCAAAGATTGATGCGACGAGGACGCGGTTTCAGTATTCTGCCGCAACTCTACGGACGAGGGGATCCTCAATGCCCGCAACCGACGCCACATACTGCACTTTGCAGAATTGGCGCACGTAGTACAGAAATATTGCACAATGGAAAGCACCTGGAAAAGCTAGACAGCCCGGTGGGAACCACCCGCCTTTAAGCCACCCACCGGACGGGCAAAAAGGATGCACCCTCGCGGGGCACCCGATCATCATCCCGCGGACAAGAAAATTAAGCCCTTAATAGGACACAGAACTGTCCTTGGTGAATGGCTCGACAAGCGCTGTCAGATACACACGACGCCGAATTCCGAACCAACACACAACCTTCGGGCATGTTGGGTACTTCGACAGGTGGCCAAGAGCGGTGAGGCTATCCTCACCAATACAACCTCAGAGAAATACTCTCCGGAAGATGATGATCTCAATGTCTTTACGGTCTTCTAGACCTTTTCTTCAAATAATCGGCGTAAAAGGGCACTCCGCGACCTCGCCGAAATCAACCAAATAGCCGCAGTAAATCCTTGGAACGATACGGCGATAACTTTCAGCGCCAACGACGAACCAAGGGCTTGATCGGTCCGCGCACCAGCCACTTTGGTCTTAAACCCAATCGTCGATGGCTTTCGGCTTACTAAAGTGCTCATGGACGGCGGCAGCGGACTGAACCTCATCTCCAAAGATACGCTCGATAAAATGCAAATAGACAAGAGCCGTATCGAACAAAGCAGTACAACCTTTTGAGGCACTATCCCCAGTCGAGAAGCGCGATGGTCGGGGAAAATTAAACTTGATGTGGTATTCGGCATGCCGGAAAACTACAGGTCCGAAGAGTTAATCTTCCACGTGGCACCTTTCAACAACGGATATCACGCCCTGTTGGGGCGAGACGCATTCACACCCTTTCAAGCCATACCCCATTACGGGTACATGAAGCTCAAAATGCCCGGGCCCAACAGAGTTATCACTATCACCAGTGATCCGGACATATCACTCCGCGCCGAAAACAAAACTGCATCCTTGGACCTCGAGGCATTATCCGAGGCCCTTTCTGCCGAGGAGCTCACCGCTCTACGTGCCACGGTGGATAGAGACGACGTAATCCTCGATAAAAGGCCTAAGTCCACTTCTTTCAAGCCAGCAGACGAAATAGTCAAATTCCAAGTTCACCCGATGGATCCTAATAAAACAGCAGCCATTGGAGCACAGCTAGATCCGACGGTCGACACTGCTTTAAGAGCTTTCCTGCGCGAGAGTTAGGACATCTTTGTCTGGCATCCTTCGGATATGCCAGGAATCCCACGCAGACTGGCCGAACATAGCCTAACATAATAAAGGGGTTCAAGCTAGTCAAGCAAACGCTGTGGCGAATTTCCGAACCCAAGCGACAAGCTATGGGGGAGGAGCTAGCCAAACTACTTGAAGTTGGGTTCATTAGAGAGATAAAACACCCGGATTGGCTAGCAAACCTGGTCATGGTACCAAAGAAGGACAAACCCTGGCGCCTTTGTGTCTATTTCAAAGACCTCAACAAGGCCTGCCCTAAGGACCCTTCCCACTGCCCCGGAATGACCAAATCATCGATGCAACTGCAGGACACGATTCACTGTGTTTCCCCGACGCATACTCCGGATACCATCAGATTAAGATGAAGGAATCCGATCAGGCCGCAACGACATTCATTACTTCGTATGGGCCTTTCTGCTTCAACACTATGCCTTTCGGACTCAAAAACGCCGGCGCCACTTATCAACGCATGATTCAAACATGCCTAGAAAAACAAATTGGCAAGACGGTGGAGGCATATGTGGATGACGTCGTCATCAAGACTAAGCATGTCAAATCATTGGTGGACGATCTATGACTCACATTTGACAACCTTCGGACATACGATATCTGACTCAATCCAGAAAAATGTGTCTTCGGCGTCCTAGTCGGAAAACTGCTCGGGTTCATCGTGTCCAACAGAGGAATTGAAGCAAACCCAGCAAAAATCTGGGCCCTATCACAATTGGCAACGCCAAGAAACTTAAAACAAGTCCAAAAGCTAGCGGGGTGCGTGGAAGCATTGAGCCGTTTCATCTCCAGACTAGGAGAAAAGGCACTACCACTTTATCGCCTGCTCCGACACACCGACCACTTTGAGTGGACGGATGCGGCAACGACTGGATTGGAAGAAATAAAAACCTTGTTAGCAAACAACCCAATCCTTGCCGCACCAAACGTCGGCGAGCCTATGTTGCTCTACATATCCGCAAATCACCAGGTGGTGAGCGATGTGCTCGTCATCGAACAAGAGGAAGAGGGACACAAATTCCCACTCCAAAAACCAGTGTATTATGTATCGGCGGTCCTTACACCATGCAACTCCCGATACCCGCACTATCAAAAGATA
This sequence comes from Triticum aestivum, assembly GCF_018294505.1. NCBI lineage: Eukaryota > Viridiplantae > Streptophyta > Magnoliopsida > Poales > Poaceae > Triticum > Triticum aestivum. The sequence continues at coordinate 368,494,777 of NC_057814.1, read as the reverse complement.
GCCTATGCGGTCTTCATGGCATCTCGGAAGCTGCGGCACTAGTTTCAAGAGTGCTCGATCACGGTGGCTTCTGAAGTTCCACTCAACGACATCATAAACAACCGATACGCCACCGGCCACATTTCCAAATGGGCTATCGAACTCTTGCCATTTGAAATAACATACAAGCCACGCCGAGCATTAAATCTCAGGTGTTGGCTGACTTCGTCGCCGAATGGACAGAAGCCGACTCCCTAAAGAGTACAACACATACTCGAACTGGGTGATGTACTTCGACGGATCTAAAATGTTAGCCGGACTGAGGGCTGGTGTCATCGTAACATCCCCTATAGGGGACACAGTCCGCTGCGTATTACAGATCATGTATACGGACTCCAATAACGCGACCAAATATGAAGCTCTACTGCATGGACTTCGGATGGTCGTTTCTATGGGCATACAACGCCTTGAGGTGCGAGTGGATTCGAACCTCACGATATCTCAAAAATCAATGGAGAATTCGATGCAAAAGATCCGAAGATGGCGGCCTACCGCAACGCCGTACTCAAAATATCGGCCCGATTCGAGGGGCTTGAATTTCACCATGTGGCTCGAGACAGTAATCAGGCAGCGGACATCCTTGCTCGCATGGGTGCTAAATGCGACCCCGTCTCGCCTAACACCTTTGTGGAAAGGATTTTCAAGCCATCCATGGTATGGCATGAAGAGAGCGGAAATACCAGTCCGGCGCCGTTCGCACCCCCGGATGCCGAACACGATTCCGATATCATCGGGGGCTCGGGCACTGAACGAACGCCTTCCGCCCATGTAATCATGGCGGTTATTGCCCCATGGACCGAACCCTTCTTAGCTTGCCTTAATAGGCAGGAGCTCCCCGATGACCAGAACGAGGCCCGTCGCATAGTTTGACGCTCTAAAGCCTACAAAGTTTATGAAGGAGAGCCCTAAAAGAAGAGCACTACTGGAGTCCTTCAAAGATTATCTCTGAAGATGAGGGGCGAAAGCTCTTTCCAGAAATACATGCTGGCCTCGGCGGCCATCACGCCGCAGCTCGGGCCCTCGTAAGCAAGGCCTTCCAAACAGGTTTCTTCTGGCCCACGGCCCGAGCAGATGCACAAGCCCTTGTACAGCGTTGTGTCGGGTGCCAGCTCTTTGCCAATCAAAGCCATATGCCGCCCACAGCCCTAAGAACAATCCCCATTACCTGGCCTTCCGCGGTCTGGGGGCTAGACATGGTCGGACCCCTTAAAGGGGGAAGCCATAAGAAGAAATATTTACTGGTTATGGTGGATAAATTCACTAAGTGGATACAGGCCAAACCAGTAAAAACGGTTGAAGCTGGACCGGTGATAGATTTTATCTCCGGTGTTGTACATAGTTATGGTGTCCCACATAGCATTATTACGGATAACGGCTCTAATTTCACAACCGATGAGGTGAAATATTGGTGTGCTAATCTAGGTATTAAACTCGATTACGCCTCCGTGTATCACCCCCAAAAAAATGGTCAAGTTGAACAGGCTAATGGCCTGATAATGAGCGGCATCAAACCCAGACTAGTGCGATCCCTAAAGGAGTTGGATAAACAATGGGTCGAGGAGCTCGACTCCGTACTCTGGGGGCTGCGGACCACGCCCAACCGTACAACCGGATACACACCATTGTTCATGGTGTACGGCACAGAGGCTGTCTTGCCCTGCGATATTATTCATGACTCACCTCGAGTGCACATGTATGAGGAGAGAGAGGCCGAGCTCGATCGGTAGGTCGACTTTGATGGCCTGGAGGAGGAGTGCGATGTCGCAAAAGCCCCTTCCGCATTCTACCAACAACAAGCTCGAAGATACCAAAGTAGAGAAGTGCGGGCAAAGACTTATAATGTCAGTGAACTCGTTCTACGCCTGCCAGAGAAGAAAAAGGACAAGCTCAAACCCAAATGGGAGGGTCCCTTCATTGTAGATGAAGTTCCCACTGGAGGAGCCTATCGCCTTCGCAATGCATCGGATAATCGCTTAGAGCCTAACCCATGGAACGCTGCTAGGCTCTGAAGATTCTACGCCTAAGTCCGGACACATACCTTCATTCGTTCCCTTTTTCTCCTTTTCAATTTTTTCCTTTTTTCATTTTTATACGATTTCTAGCGTGTGTTCGGGTAAGCCGCACACTTGAGGGGTATACATCCTTAAATGTACACACCCCACCATAACTGGGGGCTTTTCCCAATAGAAGCTTATTATTATTTTGACCATAAAGCTCACCATATATATGTGTTGTTTGCTCATATACGTCCTATCTTCGCCATTATATGCACCTCTATGACTTAAGTTTTTGCCAAGCTGGGTTGCCTGGCTCCTGTGCTTATGCCCTACGTACCCGCTTGTTTGGCTAGGGCATAAAGGGAGCACCTCTGCGATTGTTACAACCGGGTCATCCAGACATGTACCTCGGACGGGTGAAGCTGAAAGCTAGCGTTCTTAAGGGAATATTTGGTCGGCGGACAAACGATGAACTGCCTTCGTTGCAATATAAACTCTCAAAATAAAAAAAAACTCCTGTGATTCTTTCACATCACGGCTTAGGCATTCATAAATAATGCATGATGACCCAGGGAGAGGAACCCTTAATGGAACTATTCTCTCTGGAAGATGATTCTTACGCTAAAAAGTAATATAACATAACTCCCCAAATACAGTTTGTCTGTTCAAGCACTATGACCGGATTGCCTGGTTTCCGAACATACTTGATGTTTCCCACATGTATAGTATTCGGAAACACTCCAACCCTTGGGTTTTGGAGGTAGAAGCGGAAGGTTTGCCATGACAGTCTTTTCCACTTCGGACGGAGATAAGTTTGGTGATAAAGTACATTGTTACATGGAATCAAACACCTACTCTTTATCTATACCATCTATCAGGCTGTCTAGTTTACAATCATGTTGTGAAAATTTGGCGGCTGTCTTTACTTGGTCATACACCAAGCTAACAAGAATTTCTTGTCCATCTGGTCCCCGAGGTCCGACCCGGGCCATATGATTTGGATCAAGTTCGGTATACCGTGTTTTCACCATGGCCCAGGCTTCTCGTGCGCCTTCTCGACATGCTGATCCCTTCGATAGTTCAAAGCGGCGTCGAGGTTCCTTGAATAAATTCACGAGATCCTCCATAATTTCTAGAGGAGAATCGGATGGCCATAAAGCCTTAGCCATGTTCCCCATGGCTTTCCGAGCTCGCTCGTGCACTTTGGATAGCTCTTGCAGCAAGTCGCCTTGAAATCCGGACACTTCTCCCTTGGGCCGCCCAGTTAACAAACCTACAGGAACAATCTCGTAAAACTTTCCATCAGGGGACCGTATGAAAGTTAGGTTAAAGAACATACTGAATATGCTGCCTTTCAGCTTTCTGTTCTCCTTCAAGGCATCTGATAGTTGGGCTCGTACGCCCTTTAGCTCTTCGGCTTGCTTGACGTTTGCATCCTGTAGCTTGTTCTTCTCATTAATGGTCCGTGTTAATACACGTTGACCAGCGGCTACTTGCCCTTCGGCATGTTGTTTGTCCGCCTGAGCAGCCTTCAGCATCTCCTCCAACTGATCTACCGATCCTGCAGCTGTAAACAAAACAATGCATATTTAAAAATCATTATTGGCGCAGAATCATATTTTCTGGACACCGTTGTGCCTACCACATCAGGTGCCTTTTTGGATTTCTTCAAATTTTCCAGTTCGGCGGTGACAACAGTTAGCTTGGTCCGACATTCTTCAAGCTCCTTAGACAGTGTGTTTTTTCGCCGTGAGTAACTGATGATATAATGACCCTTAAATCAGTTGGGCCAACTGCTTCAAGTCTCGGGGGCTACTGGCATAAGATTACTGAATCTACTCAAAGTTTTTTACCCGCATATCCTTTGAAAGCTGGTGGGTGGCTCCGGCAAGTCCATCCCGAGCAACCCGGATATATGCATCCGTAGAGCTGAGGGCGTTGAACGCCTCTTCCGGGAAACTTGGGTCACGCATGGCCTCTTTCCGCCGCCGATAATTCATTGCGCTCTCCACTTTTGTCGTGGATTTTCCACGGCAGATGTCCTAGTGTGAGGACTTAGTCATGAGGCCAACGCATCTATGTGGTAGCTTGAAAGGGTTGATCGGAATCGAGAGACGCAACACAAGACAAGGATGTAGACAGCTTCGGGCCCCGGGAAACATCATCCAGTAACAACCCTACATGCTGTTTGTGGCTAGGTCTCATTATCATCACGAGGGAGTCGCCATAAGCCGGCTCTCCTAGTTGTGTCTAGCCTTAACCATTATTTCCTCCTCCCTCTTGGGGTGCCCTGCCCCTCCCTATATAAGCTAGAGGGGCGGTTTACATGTAGAGTCCAACTCGGATTTAAGACTTAAACTATTCTGACTTCGTATCACGGGCTTCTCTCCATGGGCTTCTTAACATCTTGGGCTTCTTAACGTCTTTGGGCTTATTAACCCCAGGCGACTCTGTCTGCCGGGTTATAACCGTCTGCCAGCTTACCATCTGGCTTATCATCTGACTTAACATCTGAATTAACATCTGCCTTACCATCGGGCTTATCATCTGACTTAACATCTGACTTAACATCTGCCGGCTTATAACCTGACTTATAAGCTGGCTTATAATCTGGCTTATAATCTGTCCGCCGGCTTACCGTCTGACTTAACATCTGCCGACTTAACATCTGACTTAACATCAGCCGGCTTATAATCTGACTTAACATCTGTCGGGTCCCCAGTGAAACACCAAGTCCCAGCCGGGTCATATCTCCGGCCGGGTCATACCGCGGGGTATATCCCCGACATTAGCCCCCAGTTTAATTTGGATTTATCCATGTTAAACTCATCCTGATCATCCTGAAGTCCTTGTCTTTTCCTCCTTCTGGAAAGTCCGGGTTAATAGACCAACTTCATAGTCAATCTGCTTGTAGAAGAAATATTGTGAATAAAGAATCCATTTGAGTCGGCCTTCCATGCTCTGACTTGACAAAAATATTGGTCTTGAAATATTCAACTGATATTCAGCCGGCTTGTAGAACTTGCTGAGTTATGATTTCCAAAATCGCCTGGTTATAAAACTGATGATTCCGGGTCATGACCGTTATAGACGCCGGGTCATGATTGTTGCCAACGCCTGGTCACACAATTGATCTTCCTGATTTGCTGCAAACTGAAAATTTGAAGACATTCCTCCTGTATATGCATATTACCTGGAGCCCCCAAGTCTTAAGAAGGGAGCGTAGTAACCACTTAAGACTTGCTTCAATATAAATGTTACAACCTTGAAGAAATCCAGATTGTTCATCTCAGTCACTAGACAAAACTGAATATTCCATATATGTAGCCCCCAAGTGCCGGGTTGTCATGCTTGCAGCAACCTGGGACTTGTAATTGCCTTAAGCTCATAAAAAACTTCAACCAGCGTAGCCCCCAAGGGCCGGGTCATTATGCAATAATGAGCAGGGACATCATAAATATGATCATGTATGCCTGAGTAGCGACGTGTAGTCTCCAAGGGCCGGCTCAGTAAGATAATACTGAGCTGGGACTTTTCATTGAAAATAACATCATATGATGTAACCCTCGTCATGGGGCTCGAACCCACGTCCATAAGGTTAAGAGCTTTATACTCTACCAACTGAGTAGTGGCCCTTTCAATATAATGGATTAAGACTTGTGTACCTTGAATTGTTGGCAGGAGCAATTGGTAGCCCCCAAGGGCCGACTCATTACGATGTGATGAGTCGGGTCTTCAATAAGCCAAGTAAAAAATGACTTTGCATTAGCCCCCAAGTGCCATGGTGCATGCTGGCAGTGACATGGGACTTGCATATTTGATGTAATCTCAACTTGAATAATGTAGCCCCCAAGTGCCGGGTCATAAGCCTGCAGCGACTCGGGACTATTCCTTTCATTGTAGAATAAATCATATCCATTGATAAAATAATATCCATTACACTAAAGCGACTTTGAAAATCTCAATCATAATGCTGGTTATTGATAACCATAATAAAAATCCAGCCATGTTGGCTATTAAATATTTGAATAATATACCCAATGATTTATAAGCGCATGATTCCAATGGCGCAATCCAAATATATACTGGCGACTTATAGTCCAAAGCCATGCCGGGTTAATAAACACCGGTTAATGTCATATATGAATCGTAAAGCATTATAAGCCTCATCGGTTTTCAACCATTTATTTAACATGTCACAAAGGATGAACCTCAAAAATCTTTCAAATGAAAATCAAAAGAGAAACAAGGCTTTTCATAGGCTTCCAGGCCTAAAAATCAAGTGCTTTCAAGGGCCGCACAACCACTGAGTTAAACCTTCATACAAACCTTATAAGCCGGACCTCACACGACCAATCATTATTTTAACTTTGACAAGTTAAGGGTCTGTATAAGATCGACTTGTCAAAAGTACGGCGGGTAATTCCAGGATTACCTGGGTGGAGTAGCAGACTTAAAAAGATAGGATAACCCGGGTTTTAAGGTGAATACACCTGGCTTACAAGCCTGGCTTTTATAGCCTATTACAAGGGTCATAAAAACTCTTGTCCGTTGAACAAGGAGCCCCCAAGTAATATATTTTTGAGCTGTGCTCGCCGGGTACCTATGTTCGAGTTGTGCTTTGCAACAGACTCTCTTTAGTCCCTTTAACCTGGGTAGCAAGCCCCCAAGTGTTAGGTAAGCATGGCGTATAAGCCAGATCAAAGGGTAATCAGGAAGCCCCCATGTGACCATAATAAGATAAGCCATAAGGTAGTATACCCATGTTTGAACTGCGCATCATGGCAGCAAGTTCTCTTTGGCAACCTTTAATTTTTCTGAGAACTCAAACTTGCGAGAGATGAATTGCTTTTTCAACCGGAGTTTTAAACCGGATATTGAGAGCTTCAAAACTTTGTGGGAGACAGATTTCCCTTGAACCGGATTTTAAACCGGAATCTTCATTTTGAGCCGGAAATTTTTCTGACGACCTTTAAATTTTCATCAATATAACAGCAGCCTTTGGGACCGGGTTATCTCCCCTCCACTGGCCCGGAGTTCTTGACTTGCTTTAAACTGTCAGTCATTTACTGAGTCATGTCATCATAGCCCCCGAGTCTCAAGGCGACTCGAGGAGTTGTCTTGAGATTCTTCATATTTTGACCATAGCATAAGATGTGTATTATTGGCGTTTGATAATGCGATGTCAATCCACAGAAGGTTGAGGTGACTGCAGCGGGTTATAAATGATCCCGTATAAGCTGTGTCAGCGACTCGGCCAATGGTTCATCCCAATTGACTACTTTGAAGTTATCCAAACTGTAGTGGCGATGACTTGTGCGCCTGCTCCTTGAGCCATCCAGTGCAGACGGTGGACGATAATATATGATAATTGGCCCTCAATTTGTTGGAAGAAAAACCGGGCTACCCGAGTAGTGACTTGCTTGTACTCAATAAACAGCTCACGCAGACAGGGTGCAGCTCCAGTGTGTTGATATACACCGAACCGCGGAGGCGGACGGTAAAAACAACTGTAGCATTTAGAAGCAGTATGGACGCGGGCGAATCGCTACCGCTCTCGTAGTGAATAGTTGTCCCGCATAAACAATATCGCAAGCCAGAGTAATTGTTCACGGATAAATTACTGTATATATATGAAATAGATAGGATGGGTATCACCTGATTTGTTCGGACGACCGATGATCCATAAGTAGCGTCAGGAGATAACTTTTGAGAATTTTGATCATTGTAATTTGATAAGAGGCCCTCCAAAACCCGCCAAAAAATGCACGGTTGGGTGCTAATGAGGGTAATGGACGCGAGTAACCAATATCATATGAAATCCCCCCATCTGAATTGAAGAGCCCATAGTGCTTCTCATTAAGATCCTTTTTTTATTCACCGGCCCAAACTTCCCTCTGTGGGCGGCCTGAGGCAAGCCCGCTGCCATGTCGGCAACAGTAGCAAAGGCAGGGCCAGCTTAAGGCGGGCGAAGCAGAGGCGTGGAGGAGACGATGACTCACGGGCAGCTCAAGGTTACTTGTGTTGACCGTTCCTGAATTTAACTATGTCTGCATGCGCCATGAGCGTCCTCTGATTTAAGGGCTGTGACGAACAGTTTACTGATTTGTAGCTCAAGTCCTTTACGTGTCTGCATGCGCCATGTGCGTCCTCTGATTTAATGTGTGTAGTTAGAGTAGCACTTTGTTTACTCGGCCGTCTCATCTGGAACGTAGTACTTTAACAAAGTAGTACTTCAACTTCTTTTGATCCTTGTAGATTAGGTGGACTGGAAAACACGAAATGCCTGCTGTAGCACCATCAGTGTGGTAAGTTTCTCCAATGCCGGTTGGTGCCGTGATAACTGAATCTCTGAAGGTGCAGTTGAAAGTCTTGAAACCTCTTCTCTGTTCTCACACTTGGAGTCAAAGGAGAATTTGAGAAGGTTGACCATACACAAGCTGCCCTCCTTTTCTGATCATCTCACACAGCCTATGTAACTAGATGGATTTTCGTACTGCTTGCAAAAACAGAAAGGCTTTGCGCGCAGTCATGTCATAAAGTGCTTCAAACACCTCCAGCAATTGTAGAGGCTCGTCAACGGCTGTGGCTTCGAAAATCAGTAGGCCGGCTCAGCGTGCCCCCGCGGATACAACAAGGGCGGTTCAAAGCATGGCGATAGGGGCGGCGGCTCTGTAGTTGTAGGCCGGTTCACCGACGGAGGCAGAGTCGCGGTCACAGTAGCGAGGCTCGGCGATGGTTTGGAGCGAGACCAGGCGTGGCTCGGCGTTGACTCGCCACAGAAGAATCACCCCATTGACGACCCGGCATCTGCGGACATCGCGCTTGAAGTCAGTGGCAGAGGCAACGACCGGGGCTTGGTGGGTCAAAAGCGAGCGCCTTGAGCGGTGCAGTGGCAGAGGCAGAGAGGCATGAGATGTGGCCGGCTCAAGGAGGTTCCGGCTTGTCGGTCACCACCGCAATTCGATGGCGGTGGTGGTTTATTAGCGGCCGACGGATTGGAGTCGGAAGCTGAGCCAGAAATAGAAGCGGCAACTCGAGGCCGAGGCGGATTCGGGTGCGGTCATGGAACTGGCGGCAGGGACGGCTCGGTGATGACGCCGGCGACAGAAGTGGGTCGGGGCTCGATGGCCGGCGGGTCGGAGGTGGGCGAGTTAAGCAATGAGGCAGACCGGTTCGGGGCTGGCCACGGCGGGTCGCAGCTGTAGAGGCGTTTTGGTGACTCACATGCAGCAACGAGGGCACACCGGCGGGTCGACGAGGTGTGTCCGCGGCAGCGGCGGGTTGGAGAGGCGCGGCCGTGGCCGGTTCAGCGCGAGCACGCAGAGCAGGAGGGTGTGAGGGCGGTTTAAAGCGGAGGCGCACCACACGAGCGACGAGCGGTTCACGGGCAGCAGTGGTGGCGGGTCAATAGAACACTCGAGTGAGGTTGAAAACAGCCGGCTCTCAGGCCAAAAAAGGCGCGACGGCGGCCGGCCCCGGCAGCGGCTCAGAGCAGAGGTGAGCCGGCGACGGCGACTCATGGAGGAGTGCGGCTGAAGTGGTGATGGGGGCAGGCAACACGAGGTCGGGTGATGTAGGGTGGAACCCTAGATGGCCGATCTTTCACGAAAGGAGCGGATCCCAAAGAGGAACACGGAGAACACGAGGGGAAACACGAGGGAAAACATGAGAGAATCACTCAAACTAACAAGATTCGATTACACATGTGCTAGATCCACGAGACACAAAGGGAGATACACGATCCAAAGTCAACAAAGGACGATACAAAGGGTAACCGGTTCTTCTCCGTGAGGAGGTCTTGATGGGGGTCTTCTCCATGAGGAGGTCTTGAATCCAGCGTGGATCTTCTCCGTAAAGGGGCCGCGGTCTCGCTCGTGGAGTAGATCCGTATGGATGAGCAAAGCTCTATCTCAAGTATAAGCTAAACCAATGCTAACCCTAGAAAGAGGGAGGGGGAGGAGTATATATAGTCTAGGGGGGTGAAAGGGTACATGGGCCTCGGCCCTTTACTGTGCGCAGATCGACGGAGCCGGATGTCCGGGCCTTCCCGAAGGGCCGGATGTCCGGGCTTGGAGGCCGGATGTCCGGGCTTGGAGGCCGGATGTCCGGGCTGGTGGAGTCAGCTTCTGTAGGTTCTGGTGCGTGGCACCGGATGTCCGAGCTTCTGGCCGGATTTCCGGGCTCGGGCCAGATGTCCGGGCCCTGTGGATGTTGGGCGGCTGGGAGGCTGCTGAGCATGATGCTCCAGGGGCCGGATGTCCGGGGTCCTGGCTGGATGTCCGGGGCCTGGGAGGTGTTCTTGACCGTTTCCGTTGGTTTTCTTCATCCATGGACTTGGCGGCTTGTCCGTCTTCACGCACATCCTCGGGAGGGTCCTCTTGACACCTAATCATGCATAGCATATCGGACTTAGGTAGTAGCCATGTGTCGAGTGGATCATATGTGATATCACTAAGGAAGGAAGTCACCTCGTTCTCGAGAGCTCTAGCTCGTGCTCGTGTCATGGGTCCTCTTGGATCTTGATGAGACGGTGGTAGGTCCATGGGGATGACCGTAGGATGCTCCGCATCATCTCCCCTCCCTTGGGAAAGATCCGACCTCGGATCGAAATCCTCATCACCATGGTACAGGGAGAGATCTTTGATGTTGAAGATGTCGCTCACGGAGTACTTGTCGCGTGGGAGGTTGATTTTTGTTGTAGCGTGCAAGCACCTTGAAGGGTCCATCCGCTCGTGGTAGAAGTTTGGACTTGCGCTCGTTGGGGAAGCGGTCCTTGCGAAGGTGTAGCCACATAAGATCTCCAATGTTGAATATCATGGGTTGCTTGTTGACGTTGAGCTTGGTCGTGAGTCGTTGTACTTGGCGCTCGAGGGTGTGCCTTGTATCTTCATGCATTTTCTTGAGGAAGTTGACTCGGGCGCTCGTGTCCATGTTTGTGCGCTCTTGTAGCGGTAGAGGTAGAATGTCCAATGGGGACAACGGGTTGAAGCCGTAGACGACCTCGAAGGGTGACTTGCCGGTAGTCGAATGTCATGCACGGTTGTAGGCATACTCGGTGATAGGTAGGCACTCCTCCCGCTCCTTGATGTTCTTCTTTATCAACATGCGTAGTAGAGTGGAGAGCGTGCGGTTCGTCACCTCCGTTTGGCCGTTGGTTTGTGGATGGTATGCCGAAGAGAACAAAAGCTTGATTCTGAGCTTGGCGCACAAGGTCTTCTAAAAGTAACTCAAGAACTTGACGTCGCGGTCCGAGACAATCGTCTTTGGCACTCCATGAAGGCACAAGATTTCCCTACAAAACAAATTTGCAACATGTGAAGCATCGTCTATCTTGTTGCTAGGAATGAAATGAGCCATTTGGAGAATCGGTCCACAACAACAAAAACGGAATCTTTGCCATTTCTAGTTCTAGGCAAACCAAGCACAAAATCCATGCTAATATCTTCCCATGGTTGAAATGGAATTGGAAGAGGCATATAGAGTCCATGAGATTGAGCCTTAGACTTAGCTTTGCGACATGTAGAGCATCGGTTGGTGAAGCGGTTGACGTCACGAAACATCTTTGGCCAAAAGTAGTTCTTGGAGAGCGTGGCAAATGTTTTGTCGCGTCCAAAATGTCCCGTTAGTCCTCCGCCATGAGATTCTTGCAAAAGCAACAAACGAAGAGAAGACTCGGGGATACATAGTTTGTTAGCTCTCATAAGGTAACCATCTTTGAGGTAATAGCGTTCCCAAGATGTATGCATCAAACATTTGGCATAAGGAATAGCAAAAGTAGGATCATGCTCATACAAGTCTTTGATATGCTCAAAGCCAATGACATTCAATTCAAGTTGAGTAACAAGCATGCATATACGGGAAAGTGCATCTGCCAGAACATTTTCCTTTCCTTTGATATACTTGATGACATAAGGAAATGACTCAATAAACTCACTCCATTTAGCATGACGCTTGTTGAACTTAGTTTGACCCTTAAGATACTTAAGCGTTTCATGGTCGGTATGGATGACAAATTCATGAGGGCGAAGGTAATGTTCCCATTCACGCAAAACTCACACTAAAGCATATAGCTCTTTGTCATAGATGGGGTAATTGAGTTGCGCTCTGGAAAGTTTCTCACTAAAGTATGCTATGGGGCACTTCTCTTGCGTTAACAAACCTTCTATGCCATTACCACTAGCATCGCAATGAATTTCAAAAGGTTTGTCAAAGTTGGGTAATGCAAGCATGGGAGCATGAGTAAGCAAATTCTTAATCTCATTGAATGCGCTATCTTGCGATGGTCCCCAAACAAAGGGTGCATTCTTCTTGCTCAAAGCATGTAAAGGTGAAGCAATGGTGCTAAAATCCTTCACAAATCTACGGTAGAAACTGGCTAAACCAAGAAAACTATGCACTTGTTGAAAATTGGTTGGTTGGGGCCAAGTTTTAATAGCATTGATCTTAGAGTCATCAACATGAACACCCTTAGAAGATACTACGAAACCCAAGAAAACAAGCTTATCAACACCGAAAAGGCATTTTTCCATATTAGCATAAAGTTGCTCTTTTCGAAGAGTTTGTAGCACGGTGCGAAGGTGGGTGACATGCTCCTTGAGAGATTTGCTAAAAACAAGGATATCATCGAAGTAGACAACAACAAATTCACCAATATAAGGGCGAAACACATAATGCATAAGACGCATGAAAGTACCGGGTGCTTCCGATAAACCCATAGGCATAACTAACCACTCATACAAACCAAACTTAGTTTTGAAGGCGGTTTTCCATTCATCACCCTCTTGTATGCGGATTTGATAGTAACCACTTTTGAGATCAATTTTGGAAAAAATAGTGGCACCACTAAGCTCATCAAGCATATGATCAAGGCGTGGAATGGGGTACCTATAGCGAACGGTGATAGCATTGATGGGTCTACAATCGGAACACATAAGAAAGCTACCGTCTCTTTTTGGTACAAGAATGACCTGTACGGCACAAGGACTCAAACTTTCACACACATGTCTATGATCTATGAGATGCTTTACTTTCCTTTGTATTTCTTTGGTTTCTTCGGGGTTGACGCGGTATGGAGCCTTGTTTGGAATTGGCGCTCCGGGGATGAGGTCGATGTGATGCTCGATGCCTCGTAGTGGAGGTAGACCCGGAGGTAGGTCGTCGGGGAAAACATCTTGGAATTCCTGCAATAGAGAAGATAACACTAAAGGTAGATCGTGAGAGGTGTTAGCTTTTGGTGCTTCATCCTTGCACAAAAGGACATAGTGCATAACACTTGATGCGTTCTCACACACTTCTCTCATCTCACGTTTGGTGGCAAATAGGAATAAGTTCTTCTTGTCGCTCATCGTGGAGGCACTCAATTTGGGCTTGTGGCGCTCACTCTCTTTTTGGTGGTTCGCTCTCTCACTACTCTCTCCACGATGGGTTGCTTGCTTGTCGGCGATCACTTGGCTTGGAGACATAGGTCATAGAACATACTCCTTTCCTTTCATCTTGAAGCTATAGTAGTTTGTACGCCCGTTGTGGATGACACCTTGGTCAAATTTCCATGGCCGTCCAAGAAGGAGGTGGCAAACGGTCACCGGGAGTACATCACACTCCAAAGTGTCTTCGTAAGCTCCGATCTTCAAAGAAACTTGTACTCTATGCTTGACTTGTATGGTGCCGGTGTCACTTAGCCATTGAACCTTGTATGGGTGCGGGTGCTTCATCTTGACCAATTGGAGTTTGGAGCAAAGTTCTTCACTTCCTAAGTTATGGAAACTCCCTCCATCGATGATGACCTTGACGGACCTTCCATTAATGCCGGCCTTTGTGTGGAAGATATGGCATCTTTGGTCTTCGTCTTGTTGATGTTGAAGAGTCAAGCCTTGGAGACAACAAGAGCGGGGCTCGAATCTTCGTCACAAAAGAGTTGATCATCTTCATCTTCGTTGTTCACTTGTCGGTGCATGGCCACTTGCTCAAGGCCTTCCATTTCTCCTTCACTCATGGAGTCATAGGTTCCGTCGTCGTTGAGGATCATGGTGCGCTTGTTTGTGCACTCAAAGGACTTGTGGCCTCGGCCTTCGCATGTGAAGCATTTGAAGGAACTTGTCTTGATGGTCTCATCGGTTGGGGTAGATGATGATGAAGCTTTCGGCTTGAAGTTGCTTGTAGTAGGAGGACGAATTGAGCTTGTCGAAGCTTTCTTGTAACTTGACTTGTTGCTGTTGCTTGTAGATGGCTTGGTTGAGGTAGAAGGTGTTGGAGTCGTTGAAGCTTGATTATTGGAGAAACCATATGACTTGGATGAGAACTTGGCATATTTGAGGTCATCTTGCACTTGGCGTTCCGCTTTGGTAGCTTGATGCACTAGCTCGATGAGGTTCGAGTATGGTTGGAAGTCGGCGATCTTCTTGATAGGATGATTAAGTCCATTCAAGAAACGTGCCATAGTTTGCTCATCATCTTCCGTGACATTGGCTCGTATCATGTCAATCTCCATTTCCTTGTAGTACTCTTGAACGCTCTTGATTCCTTGCTTGAGTAGTTGGAGTTTCTTGAAGAGGTCGCGGTTGTAGTAGTTAGGCACGAATCGTGCTCTCATGACATCCTTCATTTGCGTCCAAGTCGTGATGGGTGGTTCACCTCTTGCCGCTCCTCGCTCAATGACTTGTTCCCACAAAATGAGGATGTAGTCTTGGAACTCAAGGGATGCCATCACGATCCTCTTCTCTTCGTCATATTTGTGCAAGCGGAAGATTTTGTCAAGCTTCAATGCCCATGAGATGTACTCTTCGGGGTCATTGCTTCCGGTGAACTTGGGCATGGTGAACTTTAGCTTGCCGTATCGTTGTTCTTCATTGTGTTGGGGTCGGGGATGATGACGCCCATGTCGGTGAGGATTGGCAATCTCAAGTTGCTCTTGGCGAGTAGGGTTGTCGACCTCATGTTTCTCTTGTCTTGGAGGAGGTCCATTGTCTTCATGCTCTCGATGGACTTGATGTTCTTGTCTCGCTTGGGGAGGCACTTGTCGATCTGGACGAGGAACTGGTGGAACTTGACGATGCACACGTGATTGATAAATCCTTTCTTGAACTTCATCGCGAAGTGCTTCTTCTTGTTCACGAGCTTGCCGGTTGCGCGTGGCTACGGCTCTACTTGAAACTCGAAGGGCTTGTTGCACCTCAAGTGCTTGAGCTTCACGTAGCTCTTGGGATTGACGTTGTGCCTCGGCGTCTTGTGCATCTTGATGTTGTCGCGCACGCTCCTCTTGTTCTTGTTGTCATCGGCGTTGTCGTTCTTGTGCTTGCGTGAATGCATCTTGGGCTTGACGGTGTCGATGCTCTTGAGAGTCGGTGTCGTGTAGAGGATTGCGGTTTGCTTGACGATCTTGACGCACGGCACGACGAAGAGTGTTCGATGTCGGGGTACTTGAGTCGGAGATAGTGTCGTGGGAGTGTCGACTCGAGCGGCTCCTTCTTGAGTAGGACGAAGTGGTAGAAGAGCGGTTGACCAACAAGGCACGAATCTCGTCCATTCTTGCGTCATTCTCGTGCTTGTGTTCGTCGAGCTTGTTGTCTAAGTAGTCTCTTGTACGTTGCTCGGAGAGTCGCAAGTCGGTGGCGAGGTTGTCGATGCGCTCGCTCATTGCTTGTTGCTCTTGATGCAAAGCTCGTTGTGCACCAAAGAGGTGGCTCTTGGTGACGTAGGATGACATGTCGTTGTCTTGCTCCAAGAAAAGTGGGTTTGTAGAGGTACTTGGCCTATCCATCATTCCAAACAAAGATATGTGAGTGGGAGAAAGAGAAGAACTTATACCAAATGTACCTTGACCGATGTTGAAGATGGATCAAAGATCACTCCAATGTGTAACAAGGAAATAGCACAATTGGTACCAATTCTTGTCGGTTTCTCACACCTACACAGGTAAAAGCTTATGGTGGAGCTCGGTTAGGATGGTGGCACAAAATTTGATGCAATTGTAAGTGAGACTCAATAATGTTGGAAAAGATTCACAAATTTGCAAATGCAACAAGTAGACCAATAGCAAGATAAGGTACACGGAAACACACACACAAATAGATAAGTGGGGTCGTGCAACCAAGGGGTGAGCCAAAATGCGGAGTCCACGAAAATGCTCTTGTTGCACAACACTAGAGAGACGCTAGCACGATTGCACAATAGGCGGATACGAACTTGTGCACAACCTACTAGGCAAAAATGCAACAACTTCTATCCCAAGTATGTTATATGTATGGTATACCGATGTGCACAACCTACGAGCCAAAATGTAGTATGATGCTATGGTTCTTGCTTATAAGCTCTTTGCTTATCTTTCCTCTTTTGCTTAAAAGCTTGTTTGGCTCTTTGTTGTTTGATCTCTTTTCTCATGCAATGCTTGACGAACCAAGATTGCAATTGTGTATGCGATGACAACTTTGTGACACAAGAGATGATACCAAAATATGCAACAGGATGATGGTATGTATGTTATGGGAAGTATGATCACTAATGTGCACAAGTCACGTTGCCGGCAATACTCAACGACTAGTCTCGATGGGTAAGCTACGCAAAAGTAAGGCTATGGTGGTTATCAATGCAAATAGCAAGAATGTATGATGATATCACGATACCAAGATGATACCAAGGTGAGGGTGATACCAAAGTGATGTAGTAGTCCTTGGCGAAGATGAGCGGTGGTGATGTTGATGTCGAACCGTACCTAGATAGCCGAAACACAATAGGACACGGAAACCACAACTCAAATTCTCAAAGCAAAACGGGTCAAAATTGTCGGAGTTGATAGCGGGAAAGGCTATGGTGGTGCTATGCGGAAGTGGTGGTGGTATGCGGAAGTGTATATGGGCTTCGGGGCAAAATTGGACGAAAGTTAGGCGGTAAACGGAGTGGTGGAAGGAAGTGATGCTGTCAGGGGCCGGATGTCCGGGCTGGATGCCGGATGTCCGGGGCAGGCCGGATGTCTGGGCTATCGGGCCGGATGTCCGGGCTCTGGATCCGTGGACGAACTCGAAGAACACCGCGTGGAGAGGTCAAATCCGGGCAAAATTCGGAAGATTTTTTAGATGGAAATTGGGGAAAAGATGGGGAAAAGCTAGATCTACCTGCAACACACGAAATCTGCGGATCAAATCCAACAAAACTTCATCACACCAACAAATCACAAAAAAAATTGGGGCTATTTTTGTGGGGCAATTTTTGAAATAGGGACAAAAACGACAAAACTAGGCTAGAAAACAAAGAGAGGGGGCTCCGAAGTCGTGATCAACGTGGCTCATGATACCAAGATGATGTAGGGTAGAACCCTAGATGGCCGATCTTTCACGAAAGGAGCGGATCCCAAAGAGGAACACGGAGAACACGAGGGGAAACACGAGGGAAAACACGAGAGAATCACTCAAACCAACCAGATTCGATTACACATGTGCTAGATCCACGAGACACAAAGGGAGATACACGATCCAAAGTCAACAAAGGACGATACAAAGGGTAACCAGTTCTTCTCCGTGAGGAGGTCTTGATGGGGGTCTTCTCCGTGAGGAGGTCTTGAATCCAACGTGGATCTTCTCCGTAGAGGGGCCGCGGTCTCTCTCGTGGAGTAGATCCGTATGGATGAGCAAAGCTCTATCTCAAGTATGAGCTAAACCAATGCCAACCCTAGAAAGAGGGACAAGGAGGAGTATATATAGTCAAGGGGGGCGAAAGGGTACATGGGCCTCGGCCCTTTACTGTGCGTAGACAGACGGAGCCGGATGTCCGGGCGACGGGCCGGATGTCCGGGCCTTCCCGAAGGGCCGGATGTCCGGGCCTTCCCGAAGGGTCGGATGTCCGGGCTTGGAGGTCGGATGTCCGGGCTGGTGGAGTCAGCTTCTGTAGGTTCTGGTGCGTGGCGCCGGATTTCCGGGCTCGGACCGGATGTCCGGGCTGGGGCCGGATGTCCGGGGCCTGTGGATGTTGGGCGGTTGGGAGGCTGCTGAGGATGATGCTCCAGGGGCCGGATGTCCGGTGTCCTGGCCGGATGTCCGGGGCCTGGGACGTGTTCTTGACCGTTTCCGTTGGTTCTCTTCATCCATGGACTTGGCGGCTTGTCCATCTTCACGTGCATCCTCGGGAGGGTCCTTGTCGGTGTCAAAACCGGCGGATCTCGGGTAGGGGGTCCCGAACTGTGCGTCTAAGGCGGATGGTAACAGGAGGCGGGGGACACAATGTTTACCCAGGTTCAGGCCCTCTCGATGGAGGTAATACCCTACTTCCTGCTTGATTGATCTTGATGACATGAGTATTACAAGAGTTGATCTACCACGAGATCGTAGAGGCTGAACCCTAGAAGCTAGCCTATGATTATGATTGTTGTTGTCCTACGGACTAAACCCTCCGGTTTATATAGACACCGGAGGGGGCTAGGGCTACACAGAGTCGGTTACAAGGGAGGAGATCTACATATCCGAATTGCCAAGCTTGCCTTCCACGCAAAGGAGAGTCCCACCCGGACACGGGACGAAGTCTTCAATCTTGTATCTTCATAGTCCAACAGTTCGGCCAAGGTATATAGTTCGGCTGTCCGAGGACCCCCTAATCCAGGACTCCCTCAGTCCTCTTGACACCTAATCATGCATAACATATCGGAATTAGGTAGTAGCCATGTCTCGAGTGGATCATATGTGATATCACTAAGGAAGGAAGTCACCTCGTTCTCGAGAGCTCTAGCTCGTGCTCGTGGCATGGGTCCTCTTAGCTCTTGATGAGACGGTGGTAGGTCCATGGGGATGACCGTAGGATGCTCCGCATCATCGGGTCTTAGCCGCAGATGCGGGTGGCCGGCAGCTCGCGACGGTTGTGGCGGCTCAAGGCGTTAGGGACGCACGACAGTAGTGGTTTGGCAGAAGCAAGACCGACGAACGTCTCAAAGCAAGAAAGCACAGCGGCGCAGCCTGGCGGAGGCAAGTCGAGGCGACCGGCGGCTCAGGGTATGAGGTGATTTAGAGGCGCCTGAGGAAGGAGCCGGGCGCAGCACAAGCGCGGTCGAGGAGCCACCAGACTCGATGGTTGGCGGCTCAGAGAGGTGGCAGTAGAGGCGGATTCGAGCCGGAGGTGGAACCAGGCCAGCCACGGGTCGTGGTTAGCTTTGGATGGATTCACATCCGCGTCCTCCGGGTCGCGGGCCCCTTTGTTTTTTTCTTCAAATCAGGATGACTTGGTAGTAGCTATCGGCATAACAATCGATCTATCCATCAAATCTTCGTGATCATGCATGTACTAGTATTCTGCTCGACCTTGAGTAAATCTCACGTAGAGTAGAAAAAGGTAGTGTACAGGACTAGTACTCCAGTACTTTAGCGAGCAGTAGTGCCTAATTTCCTCGGGGCTTGAGCCGGTAACCCAGCAGCAGGAACTTGTGGAACTCGGCGGATCAGACAAAAAATAACCACAACTTGATTGCCTGATGTAGACGCGCCGGTAACTTTTTGGTGGATTAATTGCATAGGAAATCAAGTTGTGGTTGACCTCTACCATGATGACCGGGCCAGACTGATTTTTGTTGAACCGCCTAAAAGCAATTGGACCCGGCTATTGAATCCGTAGCAAAATCCACCAATGACTGCGGAAACGCTCTTGTCGATCTCGGCGACTTACGAAAAATGAACATGTTGCAGCCTTACTTTTCTTGAGTTTTAAATCTCAGACTATAAATCTGGACCGATGAACTTAAAACTGATGTAAGTTCTTCCAAACCGGTTCTTCTTCATCCGAGAAATTGCGAAGTTCTCGACTTCTGAAAAAGATTCCTCCAAGAACTCAACACCATCGTGCGCGGGCCCCACGGTGGGCGCCAACTGTCGTGGATTTGTCACGGCAGATGTCCTAGTGTGAGGACTTAGCCGTGAGGCCAACGCATCTATGTGGTAGCTTGAGAGGGGTTGAACGGAATCGAGAGACGCAACACAAGACAAGGGCTTAGACAGCTTCGGGCCCCAGGAAACATCATCCGGTAACAACCCTACATGTTGTTTGTGGCTAGGTCTCATTATCATCACGAGGGGATCGCCGTATGCCGGCTCTCCTAGTTGTGTCTAGCCTTAACCATTATTTCCTCCTCCCTCTTGGGGTGCCCTGCCCCTCCTTATATAAGTTAGAGGGGCGGTTTACATGTAGAGTCCAACTCGGATTTAAGACACTATTCTGATTCCGTATCACGGGCTTCTCTCCATGGGCTTCTTAACGTCTTGGGCTTCTTAACATCTTCAGGCTTATTAACCCCAGGCGACTCTGTCTGCCGGGTTATAACTGTCTACCGTCTTACCATTTGGCTTATCATCTGACTTAACATCTGCCTTACCATCTGGCTTATCATCTGACTTATCATCTGACTTAACATCCCCCGACTTAACATCTGACTTAACATCTGCCGGCTTATAATCTGACTTATAATCTGGCTTATAATCTGTCCGCCGGCTTACCGTCTGACTTAACATCTGCCGACTTAACATCTGACTTAACATCTGCGGGCTTATAATCTGACTTAACATCTACTGGGTCACCAATGAAACACCAAGTCCCAGCCGGGTCATATCTCCAGCCAGGTCATACCGCGTGGTATATCCCCGACAACTTTGGAATTGCTGACGGATACATTATTTCAATCCTCTTGGAGATGACAATCCGGCATTGTGCCCGTATCAACCCTAGTCCTTGTGGTAGGGTCCGGGGACGGATTGGTCGATGCATGGCCAGCGAGGTCCCCGGATACAGTCCGGCGTATGCTCTTCCTAAAATATGGCCCAGCGGAAAACGTCACGATTCGGTCTATCCGGCGAGTGCATGTTAAAAACTATACCTCTTTGGTGAAGGTGGGGGCCCGGTAGTATCACCGTTTGCCTTTCTTTTCAAAGACTCGCCCTGTGCGGGCGTTGCCTTCTTAGAGGACGCCTCTGATACAGCTCGGCGAGACGAGCGCCGCCCCTTTGGAGCGTGAGACAGTACGGTGGGTGAGGCACAATGGGAAAACACTTTTGGAGGAGACGTCTCCTGGGTACTTACATGGGATGAGGGGAGAAGACCGGGGTAATCGGCTATAATGGACATTTCTGTGCCATCGTAGCTCGCCTCCTTAAGTTCTATAAATATATTCGGATCTTCTTCAAATCCGGGAACCAGGTCTCGAACATGGTCCTCTGGCTGCGGAGCGGGGCTATAGACCCCCTCGACGACCTTTCTCCACTCCTATAAAAAATAGTCGGATTAAATTCGACTAGCATAACTCCGGAAAGAGATTGAGTAAAGGCCAATAATTGAAGAAAAACTCAACTAGTCAATGGGGTTATACATGGAAAAACCTTCCCGACATTTCAAGCGAGTGAAGTCTTCCTTCTCCCCTTTGTAAAGGTCAGCTAAGATGGTGCCCAGGGTGGCAAAATTGTCTGGACCCTTGCGTAGACAATGGGATTCATCGTCCTCCCCATTGCAATTCCACATAGGAAAACCTCTAGATTGGAGCGGCTGAATGCATCACATTATTGAAATCGCCATTACCTCGATTATAGATAGCCCAGAGTTGGCAAGTACTCTCATCTTGCTTGCTAGCCTCTTGACCTCTGCACTGTCTTCTTCCTCGAGGCTTCGGGGACACCAGCTGGTGTGCTTCTTTAAATGAGCATTGGAGAATTCGGGAAAACCGCATCGGATTGGGTCCGGAAGAACGATGTCTTCAATATAAAACCATTCCGAGGGCCACTCTTCGGATGCCTTCTTCGGAGTGCCGGACAGGTATCCTGTCCCGGCTATGCGCCATACTTTGGCGCCGCCCACCTCGAATATAGATCCCTTTTGGGAGTGGGGGACGAGGCAGAAAAATTTCCGCGATCGCTCAAAATGAGCCTCACGGCCTAGGAACAGCTCGCAAAGAGCAACGAAGCCCCCGATATGCAGGATGGAGCCTGGCGTCAGATTGTGCAGTAGGAGGCCGTAATACTCCTGGAGACCTCTGAGGAAAGGGTGGATAGGGAATCCTACGCCTCTCAAAACGAAGGAAACGAAGCACACCCGCTCCTCTTTATAAGGATTTGGGAAATTCTCCACCAGGGCTTCGCCATTGAGGGAATTAATTCAGCCCGAACGGAGACTAGATCCGCGGGAGGAAGATATCCCTGCGTCTGAAGTTTATTCAGATGGGCATGGGACACCGAGCAGCTTTCCCAGTCACCTTTTTGAGGGCCGTGGGGACGTGCGGAAGAGCTAGGAATTCCGGCCATGTTTGGACGATTTCCTATGATGAGTTCTAAGGATTTCTGCGTGGTGTGGAATGGCATCTGAGATCTAATCTCCTTAAATAGACTCCTTGTCAGTGTCAAAACCGTCGGATCTCGGGTAGGGGGTCCCGAACTGTGCGTCTAAGGTTGATGGTAACAGGAGACAGGGGACACGATGTTTACCCAGGTTCGGGCCCTCTCTATGGAGGTAATACCCTACTTCCTGCTTGATTGATCTTGATGAATATGAGTATTACAAGAGTTGATCTACCACGAGATCGTAATGGCTAAAACCCTAAGAGTCTAGTCTGTATGATTATGATTGCCTCTACGGACTAAACCCTCCGGTTTATAAAGACACCGGAGGGGACTAGGGTTGTACAAAGTCGGTTACAGAGAAAGGAATCTTCATATCCGAATGCCAAGCTTGCCATCCATGCTAAGGTGAGTCCCATCCGGACATGGGAGAGAGTCTTCTGTCTTGTATCTTCATGGCCCATCAGTCCGGCCCATGTCCAACAGGTCGGACGCCCGAGGACCCCTTAATCCAGGACTCCTCAGTAGCCCCTGAACCAGGCTACAATGATGAGGTGTCTGGCGCGCAGATTGTCTTCGGCATTGCAAGGCGGGTTCCTCCTCCGATTACTCCAAAGCATTCTTCGAATGTGTCCGGTTGTGCAAAACAAGTACCACACACAACCATAGAGATTATAATATTTCATGAGTCCAATCCGCTGACAACTTTTGTAGCGTGACATCACGTCCCTGCCCGGTCATTATTTTGAACCGTTTTTAGCCTCCCGCTCCATATTTCGAGATGCAATTTTATTGGCACGTCTTGTCAAAGCAGAGATCGTGTCCCCTTATTGTGGGATTCTCATCAATACGGGCGTGTGTAATCCAACTGTGCCGCCTACACGGCCCTTGGGGAATAGGCGAGTGGGCAGGCGCTTGATATTTGCTGCCTTTATAAGGAGATAAGGATTCACCCCTTTCACCCACGCCTTCTCTCTCTCTCTCTGCCCACCCATTCTCGAGCTCCAGCGCCCAAGTTCTCATCCTTTCCGCCTCAAGAAAGCACTCCAGCGATGTCCGGATCTGGAGTGCAGGGCAAATGGATGGTTTCCTCCGTCAAGGAGAAGGACATCACCAAGCTCCGGGACGCCGGGTACTTAGCCCAGGAAATCACCCACCGGCTCCCATCCCAGGGGCAGATCATCCCCACCCCGGAGCCCCATGAGAGGGTGGTATTCATCCCGCACTTCGTCCGCGGATTGGGATTCCCTCTTCACCCATTTGTCCGCAGACTCATGTTCTACTACGGGGTGGATTTCCATGATCTAGCCCCCAAATCCTTCCTTAACATCTCGGCATTCATTGTCGTGTGCGAGGCCTTCCTCCGCATCCCACCCCACTTTGGATTGTGGCTAAAGATCTTCAATGTGAAGCCGAAGGTGGTGGGTGGCCAACACGCAGAGTGCGGAGGCGCCATGGTGAGAGAGATGCCCAACGTCACATGGCCCATAGGTATCTTCGCGGAGACCGTCAAAGGGTGGCAACAACAATGGTTCTACGTCACAGAGCCTCGCGACGCCACCTGGGCCGCGGCTCCTGAATTCCAGTCCAGAGCCCCGATGTGGCTCACCTCCTGGCTAGAGAAGGGCATGGACTGGTCTTCGCCGGACGAGCTGACAGTGCTTCAGACGCGCATTAGGAGCATGGTCGACAAGAACATCAAGCTCATGAATGTGATCCGGGCGATGCTAGTCCGCCGGATCCTTCCATGCCAAAGCCGGACTTGCCATTTGTGGGAGTTCGATCCGGCCGAGCACCAGACCTTGCAACAGTTCTTCGGAACTACGCACGAAGACATCTGGAAGGTGCTCTTTAAGGCCAACGAGGCATGGCCGAAGACGACCGAGGACCATGGGCACGACCTGGCCCATCCCGCCAGTCCAGTAAGTCTTTCATATTTTAAGGTGTATCCTTTACTTGCTTACTCAAGGAAGATGTCTAAGCCTCCCTATTTGTTTTTTTAGGGCTGGACAAAGAAGGTGGAGCGGATTCAGTGTCCGGCTCCGCTGCCCGAGGAACCAGTTATCCCGCTTCTGATGAAGATGCTGGTTCTGCCGCCCTACCAGGCGCCGGAGAAAAAGGCCAAGGAGGCCAGAAGTGGCCTCCGACGCAAGGGCACTTTGGACGTGACGTCCGAAGACGCCGAGACCCACTCCTCCCCCACCGAAGACAACGACAAGGAGGAGGAAAGCAACTCTCCTCCTGAGGGGGGGGAGGAAGAAGAGGGCGGCCTCCACGCATCTGGAGGCTAAGGCGTCCAAGAAGGGGAGGGTCTCCCTCGCGGACAACTCCGTGTGGGACATCGATAGCAGCTCTGAATGGCGCCCCAGGGATAAGCCCCTGGCTGAATCATAAGTACTCAAAGATGCACTCATATATCTGACTCTTTTACTTCATGGTTTTAACATGTCAAATCATGTGGTGCAGCCCGGCCCGTTCCAACCTCCAGCGATCCTCATCTACACGGAATTCGCTGGACCCGAAGGTGATGGACAGCGGGTCCCTTCCGGCGGCCTCTTCTCCCCAGGCCATGGATGACACCGAGGTGTTATCCCGAAGGACCCCCAGGCCAGGGAGGGATGCAGGAGGCCGTCAGGGCGGTGCCAGAGGGTGAAACCTTAGCCGCCGGACACATGGGGGAGCAAATCCCCATGGAGACTGGCGATGGGGGCCATATCCAATTCGGCCCCCAGCCGAATACGATTCCGGAGACCTATACGGCTCCGGAATCAGGCAAGCAGCCTCCTTCGAAATAAGGGGGTGCGCCTATTCCACCGGTGACCTCTGTCCATCCAGAGGCACCGGATAATCTGCTGGAAGCGCTGCAAGGCTCCTCCATTGTTGAGGAACACCGCATCCTTATGGGTACGGTGGTTGAGAGGGTTTAGTCTACTAAAAGTGGACTGACCGAAGCCTGCACCAGTCTTCTAACAGGCTTTGTGGTAAGCGACGCAGTTGTATGAAAAGAATGACAGAGTATAGACAGTAGCCCCTGAGACTCTGTCCGGTGTTCGGAAAGACAAGCCGGACAGAGGATCAAATAACTTTCGCATGAGACTAACCGGACATGTCTATGTGAATAAGTAGGCATCATTGCTGGCTGCGAGCTCTCATGCTGCTGAGGTCTCCAAACTGAAGTAGAGTCTGGAGCGGACCAAGGAAGAGCTCGGCCGTGTGAAAAAACAGCTGGAAGGCAATCAAGGTATGCAATGACCTTGTGTAGTTTCAGAAAGGATGAATGCTTTGTGCTGACCAAAGTGCTATGATATTTGTTAGGAGCGGCGACCGAGGTGGAGACCCTCAAGAAGGCGCTGGCCGAGGCCGAGGAGAGAGCGGCCAAGGAACAAGCCGCCCGCGAAAAGCATGAGGCTAGGGTCGGTGAGGTCTAGCAAGAGCTCCAGGACGCCGTGAAGAAATGCGAGTCTTTGGAGCGCAACATTGTGGATCAAGAGTATGAACTCACCAAGGCCCGCCAAAGCGCACAAGATGCCCGGGTCGAAGCCCAGGGCGCCCTCCAGGAAATCCAGGAGGCCAGGAAAATCGCGGCGGGTAAGGTTTTTATTATGTAGAGCAAGTATGTGAAGAAAAGGTACCTCTTACTGACCCGGATTTGGAGTTCTCCAGGGGCGTTTGCGTATCTGCCGCGCAGTGTTTCCGATGCTGCGGAGTTCTTCCGAGCCGAAGAGGGGAGCTCGACAAAGAAGTTGTTCAGGTCGCAATACCTTGCGCCAGAGCATCCGGTGCCCTTTAGCGATCAGCTGAAATAGCTGACCGAACTGCATCGGGTGGCCGAACTGGCCATGAAGGATTTGATAATCCGTTTGTGGCCCGCCGAAGCCATACCCAACAGCTACTTCGGGCTCGTGAAGCGGCTGGTCAATGCCTGCCCTTGGCTGGATACCATCAAGCGGTCGGGTCTGTATCAAAGGTGCGCGGATGGCCTTCGCCCGTGTCAAGATACAGTGGGCAAAGATGGACGTCGTCAACTCGCGACCGAGGGATCGCCCACGGGCAACGAGCACCGCACGCCCGAGCGGTATTTTCAGGATGTCCTGAAGGGATCCCGCATTGTAGAGGGCCAGTGTTCAAAAGACATTATCTTTGAATGAATATATTCATGTTATCCTGTCCTATATGGTGAAACAAAGCTGATATGTAATATAATGCTTGTTATTATTTTACCTCCTGTGCGGCCGTTTTGTTAAATCTGAGAGTTGGCCAGTCGTCGGCTTCAGCCCCACATAGGTAGTACGGGGGTGTTCGGGATGGAATCTAAACACTCTTGATCCAAAAGTTTGGTCCTTGAAGGAGGTGTTTAGAGCAACGAACCAGGCAATCGGACTATGTGGCTTTATCACCCTCACTTAGCCATAGGAGTTTGACAATAGAAATGTAGCGCAGCCCCTAGCCAGTATTTAATCCAGACTAGGGTGTTGTAAACACCTGATCGGATGAAGGCCGATCCGTCACATAAGGCAGAAAAAATCGCAAAAGATTTTGAACCTCCGAATAGCTGACCAACTCTCGCCACATCGTGACAGTTAGTTTCGGCTTTCTCTACTGAGGTGTTTGCTCGGATAAACCACAAACACAATCGCAGTAGTTCTCCCTTTACTACCCTAGCCGATAGAGCGGAATGTAAGGTAGTAAGCAGAGGAACCGGGCAACCCAACTATTGACCAAAGACATGATTCGGAGCCAATGCATATAATGCTAAAATTCGGGGTGCCGAACTGTACTGTAAAAGTGTTCGGATTTTGTTGCCATAGTATGGGGTACAGCGAAGCCCCTGGCCAATTTAAAGCGTACCAAGGTGTACGGGTGCAATAGATAAGAATAGCGAAAAAATGAAGTACTAAGCTAATGCCACGTAGGTTGGGCCGCAAACTGTTTTCATTATAATTGGATTAATACGTCAAAGCGTACTTGTACAAATAGTGCGATAAGCAACCGGGCTATTTAACATGCCGAGATCAAGGGGGGAGCTTGCGTGTGGGTCCTGAAAATAGGTAGAAGGATCGTCGAGAAAAACATCTAGAAATTCCCCCCACGCGTCGGTGCTACTTGCCGCCTTGGTGTATCCGTCCTTTGAAAGGACCGATGAGCAGGCCCCCATGAGGGGCCTGTGGAAAAGAAACCTGAAAATGATAAAAAGAAAAGTGAAAGTATGTGTGTCCAGGGAAGGTTGAGGGAGTCCTGGACTAAGGGGTCCTTGGCCGTCTGGCCTGTTGGACATGGGCCGGACTGATGGGCTGTGAAGATATGAAGATTGAAGACTCCACCCGTATCCGGATGGGACTCTCCTTGGCGTGTAAGGCAAGCTTGGCGACCGAATATGAAGATTCCTTTCTCTGTAACCGACTTTGTACAACCCTAGCCCCCTCCGGTGTCTATATAAACCGAAGGGCTTAGTCCGGAAGGGGGGATAGTCAGACAGGCTAGACTTCTAGGGTTTTAGCCATTACGGTCTCGTGGTAGATCAACTCTTCTAATACTCATATTCATCAAGATCAATCAAGCAGGAAGTAGGGTATTACCTCCATAGAGAGGGCCCGAACCTGGGTAAACATTGTGTCCCCCGCCTCCTATTACCATCGGCCTTAGACACACAGTTCGGGACCCCCTACTCGAGATCCGCCGGTTTTGACACCGACATTGGTGCTTTCATTGAGAGTTCCACTATGCTGTCCCCAAAAGGTTCGATGGCCCCTTCAATCATTAGCAACGATACTGTCCAAGAGGAAACCTTCCTCCCCCAGACAGATCTTCGTGTTCGGCGGCTTTGCACTGCGGGCCAACTCGCTTGGCCATCTAGAGCAGATCGACAGCTACGCCCCTAGCCATCAGGTCAGATTTGGGAACCTGAACTACGTCACGGGCATCCGCGGAGACTTGATCTTCAACGGATTTGAGACCACGGTAGCCGCTCCCTATCCCTACGATGAACATGATTTAAATCCGTCATCGGACCATACTCAGGAAATTACACCTGTAACCGCTCCGGCCTTAGATCCAGAGCAGACCGCGCCATCCGAGGACGGGAGGATCAACCCCACCACGGAGGTCGCAGATTCCGTGGCGTTGGAGCCACACAAAGACTCAACCTCATGTGATGTCTATGTCACCGGAACTTCGGACTCGCTCCGGCTACAAGCTCTGAACCATGTGCGTCCACGGACGCTGAGCTTGATCAGTTATCGACCTTCGAATTCAGCGCCACAGATATCTTCCGGCACTCGCCTCTTGGCGATGTGCTGAACTCACTAAAAATTCTGTCCTTAGCAAGGGACTCATAGCCGAACTATGTCCGGTTCGAACTGAAGGCTGATGATGGGGAATTTCGCTTCCCACCCGCCACCCACTACATAGCCACTGTCGATGACCTAACAGACATGCTCGACTACGGCTCCGAAGACATGGACGGTACGGACGACGATGCAGATGAGGAGCATGGCCAAAACCCGCCGACTACCGGACGCTGGACGGCCACTTCTTCGTACGACGTACACATGGTGGATACACCTAAAGAAACTAACAATGACAAAGAGGATCCAGTTGAGGATAAACCTCCTGAGACACAACCCAGACACCGGCACCAGCGGCGCCGCTCTAAGTCACGTCGTGCAAAAGACAACAACACTGGCACCGGACAAAACAATACTCCGAACGAGGCCGAAGACAACGAAGACCCTGTTGGGACAACCTCCGAACAGGATGAATGGGAAGACGGGCACGTTAGCCCTGATGAACAGGCCATAAACGAAGATTCGGAGGACAGTAATTATCTTCCACTCTCTGAAAATGAAGAGAGCCTCGGCAACGAAGATTTCATCGTGCCTGAGGAGCCCCTTGAGCAGGAGCGCTTTAAGTGCCGGCTAATTGCCACTGCAAGGAGCGTGAAAAAGAAGCAACAACAACTTCAAGCTGACCAAGATCTGCTCAATGATAGATGGACTGAAGTCCTAGCCGCCGAGGAATATGGCCTTAGTGGCCCAGCTAATAATTATCCGAAGCGCAAATTGCTACCCTAGTTCGGTGATGAGGTGCCGATGCCCATACCATCATCACACAATGTGGCTAATCGACCACAACGCGGTCACACAGAGCGGCATCTCCAGCCGAACACCAGTCCGCCACACCCCACCGTAAAGGCAGAGATAAAACAGCTCGGGGTTATACATATGACCTCTGGCAGGGCCTGGACAGTGGAGCAAGACATACTAGATCAATCTACGGATCACGAGGACGTGCCCCGATGCGTGGCAACAACTATCTACTCGGACACGACAAGCCTAGTCATGCCCGGGCCGAAAACTGCAGACGGACTCCATCGGAGCTACGTCACAGTGTGGCCCAATATAGAGGCGCCGCACATCCTCTTTGCTTCACTGATGAAGTAATGGATCATGAATTCCCAAAAGGGTTTAAACCAGTAAACACCGAATCATATGATGGAACAACCGATCTCGTGGTATGGATTGAGGATTTTATTCTCCACATCCACATGGCCCGTGGGGATGACCTTCACGCCATCAAATACCTCCCACTAAAACTCAAAGGGCCAGCTCGGCACTGGCTAAATAGTCTGCCTGAAAATTCTGTTGGCAACCGGGAGGACTTGGAAGAAGCTTTCCTCGACAACTTCCAAGGTACATATGTCCGGCCACCTGATGTTGACGACTTAAGTCACATTGTCCAGCAGCCCGGAGAATCAGCCAGGAAGCTCTGGACTAGGTTCTTAGTCAAAAAGAACCAAATCGTCGACTGTCCGGACGCGGAAGCCCTAGCAGCCTTCAAACACGGCGTCTAGGACGAATGGCTTGCCCGTCACCTCGGTCAAGAAAAACCAAAATCCATGTCAGCCCTTAGCGCCCTGATGACCCGCTTTTGCACGAGAGAGGACAGCTGGCTCGCTCGTAGAAGCAACAGCGCCAGCGATCCAGGCACTTCCGAAGTCCGAGATAGCAACGGCAAGCCACGATGCAGCAAGCACGAACGTCGCAATGATAATGACAGAACGCATGACACATTGGTCAACGCCGGATTCAGCGGTCCCAAACCCGGTCAACGGAAAAAGCCGTTCAAGGCAAACAAAGACGGACCATCCAATTTAGACAAGATATTGGACTGGCCCTGCCAGATTCATGGCCACCCCAATAAGCCAGCTAATCATACCAACAGAAGCTGTTGGGTCTTCAAGCAGGCCGGCAAGCTCAACGCCGAACATAAGGGGAGGAGGTTGCCCGGTGATAGCGACAACGAAGAGACTCACCAACCAACTACCGGGGGTCAGAAGCAATTTCCCCCCAAAGTAAAAACAGTAACCATGGTATACGTGACACACAACGCTACAAGGGAACAGGAGAAGCACCCCCTTCGAATTGAAGATCATACTACGGCTGCCTTAGCCGAATAACAAAGCAGTCTTATTAAACAGCATACCTTGTCGGCCCTTACGCCACCGGTCTCCATTCAACAGGATCGACCAATTCCGGAGCGGAACTAGAAGTTCGGCTTCCGCCGCCCACCTCATATACCTGCGACATCTGTATCGTGCATACATAACTATGCACTTAAGATACCCTGGGCATCGGTGGAAGCACAACACGGACGAGCCTGTAAACACTCCCGTAACTTTTGTTTCTTTTCTAATTACTCTTTCAACTTCATTATCCTTTACTATAGGCGACGCAAAGGCTAAACATCTAACGGACTCTAGCGGAGTTCGGATCCACCTAGGGGGCTATTACCGTCAAGGAGTCCCCTCACCGAGGACAGGCGGTGCAGACGTGCGACAGGAGGTCCAAAATAACTTTTTGTAGACCACACTCTTTATTTCGAGCATGTAATGTGCCTTTTTTCCTCCGTCTTCGACCCCGGCATGTCAATAGCCAGGGTTGCGGCTTTGTTATCTATAAAATAAATACCGGCATATCACTCAGGTCCCAGTAAACATAAATCCACATTCAGCATTCGCTTTTTTCCAAAAAAAACTGAATTTGGCCCCTATGGTTGTTTCACACACATACCTCGGCATAACTTGCCAGGGGCTCGGTATGGGAACAAATGAGTTGCCGACAAGTCCGAACAGCTTTATAGCATACTCCGGCGTCGCGAGTTTGGCCTTATATCCATCAGCTCTGAATCATGTCTTGGGTCAATAGTTGGGTTGCCGGGCTCCTGTGCTTGCTACCTTACGTTCCGTTCTATCGGCTAGGGTAGTAAAGGGAGAACTACTGCGATTGTGCTTCCGGTTCATCCGGTCAAGCACCTCAGTAGAGAAAGCCGAAAACTGACTGTCATGATGCGGTGAGAGCTGGTCAACCACTCGATGACTTATCAAAATCTTTCGCGATTCCCTCCGTATTATACGAAGGACCTTTTTCTTCAGGTCATATATGTAATGCACCATATTGGAATAAGCCGTACACATACCAGGGGATATATCGTAGCCCCCTCCTATAAAACTCCTATGGCTAAGTGAAAGTGTTAACGCCGTATAGTCCAATTGCCTAGTTCACCGCATTGACACCTCCTTAACGGACCAAGACGTTGGGTCAAGAGTGATCAAATGCTTTTCTGAACACCCCCTACTTTATACGAGGGGGCTAAAGTAGACGACTGGAAAACTTTCAGATTAATACAAAAACGGCCGCACAGGAGGAACAAAAGTTTTAGGCGAAACTAACATATATAGCCTTATCATAATATTGTCTTTTACAAATTTCGGTACATTTCACTCGAATATCATGTTTTTCGAACATTGACCCTCTATCAAGCGGGCACCCTCCAGGACATCTTTGAAATAATGCTCTGCTGCGTAATGGTCCTTGCCCTTGGGTGGACCCTTCGCCGCAACATCAGTGGCCTTCATCTTCGCCCAGTATATATTGACACGGGCAAAGGCCATCCGTGCACCTTCAATGCACGCCGACCGCTTAACGACGTCGATACGCGGCATCGCATCATCAAGTCGCTGCACCAAACCAAAATAACTATCCAAAATTGGCTCGTTCGGCCACAGCCTGGCCACAGCGTCCTTCATGGCAGAACCGGATAGTCTATGGAGTTCGGCCCATTCGGTCATCTGTTCGTTCAGCAACACTGGGCGTTTCAACGCACCGAACTGTGACCAGAAAAGCTTCTCTATCGCATACCCTTCTTGCACTTGGTAAAACTGCGCGGCATCAGAAGCACTCTTCGGCAAGTCCAACAATTTGTCTGGAGAACTCCACACCTTATTAAGTGGAGCATAATTCGGATCGCCAAACTTGGTTTGCAATAAAAAGGGCTTCCCAGCCGCGATCTCCCCAGCTTGTCGGATCTCCTCCCGAGCCGCTCTAGACTGGGACCGCGCCTCTTTCGCCTCTCGCAAGGCCTTGTCAAGATCAGCCGTTTTTGCTTTATTACCCTTCTCGAGAATTCCATAGCGGCTAGCGGCATCCTTTAGCTCACGCGCCATCGTGGATATTCTCTCCTCGCATTGGCGTCGAGCAGCCTATTCGGCCTTTAGCTCGGCAGATGCCATCTCGGCAGTCGCATTACTAATCCGGGCCTGCTCCTTGGCCCGAGCCAGCTCAGCCCGGAGGACCTCGACCGCGGCAGCACCATCTACAGTCATGCACATTTCAGTATACAATCATTAGCGTCATGATCAAATAACAGGCGCGTGCATGTAATGACCACCCCCGAGACATACCTTGCACCTCGTCGAGCCGCCAGTTGATAAGCGTAATGTCATCATCTGCTACATCAAGCTTCCGCTGCAGCTCTGCAATCTCCGTAGTTCGAGCAGTCGCCGGGGGGGGGGTAACAACCTGTATTCCAATTCATCAAGTTAGTTCCTGCAGATATCTTTTTTTATCCTCTGACCGCCCCCCTTGGGAGACCAATCAGAGTCTCAGGGGCTACCACCTATACACAGGTGCAGTTCGGGAATAAAAACACACTCAATGATTCTTTTCAATACAAACCTCAAAGCCTCTTAACAGGCTCACGCAAGCTTCATTCAATCCGCTACAGAACCTTTTCAACCACCATACCCATCAAGGTACGATGATCCTCCATGGACGCCTGTCGCAGCATGTTCGTCAATATATCCGGCGCTTCTGGGCCTCCAGAAGCTGCTGTGGGGGTACGGCCTCCCTTTGAAGGAATCCGCTCATCCGTCCCCAGAGTCCTCTCCGGCGGTAAGCTCGACAGTCCGGGGCCTTTATTGTTGGCCCCTGGATCCTGGGCTACCAAAGTAATGCCTTCCGGCAGTATCTTCATCACCCCTCGCCCCACTTGTTGATCAGGGGAGACCCTCCGAGACGATACCTCAAAGTCGTCTGCCTTATTGGGCGAGGAAACCGGAGGAGGTGTCTCGCTTTCCATCATCTCCGGAAGAAGATCCCCCGAGGAAGAGGATTGGCGAGAAAGACTATCTGCCGAGCTGCAAAAACATATAGTCTAGATGTTACCCTGGTAACGAGAAAGGAATGGGGTACGTTTAAAGAACACCCTTTGGATCACTTACAATTTGGCTAAAGGCTTGTCCTCAGCATGGGACTGTGCGAAGGCATCACCCTTCAAGCCCGAGCCGCCTGACGGGGGCACTTTGCCTTGCTTAGGAGCCTTTCCCTCCCAGTCTTCGGAAGCAGCCCTTTTCTTGCCATGGGACGAAGAGACGTCGACTCCTCCTTCGCTTTTGTCCCCAGACGATGGAATTCTGGTTCCTCCGGCCACAATGTTCGATACACCTCCGGGATGGGGGCCGCTCTCGGCCTTCCCGCTCTCCGCCTTGTCCTCCTACGTAGGTATCTGGTATGGTGCCGGGGCCAGCATCCTTGTTAGTACGGGATCCGCTGGGTCTTCGGGAAGGGGGGCTGATCACCAGATTCGCTTCGCTTTCTTTACCCAGCCCTGCGAAATAGTAGGTTGCTGAGTAACGTATTCCGACATTCTTAACTACAAAGTGTCCGGGAATTGAGCACTTACCGGGGTATCCGGATGGTTGCAGTCGAGGCCGATGTCCTTGGTGGTGTCCGGCCACTGTTTTCGTTTCCCAAAAAGCAACTTCCACATCCCTTTGTGCGTAGTGCCAAAGAAGTGTTGAAGGGTTCGTGGTCCCTCCGGATTAAACTCCCACAGGTGAAGAGGCCTACGCTGGCATGGCAGGACTCGGCGGACTAGCATTACTTGAATCACGTTGACAAGATCGATGTCCCTCTCAAGGAGGGATCGGATGCGGCTCTGCAGGGTCTGTACTTAGTCAACAGATCCCCAGTCCAGTCCCCTATTAATCCACGATGCAAGCTGTGGCGGGGGCCCCGAACGGAACGCAGGTGTGGCTGCCCACTCGGTACCGCGGGGCTCTGTGACGTAAAACCATTCCCGCTGCCATTGATTGGAAGTCTCAGTGAAAGAACCTTTTGGCCAAAGAGCATTGGTAAGCTTGCTCACTACAGCGCCGCCGCACTCCGCATGTTTCTTGTTGAACACCTTTGGCTTCATACTAAAGGTCTTGAGCCACAAGCTGAAGTGTGGGGGAATTCGGAGGAAGGCCTCACAAGTGATGATGAACGCCGAAACGTGAAGGAAAGAATCTGGGGCCAGATCACGAAAATCGAGTCCGTAATAAAACATGAGCCCCCAAACGAAGGGGTTCAGAGCGAAACCTAGCCCTCGGAGGAAGTGAGAGATGAACATGACCCTCTCGCCGGATCTGGGAGTCGGAATAACCTGTCCTTGAGCAGGAAGCCTATGGGGGATCTTCGCGGTCAGGTATCTAGCCGCCCGGAGCTTCACAATATCATCCTCTGTAACAGAGGAAGCCATCCATCGGCCCTGCGGGTTGGATCCGGACATGACTGGGAGGATTGAAGCAACGGAGTCAAGCCTTGGGTGTTAGAGCTCGAGGTTGGGGAGGCTAAGGAGAAGCTTGGCATAAATAAAGACGACCCTTTGCGCCTTTATAAAGGCGGCGGGCATCGAACGCCTCCTCCTAAGCCTGAAAACCTGCCTATTCCCATGGAATCTTTCCAATGGAACGGTTGGGTTACCCACGCTCGTATTGATAAAAATCCCGCGATAGGGGGACACGATCTGTGCTTCGACAAGACATGCCCATAAAAACCTCGCCTCGAAACATGGAACGGCGGGGCAGGAAACGGTTCAAAATAATGATTGGGCGAGCGTGATGTCACGTTATGAAAAGTCGTCGGCAGATTGGACTCACGAAATATTATATTCTTTTGTGATGCTCATGTTACAGATCCGGACACGTTCGGCCGAAGACTATCTTGGAGTGTACAAAAAGGAGAACCCACCTTGCGATGCCGAAGACAATTCGTGCGCCGGACACCTCTTCATTGAAAGCCTGGTTCAGGGGCTACTGAGGGAGTCCTGGACTAAGGGGTCCTCGGGCATCCGGCCTATTGGACATGGGCCGGACTGACGGGCTGTGAAGATACGAAGATCGAAGACTCCACCCGTATCCGGATGGGACTCTCCTTGGCGTGTAAGGCAAGCTTGGCGACCGAATATGAAGATTCCTTTCTCTGTAACTGACTTTGTACAACCCTAGCCCCCTTCGGTGTCTATATAAATCGGAGGGCTTAGTCTGGAAGGGGGGATAGTCAGACAGGCTAGACTTCTAGGGTTTTAGCCATTATGATCTCGTGGTAGATCAACTCTTGTAATACTCATATTCATCAAGATCAATCAAGCAGGAAGTAGGGTATTACCTCCATAGAGAGGGCCCGAACCTGGGTAAACATTGTGTCCCCCGCCTCCTGTTACTATCGACCTTAGACGCACAGTTCGGGACCCCCTACCCGAGATCCGCCGGTTTTGACACCGACAAAGGTCGAGCCGTATTATGGACCATAGTCTAGCTATGCCTCCGTCTCTGCCCATGGTATTTTCAGTGCGTAGTTATGTACGCGCGGTACGTACGCCACCACTTGGTTGAGACTAAGACGGAGGTCGAATTGCTAGTCTAACTCCTGATGAGTCAGATTGTCATGCTGGGGAGTAGTTCGGACTCGTTTGACAGTGTCCGGGAACTTGGCCGCTGAATTAAAATTCTGCCTTAAAAGGCCGCTCTGTACTTCCGCTGCCAGGGTCGCGGTGTGCTCCTCGTTGTGGGGGGAGCGCTCCGTGTTTCCATTGACTGTTATGACGCCACGTGGTCCGGGCATCTTGAGCTTGAGATAAGCATAGTGCGGCACCGCATTGAATCGACTGAATGCGGTTCGTCTGAGCAGTGCATGATAGCCACTGCGGAAGGGGACGATATCGAAGATCAACTCTTCGCTTCGAAAGTTGTCCGGAGATCCGAAGACGACCTCCAATGTGATTGAGCCCGTGCAGCGGGCCTCTACACCTGGTATAACTCCTTTAAAGGTAGTTTTTGTGGGCTTGATCCTTGATGGATCGATGCCCATTTTGCGCACTGTATCTTGATACAGCAGGTTGAGGCTGCTGCCACCGTCCATGAGGACTCGCGTGAGGTGGAATGCATCAATTATTGGGTCGACGACTAGTGCGGCTGAACCGCCATGACGGATACTAGTCGGATGGTCCCTGCGATCGAAGGTGATCGGGCATGACGACCATGGATTAAATTTTGGGGCGACTGGCTCTAGCGCATAGACGTCCCTGAGCGCGTGCTTGCGCTCCCTCTTGGGGATACGGGTAGCGTATATCATGTTCACGGTTTTGACCTGAGGGGGAAACTTCTTCTGTCCCCCTGTGTTCAGTGGACGGGGTTCCTCGTCCTCGTCCTCGCTTTGCGACCCCTTCTCCTTGTTCTCGGCATTTAACTTGCCGGCCTATTTAAAAACCCAACAACTTCTGTTGGTGTGATTGGCTGGTTTATCGGGGGTGCTGTGTATCTGGAATGGACGATCGAGTATGCGTGGATGAGCCCAGGTTGTTCCTTTTGAATGGCTTCTTCCACTGGCCGGACTTGGAGCCACTGAATCCGGCGTTGACCGCCGTGTCATTGGTATTGTTATCGTTGCTTCGACGCTTGTGTCTATTGCGTCGGGGCTTGCCGTTGTTATTTCTGGCTTCAGAGGTGCCAGGTTTACTTGCATTGTTATTGCTACGGGCTAGCCAGCTATCTTCGCCCGTGCAAAAGCAGGTCATGAGTGCCGTGAGGGCTGCCATGGACTTCCGCTTTTCTTGGCCGAGGTGTCGGGCGAGCCATTTGTTGTGGATGCTGTGTTTGAAGGCCGCTAGGGCTTCAGCATCCAGACAGTCGACGATCTGGTTCTTTTTAGTTAAGAGCCTAGTCTAGAATTTCCTGGCCGACTCTCCGGGCTGTTGGACTATGTGACTTAGGTCATCGGCATCCGGAGGTCGGACGTATGTACCTTGGAAGTTATCATAGAAGGCGTCTTCCAGGTCCTCCCAGCTGCCAATGGAGTTTTCGGGCAGGCTGTTCAGCCAGTGCCGAGCTGGTCCCTTGAGTTTTAGTGGGAGGTATTTGATGGCATGAAGATCATCACTGCGGGCCAGATATGAAGAAGGAAATCTTCGATCCATACCGCGGGGTCTGTTGTCCCATCATATGATTCGATGTTCACGGGTTTAAACCCTTCTGAGAATTCGTGCTCCATCACTTCATCAGTGAAGCAAAGGGGGTGTGCGGCACCTCTATATCAGGCCACGTCGCGGCGTAGCTCGGATGGAGTCCGTTTGCGGTTTTCGGCCCGGGCGTGATTATGCTTGTCACGTCCAGCTAGGTAGCCATCGTCGCGTGTAGGGGCACGCCCCCGCGATCTGTAGATCGATCTAGTCTGTCCTGCTCTACTGTCCAGGTCCTGCCGCAGGTCATATGTATATCCCCGAGCTGTTTTATCTCTGCCTTTACGGCGAGGTAGTACGGGCTGGTGTTCGGCTTGAGTTGCCGCTTTGTCCAGGCCACGTGGTGGTCGGTCAGCCGCATTGCACGCTGATGGTATGGGCTCCAGCGCCTCGTCATCGAATTGAAGTAGCAATTTGCGCTTCGGGTAACTTTGGTTGGGCGCTCGAGGATGTATTCCTCGACTGCCAGGACATTAGTCCATCTATCGTTAAGCAGATCTTGATCAGCTTGAAGCTGCTGCTGCTTCTTTTTCAGGCTCCTTGCAGTGGTTATTAGCCAGCGCTTAAAGCGCTCCTGCTCGAGAGGTTCCTCAGGCACGATGAAATCCTCGTTGATGAGGCTCACATCATCCTCGGAGAGCGGAAGATAATTACTGTCCTCCGAGTCTTCGTTTACGGCCTGTTCATCGGGTACTCGCCCATCTTCCTGTT
Source organism: Triticum aestivum (assembly GCF_018294505.1). Lineage (NCBI taxonomy): Eukaryota > Viridiplantae > Streptophyta > Magnoliopsida > Poales > Poaceae > Triticum > Triticum aestivum. The sequence goes on along the minus strand of NC_057814.1, from coordinate 368,456,127 downwards.
CGTCCTGTTCGGAAGTTGGCTCAACGGGGTCTTCATTGTCTTCGGCATCATCCAGAGTATTGTTTTCTCCTGTGCCGGTATTGTTGTCTTTTCCACGGCGTGATTTAGAGCGGCGGCGCTGACGTCAGCGCTTTGGCTGTATCTCAGGAGGTTTATCCTCGACTGGAACTTCCTTATCGTTGCCGCAATTCTCTTTGGGTGTATCCACCATGTACACGTCATACAAAGAAGTGGCCGTCCAGCGTCCGGTGAACGGTGGGTTTTGGGCCTCCTCTTCTCCGGCATCGTCGTCCATACCATCGATGTTTCAGGAGTTGTAATCGAGCATGTCTGTTAAGTCCTCGACAGTGGCTATAAAGTGAGTGGTGGGTGGGACGTAAAATTTCCTGCTCTCAGCCCCTAGCCCGGGCTGGGCATAGTTCGGACGTTGCTCCTCTGTAATGATATTGGATCGCATTAAGTCCAGAGCCTCGCTTAAAGGCGAGGTTTGATTAGAGAGAAGAGAGTCTGTGGCGGCGGGAGGGAGACCCCTAGGCCGAACTCACATGATGTTGGTCCTGAGGATTCAGAGCCAGTATCCGGGGAAGAGTCCGAATTCGCGATGGATGCCGGTGACACTACTTCCTCCGACTCTCCTGTACTTGGTCTAGTGGCCGCAGATGGTCCGGCGAGCTCAGGGAGCCTGTCTTCGGATCTGGCGACACGCTCCGGATCTAAGGCCAGAGCGGACGTCGGGGGCGCGAATCCTTGGAAGATCAAGTCTCCTCGGATATCGGCGACATAGTCCAGATTTCCAAAACTAATCTGGTGGCCTGGGGCGTAGCTATCGATCTGCTCTAGATGGCCAAGCGAGTTGGCCCGCAGTGCGAAGCCGCCGAACACAAACATCTGGCCGGGGAGGAAAACCTTCCCTAGGGCAGCATTGTTGTAGATGATTGATGGAGCCATCGAACCTTCTGATGACGACGCAACGGAACTCTCAATGGAAGCACCAATGTCGGTGTCAAAACCGGCGGATCTCGGGTAGGGGGTCCCGAACTGTGCGTCTAAGGTTGATGGTAACAGGAGACAGGGGACACGATGTTTACCCAGGTTCGGGCCATCTCTATGGAGGTAATACCCTACTTCCTACTTGATTGGTCTTGATGAATATGAGTATTACAAGAGTTGATCTACCACGAGATCATAATGGATAAAACCCTAGGTGTCTAGCATGTATGATTATGATTGCCTCTACGGACTAAACCCTTTGGTTTATATAGACATCGGAGGGGACTAGGGTTGTACAAAGTCGGTTATAGAGAAAGGAATCTTCATATCTGAACGCCAAGCTTGCCATCCACGCAAAGGAGAGTCCCATCCGGACACGGGAGAGAGTCTTTTGTCTTGTATCTTCATGGCCCATCAGTCCGGCCCATGTCCAACAGGTCGGACGCCCGAGGACCCCTTAATCCAGGACTCCCTCACTCCTTCCCTGCGTGGTCAAGGGGTTATTTGTCAAAAAAACACCTAGACCGTTCGCATTCGCTTGACACGTGGAAGCCGAGGCGATGGCAGCAAAGAATCAATAGAATATGATATTTAATGAGGAGCCAAACTATCGTCAATCCGAAGGATAATGAAGAACCCGCCTTGCAAAGCCGAAGACATAAAGCCAGATACTACATCGTCATTGAAGGCAAGTTCAGGGGCTACTGAGGGAGTCCTGGATTAAGGGGTTCTCGGATGGTCGGGCTATGTGACATGGGCCGGACAGATGGGCCGTGAAGATACAAGATAGAAGGCCTTCCCCCGTGTCCGGATGGGACTCTCCTTTGCGTAGACGGCAAGTTTGGCGATCGGATGTGTAGTTTCCTTTCTGTGTAAACCGACTCTGTACAACCCTAGCCCCCTCCGGTGTCTATATAAATCGGAGGGTTTAGTCTGTAGAGGCAATCACAAATCATACCAGCTAGACATCTAGGGTTTAGCCATTACGATCTTGAGGTAGATCGACTCTTGTAACCCCTATACTCATCAAAGTCAATCAAGCAGGGAGTGGGGTATTACCTCCATTAAGAGGGCCCGAACCTGGGTAAACATCGTGTCCCCTGTCTCCTGTTACCTTCGATCCTTAGACGCACAGTTCGGGACCCCCTACCCGAGATCGGCGGGTTTTGACACCGACACCCACCCCCCTACACATACACCCCTAAGATAGATAATTGGGTAGTCTTCTCCAGGCTCCAGCGAGCTTCTTCATCCCCCCCCCTGATATTTCTTCCTTCACGTAAAATGGACTCATCAAAATTGTGTTTTCAGGCGACTGTATACATGGTTCGTCCTTCACAGACTGCTTTTATGCAAGGAAGAAACATCATAGATGGAGTTGTTATCCTTCATGAAATAGTCCATGAATTACATCAGAAAAAGTTGAATGGGGTGGTACTTAAAATAGACTTTCAAAAAGTTTATGACAAAGTCAAATGGCCATTTCTTCAACAGACTCTCAGAATGAAAGGATTTTCTGTAGAGTGGCGCGCTATGATCCATAGCTTCATTTCTAGAGGTAGTGTTGCCATTGAGGTCAATGGCGGCATTGGACAATATTTCCAAACGAAGAAGGGATTGCGACAAGGTGACTCATTATCGCCCATGCTATTATTCAATATAGTGGTGGATATGCTAGCGGTCATGATTGAGGGTGCCAAGGTTGATGGCCAAATTGATGGGGTAGTAAGTCACCTAGTTGATGGTGGTCTCACTATACTTCAATATGAAAACAATATGATTCTCTTCATGGATCATGACATCGAGAAAGCGAGAAATGTGAAATTAATTTTATCAGCATTCGAGCAACTCTCAGGTTTGAAGGTCAACTTTCATAAAGGTGACTTGTTTTGTTCTGGCGAGGATCAAGACGAGGCCCACCTGTACGTTGAAATGTTTGGATGTGGGTTAGTTTCCGATCACTATTTGGGGATACCGACACATTAATGGAGACTCACAAATGCTGAATGGAAATGATACGTCTCCAACGTATCTATAATTTATGAAGTATTCATGCTATTTATTATCATTCTTGGATGTTTTACAATCATTTTGTAGCAACTTTATATCATTTTTTGGGACTAACCTATGACCCAGTGCCAGTGCCAGTTGCTGTTTTTTGCATGTTTTTTATATCGCAGGAAATCAATATCAAACGGAGTCCAAACACCGCAAAAGTTTTTGTGGATTTTTTATGGACCATAAGACCACAAATGGGCCGGAGCAGCACCTGGGGGGGAGGGTTCCCCGAGGGGGGCCAAACCCACCAGGGCGCGCCTGGGGGCCCAGGCGCGCCCAGGTCGGTGGCCTCCCGCACCCCCTCTTTACCCTATAAATTCCCAAAAATTCCAGAAACCCTTGGGGGGTTAACCTAGATCAGAAGTTCCGCCGCCGCAAGGTTCTGTAGCCACCAAAAACCAATCTAGACCCTGTTCCGGCACCCTGCCGGAGGGGGGAATCATCTCCGGTGTCCATCTTCATCATCCTGGCGGCCACCACGATGAGGAGGGAGTAGTCCACCCTCGGGGCTGAGGGTTTGTACCAGTAGCTATGTTTTTAATCTCTCTCTCTCTCTCTCTCTCGTGTTCTTGAGATGTCACGATCTTGATGTATCGCGGGCTTTGTTAATATAGTCGGATCATATGGTGTTTTCCCCTCTCTATCTTGTTGTGATGAATTGAGTTTTTCCCTTTGAGATTTCGCTGTTATCGGATTGAATACTTTTATGGATTTGAGAACACTTGATATATGTCTTGCAATTGAATACTCGTGGTGGCAATGGGGTATCGTATTGATTCACTTGATATATGTTTTGGCACTCAACTCGCGGATTCCCGAGGTGACATTGGGGTAATCTATGCATAGGGGTTGATGCACGTTCTTGTCTTTGTTTCTCCAGTAGAAATCTTGGGGCACTCTTTGAAGTTCTTTGTGTTGGATTGAATATTATGAATCTGAATTTGCTTTGGTTTTATTTTAGTACGAACTCTTGGTTAGATCGATCGGAAAGAATAGCTGCGTGTTATTTTAGTAAAAACTCTAGTATAGCTTGATCGGAAAGAATAGCTTTGAGGTGGTTTTGTACCCTACAAACAATTCCGTCTTATGTTCTCCCCTAGATAGGAACTTTGGAGTGATTCTTCGTTGTACGTTGAGGACGGTTATATGATCCAATTATATTAGCATTGTTGAGAGATTGCACTAGCGAAAGTACGGACCCTAGGCCTCATTTTCAAGCATTGCAGTACCGTTTTTGTGACCGTTTACTATTTGTTACCTTGCTGTTTTTATTTATTCAGATTATAAAAATATATTTCTACCATCCATATTACACTTTTATCACCATCTCTTCGCTGAACTAGTGCACCTATACAATTTGTCATTGTATCGGGTGTGTTGGGGACACCAGAGATTTCTTGTATTTGGTTGCAGGGACGTTTGAGAGAGACTATCTTCATCCTACGCCTCCCAAGGGTTGATAAACCTTAGGTCATCCACTTGAAGGAAAATTGCTACTGTCCTACAAAACTCTGCGCTTAGAGGCCCAACACGTGTCTACAAGAATAAAGTTGCGTAGTAGACATCAAGCTCTTTTCTGGCGCCGTTGTCGGGGAGGTGAGTGCATGAAGGTATATCTTTAGATCTTGCAATTGAATCTTTTAGTTTCTTGTTTCATCACTAGTTTGGTTTATAAAAGAAAACTACATAAAAATGGAATTGAGGTTGCATCATATTATTGATAATCTTTATAATATCTTTCTTGAAAATGATGGTTCGGAAAATTGTCCTCAATTGTTAGAAGAAGAGTCAATAAAATGTTTGGCACAAAATATTTGAATGATGAGCATGATTGCAATGTTGTTAGCATGAATTGATGATGCTAATGATATGCAAAGCCATAAGCTTGGGGTTGCTATATTTAATGAATATGATATTTTTAGTCCACCAAGTTTTGATGAGAAAATTTATATGATGATTGCATGCCTCCTATTTATGATGATTATATTGTTGAAAGTGGATTTGGAGAGGTCGTGACTTTATTTAGTGATGAATCCACTATTTCGGAAGAGGCTCCAATTGATTATGAGAAGAAAGTTGCTATCTATGATGATTATGGTGATGACATTTATTCTATAAAGAATAATGATAACCATGAAACTTGTCATCATGATTTTAATTTTCAATCCCATGATAGTTATTTTGTTGAGTTTGCTCCCACTGCTATTCATGAGAATAAATTAGCTTATGTGGAGAGTGAGAAAATTTCTTTGCTTATGTAACATGAAAAGAATACTTTATGTGATGGTTATATTGTTGAATTCATTCATGATGCTACTGAAAATTATTATGAGGGAGGAACTTATGCTTGTAGGAATTGCAATAATATCAAGTTTTCTCTCTATGTGTTGAAAGTTTTGAAGTTATGCTTGTTTTGCCTTCCTATGCTAATTGATTCTTGTTCCTACAAGTTGTTTGCTCACAAAATCCCTATGCATAGGAAGTGGGTTAGACTTAAATGTGCTAGTCATATGCTTCATGATGCTCTCTTTGTGTTTCAATTCTTATCTTTTATGCGAGCATCATTGAAATCATCATGCCTAGCTAAAAGGCATTAAAGAAAAGCGCTTGTTGGGAGACAACCCAACACTTTTACCTACTGTTTTTGTGTGTTCACATGATTATTCTACTGTAGTGATCATGTTTTATTGCTTTTGTTTCAATAAAGTGCCAAGTAAAGACTTTGGGATCATGTTGGGTGATAGTTGATTTGATCTTGCTGAAAAACAGAAACTTTTGTGCTCATGAAAATAATTCTCATTTTTAAGAGAAGAGTGCTTTTGAGTTGATTCTTTTTGAATAAGTTTAATATACAAATATCTCACGTGGTCCTAATTTTTTCAGAATTTTTGGAGTAGCAGAAGTATGGTTTGAGTACAGATCATTACAGACTGTTCTGTTTTTTTGACAGATTCTGTTTTCAATGCATAGTTTGCTTGTTTTCTAGTTTCTATGGCTTATATTGCTCAATATAAATTGTGGAAATGATATGCTACAGTTGGCATTGTGTGGAAACTATCAGCATCCTGGGAACGGGGGTACCCAGACTTGCCCGCATGCGGCCCAGGGCGCGGCTCAGCTAGCGGCCTGGTACGGCCCATCTTCATCAGCAACCACTCAAGACCCTCGCGAGGGGCCAAGCCTCATGAGGCGGACGACACAAGACCTCCTCAGGGGCAGCCTCACTAGGCTAGCTCCGGAGGAGCGGAGATATCTACGCAAGGGGTACCTCGCGAGGTTCGCGTGACGTGAGCCATGACGACCAAAGCCAGGCGGGCGCTAGCGGGCGCAGAGTACCAGTTGCCTCTTTGGTGCTAAAGAGGCAGGCGCAGGCGAGGAGTCCCGAGGCGTCAGGCAAAGGTTTCCATATCGGTGCAATGAGACCAAGACCAGCAGGACGGCAGGACAAAGGTCACCGCAGAGCCCACGGCGGCGTCACCACCAGAGCCTTTGGCAGGCGAAGACCACCTTTTGTGAGGATAACTTGTACTATTTGTCTCCCTTCGAAATTGGACGTTGTGGGATCCCTTCCCGCCTAACATTTGGGAAGAGGACCCGGGCCTCTATAAATAGGACTAGCCACCACCCTAGCTAGGCGAGGATCATTCGGACCATCCTGCACACACAAGCTCACCGAGCTCAAGAACACCTCTCCTCAGGAGGCTGTTCATCCCTTGTACTTGTTCATCCTTAGCCTACAAGGCAATCCACCACACCACACTGGAGTAGGGTATTACACCACAACGGTGGCCCGAACCAGTATAAACTCTCATGTCTCTTGTTCCTTGGGTTCGTTGAGCTAGGCCTTAAGATCGTTGTGAGAGCGAGCTAGGGAGAGAGAGATCTTCGTGCGCAACCCAATGTTCGAACCTGAAGGGTTTGTCGGAACTCATAATCCGACATTTAGCATGCCAGGTATGGGTGCGCTGAAGCCTTTCTTCCGATCCACGCTCCATTGCTCCACCGCAACCATGGCTGACGCTGGCCGAGCCCGTGCTGAGCGTCGGGCCGCCCTCGTCACCCGCGTCGCTCAGACGGCACCCGTTGGCGGACCTCCCCACCGTTCTCCATCGCCCACTGCCAACGCCACCACCGGCCTGGAAGGGAATGAGCAGCAAGCTTCATCGCTGCACCCCTCCGGGCGGCGGGACGGACGCACCGCCACCCCGTCGGTGACTCCGGCCGGCTCGTCGTCCCACGCTCGTCGCGCGCCCACGGACGCGCAAGCCGTGCTGCTCATGGCACGTGAGCTCCTGCGTTATCGCCCGGTTGACGACCTCTACGACGACTGGCTGGACCGCATCGTCGAGCTTGTCAGTGCCGCTGGGGGCTCTCCTGCACCGTCCCTCTCGCTACCTCGCCCACCTCCAGCCGCATGAGATGGTTCTCGCGGAGCGCCTCCTCCACCTCCGCATCAAAACGGCGTCCTCGCACCAAGACGCGCGGTCCCGCGGCGTGACCCGCCATGCCGGGTGCCCGCCCACGAAGAAGGAAGCTGCCAAGAAGTCCCGAGGCCGCAAGAAAATGCCCCTGCACTCCCAGCACCACTGCGTCAAGACCGTGTGCCGCCTACGGCGGCGGCGCGAGGATATCAAGATCAGGCTCCGCCTCTGCGCAGCGTCGTCTGGCCCAGCAAGTTCAAGCCGAACCTGCCTCCGCGCTACGAAGGCACCCCCGACCCCGCGGAGTTCCTGCAGCTCTACAAGCTGAGCATCGAGGCGGCCAACGGTGACGAGAAGGTCATGGCGAATTGGTTCCCCATGGCCCTCAACGATGGTGTGCGCTCGTGGCTTCTGAACTTGCCCGCGGGATCAATCTCCTCCTGGGGCGAGATGCGCGAGCATTTCGTCGCCAACTTCCAGGGCACTCGCGACCGCCCGCCGGCCGCTGGTGACCTGCGGCGCATCAAGCGGCAGCCAGGGGAAACTCTGCAGAAATACATCCAGCGCTTCAACAACGTTCACCTCAAGATCCCCAAGGTGACGGACGAGGCCATCATCTCCGCATTCTCCGATGGCGTCCGTGAAGTCAAGATGAAGGAGGAGCTCGCCATCCATGAGGACCTATGCACGGCCCTGGTGATGTTCAACATGGCGACCAAGTGCGCGAGGGCTAAGGAAGGGCGCCTTTCCCTCCTCGAGCTCCCGCTGCCGACCAGGAGGACAAGATGGCCAAGATCAAGGACGTGAAGCGCAAGGGGGCTGCCGTGCTCGCAGCAGAGCTAGAGATGAAGCGCGGCCGCGACCACCCTGAGTCGTACAAGGCCAACCGCCCGTTCTGCGCCTTCCACAACGTTCACAGCCACAACACCAGCGACTGTCAGGAGCTCAGGGCCATCCACGATGGGCGCTTCGGTCGATGCCCCGAGCACAACGACCGAGGATACAGCCAAGGAGGAGGACGAAGTGGGGGACGCTGGAACGACCGCGGCCCCCGTCAGGAGTGCCGCAACCGGCCTCGTGAGGACCGCTGGCAGGACCCGCCTCGCGAGGGCGCTTGGAGAGACCAGCCTCGTGAGGACCGTCCTCAGGGAACGCAGGGCTCCCTCCGCTGCCACCACCACCAAGGAGGAACGACAGCCATCATCAGGACGAGGGGGCTGGGGGCTTCCAGGAGCCACGCGCCATCGCCTGTATCTTGGCCAATGCAGTTTGCTCGCGAGGTGAACGCGGCTCTTCCCAGGCTCGAGGCCACGCGCCCGCTCAGGTGGTCCAAGTGCGCCATCACCTTCAGCTCATCAGACCAGCTCAAGTGCGCGGCAACCACCGGCGTCCTCCTGATGCTCTGCTCACCCGTCATCAGCAACGTCCAAGTCACCAAGACCCTCATCGACGGCGGTGCAGGGCTCAACGTCCTGTCCGTCGAGACATTCGACAGCCTCCAAGTGCCATACGATCAGCTGCAGCCTACCAAGCCCTTCTCAGGAGTGACCGACGGCTCCACCACCCCGATAGGGCAGGTCTGCCTCCCTATCACCTTCGGCTAGCGTAACAACTACCGCACCGAGCTCATCGCTTCGATGTCGCCCACATCCGCCTGCCATACAACGCCATCCTTGGGTATCCAGCCTTGGCCAAGTTTATGGCAGTGACCCACCACGGCTACAACGTCCTCAAGATGCCAGGGAGCAGCGGCATCATCACGGTCCCCTGTGAAGAAAGATATGCGGTGTGCTCCCTCGAGCACGCTTACCAAGCTACTGCGGCCGAAGACCCCGACAACGAAGGCATCTTGTACCCTCCTGAGGCCATCCCCAAGAAGAAGAAGCAGCTACTCCACCCAGGGCCTCAGGAGAGCGGCGTTTACAGCGGTACCACCTCAGGATCTGCGCACGCAGCCGGGGCGCCTCCCTCCCTCGCATAGGAAGGCGCGCCCGACGGATTCCTCAAGCTGGGCTCGGGGGCTCTCTTCTGGAGGGCCTCAGACCTAGCCAACGTCACGAGAGGCGCTCGGGCACCATGTGGAGGCGTGCTTCGCCGCGCGTTTCCCTCAAGAGGGCACAAGGCGTGGAGCGCCCAGTGCTCAGGAGTTCATCACCAAGGCGACACAGTAGCTTCAAGAGGCAAGGACCATGCGCGGCGACCGCCGCCCGCCACCCGGCGCGGCCCCCATCCTGGCGAGGACGGCGGGCTACGCGTCTGTGTCGACATTCCCGGGCTCAACCGAGCCGCATCTCAGGGAAGTTTCTGGCCTTCGTGCGTTGGACGGTGCGAGGGTCCACCTCACAGCTATGTTCGCATGCCATTTGGCCTGCCGAACGCGGCTGTCACCTTCCAGCACCACTTGCGGAGCATTCTGGCTGCTCAGGAGGCCAGGCATCATGCTGTCCTGGTGGAGATCGCGACAGTTCTTCAGGAGCCACCTGGGCCTACGGGGCCTCCTGAGGCTCAGGACCCTAGCGGCTCATGAGGAGCAACTTCTTCGGCATGCATCTATGACTACTCCAACATCACTCCAGCTACGGTATCAGGTGACTCTTTCCAGTTCATTCAGTTGGGGGCGCCCCTCGGGCAGCATTATCCCCAAGTCGCATGGGCCTATCCCTACGACATGTATCCTTTTGCATCTTTAGCTTACTCTGTTGGGAGCGCCTCTTGGGTTGCATCATCCCCAGGCCGCTCGGGTCTGTCCCAGTGGCATGTATCGTTCTTGCATCTATCTGAGCTAACCTGCCTCATCGCTTGAGTCATTTCATGATTAACACTAGTTTACCTGTTGCCCCTCGCGGCCACCCGCGTTGCTGACCGGCCTCCTGCTCATCCCGCAACGGGGGCTACACATGCTGACACGGTGTTTGTGCTCAGGTCCGTCCCTGCAACGCTGACAAACCTGAGCGGTCGAGCTCTGGCTCGCGGCAAGCCCCGCGCACGTCACCTCACCAGGCCCTCGGTGCCTTCATCTTCTTACGGAACGACCAATGGCAGACCAGCAAGCACGGTTCAATCTGTATTCCTCCCTCGCGCTAACCTGCAGGAATCTCCGGAGGCTGACAACGGGCGGCACCACAGGCTCCTTCTTTTTTCACACAATTTGCTTGCGCGTTAAAGGGGGGGCTCCTGAGCATGGCGTCTCAGGAGCTCCTACCGACTCTCCAGCCCTCACCCCCTGGCCTTGACCACGGCATCGCGACCTGGCATACCAACGGCGGCTGAGCTCGCTCGAGGGTCGGGACCAGAGGACGAAGAGCACCTAGAAGAGCGTGAAAAAGGGAGGGAGGCCAGCGCGGGCCTAACCCAATCGTCTCACAGCCGCTAACGCACGAATCGGATGCTGCACACGGAAGCCGACCCAGGGCCGATAAGATAAGTCTCGCACTCAAACCAGCCCAGCGCTGTGACATGGGATTCCCATCTCTTGCAGCCTTGCTACGGTGACGCCACCTTCCTTTCCTTCCTTCAGGTAGTTGCTTGCACGCTAAAGGGGACCTCTTGAGCATCGCGCCTCGGGAGCTCTTACCGGACCTCGGGCCGCTCACCTCCTGGCCTTGACCACGACATCGCGACCTGGCATACCAGCGACGGCTGCAGCCTGCCTGGGGACTGGGGCCTGTCGGCGTAGAGCACTAAGCTACCGCGAGGTTGGAAAGGGGGGACCAAGCCGAAGCAAGACACGCAATCATAAATCTTCGTAATAAGGACGATATTGACACAAAAGGCACTACAAATCCTTTACACACCCCCACGGGGTTCACCTTGATTCCTCGCAGGGAACAAAAGATGAAGGTTTCTAGGAGTCGCATCTACAGGCGTCGCCGCCGACGCCATCATCAATAGTGGGCCACGGGGGCTGACGCCAACCCCATCCAGATCAACGGCGGCGACGGGTGGACGCCACTACAGCGCTCCGGGCACGGCGAGAGCTCGGGGGCACGTAGCTGTTGTCACTCATCTCCGGAGTCTCGTAGGGCTCGGGAGATTCACTGGACTCCTAGGCGCCGTCGCTGCTGCTGGAGGAACTGCCGGCAGGATCAAGGGCGGGGCTAGCACCCACCGCTGCGCCATCCTGGCGACCCCCTCCGGGGCAGCATTCTAGGCGACGGCCTTCCTCATCGAAGACCTTGAAGAACATCATGGAGGCGCCGTCGTACTCGAAGTGGATGGCGAGGGCGCCCTTCGAGCGGCAGGCGCGGGCGACCTCACCCCATCCGTGGGTCATGAAGATCTTGCCCGGGGAAACGACCTCAACATCTGCTCCCGTCGCCGGGGTGTCGCACTCAGCGTGCTGCAGCCACAGCTCGAGTGGCCCCCTCGATGGCATCTCTTCAGCGAAGAATTGCAGGAATCGGATCCACGAGCGGGTGGCATCGCCGCCCACACCACGAGTTCATGAGAGGAGCCCTCGGCGTGGGTTCGCGGGGCGGCGGCGCGCACCGCCGCGGCATGCCCACCACGGCCAAGGCGCGGGCGGCGCGGGCCGCTGCCTCCCCCTCCGGAGCCTTGCGCATAGGAGTACAAGGGCAACGGGTAGCCGGGGGGAGGCCGCTCGTGCTAAGGCCTCGTCACCTCCGGCCTCACGACAACGTCGCGAGAGCGGGCCAACCTCTTCTTCGGTGGGAGTGGCCCAGGCTCTTCGTGGGGGGTTTTCCCCTTCTCAGCGGCGGAGAATCTCCGTATCGGTGCCATGAGTGACGCAGCAAGGAGGAGGAAGAAGAAGCGGGCGGAATGGAGGAAGAGATGAGTGACGGGGGCTCCGCCCCCCCTCCTCATTTATAGCCAGAAGGAGGCCAACCGCCGGCCTCCACGATGGTAGGTAATGATGGTTCTTCTTCTGCATGCAGCAGGGACTCGTCAAGTCGGGAGGCTGTCGAGGCAGCGTGGGGAAGCAGAGACGCCCACGTCCCGTCAGTCGCCATGCGTCAATCAAGGCCGCAGGCTATTGGGGCCCGCGGCGCTCCGCACTTGCCCTTTGGCTTCTCCTCGAAGCCAAGTCCGAGCGCGCCTTGGGCCGGGGACTAATGTCGGCGTCCTGGGAACGGGGGTACCCAGACTTGCCTGCCTGCGGCCCAGGGCGTGGCTGAGCTAGCGGCCTGGTACAGCCCATCTTCATCAGCAACCACTCAAGACCCTCGCGAGGGCCCAAGCCTCGTGAGGCGGACGACACAAGACCTCCTCAGGGGCAGCCTCGCTAGGCTGGCTCCCGAGGAGCAAAGATATCCATGCAAGGGGTACCTCGCGAGGTTCACGTGACGTGAGCCATGACGACCCAAGCCAGGCGGGCGCCAGCGAGCGCAGAGTACCAGTTGCCTCTTTGGTGGTAAAGGGGCAGGCGCAGGTGAGGAGTCCCGAGGCGTCAGGCAAAGGTTTCCATATCGGTGCAAAGAGACCAAGACCAGCAGGACGGCAGGACGGCAGGACGCCGCGGAGCCCACGGCGGCGTCACCACCAGAGCCTTTGGCAGGCGAAGACCACCTTTTGTCAGGATAACTTGTACTAGTTGTCTCCCGTCGAAATTGGCCATTGTGGGATCCCTTTCCCGCCTAACATTTGGGAAGAGGACCCGGGCCTCTATAAATAGGACTACCACCACCCTAGCTAGGCGAGGATCATTCGGACCATCCTTGCACACACAAGCTCACCGAGCTCAAGAACACCTCTCGTCAGGAGGCTGTTCATCCCTTGTACTTGTTCATCCTCAGCCTACAAGGCAATCCACCACACCACACTGGAGTGGGGTATTACACCACAACAGTGGCCCGAACTAGTATAAACTCTCGTGTCTCTTGTTCCTTGGGTTCGTCGAGCTAGGCCTTAAGATCGATGTGAGAGCGAGCTAGGGAGAGAGAGATCTTTGTGCGCACCTCAGTGTTCGAACCTCAAGGGTTTGCCAGAACCCGTAATCCGACAGAAACAATTATGAATCTTGTCTTTGATAGTACCAAAGTGAAATGGTTTGCTCTTTATCATACTAACCTCTCTCACGAAGTTCCGTTAAGTTTTGTGTGATTGAAGTTTTCAAGTTTTAGGTGAGATGTCGGTATGAGGAGAGCAAAGAGTGACAAGACCCTAAGCTTGGGGATGCCCAAGGCACCCCAAGGTAATATTCAAGGAAGATGCAAGCAACTAAGCTTGGGGATGCCCCGGAAGGCATCCCCTCTTTCGTCTCCAACATTATCGTTAACCTCACTTGGAGCTATGTTTTCATTCGTCACATGATATGTGTTTTGCTTGGAGCGTCAATTTATTTTGTTAGGATTTGCTTGCTGTTATTTAGAATAATATTTTGCATATTTTATTTCAATAAAAGTGGCATTGATAGCCTTTACTATGCTTATTTTACAAGTCTACATGTTGTTGTTTGAAAACAGAAAGTTTACCGCTGTTACAAAAATTCCCTAGAAAAGTCAGAATGTGATAAAATGTTGAAACTTTTTGAAAAATGAGCTCTGATAAATTCTATACAATTTTGTATATTTTTCATAATTTGTGGAGTTGAATAAGTATTGATACTCTTGCATTCTTTACAAACTGTACTATTTTGGTAGATTGCTGTTATGATTGCATTGTTTGCATATGTTTTCTTGTTTAATGATTCTATTTGAGGATAGGAGTATTAAATATGCAGAGGCATTTAGTATTCAATGTTGAATAATAATGTTAGTGATTTTCTACAGTAGAGAATGATAAGGTTTTTGCATTGGTTTATACTAACTTATCTCACGAGTTCTTGTTGAGTTTTGTGTGGATGAAGCTTTTGAGATTTAGGAAAACCGTGATATGAGAAGAATTAAGGGGACACAAAAGCTCAAGCTTGGGGATTCCCAAGGCACCCCAAGATAATATTTCAAGAAGTCTCAAGTATCTAAGCACTGGGATGCCCCGGTAGGCATCCCACCTTTCTTCTTCAACAATTATCGGTTAGTATCGGTTGAGCCTAAGTTTTTGCTTCTTCACATGATGTGTGCTATTGTTGGAATGTCATTTTATTTTGTTTTTGCTTGATGTTTTAATAAAATACTTAGATCTGAAAGTTTTTAAATAAAATAGAGTCCTCAAATAGTTGTCAGGGAGGCTAGGTAAGCAGCACGCACATCCCGTCAACAAATCTCTTTTCTGTGGAATTGCTCTAGTGCTTCACTTATATCTTTTTGAGCACGGTGTGCTTTAGTATTTTTGAAGAAAACCTCTCTTGCTTCACTTAAATTAATTTGAGGGAAAGAAATATTATGCTCATGATCTTCACTTATATCTTTTTGGAGTAGCTTGTCATTTACTCTTGTGCTTCACTTATATCCTATGAGTAAATTGTTGAATAAATTGAATGTCATGAAATTGAAATCATATCATGCATAGTGGTAGCTTCACATCGGGTTTAGAAAGTGAAATCTTTCGAGGCTTGACAATCACAATATTGGTCATACTAGCAATTCACGAATAATTAGTATAATGAAGAGAACTTTCACATGCAAATACACTATCTTGGAAATCTTTTGTGATTGTGAGCCCCCATCAAAATATTATATGCCAAAATTGTTGACGTTGGACAAGGAAGACAACGTAATGGTTTATGTTTGTTCATCTTCACATAGAATTTATATTGTCATAGATCCTTCAACATGTGGTGCTTGCCCCCCATCTTTGCTAGCCAAAAATTCCGCACCAAGTAGAGATACTACTTTTGCATCCAAAAACCCTTAAACCCAAATCTTATCTTCAAGAGTCCACCATACCTACCTAGGGATTGAATAAGATCCTTCAAGTAAGTTGTCATCGGTGCAATAAGGCAATAAAAATTGCTTCTAAAAGTGTTAGATCATTTAGTGTAAGAGAAAATTGAGCGTTGTACGAACTTGTGATGGCAAAGAATAAAAGCGATAGACTGCATAATAAAGGTTGCTATCATAAGGGACAATATAACATGACGTTCTTTTGCACTAAGGGGTTGAGCATACAAACAAATAAGCGCATGGCAACCTCTGCTTCCCTCTGCGAAGGGCCTATCTTTTACTTTTCAGTATTTACTTTTATGCAAAGATTCAAAGTTTTACTCTCTATTCCTTTTTATTTTTCTCCTTTGGCAAGCATCATGTGGTGAGGAAAGATCTAGGCACATATATCCAGTTGAATATGGGTAGCATGAGTTATTATTGTTGACATTACCCTTGAGGTGAATACGTTGGGAGGCAAAACAATAAGCCCCTATCGTCTATGTATCCGGTTGAAACGTTTTGCTCATGTGTATGTGGTGAGTGTTAGCAATCATAGAAGACTATATGATGGTTGAGTATGTGGAGCTCTTACTTAACCTCTGTTGAATAAGTTGAATTGCAATTGCTTGGTGACTGAGAACATAGGTTGTTGAGTTTCAAGAGAATTCATTGTTTGAACCTTAACATGTGAATTGGTTGCTACTTTAACATGAGAAGTTTTATAAGAAAGAATTGTTGTTATGATGCTAAGAAAAGTGATTGAAATTATCATTGGTCAAAGTTGTGCACTTTGCTAGCATTCACACTTCATAAATTATTTCTTTTATCATTTACCCACTCAAGGACGAGTAGGAATTAAGCTTGGGGATGCTGATACGTCTCCAACGTATCTATAAATTATGAAGTATTCATGCTATTTTATTATCATTCTTGGATGTTTTACAATCATTTTATAGCAACTTTATATCATTTTTTGGGACTAACCTATTGACCTAGTGCCCAGTGCTAGTTGTTTTTTTTGCTTATTTTTTACATCGCAGGAAATCAATATCAAACAGAGTCCAAACACCGCGAAACATTTTGTGGATTTTTTATGGACCAAAAGACCACCAATGGGCCAGAGCAGCACCTGGGGGGTTCCCCGAGGGGGGCACAACCCACCAGGGCGCGCCTGGGGGCCCAGGCGCGCCCAGGTGGGTTGTGCCCACCTCGGTGGCCTCCTGCACCCCCTCTTTACCCTATAAATTCCCAAAAATTCCAGAAACCCTCAGGGGGTTAACCTAGATCAGAAGTTCCGCCACCGCAAGGCTCTGTAGCCACCGAAAGCCAATCTAGACCCCGTTCTGGCACCCTTCCGAAGGGGGGAATCATCTCCGATGGCCATCTTCATCATCCCGGCGGCCACCACGATGAGGAGGGAGTAGTCCACCCTCGGAGCTGAGGGTTTGTACCAGTAGCTATGTGTTTAATATCTCCCTCTCGTGTTCTTGAGATGTCACGATCTTGATGTATCGCGGGCTTTGTTAATATAGTCGGATCATATGGTGTTTTTCCCTCTCTATCTTGTTGTGATGAATTGAGTTTTTCCCTTTGAGATTTCATTGTTATCGGATTGAATATTTTTATGGATTTAAGAACACTTGATATATGTCTTGCAATTGAATACTCGTGGTGACAATGGGGTATCGTATTGATTCACTTGATATATGTTTTGGCACTCAACTCGCGGATTCCCGAGTTGACATTGGGGTAATCTATGCATAGGGGTTGATGCACGTTCTTGTCTTTGTTTCTCCGGTAGAAATATTGGGGCACTCTTTGAAGTTCTTTGTGTTGGACTGAATATTATGAATATGAATTTGCTTTGGTGTTATTTTAGTACGAATTCTTGGTTAGATCGATGGAAAGAATAGCTTCGTGTTATTTTAGTATGAACTCTAGGATAGATTGATCGGAAAGAATAGCTTTGAGGTGGTTTCGTACCCTACAAACAATTTCGTCTTATGTTCTCCGCTAGATAGGAACTTTGGAGTGATTCTTCGTTGCACGTTGAGGGACGGTTATATGATCCAATTATATTAGCATTGTTGAGAGATTGCATTAGCGAGGGTACGGACCCTGGGCCTCATTTTCAAGCATTGCAATACCGTTTTCGTGGCTGTTTACTATTTGTTACCTTACTGTTTTTATTTATTCAGATTATAAAAATATATTTTTACCATCCATATTACACTTTTATCACCATCTCTTCGCCGAACTAGTGCACCTATACGATTTGCCATTGTATTGGGTGTGTTGGGGACACAAGAGATTTCTTGTATTTGGTTGCAGGGTCGTTTGAGAGAGACTATCTTCATCCTACGCCTCCCAAGGATTGATAAACCTTAGGTCATCCACTTGAGGGAAAACTGCTACTGTCCTACAAAACTATGCGCTTGGAGGCCCAACACGTGTCTACAAGAATAAAGTTGCATAGTAGACATCAGGAAACACGTCGAGGAGAGACTACAAAAAAGACTTAGTAGTTGAAAAGGTAAACTGCTATCTCTGGGTGGAAGATTGGTCCTCGTAAACTCAGTACTAATTAACATGGTACTATATATGATTTCCTTACTAAGTAACATGGTAGTATATATGATTTCCTTCTTCCAGTTGCCGAAAGGAGTTTTACACAGATTGGATTATTTCCGATCAAGATTCTTTTGGCAAGGAGATAGCAAGCAAAAGAAATATCGACTGGCTAAATGGAGTGTGGTTTGCCGTCCCAAAGACCAAGGCGGGTTGGGCATTCATGACATTGAGGTTAAGAATAGGGCTCTCCTCGGCAAATAGTTGTTTACATTACAGGCCAAAGATGGTGTATGGCAAACCCTCCTGAGGAGGAAATATGTGGGTTCCAAGGTGGTATCCCCAGTATATTGGTGAAGGAAATATGCCCTAGAGGCAATAATAAAGTTTTTCTTTATTTCCTTATATCATGATAAATGTTTATTATTCATGCACATGATACATGTGTGAATACATAGACAAACAGTGTCACTAGTATGCCTCTACTTGACTAGCTCGTTAATCAAAGATGGTTAAGTTTCCTAGCCATAGACATGAGTTGTCATTTGATTAACGGGATCACATCATTAGGAGAATGATGTGATTGACTTGACCCATTCCGTTAGCTTAGCACTTGATCGTTTAGTATGTTGTTATTGCTTTCTTCATGACTTATACATGTTCCTATGACTATGAGATTATGCAACTCCCGTTTACCGGAGGAACACTTTGTGTGCTACCAAACGTCACAACGTAACTGGGTGATTATAAAGGTGCTCTACAGGTGTCTCCGAAGGTACTTGTTGGGTTGGCATATTTCGAGATTAGGATTTGTCACTCCGATTGTCGGAGAGGTATCTCAGGGCCCACTCGGTAATGCACATCATTATAAGCCTTGCAAGCATTGTAACTAATGAGTTACTTGCGGGATGATGTATTACGGAACGAGTAAAGAGACTTGCTGGTAACGAGATTGAACTAGGTATGATGATACCGACGATCGAATCTCGGGCAAGTAACATACCGATGACAAAGGGAACAACGTATGTTGTTATGCGGTTTGACCGATAAAGATCTTCGTAGAATATGTAGGAGCCAATATGAGCATCCAGGTTCCGCTATTGGTTATTGACCGGAGACGTGTCTCGGTCATGTCTACATAGTTCTCGAACCCGTAGGGTCTGCACGCTTAAAGTTTCGATGATGATTATATTATGAGTTTTGTGTGTTGATGTACCAAAGGTAGTTCGGAGTCCCGGATATGATCACGGACATGACGAGGAGTCTTGAAATGGTCGATACATAAGGATTGATATATTGGAAGCCTATATTTGGATATCGGAAGTGTTCCGAGTGAAATCGGGATTTTACCGGAGTGCCGGGGGTTACCGGAACCCCCCCCCCCCGGGGAAGTAATGGGCCTTAGTGGAGAAGAGAGAGGGCAACCAGGAGGTGGCGCGTGGCCCCCCTTTCCCCAGTCCGAATTGGACAAGGGAAGGGGGCGGCGGCCCCCCTCTCCTTCCTTCTCTCCACCTCCTCCTTCCCCCCTTCTCCTACTCCTACTAGGAAAGGAGGAGTCCTACTCCCGGTGGGAGTAGGACTCCCCCCTTGGCGCGCCCTCCCTGGCCGGCCGCCTCTCCCCCCTTGCTCCTTTATATACGGGGGCAGGGGGGCACCTCTAGAGACAACAATTGATCTCTTGATCTCTTAGCCGTGTGCGGTGCCCCCTCCACCATATTCCACCTCAATCATATCGTAGTGGTGCTTAGGCGAAGCCCTGCGACGGTAGCATCATCATCACCGTCACCACGCCGTCGTGCTGACGGAACTCTCCCGTGAAGCTCTACTAGATCGGAGTTCGCGGGACGTCATCGAGCTGAACGTGTGCTGAACTCGGAGGTGCCGTACGTTCAGTACTTGGATCGGTCGGATCGTGAAGACGTACGACTACATCAACCGCGTTGTGCTAACGCTTGCGCTTTCGGTTTACGAGGGTACGTGGACAACACTCTCCCCTCTCGTTGCTATGCATGACCATGATCCTGTGTGTGCGTAGGAATTTTTTTGAAATTACTGCGTTCCCCAACAGTGGTATCCGAGCCAGGTTTTATGCGTAGATGTTATATGCACGAGTAGAACACAAGTGAGTTGTGGGCGATACAAGTCATACTGCTTACCAGCATGTCATACTTTGGTTCGGCGGTATTGTTGGATGAAGCGGCCCGGACCGACATTACGCGTACGCTTACGCGAGACTGGTTCTACCGACGTGCTTTGCACACAGGTGGCTGGCGGGTGTCAGTTTCTCCAACTTTAGTTGAACCGAGTGTGACTACGCCGGTCCTTGAGAAGGTTAAAACGGCACTAACTTGACGAACTATCGTTGTGGTTTTGATGCGTAGGTAAGAACGGTTCTTGCTCAGCCCGTAGCAGCCACGTAAAACTTGCAACAAAAAAGTAGAGGACGTCTAACTTGTTTTTGCAAGGCATGTTGCGATGTGATATGGTCAAGGCATGATGCTATATTTTATTGTATGAGATGATCGTGTTTTGTAATCGAGTTATCAGCAACTGGTAGGAGCCATATGGTTGTCGCTTTATTGTATGCAATGCAATCGCCCTGTAATGCTTTACTTTATCACTAAGCGGTAGCGATAGTCATAGAAGAAAAAAGTTGGCGAGACGACAACGATGCTACGATGGAGATCAAGGTGTCGCGCCAGTGACGATGGTGATCATGACGGTGCTTCGGAGATGGAGATCACAAGCACAAGATGATGATGGTATCATATCACTTATATTGATTGCATGTGATGTTTATCCTTTATGCATCTTATTCTGGTTTGATTGACGGTAGCATTATAAGATGATCTCTCACTAAATTTCAAGATAAAAGTGTTCTCTCTGAGTATGCACCGTTGCCAAAGTTCGTCGTGCCGAGACACCACGTGATGATCGGGTGTGATAAGCTCTACGTTCATCTACAACGTGTGCAAGCCAGTTTTGCACACGCAGAATACTCGAGTTAAACTTGACGAGCCTAGCATATGCAGATATGGCCTCGGAACACTGAGACCGAAAGGTCGAGCGTGAATCATATAGTAGATATGATCAACATAGTGATGTTCACCATTGAAAACTACTCCATCTCACGTGATGATCGGACATGGTTTAGTTGATTTGGATCACGTGATCACTTAGATGATTAGAGGGATGTCTATCTAAGTGGGAGTTCTTAAGTAATATGATTAATTGAACTTAAATTTATCATGAACTTAGTACCTGATAGTATTTTGCTTGTCTATGTTGTTTGTAGATAGATGGCCCGTGCTGTTGTTCCGTTAAATTTTAATGCGTTCCTTGAGAAAGCAAAATCGAAAGATGATGGTAGCAATTACACGGACTATGTCCGTAACTTGAGGATTATCCTCATTGCTGCACAGAAGAATTATGTCCTGGA
This sequence comes from Triticum aestivum, assembly GCF_018294505.1. NCBI lineage: Eukaryota > Viridiplantae > Streptophyta > Magnoliopsida > Poales > Poaceae > Triticum > Triticum aestivum. The sequence continues at coordinate 368,434,888 of NC_057814.1, read as the reverse complement.
AGCACCGCTGGGTGCCAGGCCTGCTGCAGATGCAACTGACGATGTTAAGAACATCTGGCAGAGCAAAGCTGATGACTACTCAATAGTTTAGTGTGCCATGCTTTACGGCTTAGAACCGGGACTTCAACGACGTTTTGAACGTCATGGAGCATACGAGATGTTCCAGGAGTTGAAGTTAATATTTCAAGCAAATGCCCGGATTGAGAGATATGAAGTCTCCAATAAGTTCTACAGCTGCAAGATGGAGGAGAATAGTTCTGTCAGTGAACATATACTCAAAATCTCTGGGTATAACAATCACTTGATTCAACTGGGAGTTAATCTTCCGGATGATAGTGTCATTGACAGAATTCTTCAATCACTGCCACCAAGCTACAAGAGCTTCGTGATGAACTATAATATGCAAGGGATGGATAAGACAATTCCCGAGCTCTTCGCAATGCTAAAGGTTGCGGAGGTAGAAATCAAGAAGGAGCATCAAGTGTTGATGGTCAATAAGACCACCAGTTTCAAGAAAAAGGGTAAAGGGAAGAAGAAGGGGAACTTCAAGAAGAACAGCAAACAAGTTGCTGCTCAAGAGAAGAAACCCAAGTCTGGACCTAAACCTGAGACGAGTGCTTCTACTGCAAGCAGACTGGTCACTGGAAGCGGAACTGCCCCAAGTATTTGGCGGATAAGAAGGATGGCAAGGTGAACAAAGGTATATGTGATATATATGTTATTGATGTGTACCTTACCAGAGCTCGCAGTAGCACCTGGGTATTTGATACTGGTTCTGTTGCTAATATTTGCAACTCGAAACAGGGACTGCGGATTAAGCGAAGACTGGCTAAGGACGAGGTGACGATGCGCGTGGGAAATGGTTCCAAAGTCGATGTGATCGCTGTCGGCACGCTACCTCTACATCTACCTTCGGGATTAGTTTTAGACCTGAATAATTGTTATTTGGTGCCAGCGTTGAGCATGAACATTATATGGATCTTGTTTGATGCGAGACGGTTATTCATTTAAATCTGAGAATAATGGTTGTTCTATTTATATGAGTAATATCTTTTATGGTCATGCACCCTTGAAGAGTGGTCTATTTTTGTTGAATCTCGAAAGTAGTGATACACATATTCATAATGTTGAAGCCAAAAGATGCAGAGTTGATAATGATAGTACAACTTATTTGTGGCACTGCCGTTTGGTTCATATTGGTGTAAAGCGCATGAAGAAACTCCATACTGATGGACTTTTGGAATCACTTGATTATGAATCACTTGGTACTTGCGAACCGTGCCTCATGGGCAAGATGACTAAAATGCCGTTCTTCGGAACTATGGAGCGAGCAACTGATTTGTTGGAGATCATACATACTGATGTATGTGGTCCAATGAATGTTGAGGCTCGCGGCGGGTATCGTTATTTTCTCACCTTCACAGATGATTTAAGTAGATATGGGTATATCTACTTAATGAAACATAAGTCTGAAACATTTGAAAAGTTCAAAGAATTTCAGAGTGAAGTGGAAAATCATCGTAACAAGAAAATAAAGTTTTTATGATCTGATCGTGGAGGAGAATATTTGAGTTACGAGTTTGGTCTACATTTGAAACAATGCGGAATAGTTTCGCAACTCACGCCACCCGGAACACCACAGCGTAATGGTGTGTCCGAACGTCGTAATCGTACTTTACTAGATATGGTGCGATCTATGATGTCTCTTACAGATTTACCGCTATCGTTTTGGGGTTATGCTCTAGAGACAGCTGCATTCACGTTAAATAGGGCACCATCAAAATCCGTTGAGACGACACCTTATGAGCTGTGGTTTGGCAAGAAACCAAAGTTGTGGTTTCTTAAAGTTTGGGGCTGCGATGCTTATGTGAAAAAGCTTAAACCTGATAAGCTCGAACCCAAATCGGAGAAATGTGTCTTCGTAGGATACCCAAAGGAAAGTGTTGGGTACACCTTCTATCACAGGTCCGAAGGCAAAACATTCGTTGCTAAGAATGGATCCTTTCTAGAGAAGGAGTTTCTCTCGAAAGAAGTGAGTGGGAGGAAAGTAGAACTTGATGAGGTAACTGTACCTGCTCCCTTATTGGAAAGTAGTTCATCACAGAAACCGGTTCCTGTGACTCCTACACCAATTAGTGAGGAAGCTAATGATGATGATCATGAAGCTTCAGATCAAGTTACTACCGATCCTCGTAGGTCAACCAGAGTGAGATCCGCACCAGAGTGGTACGGTAATCCTGTTCTGGAGGTCATGTTACTAGACCATGACGAACCTACGAACTATGAAGAAGCGATGGTGAGCCCAGATTCCGCAAAATGGCTTGAGGCCATGAAATCTGAGATGGGATCCATGTATGAGAACAAAGTGTGGACTTTGGTTGACTTGCCCGATGATCGGCAAGCAATTGAGAATAAATGGATCTTCAAGAAGAAGACAGACGCTGACGGTAATGTTACTGTCTATAAAGCTCGACTTGTTGAGAAAGGTTTTCGACAAGTTCAAGGGATTGACTACGATGAGACCATCTCACCCGTAGAGATGCTTAAGTCAGTCCGAATCATGTTAGCAATTGCCGCATTTTATGATTATGAAATTTGGCAAATGGATGTAAAGACTGCATTCCTGAATGGATTTCTGGAAGAAGAGTTGTATATGATGCAACCTGAAGGTTTTATCGATCCAAAGGGAGTTGACAAAGTGTGCAAGCTCCAGCGATCCATTTATGGACTGGTGCAAGCCTCTCGGAGTTGGAATAAACATTTTGATAGTGTGATCAAAGCATATGGTTTTATACAGACTTTTGGAGAAGCCTGTATTTACTAGAAAGTGAGTGGGAGCTCTGTAGCATTTCTAATCTTATATGTGGATGACATATTGTTGATTGGAAATGGTATAGAATTTCTGGATAGCATAAAAGGATACTTGAATAAGAGTTTTTCAATGAAAGACCTCGGTGAAGCTGCTTACATATTAGGCATTAAGATCTATAGAGATAGGTAAAGACGCTTAATTGGACTTTCACAAAGCACATACCTTGACAAAGTTTTGAAGAAGTTCAAAATGGATCAAGCAAAGAAAGGGTTCTTGCCTGTGTTACAAGGTGTGAAGTTGAGTAAAGACTCAATGCCCGACCACTACAGAAGATAGAGAGAAAATGAAAGATGTTCCTTATGCTTCAGCCATAGGCTCTATCATGTATGCAATGTTGTGTACTAGAGCTGATGTGTGCCTTGCTATTAGTTTAGCAGGGAGGTACCAAAGTAATCCAGGAGTGGATCACTGGACAGCGGTCAAGAACATCCTGAAATACCTGAAAAGGACTAAGGATATGTTTCTCGTTTATGGAGGTGACAAAGAGCTCATCGTAAATGGTTACGTTGATGCAAGCTTTGACACTGATCCGGACGATTCTAAATCGCAAACCGGATACGTGTTTATATTGAACGGTGGAGCTGTTAGTTGGTGCAGTTCTAAACAAAGCGTCGTGGCGGGATCTACATGTGAAGCGGAGTACATAGCTGCTTCGGAAGCAGCAAATGAAGGAGTTTGGATGAAGGAGTTCATATCCGATCTAGGTGTGATACCTAGTGCATCGGGTTCAATGAAAATCTTCTGTGACAATACTGGTGCAATTGCCTTGGCAAAGGAATCCAGATTTCACAAGAGGACCAAGCACATCAAGAGACACTTCAATTCCATCCGGGACCAAGTCCAGGTGGGAGACATAGAAATTTGCAAGATACATACGGATCTGAATGTTGCAGACCCGTTGACTAAGCCTCTTCCACGAGCAAAACATGATCAGCACCAAGGCTCCATGGGTGTTAGAATCATTACTGTGTAATCTAGATTATTGACTCTAGTGCAAGTGGGAGACTGAAGGAAATACGCCCTAGAGGCAATAATAAAGTTAGTATTTATTTCCTTATATCATGATAAATGTTTATTATTCATGCTAGAATTGTATTAACCGGAAACATGATACATGTGTGAATACATAGACAAACAGAGTGTCACTAGTATGCCTCTACTTGACTAGCTCGTTAATCAAAGATGGTTAAGTTTCCTAGCCATAGACATGAGTTGTCATTTTATTAACGGGATCACGTCATTAGGAGAATGATGTGATTGACTTGACCCATTCCGTTAGCTTAGCACTTGATCGTTTAGTATGTTGCTATTGCTTTCTTCATGACTTATACATGTTCCTATGACTATGAGATTATGCAACTCCCGTTTACTGGAGGAACACTTTGTGTGCTACCAAACGTCACAACGTAACTGGGTGATTATAAAGGTGCTCTACAGGTGTCTCCGAAGGTACTTGTTGGGTTGGCGTATTTCGAGATTAGGATTTGTCACTCCTATTGTCGGAGAGGTATCTCAGGGCCCACTCGGTAATGCACATCATTATAAGCCTTGCAAGCATTGTAACTAATGAGTTAGTTGCGGGATGATGTATTACGGAACGAGTAAAGAGACTTTCCGGTAACGAGATTGAACTAGGTATGATGATACCGACGATCGAATCTCGGGCAAGTAACATACCGATGACAAAGGGAACAATGTATGTTGTTATGCGGTTTGACCGATAAAGATCTTCGTAGAATATGTAGGAGCCAATATGAGCATCCAGGTTCCGCTATTGGTTATTGACCGGAGACGTGTCTCGGTCATGTCTACATAGTTCTCGAACCCGTAGGGTCCGCACGCTTAAAGTTTCGATGACGATTATATTATGAGTTTTGTGTTTTGATGTACCGAAGGTAGTTCGGAGTCCCGGATATAATCACGGACATGACGAGGAGTCTCGAAATGGTCGAGACATAAAGATTGATATATTGGAAGCCTATATTTGGATATCGAAAGTGTTCCGGGTGAAATCGGGATTTTTACCGGACTGCCGGGGATTACCGGAACCCCCCTCCCCCCCGGGGAAGTAATGGGCCTATTGGGCCTTAGTGGAGAAGAGACAGGGTAGCCAGGAGGTGGCGCGCGGCCCCCCTTGCCCCAGTCCGAATTGGACAAGGGAAGGGGGCGGCGGCCCCCCTCTCCTTCCTTCTCTCCACCTCCTCCTTCCCCCCCTTCTCCTACTCCTACTAGGAAAGGAGGAGTCCTACTCCCGGTGGGAGTAGGACTCCCCCCTTGGCGCGCCCTCCCTGGCCGGCCGCCTCTCCCCCCTTGCTCCTTTATATACGGGGGCAGGGGGGCACCTCTAGAGACAACAATTGATCTCTTGATCTCTTAGCCGTGTGCGGTGCCCCCCTCCATCATATTCCACCTCGATCATATCGTAGCGGTGCTTAGGCGAAGCCCTGCGTCGGTAGCATCATCATCACCGTCACCACGCCGTCGTGCTGACGGAACTCTCCCGTGAAGCTCTGCTGGATCGGAGTTCGCGGGACGTCATCGAGCTGAACATGTGCTGAACTTGGAGGTGCCGTACGTTCGGTACTTGGATCGGTCGGATCGTGAAGACGTACGACTACATCAACCGCGTTGTGCTAACGCTTCCGCTTTCGGTCTACGAGGGTACGTGGAGAACACTCTCCCCTCTCGTTGCTATGCATGACCATGATCCTGTGTGTGCGTAGGATTTTTTTTGAAATTACTACGTTCCTCAACAATTGGAAGCCTGGAGATTCTCACTTTTAGGCGGGTCTATTGGCTACGCAGGAACATTTCTTCTCATATGGATCCTTCTCGATTAAGGACGGCTCGAAAATTAGATTCTGCGAGGACAAGTGGCTAGAAAATGCCACACTTTGGGAACAATATCTGGCTCTATACAACATTGTGCGTCACAAGGGTGATACTATCGCCATGGTAATGAAATCATTTCCACCAAATATGACGTTCAGAAGAGATTTAATTGAATCTAGACTCCAATAGTGGTACATCCTGCTTGAACGATTGTCCATGGTGCAATTGTCACATGGATCTAATGTATTTCGATGAAACCTACATGGGAATGGACAATTCTCACTGGAGTCTATGTATAGAGCGTTAATCCAGTTTGATGAGCCAGTTGATAATAACTAGAAGATCTCGAAGATGAAGATACCTCTGAAGAATAAAATATTTGCATGGTATCTTCGTCACGAAGTCATTCTTACTAAAGATAACTTTATCAAGAGGAATTGGAATGGAAGTCTGCATTGCGTTTTTTGTCATCACGATGAGACAATAAAATATTTATTCTTCCAATGCAAACTGGCTCGGTCTATATGGTGAGTCATCTAGATAGCTTCTGGCTTGTATCCTTCTTGTAGTGTTGCTAATGTATTTGACAACTAGTTACATGAGATTGATCACTGGTTTAGAACTCTTTTTAAGGTGGGAGCGCTTGCTGTTATTTGATCGCTTTGACTATGTAGAAATGATGATGTTTTTAACGATAAAAGTACTTCTCTAATGCATGTTATCTACATATGTACCAAGAATTTTCGTTTATGGTCCTCACTACAACGCGTGGAGAATCAAGACCTATTTACGAGGGGTGTGTATACGATTGAAGGATACGGCGAGGGATACTTTTACCCAATATGGGTGGTAGCATGATCTTTGAATTGACCCACCTCCGCTTTAGACGTTATACAGACTCTACATGTTTCTTGGTAATCCGCCTTTTTTATTTTTGTATAAGACAACTTTTTTTGGCTGTATACATCTTAGTTATATAAAGGCCGGATGTAACGCTTAAATCTTTTAAGTAATAAAGTGTCCTTTTTCAAAAAAACATGCAGCTAAATTAATAAGACTATCTTATCAACCATGATACATTGCTATAAGAACATGACACCAATTATACCTTGATAGATGGTGTTTTTCCGTCGAAGAGACGTGGAATGCGGAGGATACGGCCAACTCCGACGTCCACAATGAAAGTAGATCAGGAACATTAACAGTGCAACTTCAGATCGATCACATGGCTTCCAGCTTTATACAAGTCAAATATTCGGTAACACATAGTGGGACAGAATAAAGCTCAAGCAATTAGACGGTAAATAATAATAATTGTTATTGTTGGACCAAGTAATAATTGTGTATTTTTGCATAAATATACTAAGTAGATTCCCTGACAAAAAGAAATCAGTGGCGACAGGTGAACACATGCACGAATTAATGAAATTAAATTTATTGTTTCCATATAATACTACTAAAAGAATACCGCCCTCCACCCCACCCACGGGCCCAGCACTCCCAGCCTCTCTCATCTCTATACATCGTCGAGCATGTACATCCCGTACCCGGTAAGTCGTCTCCCTTGTTCTTCGCGTAATGTATAATTAAGTACATAATTAATTACCACAGGTAATTAAGAACTAAATCAAATCAACACCATCTTTTTTCTGGACAAAACTAAAAAGAAACGGGCAAAAAAGTGAAGAAAAAAATTAAAAAATGCAAACTTTGGCGGGCTCTGCTTCTCGATCAGATGGATGCATGCACTGTTCAGTGGATGACTTGTTGTTTCTTGTCGCAGGTCGTCGTTGTCTTGTCCGGATGCGCGGCGGCAAAGTCGTCAACAGGGACCTCACGGCCAGTTGTAGTACCCTGCGTCGACGAACTTCTTGCCATGGTGACCATGCACCGTTGTGTGCTTGCCTCCCGAGCTATGCATGTGGGGGATGTTGATGTAGAGCACGGCGGTGATGACGAAGGTGAATGCCCACCAGACGAGCACCACGACTGGCGTCTTGCCGTGCTTCCCCAGGATGCCCTTGGCGAACGGGTAGAGGTGGAAGAGCACCCAGAAGTTGAAGAAGACGCCGCCGGCGACCTTGAGCCAGTGCGTCCACTCGCCGTCGAGCACCTTGGCGAAGGCCACCGCCGACCCGATGATGTTGACGAAAATGATGATGATGGGTGTGATCATGAGCGGCGTCCAGCGCACCACGTAGAGGTCGGCGTAGGGGTCCTTCTTCTCGTCTCCCGACGGTAGCTTGGATGTGAGCTTGAAGGAGATGTCACGCCGGAATATCACCTTGGTGAGCACCTGGCACACGGCGGCGAGGTAGGCGGAGCAACTTGCCGTCATCCAGAACTGGCCGTTCCTGAACCACTCGAAGACGGTGACCCCGGCCCACTTGACCTCCAGCACGGCGATGACGAGCAGCGTGGAGAGCACGATGCCCAGGTAGACGTAGAACATGGTGGTGGGGCGCTGCACGATGAAGTGGCCAGTGACGAAGGAGAGCGCCGGCACGGTGGTGTAGAAGATGAGGAAGATGGCGGTGAACGGGTAGGTGGTGATGTTGATGTAGGCGACGCGCTGCAGCGGGTGGAGGTAGGTGCTGCCGAAGAGCGGGTTGTTCTTGGAGAAGAAGATCTCGAGGGAGCCCGTGGACCAGCGAAGCACCTGGAAGAGCCTCTCCGTGAGGTTGATGGGTGCGGTGCCGATGAAGGCGTGTGGGTAGATGGAGCAGTAGCGTGACCGCCACCCCTTGATATGCATCCGGTACCCGGTCACCACGTCCTCCGTCACGGTGTCGTACACCCAGCCGATCTCTTTGCCCCACCCGGTCTTCTTCTCGAACGCCGCCGCCGTCACGTTCACCGCCTCCACGATGGTCGCCTCGTCGGCCACGATGCCCTCAGCCGCCGCGGCGTAAGGCGACGGGTGCGACGCGCGCGGGATGCTGTCCACGAAGGCGTCCGACTTGCCGTACGTCTTCTTGGGCAGAGGCAGGAAGCCGTGCTTGCCCTTGGCGGGCACCGGCGCAGCCTTGGCCTTGGCCATGGTCATCTCGAGCCCAGGCTTCTCGTACTTGGTCTTGGCGAAGAGCCCGGCGAGCCTGGGGAAGCAGGGCCCGCCGACGTTGATCCTGGGCGGGTCGAAGCCGTAGACGGTGATGCGGCGGAAGAGACAGCCGGTGCCGACGTAGATGGGGCCCTGCATGCCGTCGAGGGCACGGAGGGTGCCGTCGAAGAAGATGCGGTTGTGGTTGGCGTAGAGGTCGGTGGGGTCGACGCCCTCGAAGCGCTGCGGGAACTGGACGAAGGCGACGGTGTCGCTGTCGCGTCCCACCATGAAGCAGATGCCGGCGCGGAGGGCCTGGGAGTTGTTGATGTAGTGGTCGCAGTCGAGGTTGAGGATGAAGGGGGAGTTGGAGAGCAGCGCGGAGGCGCGGGTGAGCGCGTTCATGGCGCCGGCCTTCTTCTGGTGGTCGTGTCCGGGGCGCTTCTCACGGGACACGTACACCAGCATGGGGAGACGCACATCCACGCCGCTGAAGTCCAGTGGGTTGTCAGCACTCGCCGGCGGGCCCGTCTGCCGGCGGTGGCTCGGGTGGTTCAGCAGCACCTGCATCCATTGCACAGACACCATTGTCAGCACTCCATTCCTCTTGCACTAGTACAATCACAACTTGAGCATAGGTAGATACAGTAGTGGTAAAAAAACAAGGTTAAATGAATGACATGGTTAATTTTCGCTGCTCCATAGTAAAAGGTCAAATGATTCTTACTGGAGTGTTACTATTACCTTAAGGTGATTAGTGGTTGGAGTAATTAATTATTACTACTATACAGGGTTAAGAGTTGGGCAGAGTAAACTGATGAATGATTGAGGCAGTTAAGAAAGCAGGGCCGGTGAATTGAATTAAATGGGTCATAAAGTGGACGCTGTAGTGCTGTCGGGGGGAAAGGACCACCCCAACCACCATTCCTCGTCACGGCATGAATGAGTGGAACCACACGTTGCTGGCCACAGGACGACGCGAGAAGAGGAGCATGCATGTTTTCTTGCATGTCTGTCCACAAGTGTGCTTGGCTGGCCGGCCGGTGGTTGCACTCTCGACTATCACCACGTCCATTCTGTCAAAATCTCCCTTGGATCGGCACAGCAGTGCAGGCAGGCATCACATCAGATGGCCACTAATAACGAGGGCCTAACTAACCAAGATTCCAAGAACAGCAGCATGCATGCATGCAATGCAGACATGTAGTAGGAAAGAAACAGTAAGTAGGAGTAAACGGTAGTGATAAGAATAGCTAGTACTGACCAGGACGATGCCGGCGTGGTCGCCCCTGCGGTGGTTCTCGGAGGCGTCGACCCAGGTGCCCTCCCACTGGGTGCCGTCGGCCATCCAGGTGGGTCGGGGCTCGCCTTCCCGGTGGGCGTTGGCGGCGTTGTACCCGTCGTTGCGCTGCTTGATGTCATGCTCCAGGCTGTTGATCCTGGCCTTGAACTCGTCGTACTCCTTGCGGACGCGGCGACGGTCGTTCACGAACTCGTCCTGGGCTCTCCCCATGTAGGGGTGGGACTTGAGCTCAAAGTAGCTCTCCGGGCCCCTGGGCTCGATCCCGTGCTTGCGGCAGAAGGGCACCCAGAGGGTGGCGAACTTGGAGGACTCAGCCAGGGCCTCGTAGGTGAGCAGCATGCCACTGTCGTCAGAAACGTAGCATGTGTTGCGGTCGACGGGGTAGTCGGCGGCGAGGATGGAGAGCACCGAGTTGGCAGTGGAGAGGATGGGCTCCTTGATGGGGTCGGCCGTGGTGACGAAGATGTCCAGCCCCGGGAGGGTGGAGGTGCCGTCGGGGCGGTCGAAGCGCTGCCGCAGCACGGCCAGGTCCGGCACGCGGTTGATGGGGTTCAGCTTGGGGAGCTGATCCAGCAGCCAGGAGAAACCGAACCAGAACTCGCCGCAGATGGATGTCACCCACAGCCACATGGCGTCAGGGTTCTTGTGGGAAATACGCCAGATCACGAACAGGGTGAAGGCGATGAGACGGACGAAGATCAGCACCCTGCATTGCATTATTCACATTCACCGTCAGTTACAGTTCATCATCAACTCACTCTTAGTAAAAATTGTTTGGATTAATCGAGTGCTGGCTATGTTGGTGCGATGATTGGGTGCAATTATTGGAGGGAACATGCGCCATGTTCATCTTTTCCCTTTGCATTTCTTTTCCCTATCAGACAGCTAGTTTTAATTTTTTTGCAAATGCCAAAAGGCGAGAGGGAAGGGCATCATGTTCGCATTGACAGCCAAGGCGGGTGCTGGCAAGTCAATGAGTGTGAGCTGGCACACTTGGCAGCAAACGGCGCCGTGTATGAGCACCGACATGCCTCGGCTGTCAGTAGGCCCGGGCCCCTCCCTCACCCGTCGTACGAGGGCATGGACGCGACCGCCAGAGGTGGTGCCGCTGGATTCCTTGCTCCATTAATGGGCCTCTTTTCTCGTTAAGTTTTCTTCTTCTTATTTATTTATGCTATTGGCGCCAAAAAGTCGTTGGAACCTTCTCCTGCTAATCGTTACTACTAGTAGGAGTAGTACTTTGGAGTAGTAGTAATCTTTTTCTTGTTAATCTTTGCAGTACTTTGAAGATGTTGTGCCGAGTGCACTTGACATATGCTAGTAGTGTTTATCTAGCACGCGCATTTCTTCTGAGTTGTAACTCTGCCACTTTAATATGGCTTTTCTCGGTGCCAACATGACTCACGCATTCTTCTGGGAAAAAAGGCATTCATGCGGTGGCACCACTTCTTTTTCTTCTCCTCCTTTCTATGACACGATATGGCATGATAATCTTCTTCTCGTTTTCTCCAATAAAACGGCTGAACAAAAACTAACGTACTACAGGCTCCATCTATAACTAGACTAGATGCCGAAAAATCTCATATACTACCATACCATACATACATGCATACGTTTCTCCAGTGACAAAAAAGGACATGTTACTTGCTTTTATATCTTGTCCCAACCCCAAAAGTTTAACCAACTTTCTCACTGCGACGTCCCCAGGGAGGATGGCGACGAGGCTTTTAATGATGTGGCTTGGATTCACGTGCAAGCCATGCCCACTGTCATCTCGTTTCACCTCGGATTCCTATTGCTATTGCACACCCAGATTTTATTAACTCTAAAGTGGCAAGGATTTATTAGCCGCCAGGGTGGCCACCGGGGCCCACCTGCCAGGCAGGCCCAACGGCTAACGTCCCCTCAAGCGGGCCCATGCAGCAGTGACTACGACTACTAGTAAAATGGAAGAACCAGCGCCCCGCCGCACCGAGCCGACAGCCCACACCGGGACGCGCTGTTTTGGGTGGATTCGAGCCATCATTGAACCGCCTCTAACGTGCACCTGTCTCGGACTTGTCAAATTTTAATCCAAGTTTACATTAATTAACTACTCCATTAATTACTGTGATTAACACCGACCAGACCATGCTACTACTAGTCCTAGGAGTACTAGCGCCACCGGTCAAGATCAAATAATCGTGACTGTCAACCTTGGCGTTGTGCTTGTTGGCTTAATCATTTTAGACTTGTTGTGCAAAAGAGTGGTAATAATAAATACTTATACAGTAAGTATGAAATACGTAATTGTTACTGTGACGCAGATATAGTAGGGAGTTTAGTTGCACGTACCGGTAGGGGTGGAGGAGGACACCCTTGATTTTCTCGGTGCGGAAGACGGGGCGGTCGTCAACGGCGGCACCGCTTTCGTCGGTCTCGCCGTCCTCGCCGAGCTCCACGCCCACCCAGCTCTCGTCGTTGACGGCGCCTATCTGCCCCATGGCCACGATGTCCATGTCGAGCGAGGAGGCGGCAGACGCCACCGCGGCCGATCCCGTGCAGGCGCACACCTGGAAGCCGCAGACGCAGGGCTTCCCGCTGGCGGGCGCGGTAGCGGCAGCAGCCGGCTCGTTGCTCCGCACGCGGCCTCCTCCGGCCACCGCTGGCGCCATGGCCGTCGTCCTCAATGCACGCACTCACTCTCCTTTACGACAAGGAGAACAAGCCGAACAATGGCAGGGAGGCAGGCAAGGTAGCTCTCCACGCTCAGGCAATGGGCGAGGCAGCCTTTAGCATGTGCAGGGAGAGAGAAAAGGAAGCAATGAATGAATGTAGGGGAGGGAGAGGGGAGGAGGAGGAGGTGCGAGAAATGACGAGTAAAGTACGTGGGGGATTTATGGGCTGGGAGGCACAAGAAGTGTCGGTAGGGGTTTCAAGCTTTGCTCTGCTCAGCTCGCTTGTCTTGCTGAGCTATCCAACCAACGGGTTGGAGGTGTCTGTGGGTTGTAATTGTGTTTGAGCGGTGTGCGGGTGTGTTTATATGTAGGTGGTGGACTGGCGAGCACATTGCTGCGTGTACGCGTGTATGCCCAGCCCAGCCCAGCCCATATGCATATGCATATCATCTCGCCGCACCGCACCGCACCTCACCTACCTACCAGGTTGCTTCCACTCATATTCCTGCCCCTGCCTGCTGTGCCATGTGATTTGTGATGCCCTCCCCTCCCCTCCCTGCGCAAGAAAACTAGTGATAATTAGCTTGCATTTCCGGTTTTTATTTTATCTTTTCGCTTGCATAAGTACTTCATTGTTGATTAATTAATGAATTGATTGGTGCCGCAAGATGGGACGATTTCCTTTTCCACCGATTGATTGTTATGTTAATGTAATATAGTACTAATCAGAGAGGAGAAGGAGAAGGAGCTGGGCGTAGAATAAAGGTACCAGGGCGATGAGTGGCGATGATGATTAGTTTGTTTGTTATGTGCCTGTTTTTTCTCTCTCTTTTATTAATTAACTTGGTGGGGTTTGTGAGCTTGGGCTTCTTTGCTGCCCTTGATTGAAAGATTCTTTTCTTGCGCCTTTTCTGCTCTCCCCCAGTCCAAGCTGAAGCCAGCCTGACCCGTGAGTCCCTGTAGCCATCCTGCAGCATCGCCATGCATCAGTGAGCTGTTTTGAGTACCGTACAAGCCTCTTTGCTCTGCTGTGACCATGCAGCCCAACGGAATTTTTAGCCTCTTGATGTGTATGTGCAAGTTGGGTTGGGAGAAACATTTTGGAGCACTAGTAGCAAACTGCGAGGACTCGCTCATACGTATTCTTGTCTTGTTGGTTGAAAAGTGGCATGCAGCAGAGCCACGGAAGGCAACAGTGGTCGGAGTAATATCGGTCACAGCAAAAGGTGGACATGCAGAGCCCGGTTCTACTACTGCCTCTTTCCTTTCCCCCCTTTGGTTTTGGTTTTGGTTTTGGTTTTGGCGAGGAAATGCTTCACGAGAAGAGAAGGAATGCGTTGGTCCCCTGGCCGGTTCATTGCCACAAGGAGGCTTGCCGTTCTGCCCGTTACGACGTCCCTATAGGAGCGGCGGGGAACGTCGCGCGCGTATCCGACGAGAAATCACGGCGGGAGGAGCATATAATCCGTCCTGATGGAGCTCCCTGAACTAACTAACGGGAGGAATTAAGCATGAGGTCTGCAGCTCGCTCGCGCCCGGCCAATTTGCAAACTAGGCCAGTTGTTAGGACAATGATGCGCGCGCGCCAGGCCACACGGCCCCGTGTCCAGACCCCGAACTAACCATACCGCCACTGAGAGGACAATTAAACCAACACACAAGAACAAGACGATCGAGGATGGAGAGGCCGGAAGAGTAATTAACCGGCGGTTGCTGTTGCTGTTGCATCGACGATCCAACCACATATGCGGGCACGCTAGCCCCCAGCATTCATGATAAACTATACTACTGTTACTACACTCAACGAGTCCCACAACATTTACGAGGAGAGGGGATGGGAGGGAAACGGACGCAATTTTAACGCTTCACGCCAACGGTAATGTAATGTGCGTGCATCTCCATCCGGGGCACACGTACTGACTCACTTGTTTGTGTGCGCGCGTCCGTGGAGAGGACGCTAATGACCTTATTGACGCCCACAGCTATGCCATCTGCAAAGCAGATTTCAGGCCCTTTACTGAACCACTACATCAAGATAATTCCTAAGCTGCTTCCCTCTGTTTCCCTAGAAATACAGCCCTTAAGGCATCGTTTTAGACTTGAGTTTTGTTTACATTAAAGTTCACCATGCAAGGTGTGTATTTCGTTGTGTCCAATGACCAGCCCAAGACTTTCCTCTTCAATTGCAATCTCAGTTTCTTGCTTGTTCTTTATTTGCCTACAGGAAATAGACCCTCGTGGTCAGGTTGATCATGCTCCGATATGGTCATTAACCTTTCGAAGTTGGATTAGCGATTGCTAAGGCGCGACGTCTTTGCACGTTTATAGTTGGATCATCAAAGTCGATTTCCACCGAAAATGGTAGTTATTATCTCATCGATATTGGAAATATGCCCTAGAGGCAATAATAAATTGGTTATTATCATATTTCCGGTTCATGATAAATGTTTATTATTCATACTAGAATTGCATTGACCGAAAACTTAAATACATGTGTGAATACATAAACTACACTGTGTCCCTAGTAAGCCTCTACTAGACTAGCTCGTTGATCAAAGATGGTTATGGTTTCCTGACCATAGACATGAGTTGTCATTTAATAACGAGATCACATCAGTAGGAGAATGATGTGATGGACAAAACTCAACCGTAAGCTTAGCATGACATCATATCATTTAGTTTTGCTATAGCTTTATTCATGTCAAGTATTTGTTCCTTCGACCATCAGATCATGCTACTCCCGGATACCGGAGGAATGCCTTGTGTGCTATCAAACGTCACTTTCTAACTAGGTGATCATAAAGGTGCTCTACAGGTATACCTGATGGTCTCTGTTGGGTTGCATGGATCGAGACTGAGATTTGTCACTCCGTGTGACGGGGAGATATCTCTAGGCCCTCTCGGTAATACAACATCACAAGAAGCTTCATGTGACTAATGAGTTTAGACACGGGATCTTGTATTACGGAACAAGTAAAGGGACTTGCCGGTAATGATATTGAACTAGGTATGGAGATACCGACGATCGAATCTCGGGCAACTAACATATAGCCGGACAAAGGGAATTGCATACGGGATTACCAAAATCCTCGACATTGTGGTTTAACCGATAAAGATCATCGTTGAATATCTGTGGACCAATATGGACATCTAGTTCCCGCTATTGGTTATTGACTAGAGAGGAGTCTCAGTCATGGTTGCATGATTCTCGAACCCGTAGGGTCGCACGCTTAACGTTCGTTGACGCTAGAGTAGTATTGGGATATGTACAATGGTGACCGAAGGTTGTTTGGAGTCCTGGATGAGATCCCGGATGTCACGAGGAGTTCTAGAATGGTCCCGAGGTAAAGATTGATATATAGGGTGTCATTTCTAGGGTACTGGAAAAGTTCGGGGGAATACCGGCATTGTATCGGGGGCCACCGAATGGTTCCGAGGGACCACCAGTGGGTCCCACCAGCCCCAGGGGCCACTATGGGCTGAAGGGGGGTGCCCTAGCCTAGTGAGGCTAGGCGCACCAGCCCCAAGAGTCCATGTGGCTTGGGGGACAAGAAACCCTGAGGGGGAAGGGAGGAATCCCATCTGTCGTACGGGAGAGGGACTCCTCCCCCCTTGGCCGCACCCCTCCTTGGAGGAGGGGCTAAGAGCTGCACCCCCGCCCTTGCCCCTATATATAGTGTAGGGAGAGGAGGGGAGCCGAACCCTAAACCCTTTCCCAGGCTCCTCCCCCTTCCTACCACCATATTCTCTCGGTACGGCTTGGTCAAGCCCTAATGAAGTAACTCCACCACCATCTCCACCACGTCGTCGTGCTGATCGAGATCCCATCTACTTCTCCCCCTTCTCTTGTTGCATCAAGGAGGAGGAGACGTCACTAAGCCGCACGTGTGCTAAACTCGGAGGTGCCGTCCGTTCGACGCTAGATCCGTTTGGATCGTGATTGGATCACGAAGAGTACGACTACATCAACCGAGTTATATACGCTTCCGCTTTCGGTCTACAAGTGTATATAGACACACTCCCCTATCGTTGCTATGCATCTCCTAGATTGGATCTTGGGTGTTTTGTAGGATTTTTTTTTGATTTCCATGCTTTGTTCCCCATCAGTGGCATCATGAGCTAGGTCTATGCGTAGATGTATATGCATGAGTAGAACAAAAAGTTGTTGTGGGCGTTGATGTTCAGATTGCTTACTTCCCTTGTCTTATTTGGATTCAGCGGTATTGTGGGATAAAGCGACTCGGACCAACCTTACATGTCCTCGCACATGAGACCCGTTCCACCGTTTGACATGCAACTAGTATAGCATAAAAGTGGCTGGCGGGTGTTTGTTTCTCCTACTTTAGTTGAATCTGATTTGAAAAAGGCGGTCCTTGTAGAAGGTTAAAAGGCAACTTGAATATCGTTGTTGTGATTTTGCATAGATAAGAACGGTTCTTATAGTTTGCCCTAGTAGCCACGTAAAAATTGCAACAACAAAGTAGAGGACGTCTAACTTGTTTTTGCAAGGCATGTTGCGATGTGGTATGGCCAAAACGTGATGTGGTATATGTTGATGTATGAGATGATCATGTTTTTTAATAGGTTCATGACGTGCATGGTGATGAGTATGGCAACCGGTAGGAGCCATAGGGTTGTCTTTAATTTATCGTAAGACTTGCGTGTCAACTAATAATTAATGCCATGTAATTGCTTTACTTTATCGCTATGCGTTAGCGATAGTTGTAGAAGCAATACTTGGCGAGACAACCACGTGACGACACAATGATGGAGATCATGGTGTCATGCCGGTGCTGATGGAGATCATGCCGGTGCTTTGGAGATGGAGATCAAAAGCACAAGATGATAATGACCATATCATGCCACATATTTTGATTGCATGTGATGTTTATCTTTTATGCATCTTGGTTTGCTTAGGACGACAGTAGCATTATAAGATGATCCCTTTGCTAAATTTCAAGATAAAATATGTTCTCCCTTAGTATGCGTTGTTGCAAAACTTCGACGTTTTGAAGCACCTCGTGACGATCAGGTGTGATAGACTCTTCGTTCGCATACAACGGGTGTAAGCCAGTTTTGCACATGCATAATACCTGGGTTAAACTTGACGAGCCTAGGGACAGACATGGCCTCGGAGCACGGAGGGTCGAAAGGTTGAACATGAGTCATATAGTAGATATGATCAACATGGAGATGTTCACCATTGATGACTACCCCATCTCACATGATGATCGGACATGGGTTAGTTGATATGGATCATGTAACACTTAGACAACATGAGGGATGTTGATTTAAGTGGGAGTTCACTAGTAATTTGATTAACTAAACCAATTATCATGAACATAGTCTTAATGTCTTTGCAAATTATGTTGTAGATCAATGGCTCACGTTGTAGCTCCCCTGAATTTTAGTGTGTCCCTAGAGAAAGAAAAGTTGAAAGATGATGGAAGCAACTATGCGGACTGAGTCCGTAATTTGAAGATTATCCTCACTGCTGCACAGAAAGGCTAATGTCCTTGAAGCACCGCTAGGTGTGCCACTGCTACCTCTTGAGCACTGCGTTGGTTTTCCCTTGAAGAGGAAAGGGTGATGCAGCAAAGTAGCATAAGTATTTCCCTCAGTTTTTGAGAACCAAGGTATCAATCCAGTAGGAGGCTATGCGCGAGTCCCTCGCACCTACACAAACAAATAAATCCTCGCAACCAACGCGATAAGGGGTTGTCAATCCCTTCACGGTCACTTACGAGAGTGAGATCTGATAGATATGATAGGATAATATTTTTGGTATTTTTATGATAAAGATGCAAAGTAAAATAAAAGCAAAGTAAAAAAGCAAAGGAAATAACTAAGTATTGGAAGATTAATATGATGAAGATAGACCCGGGGGCCATAGGTTTCACTAGTGGCTTCTCTCAAGAGCATAAGTATTTTACGGTGGGTGAACAAATTACTGTTGAGCAATTGACAGAATTGAGCATAGTTATGAGAATATCTAGGTATGATCATGTATATAGGCATCACGTCCAAGACAAGTAGACCGACTCCTGCCTGCATCTACTACTATTACTCCACTCATCGACCGCTATCCAGCATGCATCTAGAGTATTAAGTTCATGAAAACAGAGTAACGCCTTAAGCAAGATGACATGATGTAGAGGGATAAATTCATGCAATATGATAAAAAAACCCATCTTGTTATCCTCGATGGCAACAATACAATACATGCCTTGCTGCCCCTACTGTCACTAGGAAAGGACACCGCAAGATTGAACCCAAAGCTAAGCACTTCTCCCATTGCAAGAAAGATCAATCTAGTAGGCCAAACCAAACTGATAATTCGAAGAGACTTGCAAAGATAACCAATCATACATAAAAGAATTCAGAAGAAGATTCAAATATTGTTCATAGATAAACTTGATCATAAACCCACAATTCATCGGTCTCAACAAACACACCGCAAAAAGAAGATTACATCCAATAGATCTCCACGAGAGAGGGGGAGAACATTGTATTGAGATCCAAAAAGAGAGAGGAAGCCATCTAGCTAATAACTATGGACCCGAAGGTCTGAGGTAAACTACTCACACTTCATCGGAGAGGCTATGGTGTTGATGTAGAAGCCCTCCGTGATGGATGCCCCCTCCGGCGGAGCTCCACAACAGGCCCCAAGATGGGATCTCGTGGGTACAGAAGGTTGCGGCGGTGGAATTAGGTTTTTGGCTCCGTATCTGATCGTTTGGGGGTACGTAGGTATATATAGGAGGAGGAGTACGTCGGTGGAGCAACAGGGGCCCACGAGGGTGGAGGGCGCGCCCTGGGGGGTAGGCGCGCCCCCATACCTCGTGGCTTCCTGCTTTGTTTCTTGACGTAGGGTCCAAGTCTCCTAGATCTTGTTCGTTCCGAAAATCACATTCCCGAAGGTTTCATTCCGTTTGGACTCCGTTTGATATTCTTTTTCTGCAAAACTCTGAAATAGGCCAAAAAAACAGCAATTCTGGGCTGGGCCTCCAGTTAATAGGTTAGTCCCAAAAATAATATAAAAGTGAATAATAAAGCCCAATAATGTCCAAAACAGAAGATAATATAGCATGGAGCAATAAAAAAATTATAGATACGTTGGAGACGTATCAAGCATCCCCAAGCTTAATTCCTACTCGTCCTCGAGTAGGTAAATGATAAAAACAGAATTTTTGATGCGGAGTGCTACTAGGCATAATTTTAATGTAATTCTTCTTAATTGTGGTATGAATATTCAGATCCGAAAGATTCAAGATAAAAGTTCATATTGACATAAAAATAATAGCACTTCAAGCATACTAACTATGCAATTATGTCCTCTCAAAATAACATGGCCAAAGAAAGTTCATCCCTACAAAATCATATAGTTTAGTCATGCTCCATTTTCGTCACACAAGAATGCTCTCATCATGCACAACCCCGATGACAAGCCAAGCAATTGTTTCATACTTTAGTAATCTCAAACTTATAAACCTTCACGCAATACATGAGCGCGAACCATGGACATAGCACTATGGGTGGAATAGAATATGATGATGGGGGTTGTGTGGAGAAGACAAAAAAGGAGAAAGTCTCACATCAACGAGGCTAATCAATGAGCTATGGAGATGCCCATCGATTGATGTTAATGCAAGGAGTAGGGATTGCCATGCAACGGATGCACTAGAGCTATAAATATATGAAAGCTCAACAAAAGAAACTAAGTGGGTGTGCATCCAACTTGCTTGCTCACGAAGACCTAGGGCACTTGAGGAGGCCCATTATTGGAATATACAAGCCAAGTTCTATAATGAAAAATTCCCACTAGTATATGAAAGTGACAAAACAAGAGACTCTCTATCATGAAGATTATGGTGCTACTTTGAAGCACAAGTGTGGTAAAGGATAGTAACATTGTCCCTTCTCTCTTTTTCTCTCATTTTTTTGGGCCTTTCTCTTTTTTTTATTCCTCACTTGGGACAATGCTCTAGAAAATGATGATCATCACACTTCTATTTATTTACAACTCGATACTAGAACAAAGTATGACTCTATATGAATGCCTCCGGCGGTGTACCGGGATATGCAATGAACCAAGAGTGACATGTATGAAAGAATTATGAATGGTGGCTTTGCCACAAATACTATGTCAACTACATGATTATGCTAAGCAATATGACAATGATGAACGTGTCATGATAAATGGAATGGTGGAAAGTTGCATGGCAATATATCTCGGAATGGCTATGGAAATGCCATAATAGGTAGGTATGGTAGCTGTTTTGAGGAAGATATAAGGAGGTTTATGTGTGAAAGAGCGTATCATATCACGGGGTTTGGATGCACCGGCGAAGTTTGCACCAACTCTCAATGTGAGAAAGGGCAATGCACGGTACCGAAGAGGCTAGCAATGATGGAAGTGTGAGAGTGTGTATAATCCATGGACTCAACATTAGTCATAAAGAACTCACAACTTATTGCAAAAATCTACGGAGGTGTTTGTTTCGTCAAATTCTGCCCGTCACCTATTTACAGTGTAAACCGATACAGTTACGTGCGTTTGATGAGACAACTCTGTAATCACGTTCCTCTGTAATCAGTTCCAGGCCATCTATCGAACGATACCCCCCACCCCCCAGCGGTAAAGGCTTCCTTACCGCTCGACTTTGCCCCTCACCCGCGACTCGCTCCTCCCCTCGATCCGTCCCGCGCCGCCGCCTCCCTTCCAGTCCAACGATGCCGCACCGCCGCCTCCCTTCCAGTCCAGCGACGCCGCGCCGCCGCCTCCCCTCGACCCCCTTCGGTTCTCTCCTCCTGGTCCAGCCGCCGGGTTGACCTCGCCGCATTAGTCGCCGGGAACGACCACGCCAGCCGCCTCCTACGCCGATGAGGGTGGACCATTGAAGCCGCGTACGAGGAGCACAAAGGCCCATCTGCCCATCTCCGGATCGATCTCTTCCTCCATCAGTCTCCTACTACAGATCTGAAGGTTAGGGTTACTAGTCCATCTGTTCTTGATCTTGAAGTAAAAAAATATGTGTGCTTGATCTATTCTTGATCTACTAATGATCTGTTATAGGTTGATGTCTAGCATATATTTCCATCTGTTCTTGATCTTGAAGTAAAAAAATGTGTGACTTGATCAGTTCTTGATCTACTAATGATCTGTTATAGGTTGATGTCTAGCATATATTTCCATCTGTTCTTGATGTTGAAGTAAAAAAATATGTGTTCTTGATATATTAATGATCTGTTATAGGTTGATGTCTATTAATGATCTATTCTTGATCTTGAAGTAGAAAGATATGTGTTCTTGATCTGTTCTTTTATTAGTGATGACTAGTGGAGTATAATTGGTGGTCTGTCCTTTGTATTTTTCTGATGTGTTCATCATCTGCCTAGTTAGGTAACTAGGCAAATAGATGAATTAGGTTGGCTGGTCACAAAAAGGAAGGAAGGTGTCTTGTTCGATGCATGTTCCTGTTGACAATTGGACCATCTTCTTTAGCTTTCTGATGTGAAATCATATCCAGATACTTGGAACTTTGCATGACCAGTAGATCGACGGTGATATCCACATATCAACTAGATATTTGTTGACTATTCCTCTAGTTTTTTGATATGCAATTTTCCTATCCATATGCAGCAGTTGTATTTGTATATGACTTAATTAGGCTTCTGATGTGCAAGTTTTTTTGAATCCATTGTACCTTTGCATGACAAATGCATGTGCAAGTTTTTTCATCATCCTAAAATCTATCCAGTTTCTTGTTTTGTACTACCACCAATTTTTAGGAAAGAAAGTCATACCAACCTTAAATAGGTATATTTTCCTTATGCAGTTATGGCTCGTCTTCCTTTAAGTGCGAGGCGTGGAAGGAGAAATGCAATATTTTTTAATCTGACCACTTCCATTATGCTTGTATACTATTATGTGTGGTTCATGTTTGCATTAGCTTATAGGAGAAAATGTTGGCAAATAGAAAGGAGAATTAAAATTAGAGAGTTAAGGGGAGAGAACTTGTATCGACTAATTGGTGAGAGCGACGCTATGTGTATAAGTCAACTTCGTATGGATAGGAGAACATTTCATATATTATGTGAGATGGTGAGAGATGTTGGTGGTCTAAAGGGTACAAGGAACACATCATTAGAGGAGATAGTGGCATCATTCTTGTATGTTTTATCACACCATCTCAAAAATAGGACAGTAGGAAAATTCTTCTATCGAAGCCCTGAGCCAATTAGTAGAAACTTCAACGCTTGTCTTCTAGCTGTCTTGAAGCTGCACCATGTGCTACTTAAGAAGCCTGAACCTATACCCGAGGATTGCACCGATGATAAGTGGAAGTATTTCAAGGTAAATAGCTACTAATAAAAAATATTATTCACTAGATGATCTCAATAGTGGTAAAAGATGCTAATATTTGCACATTGTTCTTTATGTTGTAGAATTGCCTTGGAGCATTAGATGGCACACACATAGGCGTAACAGTCCCAGCTAATTTGAAAGGAAGGTATCGATCAAGGTTGGGTGATATAGATACAAATGTGTTAGGTGTAGTCTGTGTTAGCTAAGAGAGTGCTTTTCATTTCATTGGTCTTGCAGTATACATCATTTTCCATTGTTATCTTTGTCAAAGTGTTGAAATGCATGGAGCAGATTCCCACCTTTTCCTTCGTCAAAGTGTTGATGAGAAAGAACAATCATGTTATAGTTGCTATTATTATTTTTATTATTGGTTGTTGCTTGTGTGTTTCTTTATCCTCATTTTAACTCGTGCTTATTAGCAGATGAGAAAATAAGCAAGGTTCATTAGAAAATGGGATCAGTGGTGTGGCGTGGAAGATGAAGATGAATGGAAAAGCTTCTTTTCAAGATTGTGAACTTGGCCTTTCTATTTATCCTATAATATAAAAACAAATTTAGGGACTAATTATGTAGTTTATTTCGAAGTGTCGTTGAATTCCGAGTTCGTATCATTTTCATTTTAAAAATGTGTAATGTCGTTAAAATGGAGCCAAATTCTGGTTAAAGGATGTCTTTGCATTGGATGAATGCAAAAATATTTCTAAATTGTGTGCTTGTTTGATGCATGTGAAAGCCCATGTTGTGTTCTGTACTGTGAAAGGTGCATGTTATTGTGTCAAACCAAACACTGTTTAGGTACCTGTTTCCTTTACACTGTAGAACCAAACAAAATGGGGTTTGTCCAGTCCAGTGCTGTTACAGTCTGTAAACAGTTCCCATTTACGTTTACGTTACCACTGGACGAAACAAACACCTCCTACAAGTCATCAAAAACCAAGCACTACGCGCATGCTCCTAGGGGGATAAATTGGTAGGAAAAGACCATCGCTCGTCCCCGACCGCCACTCATAAGGAGGACAATCAAAGAACACCTCATGTTTCAAATTTGTTACATAAGGTTTACCATACGTGCATGCTACGGGACTTGCAAACTTCAACACAAGCATTTCTTAAATTCACAACTACTCAACTAGCACGACTTTGATATCACTACCTCCATATCTCAAAACAATCATCAAGTATCAAACTTCTCTTAGTATTCAACACACTCACAAGAAAGTTTTTACTAATCTTGAATACCTAGCATACTACGTTTATTTAAGCAAAATACCATGCTATTTAAGACTCTCAAAATAATCTAAGTGAAGCATGAGAGATCAATAGTTTCTATAAAACAAATCCACCACCGTGCTCTAAAAGGTATAAGTGAAGTACTAGAGCAAAACTATATAACTCAAAAGATATAAGTGAAGCACATAGAGTATTCTAATAATTTCCGAATCATGTGTGTCTCTCTCAAAAGGTGTGTACAGCAAGGATGATTGTGGCAAACTAAAAAGCAAAGACTCAAATCATACAAGACGCTCCAAGCAAAACACATATCATGTGGTGAATAAAAATATAGCTCCAAGTAAAGTTACCGATGGAAGTAGACGAAAGAGGGGATGCCTTCCGGGGCATCCCCAAGCTTTGGCTTTATGGTGTCCTTAGATTATCTTGGGGGTGCCATGGGCATCCCCAAGCTTAGGCTCTTGCCATTCCTTGTTCCATAATCCGTCAAATCTTTCACCAAAACTTGAAAACTTCACAACACAAAACTCAACAGAAAATCTCGTGAGCTCCGTTAGCGAAAGAAAACAAAAGACCACTTCAAGGTACTGTAATGAACTCATTATTTATTTATATTGGTGTTAAACCCACTGTATTCCAACTTCTCTATGGTTTATAAATTCTTTTACTAGCCATAGATTCATCAAAATAAGCAAACAACACACGAAAAACAGAACAGTCTGTAGTAATCTGTAACTAGCGCAAACTTCTGGAACTCCAAAAAATCAGACAAAATAGGACGACCTAGACAATTTGTTTATTGATCAGCAGCAATTGGAATCAATATTGTATCACGTTCTGGTCATTTTTAACAATTATTTTCGTGAACAGAAAGTTTCTGGAAATTTCTGCAAGATCAAATAACTATCATCCAAGAAGATCCTATAGGTTTAACTTCGCACAAACACTAATTAAAACATAAAAACACATCTAACTAGAGGCTAGAACAAATATTTATTCCTAAACAGAAGCAAAAAGCAAAAAAAACTAAAAATAAAATTGGGTTGCCTCCCAACAAGCGCTATCGTTTAACGCCCCTAGCTAGGCATAAAAGCAAGGATAGATCTAGGTATTGCCATCTTTGGTAGGCAATCCATAAGTGGCTCTCATGATAGATTCATATGGTAATTTTATTTTCTTCCTAGGGAAGTGTTCCATGCCTTTCTTTAATGGAAATTGGAATCTAATATTCCCTTCCTTCATATCAATAATTGCACCAATCGTTCTATGAAAAGGTCTACCAAGAATAATAGGACATGAAGGATTGCAATCTATATCAAGAACGATAAAATCTACGGGCACATAATTCCTATTTGCAACAATAAGAAAATCATTAATTCTTCCCATAGGTTTCTTAATAGTGGAATCCGCAAGGTGCAAGTTTAGAGAGCAATCATCAAAATCACGGAAATCTAGCAAATCGCACAAAGTTTTGGGAATAGTGGAAACACTAGCACCCAAATCACATAAAGCATAGAACTCATGATCTTTAATCTTAATTTTAATAATAGGTTCCCACTCATCATAAAGTTTTCTAGGGATAGAAACTTCCAACTCAAGTTTTTCTTCATAAGATTGCATCAAAGCATCAACGATATGTTTGGTAAAAGCTTTATTTTGACTATAAGCATGAGGAAAATTTAGCACGGATTGCAACAAGGAAATACAATCTATCAAAGAGCAATTTTCATAATTAAATTCCTTAAAATCCAAAACAGTGGGTTTATCAACATCTAGGGTTTTTGATTTCTTCAATCCCACTTTTATCAATTTTAGCATCAAGATCTAAAAACTCCGAATTTTTGGAACGCCTTCTAGGTAAAGGTGGATCATATTCAATTCCATCATTATCAAGATTCATATTGCAAAACAAAGATTTAATAGGGGACACATCAATAACTTTTAGATCTTCATCTTTATTTTCATAGAAATTTGAAGAACACGCTTTCATAAAGCAATCTTTCTTAGCACGCATCCTAGCGGTTTTTTCTTTGCACTCATCAATGGAAATTCTCATGGCCTTGAGAGACTCATTGATATCATGCTTAGGAGGAATAAATCTAAGCTTTAACGAATCAAGATCAAGAGAAATTCTATCAACGTTCCTAGCCAATTCATCAACTTTAAGTAATTTCTCTTCAAGCAAAGCATTAAAATTCTTTTGCGAATTCATAAACTCTTTAACACTAGTCTCAAATTCAGAGGGCATCTTATTAAAATTTCCATAAGAGTTGTTGTAGGAATTACCATAATTATTAGAGGAATTGCTAGGATAAGGCCTAGGATTAAAGTTTCCTCTATACGCGTTGTTACCAAAATTATTCCTACCAACAAAATTCACATCCATAGATTCATTGTTATTATCAATCAAAGTAGACAAAGGCATATCATTAGGATCGGAAGAAACACTCTTAGTGGCACATAATTTCATAAGGTCATCCGTCTTTCCACTCAAAACATTAATTTCTTCTATCGCATGCACTTTTTTATTAGTAGATCTTTCAGTGTGCCATTGAGAATAATTAACCATAATATTATCTAGGTGTTTAGTAGCTTCTCCTAAAGTGATTTCCATAATAGTGCCTCCCGCGGCCGAATCTAAAAGATTTCTAGAAGCAAAATTCAATCCGGCATAAAAAATTTGTATAATCATCCACAAATTCAAACCATGAGTAGGGCAATTA
Source organism: Triticum aestivum (assembly GCF_018294505.1). NCBI lineage: Eukaryota > Viridiplantae > Streptophyta > Magnoliopsida > Poales > Poaceae > Triticum > Triticum aestivum. Next base: position 368,407,862 of record NC_057814.1, on the reverse strand, counting down.
CGTATCATTAATTTCATCCTCTCCCAAGCTTGTGCAACATGTTCATGATCAGGTTGCTTAAAATTCATGATATCGTTTCTAAGAGAGATGATCTTAGCGGGAGGAAAATACTTAGAGATAAAAGCATCTTTGCACTTATTCCAAGAATCAATACTATTTTTAGGCAAAGACGAAAACCAAGCTTTAGCACGATCTCTAAGCGAAAAAGGAAATAGCTTCAATTTAACAATATCATTGTCCACATCTTTCTTCTTTTGCATATCACACAAATCAACGAAGCTATTAAGATGAGTGGCGGCATCTTCACTAGGAAGGCCGGCGAATTGATCTTTCATGACAAGATTCAACAAAGCAGCATTGATTTCACAAGATTCAGTATCGATAAGAGGAGCAATCGGAGTGCTAAGGAAATCATTATTGTTGGTACTGGTAAAGTCACATAATTTGGTATTATCTTGAGCCATCATGACAAACAAGCAATCCAACACACGAGCAAACAAAAAGCAAGCGAAAAAGAGGCGAACGAAAAAGAGAGGGCGAATAAAACGGCAAGGGTGAAGTGGGGGAGAGGAAAAAGAGACGCAAATGGCAAATAATGTAATGCGGGAGATAAGGGTTTGTGATGGGTACTTGGTATGTTGACTTTTGCGTAGACCTCCCCGGCAACGGCGCCAGAAATCCTTCTTGATACCTCTTGAGCATTGCGTTGGTTTTCCCTTGAAGAGGAAAGGGTGATGCAACAAAGTAGCGTAAGTATTTCCCTCAGTTTTTGAGAACCAAGGTATCAATCCATTAGGAGGCTACGCGCGAGTCCCTCGCACCTACACAAAACAAATAAATCCTCGCAACCAACGCGATAAGGGGTTGTCAATCCCTTCACCGTCACTTACGAGAGTGAGATCTGATAGATATGATAGGATAATATTTTTGGTATTTTTATGATAAAGATGCAAAGTAAAATAAAAGCAAAGTAAAAAAGCAAAGGAAATAACTATGTATTGGAAGATTAATATGATGAAGATAGACCCGGGGGCCATAGGTTTCACTAGTGGCTTCTCTCAAGAGCATAAGTATTTTATGGTGGGTGAACAAATTACTGTTGAGCAATTGACAGAATTGAGCATAGTTATGAGAATATCTAGGTATGATCATGTATATAGGCATCACATCCAAGACAAGTAGACCGACTCCTGCCTGCATGTACTACTATTACTCCACTCATCGACCACTATCCAGCATGCATCTAGAGTATTAAGTTCATGAAAACAGAGTAACGCCTTAAGCAAGATGACATGACGTAGAGGGATAAATTCATGCAATATGATAAAACCCCATCTTGTTATCCTCGATGGCAACAATACAATATGTGCCTTGCTGCCCCTACTGTCACTGGGAAAGGACACTGCAAGATTGAACCCAAAGCTAAGCACTTCTCCCATTGCAAGAAAGATCAATCTAGTAGGCCAAACCAAACTGATAATTCGAAGAGACTTGCAAAGATAACCAATCATACATAAAAGAATTCAGAAGAAGATTCAAATATTGTTCATAGATAAACTTGATCATAAACCCACAATTCATCGGTCTCAACAAACACACCGCAAAAAGAAGATTACATCCAATAGATCTCCACGAGAGAGGGGGAGAACATTGTATTGAGATCCAAAAAGAGAGAGGAAGCCATCTAGCTAATAACTATGGACCCGAAGGTCTGAGGTAAACTACTCACACTTCATCGGAGAGGCTATGGTGTTGATGTAGAAGCCCTTCGTGATGGATGCCCCCTCCGACGGAGCTCCGCAACAGGCCCCAAGATGGGATCTCGTGGGTATAGAAGGTTGCGGCAGTGGAATTAGGTTTTTGGCTCCGTATCTGATCGTTTGGGGGTACGTAGGTATATATAGGAGGAAGGAGTATGTCGGTGGAGCAACAGGGGGCCCACGAGGGTGGAGGGCGCGCCCTGGGGGGTAGGCGCCCCCCCATACCTCGTGGCTTCCTGCTTTGTTTCTTGACGTAGGGTCCAAGTCTCCTGGATCTTGTTCGTTCCGAAAATCACATTCCCGAAGGTTTCATTCCGTTTGGACTCCGTTTGATATTCTTTTTCTGCAAAACTCTGAAATAGGCAAAAAAACAGCAATTCTGGGCTGGGCCTCCAGTTAATAGGTTAGTCCCAAAAATAATATAAAAGTGAATAATAAAGCCCAATAATGTCCAAAACAGAAGATAATATAGCATGGAGCAATAAAAAATTATAGATACGTTGGAGACGTATCAGCCACCCGCTCCTGCAAATCTCGACGCTTTGAACATCTGGAAGACTAGAAGTGATGAATACACGAAGTTCAGTGCGCCATGCTTTACGGCTTAGAACCAGAGCTCCAAAGACATTTTGAGCACCACAGAGCATATGAGATGTTCTAGGAGCTAAAATTGGTATTTCAGGCTCATGCCCGGGTTGAGAGGTATGACACCTCCGACAAGTTCTTTAGCTGTAAGATGGAGGAGAACAGCTCCGTTAGTGAGCATGTACTCAGAATGTCTGGGTACTACAACCACTTGAATCAATTGGGAGTTAATCTTCCGGATGAAGTAGTGATTGATAGAGTTCTTCAGTCATTACCACCAAGCTACAAAGGCTTCGTGATGTACTATAACATGCAAGAGATGGAAAAGATGATCCCCAAGCTATTCGCGATGCTTAAGGCCACGGAGGTAGAAATCAAGAAAGAGCATCAAGTGTTGATGGTCAATAAGACCACCAGTCTCAAGAAGAAATGCAAGGGAAAGAAAGGGAACTTCAAGAAGTATGGAAAACTAGTTGCCACTCCCATGAAGAAACCCAAGGCTGGACCCAAACCTGAGACTGAGTGCTTCTATTACAAGGGGAATGACCACTGGAAGCGGAACTGCCCCAAGTACTTGGCAGATAAGAAGGCTGGCAATGTCAACAAAGGTATATGTGATATACATGTTATTGATGTGTACCTTACTAGTGCTCGAAGTAGCGCCTGGGTATTTGATACTAGTTTGTTTGCTAATATTTGTAACTCGAAACAGGAGCCGCGGAATAGAATGGAGACTGGCTAAGGACGAGGTGACGATGTGCGTTGGAAATGGCTCTGAGGCTGATGTGATCGTCGTCGGCACGCTCCCTCTGCGTCTACCTTCGTGATTAGTTTTAAACCTAAATAATTGTTATTTGGTGCCTGCGTTAAGCATGAACATTATATCTGGATCTTGTTCATTGCGAGACGGTTATTCATTTAAGTCAGAGAATAATGGTTGTTCTATTTATATGAATAATATCTTTTATGGTCATGCACCCCTTGTGAATAGTTTATTCTTGTTGAGTCTCAATCGTAGTGATACACATTCATAATATTGATGCCAAAAGATGCAAATTTAATGATGATAGTACCACATACTTGTGGCACTGCCCCTTAGGTCATATTGGTGTAAAATGCATGAAGAAACTCCATGCTGCTGGACTTTTGGAATCACTTTATTATGAATCATTTGAAACATGTGAACCATGCCTCAAGGGTAACATGACTAAAACCCCATTTTTCGGTACAATGGAGCAGACAAGTGACTTGTTGGAAATAATACATACTGATGTATGTGGTTTGATGAGTGTTGAAGCATGCGATGGATATTGTTATTTTCTAACTTTCGCAGATGATTTGAGTAGATATGGGTATATTTGCTTAATAAAACACAATTCTGAAACATTTGAAAAGTTCAAGGAATTTCATAATGTAGTGGAGAATCATCATAACAAGAAAATAAAGTTTCTACGATCTGATCGCCAAGGCGGATATTTGAGTTATGAGTTTGGCTCACATTTAATACAATGTGGAATTGTTTCACAACTCACGCCACCTGGAACACCACAGCGTAATTGTGTGTCCGAACGTCGTAACCGTACTTTATTGGATATGGTGCGTTCTATGATGTCTCCTACCGATTTGCCACTATCGTTTTCGGGTTATGCATTAGAGACAGATGCATTCACTATAAATAGAGCACCATCAAAGTCCGTTGAGATGACACCTATGAGTCATAGTTTGGCAAGAAACCTAAGCTATCATTTCTTAAAGTTTGGGGATGCGACACTTATGTCAGGAGGCTTCAGCCTCATAAGCTCAAACCCAAAGCAAAGAAGTGCGTCTTCATAGGATACCCTAAAGAGACCATTGGTATAACTTCTAAAAGTGCAACTAACCCTCGGGTGGTTTTGGTAATTCATAACAACATATACCTCACTGAACTAAGATCCATTCAAGATAAATATTTCAGGATGTTCAATGTTTGGCATGGCAAGGACTAGAGATGTGGACCCCTCAAAATGTGAAGGACAGGGATTGGCAAAAGCTCAAGACTCTACATTTTTGTTTAAGTGATCCAAGATCACATTGAGTCCATAGGAAAATACTATTAAAAGGGGATGAAGTGTTGCTTAATGATCTATTTGCTCAAAGTGCTTAGTGATATTGCTCTAAAACCCTCAGCCACTTTCTCTATCCAAATATGTCCAAACCCTACATTCCAACTCGGCCCCACCGATATTTCCTACCCAGAGCCACCGAGTTCATCTGGACTTAGCACATGCCAAAACCCTAACAATTCAGATTCACAGATAAGGATCTCGGTCCCACCAAGATGGCCTTGCCAGTTCTCTGTTGCTTGTTGCAATTATTTCGATCCCACGGAGAATTGCAATCGGTCCCACGAAGATGGCTTGACCAACTCTCTGTTGCCTTATTGCTTCACTTCGGTCCCACTGAGATGATGCAATCGGTGCCACCGAGACGAGGTTTGCCCTAAGCCCTTGCACATCGGTCCCTCCGAGTTGTTCCCGTCGATCCCACCGAGAATCCTAACGTTCATATTTTTACACAAATCGATGCCACCGAGATGGGTCAAAAGTGTGTAACGGTTGGATTTTGTGTGGAGGCTATATATACCCCTCCACCCTTTCTTCCTATTTGTGGAGAGCCATCAGAACATGCCTACACTTCCACCATTCATTTTCTGAGATAGAACCACCTACTCATGTGTTGAGATCAAGAGTTTCCATTCCTACCATTTGTACCTTGATTTCTAGCCTTCCCCAAGTTGCTTTCCACTCAAATCCTTCTTCCACCATAGCCAAATCTGTGAGAGAGAGTTGAGTGTTGGGGAGACTATCATTTGAAGCACAAAGAGCAAGGAGGTCATCATCAACACACCTTCTATTACCTTTTGGAGAGTGATGCCTCCTAGATTCGTTAGGTGTCGCTTGGGAGCCTCTGACATGATGTGGAGTTGAACCAAGAAGTTTGTAAGGGCAAGGAGATCACCTACTTCGTGAAGATCTACTCGACTGAGGCAAGTCATTCGTGGATGATGGCCATGGTGGGATAAACAAGGTTGCTTCTTCATGGACCCTTCATGGGTGGAGCCCTCCCTGGAGTCGCGCAACTGTTACCCTTCGTGGTTTGAAGTATCCATCGACGTGGATGTACGATAGCACCACCTATCGGAACCACGCCAAAAATCTTCGTGTCTTCATTGTGTTTGCCTTCTCCAAACCCTTCCCTTTACTTACATGTGCAATGTTTTACATTCCACTGCTATACTCTTAGACTTGCATGTGTAGGGAGTTACTTGACTTGTCACAATTGCTAAAATCTGCCTACAACTAAAATTGTGAAAAGGATAGATTTATATTTGGTCAAGTAGTCTAATCATCCCCCCTCTAGACATACTTTTGATCCTACAAGTGGGATCAGAGCTTTGGTCTCTGTAAGCCTTGATTTCCATTGCTTTGGTGAACATAGCCTTGGTTTCACAACCTAGGAGAGTATGGTGTGTAGTGAGAGTAACTATCACTGTAGAGGTCCTTCGATGGCACGAATTTTGCTAGTTGTAAGCATAAGATGAAAATGCATATTTTGGTCATAACCCTGCTGTTTGGGCTGTTGTTCGTATTGGTTTACAAGGTGAATTCTTTGAGGATGGTAGAGAACCGGATCGTGAAGCGACTGCCGAAGAATTGAAGATGTTGCAATACAATGCTCAAGCTTGCAATATTCTCTTTAATGGATTGTGCCCCGAGGAATTCAACAAAATTAGTCGTCTGGAGAATGCAAAGGAAATTTGGGATACTTTGGTTGATATGCACGAAGGTACCGAGTCCGTCAAAGAATCCAGGTTGTATGTGCTTCAAAGTTAACTTGACAAGTTCAAGATGAAGGATGGTGAAGGAGTCGCTGAAATGTACTCTAGGCTTGGTCTCATCACAAATGAGATTGCCGGCTTAGGAAGTGAAAAGATGACCGACAAGTTCATCATCAAGAAGATCCTTAGAGCTTTGGATGACAAATATGATACCGTGTGCACATTGATCCAAATGATGACCAACTACAAAGATCTCAAACCCACAGAATTCCTTGGTAGAATTGTTGCTCATGAGATGTCACTCAAGGATAAGGAAGAGCTCCACAACAAGTCAAGTGGTGCATACAGAACTTCAAGTGATGCTCCTACAACATCAAATGACAAGCAAGTCTCCAATGAAGAATTGAGCTTAATGGTGAAAAACTTCAACAAGTTCTACAAGAGTAGAAGCAAAGATAGAAGCTCCGAGTCAAGGTCCTACAGTGAGAAAAGATCTTCTAGTCATGATCATAATCGCTACAATTGTGGAAGACCCGGACACTACTCCAATGAGTGTATGACTCCCTACAAGAAAAGAGAAGACTCACCAAAAAAGGAGAAGTAGAATAGATGAATCACCTCATATAGAGAGAAGGAGTAGAGATGATCGTTAGGAACGAAGACCCTCTCGAAGAAGCAAGGATTCAGAAAGGAAAGACAAGTCATCAAAGAGCTACACAAGACGAAGAAATCAAGCTCATGTTGGTGAATGGGTTTCCGACTCCGACTCCGACAACTACTCTGAGAGAAGCTATCACTCCGACTCTGAATATACTCAAGATGAAGGTGTTGCCGATCTTGCACTAGTGTCATCCAACTCCATGACATATTTGATTCACCAAACGAACAAAGTGGAAGATGCTTCATGGCTAAAGGCCCCAAGGTATCACACCCCGAGTATCTTGATTTCAATAGTGATGAAGATGATTTGCTAGGTGATGATGATTTGCTTGTTGATAAGGCTAGTGATGTGAACTATAATGAACTTGCTAGTAATCATAGTCAATATGAAACGAATGACAATGATAAGAAGTAGATTGAGCGTCTAACTAAAGAACTAAACACTCTTATGTTAGCTCATGAAATAACTCAAGAGGATCATAGAGAGTTCCTAAGAACTCATGAGAAGCTACGCTTTGAGAAGCTAAATTTAGAGCAAGAGCATGAGTTTCTAAAAGCAATCAATGTTGGTCTTCGAAAGAAGAGTTCTTCTTGCATTGCCAAATGTCTCCTCTTGTCTACTTACATGCCACAAGTTGAACCTAGTAACAAGAGAAAGAAATATTCTTCTTCTAGTAGTAACAATAACCATGCTAAATCCAATATTGTTGCTTCTAGTAGTTCTCTTGATTCCAAGAATGATTCTCTTAGCCAAGTTACACTTGAGCAAGAAAATAGCTTATTGAAGGGGATTATAGAGAAAGGTATTGGTTTTGAATGGAAGTTCAATGCCAATGTAGTTGAATGGGAAGAATATCAATACCCCAAGACGAAGTTTGTTCCTCAACAAGAGAAGTATGACCCCGTTTCTTTTGAGGGAACACAAGCTCAAGATGATCTTCCACCACAAGACCACAAGCTAAAAGGCAAGGACAAGCTTCAAGAGGAGTTTGACTCATTTGAAGAAGCACCTAAAGCCACGGTCAAGTGGGTTCCAAGACTACTCAAGCTCTACTTCATCAAGTTAAACTACAACTCCAAGGATTCCCATCAAGTTGAAGTGGGTCCCAAAGAAGAAGAACTAGAGTGTTCTTGAGGGTGACTCTGCCAACATATTTCACTCATATTCATATTGGCAAGGACTTGTGCAACCAACTTTCACATCTTGCACTAGTTCATGGAGTCACAAACCCTCTTATTGATAATACAAGGGACACGGTAACCTAATGCTTTCATGGACATCATCATTTGCGCAATTCACTCTATGTCTATGGATATCCTTGTATGTTCCTTGTGGGACTAACCCATGTAGGTATTGAAAGTGCAAAACTCCAAAGGATTGCTCCCAACTCTTGATGGTCTACATCAACATTGAGCATCCACATCTTCACTATCTACATGAAGTCATCATCGACAAACCCAAGGTTAGTTCATCCCTCTTTGGGGGGATATCACATCTAGGGGGAGCTTTGCTCTAAAAATTGATGCCTTATGTAAAACTCGCAACCCCACTTGTGCTTAAACAATTAGTATGACCTATGAGCAAATGTTCTCATTTGACTCCTAAGTCAATATACTCATATATAGATGACCTAGTCATCGCCAATTGCTTGATAGATGCTAGAATTGGTTGTGCCTGTTTGACACATATTTCATTTGCTATTTATTGTGTGAGCATGTTGGTTTGCATATTTTCTCCATTCGAGGACATCCATTTGTTGTTTTGATGTCTTGTTTTTTCTGGCCAAGTGGATGTACAAGAATGCCTAAGAACCTGCTCTAGCTATCTATGCTTTCTTGTCTCAAATTCTTTTCATGCTACATCACAAAAATTGAACAAGTCCTTTTGGGACCCTCCAATTTGAAAGGGCTGACTTCCAAAACCTTCAAAAATGTTTTTGGTGTGACCAATCCACTCCTACTCGGACTCACTGAAACAAGTTTGATTGATCTAGGTTTTCAATCTCGGTGCTACCGGTTAGACCAACTCGGCGTCACCGATTTGCTGTAACTGCACGCATTTACACGACTCGGTGCCATCGATTTGTTCCATTCGGTGCCATCGACAGAAGCTGGGTATATATATCCCGTAGGTCCCATATGGTTGAAATTTCTCAAACGTCACGTTTCTGCACCCCTCTGCTGGCGTCACCTGATAACCCACAAGTATAGGGGATCGCAACAGTTTTCCAGGGTAGAATATTCAACCCAAATTTATTGATTCGACACAAGGGGAGCCAAAGAATATTTGTAAGTATTAGTAGTTGAGTTGTTAATTCAACCACACCTGGAGATTAAATATCTGCAACATAGTGATCGGTAGGACAGTAAAATGATAGTTTTGATAGCAGTGGTAACAGTAGCAATGGTAACGGTAACAGTAGTAACATTTTTGTAGCAGTTGTAATAGTAGCAATAGCAATAGTAACTTAGCAAGAACAATATGTGGAAAACTTGTAGGCATTGGATCGGTGAATTCGTTGATGATATTCATCATATATCAGTCATAACCTAGGGCGAGACAGTACTAGCTCCAGTTCATAAATATAATGTAGGCATGTATTTCGTAAATAGTCATACGTGCTTATGGAAAAGAACTTGCATGACATCTTTTGTCCTACCCTCCCGTGGCAGCGGGGTCCAGAAGGAAACTAAGGGATATTAAGGCCTCCTTTTAATAGAGAACTGGAACAAAGCATTAACACATAGTGAATACATGAACTCCTCAAACTAAGGTCGTCACCGGAAAGTACCCCAATTACTGTCACCCTAGGGTTTACGGATCATAACACGTAATAGGTGCATATGACTTGCAAGATCGGATCTAGAACATAGATATAATGGTGAAAACATAAACGGTTCAGATCTGAAATCATGGCACTCGGGCCCTAGTGACAAGCATTAAGCATAGCGAAGTCATAGAAACATCAATCTCACAACATAGTGGATACTAGGGATCAAGCCCTAACAAAACTAACTCGATTACATGATGAATCTCATCCAGCTCCTCACTGACCAGCGAGCCTACGAAGGAATTACTCACTCCCAGTGGGGAGCATCATGGAATTGGTGATGAAGGAGGGTTGGTGATGCCGAAGACCGAAGATTCCTCTCTACGGAGCCCCGAATGGGCTCCAGATCTGGCCTCCCGATGAAGAACAGGAGGTGGCGGCGGCTCCGTATAATAAAACATGATGAAACTTCCTCTCCCTTTTTCTGGAATTAGGGTCAGCGGAGCCCTGAGGGCCCCACCACCCACCAAGGCACGCTAGAGGGGGGGCACCCTGGTGTCTTGTGGGCAGCCAGCCCCCCACTACTAGGAAAAGGGCTATAGCTAATATGGACATTAATGGCGCAACATGTATGTGGTGCGCCACTGCTATATAGCAGTGGCGCACCAGATACAGGTGCGCCATTACTAGTTTAGAAAAAAAAGGTAAAAAAATTGTTAGCAGTGGCGCACCAGGGGATAGTGCGCCATTACTAGTTCTAACTAGTAATGGCGCACTGTCCACTGGTGCGCCACTACTAACATGTTTTTTTTTTCAAAACTAGTAATGGCGCACCACTCACTAGGTGCGCCATTAGTAACCCTGGTTACTAATGGTGCATTCTTAGGTGGTGCGCCATTGGTAACCTGGGAGTAGCTAGATATTTTGGACAACCACCTACCACACTCACTTTCCCCACTTCATTCTCTCCACCTCTACCAAGCTTGGTCTCGGCTGCCTCCTCCTCCTCACCTCATTTGCACCATAGATTCACCCAAATTAAGTGGTTAAATTTCCTTTTTTGATAGGTAAGTAAGGGGAAAGCTTTCTTTATGTTCTAGATTTACTTTTTTCTCCCTCCAACAATGTACACACTTTTTATGGCCTAGATCTACATATGTTTGTGGTGTTGCATATGTTTGTGTTTGCAGGTACCGGTATTTGAAATGCGATATTTGCCAATATTTTGCCGGAATGTTGATTCATTTCCGTTTCGGCGAGAATTTGGCACTATGCATTATTTTTGGTCTTATTTTTAGGCAAAGTCATGCCAAATTTTTTTGGTTCTAAAATATCGTTTTGCTCTACCCCGCAGGCGACCATGGTCCGCAGGATGACTGAAGGCATCGTGAATAGGTTTTTGAGCTCCGCGAAGGCCGAGATGCTTCAAAAGAACGAGATGGAGATAAGATGTCCGTGTCGAAGATGCAAGCTGAAGAGCCTTATGGACCCGGATTCCGTAGAGGTGCGGGACCACCTGCTCTTGCGTGGTTTCATGGATGGCTATCGGTGGCAAGGTGATGAAGATGACAATGAAGTCGTCCATGGGGGCCGGGCAAGAAATGAGGAAGGACAGCAAGACAACCGCGGCGAGGGCGGGCGAGAAGACGAACATGTCATTCTGGCACGAACGTCTTCCCAAGGGGAACAAGTGCCCGACCAGTTTCGAGGAGGCGTAGAAAATCGTGTGTCCTCTGGATTTACCGCACGTGAAATACCATGTGTGCATGAACAATTGCATCATTTATCGAGACGAGCACGCGGAGTCTACCATATGTCCGGTGTGCGGCGTCACTCGATACAAGAAGAGGAAGAAAGCTCCTCGAAAAGTGGTGTGGTAGTTTTCTATCACTCCTCGTCTGCAGCGGTATTTCGCGGACCCTAAGCTAGCAAAGCTCCTGCGCTGGCAGGCGGATAGGGAGGAGAAGAAGCGAGAAGATGACGGAAATGATCCGGAGATATATAAAAAAGACAAGATGCTGAGTCACCCTAAGGATGCGAGCCAGTGGCAAGCATTGAACTTCGAACACCCGGAATTTGGGGACGATCCAAGGAACATCATGCTGGGCGCGAGCACCGATGGAGTCAATCTGTTTGGCAGCCAGAGAAGCACACATAGCACCTGACCTGTGTTTGTGTGGATGTACAACCTTCCCCCTGGTTTTGCATGAAGAGGAAGTACATTCACACGAGTATGCTAATTGAAGGGCCGAAACAACCAGGGAACGACATCAATCTGTATCTGGGGCTGCTGAAAGAGGAGCTAGACACGCTATAGAAAACGCCAGCCAATACATGGGACGCCGTAGAGAAAGAATATTTCCCTATGAGAGCCGCACTGCTCACGACGGTGCACGACTATCTCGGTTACGGATATGTCGCGGGGCAGGTGGTCCACGGATTTTCTGGATGCGTCAGGTGCATGGATGACACAACTTATCGCCAGCTAGATAGAGATCCCGGGTCTTCGAAAACCGTGTTCATGGGACATCGAAGGTGGCTTCGCGATGATGACTCATGGAGAAAACGCAAGGATCTGTTCGATGGTGAAACCGAACCCCGAAGACGCCCGCGTACGAGGAGCGGCGAGGAAATAGACGAGTTGTTGAAAAATTGGAAAGATTGCCCACTGCCGGGAAAGAAGCGAAAGGCGCCAGAGCCGGGAAAGAAGCGAAAGGCGCCAAAGCCGCTGCTGAAGGTATGGAAAACGAGGTCTGTTTTCTGGGACTTGCCGTACTGGAAGATCCTCCGTGTGCCTCACAGCCTTGATGTCGTGCATATCACGAAGAACGTGTGCGAGAGTCTTCTTTGTACCCTGCTCAACATGCCAGAGAGGACCAAAGATGGGCCGAAAGCAAGGGTAGACTTGAAATCCATGGGCATCAGGGAGGAGCTTCACGCTAATGATGATGATGATGAGGCGAAGGACACGGAAAGTCGTCGCAAAGGCAAAAAGGCCAAGAAGATCGGAAATGACTACCCTCCTGCGTGCTTCACTCTAAGTCAGGAGGAGATTGAGCAGTTTTTCACCTGCCTCGCAGGAGTAAAACTTCCTTACGGTTACGCGGGGAAGATAAGAAGATACCTAGACTCAGCGAAGCAGAAGTTCAGCGGGATGAAGTCTCACGACTGTCACGTGCTGATGACGCAGATACTTCCAGTTGCAATCCATGGGATCATGGATGCACACGTCCGTAAAACGCTATTTGGCCTATGCAACTTTTTCGACGTCATCTCTCGGAAGTCGGTTGGCGTGAGGAAACTCAGAAGGCTACAGGAAGAGATAGTGGTGATACTATGCGAGCTTGAGATGTACTTCCCGCCTGCATTCTTCGACGTTATGGTGCATCTGCTGGTCCATATCATGGAGGATATCATCCAACTCGGGCCGACGTTCCTGCACAGCATGATGCCGTTCAAAAGGATGAATGGTGTCATCAAAGGATACATTCGCAACATGTCCCGTCCAGAGGGAAGCATAGCCAGGGGCTTTTTGACCGAAGAGTGCATCTCCTACTGCACGAATTATCTAGGCATCGAGAACCCCGTTGGTCTGCCCGTCAACAGGCACCTCGGCAGGCTCGCTGGATGGGGTCACCGCGATGGTCGCCGCGAAATGCATGTTGACTTCGAGGGTCGACTCGCCGACTTTGAAAGAGCAAACCTAGTCGCGCTACAACACATAGACGTGGTTGATCCTTGGGTGGTAGAGCACAAAACCTTTATTGAGAAGACGTACAATGACCGAGGCCAACAGAGGATGGACGGAGATATAATCAAAGAGCACAACTCATGTTTCACGCGTTGGTTCAAGGAGAAGCTTCTGTCGTACCCTTTACATGGGGATTCTTCCGCAGAAGAAAAACTCATATTCTCCTTGTCACAGGGCGCCGAGCACAACCTGATGACCGATGAGGCGTACGATATCAACGGCTACACATTCTACAGCGAGGAAAAGGACATGAAGAGCGATGGTTATCAGAACTCCGGGGTAACGATGGAATCCTACACCGGTAACGACAAGGACAGATACTACGGAAGGATCGAGGAGATCTGGGAGCTGAGCTATGCTGGAGAGAAGGTCCCGATGTTCCGTGTCAGATGGGCCAAGAGCGTCCTAAAAGAAGACCGGTATTTCACCACCATGGTTATACCCGAAGCTAAATCCAAGACCGCGGGCGCAAACGTCACCGTGAAAAATGAGCCATGGGTACTAGCTTCCCAAGTGGACCAATGCTTCTTCATTACCGACCCGTCAAATCCCAGTCGTGTTGTCGTGAGGAGAGGCAAAAGGAAGATCATCGAAATGGACGGAGTCGCCAATGAGCAAGACTTCGACAAGTACGGCGACCCGAAGATGGAACATGACGACGACGATGAAGTACCATACACCACAAGAAGAAGCAGGACCACCCTCCTAAAGGACGTCCGTTCAAAAGAAGAACTCCTTTTGCGAAAAAGAAGGGCAAGAAGATTGTAAAAAGATAGCTAGCTAAGATCGATTGTATTTAAATTGTAGTCTTCATTTCTCGATTGTATTTCGACATATGGAAATGACATTTCTTCTGTTCTAGTCCTCATGAATATTTATTTATGTTTATTCTGGTATTTATGTTTATTATGGTATACCAATTTTTATTTGTTAATATTTGTTAATATTCCTATGTTAATTTTTTGAACTCATGAGTATTTTTTAATATTTTTTGAACTCATGAATATTTTTTAAACTCATGAATATTTTTAAATTTCATGAGCACTTTATGAATTCATGAATATTTTTTCAAATTTGATGATATTTTTTCATATTCATAAATGTTTTACCAATTCACAAATGAATACAACTAAAAACCAAAAAAAAAGTTACTAATGGCGCACCGGGAGAAGGTGCGCCATTGCTATCAAGGTACTTATGGCGCACCCCTAGGAGGTGCGCCATTGGTATACCAATTTTTTAATATTTTTTGAAATCATGAATATTTTTAAACTCATGAATATTTTTTGAACTCATGAATATTTTTAAATTTCATGGGCACTTTTTGAATTCATGCAACTAAAATTCATGCAACTAAATTAGTAATAACTACTTATATCGTAACATTTTAAAATTTATGGTCATTTTCTAAAAAAATATTACATACAACTAAAAATCAAAAAAAATAGTAATGGCGCACCAGCAAAAGGTGTGCCATTGCTATTGCGGTGTTTATGGCGCACCCCTAGAAGGTGCGCCATTGCTAACCCTCCCCCCACTAAAATCCCTAATCCCCGATCAATCTCACATCTCTCTCAGCCCCGACCCACTGCGCCGCCGCCCCTACCTGCGCCGCCGCCCTGCCTCCTCGAGCCCCCCTCCCCACTTGCCCCCTCGCGTTTCCCCTCGCCCTCTCCGCCTTCTCCTCTCCCCCAGATCCGCGTCGGCAACCCAAGCGCGCCGCGCCCGTCGCCGGCCACCTCGCACGGCCGTGGCAACCGTCGACCTCGTGCCACACCGATGTTCTGCTGTCCTGCGCCGCCGTTCTGCATTTTGCACTGAGGTTAGTCTTCGTTCCATTTTGCAAGGGCGCGCCGGCTCGTGGCCCTGGCGGCGACTGGGTCTTCTTCGATTGGGTCCGGTGGCTGATTTCGTGGTTGCTCTCGCAAGGACCAAGGTCGGGTAAAGGCCCGGGGTGGTCGTCGGCGGGAAGGACCTGGAGCACGACTGCGGGGCGCACCGCGGGATCGGCTACTTCATCGAGCCGCTCCTTCTGCTCGGGCTCTTTGCCAGGTCGCCCTTGTCCATTTGTCTCAAAGGTGAAGGGCGTTTGCTTACCCTGTTTCTTCTTGAGGTCAATTGATTCATTGCCATGTTCTCTACTAGAACTCTGGAATTGCGATGCTATCTCAGCCAGAGGTCGTGCGATTAGGTTGTTCTAGATAGAATTATTAGCTAGCCAGTCTGATTCATTGTTCAGTCCAATGGGTTGTTTCAGTTGGTGTATATGTGTGACTTATGTGAGTGGACTCTGTTCTGGTGTGGACTGTTTTCACAAAGGTGGTTTTATATGTGTGACTTATTGGTTTTCACAAAGCTTGTTCTTGGGCTAAGTTGCTTTCTGTTGGTTGGTGAGCAAAGTTTTAGCATATCTTGGCACAGGCACGGATGCCACAAACACACTGCCGTGATCATTTTGTGGTTTTACCATATCCAAGGAGGTGTTTGTTATTTAGGTGGTGGTAGCTTTCTGGTTGTGTTAAAAGGAGGAGTAAGAAGAGTAAGAAAGCAAAGCATTCTGGCTTTGTGGTGGTCTCTTTTTGGAGATTGTGGCATGTAGCTCCTCCCTGGATGCTGATGCTGATGCTGAGTGGTGTCTCTTTTTGGAGATGGTGCACCGCCGCTCTCTACTGCTTCTACTCCATCTCCTTGCACCCCTGTTGTTCCTCTTCAGAGTCTGGACCTCAACTTCTTGCTGCTGCTATCTCTCTCAATCTATTCTCTAAATTTCAGTGAACATTGAGAAGTGTATTTGATGTAAGGTTCAGATCTGACTAGCACGTGAAATTGCTATATGTTTAGTCTTGTATGATATAGTGCATTTATATGTGTGATCTCTTTCTCCCTCTTTATTCTCTAAGTTTGTTGTGTAATATTTAGTACTATGTGATGTTCAGTTTTGATAAATGTGAGTGAATGCTATTTGTTCAGTTTAGTACTATGGTACTAATGGTCGCTTATTGTTGGGTTTCTGCAGCTGCTGAAGAAGTCCGGGTGGAAGAAAGCCGGCGTTTGTGAGGTAAAAATAAGCAATTTTCTCTTTTGTTTTAGCTTGATATAGGAAGAACAGTGTCTAATCCATTATAGACCTAGATAGCCAGGCAGATATACAGTACTTATCATCTTAGCTTCAATTAACAAAGATTGGCAGAATATCTTGTTTCTGACAAGAAAGGAGTACTATGCATGAGGACCATGACTTCATGAGTAGGAGACTAGGACTACATTTTCCTTTTATAAAAGAAAGGAGTACATTATCCTTCTTATTTGCCACTACATTTGTTTTTGCTTATTTGCCACCGATGACAAAAATGCCTTCTACCTAGATCAGCAAGCCAAAATATTTGTGAGGTGTAAATAAGCAATTTTCTCCTTTTATTTTAGCTAGATAAGAACCATAGCTAATGCACTCTAGATATACTTATCATCTTAGATTCAGTTAACAAAGATTGGCAGAATATCTTGTTTCAAATATAGCCTATGCATGTCTTGTTTTCTGGTTATGGATATTGTATAGTACTACATATCTTGTTTTTTTGTAATATAATGCTTACCAAAGGTTTCAATATTTTGCTGTTACCATTGTTCTTTGAGCATAATTCTTTTTCATTTCCTACTAACCTTTTTCATTTCCATTTATATGTGTGAACTTTTATTTTGTCCATATGAAAGCAGAGGACCATATGGTCTGTGGCCTTTTCATCCATATGAAAGCAGAGGCACATTGTGGTGCTGCTTTGTTTCTCTGATCACATTGTGGTGCCTGACACATTTTTCCCATCACTTCGTTACCCATTTCTCCTGAAATGTTGATTAATTTCCGTTTCGGTTGAGATTGGGGCACTCCTAGGTCAAGAAAATTAGCAAAGGTCATGCCCGATTTTCTTGACCTAGAAGGTGCCCGATTCTCAACCGAAATAAAAATTAATCAGCATGTATCTTGACAACAAAACTAATCTCTGGTCAAAATGATGGGCTAATCATGATTAAATGATAGGATTAACCAAATTAGCGCGTTGTTGTAGACGAAGGAAGGACTGTTTGAAGGTGCTACTAGCACATTCCACATTAACACCTTTGAAAGATAAACTAGAAATATGATGAGACCTGGACCATCATATAGTGAGGTCCAAAAGGAAATTCAGGCTAGGCAACTCACTGATGCAAGTGTCATGCTCTCTCATGTACAACATGTTGCTACCACAGTATCCACACTCGTAGCTCCCCCATGTGTTCTCGCAGCTGCAGTCCTTGCACTGGCAGAAGAGCCTCTCTTTGCATTCATCAACATCTGCAAGTGCCAAGCAAGAGAGATATTGTGTATAAGAAATTACTTGAGAAGCTCAAATAGTTCATCATTTGAGCCATTATTCTAGGTTTGCTAATACTAGGTAGAACATGCAACAATACTGCCCACAAGGTTGCAGAACAATGTTCCTAATGGTGATACCTTCGCAACCGTGTATGCCGTCACCCTTGAAGCCTTGCGGGCATTTGCAGCCCTTAGCTTGTTCATTCTGTAGATTTCCAAAATTCAGTTTTGTACCGCACACCAAAGCCCCAAGAAAGAAAACTGCAATCTGAAACAGATGATCAATTTTTATCCCTTGGATTAGTTTAGTATTTTTTCACACACTCAGACACCCTTGCTTGCCATGTGTGTGAGAGAGATAGTGAGAGCAGACAAGAAGAAGGGGGGTTAGGAAGGGACTTGGACCTTAGCAACAACACACTAACAGGTTCCATCCCAAAACACCTAGGCAATATCACAAACATCTCTCAATTGTTCCTTGACAATAACCAATTTTTTGGCGACATTCCTCGAGAATTAGGTTATTTGGTCAACTTAGAGATCTTGTTCCTTGACAATAACCAACTTTTTTACCAAAGTTTTTTCCTATTTAGAGCGAACATGGCCCACAACGATGAGGCCGGCGGTTCGGGCAAGGCATTCTGGGAGCTGTCCCAGGAGATGGAGGAAGAACCTCACCACTATGAGGACGCCGCGTAAGACACCAATCCTGACTACACAACCCCTAGTGGCGTCGGGGATGAGACCACTGATGGTGCCGCCGAGGATGCCACCACTGATGATGGCAGCGCACGCACAGATGGCAGCCAACCGAAGAGGCAACGGAAGGACCGGCGCCCGAACGTGCTCGGCACCGTCAAGGAGGAATTTACCGAAGTGTCCTCCGGTGGGCATCCAACGGAGCCCAAAGAATTAGTCAAGGGGTACGAGGGACAGATCGGGTGCATTCTCCAGAGCACTGTCTCGATCAACACCGAGAACCTAAGGCATCGTGACCGAGGGAATTTGCGCAACCTCCTCTTCACGAAGCTGCACGAACGATACAAGTTCCCCGGTGACTTCGCAAACACACGCCTCTCAGGGAATAAAGTGAACAGTGCCGCCCTCACGAAGATGAGCACGGCCCTGGCTACTTGGAGAGCCGCAGTGAAGAGAAGGATTGAAAAAGGTGATAGTTATGAGAAGATCAAGGAGACAAATCCTTCGATCAGCGAAGCTGACTACCTGGAGTTCAAGATTAAGTGCGAGAGCAAAGCAACCGCGGAATCAAGTCAGTGGGGGAAAGATATGCGGGACTTGAACTTAGGGGTCCACAAACTCGGTCCTGGCGGTTACAGAGTGGCGGAACCTATATGGGACAAGGAGGACGCGGAGCGTGCCGAGCAAGGCCTACCGCCCCTCTTCGATAAATACCGTGACAAGCAGACCAGGAACTATGTCAGGGCCTGGTACAAGATTGACCCGGTAACAAAGGAGCTTACCACAGATCCGAAGACCAAGGCGCTTGAGCTTGTTCTGGTAAGGAATACACCCCCGCGTAATTAGCTCCATATGGTTGCATTCTAATTAATGAAGCCAAATTTCTAAATGGTTCACGTTCCTTCCGCAGGACACTGAAAGCAGTAGCACGGGGTCGTCTAAGAGCTCCCCTTGGGACACCACTTTAAATAGGGCGTTGAACGTAATGAAAAACAAGGATAAGCTCAGTAAGCCGTCGTCAGCTGGTCGTGTGGCCGGAAAAGGCTTGTCCACGAAATGGTCGGAAAACTATACCGCTGGGCGAAAGGAGAGAAAGACCAGCTCGGAAAGCCAGGAGCGCAAGGTTCAAGAACTCAAGGCACAAGTGGCGCGGATTCCGGAGATAGTCGAAGAGCAAGTGCGAGAGCAACTGGGAGCAACGATCACCGCCATTGTGCCCACCTTGATTGAGGGGCTGCAGGCGTGGATTGCGGGCGGCCAACAGGGGCCGCCCCCGATTCCCAGCTTCACGGGCAGCAACTCACACAACGCGCCGGCGGCACCATTGGTGTCTCCGGCGGAGGCGGGATTGGTGTCTCTGGCGTCGGCGCCGGCATTGGACCTTAATGCACCCGGGTGTAGGAAGAATACGCCGGCCGGCACCTCGGCAGCAAGCGGCCCCTCCGTCACTTGCATGCCCGCCGTTGGCGGTGCCTCGACATTAGCTGAGCTTGATGCCATCACGGTAACTAAGCCTCTCGGACGATGACTTCATCTCCTTGCCTTTGACTGGGCATCCCTGACGCCCTATATGTTTTCGCAGGGTGCCGCCGACGTTCCATGCACTCTCCTGCACTTCGTGGACGGCAAGTTGATCGATGTCGCCAAGGCCAGAATCGTTCAACCGGGCAGCCGCGTGTTCCACGGTAATCAGATGCCACCCACCGTGTATAGGGTTCAACTGGTTCGGGTGCTGCGGGGCTTCGATGACTTGTTACCTCTGTATCGACCCCCTGGGGCCAACGAAGATGATGTGATGACCCTTAGCGCCTGCATAAGCTGGCCCATGCTTTAGCCGAAGAGCCAGATTCGTTTGGGGGCGGGGGACACCACCCCACAGACAACACCGCCAGTCGTGCCAGCGCCAAGCCATGGCAAGACCGCCGCAACGCTACCGCCGTCAGCTGATCCGGACATGCATATGGCACAGGATCCGGACGACGACGATACATTTACCAACATCGATAAGTACTTCAACGAACATGGGTACGATGACGAATTCTTGGGGCCTCCTTCTCAAGAACCCAACCCTGCAAAAGACGATCGCGATCTAGCTAGTACCGCGGAGAAACCCAATTGCAACAGGCGTCGTCTGGCGTTCAGTTCTCAGGAGACGCCTCCAGCTGCCGCCTTCACCGAGGCTCAGATAGCCGAGGTGCGAAATATTATCAGCCCCAACACACTCAAGAAGGTGGTCTCTGAGCAGAACTCGATCCCATTACAGCAGAAGAAGCAGAAGGGACGGAAAAGAAAGAATAACAAGGGTGCGAGCTAGCCGGCACCGAGTACGATCGGTGCTCAGGACGGGCCACCTTCACCTAAGGATATCTCGAGGAGGGTGTATGTGGCGGGTAGGCCGATGCTACCGACTAATCTGCTCAATGCTGCAACCGGTGCTATGCGGAGTCTGCATGACAGTGTTCTTTCTTTGGAGAAGCGGCGTCTCTCCGAGAATGATGTGGCATACCCAGTTTTCATGGCCAAGGTGCCAGAGGGAAAGGGCTTTGTGGATAGCGCCCTCGGGGGTATGATCGTCCAGCGGTTTGATGACATCTTCGCTATGTTTAACCTTCATCCGCTGCACTACACCCTCGTTCGGCTATTTTCGCTGAGTATGGAGATGCGGATCATTAGAGACGAGACCCCGGACATCGTGATAGTCGACCCCTTCTACATGCGCTGGGGACCGGCAAGTCGCGAGTTCATACCTCGAAGGCGTCATTCTGGCGAACCCAGATAAGGATAACTTCCTCGTGCCTTACTTTCCCGAGTAAGTCATCCCCTCACAGCCCCGTAACATATGATTTCTTAGATTTCGATCGTTCTTTTTTTTTTCTAACATTCCGTGTTTTGTGCAGTGACACACATTGCACACTCATCCTCTTAAGCCCGAACTATTCCATGGCCACGTATTTCGACTCGGACCGTCAGTCGAAGAAAGAGTACACAAATATCAAGAAAGTTCTTGATGAAGTTCTCCCCGGCTACGCCAAATCTGGAGGCACCTTCAGGAGGCCAATTTTTAGGTACGGCAAGCACGTGTTCACCCACATAACGACGTTCCCCTGCGTCAAGCAGCCGCCTGGCGGTCAGAAGGATGCCTACTACGCCCTCCATCACATGCGGGCGATCGTACGGGACCATAATCACCTTCTGCTACCAAATAGTCTCAAAGATTGGGCCGCACGCTTGTCGGCAATCCAGGATGCGGACCTCAGACAAGAATTCTTTCGCATCCAGTCGGAGTTTGCGGAAATCATCCATCAAGATGTCCTTCGTACCTCGGGGCAGTTCTACCTCAAATATCAACCGTCCAACAGTGAAATAGAAACAACACTACAAATGCAGGCTGACAACGACCGCACATTCATGACCATCACGAAAGACGCGGCTTCATCCACGCTTCGGTCCCTGAGTCGAGTCGAAAGTAGTGATGCTATGTAGTTCTGAAATATCGATTAGCTCATGTTGTAATTAAACTTTAATGAACTTGTATGTCTCTTTGGTTTGGAAAGTCGTTCAACTTATATGTAATCGATGCTATTTATTAGTAGGACCATGAATCGTGCTATTAATGTGTTGCTTTTCTCTTCCGATCCTTTTGTTGCATACTTATATATTGCTTATGTATTGTCTGTGAATTGCTACTAACGTTTTGTTTGTCTAGTGCATAGAGATGCCGTCGTATGCCGTGTACAAGGGTAAGGTTCCCGGAGTCTACGATGACTGGGAGGAGTGTCGGAGACAGGTTCACCGTTTCAGCGGTAACAGTTACAAAGGGTACACCACTAGGGCGGAGGCGGAAGCTAGATACACGCGCTATCTAGCGGGAGAGAGGAGGGAGCGAAGGAGGAACCGGATGAAGACCAGTTTCATCGCGATGATGCTCATCGTGACCGCAGCTCTCTTCTATGTGATGGTAGTTTAGATATCGACTTGTAATGTGAAGACAAACTCGCTACTCGCGGTCTCGAGGCTTGTAATGTTCTAACTTTGTTCGGTATTTTGAATTCGGAGACTAATATGATGAATTGTATTCGGAGACTAATCTTCTATTGTATTCGATAAATCTGCTGTTTATATGTTGTGCTGTTTATATTCTGTGTTGTAATGTATTTTGTAACCTGTGCAAATATCAGAAAAGCAAAAAAAATCCTAATATTCATAGTAGTGGCGCACCTTGTTGACCATTAGTGGCGCACCAGGGCTAAATACCAGTGGCGCATTATGGGGCATAGTAATGGCGCACTTGGGGGCATACGTGAAGGTAAATATGGCCCCCTAGGAGGCATAGTAATGGCGCGCCGTTTGACATAGTAATGGCGCACTGCCAGGTGCGCCACTATTGTCTGGTATACTAATGGCGCACCCTGGTGCGCCATTAGTACTTGTTAGTGGCGTGATGATAGTGGCGCACCTATAGTGCACCACTAATGGCCAAAACAGGTGCGCCACTAACAGGCCTTTTCCTAGTAGTGTCCCTCCAGTGGGTCTTGGTTCCAGTACTTTTTATTTATTGGGGAATAATTCTCCAAAAAGTTCCGTCCAAATCCGAGAACTTTTATTTCTGCACAAAAACAACACCATGGTAGTTCTGCTGAAAACAGCGCCAGTTTCATTCAAATCCTGCAAATTAGAGTCCAAAACAAGAGCAAAAGCGTTAGGAAAAGTAGATACGATGGAGACGTATCATCGCCCTCGTCTCCGGACTTCACCGTTGCATCCAGCGCGCCTCGCTGTTGGACTCCGCCGCCGTCAACGGATTTCTCTCGCGTTGTTGCCGCCGTAGGGGATTTTCGCCGAGTTAAGGTAAAATCCCGTGCCCTTGTGCTTCAAATTTTTTCGATTCAATGCACTAGGGATTTGCCATGAATCTTGCTACGTATGAAACACTTCTATCCACTAGATCGATTCCATAGATTAGATACGAGTAAAAACTTTAGGTTTTGGTTTCCGCCGAAAGCATCTCAGACCGACCGAATTGGAATTTTTGGTGCCACCGATTTGGCCCTGGCCATTGCACTAGTATGTCTCAGTGGCACCGAGAAGTAGGAATGAGTGAGACCGAAAGTAACATTTCTGTGAAACCCTAGCATCTCAGAGACACCAAACCACATCCCGTATGACCGAAATGATGGGTTTAGGTTCTGTTGAGTGCTTCGGTATCACCAAGACTATCAACTCGGTGGATTCGAAATGCATTCTGTGAAAACTTAAAACTAAGATTTGAACTCAATTTTCATGAAAACTATCTGGTTTTTGTGATGACTCATCTAATCTGCCCATACCTGTCTATTCACAGGGTCTGTTTGCAAGATGTCTAGTGCAAGTGACAGCCAGAACATGTCAGAGCAGCATGAGGATCTCGGTGAGGGATCCAGTCCAGAGGGCAGCTATATTAAGGAGAGAAGAGCTCACCTGAACTTCACAAAGGTGCTGCAAGAACACGGAAGAAGAGAACCTTAAATGACGAGGATGAGGATTTCATGGCTGGTGAGGCCACATCCAAGAAGAAGGTGCTTGCTAAGGAGTATCGCATAGCAGCTAGCACTAGACCTTCAGGCAGTGCCAAGGAGAGATTAGTTGTGAGGAAAGTCCCACTCTCCAAGGTAGACAAGTCCACAGCTCCAAGGGAACGCATGACATTCACACCTAAGGAGCCAAGTGATACAGAGGCTTCTGCAGGAAAGAAGAAGAGGGATAGGAAGACTACATCATATGTCATTAGCAAACCCTCCATGGTTGCTGTTCATGATGATGATGATGATGAGGAGGAGGAACTAGCAGCTGATGCACCTCCAGCCAAGACTCAGAAACTTATGTATGATGCTATGAAGTTGCTACCCCCTCCAAGCTCAAAGCTCCAGCACCCAAGAGGTCTGCCAGGAACATTTCTACAAGTGAGAAGAACAAGGCCCCAGTGCATGAGCTTAAGATTGATGATGAGCCACTAGTGCTCAGGAAGTTGAAGCGAAAGATTCCATACCATGACAACTCTCATCCAGTTGAAGAAAACATGATGCTCAGAAAGGATAAAGGTCTGCGAGAGTGGAGGATGTCTGATCCATATTCTTTCATGAGAAGGATTGCGTGTGATTATGCTTTCACACATGAGAGCAATAGGATTTCTATGAGACTGTACCGCTTGACAAGAAGCCAATCGTCAGCGATATGAAGTGGGTGGACTGGAAGTACATTGATGCCAATGAGGATCACTTCCCCATATTCATGAGAGCTTCAAGCTTGAAGGAGTTGATGCATTTGTTTGGAAGAAGCTCACTAAGTGGAATGATGAGATGATCATGCAATTCTATTCCACAACACATTTTTATCCTGATGTCAGAATTGTGTGGATGACTGAGGGATCCAAATAACAGTCAACCATCTCTGAATGGGCTGAACTACTTGGTGCCCCAAAGGAAGAAGAAAATGACATTGATGTCTTGACAAGCCTAGGATGGATCATAACTCTATGGCTAACATGTATAAGGCCATACGCAAGAAAGATCTTGACACGCACAAGCTTGGATCTGTAAAGCATTTGCTTGCTAGTTTGGCCACCACCAACACTATCTTGAGGCACACTCTCTTGCCCAAGTCTCGAGATGACAAGATGATCTGTGGACACTCCATCAACTTGCTACATTTGTTTGACACTCCGCGGAAATTCAAAGTCACGAGCCTTATTGTTGAGACTATCAAGAGAAACGCAGCTGACCAGAAGAGATCATGTGGATTTGCTCCGCACATTCAGTTACTCATCAATTCCAAGGTTGGAACGAGCACTTATATGCTTGATCGTGAGCATCTCCCATTACAGCCTGAGTTTGAGGACAATGTTGTAGTGATGGACCCTTCACATCCTTTGTCCGCTCAAGCTCAAGAGTAAATTCAACCAGCTGCAGCAGCAAAAGAAGCACAAAAGGCCTTTGCTCCCAATGCACCCATTGCCAACCTCAAGTCCAAGAACGACCAAATGACATATTTGCTGGAAGGTACCCTGAGGATTGAGCAAAGTCTGGCCAACCTCACCAAGAACCAGGAGAGCCTAGAGCGGATTGTCGAGACTAAGATTCATGATCTTGATGTGAAGATCACTGAGGTACAAACCATTGTGGAGAAGCTCAGAGATGACATTGACGCAGTCAGACCTTATGATAGTGGAGATGAGAGAGCTACAACTGAGAGATACCAGGCAGTACCCAGGGCACCCAGATCTGCTGATGTGCTAGTTGCAGACACGAGGACTACTCACTCTGCACCTGCTGCCACTTCTACTGTGCCACCTCCAGTCTCTAGGCCACCAGCTCGGCAGATGTCAGCTGAAGCCTTCGTGGATGCACTTCTCTCCACGCCATCTACGCATACCGGAGCCACCAGCTAGAACTCACCTTCAGGAGATGTCAAGGATCATGCCTAGAGAGATGTATAGCTCTATACCTATTCAAACTTTTTGGTTCTTGTTGCCAAAGGGGGAGAATTTGTACAGATCATTAGGCTTCGAGAGAGAGTGTCTCACTTTTGCTTGTTGGTTTTTCTTGAGTTCTTTCTACTACTTCTATTTGATTTGTGCTACTTTGTTCATTATGTGTGTGAGATACTACGTTGGTTATGTGTGATTGATCATACGATGCTTCATGTGATGCTTAATGCTTATCTCCATCATTATTTGTGTATGATCATTCACTTATGTTTTTGGTGATGTGTGCTTACTATTCCATTCATATCATTTTTTGTGCTCCACCAAGTTGTATGTGACATGGAAGAGTGACCCATGATCCTAATTGATTGTGCATTTGCATTGAAATGCGGATTTTTAATAATGCACAAATTTAGGGGGAGCTCTTGCTTATGTAACGACCCGACCCAAAATCGGTCAAGTCTCTGTGTAGCTGTACCATCCCAAGATCATGCTGGCACACACAGTACATTGATGCAAAGATTCAAAGTTCAATCACACCTGAATTTATTACACGATTCTCATATCGAGTCTTTATTACATCATAATAAATTCGGCCGTGATTGAACTTTGAATCTTTGCATCAATGTACTGTGTGTGCCAGCATGATCTTGGGATGGTACAGCTACACAGAGACTTGACCGATTTCGGGTCGGGTCGTTACAGAGATGGTATTCAGAGCACACGCTGACCGTAGGACGTAACCCCTAGGATCGGAAAGCCATAGGAAGAGACTATTTTATTTTATGTCCTTATCATTCCGTAATTCTCCCCTGTTCATTTCTGACTTCTCTCCGATTTTCAACATTCTAGATGGCCGCCGAGTTCACCCCAGTTCTACTACCGGAGTTTTGCCAGCCAGATGAGACGATGCTTCTCGGCAAGAAGCTGGTTCAGATCGTGAAAAAGCTGAAGATTTCCCTGCCCTCAATCACCGGGAAGCCTATCAATGCACTTCCGACGGATACCCGCTACAGGATTATGGTGCACATTCCAGGGAGGACCTTCGGAGGACATTCAGAGCCCATTGACTTTGAGTTTACCGATTTCACTTGGATCCTCGGAAGAGACATGGCGATTTATCGTGCATTTGGACATCTCCGAGAAGAGTACAGGGCCGAGCTCGACCCATCAGACCTCGCCATGATTTCTCGCAGAGCTAGGAATGGAGATATCATCCGTACCGTAGAGGACGACTCCATTCTTTCATATGTCCAAGACTTGGAGAGTCTCATCAGGAACCGGGAAATCCAGACGCGCCGAAACTCGAAGGTACACAGGAGGTTGTTGTTTCGTGAACTGGAACTGGAGGAGAAAGCACGCGCGGACTTCCTTGAACATGAAGAAGAAGTCAAGGATTTTATGGAGAGAATCGAGGTCCGGGATAAATATATTGCCACACTGGAGGAGAAGATAGACCTGGGAGAAGACCTTTTTCCGAGTGGAGATGATGGACCTCTCGTGAGCAATGACCAGGATTATGAACAGAGCTCCACCGAAGGAAGCCGCAAGAGGAGACGCCGCACCGGAGGACGCAAGAATAATTGATGAAGACATTTAGCCGACCGCCATGTTATTTTAGTTTTTTTTGTCGATCAGTTAGGCCGTTATTTTCGATTAGTCGTGAGATTTTTGTAATCCCAGATTGAACCTTGTTTGAGATGAATGAATAAATGATTGGTGTGATTATGATTGTGCATTCATATGGGTAGTGCTATTTTCTCATTAGACCCTTGTTCTATTCTAATTTCTCATCCACTCCAAAACACTAGATGCCTCCGAGACGTGACCCCGGTTTCAACTTTCCGCCGGAGCTCACCCAGCTGATCCAGCAGCAGAATGCCCTGATGCAGATGCTCATCCAGAACCAGAACAACAACAACAACAACAACAACAATCCACCGCCACCACCCCCTGTTGACAACTTGACACGCTTCCTAAGGCTGAATCCGCCAGTGTTCTCTAGCAGCACTGAGCCGATTGTGGCTGATGATTGGCTCCGCAAGGTCGGAAGGGAGTTAGCCACTACTGGATGCACAGATGCAGAGAAGGTGCGCTTTGCCGCACATCAGCTTGATGGACCCGCAACTTCTTGGTGGGAGAACTACACCGCCACTTATCCGGCCGCCACCGTGACATGGGCTGAGTTCCAGCAGGCCTTCCGCACCGCTCATGTCTCAGCTGGAGCCATGAGTCTGAAGAAGCGTGAGTTCCGCAACTTACGCCAGGGGAACCGTACTGTGGGGCAGTACGTGGATGAGTTCAGCAAATTATCTCGCTATGCCCCAGATGATGTGGCCACAGATGCCGCAAAGCAAGAGAAGTTCTCGAGGGACTCAATGATGAGCTAGGAATGCAGCTAATGGTGGCTACCTTCAACAACTACCAGGAGCTGGTAGACAAGGCCGCCATACTTGAAGGCAAGCAACAACAGATTGATAGCCGCAAGCGGAAATATGGCCAGGGAAAGTACAACTCCGGAGCTCAGCAGAAGCCCCGCTATACCCCATACTCAGGAGGACATACCCATCACACCCATGGAGGACATAATCATGGAGGACATAACCATGGAGGGAATGGGAACAATCGCAACCACGACAACAACTCCAAGTCAGGCAATGGAGGCAATGGCAACCAGCACCGTCCTGCTCCGGCTCAGAAGGATCTGAGTCATATCACCTGTTTCAAGTGCCAGAAGACAGGACACTATGCCACCGATTGCCCGGAGGCCAAGCAGAGGAATGGAAACGGCAACGGCAATGGAAGCTCAGCAAAGAAGCCCAACCCTTTTTCTCGTGCTCAGGTGAATCACCTTGACGTGGAGGACATCTATGATCAGCCAGACACTGTGGTTGGTAAGTTTTTATTAAATTCACATCCAGTATTGGTACTCTTTGATTCCGGTGCAACGCATTCATTCATATCAAGGGTAGTTGTGGAAAAGTACGGGTTGCCCACTAGAACCCTTAGAACCCCGCTTCAGGTCACTTCCCCAGGAGGAGAGATGACGGCAGGCTTAGGCTGTCATTCGACCCTCAGCATCGGAAACCATGATTTTCCCGCAGACCTCATAGTATTGGAATCCCAGAGTTTGGATGTAATTCTAGGCATGGATTGGTTGACCAAGTTTGAAGGAAACATCGACTGTGCCCGCAAGACGATTTTGCTCACCACCCCGGAGCAGAAAAGGATCAAGTATGTATCCAGACGCACACCGATGAAGAATCGGGTGAATTCCCTCATGGGTGTTGTTCAGGAGGAAGTGCCCGTAGTGCACGATTTTCCCGATGTGTTTCCAGAGGAATTACCAGGAATGCCATCGGACAGAGACATTGAGTTTTTGATTGAGTTATTGCCCGGCACAGCCCCAATATCCAAGAGACCCTATCGGATGCCCCCGAATGATTTGGAAGAGATCAAGAAGCAAATTAAGGAGCTATTGGAGAAAGGATATATTCGCCCAAGCTCGTCACCTTGGGGAGCCCCAGTTCTTTTGGTAGAGAAGAAGGATGGAACCCTGAGAATGGTTGTGGATTATCGTTCATTGAACGATGTGACCATCAAGAACAAGTACCCTCTGCCGATGATTAATGATTTATTTGATCAACTAGTTGGAGCCAAGGTATTCTCCAAGATCGATCTTCGATCAGGGTATCATCAGTTGAAGATTCGTGAACAGGATATACCGAAAACAACTTTCACCACCAGGTATGGTTTATATGAGTATACCGTCATGTCATTCGGATTAACTAATGCCCCTGCGTATTTCATGAGCATGATGAACAAGGTATTTATGGAATATCTGGACAAGTTTGTCGTGGTGTTCATCGATGACATATTGGTTTTCTCCAAGAGCGAGGAAGAGCATAAGGAACATCTGCGTCTAGTTCTGGAGAAACTCCGGGAACATCAGTTATATGCCAAGTTCAGCAAATGTGAATTTTGGCTGAAGGAAGTCGGATTCCTCGGACATGTTATTTCAGGAGAAGGAATAGCAGTCGACCCCACCAAGGTCGAATCGGTCACCAACTGGCAGTCCCCCACCTCAGTTAAGGAGATCCGCAGTTTTCTCGGACTCGCAGGATATTATCGGAGGTTTATTGAGAATTTCTCCAAGATTGTCAAGCCCATGACTGAGCTGTTGAAGAAGGAAGCCAAGTACATTTGGACCGAGGATTGTGAAGCCAGTTTTCAGGAGCTGAAGAAACGTTTGGTTACCGCCCCGGTGCTAATTTTGCCGGACATACACAAGGATTACCAGGTATATTGTGACGCTTCTCGTCAAGGGCTCGGAGGAGTGCTCATGCAGGAAGGAAAAGTTGTAGCTTATACCTCCAGACAGCTACGACCTCACGAGATGAATTATGCCACACACGATTTGGAGTTAGCAGCCGTAGTGCACGCACTCAAGACCTGGAGACATTTCCTTGTCGGAAACAGTTGTGATGTTTACACGGATCATAAGAGCCTGAAGTAAATTTTCACACAGAAGGAATTGAACCTCAGGCAGAGGAGATGGCTTGAATGGATCAAGGACTATGACATGAGATTACATTATCACCCAGGGAAGGCAAATGTTGTAGCAGATGCCTTGAGCCGTAAAAGTTATGTGAACACCCTCCTAGTTGGAGGATTACCTCAGGAATTAGCTGACGATCTCAGAGAGCTCCGACTAGAGATAGTACCGAGAGGATTTGTCGCCACCTTGGATATACAGTCCACTCTGACCGAAAGAATCCGTGAAGCCCAGAAGACAGACAAGGAAATTGCAGAGATAATGGAAAAGATGTGTAACGGAAAGGCGAAAGGTTTTCGTGAAGATGAGCACGGAACTTTATGGTTTGAGGATCGTATCTATGTGCCTAATGACCCAGAGGTCAGGAAGTTAATTCTTCAGGAGGCCCATGATTCACCATACTCGATTCACCCAGGCAACACCAAGATGTATCTGGATTTGAAGGAAAGTTTCTGGTGGACAGGTATGAAGAAGGATATTGCCGAGTACGTAGCAGTATGCGATGTTTGTCAGCGAGTAAAGGCGGAACATCAGAAGCCGGCAGGGTTACTTCAACCTTTGCCGATACCCGAGTGGAAATGGGAAAAACTTGGAATGGATTTTATCACAGGATTACCGAGGACCCGTTCAGGTTATGATTCTATCTGGGTAGTGGTTGATCGCTTGACCAAGGTAGCTCATTTCATTCCCGTGAAGACCACATATACCAGCGCTAAGTTAGCCAAGATATACATGACCAGGATCGTATGTCTGCATGGAGTTCCGAGGAGTATCGTGTCAGATAGAGGAACACAATTTACCTCAGAGTTTTGGAATCAGTTGCATGAAACTTTGGGTACGAGGCTGGAGTTCAGTACAGCTTTTCATCCGCAGACAGATGGACAGACCGAGAGAGTCAACCAGATTTTGGAGGACATGTTGAGAGCCTGTGCGCTAGACTATGGGTCTAGCTGGGATGACAACTTGCCATATGCAGAGTTCTCGTACAACAACAGCTATCAAACCAGTCTGAAGATGGCTCCTTTTGAAGCTCTATACGGAAGGAGGTGTAGAACACCATTGCTGTGGGATGGTGTTGGAGACCGAAAACTTTTTGGTCCCGATCTTATCAGAGACTCCGAAGAGAAGGTCAAGCTGATTCGAGATAGACTCAAGATAGCACAGTCGAGACAGAAGAGTTATGCCGACAGTAAACGCAAGGAGATAACGTATGAAGTTGGAGACCGAGCATATCTCCGTGTGTCCCCACTTCGAGGAATCAAGAGGTTCGGTGTTAAAGGAAAGTTAGCACCCCGGTTTATAGGCCCCTATAAAATCCTCGAACGTCGTGGAGAAGTCGCTTACAAGCTGGAATTGCCGGAAGGATTGTCCGGAGTTCACGATGTCTTCCATGTTTCTCAGCTGAAGAAATGCCATGCTGAGATGGCCGAAATTCCGTTGAGAGACACAGTGCCCCTAGAGGCCATACAGCTCGACAGTGATCTGACTTATAAGGAGAAACCCGTCCGAATTCTCGACACTGCAAACAGAGTCACCCGCAGCAAGATCATCAAGTTTTGCAAGGTTCTGTGGAGTCATCATTCCGAGGAGGAAGCCACGTGGGAGCGAGAAGAAGACCTCCACCGAGACCACGCACACCTATTTGCTAGCCAACCCGAATCTCGAGGGCGAGATTCAACTTAAGGTGGGTAGGTTTGTAACATCCCAAATTTTCAATTTGGAATGTTTTACAATTATTAGCTAAGCATCTATGCATTTTGATTGAAATTGAGTGGCATTTGAAAATTTCAGAGGCAGTTGAGTTTGTGTTGTGAATTTGAACTTGATTTGGCATTGTAATTTATTTCAAATATCCCTGACAAATACTTGATCAAAAGTATGAGAGGAGCTAACATGACACTCCAAAAATGTCAGAAGAAATGTATTGCCAAAAAGTTTGAATTCGAATCTGAATTTTATTTGGGATTTCCAGAAATTGTTTTTTTTAGTTTGAGTTTTACCTCTGGAAAAATGTCCACGTTGTAGGATTAATTCCCCTGAGAATTTTGATATATATATATATATGTCCTATAAAAAAATATATATTTATATTTTTCCTTCCCTCTATTTCAAAAAAAAGGAAAGCCTCAGGCGCCAGCCAGGCCAACCGACCCAGCCAGCGTCGAGCGCAGCCCACCAGCGGGCCAGGCGCAGCCCACCGACGCCGAGCCGGCCTGCCCCAGCGCGCCCGCACGCCCGAACCCTCTCCCGATCGGTCGCCCGATCCCCTCTCCCTCTCTCTCTCTCACTGACGCGCTGGCCCCACCTCTTTCTTTCCCCTCGCGCACGGCACGCCGCACCGGAGCACGCGCAGAGCGCGCCCGACACCGCGATCTTCTCGGGATCGCGATCCCGCGTCGCCCCCTCGTCCAAGTCCATGTCCTATAAGTTCCCCTCGCTCTCCTCTCCCGAACCCCCCAAAAAACCTAGGCCGAAACGCACCACAGCTCACACCCTCCTCCTTTGGGTCTCGCCGCCGCCGCCTCGGTTCGCCGCCACGTTCGCCGCTGGTGAGCACCACCTCGAACCCTCTTTCCATCCAAGCCGTTTCCCACCTTTTTGACAAGGTTTGGTCGCCCAGGAACGACCGAAGCCTCCGCCCCGAGCATCACCGCCCGCCACCGGAGTTGCAGAGCACCAGGAGCCCCGCCGAGCTCGTCCCACTCGCCTCCGTCATCTTCGACCATCACTGAGACCACCCTCAACCTCGCCACGCTTCGCCGCACCTCTCCGACACCTTCGCCGACCTCCCCGACTACCGGAGCCGCCGCACCGCCAACGCCCGAGCCGCCGCCGCCGTCTCCGTTCGTCGCTGCCGACGCTGTAAGCCCGAGCTCCCCTCCACCGTTGGATCTCGCATGTATGGCCTAGATTAGAAGCAACGAAGGGGTACGGTTTTATTTAATAGATCGGTTTTACTTACGGTTTTTTTGTTAGATCGAACCGGTCGACTTTTCTGTTTAGCCGCGGGCGCTTTTTATTTAGATTTTGCCTGAGCGGCATATAGGCCCAATAGCGCGGTTTTCTTTTTAGTTTTATTTCTTCGTTTCTGTTTTAGCAGAATAGTTCTGTTTTTGTTTTTGCTATTTCTTTTAGTTGGTTCAATATTTTTAGTTGATTTTTTTTGTGAGTTTGCAAATTTGTTGTAGTTTCTGTAGAAAATATGTTTAGCCATGTTTAAATTATTAGAAATAGTTTTATATTAGATTTAAACAGATTAGTTTTTCTGCCACAAATTGAGCTAGGATTATTATTTGTTTGTGATTCTTTTTGCTACTGCTTAGTTTTGACCATGCCTAGCAGTAGGAACTTGTTTGGGTATTTTAGATTTAATAAACAATTAGTTTTATGTCGAAATCAAGTTTTTCTTGTTTATTTAGCTAACTGCAGTTTTCCTACTGTTCTAGTTAGGAAATTATTTTATTTTTATTATTTTATATTTTATTTTAGATTAGTTTCTGTAGCTACAGAGGATGAACTTTTATTTACAGTAGAATAAAACTTTTATTTTATTTTCTTTGCTAGGATTGTTTTAGGCATAATAGGAGTTCTATAATAGCTTTTGATGTGATTCTTTTTGCTCCTAGTTTGTATGATGTTTTCCCTTCTGTTAGTTAGCAAAACCAATGCTTAGGTTCTGTTAAGAAAAGTTTTAGTTGTGTAAAACTATTTCTTAGTTGTTGCTTGATATGATGAAAACCTTGATTTGCTTTCTCCGAGTTTTTCTTTGGTTTTGGTTTGAGTGCTTGGCTGTTTTACTTCAACTCGCTGTTATGTTATATTGTGCTATACTTATTTGTGCTATTGTTTGACTCGATAGAATTCCCAGAGTGCGAAGCCTGCTATTACGAGTCGCTAGCTTTCGAAGACCGTCAGCCAGGCAAGTCATTTGATCATGTTTTTACAATACCTATGATTTTATTGCATTAGAGTTATACCTCCCCACCATGCATGCAGTAGGAGAATTTTGTTAAGTTATGTTCTTGAGTAGTATCATGAGGTAGGATGAACCCTTCTCCCTTGTTACCGATGCCCGGGACGATGTAGTTGATTGCTATGCTTTAGTTGACGGGGTTGGTTGAGTGATTCATAAGGGAGATGCGAGAGTCAAGATGATGACAACCCCATGATGTCAAGCTCAAGTTGGACTTCAAAATTCACTACTGGGTGGAGGACAGTTGACGGGCACCCTGGAGAAACCAGCGGATGGCCGGGATGCATGGAGAAGCGCCATGACATCTTGCGGAAAGCTTCACCCAGCCACGAAGAGACGGATGGATACCCCATTGACCGGAAGCTTACCTGTGCAGCCGCAAGCCATTATGGGCTCTGGCTTGGTCGACCCTAGGCGTGACTCTGGCCGGACGGTGCTACGAGATGTAGAAGAACGGTAGGATTGGATGGGCACCGGCAGTGGCCCAGAGGAACTCTTCGGAAGACCCTATTTCGTTCGTCCCGTCTTCAAACACCAGGCAGTGCGAAGACTTAAAGGAGGGAACGATTCTTGCGGGTAAAGTGCACAAAGCTCTGCAGAGTAACAACCTAATCGATTAGCCGTGTCCCCGGTTACGGACAAATGAGCCTCTGGAATTGGAGTATTTCGGATATCTCAACACTGAACTTAATAAATTAATTGAGGGGGTTATTTAATAATTGGGAACGAGACATTGGTTGGCGGAACCATCTCAATAACTACCAACAATTTTGTAGTAATTGCAAACAAGTCCTTGTTGTAGGGAAAAACCGGATTTTTCGCAAAACAATGAAACTTAGAGCCCCACAGCCAAATTGCATATAGTATTAGTATTATTATTGTTGTTCTCTATTCATGACTTGCCGGCATATTCAAAATGCTGACCTACACGGCTGCAACGTCTTATGTTGCAGAGGAGTTTTCCGATCAGGAGTGAGGCTACGATCCACGCTTGGCGATTGCCCTATGGAGTCGGATGGACTCGCTACTCGTCTACGCTTCCGCAGCTTTATTTAGTTTATTTCTCATGAGTGGGCCTTCGGCCGAATTTATTATGATGTAATAAAGACTCGATATGAGAATCGTGTATTAAATTCAGGTGTGATTGAACTTTGAATCTTTGCATCAATGTACTGTGTGTGCCAGCATGATCTTGGGATGGTACAGCTACACAGAGACTTGACCGATTTCGGGTCGGGTCGTTACAGCTTATCACATACTTCTGAAGGCGACGAAGTATTCCATTCATTTAATCATTTGTCGAAGCTTTGATCTATATGTTGTCATCAATACCAAAACGGGGGAGATTGAAAGTGCAACTAATCCCCTGGTGGTTTTGGTAATTCATAACAACATATACCTCATTGAACTAATTTCCATTCAAGATAAATATTTCGGGATGTTCAATGTTTGGCATGGCAAGGACAAGAGATGTGGACCCCTCAAAATGCGAAGGATGGGGATTGGCAAAAGCTCAAGACTCTACATTTTTGTTTAAGTGATCCAGTATCACATTGAGTCCATAGGAAAAGCCAATACTATTAAAAGGGGATGAAGTGTTGCTTAATGATCTATTTTCTCAAAGTGCTTAGTGATATTGCTCCAAAACCCTCAGCCACTTTCTCTATCCAAAAATGTCCAAACCCTACATCCCAACTCGGCTCCGCCGATATTCCCTACCCAGAGCCACCTAGTTCATCTGGACTTAGCCACTGCCAAACCCTAACAATTCAGATCCACCGATATGGATCTCGGTCCCACCGAGATGGCCTTGCCAGCTCTCTGTTGCTTGTTGCAATTATTTCGGTCCCAACAAAAATTACAATCGGTCCCACCGAGATGGCTAGACCAACTCTCTGTTGCCTTATTGCTTCACTTTGGTCCCACTGAGATGATGCAATCAGTGCCACCAAGACGAGGTTTTCCCTAAGCCCTTGCACATCAGCCCCTTCGAGTTGTTCCCGTCGGTGACACCAAGATTCCTAACGTTCATATTTTTACACAGATCGGTGCCACTAAGTTTTCTGATCCGTGCCACTGAGATGGGTGAAAAGTGTGTAACGGTTCGATTTTGTGTGGACGCTATATATACCCCTCCACCCTTTCTTCCTCTTTGAGGAGAGCCTTCAGAACGTGCCTACAATTCCACCATTCATTTTGTGAGAGATAACCACCTACACATGTGTTCAGATCAAGAGTTTCCATTCCTATGATTTGAACCTTGATTTGTAGCCTTCCCCAAGTTGCTTTCCACTCAAATCCTTCTTCCACCATAGCCAAACCTATGAGAGTGAGAGTTGAGTGTTGGGAAGACTATCATTTGAAGGACAAGAGCAAGAGGTTCATCATCAACACACCGTCTATTACCTTTTGGAGAGTGGTGTCTCCTAGATTAGTTAGGTGTCACTTGGAAGCCTCTGACATGATGTGGAGTTGAACCAAGAAGTTTGTAAGGGCAAGGAGATCGCCTACTTCATGAAGATCTACCCGACTGAGGCAAGTCCTTCGTGGATGACGGCCATGGTGGGATCAACAAGGTTGCTTCTTCGTGGACCCTTTGTGGGTGGAGCCCTCCATGGACTCGCGCAACCGTTACCCTTCGTGGATTGAAGTCTCCATCAAGATGGACATACGATAGCACCTCCTATCGGAACCACGCCAAAATTCTTCGTGTCTCCATTGTGTTTGCCTTCTCCAAACCCTTCCTTTTACTTACATGTGCAATGTTTTACATTCCGCTGCTATACTCTTAGTCTTGCATGTGTAGGGTGTTACTTGACTTGTCACAATTGCTAATATCTGCCTACAACTAAAATTGGGATAAGGATAGGTTTTTATTTGGTCAAGTAGTCTAATCACCCCCTCTAGACATACTTTCGATCCTACACCTTATATCGCAGATCCGAGGGCAAGATCTTTGTTGCCAAGAATGGGTCCTTTCTAGAGAAGGAGTTTCTCTCGAAATAAGTGAGTGGGAGGAAAGTAGAAATTTATGAGGTAATCGGACATTCTCTCGAATTGGAAAGTAGCACATCACAGAAAGCAGTTCCCGTGATGTCTACACCAACCGAGGAAGAAGCTAATGATGATGATCATGAAACTTCAGATCAAGTTACTACCGAACTTCATTGGTCGACCAGGGTACATTCCGCACCAGAGTGGTACGGTGATCCTGTCCTAGAAGTCATGTTGTTAGACAACCGCGAACCTAGGAACTATGGAGAAGCAATGATGATCCCGGACCAACAAATGGCTTGAGGCCATGAAATCTGAGATACGGTCCATGTATGAGAACCAAGAATGGACTTTGGTAGACTTACCTAATGACCGTAAGGGCATTGCGAACAAATGGATCTTTAAGAAGAAGACATATGCTGATGGTAATGTCACAGTCTATAAAGCTCGAGTTGTCGCAAAGGGTTTCCGACAAGTTCAAGGAGTTGACTATGCTGGGACTTTATCACCTATAGCGATGCTTAAGTCTGTTAGAATTATGTTAGCAATTGCCGCATACTACGATTATGAAATCTGGCAGATGGACATCAGAACATCATTGCTTAATGGTTTCCTTAACACTGGTACAGCGAGGTGCTATACAAACGGTTTTTAACCCCTTTCTACGACGGCATTTGGAACCGTCGCCTAGTGAGTGTGGGCGATAGGCGGGTCCTTCCCACACGACCCAGAAACCGTCGGGGATAGGGAGCCTTGATGCATACAGTTGTCCCTATATAACCATTTCCGATATCTCGAATATCCCAAATGCTTCATCCTTGCTACTCGTTTGTGCTCGCATTGCCATCGCAGTCGGAGTTTTATGGTTTTACCTAAAACCAGGCAGATTCCAGGCATGAGAGTTTTCCAGGCACGTACCAAACTGGCTCTACGTTTACGATGCCTGGCACATCACAAACAGTTCATGATTATAAACCGTGTACGATAGGTAGATAATCACACACATTTAGTTTCCCCGCACCATATGTGATAGTGTTTGACATCACACACGCTTTGCAAATGGCAACTATGTGCATTGTTACACACGTTTCCTCTCCGTGAACCGTGTCGGATTATGATGTATATCACACACGCTGTGCTTTATTGACCGTGTGCGCTGTAATGACCGCGTGCTTTATTGTACCTAATTTGAACTTGAAAGTAGGCTATAGCTTTGTTCATATCCATCAGGTTCAAACAACCAATGCATTATTCGATTCACAGGTACATATGTTTAACAATTACATAAGCACCAAATAAAGAATGATGAACCAGGGTTCTATATTTATACTATTACAGATGGTAAAGAAAGAGGCGACAAACATTCTGGTTACTGAAAAAGGTGAAGCGGAATGGTCCTATTGTGCTCTCATGGATGCAGAAGGCACGCACGACTCTAGTCCAACTGCTTGCGATGGCCGGCCGCCAATCATGTAGTTTGAGAGGTAATCTTGAGTAAACTGCTTCAGGATCCACTTCAAAGGAAAAAAGATTCAGACATTGTCATCTAACACAACTCATTACGAGCAGTAAAAAGAAGGCTACATAGTTCTTACTTACCATCCTGCAGTTCACTGTTGTCTTGCATAAAGTGTAAACAAATAGTTCGATTGACATCTTTTGACCCATTTTAATAACAATCTTTATCAGTTTCCTCAATTGATGTTGGTTCATGAATATCTCATTGCCCCATACGCACAAAGGGTCGAAGTGTGGATCTTTGGCAATGACATATGTACCTAAAAGCACCAAGTTAATATTAGAAGCTAAACAACAATTGCAAAATGATGTAGTACAACACTCGCTCCCTCCATACCATTATATAGGATTTTATTACATGTATATCTAGACATCATCAGAACATTAACGTAACACTCTTCCTTGTTTCTA
The DNA here is from genome assembly GCF_018294505.1 of Triticum aestivum. Classification (NCBI taxonomy): domain Eukaryota; kingdom Viridiplantae; phylum Streptophyta; class Magnoliopsida; order Poales; family Poaceae; genus Triticum; species Triticum aestivum. The sequence goes on along the minus strand of NC_057814.1, from coordinate 368,368,558 downwards.
TGTAGCCTGGGATTGCATATTTAGTCATTCAGTACAATGCATGTTGCTACGTAGCCTCAGATATATTAAATATGGCCCTAGTTAACCTACTGATAAATGGGTTATAGATATATTCAGTGAAATGTCCAATTCAATGATTAATCCTTGATCAGCCCCCAGGCTATATGGTACCAGCTACCGATATCCTGAACAGTGAGTACATATAAGAAATGCGATGAAACTAACCTCGATGGAAAACAACATTGTTCTCAATATCGTCCTGTATGAGTACATATAAAGGCATGTTAAGCAAAACAGGCTAAAGATCAACCAAATATATCCATGGTAGACAACATAATCTACAAATGATAGCTTCATTGTGCAGGCTTAAGCATGCTAGTTAAGCAAAACAAGAAGTGGAAAGGTGTGTTAACTGCATCTGGCATAACATTGGAAAACAAGCAAATAGTCATTCAAACTGGTATTGTGCAGGTCTAAAGTACACTAGTTATTGTTAAAAAACAAAAAGGCATGTTAACTGCAACATCCTTAACACCAACCAAATATCATAACTCATAGTGGTATTGTTGAAACTGTTATTGATGAAATTGAACCGCGCGGCAAATAGTTGCACATATAGAGCATCACATTGTGAAGAACTGAAATAAACAAGGCATAAGGCCATCTCTAGCCAATCCTTTAAAAGTTAACGGACTAAAATCCTTAGTGGATATATATATATACTCCAACAATTTTTGGCCATTTCTGGTCGATCCCCTAAACTTAACGTTGCAAACTTTAATTTGATCAAGTTCAAAGCAGGTTCAACCGAAACTAGCATGCATTCAAACCTAAAGATTGATAATTTTGCATAACTGAACATAAAACATAAATTTAAACTAAGCTCAACTACTTTCGGTTGAAGTGGAGGTCGAGCCAATCCTTCCTCGTCAGGTACGGTGTGCCGCGAGCCGGGTCCGGGCTTGTGCCGTCGTCGGGGTTGTTGGGGAATTTCGGTGTCAAAACCGGCAGATCTCGGGTAGGGGGTCCCGAACTGTGTGTCTAAGGTCGATGGTAACAGGAGAGGGGGGACACGATGTTTACCCAGGTTCGGGCCCACTTGATGGAGGTAATACCCTACTTCCTACTTGATTGATCTTGATGAATATTAGGATTACAAGAGTTGATCTACCACGAGATCGTAATGGCTAAACCCTAGATGTCTAGCCTGTATGATTATGATTGCCTCTACGGACTAAACCCTCCGGTTGATATAGACACCAAAGGGGCCTAGGGTTGTACAGAGTCGGTTTACAGAGGAAGGAATCTTTATCCAAACGCCAAGCTTGCCATCCACGCAAAGGAGAGTCCCATCCTGACACGGGAGGAAGTCTTCTATCTTGTATCTTCATGGCCCATCAGTCCGGCCCACGTCACACAGGTCGGACGCCCGAGGACCCCTTAATCCAGGACTCCCTCAGTAGCCCCCGAACCAGGCTTCAATGACGATGTGTCCGGCGCGCTAATAGTCTTCGGCATTGCAAGGCGGGTTCTTCCTCCGAATACTTCAAAGCATCTGATCCGAAGAGTTATACTCGGCTTTCCATTTAATGTCGTACCCCTTGGCTTCTGCGCCTCCATTGCTTCGGCCTCCACGTGTCGAGCGAACACGAAAGGTCAGAATATTTTTGCACATAACACCCTGGCCATGTAAGAAAGGCGTATATTTAAGTAGATTGGATCTCAGATGCCATCTCACACCAGGCGGAAAATCCTTAGAGCTTGCTAGGAGAAACCATTCCAGCATGGCTAGCATTCCCAGTTCTTCCTCCCGCCCCATAGCTCCGAAAAAGGAGATTGGGGGAAATGTTCAGTATCCCATGACCAGCTGAGTAAGCTTCAAATGCAGGGATTCCTTCCCCCGGCGGATCTAGTCCCCGTCCGGGTAGGATTAACCACTTTCACATGCGAAGCCCTGGCGGAAAATTTCCCTAATCCAACTAGGGGGAGCGAGTGTGCTTTATATCTTTCTTAATAAGAGGCGTCGGGTTTCCAATCCATCCTTTCCTTCGAGGTCTCCTGGAGTACTACGGCCTCCAACTGCACAACTTCACTCCAGCCTCCATCCTGCATATCTCGGGTTTTGTCGCTCTTTGCTTGCTATTCCTGGGCTACGAGGTCCACTTTGATCTATGGAGGAAAATTTTCTGCCTCATCCATCGTACCCAAAAGGGATCCGTATTCGAGGTGGGCGGCGCCGAGATATGGCACATAGCCGGGACTGGATACTTGTCCGGCACGCCGAAGAAGGCATCCGTAGACTGGCCCTCGGAGTGGTTTTATATTGAAGATGTCGCTCTGCCCGACCCAGTCCGAATGGGCCTTCCTGAATTTTCCAGCGCTCCGTTGAAGAAGCGCCACAGCTGGCGTCCTCGGAGCCTCGAGGAGGAAGACAACGCAGAAGTGCGGCAATTGATGGGCAAGATAAGGACACTTGCCCAGTCCGGATTATCAATAATCGAGGTAATGTCAACTTCCATAGCGCGAGGTGTTCAGCCGCTCCAATTCAGGGGCTCCCTATGTGGCACTACAATGGGGAAGATGACACCTCATGCTGCGGACGAAAGAGTCCGGATTCCCTCACTGCCCTGGCCACAATATTGGTCGATCTGTATAAAGGGGAGAAAGAGGAATTCACTCCTCTTACGCGCCGAGAGGGATTTTCAATGTACAATCCTCCTAGCTGGGTGAGTTTTAATCCCACCACTTTATTCAATCCTCTCCCGAGTCATGTTTAACCAACATTAACCCGTCCATTAATAGGAATAGCGGAGGGTTACCGCGGGATCCATAGCCCCTCTCCACAGCCGGAGGATCATAACCGGGACCTCGATCCCGGATTCGAAGAAGATCCGGACATATTTGTAGAGCTCAAAGAGGGAGTCTTCTGCCAGGCGAGCTATGATGGCACAGAAGTGCCATCACGGCCGATTATCGCGGCCTCCTTCCTGCCTCATATGTAAGTAGTCAGGAGACATTTCCTCCGAAGGAGCTTCCTCATTATGCCTCACCCGCCGCACTGTCTTGTGCTCCAAAGGGGAGGCGCTCAACGCGTCTTATTGCACCAGAGGCGTCTCAGAAGAGAACGACGCCTGCGCTGAGCGGGTCTTCGAAGAGAAAGGCAAATGAAAACACGGCCGAACCTTCATCAAAGAGGCATGGCTTTAAATATGCCCTGTAGCAGTCACATCGAACCATGACATTGTCGGCTGTGTTTTATTAGGAAGAGCGTTCGCCGGACCGTGTCTGAGGGGCCTGCCGGTCGCGCCCCCACCAATCAGGTTCTAGACCCTGCTTCTAGGGTGGGGGCAGACACGGGAATAACGCCGGATTGTCCCCCTTCAGAGGATTTTAGATAATGTGTCCGTCACGAAGCTCTAAAGTAGAGAGTGCCATGCATCATCGGCGCCAGAGGGCCGCTCTTCGTGACCCCGGCTTTACTAAAGAGGCGTTCGACGCCTTCAGCTCGGCTGATGCGTACATCCGAGCTGCTCGGGATGGGCTTACCAGAGCCACTGACCAGTATTTGAAAGATATGCGGGTAAGTACGCATTGCACAGATCTAGTAATCATGTACCAGTAGCCCCCGAGACTTGAAACAGTTGAAACAACTGATTTAAGGATCGTTGTATAATCCGGTAGTCATAGAGAAGAACAACATGTTGTCTCATGACCTGGAAAAGTGCCGGACTCAGCTAGCTGGTGCTACCGCCGAACTGGAGAAGTCCAAGGAGGCACCGCCTGGTAATGTTCCCCTCCATCCAAGTATAATCATGTACCAGTATTTTTAATACTGTTACGTTTCTGATGATAGAATCAGTAGATCAACTGAAAGAGGAACTGAAGGTTGCGCAGGCGGGTAAACAACAGGCCGAAAGGCAACTGGCCGCAGGCGAACGTGTATTGACACGGGTCAGAGATGTTAAGAACAAGCTGCAGGATTCCAACCCCTGCTAGGCGAAGAGCTAAAAGATGTACGAGCCCAGCTAGCGGACGCCGTAAAGGAAAATAGGAGGCTACAAGGAGGCATATTCAGTATGCTTTTGAACTTACCTCTGTGTAATTCGGCAAAGAAATGAGCTGACAGATTTATGTCTGCAAGTATGCTGACTGGCCGTCCCGAAGAGGAAGTGTCCAGATCTCAAGGCGATCTGTTGCAAGAGCTGTCTCAGGTGCACGAGCAAGCTCGGCAAGCAATGTGAAGCGTTGCCAAGGCTTTGTGGCCATCCGCCTCCTCTCCAGGAAGTATGGAGGAGCTTGTGAAGCTACTCCAAGGAGCTCGGCGGCGCTTTCGATTATGGAAAATATCGGCCTGCCGAGAAGGTGCGCGAGAGGCCTGGGCCATGGTGAAAACACGGTACACCAAGCTTGATCCGAATCATATGGCCCGGGTCGGACCTCGGGGGTTAGATGGACAAGAAATTCCAGTTAGTTTGTTATATGACCAAGTAAAGATAGCCGCCAAGTTTTCCCAACAGGATTGTAAGCTAGACAGCCTGTTAGACGGCATAGAGGAAGAGGTTTTTGAGTCCAAGTGACTATGTACCTCAATTGACAAATTTGTCCCTAGCCGGATTGTGAAACGATTTTCATGGCAGACCTTTTCGCTTCAACCTCTGGACCCGAAGGTGCGGAGTGTTTCTGAATACCAGAGCGGCAATATAGACCGGGGTATGCGTGGAAACTAGGCGTAGGGGTCATAGTTGCTTGAACAGACAAGTTGTATCCGGCTAGCTATGTTATATTACATGTTGATTGTAAGAAACATCTTCCAGGGAGAATAGTTCCGTTAAGGGTTCCTTTCCCTGGGTGAACGTGCGTTAGTATGCATGCCCGAACTGTGATTGAAAAATCACAGTATACGTAACATCTGGGGGTTCACAATATAATTAGGGTATAACGTATTTAGTCCGCTGGCCGAATATTCCCTTAAAAACGCTAGCTTTCGGCTTCACCCAGTCTGAGGTACAAGTCCGGATGACCCGGCTGTAACAATCGCAGAGGTGCTCCCTTTATGCTCTAGCCGAACAAACGGGAACGTAGGGCATAAGCACAGGAGCCAGTCAACCCAGCTTGCCAAAAACTTAAGTCATAACGGTGCATATAATGGCGAAGAAAAGGTACATATGAGGAAAGGACACATATGAGGAAAGGACACATATGTGGTGAGCTTGATGCTCGGAAAATAATAATAAGCTTCTATAAAAGAAGCCCCCAGGTATTATGAGCATATACATTTAAGGATGTGTACGTCATAGGTGTGTGGTTTGGCCGCACAAGAGCTATAGAGCTAGAGAAAAAATTAAAGAGAGAAAAATGGAAACAAAGGGAGAAGAAGACGAACATAGAGTACGGCTCTAGGCGTAGAATCTTCGGAGTCTGGCGGCATTCCACGGGTTCGGCTCTAAGCGATTGTCCGATGCATCACGCAGGCGGTACGCTCCTCCAGTGAGAACTTCATCTATGATGAAGGGACCCTCCCACTTGGGCTTGAGTTTGTCCTTTTTCTTTTCTTGCAAGCGTAGAACGAGTTCACCAACATTATAAGTCTTGGCCCGCACTTCTCTGCTTTGGTATCTACGAGCCTGTTGTTGGTAGAATGCAGAACGGGCTTTTGCAACATCGCGCTCCTCCTCCAGGGCTTCTAGACTGTCCTGCCGATCAAGCTTGGCCTCTCTCTCTTCATACATGCGCACTCGAGGTGAGTCATGAATGATGTCGTAGGGAAAAATGGCCTCTGCGCCGTACACCATGAAGAATGGTGTGTATCCGGTAGTGCGATTGGGCGTGGTCCGCAGCCCCAGAGTACGGAGTCGAGCTCCTCAACCCAATGCTTGTCTGATTCTTTCAAAGACCGCACTAGTCCAGGATTAATGCCGCTCATGATAAGACCATTAGCTCGTTAGACTTGACCTTTTGTTTGTGGGTGATAGACGGAGGCGTAATCGAGTTTAATGCCCAGGTTAGCACACCAGGTTTTCACTTCATCGGCTGTAAAATTGGAGCCGTTATCGGTGATGATGATGTGTGGGACACCATAACGGTGCATGACACCGGATATAAAGTCTATCATTGGTCCGGCTTCGGCCGTTTTAACTGGTTTGGCCTCTATCCACTTGGTGAATTTATCTACCAGGACCAGCAGATATTTTTTCTTATGGCTTCCTCCTTTAAGAGGTCCGACCATATCAAGCCCCCAGACCGCGAAAGGCCATGTAACGGGGATTGTTTGTAGAGCAGTAGGCGGCATATGGCTTTGATTGGCGAAGAGCTGGCATCTGACACAACATTGGACAAGGTCCTGTGCATCTACTCGGGCCGTCGGCCAAAAGAAACCTGTACGGAAGGCTTTACTTACAAGGCCCGAGCCGCGGCATGGTGACCACCGAGACTAGCATGGATTTCGGCCAGGTGCTGCCGTCCCTCTTCTTCGGAGATACATCTTTGGAGGACTCCGGTAGCGCTTTTCTTGTTGAGCTCTCCGTCATGGACCTTATAGGCTTTCGAGCGCCGAACAATGCAGCGAGCCTCAGTCTGATCCTTGGGGAGCTCTCGCCTATTAAGGTAGGCCAAGAAGGGTTCAGTCCATGGGGCAATTACTGCCACTATTAGATGGGCCGATGGTGTTATTTCGGTGGCTGAGCCCCCGGTGATATTGGTATTGTGTTCGGAATATGGGGGTATAATCGGATCCGGACTGGTGTTGCTGCTCTCACCCTGCCACACCACGGATGGCTTGAAGAGCCTTTCCATAAAGATGGTAGGCGGGACGGGGTCACGCTTGTTGCCAATGCGAGCAAGGATATCCGCCGCTTGATTACTTTCTCAAGCCACATGATGAAACTCGAGTCCCTCGAACCGAGCTGATATTTTGAGTATGGCGTGACGATAGGCCGCCATCTTCGGATCTTTGGCGTCAAAGTCTCCATTTATTTGGGATATTGCGAGATTTGAACCCCCGCGCACCTCTAGGCGATGTATGCCCATGGAGGCAGCCATCCGAAGACCGTGCAATAAGGCCTCGTCTTCGGCTGCATTGTTGGAGTCTATGTATAACATTTGGAGTACGTACTGGACTGTGTCTCCAGTGAGGGACGTTAAGACAACGCCCGCTCCTAAGCCAGCCAGCATTTTAGAGCCATCGAAGTGCATGACCCAGTTGGAATATGTGTCGTACTTTTTAGGGAGTTCGGCCTCTGTCCATTCGGCGACGAAGTCGTCCAATACTTGGGATTTAATGGCTCGGCGTGGTTTATATGTTATGTCGAATGGCAGGAACTCAATGGCCCACTTGGCAATCCGGCCCGTAGCGTCGCAGTTGTTTATTATGTCATTGACTGGTACTTCAGAAGCCACCGTGATCGAGCACTCTTGGAAGTAGTGCCATAGCTTCCGGGATGCCATGAAGACCGCATATGCTATCTTTTGGTAATGAGGGTATCGGGATTTGCATGGTGTGAGGACAGTGGATACGTAGTATACCAGTTTCTGAAGTGGGAATTTGTGTCCGTCCTCCTCTCGCTCAACGACGAGCACTGCGCTCACCACGTGGTGTGTTGCAGAGATGTATAATAACATCGGTTTGCCGACGTTCAGCGCGGCCAGGATTGGGTTGCTCGCCAAAAGAGCCTTTATTTCTTCCAGTCTGGCCGTTGCCGCATCCGTCCACTCGAAGTGGTCGGTGCATCGGAGAAGGCGATAAAGTGGCAATGCTTTTTCCCCTGGTCTGGAGATAAAGCGGCTTAAAGCTGCCACACATCCGGCTAGTTTTTGGACCTGTTTAAGGTCTGTTGGTGTAGCCAATTGTGACAAAGCTCGAATTTTGGCAGGATTTGCCTCAATTCCTCTATTGGAAACGATGAAGCCCAGCAGTTTTCCGGCGGGAACGCCAAAAACACACTTTTCCGGATTGAGCTTGATGTCATATGTACGGAGGTTCTCGAATGTGAGATGCAGGTCGTCTATTAATGACTCGACGTGCCTAGTCTTCATGACGACGTCGTCCACATATGCTTCAACTGTCTTGCCGATTTGTTTCTCCAGGCATGTTTGAATCATGCGTTGGTAGGTGGCGCCGACGTTTTTGAGCCCAAAGGGCATAGTGTTGAAGCAGAAAGGCCCGTATGGGGTAATGAATGCTGTTGCGGCTTGATCGGACTCCGTCATTTTGATTTGATGGTATCCGGAGTATGCGTCGAGGAAAGACAGTGAGTCGTGTCCTGCAGTGGCATCAATAATCTGATCGATGCGGGGGAGGGGGAATGGATCCTTATGGCAGGCCTTGTTGAGGTCTTTGAAATCGACGCCCAGGCGCCAGGATTTCTCCTTCTTTGGCACCATCACGAGGTTTTCTAGCCAGTCCGGGTGTTTTGTTTCTCTGATGAATCCGGCCTCGATTAACTTGGCTAGTTCCTCCCCCATAGCTTGTCGTTTGGTTTCGGAAAAACACCGCAGTGTTTGCTTGACCGGCTTATATCCCTTCAATATATTGAGGCTGTGTTCGGCCAACCTGCGTGGGATTCCTGGCATATCAGAAGGGTGCCAGGCGAATATGTCCCAGTTCTCGCGCAGGAATGCTCATAGTGTAGCGTCAACCGTTTGGTCCAGCTGTGCCCCGATGGAAGCTGTCTTCTTGGGGTCAGTCGGGTGGACTTGAATTTTGATTTTTTCGTCTGCTGGTTTGAAGGAGGTGGATTTAGGACACTTATCAAGGATTACGTCGTCCCTATCCACCGTGGAGCATAGTGTTGTTAACTCTTTGGCCGCGAGGGCCTCGGACAGTGCCTCGAGGGCCAGGGATGCGGTTTTGTTTTTGGAGCGGAGTGCTATGTCCAGATCACTAACGAGAGTGATAATACTGTTGGGTCCAGGCATCTTGAGCTTCTTGTACCCGTAATGAGGTATAGCTTGAAAGCGCATGAATGCGTCTCGCCCCAATAGGGCGTGATATCCACTGTTGAAAGGGGCCAGCTGGAAGGTTATCTCTTCGGACCGATAGTTCTCCGGCGTGCCGAATACCACGTCGAGTGTAATTTTCCCCGCGCATCGCGCCTCCCGGCTGGGAATGATTTGATACGTCTCCAACGTATCTATAATTTTTTATTGTTCCATGTTATTATATTATCTGTTTTGGATGTTTAATGGGCTTTATTATGCACTTCTATATTATTTTTGGGACTAACCTATAAACCGAAGGCCCAGTGCAAATTGCTGTTTATTTTGCCTTCAGTGTTTCGCAGAAAAGGAATATCAAACGGAATCCAAACGGAATGAAACCTTTGCGAGGATCGTTTTTGGAACAAACGCAATCCAGGAGACTTGGAGTGGACGTCAAGGAAGCAACGAGGCGGCCACGAGGTAGCAGGGCACGCCCAGGGGGGTAGGCGCGCCCCCACCCTCGTGGACCCCTCGTGGCTCCACCGACCTACTTCTTTCGCCTATATATACTCATATACCATGAAAACATCCAGGAGCACCACGAAACCCTATTTCCACCGCCGCAACCTTCTGTACCCATGAGATCCCATCTTGGGGCCTTTTCTGGCGCTCTGCCGGAGGGGGAAACGATCATGGAGGGCTTCTACATCAACACCATAGCCTCTCCGATGATGTGTGAGTAGTTTACCATAGACCTTCGGGTCCATAGTTATTAGCTAGATGGCTTCTTCTCTCTCTTTGGATCTTAATACAAAGTTCTCCTCGATTTTCTTGGATGTCTATTCGATGTAATTCTTTTTGCGGTGTGTTTGTCGAGATCCGATGAATTGTGGGTTTATGATCAAGATTATCTATGAACAATATTTGATTCTTCTCAGAATTCTTATATGCATGATTTAAATATCTTTGCAAGTCTCTTCGAATTATCAGTTTGGTTTGGCCTGCTAAATTGATCTTTCTTGCAATGGGAGAAGTGCTGAGCAGGGCTCAATCTTGCGGTGTCCTTTCCCAGTGACAGCGGGGGCAGCAAGGCACGTATTGTATTGTTGCCATCGAGGATAAAAAGATGGGGTTTATATCATATTGCTTGAGTTTATCCCTCTACATCATCTCATCTTGCCTAATGCGTTACTCTGTTCTTATGAACTTAATACTCTAGATGCATGCTGGATAGCGGTCGATGTGTGGAGTAATAGTAGTAGATGCAGAATCGTTTCGGTCTACTTGTCACGGACGTGATGCCTATATACATGATCATGCCTAGATATTCTCATAACTATGCGCTTTTCTATCAATTGCTCGACAGTAATTTGTTCACCCACCGTAGAATTTGCTATCTTGAGAGAAGCCACTAGTGAAACATATGGCCCCTGGGTCTATTCTCCATTATATTAATCGCCCGCCAACGTGCTATTTCTGTCGCCGTTTATTTTGCAATCTTTACTTTCCAATCTATACCATAAAAATACCAAAAATATTTATCTTATTATCTTTATCAGATCTCACTTTTGCAAGTGGCCGTGAAGGGATTGACAACCCCTTTATCGCATTGGTTGCGAGGTTCTTAATTGTTTGTGCAGGTACGAGGGATTTGCATGTAGTTTCCTACTGGATTGATACCTTGGTTCTCAAAAACTGAGGGAAATACTTACGCTACATTGCTGCATCACCCTTTCCTCTTCAAGGGAAAACCAACGCATGCTCAAGAGGTATCAAGAAGGATTTCTGGCGCCGTTGCCGGGGAGATCTACGCACAAGTCAAGACATACCGAGTACCCATCACAAACTCTTATCCCTCGCATTACATTATTTGCCATTTGCCTCTCATTTTCCTCTCCCCCACTTCACCCTTGCCGTTTAATTCACCCTTCTTTTTCCGTTCGTCTCATTTCGCTTACTTCTTGTGTGCTTGTGTGTTGGATTGTTTGTCACGATGGCTCAAGACAATACTAAATTGTGTGAATTTTCCAATACCAACAACAATGATTTTATTAGCACTCTGATTGCTCCTATTAATGATGCTGAATCTTGTGAAATTAATGCTGCTTTGTTGAATCTTGTCATGAAAGATCAATTTTCTGGCCTTCCTAGTGAAGATGCCGCTACCCATCTAAACAACTTTGTTGATTTGTGTGATATGCAAAAGAAGAAAGATGTGGAGAATGATATTGTTAAATTGAAGCTATTTCCGTTTTTGCTTAGAGATCGTGCCAAAACTTGGTTTTCCTCTAAGTATCATTAATTCCGTACCCATCTAAACAACTTTGTTGATTTCCGTTTTAACAAACCCATCTAAAAATAGTATTGATTCTTGGAACAAGTGCAAAGATGCTTTTATCTCTAAGTATTTTCCTCCCGCTAAGTTCATCTCTCTTAGAAACAATATTATGAATTTTAAGCAACTTGATCATGAGCATGTTGCGCAATCTTGGGAGAGGACGGAATTAATGATACGTAATTGCCCTACACATGGTTTGAATTTATGGATAATTATACAAAAAATTATGCCGGATTGAATTTTGCTTCTAGAAATATTTTAGATTCGGCCGCGGGAGGCACTTTTATGGAATTCTCTTTAGGAGAAGCTACTAAACTCCTAGATAATATTATGGTTAATTATTCTCAATGGCACACCAAAAGATCTACTAGTAAAAAGGTTCATGCGATAGAAGAGATTAATGTTTTGAGTGGAAAGATGGATGAACTTATGAAATTGTTTGTTAATAAGGGTGTTTCTTCTGATCCTAATGATATGCCTTTGTCTACTTTGATTGAGAATAATAATAAATCTATGGATGTGAATTTTGTTGGTAGGAATAATTTTGGTAACAACGCGTATAGAGGAAACTTTAATTCTAGGCCGTTCCCTAGTAATTCCTCTAATAATTATGGTAATTCCTACAACAACTCTTATGGAAATTTTAATAAGATGCCCTCTGATTTTGAGACTAGTGTTAAAGAATTTATGATTTCGCAAAAGAATTTCAAAGCTTTGCTTGAAGAAAAATTGCCTAAGATTGATGAGTTGGCTAGGAAGGTGGATAGAATTTCTCTTGATGTTGATTCCTTGAAACATAGATCTATTCCACCTAAGCATGATATCAATGAGTCTCTCAAATCTATGAGAATTTCCATTGATGAGTAAAAAGAAAGAACCGCTAGGATGCGTGCTAAAAAAGATTGCTTTATGAAAGCATGTTCTTCTAGTTTTCATGATAATAATGATGAAGATCTAAAAGTGATTTATGTGTCTCCTATTAAATCTTTGTTTTCCAATATGAATCTTGATAAAGATGGGACTGGAGATGAGTCAACTTTAGTTAAAAGGCGTCCCAATGATTCAGAGTTTTTAGATCTTGATGCAAAAATTGGTAAAAGTGGGATTGAAGAGGTCAAAACTTTACATAGAAATGAACCCACTATTTTGGATTTCAAGGAATTTAATAATGTTAATTGTTCTTTAATAGATTGTATTTCCTTGTTGCAATCCGTGTTAAATTCTCCTCATACTTGTAGTCAAAATAAAGCTTTTACCAAACATATGATTGATGCTTTAATGCAATCTTATGAAGAGAAACTTGAATTAGAAGTCTCTATCCCTAGAAAACTTTATGATGAGTGGGAACCTACTATTAAAATTAAGATTAAAGACCATGAGTGTTATGCTTTATGTGATTTGGGTGCTAGTGTTTCCACGATTCCAAAAACTTTGTGTGATGTGTTAGGTTTCCATGAATTTGATGATTGTTCTTTAAATTTGCATCTTGCGGATTCCACCATTAAGAAACCTATGTGAAGGATTAATGTTGTTCTTATTGTTTCTAATAGGAATTATGTGCCCATATATTTCATTGTTCTTGATATAGATCGCAATCCTACATGTCCTATTATTCTTGGTAGACCTTTCCTTAGAACGATTGGTGCAATTATTGATATGAAAGAAGGAAATATTAGATTCCAATTTCCGTTAAGGAAAGGCATGGAACACTTTCCTAGAAAGAAAATTAAATTACCTTATGAATCTATTATGAGATCCACTTATGGATTGCATACCAAAGATGACAATACCTAGATCTATTCTTGCTTTTATGCCTATCTAGGGGCGTTAAACGATAGCGCTTGTTGGGAGGCAACCCAATTTTATTTTTGTTTATTGCTTTTTGTTTATGTTTAGTAATAAATAATTCATCTATATTCTGTTTAGATGTGGTTTTATGTTTTTAATTAGTGTTTGTGCCAAGTAGAACCTTTGGGAAGACGTGGGTAAAGTCTTTCCGATCTTGCTGTAAAAAACAGAAACTTTAGCGCTCACGAGATTAGCAGCCATTTTTTACTGGAATGTGCTATTAGGTTGATTCTTTTTGAAGATGATTAATAGACAAATTCCTCACGTCCACCAATTTATTTCAGAATTATTGGGGTTACATAAGTATACGTTTGATACAGATTTCTTTATACTGCTCTGTTTTTTGACAGATTCTGTTTTTAATGTGTTGTTTGCTTATTTTGATGAATCTATGGCTAGTATCGGGGAGTATGAACCATAGAGAAGTTGGAATACAGTAGGTTTAACACCAATATAAATAAAGAATGAGTTCATTACAGTACCTTCAAGTGGTGGTTTGCTTTCTTATACTAACGGAGCTCATGAGATTTTCTGTTGAGTTTTGTGTTGTGAAGTTTTCAAGTTTTGGGTAAAGATTTGATGGATTTTGGAATAAGGAGTGCCAAGAGCCTAAGCTTGGGGATTCCCATGGCACCCCAAGGTTAAATTCAAAGACAACCAAAAGCCTAAGCTTGGGGATTCCCCGGAAGGCATCCCCTCTTTCGTCTTCGTGCATCGGTAACTTTACTTGAGGCTATATTTTTATTCACCACATGATATGTGTTTTGCTTGGAGCGTCTTGTATGATTTGAGTCTTTGCTTATTAGTTTACCACAATCATCCTTTCTGTACACACCTTTTGGAGAGACACACATGAATCGGAATTTATTAGAATACTCTATGTGCTTCACTTATATCTTTTGAGCTAGATAATTTTGCTCTAGTGCTTCACTTATATCTTTTTAGAGCACGGTGGTGGTTTTATTTTATAGAAACTATTGATCTCTCATGCTTCACTTATATCATTTTGAGAGTCTTTTAGAACAGCATGGTAATTTGATTTGGCTATAAAATTAGTCCTAATATGATAGGCATCCGAGATGGGTATAATAAAAACTTTCATAAAAAGTGCATTGAATACTATGAGAAGTTTGATACTTGATGATTGTTTTGAGATATGAAGATGGTAATATTAGAGTCGTGCTAGTTGAGTAGTTGTGAATTTGAGAAATACTTGTGTTGAAGTTTGCATGTCCCGTAGCATGCACGTATGGTGACCGTTGTGTGACAAATTTGAAACACGAGGTGTTCTTTGATTGTCATCCTTATGAGTGGCGGTCGGGGACGAGTGATGGTCTTTTCCTACCAATCTACCCCCATAGGAGCATGCTCGTAATGCTTGGTTTTTGATGACTTGTAGATTTTTGCAATAAGTATGTGAGTTCTTTATGTCTAATGTTGAGTCCATGGATTATACGCACTCTCACCTTTCCATCATTGCTAGCCTCTTCGGTACCGTGCATTGCCCTTTCTCACCTTGAGAGTTGGTGCAAACTTCACCGGTGCATCCAACCCCTGTGATATGATATGCTTTATCACACATAAATCTCCTTATATCTTCCTCAAAACAACGACCATACCTACCTATTATGGCATTTCCATAGCCATTCCGAGATATATTGTCATGCAACTTTCCACCGTTTCATTTATTATGACACGCTTCATCATTGTCATATTGCCTTGCATGATCATGTAGTTGACATCGTATTTGTGGCAAAGCCACCATGCATAATTTATCATACATGTCACTCTTGCACTCATATAGAGTCATATTTTGTTCTAGTATCGAGTTGTAATCATTGAGTTGTAAATAAATAGAAGTGTGATGATCATCATTAATAGAGCATTGTCCCAAAAAAATAGAACAAAATGAGAAAAGAAAAAAAGGGACAATGCTACTATCCTTTTTTTCACACTTGTGCCTCAAAGTAGCACCGTGATCTTTATGATAGAGAGTCTCTTATTTTGTCACTTTCATATACTAGTGGGAATTTTTCATTATAGAACTTGGCTTGTATATTCCAACAATGGGCTTCCTCAAATGCCCTAGGTCTTCGTGAGCAAGCAAGTTGGATGCACACCCACTTAGTTTCTTTTGTTGAGCTTTCATACATTTATAGCTCTAGTGCATCGTTGCATGGCAATCCCTACTCCTTGCATTGACATCAATTGATGGGCATCTCCCTAGCCCGTTGATTAGCCGCGTCAATGTGAGACTTTCTCCTTTTTTGTCTTCTCCACACAACCCCCATTATCATATTCTATTCCACCTATAGTGCTATGTCCATGGGTCACCCTCATGTATTGCGTGAAAGTTGAAAAAAGTTTGAGATTACTAAAGTATGAAACAATTGCTTGGCTTATCATCGGGGTTGTGCATGATGAGAGCATTTTTGTGTGACGAAAATGAAACATAGCCAAACTATATGATTTTGTAGGGAAAGCTTTCTTTGGCCATGTTATTTTGAGAAGACATAATTGCTTAGTTAGTATGCTTGAAGTATTATTATTTTTATGTCAATATTAAACTTTTATCTTGAATCTTTCAGATCTGAACATTCATGCCACAATAAAGAGAATTACTTTGAAAATTACGTTAGGTAGCATTCCACATCAAAAATTCTGTTTTTATCATTTACCTACTCGAGGACGAGCAGGAATTAAGCTTGGTGATGCTTGATACGTCTCCAACGTATCTATAATTTTTGATTGTTCCATGCTATTATATTATCTATTTTGGATGTTTAATGGGCTTTATTATGCACTTTTATATTATTTTTGGGACTAAGCTATTAACCGAAGGACCAGTGCAAATTGTTGTTTTTTGCCTATTTCAGTGTTTCACAGAAAAGGAATATCAAACGGAATGAAACCTTCGCGAGGATCGTTTTTGGAACAAACACAATCTAGGAGACTTGGAGTGGACGTCAAGAAAGCAACGAGGCGGCCACGAGGTAGGAGGGCGCGCCCCCACCCTCGTGGACCCCTCGTGGCTCCACCGACCTACTTCTTTCGCCTATATATACTCAAATACCCTGAAAACATCCAGGAGCACCACTAAACCCTATTTCCACCGCCGCAACCTTCTGTACCCATGAGATCCCATCTTGGGGCCTTTTTCGGCGCTCTGCCGGAGGGGGAAACGATCATGGAGGGCTTCTACATCAACACCATAGCCTCTCCGATGATGTGTGAGTAGTTTACCACAGACCTTCGGGTCCATAGTTATTAGCTAGATGGCTTCTTCTCTCTCTTTGGATCTCAATACAAATTTCTCCTCAATTTTCTTGGATATCTATTCGATGTAATTCTTTTTGCGGTGTGTTTGTCAAGATCCGATGAATTGTGGGTTTATGATCAAGATTATCTATGAACAATATTTGATTCTTCTCAGAATTCTTATATGCATGATTTAAATATCTTTGAAAGTCTCTTCGAATTATCAGTTTGGTTTGGCCTACTAAATTGATCTTTCTTGCAATGGGAGAAGTGCTTAGCTTTGGGTTCAATCTTGCGGTGTCCTTTCCCAGTGACAGCAAGGGCAGCAAGGCACGTATTGTATTGTTGCCATCGAGGATAAAAAGATGGAGTTTATATCATATTGCTTGAGTTTATCCCTCTACATCATGTCATCTTGCCTAATGCGTTACTCTGTTCTTATGAACTTAATACTCTAGATGCATGCTGGATAGCGGTCGATGTGTGGAGTAATAGTAGTAGATGCAGAATCGTTTCGGTCTACTTGTCACGGACGTGATGCCTATATACATGATCATGCCTAGATATTCTCATAACTATGCGCTTTTCTATCAATTGCTCGACAGTAATTTGTTCACCCACCGTAGAATTTGCTATCTTGAGAGAAGCCACTAGTGAAACATATGGCCCCTGGGTCTATTCTCCATTATATTAATCGCCCGCCAACGTGCTATTTCTGTCGCCGTT
Source organism: Triticum aestivum (assembly GCF_018294505.1). NCBI lineage: Eukaryota > Viridiplantae > Streptophyta > Magnoliopsida > Poales > Poaceae > Triticum > Triticum aestivum. Next base: position 368,351,472 of record NC_057814.1, on the reverse strand, counting down.
TATTTTGCAATCTTTACTTTCCAATCTATACCATAAAAATACCAAAAATATTTATCTTATTATCTTTATCAGATCTCACTTTTGCAAGTGGCCGTGAAGGGATTGACAACCCCTTTATCGCATTGGTTGCGAGGTTCTTAATTGTTTGTGCAGGTACGAGGGATTTGCATGTAGTTTCCTACTGGATTGATACCTTGGTTCTCAAAAACTGAGGGAAATACTTACGCTACATTGCTGCATCACCCTTTCCTCTTCAAGGGAAAACCAACGCATGCTCAAGAGGTAGCATCATTCCTCGGAAGGTCGTATTACTTTGCTCGATGCGGCTCCTGTCTATTTCCATTTTATTGAGTGTGTCCTCGTAGATGAGGTTTAGCCCGCTGCCGGTGTCCATGAGCACTTTTGTGAGCCGAAAGCCATCCACAATTGGATTGAGGACCAAGGCGGCTGGTGCCCAGACTGACTGGAATTTTGGTTCACCATTGGCATTGAAAGTTATGGCCGTGTCATTCCAGGGGTTTATTGCTGCGACTTGGCAGACTTCGGCGAGGTCGCGGAGTGCCCTCTTGCGCCGATTGTTTGAAGCGAAAGTCTCGAAGACCGTCAATACTCTGAGGTCGTCGTCCTCCGGGGGGCATTGCTCTGAGGTGTTTTTGGCGAGGATATCCTCGCCGCTCTTGGCCACCTGCCGGAGTATCCAACACGTTCTAAGGCTGTGGGTTGGTACGGTATCCGGTGTTGTGCGTATTTTGCATGGCCTATCGAGTCATCCCTCCAGAACAGTTCCGCGTCCCTTAATGGGCTTAGTTTTCTTCACTATGGGGTCGGGTGCCCCGCGAAGGTGCATCCTTTTTGCCCGCTAGAGGGGTTGAGTGGAGACCGGTGGTTCCCAGTGAGCTATCTGGGTTTTCCAGGCGCTTTCCATTGCGCAGTACTTCTATACTATGGTCGCCAAGTCAGCAAAGTGTAATACGCGATGACGGTTGATGGCGTTGAGGATTCCTTTGTTCATGCAATTATTGCAGAATACTGAAATCGCGTCCTCCTCGCGGCAATCTTTAATCTTGTCTTTGACAAGGAGGAATCTGGCCCAAAAGTGATGGACTGTTTCCTGAGACTGCTGTCGTACGTACATGAGGTCGCATATACCCGGAGGGCTGGGATTGCTTGGCGAATATTGCTTGTGGTGGGTGGGTGGCTTTAAATCCGAACCCTGGCCCAATTTGGGGTCTAGAGTTTGAAAAACTTCTGAGCTTATTAGTTCGGGCTCCGAGATGTTAAATGATTTTCCAGGCTCGATGACCGATTCTAGGTTCGGGGGATCGGGAGTGTCGTGATACGTCTCCATCGTATCTACTTTTCCAAACACTTTTGCCCTTGTTTTGGACTCTAACTTAAATGATTTGAATGGAACTAACCCGGACTGACGCTGTTTTCAGCAGAATTGCCATGGTGTTATTTTTTTGCAGAAATAAAAGTTCTCGGAATGACCTGAAACTTCACGGAGAATATTTTTGGAATTAATAAAAAATACTAGCGAAAGAATCAAGGGCAGGGGGCCGACACCCTATCCACGAGGGTGGGGGGCGCGCATACCCCCCTGGGCACGCCCCCCTGCCTCGTGGGCCCCCTGGTGCTCCACCGACCTCAACTCCAACTCCCTATATTCACGTTCGGGGAGAAAAAAATTAGAGAGAAGGATTCATCGCGTTTTACGATACAGAGCCGCCGCCAAGCCCTAATCTCTCTCGGGAGGGCTGATCCGGAGTCCGTTCGGGGCTCCGGAGAGGGGAATCCATCGCCATCGTCATCATAAACCTTCCTCCATCACCAATTTCATGATGCTCACCGCCGTGCGTGAGTAATTCCATCATAGGCTTGCTGGACGGTGATGGGTTGGAATAGATTTATCATGTAATCAAGTTAGTTTTGTTAGGGTTTGATCCCTAGTATCCACTATGTTCTGAGATTGATGTTGCTATGACTTTGCTATGCTTAATGCTTGTCACTAGGGCCCGAGTGCCATGATTTCAGATATGAAGCTATTATGTTTTCATGAATATATGTGAGTTCTTGATCCTATCTTGCAATTCTATAGTCACCTATTATGTGTTATGATCCATTAACCCCGAAGTGACAATAATCGGGATACTTACCGGTGATGACCGTAGTTTGAGGAGTTCATGTATTCACTAAGTGTTAATGCTTTGGTCTGGTACTCTATTAAAAGGAGGCCTTAATATCCCTTAGTTTCCAATAGGATCCCGCTGCCACGGGAGGGTAGGACAAAAGATGTCATGCAAGTTCTTTTCCATAAGCACGGATGACTATATTTGGAATACATGCCTACATTACATTGATGAACTGGAGCTAGTTCTGTATCACCTTATGTTATAACTATTGCATGAGGAATTGCATCCGACATAATTCTCCATCACCGATCCAATGCCTACGAGCTTTTCACATATTGCTCTTTGCTTAGTTACTTTTCCGTTGCCAATGTTACAATTACTACAAAACTGCTACTGTTACTTTTGCCACCGTTACCATTACTTCCATACTACTTTCCTACTAAATACTTTGCTGCAGATATTAAGTTATCTAGGTGTGGTTGAATTGACAACTCAACTGCTAATATTTGAGAATATTCTTTGGCTCCCCTTGTGTCGAATCAATAAATTAGGGTTGAATACTCTACCCTCGAAAACTGTTGCGATCCCCTATACTTGTGGGTTATCAAGACTATTTTCTGGCGCCGTTGCCGGGGAACATAGCTCTATTCTTTGAGTCACTTGGGATTTATATCTCCTGATCACTATGATGAACTTGAAAGACGACAGAACTAAGATTTTTCCCTCAACTACGAGGGGAGGTAAGGAACTGCCATGTAGCTCTGCACTTGATTCACCTTCTATTTTGAGTAAGCTTGCGACACCTAAACCTGCTTCTGCTATTAATTCTGATATGTCGCATGTTATTGATGATGCCACTTCTGCTATGCATGATGCTTATGATGAAACTACTTCTATGCTTGTAATACTGTGCCATTAGGTGAATTTCTTGACGAAGAACTTGCTAGGGATAGAGAGAATGAAATTATTGAAGCTGATAATATTGATGAAAGTGATGATGAAGATTCTCCCCCTAGATATGAATTGTCTGTTGTGCCTGAGGGTTATGTTATGGATGAAGAAACCGCTAGAGACTTTCTTGCTTGGAATGATAGATATGATCTTAAGAAATTGTTAGCTCAGCTGACAGAAAAATCTTTGAATGCTAGAATGAAATATGACCCTGCTTTTGCTACTTCACCTATCTGTATTTCCGAAAAGGATTATGATTTCTCTGTTGATCCTAAGATAATTACTTTGGTTGAATCTGATCCTTTTTATGGCCATGAATCTGAAACTGTTGTGGCACATCTTACTAAATTAAATGATATAGCCACCCTATTCACTAATGATGAGAAAAGTCGTTACTACTATATCCTTAAATTATTTCCGTTCTCATTACAGGGTGATGCTAAAACATGGTTTAATTCTCTTGATCCTGGTTGTGTGCGTAGTCCCCGGGATATGATTTATTACTTCTCTGCTAAATATTTCCCCGCTCATAATAAACGAGCTGCCTTAAGGGAAACATATAATTTTGTGCAAATTGAAGAAGAGAGTCTCCCACAAGCTTGGGGGAGGCTTCTCCAATTACTTAATTCTTTGCCTGATCATCCTCTCAAGAAAAATGAAATACTTGATATCTTTTATAATGGACTAACCGATGCTTCCAGAGACCACCTGGATAGTTGTGCTAGTTGTGTTTTCAGGGAAAGAACAGTTGATCAAGCTGAATTGCTATTGAATAATATGTTGACTAATGAAAATAATTGGACACTTCCTGAATCAACTCCTAAGCCAACTCCGAAGAAAAGGGGTATTCTATTTCTCAGTCGTGAAGATATGCAAGAGGCAAAGAAATCAATGAAAGAAAAGGGTATTAAAGCTGAAGATGTTAAGAATTTACCACCTATTGAAGAAATACATGGTCTTGATAACCCGACACAGGTAGTAAAGGTAAATTCTCTCTATAGATTTGATGAAGGTGATATTCCTCGTTATAAGTCTGCTAGCCAATGCTTAGATGAGTTTGATAATTTTATTGTTAAACAAGAAAACTTCAATGCTTATGTTGGTAGACAATTGAAACGAAATGCTTATATGATTGAACACTTGAGTGATTATATGTCTAGAGTTAAAGGTGAACTTAAACTCATTAGTAAACATGCTTCTATGGTTAACACTCAAGTAGAGCAAGTGCTTAAAGCTCAGAATGATTTTCTCAATGAATTAAATAATAAGAAAAATGATAATGCTATTAGAGTTATGACTAGAGGGGGTAAAACGACTCAGAAACCTTTGTATCCTGAGGGCCACCCTAAGAGAATTGAGCAGGATTCTCAGAGAACTAATGTTGATGCACCTAGTCCTTCTAAGAGGAAGAAAAAGAAAAATGATAGGACTTTGCATGCTTCTAGTGAACCTGTTGTTGACACACCTGAGAATCCCAATGATATTTCTATTTTTGATGCTGAAACACAATCTGGTAATGAACATGAACCTAGTGATAATATTAATGATGATGTTCATGATGATGCTTAGCCTAGCAATAACAATGATGTAGAAAGTGAACCTGCTGTTGATCTTGATAACCCACAACCAAAGAATCAATGTTATGATAAGAAAGACTTCGTTGCTAGGAAGCACGGTAAAGAAAGAGAACCATGGGTTCAGAAACCCATGCCTTTTCCTCCTAAACCATCCAAGAAAAAGGATGATGAGGATTTTGAGCGCTTTGCTGAAATGATTAGACCTATCTTTTTGCGTATGCGTTTGACTGATATGCTTAAAATGAATCCTTATGCTAAGTATATGAAGGATATTGTTACAAATAAAAGAAAGATACCGGAAGCTGAAATTTCCACCATGCTTGCTAATTATACTTTTAAAGGTGGAATACCTAAGAAACTTGGAGATCCAAGAGTACCAACTATACCATGCTCCATTAAAAGAAACTATGTTAAAACTGCTTTATGTGATCTTGGAGCCGGTGTTAGTGTTATGCCTCTCTCTTTATATCGTAGACTTGATTTGAATAAGTTGACACCTACTAAAATATCTTTGCAAATGGCCGATGAATCAACCGCTATACCTGTCGGTATTTGTGAGGATGTGCCTGTTGTGGTTGCAAACGTTACTATTTTAACGGACTTTGTTATTCTTGATATTCCCGAGGACGATAGTATGTCGATTATCCTTGGTAGACCCTTTTTGAATACTGCAGGGGCTATTATTGATTGCAACAAAGGCCATGTCACCTTTCATGTTAATGGTAATGAGCATATGGTACACTTTCTGAGGAAACAACCTCAAGTCCATAGTATCAATTCTATTGGAAAAATTCCAATGATTACTATTGGAGGTTTTGAGTTTCCTCTTCCTACTGTCATGCTAGGAGATCACCACCTTCGGTGGATTTTTATTTATATGACGAGTATAAGGAGATGTGCCTTTATGATTTTTGTGAGGTTTGCAAGTTACCCTTTGCGGGCAGCATAGAGGAACCACATCGTAATGATGTGAAGGGTTTATTGATATGATTGCTGTAGGGGAAACGAGGAAAGTTTCCAATGCGAGAATCACTAGTATACACTTTCCTGTTCTACGTTACTTTGCAATATTTGCTAGTAGATGTTTAATTGGTCAGGGTAACTGTGGAAACCTTAGTGCCCCTGATATTGTTATTTTGTGCCATGCCTTGTTTCGTGATAACACTTTTAGTTTAGGCGCTATTGTTGCCAAGCGGTTAAATCTGAACCGTACGAAGGGTCCCATCTTGGGAGGTATCTTCGCCTCGCGCCTTGCTGCACACTTTAATATACCTATTAGGCATTATGAGAAAGAAGAAAAGTTGCCGCCTCCTGTTTTTCTAGACTATAAGAGTATGGTAGCACATGATTTTATCATTAAGAATAGGAAAAAGATGCTCAACTATAGACTGATATTTGATAAAAATTACTTTGAGACTATTACGTTACCTGCTCCTTCTTTGTTCAACTTATCTTCAGGCATGTACCTTATTCTGCCGGAGGCCATTCATGCCTACCGGAGCCTAACACCAGCTCCAGAGCCCGAGCCGGAGCCACCACTTGATCCTCACCATCAGTCTATTTATAAGTGGGATCCGGAGGAGATCGCCAACCAGTGGCACCCCGAGGATCCTTCTCAGTACACCGGAGACAGCAACTTTGATCCGTGGGCATAGACCAACTTAGGCCAAAAACCTAAGCTTGGGGGAGTACGTATTTCTCACCGACATTACATTCATGTTCACACACTCATCCCGATGTTTTCAAAAGAGGATCCATAGACGGAGAAATCGTCCATGAAAACCTCACAAATCTTTTCACAAAAATCAGAGAATATAGCCATCATGCATCTTGGAAAGGTAGCAGGTGCATTACATAAACCAAAAGGCATACGTCTATAAGCAAAAGTACCGAAAGGCAAGTAAAAGTGGTCTTTGCTTGATCATCAGCTGACGCAGGTATTTGAGAGAAACCAGAATAACCATCTAGAAAGCAAAAATGTGTGTGTTTGGATAATCTTTCTAGCATTTGATCAATAAATGGCAAGGGGTAATGATCTTTTTTAGTAGCTTTATTTAATTTGCGGAAATCAATTACCATCCTATAACCTGTAATAATTCTTTGCGGAATCAATTCATCTTTATCATTAGGAACGACAGTAATACCTCCCTTCTTAGGGACATAATGGACAGGACTTACCCACTGACTATCAGCAACGGGATAGATTATACCTGCCTCAAGGAGCTTTAGTATTTCCTTTCTTACCACTTCTTTCATCTTAGGATTCAGTCGTCGCTGATGATCAATAACTGGTTTGGCATCTTTCTCCAAATTTATTTTGTGTTGACATAGAGTGGGACTAATGCCCTTAAGATCATCAAGAGTATATCCAATAGCAGCACGGTGCTTCTTTAGAGTTTTCAATAATTTTTCTTCCTCCTTCTCTGAAAGGTTAGCACTAATAATAACATGATATATCTTCTTTTCATCAAGATAAGCTTATTTAAGAGTATTAGGCAATGGTTTAAGCTCACACGGGATCACCCTTGGGTGGAGGAGGATCCCCTAGGATTTCGACAGGCAAGTTGTGTTTCAGAATAGGTCCCTGTTTAAAGAATACTTCATCTGTTTCCCTTCTTTCATTCATAAACATATCATTTTTATGGTCTAGCAAATATTGTTCTAAAGGATCACTAGGAGGCACGGCAATAGAAGCAAGACCAATAATTTCATCCTTACTAGGCAATTCCTCTTCACAGTGTTGTCTACGAAATTTAGAGAAATTAAACTCATGAGACATATCATCCAAGCCAATAGTAACAACATCCTTCTCGTAGTCTATCTTAGCATTAACAGTGTTTAAGAAGGGTCTACCAAATATAATGGGACAAAACTATCTTGTGGGGAACCAAGAACAAGAAAATCAGCAGGATATTTAACTTTCCCACACAAGACTTCAACATTTCTAACAATCCCAATCGGTGAAATGGTATCTCTATTGGCAAGCTTAATGGTGACATCAATTTCTTCTAACTCAGCGGGTGCAATATCATGCATAATTTCTTTATATAAGTCAATAGGTATTGCACTAGCACTAGCACCCATATCACACAAGACATGATAACAATGATCTCCTATTTTAACAGAAATAACAGGCATGCCTACCACAGGTCTATGTTTATCTTTAGCACTAGGTTTAGCAATTCTAGCAGTCTCATCACAGAAATAAATAACATGCCCATCAATATTATCAACCAAGAGATCTTTAACCATAGCAATATTAGGTTCAACTTTAACTTGCTCAGGGGGTTTATGTGTCCTAATATTACTTTTGTTGACTACAGTTGAAGCTTTAGCATGATCCTTTATTCTAACAGGGAAAGGTGGTTTCTCAACATAAGCAGTAGGAACAATAGGATCATTATAAGTGATAGCCCTATCTTAAACTTTAATAGGTGCAACTACTTTTACTTCAACGGGAGGATTATATTTAAACCACTTCTCCTTAGGGAGATCAACATGAGTAGCAAATGATTCACAGAAAGAAGCTACTATCTCAGAGTCAAGTCCATATTTAGTGCTAAATTCACGGAAAACATCGGTATCCATAAAAGATTTAACACAATCAAACTTAGGTGTTATACCTGACTCCTTACCCTCGTCGAGATCCCAATCTTCAGAGTTGCGTTTAATTCTTTCCAATAAATTCCATTTGAATTCAATAGTCTTCATCATAAAAGAACCAGTACAAGAAGTATCGAGCATGGTGCGATTGTTGTCAGAAAGCCGAGCATAAAATTTTTGAATAATCATTTCTCTCGAGAGCTCATGATTCAGGCATGAATATAACATTGACTTAAGCCTCCCCAAGCTTGAGCGATGCTTTCTCCTTCGTGAGGCCAAAAATTATATATATAATTACGATCACGATGAACAAGATGCATAGGATAAAACTTCTGATGAAATTCCAATTTCAATCGTTTGTAGTTCCATGATCCCATATCATCACATAGCCTATACCATGTCAATGCATCTCCCTTCAAAGATAAATGGAAGACCTTCTTCTTGATAACATCATCGGGCATACCTGCAAGCTTAAATAATCCACAAACTTCATCCACATAGATTAGGTGCTCATCAGGATGTAATGTTCCGTCTCCTGCAAAAGGATTAGCTAGCAGTTTTCTATCATACCCGAAGGAATTTCAAAGTAGACATTTTCATTTTCAGTAGGTTCAGTAGGTTGAGGAGCAACTCTTTGCTCTACTGGTCGAGGTGAAGATACCCCGGACAAACCCCTCAAAGGATAACTTTCCATAGTAGCAAGTGACAGTAAATTTCAGCACACTATATAAATTTTTCCTTACCAAATTCAACCTACCAAAGGCGTTTCACTCCCCGGCAACGGCGCCAGAAAAGAGTCTTGATGACCCACAAGTATAGGGGATCTATCGTAGTCCTTTCGATAAGTAAGAGTGTCGAACCCAACGAGGAGCAGAAGGAAATGATAAGCGGTTTTCAGCAAGGTATTCTTTGCAAGCACTGAAATTATCGGTAACAGATAGTTTTGTGATAAGGTAATTTGTAACGGGTAACAAGTAACAAAAGTAAATAAAGTGCAGCAAGATTACCCAATCCTTTTTGTAGCAAAGGACAAGCCTGGACAAACTCTTATATAGAGAAAAGCGCTCCCGAGGACACATGGGAATTATCGTCAAGCTAGTTTTCATCACGATCATATGATTCGCGTTTGGTACTTTGATAATTTGATATGTGGGTGGACCGGTGCTTGGGTGCTGTCCTTACTTGGACAAACATCCCACTTATGATTTACCCCTCTCGCAAGCATCCGCAACTACAAAAGAAGTATTACGGTAAACCTAACCATAGCACGAAACATATGGATCCAAATCAGCCCCTTACGAAGCAACGCATAAACTAGGGTTTAAGCTTCTGTCACTCTAGCAACCCATCATCTACTTATTACTTCCCAATGCCTTCCTCTAGGCCCAAACAATGGTGAAGTGTCATGTAGTCGACGTTCACATAACACCACTAGAGGAGAGACAACATACATCTCATCAAAATATCGAACGAATACCAAATTCACATGACTACTAATAGCAAGACTTCTCCCATGTCCTCAGGAACAAACGTAACTACTCACAAAGCATATTCATGTTCATAATCAGAGGGGTATTAATATGCATAATGGATCTGAACATATGATCTTCCACCAAATAAACCAACTAGCATCAACTACAAGGAGTAATCAACACTACTAGCAACCTACAAGTACCAATCTCAGACTTAGAGACAAGAATTGGATACAAGAGATGAACTAGGGTTTGAGAGGAGATGGTGCCGCTGAAGATGTTGATGGAGATTGGCCCCCTCCCGCTGAGAGGAGCGTTGGTGATGATTTCCCCCTCCCGGAGGGAAGTGTCCCCGGCAGAACAGCTCCACCGGAGCCCTAGATTGGTTCCGCCAAGGTTCCGCCTCGTGGCGGCGGAGTCTCGTCCCGAAAGCTTGCTTATGATTTTTTTTCTCAGACAAAAGACTTCATATAGCAGAAGATGGGCACCGGAGGGCCACCAGGGGGCCGACGAGGCTGGGGGGCGCGCCCAGGGGGGTAGGGCGCGCCCCCCACCCTCGTGGCCAGGGTGTGGGCCCCCTCTGGTATTTTCTTCGCTCAGTATTTTTTATTATTTCCAAAAATAACTTCCGTGGAGTTTCAGGACTTTTGGAGTTGTGCAGAATAGGTCTCTAATAATTTCTCCTTTTCCAGCCCAGAATTCCAGCTGCCGGCATTCTCCCTCTTTATGTAAACCGTGTAAAATAAGAGAGAATATGCATAAGTATTGTGACATAATGTGTAATAACATCCCATAATGCAATAAATATCAACATAAAAGCATGATGCAAAGTTGACGTATCACTCGACCTCTCTTGTTTTTGTAAATATGATTAGTTCATCGTTCCTGATTTAGCCTATTATGAATGAAACATGTTTGCAATGACAATTAGAGATTATAGTTGCTTATACCATGCTTAATTTGCTAGGAGTTTATAATGGTTTACCTTGCGTGCCAACATGCTATTAAAATGGTTGTTATGTGGTATGATAGGGTGGTATCCTCCTTTGAACGATTCGAGTGACTTGACTTGGCACATGTTCACACATGTAGTTGAAACAAAATCGACATAGCCTCCACGATATTTACGTTCATGGTGGATTATATCCTACTCATGCTTGCACTCAGTGTTGATTAATTTTAATGCATGTTCATGACTGTTGTCGCTCTCTAGTTGGTCGCTTCCCAGTCTTTTTCTAGCCTTCACTTGTACTAAGCGGGAATACTGCTTGTGCATCCACTTCCATAAACCCCAAAGTTATTCCATATGAGTCCACCATACCTTCCTATATGCGGTATCTACCTGCTGTTCCAAGTAAATTTGTATGTGCCAAACTCTAAACCTTCAATTGAAATTCTGTTTTGTATGCTCGAATAGCTCATGTATCGACTAGGGTTGTCTGTATCCTCCATGCTAGGCGGGTTATTCTCAAGAGGAGTGGACTCCGCTCCTCACTCACGAGAAAATAGCTGGTCACCGGGATGCCCAGTCCCATGCTCAAACCAAATCAAAATAATTGCAAACAAAACTCCCCCAGGACTGTTGTTAGTTGGAGGCACCCGTTGTTTTGGGCAAGCCATGGATTCATGCTTGTTGGTGGTGGGGGAGTATAAACTTTACCATTTTGCTTGGGAACCGCCTATAATGTGTGTAGCATGGAAGATATCGAGATCTCTCAGTTGTTATGTTGACAATGAAAGTATGCCGCTCAAAATATTATTTATCTCTATTTCAAAATCAAGCTCTGGCACCTCTACAAATCCCTGCTTCCCTCCGTGAAGGGCCTATCTATTTACTTTTATGTTGAGTCATCATCCTCTTATTAAAAAGCACCAGTTGGAGAGCACAACTGTCATTTGCATCCATTATTATTAATTTATATTGGGTATGACTATGACTGGATCTCTTTTACCATGAATTACAATGTGTAGTCAGTCCTTGATCTTCAGAGGTGCTCTGCATTTATGTTTTGCGGTCTCAAAAAGGGCTAGCGAGATACCATCTTGTTATATCATATTTATGATTGTCTTGAGAAAGTGTTGTCATCCAAGATTTATTATTATTGCTCGCTAGTTGATTATGCCATTGATATGAGTAAATATGAGACCTAAGTGTTATTGTGAAGATGGTTAGTTCATAACCTTTGCTGAAAACTTGAATGCTGGCTTTACATATTTACAACAACAAGAGCAAACAGAGTTTGTAAAAGTTTTTCTTTATCACTTTCAGTTTATCAACTGAATTGCTTGAGGACAAGCAAAGGTTTAAGCTTGGGGGAGTTGATAGGTCTCCATCGTATCCACTTTTCCAAACACTTTTGCCCTTGTTTTGGACTCTAACTTGCATGATTTGAATGGAACTAACCCGGACTGACGCTGTTTTCAGCAGAATTGCCATGGTGTTATTTTTGTGCAGAAATAAAAGTTCTTGGAATGACCTGAAACTTCACGGAGAATATTTTTGGAATTACTAAAAAATACTGGCGAAAGAATCAAGGCCAGGGGGCCCACACCCTGTCCACGAGGGAGGGGGCGCGCCCCCCTGCCTCGTGGGCCCCCTGGTGCTCCACCGACCTCAACTCCAACTCCAACACCATATATTCACGTTCGGGGAGAAAAATCAGAGAGAAGGATTCATTGCGTTTTACGATACAGAGCCGCCGCCAAGCCCTAATCTCTCTCGGGGGGCTGATCTGGAGTCCGTTCGGGGCTCCGGAGAGGGGAATCCGTTGCCATCGTCATCATCAACCTTCCTCCATCACCAATTTCATGATGCTCACCCCCGTGCATGAGTAATTCCATCGTAGGCTTGCTGGACGGTGATGGGTTGGATGAGATTTATCATGTAATCGAGTTAGTTTTGTTAGGGTTTGATCCCTAGTATCCACTATGTTCTGAGATTGATGTTGCTATGACTTTGCTATTCTTAATGCTTGTCACTAGGGCCCAAGTGCCATGATTTCAGATCTGAACCTATTATGTTTTCATGAATACATGTGAGTTCTTGATCCTATCTTGCAAGTCTATAGTCACCTATTGTGTGTTATGATCCGTTAACCCCGAAGTGACAATAATCCGGATACTTACCGGGGATGACCGTAGTTTGAGGAGTTCATGTATTCACTAAGTGTTAATGCTTTGGTTCGGTACTCTATTAAAAGGAGGCCTTAATATCCCTTAGTTTCCAATAGGACCCCGCTGCCACGGGTGGGTAGGACAAAAGATGTCATGCAAGTTCTTTTCCATAAGTATGTATGACTATATTCAGAATACATGCCTACATTACATTGACGAACTGGAGATAGTTCGGTGTCACCCTATGTTATAACTATTGCATGAGGAATCGCATCCGACATAATTCTCCATCACCGATCCAATGCCTATGAGCTTTTCACATATTGCTCTTTGCTTAGTTACTTTTCCGTTGTCACTGTTACAATTACTACAAAACTGCTACTGTTACTTTTGCCACCGTTACCGTTACTTCCATACTACTTTGCTACTAAATACTTTGCTACAGATATTAAGTTATCCAGGTGTGGTTGAATTGACAACTCAACTGCTAATACTTGAGAATATTCTTTGGCTCCCATTGTGTCAAATCAATAAATTTGGGTTGAATACTCTACCCTCGAAAACTGTTGTGATCCCCTATACTTGTGGGTTATCATGTCGTACCGTAGACAAGTATCCGGCTCTTCAAGCTCAGATATCCAAACATAACTCGTCTTCAACATTGGGGGAGATTGTTGTTTTGCTCCTCTACGACCACTATCTGATGGGTGATCAGCGGAGATATGATTTCTCTCTGATCGGGTTTCAGCCCAATCTGATCATAGTCTATAGCGACCCCCATAGTGGCGATGCGATCCAGGAGTTCGTTTAAAGATGACAACTCTGCCGGATCCATCCCTTTGGAGTATTAGGGGTCAACACGAAGACGATTTTCGATGACCTGAGAAGTCATCCTCGGCTTGACAGCCGAACATGTGGTCATGGTAAAGCTGCCCAGCCGGAGGGTTTGGCCCGAGGCCAGGGCTCCTCCGGAGGTGATACTGTCATTGATAACAAGGCGAGCCATCGATCTTGTCTTTGACGTCACAGCAAAACTCTCAATGAAAGCACCAATGTCGGTGTCAAAACCGGCGGATCTCGGGTAGGGGGTCCCGAACTGTGCGTCTATGGTCGATGGTAACAGGAGACGGGGGACACGATGTTTACCCAGGTTCGGGACCTCTTGATGGAGGTAATACCCTACTTCCTGCTTGATTGATCTTGATGAATATGAGGATTACAAGAGTTGATCTACCATGAGATCGTAATGGTTAAGCCCTAGATGTCTAGCCTGTATGATTATGATTGCCTCTACGGACTAAACCCTCCGGTTTATATAGACAACGGAGGGGCCTAGGGTTGTACAGAGTCGGTTGTCGGTGGGAACGACACCTATGGGATTACTGGAATCCCTTCTACGGTCGACGGGCGCGGGGTTGTGAGAAGAGCAGGTCCAGGAGCCAGCACAAAGATTGTTTACCCAGGTTCGGGCCGCGAGGATGCATAATACCCTAGTCCTGCTTTGGTGGATGTATTCAGTGTTCTTGAGCTTTAGAACTAGCTACGGTGGCTGCGTAGTTCCAAAGAGCCGAATCCCTCTCCAGTATGCCTCGGGCCTCCTTTTATAGTCGAAAAGGGGTTGCCACAGTGGCACACAGGAGGTGGAAAGGCGTACAGTGCGCGAGCTTATCGCCCGGCATTACGGGACAAAGCACATTAAATGCGCTACTTAGGTGTCCATTAGCTTTATTGGGGACGGGAACGAGGCCCGTCCCGTCTGTCGTCGCTCCGTCTCGCTTCGACACGCGCCCAGGCCAGCGATGCGTGCGGTGCCATGTAGGCAGGCAGGCTGCTGAGGTGGCGCGGTGGCAGGGTCTTCATGAAGATCTGCATGCCACCACACAGGTGCTTGTTGAGTCGGTCTGGAAGCCACGTGTTGCCACGCAGGTGCCTGCCCAGCTGGTTGGGTTGGCAGCTGCATGCGAACGGCGGCGGAGCCTTGGCTGGTGCGGGCCTGGCAGTGGCCCTGCTGGCTCCCTCGGTAAGGGCCTTGCCGGGGGCCCGGCAAGGGTCTTGCCGTGGCGTCACAGTTGTCCCCGGCAAGGCGCTTGCCGGGGGTCTTGTGGTTCTCCTCGGCTAGGATCCCGCCGAGGGTTGAGGGAGTCCTGGATTAGGGGGTCTTCGGACAGACGGACTATATCCTTTGGCCGGACTGTTGGACTATGAAGATACAAGATTGAAGACTTCGTCCCGTGTCCGGATGGGACTCTCCTTGGCGTGGAAGGCAAGCTTGGCAATTCGGATATGTAGATCTCCTCCCTTGTAACCGACTCTGTGTAACCCTAGCCCCCTCCGGTGTCTATATAAACCGGAGGGTTTAGTTCGTAGGACAACAACAATCATAATCATAGGCTAGCTTCTAGGGTTTAGCCTATACGATCTCGTGGTAGATCAACTCTTGTAATACTCATATCATCAAGATCAATCAAGCAGGAAGTAGGGTATTACCTCCATCGAGAGGGCCCGAACCTGGGTAAACATTGTGTCCCCCGCCTCCTGTTACCATCCGCCTTAGACGCACAGTTCGGGACCCCCTACCCGAGATCCGCCGGTTTTGACACTGACATTGGTGCTTTCATTGAGAGTTCCACTGTGCCGTCACCATAAGGCTTGATGGCTCCTTCGATCATCGGCAACGATGCGATCCAGGGTGAGGCTTTCCTCCCCGGACAGATCTTCGTATTCGGCGGCTTTGTACTGCGGGCCAACTCGCTTGGCCATCTGGAGCAGATCGAAAGCTACGCCCCTAGCCCTCAGGTCAGGTTTGGTAGCTTGAACTATACTGCTGACCTCCGCGGAGACTTGATCTTCGGCGGATTCGAGCCCATGTCAGGTGCGCCGCACAGTCATGACGAGCATGACTTAGCTCTACCGTCGGACATTGTTCGGGAGATCCCACCTGTAACTACTCCGGCTCTCAATCCGGAGCAGATTGCGCCGTCCGAGGACGGGTGGATGGACCCCGCCACAGAGGCCGCACACTCAGCGGCGATAGAGCCGAATACTGAGTTCACCCCCTATGAGACCCGTGTTGCCGGACATCTGGATTCATCCCCGGCAACGGGCTCCGAACCTCCTGCGTCCGTGCCTATCGAATCTGATTGGGCACCGATCATGGAGTTTTCCTCCGCGGATATCTTTCAGCACTCGCCACTGGGCGACGTGCTAAATTCATTAAGGTCACTCTCCTTGTCTGGAGACCCTTGGCCGAACTATGTCCGGCCTGAGTGGGAAGCTGACGACGAAGAAATTCGTTCCCAACCCACCACCCACTTAATAGCCACTTTTGACGACTTAACCGACATGCTCGATTTCAGCTCTGAAGACATCGACGGAATGGACGACGATGCAGGAGACGAACAGGAACCGCCGCCCACAGGGCGCTGGACTGCCACCTCATCATATGATATATACATGGTGGACACCCCCAAAGAAGGCGATGGCGATAAGGTAACGGAGGATAATCCCTCCAAGAAGCAATCCAAGCACCGGCGTCAGCGGCGCCGCTCTAAGACCCGCCATAGCAAAAGCAGTGATACCGGCACAAGAGACAATAACGCTGCAGATATTGCCGAAGACGGACAATCCCCTCCAGCCAGGTTTTGAGCGGGAGGGTGGCAAGCTAGCCCTAAGGAACAGGCAGCAGACGGAGAATCAGAGGATGACAATTACATGCCTCTCTCCGAAGACGAGGTGAGCCTCGGCAACGAAGAATTTATCGTGCCTGAGGATCCCGTCGAACAGGAGTGCTTTCAGCACCGGCTTATAGCCACAGCAAAAAGCCTAAAGAAAAAACAACAACAGCTTCAAGCTGACCAAGATCTGCTAGCAGATAGATGGACTGAGGTCCTGGCGGCCGAGGAATACGAACTCAAATGCCCAACCAAGGGTTACCCAAAGCGCATGTTGCTACCCCAACTCGAGGAGGAAGCATTAAAACCTACATCACCAGCGTATGATGCGGCTGTTCGGCCACCTCGTGGCCGAGACAGAGTGGCATATCAGCCCGAAGTTCAGCCCGCACCCCGTCACCATTCAAGCAAAAACACCAAGGCACGGGGCAACACGCGAGACCTGCGAGACGTACTGGAAAACAAAGCGGGACATACAAGATCGATCTACGGATCACGCGGGCGCGCCCCAATGCGTGACGATGATCGTCACGCCGGATAAACTAAAAGCAAATCCGGTCGGGCCGAATACAGCAGACAAGACTTGTATGAACTGCGTCGTGACATAGCTTGGCACAGAGGCGCCGCACACCCCCTATGCTTCACTGATGAAGTGATGGATCATGAATTCCCAGAAGGGTTTAAACCCGTGAACATTGAATCATATGATGGTACTACAGACCCCGCGGTATGGATTGAAGACTTCTTCCTCCACATTCACATGGCCTGCGGGGACGATCTACACGCCATCAAGTATCTCCCACTAAAACTCAAGGGGCCAGCTCGGCATTGGCTAAATAGCCCGCCGACAAACTCCATCGGAAGGTGGGAGAACCTGGCAGACACATTCCTGGACAACTTCCAGGGCACTTATGTGCGACCACCGGATGCTGATGATTTAAGTCACATAATACAACAGCCCGGAGAGTCAGCCAGGAAATTCTGGACTCAGTTCCTCACTAAAAAGAACCAAATTGTCGATTGTCCAGATGCCGAAGCCCTAGCGTCCTTTAAACATAACATCTGTGACGAGTGGCTCGCCCGACATCTTGGCCAGGAGAAGCCAAAATCTATGGCAGCCCTCACGACACTCATGACCCGCTTTTGCGCGGGCGAGGATAGCTGGTTGGCCCGTAGCAACGACACAGCGAGCAACCCTGGCACATTAGAGGCCAGAGATAGCAATGGCAAACCCCGACGCAACAATAACAAGCGTCGCAAATATGGTGAAAACGCCGGGGATACGTCAGTTAATGCCGGATATTGTGGCTCTAAGTCCGGTCAGCGGAAAGGGCCACTTAAAAATTCGGGTCCGTCCAGTCTGGACCGGATACTCGACCGCCAATGCCAAATTCATGGCACCCTAGGAACGCCAGCCACCCATACCAACAGAGAATGCTGGGTCTTCAAACAAGCCGGCAGGGCAGGCGCCAAAAACAAAGATGAGGGGGTCCCAAAGCGATGATGGCGACGAAGAGCCCAGATCACCAAATACAGGAGGGCAAAAGAAATTTCCCCCGCAAATCCAAACGGTGAACGTGGTAAACAACACCCACATTCCCAACCCGGACCGGATGCGCACCCTTAGGGATGCCGACTTAATGGAACTAGTCGTCCCACAACATAAACTAGGGCCGGTCACCTTCAACTGCACGGATCGTCCGGTTAACGCCAATCAGGGCAATCCAGCCGCACTAGTCCTCGACCCAATAATTGACGGGTTCCACCTCACACGAGTCCTTATGGACGGAGGCAGCAGTCTAAACCTGCTTTACCAGGACACAGTGCGCAAGATGGGCATCGATCATTCGGTGATCAAACCCACTAAAGCCACTTTCAGAGGCATTATACCAGGTGTGGAAGCCAGCTGTACAGGCTCCATCGCCCTTGAGGTAGTCTTCGGATCACCAGACAATTACCGTACCGAAGAGTTAATCTTCGAAATCGTCCCTTTCCGCAGTGATTATCAGGCACTGCTCGGACGAACCGCGTTCGCTCGATTCAACGCGGTGCCACATTATGCCTACCGTAAGCTCAAGATGCCCGGTCCACGCGGCGTCATCACGGTTAAGGGCAAGGCCGAACTTTCCTTCGGCACCAACGAGTACACCGCTGCCTTAACAGCAGAAGCAACGAGCAGCACCTTGCAGCCGAACCTCGAGTCGACGGCCAGGCTCCCGGACACCGCCAAAGGACTCCGAACTACTTCGCGGCAGGATAGCCCGGCTCGTCCAGAGCTCAATTAAACACTCCGGCGAAGGCCAGGACAGGCCGCACACAGCGGCTCAACCGCTCTCCGGCACACAAACATTTCTTACATTTCCTTTGCAGGTTCACCTTTGCGCCGACCAGGACGGGCGATATGGAGGCAGCTCGAACGCGCAAGGGAATCCTTAGATATTCCCCGCGATGACCATCCGACTATACTCCGGATCCGCACACAGCTTCTTCCCCCTGGTCTCAGCAGGTTCCACAGTCATATTTCTTTTTATCACATTACCTGTACTCATACGCATCGACGTACTATTCAAATACAACATGTGGATTTATATGACGCTTTTCTGCTGTTATTTCTTATTAAAATTCTTTTGTCAAGTGGCATCCGTACACCGCGATATGCCTTTAAACATGCCAGGGGCTTCGTTTTACCCATAATACGGCAATAAAGTCCGAACACCTTCACGGAAGTTCGGCACCCCGAACCTATAGCATTATATGCATCAGCTCCGAATCATGTCTTGGGTCAATAGTTGGGTTTGCCCGGCTCCCATGTTTTGGTACCTTACGTTCCGCTATATCGGCTAAGGTAGCACTGGGAGAACTACTGCGATTGTGTCCTGGTTCTTCCGGACGAGCACCTCAGTAGAGAAAGCCGAAAACTGACTGTCATGATACGGCGAGAGCTGGTCAGCTGTTCGAGAGGTTGTAAAATCTTTAAGGATTTCTCCCGCATAATGCCATAACCAATGCAGCGTGCGATGGATCGGTTTTTCTTCCGATCAGGTGCTTATAGAGCCCCTAGTACGGTCTTCCGAACACCAGGGGCTGCGCCTACCTTACTAAAGCTCCTATGGCTAAGTGAGAGTGATAAAGCCCTATAGTCCGATTGTCTGGTTCGTTGTGTTGAACACCTCCTTCGAAGGACCCAAAACTGGGATAAAGAGTGATCAGGTTTATCCCGAACACCCCCGTACTTCTAACGTGGGGGCAGAAGCCGACGACTGGCCAACTCTCAGGATTAATATATAAAACGGCCGCGCAGGAGGGTAAACTTTTATATAACAGGCAATAAATAATATAAATGACCCTGTTCAAACATTAAAAAGGACAACATGATTTGCATTCATGGAAATATAATGTCCTTGGTGCATAGCTCCGCTGCAAGGTAGGATCCTTTCAGGACACTCTCATAATATAATTCGGGCTTGCGGTGCTCCTTCCCCTATGGCAGTCCTTTGGTCATCAGCTTTTCAGCATCCATCTTCCCCCAGTGCACCTTTGCCCGGGAGAAGGCAATTCACGCACCCTCTATATAGACCGACCGCTTGATGACATCAAGTCGAGGGCGGGCACTCACAAGCCACTTCACGAGCCCGAAGTAGCTGCTCGGAATCGGCTCGGCGGGCCATAACCGGATAATCAAATCCTTCATGGCTAGTTCCGTCGCCTTATGCAGTTCGATCAACTGTTTTAGTTGATCGACAAAAGGCACTGGATAATTCGGTGCCAGATACTGCGACCAGAAGAGCTTATCTGCAGTGTTCCTTTCTTCGGCTCAGTGGAATTGGGTGGCATCCAATATGTTGCGGGGCACCTCCGCAAATGCCCTTGGAGAAACCCGAATTTAAAATTAGAAACACAATTTTCTCCTCAAATACTTGTTTTACATGGAAAAAAGCCTTACCCGCCGCAATCTTCCTCGCCTCTTGGATCTCCTGCAGGGCGCTCTAGGTTTCCCCCCGGGCATCGCTCGTGGCCTGATGAGCCTTGGTGAGTTCGGATTCTTTCTCCGTTAAACTCTGCTCCAAGGTCTTGCATTTCCTCACGGCCTCTTGAAGCTCCTGCCCAGCTTCAACAACCCTGGCCTCGTGCTTCTCACGAAGAGCCTGCCCTGCGGCTGCCTTTTCCTCGGCCTCGGCCACAGCCTTCTTAAGAGCCTCGACTTCAGTCATCATCCCTAGCGCAAATCATGAAACATATTTTATCATACTGAAAATTCATTCGCAATAAACGCGAACAATCCTTGCGCATACCTTATTTATCTCCCAACTGCATTTTCAACTGGCCAAGTTCTTCTTTGGCCCGCTCCAGACTTTGATTCAGTCCAGAGACCTCCGCAGTATGAGAGGCGGCAGCCGCTACAGACACCTGCTTATAAAAAAGAGAGATAGATGTCATCAAGTGAGTCTTCCTGCGAACATAAATTTGATCCTCTGTCCGGTTCTTTTTTTCACCGAACAGTGTATCAGGGGCTACTATCCATACCATGACACTCTTCGAAACCTCATAAAACATAGTTCAAAACCTTTTATAAGGCTGATACAGGCTTCATTCAGTCCACTCTCAGCAAACTGAATCTTCTCAATCACCGCACCCATAAGGGCACGGTGTTCATCGACGATGGAGGCGCTCTTCAGCGCCGCCAATAAAGCATCCGACCCCTCTGGATGGAAAGAGGTTGCCGGTGGAATAGGAATGCCCCCTCCAGCCGAGGGAGGCCGCCTGCTTGAATCTGGAGCCGTATTGGTCTCCGGAATTGCATCCGGCTGGGAGCCGAATTCAAGATGGCCTCTGCCGTCAACTCCCATGGGAATCTTCTCCCCCATGTGTCCGGCCCCTGAAGTGTGACCTCCAGGCGCCGCCTTCACGATCTTTTCCTCCCCTCCTTGGCCAGGGTCCTTCTGGGACGAAGCCTCGGTGTTATCCACCTATTTGGGGTAAGGGGCCTTCGGGGGCGTCCCGCTCTCCATACCATCTGAACTCAGTAAGTCCTCTGATGAGGATCGTTCGGTGCGGGACCTCGCCGGACTACAAACAATATGGCTCAGGTTAAAGTATTATGCCATGATGAGTCTGGACACATAAACGTATTCGGACTTTATATACTCACGAGTTCACCAGGGGCTGGGCCCTGGGATCCCACGCTGGGCCGTTGTCGGCGGCGGCAGTGGACTCCTTCGGAAGAGGAGCCTTTCCCCTTTTAGGCGACTCGGCCTCCAAGTCTACGGAGGCCGTCCTCTTCTTTCTTCCCCCCGCGGGGGATTCATCTTCCTCCTCCTCGTCCTCTTCGGAGGCGGAACGGGCATTGGAGCCTTCGGATATTGTGTCCGAAGTGCCATGGCGACGAAGGCCGCCCCGGGTCTTTTTGGCCTCCTTCTTGGCCGTCTTCTTCGGCACCTTGTAAGGCGCCGGGACCAGCATCTTCGTCAGAAGTGGGACGACCGGTTCTTTGGGCAGCGGAGCCGGACAGTGGTTCCGCTCTGCCTTCTTCGTCCAGCCCTAGGAGAGTTGTGGAAAAACACATTAAGCATTTCCTTTGGTTTATGCGGATAGAATATGATGACTTACCGAGCTTGCAGGGCGGGACAGTTGGTACCCGCGGTCCTCGGCTGAGTCCGGCTATGATTTGCCGGACTTGAAAAGCACCTTCCAGATGTCTTTGTGCGAGGAGCCAAAGAGCTCTCGCAGGGTTTGGTGCTTGGCCGGATCGAATTCCCATAGATTGCAAGTCCGGTGTTGACAAGGCAGGATCCGGCGAACTAACATCACCTGTACTACATTGACAAGTTCGATGTTCTTGTCTTCCATATCTTTAATGCGCGTCTGGAGCACCGACAGTTCATCGGACGAAGACCAGTTCAGGCCCTTCTTGACCTAGGATGTAAGCCGCAGAGGGGCTCCGGATCGAAACTCGGGAGTAGCGGCCCATTCCGTGCCGCGCGGCTCGGTGATGTAAAACCACTGCTGTTGCCACTCCTTGACGGAATCATTAAAGGTGCCTGTTGGCCATGTGACGTTGGGCATCTTGCTCACCATAGCACCCCCGCACTCGGCGTGCTCGCCGCCCACTACCTTGGGCTTCACATTAAAAATCTTCAGCCATAAGCCGAAATGTGGCGAGATGCGGAGAAAAGCCTCGCACACGACGATGAATGTCGAGATGTTGAGGAAGGAATTGGGGGACAGATCGTGAAGATCGATCCCGTAATAATACATGATGCCGCGAACGAACGGGTGGAGGGGAAACCCTAGCCCGCGGACAAAGTGAGGGAGGAATACAACCCTCTCGTGGGGTTCCGGAGTAGGGACGATCTGTCCCGCCGTCGGGAGACGGTGGCTGATTTTCTTGGCCAGGTACCCGGCCTCCCGAAGCTTTTTGATATCCTTCTCCCGGACGGTAGAGGCCATCCACTTGCCTCCTGCTCCGGATCCGGACATTTTCGGAAGGCCTTTGTGGGCGGAGAAGATGAACGCTTGGGCGCTGGAGCTCGAGCGAAGGGGAATGGATCGGGAAGAAGAAAGCGTGGGTGCGAAAGGGAGTCCTTATCCCTTAATAAGGCAGCATGGATTCTGCGCCTCCCCACTTGCCTGGTAAACTCGCTTATTCCCCAAGTGACGTAATTGATGGCACGGTTGGGTTACCCACACCCGTATTGATGAGAATCCCGTGATAAGGGGACACGATCTCTGCTTCGACAAGACGTGCCAAGAAAACCGCCTCGCAATATGTGCAGTAGCTGGTTGGGAAAAACGGTTCGAATAATGACCGGGCCGTGGCGTGATGTCACGCTATGAAACTTGTCAGCAGATTAGATTTGTGGAATATTATACTCTCTACGGTGGTATGTGGAATTTATTTTGCAGAGCCGGACACGATCCTTGTGTTCAAAATCTTCTATGGAGTATTCGGAGGAGGAACCCGCCTTGCAATGCCGAAGACAATCTGCGCGCCGGACTCGTCGTCATTGAAGCCTGGTTCAGGGGCTACTGAGGGAGTCCTGGATTAGGGGGTCTTCGGACAGCCTGACTATATCCTTTGGCCGGACTGTTGGACTATGAAGATACAAGATTGAAGACTTCGTCCCGTGTCCGAATGGGACTCTCCTTGGCGTGGAAGGCAAGCTTGGCAATTCGGATATGTAGATCTCCTCCCTTGTAACCGAATCTGTGTAACCCTAGCCCCCTCCGGTGTCTATATAAACCGGAGGGTTTAGTCCGTAGGACAACAACAATCATAATCATAGGCTAGCTTCTAGGGTTTAGCCTATACGATCTCGTGGTAGATCAACTCTTGTAATACTCATATCATCAAGATCAATCAAGCAGGAAGTAGGGTATTACCTCCATCGAGAGGGCCCGAACCTGGGTAAACATTGTGTCCCCCACCTCCTGTTACCTTAGACGCACAGTTCGGGACCCCCTACCCGAGATCTGCCGGTTTTGACACCGACAAGGGTCGCCGTCTTCTGGTCCTCATCTGATCTTGTGTGTTTATGATCTTGACAAAGATCTGCATGCCACCACGGGGGTGCCTCCCGAGCCCTGATCCCAATGTGGTTGGTGGGGTCGGAAATCGTGGGCTCAAGGGAGGCTCGCTCTATTGGCATCGGGCAGGCAGCCCCGGCAAGGCCCTTGCCGGGGCTGCGGAGGCTGCCTCGGCAAGAACCTTGCCGAAGGAGTCTACCTCACCTCCTTGCCCTCATGTGCTCCTTGTCTTGGCGTTGCCTTGTCCGTCTTGTGCTTTGGTTTCTTCCCGGTTTCCCCCCCTCTGCCCTTCTTAGCGTGGCCGTGGGCGCGGCTCTGACTGTCCGTGCACAAGTAAAGGGGTACAACGGAGTGCCCCTATTTTAGTACACCGACATCGGTTTAAAGAGGAAGGAATCTTCATATCCGAACGCCAAGCTTGCCATCCACACAAAGGAGAGCCCCCATCCGGACACGGGAGGAAGTATTCTATCTTGTACCTTCATGGCCCATCAGTCCGGCCCACGTCACACAGGCCGGACACCCGAGGACCCCTTAATCCAGGACTCCCTCAGGGAAGACACTCCTCCACTCGTCGACGCCGATCTCCTCGTCCTCGCCGCCCACCTCAACGCCCTCTGCGTTGCCGTCCTCTCCGCCTTCGACCTCGTCATCGAAGGAGAGCACGATAACCTCGCCGCCCTCCACGCCGGCAAAGATCACCCGCTCCGCCTCCACGAGTGTCGGTGTCAAAACCGGCGGATCTCGGGCAGGGGGTCTCGAACTGTGCGTCTAAGGCGGATGGTAACAGGAGGCGGGGGACACAATGTTTACCCAGGTTCGGGCCCTCTCGATGGAGGTAATACCCTACTTCCTGCTTGATTGATCTTGATGATATGAGTATTACAAGAGTTGATCTACCATGAGATTGTAGAGGCTAAACCCTAGAAGCTATCCTATGATTATGATTGTTGTTTTCCTACGGACCCTCCGGTTTATATAGAGACCGAAGGGGGCTAGGATTACACAGAGTCGGTTACAAGGGAGGAGATCTACATATCCGAACTGCCAAGCTTGCCTTCCAGGCAAAGGAGAGTCCCACCTGGACACAGGACGAAGTCTTCAATCTTGTATCTTCATAGTCCAACTGTCCGGCCAAAGTATATAGTCCGGCTGTCCGAGGACCTTAATCCAGGAGTCCCTCAACGAGATCCGGGTGCTGCCGACGGAGCTCTTGCATGTAGGCCTCGTCGGCGGCCTCGGCCTCGAGGCGCTCCCACTTCTCACAGTCGTGCCGCCCCATAGCCGAGCTCACACTGGTGTGCGTTGGTCCTAAACAAACGGTTTTTAACCCCTTTCCGCGACGGCATTTGGAACCGTTGCCAATTGAGTGTGTGTGAGAAAATCATTTCTGTAGGTATGTACATCCCACACGGTAATCCGAGAAAATCATTTCCGCAGGTATGTACATCCCACACGGTAATCCGAGAAAATCATTTCCGTAGGTATGTACATCCCACACGGTGAATCCCAGAAAAACATTTCCGTTCGTATGTATATCACACATAGTCAATCGAAGGAATACGTTTCCGTTCTTATGTACATCCCACACAGTTAATCCAGGGAAAACGTTTCTGCTTGAACGTACATTCCGCACAGTTTTATGTGTAGGCTCGTGTGTGAAAGGTGTAACTATCACACATGGTCTTCCTTGGTTAACTGTTTGCTTTTATCAACTATATCACACACGATTTGATGAAGAAAACTGTGTGGCATTGGGCTATCCATCGCAAGCGCTTTTACTGCTAGAACCGTTTGCAAACGTCCATGACACATTTAGCAGGTTTATTAGTTTATGGTTAATAATTCTAGTATTAAGCAAATTCACATTTCATATCGAACAACTGTTTGCCAATTTCATATCGGGCACATAAATATATTATAACATCACAGTATGGTAGCTACATGAAAACAACACAGTACAACATATAGCTAGTTCAACTTCATAAGAACAATATATTCATTTCCCTAATCGAGATCATCCAGGCTCGTCTTATCCACCTCTGCTTTCAGTTCAATAAGAACCCGTTTTGCACGGGCCAACTAGGAAAGTGATTCCTCCTTCGCCAACACCATCTTAGCAAAGTCTGATTTAAAAAATCTGAGCTCATTCTCCACCTTCAACTTTTTATCCCGCATCTTGAAATATGCTTCAGCGTTGACAAGACTTTCTCTAATCCTACGTGTGTTCTCTTCCTCATACATGATCCAGAGCTTCGTTAGGCACATCTTCAAAGACTGTGGCCACTCTTGATCAACCCACTCCAAGTAAGAACACTTCCGTTCATCCTATAATATTTAAAACTAGATTAGTAACAATTGTAGGGGAAATGGGTTTATAGCAACATAGAAAATCACCAATGCTTATTTTGAAAAACTGAAGAAACATGTTAATTATGACATATATTCTCAAAAAGATCAATGTGCAAATGAAATAATTGGTACTGAGACAACAACCAAATTCCGGAACATCAGAAGTTATAATTCTGGAACATCAGAAGCCAAATAATTTTCTAACGGCACCGCTAATAAGATGGCAACAATTTAAGATACTAGGTACAAACTGTGACACTGTCTTAGGATGCGTTTGGTTGAAGGTGTGGTATGAATGGGTTGGGACCGTGACAGTGTCTGAATCACATCTAACAAATGATTTGTAACAACGAAAGAGAGTCTAACCTTCTCTGCACATGCCAGAAACTTCCTCCCACTGTCCACAGAATCAAACGTAACTAGTATCACGCATGGAGATTGATGGTGACAACGAGCAGATAGATCTTCAGCCACCCCGCTCCATTCGTTGCCACTGATGGTCTTAGGGAGCTACAAGAGGAAGAAACAACTCAAATCGACCTCCTGGTAAAAATCCTTCATTCCAAGTCATAGCCCGAGAGAGAGAAGAGAGGCATACTCGGGTGGTGAAGGAGTAGTCGCCGGAGGAGGAACCGCTGGAGATGTCTTTGAAGAAGACCATGGCGACCCCGGCGGTAGGATGCGAGACGGTGAGAGCGAGCAAGCGGCTATAGCTTAGCAAGGAAGCAAGGAAGGAGGAAATAGGGGAAATGTGACTTGTGGTCGGGGAGAAAAGGGGGTGGGGAAGGAGGGCGGGGGTAGATATTTTGGCGTTAGGCAAATGTGGAGGGAAACTTTGCGCGCGATGCCGCCGGACCATTCACTTTGAACTATTGTGTGCATCGCGATTCTTCTGCTTTACGCGCATGGGATGAGTTTGATAATTCAAATTTTGGTCTCAAGGCATGGGCACATTCACTTTGAACACGTGCGGTGCCGCCGGACCATTCACTTTGAACGATTGTGTGCATCGCAAACGATTCTTCTTCTTTACGCGCATGGGATGAGTTTGATAATTCAAATTTTGGTGGAAATTTCCCCGGGTACATCATTGCATAATTTAACATCGCTTGTTAATTTGGGCACACAAAAGAGCGTACAGCAGACAGACCACACTTACCGAATCGAGCAATTTTAGTAATTACACAGAGCTAGTTGACCTAAACATTGCTCTAACGAAACACCAGCATTAAAAACAATGCCTAAGTACGCATAACTAAAAATCTGCCACCGCGCCGGCCTATGCATCGCCAGTGTGAGATGAGATGTCGATGACTTGTCCTGGCGACATGCCGCCGTGGGTGGACTCCGCGTCCCCCTACTGAAGTCGACCGCGTCCTCGTCCTCGGCCTCGTCCTCGGCGCCGCCCTCAAGGTTGTAGTACTCGTAGTAATGCCTGCGCCAGAGCTCGCGTTGGTACTCCACCGCCGATTCCTTGACGGAAAGACTCTTCTCTACCTCGACCTCGGCCACGCGCAACTCCTCCTCCCGGCGCTCCTGGATCTCCGCCGCCTCCTGCATCTCCAGCTCCCGCTCGGTGACCACATGAGGAAGCAGGTGCTCCATGGCCACCGTCGCCTTTTCAGACGTGGGTAGCATGCTGGAGTCCGAGGTGGCCTGGAATATCTTGGCGTGTGCATCCTCGATCTTGGCGTGGATGGCCTCGACCCGGGCCAGGGCGACATCAGCGGCACGGACGACAGCTCGAGCCCTCTCGGCGTTTGCAGCTGCCGTCGCAGCAGCAGCTGCAGCCGTCTCGGCTGCTGCAGCTGCCCTGTCGGCTGCCGCAGACGCCCTATCGACGGAAGTGGCCGCGCTCTATGCGGATCAGGCGGCACCCTCGGTGTAGGCGGCCGCGCTCTCGGCGCAGGTGCGGCGCTCGGGGGGTACGCGGCCATCATACGAGCCTTCACGAAGCGTTTCCACGGTGTCATCTTTGCAAGAAGGGGGTGCGGGAATGGGGATCGGGGTTCGTGGATTCGGGGGTTGCCGGCACTAGAGCAGACGAGCCGGCGAAGCTTAAGGTGGGAGACTTAAATAGACCCAGATATTTTCATCGCAAACGGTTCCTAGAAAACAACTGTGTGTGATGTTCTAGATATTTTTTATTAGCTGTGAAAGACGAATTTGGAATAAAGTGCCAACGGATGGTGTTTTAAATGAACGAGAAATTTTGTAGTAATAATACAACTGTCATGTCAAATTTTGGAAAATTTCAGGGGTCATTTGACCTTCTAAGACATTTAAGTGATTTTCTAGCCATTTAATGACCGTAATTGAAATTTGAACTACACGTACATGCAACAGCTAACCATAACGGTTTGAAAACTCATATTTCGTGTACTTGTGTGCGATTTAATTCCATGTGCAGTAAATTGGAAGGAATTTTCAAACATATTGGTCTAACGGCTATGACACAATTAAGCATGGAGTGACATGGAATTTTAATTCCAATTCTTTTTAAAAAATCAGAAACACATGAAACCTTGGTTGATGCAATGTCATGCCACCAAGATGATGTGGTAAAAAATTGGCTTGTTTAACCAAAGTTTGGACACACACCCCTCACAAACCGGAGCAACTCACTAGAAGGTTCCTGGATCCGAGAAGGAACAATGCATGTTTGATGACGAACGGGAGATAGCTTCCTCTTACGGCCTTCAATTTTTTTTCTACGTCTAACATGCACTACTACAACTGTAATGTGAAATTTTTGAAAATTCTAGGGGTCATTTGACCTTTTAAAGACATTTAAGTGATTTTCTAGCCATTTAATGACCGTAATTAAAATTTGAACTACACTACATGCAACGCCTAACCAAAACGGTTCAAAAAAAATCATATTTGTGTACTTGTGTGTGAGTTAATTCCATATGCAGTAAACTAGACAGAATTTTCAAACATATTTGTATCACGACATGGACACATATGCATGAATACGTATGCATGGAGTGGCATGGCATTTTAATTCCAAAAAAAAATCAGAAACACATGAAACCTTGGTTGATGTAATGTCATGCCACCAAGATGATGTGGTAAAGAAATTGGCATGTTTGACGAAAGTTTGGACACACACCCCTCACAAATCGGAGCAACTCGCTAGAAGGTTTGTGGTTCCAAGAGGGAACAATGCATGTTTGATGACGAACGGGAGATAGCTTCCTCTTACGACCTTCAAATTTTTTCTACGTCTAACGTGCACTACTACAACTGTAATGTGAAATTTTGGAAAATTCTAGGGGTCATTTGACCTTTTAAAGACATTTAAGTGATTTTCTAACCATTTAATGACCGTAATTAAAATTTGAACTACATCTACATGCAACGCCCAACCAAAACGGTTTGAAAAATCATATCTGTGTACTTGTGTGCGAGTTAATTCCATGTGCATTAAATTAGAAGGAATTTTCAAACATATTGGTCTCACGACATGGACACATGCATACGTATGCATGGAGTGACATGGCATTTTAATTCAAAAAATAGAAAAATTATCAGAAACACATGAAACCTTGGTTGATGTAATGTCATGCCACCAAGATGATGTGGTAAAGAAATTGGCATGTTTGATGAACGTTTGGACACACGCCGCTCACAAACCGGAGCAACTCGCTAGAAGGTTCGTGGTTCCGAGATGGAACAATGCATGTTTGATGACGAACGGGAGATAGCTTCCTCTTATGGCCTTCAAATTTTTTCCTATGTTTAACGTGCAACTGTCACGTGAAAATTTGGTAAATTTCAGGGGTCATTTGACCTTCTAAAGACATTTAAGTGATTTTCTAACCATTTAATGACCGTAATTCAAATTTGGACTACGTCTACATGCAACGCCTAACCAAAACGGTTTGAAGAATCATATTTTTGTGTACATGTGTGCGAGTTAATTCCATGTGCGGTAAATTAGAAGGAATTTTCAAACATATTGGTGTCAAGGCATGGGCACATGCATGGAGTGCATGCCATGGCATTTTAATTCCAAAAAATAAAAAATGATCAGAAAAACATGAAACCTTGCTTGATTTAATGTCATGCCACCAAGATGATGTGGTATAGAAATTGGCCTGTTTGACGAAAGTTTGGACACACACCCCTCACAAACCGGAGCAACTCACTAGAAGGTTTGTGGTTCTGAGAGGGAACAATGGATGTTTGCTGACGGACGGGAGATAGCTTCCTCTTACGGCCTTCAAATTTTTTCCTACGTTTAACGTGCACTAATACAACTGTCATGTGAAAATTCGGAAATTTTCAGGGGTCATTTGACCTTTTAAAGACATTTAAGTGATTTTCTAACCATTTAATGACCGTAATTCAAATTTGAACTACATCTACATGCAAAGCCTAACCAAAATGGTTTGAAAAATCATATTTTTGTGTACTTGTGTGCGAGTTAAAAAATCATCAGACGATGTAAATATCTGGTGTTCAAAAAAGAAAATGTAAAGATCTGGCAAGACAACCAGCCCCCACACGATTGGCACTCTATCTCGCGGCTCGAGGTTTGGTAGGTGATTGGCGGGGATCATTAATCAGACACGGTTCTGTATTGGAAACCGTCAGCTATTATGTTCACACACGAATTTGCTGCGGGAATTGTGTGTAATTCAAACTACAGTACTTGTAAATTCCGGCGACCGGCGTGTGTACTGTCCCCGTCGATGTAGATTCTGGCCGCCAATAAATACTACCTTGCTCACATCGGCCCGCCTGCATTCTCATCTACATCCGCCCCTCGCTCGCCCTCTCTCTCTCTCTCTCTCTCAAATCTCTGCCATGGCGCTGCAGGTCTGCCCACGCGCCGACGAGGAGTCGCCGCCCCCCAAGGATGCTCACTCGATTAGCAGCGACGAGGACCCCTACGCGCCGCCTGACGAGGTTGCGCCGGACCCCCCAACTTTGGATTGGTTTTGGGGCCAGTACATTCTTTGTCTGTGGAAGTCGCTCCCGCCGGCTGAGAAAGCCAGGCAAGTGGCGTTCAAGAAGGAGATGGTGGAGGAGGAAGCCAGGTACCAGGCGACCTGTGAAGCCCGTGATGCCACCTGGAAAAAGGAGGGGGCGGAGCGTTGGGGGCGGGCGCGTCGTCGTGCCGAGGAGGTGTACGAAGACGGGTACTTTGCGAGGAAGGTCATAGGCGTTGGGCGCCTCATCGCTGCGTGGAGGTGGGCCGATAAGCTCCAGCGTGCCACCAACGAGGAGCTCCGGTGGGCGCCCAACGAAATGGCACGGTTGGAGCGCGCGTCCGCCAGCAAGAGGCAGATTGGTACGTCAAGCGCTGCAAGGCGGAGGAGTCGGACTACTGCCTCCGCACTGGGAAGACGCCGGGCACCAGGGAGCTGCCGGCGAGGGGCTGCCGGAATACTGGCCCCAGGAGGGATTATTAGTTTTTGTATTGTTCGTTTTCAATTTTATGCATTGTACCTAGTAGTTAAGTATCATCACGTATATGTGATGATATTATATATATATATATATATATTCTGTGATGATCTAATGAACAATTAATTTATATATTATGAATTCCATTTTCCATCTGTTTTTGTATACTAATTGGAATCTAGCTGTTATCATCCACATATACAGAATGGAAAGCGTATATACACACATTGAAACAGAACATATAAGAATGGAAAACAGAGTACACACGTTGAAACAGAGCAATACTATGATTGCTGTGAATACATAGCTATCCATGTCGAAACGACTTTTCAAAATAAAACGCGTCCATGAGACCATGACCAGCAGCCCTTGCCTAGGGTAGCTCTTGGCTCTGCCTGAACTCGTGCAGGCGTTCGTCCAAGCGGTACATCTGGAGCGCGATCTCGAGCTCCAAGTTGGCTATTTCATCGGAGATCACCAGCTTGAGTATGCGACAGCCATGTTCCTCTACTGCGCCCAGGTGGACACCTGGACCAAGGAGGCGGTCGAGCCTACGGACCAGCGCATTGGCATCCAGCGGGCCACGGACAAGGCGAACGGCGGCGCCCATGCGAACGGCGCGGCGGGCGTCCGGTGCAAGTACGGCGCGGCCGGCCTCTGGTGCAAGTACGGTGCTAAGGGCCTCTGCCCACTCCTGGCGAGGAATGGGGGTACTGACGGGACGTATACCCAGCTGCGACGCCGTGTCGACAGCAGGCAAGCACCGATGGATCCGCTCTTGCTGTGTGGCACGCCACGCCTCTCGCTCTACGGTGCTCCAACGGTCTCGTCGTGCGGTGAGCTGCACCCTATCGGCGCGGACGCTCCTAGCTTGCTTTGCGGCGCGCCATTGATCATGTTGTGCGGCGAGCTGCAGCCTGTCGGTGCTGACATGCCTATCTTGATCCGCGGCGCTCAAGCGCCATGCGCCAAAGGTCTGCTCAACCCTGGAGATGACGCGCGTCACGGCGTTGCCCATCGCTTTGCCCGGGAGCGCCTCGGCCTCGACGGGCCGTGGCGCCCGCTCGTTTTCCTCATCGACGAGGTTAACGGCAGAGGCGGTGCTTTGGTGGGTTGGCATGCTTGGAAAAGGTGGATGTGCTACAGGCTGCGCTTGTCGCCTCCGTGCGTCGCGTGCCCCCTATGCGCAATATAGCGGGGTGGCGGGAAACAGGTGAGGCAATGGCGGGAAACGGTGGCGTGTTCATAAAACGCCATCAATTAATGGAAACTTAGCATCGAGCTAGCACAAGAAGTAGATGATGATCAGATGAACATAGACCACATTAGGGAACCCGTCGGTGATGAATTCATCAATCCCAAACGGTTGAATACTAGCAAGCGTTTGCCCACAATACACACGGCCTATTCCATCAAAAATAGGTCAGATGGATCAACTATATGCCATGTATCGCACATTGTCAAAAAGTAATGCGGTAGACCTTCTTTAACATGTGTTAAAAAAATAAAAAACAAGGACCTCGAAGGTAAATTAGCTGCGGGAATGGGGCATTTCGGTCAATTGACTGAAATGACCCATCCCATCAGCTAATTTAACATCGACACAACTTCCCATCCAGTCACCCATCCGATGGCTGCTCTAGCCTGAGCACACTTAACTTGATAGTTTTCTTACATGAGCTACTGGTGGAACAGCTAGTCCTTGCTGATAGGAATGCCTCTTCACATCCTTATGGCGTATCCGGATGAACGCCTGTCCCACAATGGCCAACAGATGTTGTGTAGACAGAGCATATCATATACGTCTTATTAGAAGCAATCGTCTGCGTTATTATCGGTCTTCGCACACATTTCTGATTACAGACCTATTTTCCGCGTATAACAGACATCTTGTTATATTGAACTGTTTTTGTTCTCTTGCCTAATCACAAACAGTTCATCCGAGTGAACGGTATGCTGTACATCGCACACACCTTCATCTGGCTGACCGTTTCTTTTGTTCCTCCTCATCGCAAACAGTTAATTGAGCTGAACCGTATGCCCTGCATCGCACACGTAACTAAAATCTGAACCGTGTTTGATGCATCCTCCATCGCAAACGTGTTGCACCTTTTTTGATGGTTATTTCACACCACCGTTTGCGATTATGGCATCGCACACAGTTTCGTCGAAGGGTTTCTGATCATAGTGTCGCGTTAGTAGCATCCTGCAGTAGTGTCACCACCCCTGGCTCCGGCGGAACGAGGTTGACCGGACGGGTGCCGAAGGGGAAATTGAGGCTAGCCGCCGCGCCGTGGTAGCGGACCTGCCAACGGTCGTACTCCGTGGCCGCGAGCTCGACCGTGTGGAAGCTACCGAGCCACCGCGGGTGTGGGTCTCCCGATATGTAATCTTAGTGACCCACGTCCCCCACCGCCGCTGCCGGACCCCGAGGTAGGACCTCGACGGCAGCCTGGCCCGAGGGAGGTTGGGGAAGTCCTCGAACCGGCGTAGGGGCAAGGCGGTGGGCGGATCGGGCGACTGGTGACGGGGGATCGATAAAGTGCCCACGAAGGACGACGGGGACACCTCGGTGGCCACCTCGCCGGCGTCGGGCGAAGAGGCCTCTATAAACCTCTTTTTGGACATTGGCTCCTCGAGCTCCCTGGCACACAGGTAGAGGTTGAGGATGGAGGCGGCGATGGCGACGACCTACCAATGGTTTTGAGCGAGGGAGGGGTGGTGTGTGTCTGTGTGAGAAGAGGTTTTGGGGAGTGTGTGGTGTGTGTGGAGGGGGGCAAGGTGGTGTTTGAGGAAATACCGCGGCTACTGAAAATTTTACTAGGCGGGAGTAACAAGGCGGGGCTACTGAAATTTTGGATGAAGGACGAGCAGATATTTTTGAGATTGCGAGGGATGCAGAGGCGGGAGTAAAATGCCGGGGCAACTGAAAATTTGAATCAAGGGCGAGCAGATATTTTTGAGATTGCGAGGGATGCAGAGGTGGGAGTAAAATGCCGGTGCAACTGAAAATTTGAATCAAGGGCGAGCAAATATTTTTGGGATTGCAAGGGATGCAGAGGCGGGAGTAACAAGGTGGGGCAAATGAAAATTTGAATCAAGGGCGAGCAAATATTTTTGAGATTGCGAGGGATGCAGAGGCGGGAGTAAAATGCCTGGGCTACTGAAAATTGGAATCAAGGGAGTGAAGCAGAGGAGGAGTAACAGACATCGCACATGGTCCACACATACTAATCGTGTGCTATCAGACATTAAAACCTTCCAGGCGGTAGATATTTTTGAGATTACGAGGCAGTAGATATTTTTGAGACTGGGAGGCAAGCCTCGTGGAGCCCAATCTACTGTGCTGATGTGAGGGACTGTAGGGCACGGGTGTGGCACATGGGTAGTCTGACCGAACCGTGTTTGTTGCATACCGAATCGCAGACGGTTTCTACATCCAACTCGTGTGTTGTTTATAAATTTGGCAAAAAGAATAACGCGGGAGAGGGTCAGAACACAAACACAATTGCATGTTGAGCAAATATATGTATGAAAAGGGTGGTTTGATGTTCGAATACCCAATGCACAACTTTATGTGGCACATGTCGCAGAAAAGCACAGTATTTCTAGTCAGCCACCCCCTACGAACCCCACTTCGTGTCGGCGGTAAGGGAATCCTAGCTACGAATGCATGCCCCCAAATAGCTAGGTATGAAATCTCACCCTACCGTAACACAAAACCAATAGGTGTCCATCATATATATATGGTCAAACTTCCCCTTTCACTTCCCGACAAAGGTGGACCGTGTGCCGACCCACAAATTGTGCTTATGGCGCGAGATTGGTGAGACCACATGCGAACCACATGCGGGTGGACCTACTATATGTATGAAAAGGGTGTGGTGTGTGATATTTAACTACCATTCACAACTTTGATGTGGCACGTGTGCCTCGCAAATTAACCGGACTTCCCCGACCCCATGGAGGTTGCACGTAGCGCGAAGTAGCCCCCCCGACACACACACGTCGGGGGGAGCGCATCTCACCAAGACGTACTGTAACACGGACCAAGCAGAATCCAACTTGGTCGTACAACCTCTCCCCGCTCGTTGTTGGTCAAAGTGATGGACGTCCACATGGCCCCGCAAAATGGGCTAGCTTGTCGCCGATAACCTCGTGAGGGAGTATTGTATGAAGACAAACCCACTCTGTGCATGTGGCCCAAGTATGTATATGGAAGTGGCGTGTGTGGTGTTTGAATACCCAATGCGCAAATTTGATGTGGCACCATGCTTTGGAACCGTAAAATCCCCACCCCGAGCGAGGGTTCATGACGCGTAGCATGCGCTCAAACTTAATTAGGCTAGGAATTGGTCGACCTACTATACGGTAACTCGAAGCAAAGAAGAAGAATCCACCCTGGTAATCTTTCTCGTCGTTGGTCGAAATGATGGACGTCCACGCGGGCCCACGAATATATATAGGCTTGCCACCCATAACCAAGCGAGTCAGAGTGTGTCCAAAGACAACCATTATTACATGCGTGTGTCCCGAACATATTTTTGGAGGTGTGTGATGCATGCACATGTGGTGAATACCCGACCCAATGCACAATTGATGTGGTGCATGCGTTGAAAATCGCAGAGGTCCCCACATAGAGCAAGAGGTCGTTCATGATGTGTCGTGTGCTTGCCCTCCCTTCGATCCAGCGGGGTGGATTCATGTGTACAGATGCGCTATTATATATATGTAATCTCACATCATGATCTATATCAAGACAAAACAAAAAATTAATCCCCTCCTAAGTCAAATTAGTTAACCTCTCTCGCGTTGTCGGTGAAAGTGATGAACCAAGCTGGTCACCCCTCCCCTTCGACACGTACTATATATACACCTAGTAACACATCCCTAAAAGAATTAATCCTCCTTGTTCGTCAAACGTACCTATCTCTCGCTGGGTCAAAGTGATGGACGACGAACTCGTGGGCCCAACACAGAAGCGAAGCATACGTCGCACGCGAGTGATCATCCTATATAAGACTACGTACCACCGTCTGCATGTGGCCCAAAGAGGTGTTTGTGTGATGTTTGGATACGCATTGCACAACTTTGATGTGGCACCATGTATATAGGAAACAAAAAAGTCCCCACAGAGAGCACGAGGTTCATGATGCGTGGTATGTGCTATATGTATGCCCCCATTCGACGCGTGGTATATATGCACTTCTACTGTATAGCACAAACCAAAAAAGAATCTTTCCTTGATGATCAAATTAACATCTCTCTCGTTGGGTCAAAGTGATGGAGGACAACTTCGCATGCCCACGGATGGAAGCGCCACACGCGAATGAGTTCCTATATATAGGGCAACCGCCGCTTGCATGGTATTGCGTGATGTTTGAATACCAATATAATGTAAAACTTTGATGTGGAACCTGCCTCGGGAACTGGAAAGTCCCCACATGGAGTGAGGTTATGACACGCATATATATAGAATATTCATGTTGCCCCCTCTTTGACGTGTACATACTCCTATACCGTGCATATACGTAACACAAACCAAAAAAGAACCATCCTTGATGGTCAAAGTAACCTCTCTCTCGTTGTACGTTCAACTAGTCGATAACGACCTCGTGGGCCCACTGAGAGAGGCACACGCGAGTGATATCATAGGACAAAACCACCGCGTGCATGCGCCCGTGTGTTATGTGATGTTTGAATACCCAATGCACAACTTTGACGCGGCACATGCTTCGCAAACCGGAAACACACTACACCACGATGCGTGTAGCCCCCTCACTTCAAGCCGGTGGGAGTGTGTACGCACGTGCTCGAACTTTGATACGGAATCCCACCATGATCCACACCACACACATGCCATGATGAATCCACCTTTTGTCAAATGCCTCTCGTTGTCGGTGGAAACTAAAAACCTTTGCGGGCTAACAAATGGGCACGTCGCTGATAACCGCATGAGGGAGAGTGTCCGATAGGACCACCAATGCATGCATGTGGCCCGAACATTATGTATGAAAGGGCTGTGTAATGCTTTAAATAACCAATTCACGACTTTCATGTGGCATATATGACTCACAAAATGATCAATAATCCCACACGGAGGTTCACAACTCGTAGTGTACTGCCGGACCCCTCCCCCACCCCCCACACACAGACACACACATCCCGCACCACCACAGCCACTCTGAGGCATGTCAAACTTTTTCTGCAGTGAACATGTGACCAAAGGCAGAGTGTCGTGTTAAAATTAAAAAAAAACAGACATCATTCGACCATTTTTATACATTGATTGATTTCCTAGGGATTTAATGTGCAAAAATCAAATTTGGGCTACATGTGCACCAAAATGGGTTGCAAAATCATATGTGTCCCTGGGTGCATGTTTCCCTGTGCAAGAGATTTCAAAATATTGAGAATATACATTTTTAAAATTCTGTTAATCCAAAACTTAGTTGAAATTCATGAAACTTATCGTGGTGTCATATATGGACACCAGTAGACTGTGATATTGTATTTTTTCGTAGATGAGACCTGTTTCGATATAATCTTCTTACAAACGGGAGATTATTAAACTGGCAACCAATATCTCATACGGATTAATTAGTCAGACCATGTGCGTTAGACCGTACCATGCTTCAGTTAAGCAGTAAAGCGGCATAATGAATCATCAATAAACCAAAAAATATACGTGCTGCCACACGCCCCGTGTGCCATGCGAGCAGGGGTGAGTTGACGGGACGCATGCGAGTAGTCCGCCGCGTAGGCATACCAGGAGGCGTGCATGCAGGTATGCATATTGACGAGAGGCGTGCAAGTAGCTGTGTGAAATGATGGTAGGAATGGCAGAAGTCCGCCGCGTAGGCTCACCGGGAGGCGAGACAGCTTTTGACCGCCGCCTGCCTCGCTCCCACTAGTTTGTTTCTTGGAGTACACTTTTGGTACTAATATTATGTTCTACGCTCAATGAAGAGCTTGTGCATCCTATAAATGGGGGTGGATTTTGTCAAGGCCTTACATATCAGTATGTGGTGTTTTGATCTGAACACCATTATTGTCTTGCTGCAATGATTTCCATCTCTGGAGAATTTGTATATAAAGGTGATGATTTCAGGCACATTGAAAGCCCATATATAATGTACTATAATTAATCGTTCAGCTATCACTCTTTCAACATAATCTTTTTTAGACATTAAGTTTTTTCAATCTTCATCTCTATTTAGGCACTAATACATGGAGAAAAAAGTATAACCAATCGATGGGTCAAGAAGAACCGGGATTTTCTCGGATCTCATGACATTCGTTTGAAGACAGTAACTCTAGAAGGATATGCATCCAACAATGCAAACACTAGTTGTGTCACATTCTTCATGTTGAATGCGAGGGCACTATTTTCCGTGAGGATTAAGTTTTCGACAAGAAATTTCTTACAGCTGCAAGTGTTGAACAGCATAAAAAGAAGTTTGAGGTATACCTAAGGGCTTCTGATCATGCTCGGCTTCTATTTACAACAGATTGTCATCATGGGCTAGTAGAATTTCTGTTCCGGGATCTTGATTTTATGGATCACACCGATCCATTTGATTGTGACTGTCGAAAACTTTGGTTGAGTTAGATTTCATTGTCCTGTTCAATCTGGATTTTGTCTAAACCTGGTGAGCAATTAATCCTTGTGCTTTTGTACTGTTTGTAAGCTGGAGTTAGATATTGTTGCCCTTTTCAACTCGGCTTTGACCCATATTTGCTTTCATACTGGGCCAATGGCTTTCCATTTCTTTAATTAAGACATAAATATTATAAGCATTCACAACATAGGGAAAGAACCACACTCTCCCGTGATCCTTGAGATCTTTGTTCATTACAGAACCACAAGTTCATAGCGCCCACCAGCACCCACAAACTTATTTTCAGCTAGCACACCAAATGGGCTGTAATTCTTAATAAGAAAAGCTGCATGGTAGTGACAGATTTGGATTTTTCATTTGGGACCCATGAGGAAAAAGCCTATCCAGGGCGGTGCCGACTCGACAGTAAACATTGACAAACCTGGTTTTAAAATTACTGTAAATCTAAAACTCACCTCAAAATCATGAAACTTGGCATGGTGTTATGACATAGCACCAACATGCTGTGGTAAAAAATTAGTCCAATTTGGGACAAGTTTTGGTACAAACTGCTTACAAACCGGAGCTTCTCTCAAAAAGGCTCATGGTTCTGAGAGGGACCTTGTCACCTATGTGTGCGAAATGACATGCGCTGTCTCTTTCCACCTTGATTTATTTTACAGAGGCAACATGCAACTATAGTAGCGTTGTCCTAAAAATATTAAATTATTCACTTTTCATTTTGCCTTTTTATACATTATTTGAGTTTTCTAGGCATTTTGGAACATACTTTGGTGTCTGCGAAGGTCATGTGTGTACTAGCCACATATGTAATTGGATGTTCAATCTGTTTATGGAATCAAGTCCTTATAAGCTATAAGTACATATGATGTTGTTCTGTGTGCAATGACATCTCAGACGGACCATAGTGGGTAACCCGTCGGTGATGATTTCATCAATTGCTGACAATTGTATACCACCAAGCGTTTGCCCACAACACACACGACTTATTAGGAGCAATCGTCTGTATTATTATCGGTCTTCGCACACATTTCTAATTACAGACCTGTTTGCCGCGTATCACACACATCTTGTTAAATTGAACCGTTTCTGTTCTCTTGGCTCAAAGCAAACAGTTCATCCAAGTGAACCGTATGCCGTAGATCGCACACACCTTGATATGGCTAACCGTTTCTTTTGGGTTGCCTAATCACAAACAGTTCATCCGAGTGAACTGGCCGTATATCGCACACGCCTTCATCTGGCTGCCCATTTCTGTTCTTCTTCCTCATCGCAAACAGTTAATTGAACTGAACCCTATGCCCTACATCGCACACACAACTAAAATCGGAACTGTGTTTGATGGCTCCGCCAGCGCAAACGTTTTGCATCTTTTTTGACGGTTTTTTTACATCACCATTTGCGATTAATGCATCGCACACAGTTTCATCAAAGGGTCTCTAATCGTAGTGTCGCGTTAGCAGCATCCTGTAGTATTGTAAGGAAGAGTTGTATATGATGCAACCAGAAGGTTTTGTCGATCCTAAAGATGCTGACGAAGTATGCAAGCTCCAGAGATCCATCTATGGACTGGTGCAAGCATCTCAGAGTTGGAATATACGCTTTGATGAGGTGATCAACGCCTTTAGTTTTATTCAAACTTATGGTGAAGCTTGTATTTACAAGAAAGTGAGTGGGAGCTCTGTAGCCTTTATAATACTATATGTGGATGACATATTATTGATAGGAAATGATATAGAATTTCTGGAAAGCATAAAGATTTATTTGAACAAGAGTTTTTCAATGAAAGACCTAGGTAAAGCTGCTTACATATTGGGCATTAAGATTTATAGAGATAGATCAAGACGCCTAATAGGACTTTCAGAGGGCACATACCTTGACAAGATTTTGAAGAAGTTCAAAATGGACCAGTCAAAGAAGGTGTTCTTGCCTGTGTTACAAGGTGTGAAGTTGAGTTAGACTCAAAGCCTGACCACAACAGAAGAAAGAGAAAGGATGAAAGTCATCCCCTGTGCCTCGGCCATAGGCCCAATAATGTATGCCATGTTGTGTACCAGACCTGATGTGTGCCTTGCCATAAGTCTGACAGGGAGGTACCAAAGTAATCCAGGAGTGGATCACTAGACAGCGGACAAAAATATCCTTAAGTACCTAAAGAGGACTAAGGACATGTTTATCGTTTATGAAGGTGATGAAGAGCTTGTCCTAAAGGGTTACGTCGATGCTAGCTTTGACATTGATTTGGATGACTCGAAGTCACAAACCGGATACGTATTTATTTTGAATGGTGGAGCAGCCAGTTGGTGCAGTTCCAACTAGAGCGTCGTAGCGGGATCTACATCTAAAGCGGAGTATATAGCTGCTTCGGAAGCAACACAAGAAGGAGTTTGGATGAAGGTGTCCATATCCGACCTAGGGGTGCACTGGTACCATCAGGTGCTATACAGACGGTTTTTAACCCCTTTCCGCGACGGCATTCTGAGTGAGTGCGATAGGGGGGCCCTACCCACACGACCCAGAAACCGTCAGGGATAGGCGAGCGGCTACTGACGATCACCATAGATTAAACGTATGAGAAGTCGCCCCAGTCCCACACGTTATATCTCGATGTTGTATTTCTGATCCCAGAGACATCCCAAATGATTACGCCACTATAGTCGTGTGAAAAAAGGTGGACATCAACATTTAATCTACTGATATGCTTGCGATAGGTACGTTATCACACTAAGTTGAAGAATGTAAAATGTGTACGGTGCCTCTACTAACGCCAACGTGTCCATTTTCATAACTGTGTGCGATAGGTATTCCTATCAGACACGCACACTGGTTTGAAACGTTTGCCGTATTACCATGAATCGCACACGCATATGAGACGAAACCATGTGTGCGTCCATCGGGCATCGCAAACGTTTCACATCAAAGAACCGTCTGTTCTCTATTTTTCATCGCACACGCTGTTTTCTTTCTAACCGTGTGCACATTATTTTATTCGCTCATGTCTAATTTTACTTTTACCTGTAATTTATTATTCGAATTGGAAATTTTGAAATATGAAATGTGTAATTCAAATTCTCAGCACAATGGTTCAACAACGAATCCATAAATAATTTTTTTTAGTACAATATGTTCAGTAATTGCAGGATTAGACATCAATTAACTATGATGAACCACAATATTTAAAGGCGGTAAAGGTGAAGAGACAAGTGTAAATCATTTTGGCTGCCGATGGTGTTGAAGAAGCGGAACACCCATAATGTGCCCTCCCGCATGCCATAGGCGCGAACAACTTTTGTCCAACCCCTTGTGACGATCGCTCGCCCATCCTTCACCGCCTTCAGGAAGACTTCTATAGCATTATCATGGTAGCTTGAATTATATACTTTAACCTTAGTTGCCTCCACTACGGTCATGTAGTTTGCAAGGTAATCATCAGTAAATAGCTTCGGAAACCACTGAAAAGAGAAAAAAAATCAGATACTGAGGTCTAATAGAGTAATTTGTTGTGGGCAGGGGGAAAAGGCAACACAGTACTTACCATCCTAAAGTTCACTGCTGTCTTGGACAAAGTGTAAATAAAGTGCTTAATTCCCATC
Organism: Triticum aestivum; assembly: GCF_018294505.1. NCBI lineage: Eukaryota > Viridiplantae > Streptophyta > Magnoliopsida > Poales > Poaceae > Triticum > Triticum aestivum. Next base: position 368,308,443 of record NC_057814.1, on the reverse strand, counting down.
ACCCGTTTCTTTCGCCTAACAATCTTTCTTAGTTTCCTCCCTTGACGCTTGTTCATGAATATCTCATTTCCCCATACGCATAAGGGATCGAAGCGTGGATCAGTACCACTCATATATGTACCTACAAGCAACCACTAAATGTTAGAAGCTAAACTGAGATTGCAGAAATGATGTAAAATACAACTACCTACATTCCTAAGTACAAGTATTTTTAGATATTTCAATATGAACTACATACGGATGTATATAGAATTATAGATATAGTTTAGATTAGAATCTAGATTCACTCATTTTGCTTTGTATGTAGCCTATATTGGAATCTCTAAAAATACTTATATTTAGGAACAGATGGTGTATAAGACATGGGACGTGGCTAACCTTGACGGCAAACAACAGCATCGCCCATTGTAGCCCTGTGTAAGTACATGGAAAGCTAATGTTAACTACAAATAGGTTAACATCCACCAAAAATAGCAAATGCTAATAAAACGACAACCTATGTAGTGATTTCTTCATTGCGAAAGAGTAGCACGGTAGCAAAGGGACGGATTAAAAAATTGATAGAATTGTGTACTGCAACAGACAACCTAGTATAGCCATTGAAACTGGTACTGATAGAAATGAAATTGTCAGAGTTAAACATCGCAGGGCAGGTGCTACTAGAGCAGAGAATGGCCCTGTTATCTATTAAAAGGTAGGGAAAATAGATAAGATGGGCTAGGCGTGTTTACTACAACATGCTTAATACATGAACCGTACACGCCATTGCAACTGGTATTGGTAAGATTCAACTGGTGAGTTCATACTTGGTAAGTCCTGAGGGGTAGTGGCTGGGGCACTTCATATGGACAAGGGCCCGCCCGAAGTTGGCCGCAGCAGAGGCGACGTGTTCATTCGGGTCGAATAGTGGACCAGTGCCGCCGACATGTGTACCTACAAGAAGCAAGTAAATGTTAGAAGTCAAACTGCAATTGCACAAATGATGTAAAAGACAATAGGACATGGGATGCAGCTAACCTCGACGGCAAACAACATCATCGCCCGTTATGGCCCTGTGTAAGTACATGGAAAGGCATGTTAAGTACAATAGGGTTAGCATCCACTAAAAATAGCAAATGGGCAGCATCTCTAGTATATCTTCATTGGGGAGAGTAGCACGGTAGCAAAGGCACAGATTAAAAAATGGATACAACTGTTAATTGCAACAGGCTTAACAGCCCTAAGTCATGTTTTGTAAGTTTGTAGCCATTGAAATACAACTGTTTAAAAATGGATACAAATGTTAATTGCAACAGGTGTAATAGCCATTGAAACTGCTACTGATAAAAATGCAATTGGTAGAGTTAAACATCGCAAGACAGGTGCTGCTAGAGCAGAGAATGGTCCATTTGTCTATAAAAAGGTAGGGAAAATAGCTAAAATGTGTTAGGCATGTTTACTACAACATGCTTAATACATCAACCGTACAAAACATAGCCATGAATTGCAACTGGTATTGGTAAGATTGAACTGGTGGCACTTCATCTTGGCCAGAGCCCGCCCAAAGTCAGCGGCGGCGGAGGCGAGCTGTTCCTCCAGGTCGAAGCATGGATCAGTGCCACTGACATGTGTACCTATAGGCAACCAGTAAATGTTAGAAGTTAAACTGCAATTGCACAAATGATGTGAAATACTTTAAGACATGGGATGCAACTAACCTCGACGGCAAACAACAACATGGACAGGCATGTTAAGTACAACAGGGTTAGCATCCACCAAAAATAGCAAATGGGCAACATCTCTAGTGATATCCTTAGTCATGTATTGTAAATTTGTTGCTGGTATTGGTGAAATTGAGCTGGATAGTTAATACTTTAACATCACATAGTGCAGTACTGAATTAAACAAGGCACGAACATGCTTAATACGTGAACCGTACAAAACATAGCCATTGCAAGTGGTATTGGTAAGATTGAGCTCGTCAGATCATACCTGGTAAGTCCTAGGGGTAGTCATTGGGGCACTTCATCTGGGACAGAGCCCGCACCAAGTCGGCGGCGGCGGAGGCCAGGTGTTCCTCCGGGTCAACACGCACAATGGCCATCGCGCCATCGACCATCATCAGCTCCTCGACCTCCACGTGATATGTGGTTTGGCTTGCGTGGCGATGCTCTGGAGGTAGGGGCGGTCGGGATTTGGAGGCATGCGGATGTTTCGCAGGTGCCATTTTATCAATCAGGCCAGGGCCATGATAGAGAGCGGTGGGTTACCTGACTGGATCGACGATGCTCGGGCAGAACGTAGATGTGGTTGAAGCTGTGGTTGCGGCGATGGCGGTTTCAGCTGCCGGTAGGGGGGAGGGGGAGGGGGAGATACTGAGGAAATTTGATGGGTGGGGAAGTGGTGGGAGGAATAAATTTTGAAATCGCGCGCCTAATGAAAATTTCGCTGCGAAACTTGAAACTTTGGCGGGGGAAAGACACAACGCCGACGAAGCGCGTAAAATACTCGTGTGCGAGAAAAGAGAAAATTGGCAGATCCTGTCTCCAAAAAAATGTACATGTGTAGTTAATTTTTTCGGTCAATGGTATGCCTGGTTTATTAGGAAACATCACAGAGGTAACTGACTTATGGATCATTAACGCAAAAAACGCACACGGGTACGCCATAGAAACCGTGTGTTTTGTGATCTTCTCATAATTCTTATATCTATCAGCATCTCCAACCGCACCTAATTTCAAAAATCTCTTTCATTGTATCAGGATTATTCAATGTACATGAACGAGGCAAGGTGACACCCGATGAGCAATCATCGGTTTATGAAATGCAATCAAGTGTCAACCTGCCTTGCTCGCGTAGCCAGATTTGATCCTATGCAACAAGAGAGAAGCTTGCTGCCATCCGTCGGCGCGGCAATTTAAGCCGGTGTGTGGCCAACTCGCACAGCGAGGTGGGACTAAAAACCAGCTGCGGCCAGCTCTAGTCTCCTCCGGTGGCTACGGGCGGACGTTTTGGGTGTATTTAAGGCCGGGGTATGGCTACAAAACTTTAGTGAAAACATGCTAATCAACGCTCAAAGCCCTCAAAGGATGCGCTTACCGACATTGTACGTTAATGGTAGATAGTACCAACTTAAAGTACTACTGGTAATTTGCTCTAAAACTAGTACGTATGTAGTACTGGTAGATGCTCGTAATTAATTATACAAACTTACGGGCGACACACGCACTAACTACTTCACACATGCTGCCATCGGGGCATGCTGGCCAGACGCCGGCGTTCTCCTTCCCGGCCTTGTAGGCGGCAACCCACCGTGCATCGATCTCTGCGGAGCTCTTCTCAGCATGGCGTGCGGCCTCTTCTTTCTTGCGGTGGTGGGACTCTCTTTTCCTGACTGCTTTCTGCCTTTTCTGCACCTTCTGTGCGGCTTTGGCCGGCTATAGATCCACCGCCCATTCGACCATGGAAGCCTCAAAGTCCGCCCATGTAATTGTGTGGCCGCCAGCGGCGATGAACTCGGCGCGGCGAGATGCCATCGTTTCATTACCATGTGTGCGGTCGCGGCTGGCGAGGAACGTGGCGCGGAGGGATGCCATCGCTTCCTTACTAGTTCCTTTGCGCCGCGGTGCCATGAACGACGCTTGGAGAGAGCTCTGGGACGGGGTGGCCGGGCAGCCGTATAGTGCTGTGGTTTTTAAGAGCTCAACGAGAAACGACGAAGGAAAGTTGGCTTCCTTTACAATTTTGCTCGTTCATTATCGCACACGGTTCATCTCTGCCGCCTCCGGGAATAGTGTGCGCTGAGCGTATTGTGTGTTGCGTTATGATTGGCCGGAACCCCAGCCACGGGGATCACGCGTGTGCACCGGAGGATGCGCTGTGGTCAAACGGCAATCCACGTCCCTCACATCACACCCGTGCAGCTGTAGCAGGATTGGAGTTATATGCACGCTAAATGCCTAGAAAATGCACATAGTCCCCTAAATATGGTAAATGAGCCCAGAAAATGCCAAATTTGAACACGGTGATTTGCAGGGTGTACGTTCGTCGTAAAAAAACTCCAGGGCAAAGAACGAAGAAAAACTAGATTCCCCTTCAATCTTGGTGATTTCCCTCTCGAAAGCATGGAACTTCCTCGGTGATGGTTCAATTTATGAAGGGCGTGCATGATGACATAAGCCAAACCTTCTCAAATTTTTACTAGGGCATGGTGAGGCCATACGATGGCACCTTGCCAGGCTTCATGTTTTTCAAGCATTTATTTCATTTTTCTATAGTTGAAAACCCAATAAACAAACGTTTGTGGTTGACTATTGCCACACATTTCATCGAAATATTTGCCCATTCCTTGTAAAAGTAATGAGAATTTACTAAATAGCACGAGCATGGTTTTCCAGGCCGTTCTTCTGCACCCATTCATGCACCGATTGTTTGAACTTGAATTATGTGCATTAATGTCTAGAAAATTCACATAATCCCCTAAATATGGTAAATGAACCCGGAAAAGTGCCAAATTTGACACGGTGATTTGTAGGTGTATGTTCATTGTAGAAAAAACTCATGGAAAAAGGACAAAGGAAATTTGGATCACCCTTCAATCATGGTGATTTCCCCCTCGAAACCATGAAACTTCCTCGGTGATGGTTCGATTTATGAAAGGCGTGCATGACGACATAAGGCCAACATTCTCAAATTTTTACCACAGCACGGTGAGGCCATACCATGGCACCACGCCAGGCGTCATGTTTTCCAAGCATGTATTTGATTTTTGTATAGTTGTTAACCCAGTAAACGACGCGTTTATGGTTGACTATTGCCACACATTTCCTTGAAATCTCTGCCCATTCCTTGTAAAAGGCATGAAACTTTACTAAATAGCACAAGCATGGTTTTCCAGTCCGTTCTTGTGCACCTTTTCATGCATCGATTGTTCAAATTTGAATTATGTGCATTAATGCCTAGAAAATGCACATAATCCCCTAAATATGGTAAATGAGCCCGGAAAAATGCCAAATTTGAACACGTTGCATTGGAGGGGGTATGTTGATTGTTGGAAAGAATTGAATGACAAAATAGGACAGAAATTTGGATTCCCGGCCCCTTCAATCTTGGTGATTTCCCCCTCGAAACCATGAAAATTCGTCGGTGATGGTTCGATTTATGAATGGCGTGCACGACGACATAAGCCAAACCTTCTAAAATTTTTACCAGGGCATGGTGAGGCCATACCATGGCACGATGCCAGCCGTCTTGTTTTTCAAGCATGTAATTCATTTGTCTACAGTTGAAAAACCAATAAACGACGTGTTTGTGGTTAACTATTGCCACACATTCCGTGAAATATCTGCCCATTCCTTCTAAAAGGCATGAGAATTTACTAAATAGAACGAGCAAGATTTTCCAGACCGTTCTCGTGCACATTTTCATGCACTGATTGTTTGAATTTGAATTATGTGCATTAATGCCTAGAAAATGCACATAATCCCCTAAATTGTAAATGAACCTGGAAAGGGCCAAATTTGAACACGGTGATTTGCAGGGTTTATGTTCATCGTAGAAAAAAACTCATGGACAAAGGACAAAGGAAATTTGGATTCCCCTTCAATCTCGGTGATTTACTATCGCACACGATTCATCTCCGTCACCTGTGCGAACCGTGTGTGTTCACCCACACATGCAAAAGGAAAAAAGAAAACCCTCGCCCACTTCGTCCCCACCCACTGGCCACAGACTCCTCCACAACTCTGCACCCCATCAATTTCTATCGCGGCGGCCACCCTAAGCTCGACGGCTGTCGTCGGCGGGCGGAGGCCGCGCTCCAAACGGCACGGTATTTTACCCCTACAGCTTGTCGCTGCCTATCTGCACCAACTTGCACCGACACTCTGGACTCTGGTCGATTGGGGTTTTCTGCAGGATTGGGCCGGGAATTTTTCTCATGGAGAAGGTAATCAATTTAGCAAAATATTCACTCATCTCTTATCGCAGTCCGTCCGTCGCTGTTAATGAACCGGCGGAAATCGCCGTGGATTCATTTTTCTACCAGCTGATTCGAGAGCTTTCATTCATGTGTCCACTATGCGAACACAAATCGGGCCAGTGTGGTCGTGGCCAGTCGAAAACGAAGTTCTATCTCACCATTCCAGATGACTTCAGGGAGAGCTCGGTATGTTCAATCTCACCCTACCACGGTCGACATGGCCTAAATTTTTGAACATATACCATCTATTGTTACATATGGGTAAAAGGTACGGTGCCATGTGCAGCCTAGATGTTGAAGCCGATTTCCCCCGCCCTATATTAGGAAAATTTATGATGTATTGTTCATTCAGTTACTCTCATATTTGCATCAAATCTTTGTTACATTATCTATTTTTAATTATATATTTTTGTACTTTGCTTTCATCTATATATTGATCTGTTTTATTAGTTACTCCCATATTTGCATCTTGCTCTGTTATTTCAATATATCTTATTTACGATCTTAATTTTCATTTCAAGCAGTACATCTCTTTCTTTGCAAGACCAGGAGTAGAAGGAAATCTTGGGCTTTAATTTGTTGATGACTCCATGGATGTCATATTGACAACGCAACATGGATTTACAATGACAATTAGCGTAAAACTTGATAAATATGGTCACTCCTATTTTAATGCGGACCTTTGGAGGAAAATGTCTAAGTGTTATGAACTGAAAGTTGGCAAGAAAATTCTAGTGCGTGCACCATAGCCTGGTCTAATTAACATGGATGTTTACTTTCCCAACGTCATCAGCCGATCAAAGTCTGATAGAGGTTAGTGTCCTTTCAACTTTCTCCATGATGGCATATTACATAGCAAAATTAGGGTATTTGTTCTGACTAATTGATCACTATTTAAGCAACCAATTGTGATTTCATTTTCTGACTCCGTTCCTAGGCATTAAGAAATTCTATTTACCAATTTATGCGCACTATATATTCTTCTGCCATGTTCTGAATAAATAATACCTTTCCACCTTTTAAGCAGGATATGTTGGATGCATAGTTAACGATCTGTATGTTACTAGGCGTACAAAATTTCACTGGAAGGACTTGAAGCATGTCATAATTTTTTTGATAATCTGACAGAGATAGCACAACGTATGAACGCTGGATTTTGGATGGGATTAATTATACCCATGGTGCAAACATTGAACAAGACCAATTGTGTGCACAAAACGCTGGTACAAAGTCTTATTTTTATGTTTATGCACACAATTGTCTTATTAAGTTACACATACCTATGTTACAATTGTTTTTTATTCTATATTTCAACAGAAATTGCCCGCTGTAGCTGTTCCTAGATCGATTTCCCAGCATGGTCGAATTACACTTGTGCCTGCTAATAACGCCTAAGTGATTGCAAGGTACTGCATTTCCCGCAGAAATGGAACCATTCAAATTAACAAGTTCTCGCTTGCGTGGCAATGCATTCATATTGGAAAATTGGATACACTATTCTACTCATGCTCTACCAAGGCACAGGAGGGTTCTTCCTTTTCATTGACGAGATGCCGAGTTGCCGTGATCAAGCTGCTTCCAGTGGATAGTTCTGGTTGTTGGCCCTCAGCCTCTTAAAATGTGCTAGGTCTTACCATGTTAAGTATGTAGATATGGACCATATGGTTGTTGGCCCTCAGCCTCTTAAAATATGATAGTTGTTACTATGTTAAGTATGTAGATATGGACCATATGGTTGTCAAAACCGTGTTACGAAGATCCTCCTTTTGTTGAATAGTGCAACCACTATATATATGTTACTCAAATGTTATTAGCCAAGTTCTTAAATTTTCATGGAAAGTATTAATATCGTACACAGTTCATTGAGTTTAAGCGTGTGCCCCATAGAGCGGTAGAGTAGAGGACGTCCATGTTTTGGACGTGGCGATCAGCACCGATGTCTAGAAGGCATTTGCATATTAATTGTCCATATTACAAATTCACACACGTGTTAACATAAGGAAACGTATGTGTAACTTACTAATCATCGCACACGAGTACTCGCAGACGCCTCGTGTGTGATACTCCTAGCCACCGCTAGTAACTAGTTTGCAATTTTCAAAGTTTTTTGTACACACAGAATCACACACGAATTAACTGTAGTAACCGTCTGTATTGTAATTTCTCATCGCAAACAGTTCATCCAATTGGGTTGTTGGCCGCGTATCACACACATCTTGTTTGCATGACTCATTTGTGTTCTTTTGGCTCATCGCAAACAGTTCATCTATGTGAACTGTATGCGGCATATCACACACATCTTGTTAAGTTGAACCGTTTCTGTTGTGTTCCCGAATCAAAAACAGTTCGTCTGAGTGAACTGTATGCCATATATCACACACACCTTGATCTGGCTAACCATTTCTGTTGCACTCCCGAATAGCAAACAGTTCATGTGAGCAAACTGTATGCCGTATATCGCTCACACCTTGATATGGCTGCCCATTTCTGTTGTTCTGTCTCATCGCAAACAGTTCGTATGGATCATCTGTGTGCCCTGCATCGCACACGCAACTAAAATCTGAACCGTGTTTGATGTCTCCGCCATCGCAAACATTTTGCGTCTTTTTTGACGGTTTTTTACATCATCGTTTGAGATGAATGCATCACACACAGTTTCCTCAAAGGGTCTCTGATTGTAGTGTCGCGTTAGCAGCATCCTGTAGTAGTGGTGATACCTAGTGCATCGGATCCAATGACTATATTTTGTGACAACACTGGTGCCATTGCCATTGCCTAGGAGCCCAGGTTTCACAAGAAGACCAAGCACATTGACCGCCACTTCAACTCCGATCGTAATTACATTAAGGATGGAGACATAGAACTTTGCAAAGTACATACGGATCTGAATGTGGCAGTCCCATTGACTAAACCTTTTCCACGAGCAAAACATGATCAACACCAAGACTCCATGGGTGTGAGATTCATAATTATGTGCAAGTGGCAAACTGTTGGAAATATGCCCTAGAGGCAATAACAAATGGTTATTATCATATTTCCCATTCATGATAAATGTTTATTATTCATGCTAGAATTGTATTGACCGGAAACTTAGATACGTGTGTGAATACATAAACTACACCATGTCCCTAGTAAGCCTCTACTAGACTAGCTTGTTGATCAAAGATGGTTATGGTTTCCTACCATAGACATGAGTTATCATTTGAGAACGGGATCACATCATTAGGATAGTGATGTCATGGACAAGACCCAACTATAAGCTTAGCATAAGATCGTATCACTTAGTTTTGCTATAGCTTTCTTCATGTCAAGTATCTGTTCCTTTGACCATGAGACCATGCTACTCCGGGATACCAGAGGAATGCCTTGTGTGCTATCAAAGGTCACTTCATAACTGGGTGATCATAAAGGTGCTCTACAGGTATCTCCGATGGTCTCTATTGGGTTGCATGGATCGAGACTCGGATTTGTCACTCCTTGTGATAGAGAGATATCTCTAGGCCCTCTTGGTAATACAACATCACAAGAAGCTTCATGTGACTAATGAGTTTAGCCTCGGGATATTGTATTATGGAATGAGTAAAGAGACTTGCCGGTAATGAGATTGAACTAGGTATGGAGATTCCGATGATCGAATCTCGGGAAACTAACATATCGCCGGAGAAAGGAAATTGCAAACGGGATTACCCGAATCCTCGACATCATGGTTCAACCGATAAAGATCTTCATTGAATATGTGGGAACGAATATGGACATTCAGGTCCTGCTTTTGGGTATTGACTAGAGAGGAGTCTCAGTCATGTCTGCATGATTCTCGAACCCGTAGGGTCGCACGCTTAACGTTCGTTGACGCTAGAGCAATATTGGAATATGTAGAATGGTGACAAAGGTTGTTCGAAGTCCTAGATGATATCCCAGAGATCACGAGGGAGTTCTAGAATGGTCTGGAGGTAAAGATTGATATATAGGAAGTCATTTTTTGGGTACCAGAAAAGTTCGGGGGAATATCAGCATCATATCAGGGCCCACCAAAGGGTTCTGGGGGACCACCAGTGGGTCCCACCACCCTCAGGGGCCACCATGGGCTGAAGGCGGGGTGCCCTGGCCTAGTGAGGCCAGGCGCACCAGCCCCAAGAGTCCATGTGGCTTGGGGGACAAGAGACCCTGATGGGTAAGGGAGGAATCCCATTTGTCGTATGGGAGAGGGAGTCCTCCTCCCCTTAGCCGCACCCCTCCTTGGAGGATGGGCTAAGGGTTATGCACCCCTGCCCTTTCACCTATATATAGTGGAGGGATAGGAGGGGAGCCGAAACCTAAAACCTTGCCCAGCCCCTCCCCCTTCCTACCACCATATTCTCTCGGTATGGCTTGGCGAAGCCGTGATGAAGTAACTCCACCACCATCTCCACCACACCGCCATGCTGGTTGAGATCCCATCTACTTCTCCCCCTTCTCTTGCTGGATCAAGGAGGAGGAGACGTCACGGAGCCGCACATTTGCTAAACTCGAAGGTGCCGTCCATTTGGCGCTAGATTGGTTTGGATCGTGATTGGATTGCGAAGAGTACGAATACATCAACCACGTTACATATGCTTCCACTTTCAGTCTACAAGGGTATGTATACATGCTGCCCTGTCGTTGTTATACATCTCCTAGATTGGATCTTGGGTGTTTCGTAGGAATTTTTTGATTTTCATTCTTCGTTCCCCATCAATCGAAAGATGGGACACCTTCACCTCTATCACCTGGCAAGCAGTTCTTATGTAAAAGGGGTGTTAGACGAGGAGATCCTCTCACCACTTATGTTTGTGTTAGCCAACCGCAAGCAATTATGAACAAAGAAGTGCTCAACTGCCTCATCAGTGCACCTTTAGTAGCTGATCGTAACACTGATTTTCCAGTCATACAATAGGCTAATGACACTGTCTTGATTATGCCTGCTAGTGAGCTCCAACTTCAGCAGCCAAAAAAACCTTCTCATGCATTTCATTGTCTACACTAGGTTGAAAATTAACTTTGACAAATCAGTTATGGTCTCCATCAACACTATTGTTGATCAAATGGAGTCTCTGGCCTTAGCCTTGGATGCAAAGTTGGATCCTTTCCTTTTACTTACCTTGATCTACCCATGGGCTTGACCACGCCAAGACTAAATGATTTCCCCCCAATCTGAAAGGAATTGATAAAAGGTTGGTTTTGTTCCAATTTGTTTGTTATTGTATGGAGATAAATTGGCTCTCATTAAACCCGTCTTCACCAGTCTGCCAACTTTCTTCATGGGAATTTGCCCTTGCCTCCTGGGATTATAGATCAAATCAACAAGTTCTTTAGGCACTATTTCTGAAGAAGGTATGGAATGGAAGATAGAGGCACCGCTATAATTGCCTAGGACGAAGTATGCCTGCCCAAAGACCAAGGAGGGTTGGGTGTACTTGATCTTGCTATTCATAACAAAATGACTCCTTATGAAACACCTTCATAAATTCTTCAATCGGGATAATATTCCGTGGGTCACACATATTAGACAATCTTATTATACCAATGGAGTTGTGACTGATAGGCCAATGTGATTTTTTGGTTGGAAAGCATCTTCAAAATAATTCCAAAGTTAAAAAGCGGTGGCTAAAGAAGTAATCGAAAAGTGTGACACTATCCTATTCTGGCAGGAGATTGGGGCACGGGAAAATTCAAAGAGCTGCCCCCGAGTTATATTCGTTATCCATCAACCAAAATTTGTCAATTAGACAGTTCCTTCAAAAAGCTGATCATTACGATTTGTTCCACACCCCTCTATCCAATGAGGCTTTCCAATAACTCCAAGATATCACAGTCTCTTACTAGTCCATCCAACTGTCTAGTTCCAATGACAAATGGAGATACCCCTGGGCAACCTATTCTCATCCATAAAGTTGTACAAATGGTGTACCTGAGGTGATGCAGCTAATTCCATCTTTAGAAAACTCTCGAAGAATGCAAGGATGCTCATATTTAAAATTTCCTTGTTTTTTCTCCATGATAGAGTTAATACTAGGAATTTGCTTCAAAAGAAGACCTTTTTTTAATCATACAACTATGAACCTTGTCATACAAGTTCTCATGAGACCTCTCTTGATTTCTTCTGGGATTGTCCTTTTGCATTGAGCTGCTAGGACTCTATAATTGCACAAAAGAATATAGGCTCTGCCAGTCCAATTCCAATGGAGATTGTAATCGTGGGATGTTGGAAACTTTGGATGTAAAGAAACCACAAGATTTGTAAATCTGAAGCCCAATCAATTAACTATAGAGGTTGAATTTGCTAAATGATCAAATCTTTGGGACATAAATTTGAAAAAAACCTTTGATAAAAGCAGGCAAATTTCGTTATGTTAGAGAGCAAACCATTCACTTTGGTACTATCAAGAGAAGATTCGTAATTGTTCTTACATAATTCTTACTGTACTCACTGGTGCGCGTCGGTGCTATACAAACGGTTTTTAACCCCTTACCCCGACGGCATTTGGAACCGTCGCCAAGTGAGTGTGGGCGATAGGGGGGGTCCTTCCCACATGACCCAGAAACCACCGGGGATAGGGGCCCTTGGTGCAGGTAGTTTTCCCTATATAACCGTTTCCGATATCTCGAATATCCCAAACGCTTCATCCTTGCTACTCATTTGTGCGCGCATTGCCATCGCAGTCGGAGTTTTGTGGTTTTACCTAAAACCAGGCAGATTCTAGGCACGGGGGTTTTCCAGGCACGTACCAAACTGCCTCTACATTTACGATGCCTGGCACATCACAAACAGTTCATGATTATAAACTGTGTACGATAGGTAGACAATCACACACATTTAGTTTTCCCGCACCGTATGTGATAGTGTCTGACATCACACACGCTTTGCAAACGGTAACTGTGTGCATTGTTACACACGTTTCCTCTCCGTGAACCGTGTCAGATTATGATGTATATCGCACACGCTGTGCTTTATTAACCGTGTGCACCGTAATGACCTGCACACCGTAATTTTGCCCTAATTTAATTGCTGCTATTTAAAACTGTACCTAATTTAAACTTGAAAGTAAGCTATAGCTTTATTCATATCCATTAGGTTCAAACAACCAATGCATTATTCAATTCACAGGTGCATATGTTTAGGAATTACATAAGCACCAAATAAAGAATGATGAACCAGGGTTTTATACTTGTACTATTACAAATGGTAAAGAAAGAGGTGACAGACATTCTGGTTGCTGAACAAGGTGAAGTGGAATAGCCCTATTGTGCTCTCCTGGATGCAGAAGGCATGCACAACTCTAGCCCAACCCCATGTGATGGCCGGCCGCCAATCATGTAGTTTGACAGGTAATCTTGAGTAAACTGCTTCATGATCCACTACAAAGGAAAAATGATTCAGACATTGTCATCTAAAACAACTCATTACGGGCAGTAAAAAGAAGGCTACATGGTTCTTACTAACCATCCTGCGGTTCACTATTGTCTTGCATAAAGTGTAAACAAATAGTTTGATTGACATCTTTTGACCCATTTTAATAACAATCTTTATCAGTTTCCTCACTTCATGCTGGTTCATGAATATCTCATTGCCCCATACGCAGAAAGGGTCGAAGTGTGGATCTTTGGCAATGACATGTGTACCTAAAAGCACCAAGTTAATATGAGAAGCTAAATAACAATTACAAAATGATGTAGTACATCACTCCCTCCATCCCATTATATAAGATTTTATTACATGTATATCTAGACATCATCAGAACATTAAGGTAACACTCTTCCTTTTTGCTATGTAGCCTGGGATTGCATATTTAGTCATTCAGTACAATGCATGTTGCTATGTAGCCTCAGATATATTAAATATGGCCCTAGTTAACCTACTGATAAATGGGTTACAGATATATTCAACGAAATGTCCGATTCGACGATTAATCCCTTATCAGCCCCCAGGCTATGTGGTACCAGCTACCGAGATCCTGAACGTGAGTACATATAAGCAATGCGATGAAACTAACCTCGATGGAAAACAACACTGTTCTCAATATTGTCATGTATGAGTACATATAAAGGCATGTTAAGCACAACAGGCTAAACATCAACCAATATATCCATGGTAGACAACATAATCAACAAATGATAGCTTCAGTGTGCAGGCTTAAGCACGCTAGTTAAGCAAAACAAGAAGTGGAAATGTGTGTTAACTGCATGAGGCATAACATTTAAAAACAAGCAAATAGTCATTCAAACTGTTATTGTGCAGGTCTAAAGTACACTAGTTATTGTTAAAAAAACGAAAAAGCATGTTAACTGCAATATCCTTAACAGCAACCAAATATCGTAATTCATAGTGGTATTGTTGAAACTATTATTGATGAAATTGAACTGGACGGCAAATAGTTGCACATATAGAGTATCACATTGTGAAGAACTAAAATAAACAAGGCACAAGGCCATCTCTAGCCGATCTTTTAAAAGTTAAAGGACTAAAACCCTTAGTGGATATATATATATATATATATATATATATATATATATATATATATATATATATATATATATATATATATATATATATATATATATATATATATATATATATATATACTCTAGCAATTTTTGGCCGTTTCTAGTCTACCCCCTAAACTTAATGTTGTAAACTTCAATTTGATCAAGTTCAAAGCAGGTTCAACCGAAAGTAGCATGCATTCAAACATAACATAGATAGTTTTGCATAACCGAACATAAGACATAAATTTAAACTAAGCTAAACTACTTTCGGTCAAAGTAGAAGTCGAGCCAATCCTTCCTCGTCAGGTGATGTCTACTACGCAACCTTCTTCTTGTAGACATTGTTGGGCCTCCAAGTGCAGAGGTTTGTAGGACAGTAGCAAATTTCCCTCAAGTGGATCACCTAAGGTTTATCAATCCGTGGGAGGCGTAGGTTGAAGATGGTCTCTCCCAAACAACCCTGCAACCAAATAACAAAGAGTCTCTTGTGTCCCCAACACACCCAATACAATGGTAAATTGTATAGGTGCACTAGTTCGGCGAAGAGATGGTGATACAAGTGCAATATGGATGGTAGATAAAGGATTTTGTAAACTGAAAATATAAAAACAGCAAGGTAACAAATGATAAAAGTGAGCGTAAACCGTATTGCAATGCTAGGAAACAAGGCCTAGGGTTCATACTTTCACTAGTGCAAGTTCTCTAAACAATAATAACATAATTGGATCATATAACTATCCCTCAACATGCAACAAAGAGTCGCTCCAAAGTCACTAATAGCGGAGAACAGACGAAGAGATTATGGTAGGGTACGAAACCACCTCAAAGTTATTCTTTCCGATCAATCCATTGGGCTATTCCTATAAGTGTGACAAACAGCCCTAGAGTTCGTAGTAAAATAACACCTTAAGACACACATCAACCAAAATCCTAATGTCACCTAGATACTCCAATGTCACCTCAAGTATCCGTGGGTATGATTATACGATATGCATCACACAATCTCAGATTCATCTATTCAACCAACACATAGAACCTCAATGAGTGCCCCAAAGTTTCTACCGGAGAGTCAAGACGAAAACGTGTGCCAACCCCTATGCATAGGTTCATGGGCGGAACCCGCAAGTTGATCACCAAAACATACATCAAGTGAATCAATAGAATAACCCATTGTCACCACAGTTATCCCACGCAAGACATACATCAAGTGTTCTAAAATCATTAAAGACTCAATACGATAAGATAACTTCAAAGGGAAAACTCAATCCATTACAAGAGAGTAGAGGGGGAGAAACATCATAAGATCCAACTATAATAGCAAAGCTCGCGATACATCAAGATCGTGCCAAATCAAGAACACGAGAGAGAGAGAGAGAGATCAAACACATAGCTACTGGTACATACCCTCAGCCCCGAGGGTGAACTACTCCCTCCTCGTCATGGAGAGCGCCAGGATGATGAAGATGGCCACAGGTGAGGGATCCCCCCTCCGGCAGGGTGCCGGAACAGGGTCCCGATTGGTTTTTGGTGGCTACAGAGGCTTGCGGCGGCGGAACTCCCGATCTATTATGTTCCCCGAAGTTTTTAGGGTATATTGGTATATATAGGCGGAAGAAATATGTCAGGGGAGCCATGAGGGGCCCACGAGGGTGGAGGGCGTGCCCAGGGGGGTGGGCACGCCCCCCTGCCTCGTGCCTTCCTCGTTGATCCCCTGACGTGCACTCCAAGTCTCCCGGATTGCTTTCTTTCCAAAAATAACTCTCCCGAAGGTTTCATTCCGTTTGGACTCCGTTCGATATTCCTTTTCTTCGAAACACTGAAACAAGGGAAAAAACAGGAACTGGCACTGGGCTCTGGGTTAATTGGTTAGTCCCAAAAGTAATATAAAAGTGCATAGTAAAGCCCATAAAACATCCAAGATGGATAATATAATAGCATGAATACTTCATAAATTATAGATACGTTGGAGACGTATCAACATCCCCAAGCTTAATTCCTGCTCGTCCTCGAGTAGGTAAATGATAAAAGAAATAATTTATGAAGTGTGAATGCTAGCAGGTGCATAAGTTTGATCAATGATAATTTCAATCACCTTTTCTAGTATCATTATATGTCATAACAGTAGCTCATATCATAAAACTTTGCATGATCAAGTAACAAGCTATTCATATGTTAAAGTATAGATCATAAACTTTCTTGAAAACTAACAAACTATGTTCTCAGTCATCAAACAATTTTAATTCATCTTATTTTCAGGAAGAGTCTATGTGAGAGCTTTGATTCAGCAAACTTCACATACTCAACTATTATTTAGTCTTCCATGATTGCTACCACTCAAAGCATATTTTTAGAACAAATAGCATCCATCGAACACAGAGAAAGATAGGGGCTTAATGTTTCGCCTCCCAACCTTTTACCTCAGGGGTAATGTCAACAGTAATAATTCATGCTCAAATATATTCGAATGGCCATATATGCCTAGATCTTTCCATCACATGATGCTTGCTAACTAAAGAGTAGGTTGGAATGAGAAGGAATACTACTGACTCTTACATAAATGTAAAAGATAGGCCCTTCGCAGAGGGAAGCAGAGATTTGCAGAGGTGCCAGAGCTCGAAGCAAAAACAGAGATGAAAATAATTTTGAGAGGTATGCTTTCATTGTCAACATAACGACCAAGAGTTCCCAATATCTTCCATACTACATACATTATAGGCGGTTCCCAAACAGAAAAGTAAAGATTTTAACTCCCCCTCCACCAACAATCATCAATCCATGGCTTGCCCGAAATAACGGGTGCCTCCAACTAACATCAAACCAGGGGGAGTTTTGTTTGCAATTATTTTTGATTTGATTTCGATCTTTTGATCATGGGACTGGGCGTCCCACTTACCAGCCATTTTCTCGTGAATGATGAGCGGAGTCCACTCATTGTGAGAATAACCCACCTAGCATGGAAGATACTGCTAGCCCCTAGTCGCTACATGAGCGATTCGGGCATACAAAACACATTATTATTTGAAGGTTTAGAGTTTGGCACATGCAAATTTACTTGGAACGGCATGTAAATACCGCATATAGGTAGATATGGTGGACACTCATGGAAGAAACTTGGTTCAAGGAATTTTGGATGCACAAGTAGTATTCCCGCTTAGTATAGATATTTTGGCTAGCAAAGGATTCTAAATAGCAAGCACCACATGTTAGAGGATCCATAACAATATAACTTCTATACAAATATACCCAAGCATAACTCATTATGTTGTCTTCCTTGTCCAACTTCAACTAATTTGCTCAGGTTTGAAAATAATTAATGGGGCTCACAATCATAGAAGATGTCCAAGATAGTATATTTATATGTGAAATCTCTCTTCCTTCAATATTCTTTCATGAATTGTTCAAGTGACCAATACAATGTTTGCTAACCTTCAAAAAATTTACCACCTCTACTTCTTATATGTGAAGGCATTACTCCCCATGGGAAAGCATATGAAACATATATAATTTCAGATTTATGACATTCAAATCATTCAACCATTTACTCATAAGATATAAGTGAAGCACACGAGTAAATGACAAACTACTCCAAAAAGATATAAGTGAAGATCAATGAGTAGTTAAATAATTATATAGCTATGTGAAGACTCTCCCATTTAATAATTTCAGATCTTAGTATTTTATTCAAACAGCAAGCAAAGCTAAAGAAAATAAAATGACGCTCCAAGCAAAACACATATAATGTGGTGAATAAAAATATAACTCCAAGTAAAGTTACCGATGAACGAAGACGAAAGAGGGGATGTCATCCGGGGCATACCCAAGCTTAGGCTCTTGGTTGTCCTTGAATATTACCTTGGGGTGCCTTGGGCATCCCCAAGCTTAGGCTATTTCCACTCCTTATTCCATAGTCCATCAAATCTTTACCCAAAACTTGAAAACTTCACAACACAAAACTTAACAGAAAACTCGTAAGCTCCGTTAGTATAAGAAAATAAATCACCACTTAGGTACTGTTGTGAACTAATTATAATTTCATATTGGTGTAATATCTACTTTATTCCAACTTCTCTATGGTTCATACCCTCCGATACTACTCATAGATTCATCAAAATAAGCAAACAACACATAGAAAACAGAATCTGTCAAAAACAGAACAGTCTGTAGTAATCTGTATCAAACGTATACTTCTGTAACTCCAAAAATTCTGAAATAAACTGTTGGACCTGAGTAATTTGTCTATTAATCTTCTGCAAAAAGAATCAACTTAAAAGCACTCTTCTGTAAAAAATGACAGCTAATCTCGTGAGCGCAAAGTTTCTGTTTTTTACAGCAAGATCGCATAGACTTAACCCAAGTCTTCCCAAAGGTTCTACTTGGAACAAACACTAATTAAAACATAAAACCACATCTAAACAGAGGCTAGATGAATTATTTACACTAAACAGGAACAAAAAGCAAGGAACAAAAATAAAGTTGGGTTGCCTCCCAACAAGCGCTATTGTTTAACGCCCCTAGCTAGGCATGATGATTTCAATGATGCTCACATAAAAGATAAGAATTGAAACATAAAGAGAGCATCATGAAACACATGGCAAGCGCATTTAAGTCTAACCCACTTCCTATGCATAGGGATTTTGTGAGCAAATAACTTATGGGAACAATAATCAACTAGCATAGGAAGGCAAAACAAGCAATGCTTCAAGATTTTCAACACATAGAGAGGAAACATGATATTATTGCAATATGTAGAAGCATATGATCCTCTCTCATAGTAATTTTCAGTAGCATCGTGAATGAATTCAGCAATATGACCTACAAGCATAGAAATTTTATTACTCTCCACATAAGCGAAATTCTTCTCATCAATAGTAGTGGGAGCAAACTCAACAAAATAACTATCATGTGATTGAAATTAAGATCAAGATGACAAGTTTCAAGGTTATCATTATTCTTTATAGCATACGTGCCATCACAATAATCATCATAGATAGGAGGCATGCTTTCATCATAGTAAATTTGCTCATCAAAGCTTGGGGGACAAAAAATATCATCTTCATCAAACATAGCTTCCCCAAGCTTGTGGCTTTGCATATCATTACCATCATGGATATTCATAGAATTCATACTAACAAAATTGCAATCATGCTCATCATTCAAATATTTAGTGCCAAACATTCTAATGCATTCTTCCTCTAGCAATTGAGCACAATTATGGGAATCCTTATTTTTACGGAAGACATTAAAAAGATGAAGCATACGAGGCACCCTCAATTCCATTTTTTTGCAGTTTTCTTTAGTAGACCAAACTAGTGATAAAACAAGAAACTAAAAGATTCGATTGCAAGATCTAAAGATATACCTTCAGGCACTCACCTCCCCGGCAACGGCGCCAGAAAAGAGCTTAGTTGACGGGGTGTGAGTGCTGCTTACCTAGCCTCCCCGGCAACGGCGCCAGAAAAGAGCTTGACGTCTACTACGCAACCTTCTTCTTGTAGACATTGTTGGGCCTCCAAGTGCAGAGGTTTGTAGGACAGTAGCAAATTTTCCTCAAGTGGATGACCTAAGGTTTACCAATCTGTGGGAGGCGTAGGTTGAAGATGGTCTCTCTCAAACAACACTGCAACCAAATAACAAAGAGTCTCTTGTGTCCCCAACACACCCAATACAATGGTAAATTGTATAGGTGCACTAGTTCGGCTAAGAGATGGTGATATAAGTGTAATATGGATGGTAGATAAAGGTTTTTGTAAACTGAAAATATAAAAACAACAAGGTAACCAATGATAAAAGTGAGCGTAAACGGTATTGCAATGCTAGGAAACAAGCCTTAGGGTTCATACTTTCACTAGTGCAAGTTCTCTAAACAATAATAACATAATTGGATCATATAACTATCCCTCAACATGCAACAAAGAGTTGCTCCAAAGTCACTAATAGCGGAGAACAAACGAAGAGATTATGGTAGGGTACGAAACCACCTCAAAGTTATTCTTTCCGATCAATCCATTGGGCTATTCCTATAAGTGTCACAAACAGCCCTAGAGTTCGTAGTAAAATAACACCTTAAGACACACATCAACCAAAACCCTAATGTCACCTAGATACTCCAATGTCACCTCAAGTATCCGTGGGTATGATTATACGATATGCATCACACAATCTTAGATTCATCTATTCAACCAACACATAGAACCTCAATGAGTGCCCCAAAGTTTCTACCGGAGAGTCAAGACGAAAACGTGTGCCAACCCCTATGCATAGGTTCATGGGCGGAACCCGCAAGTTGATCACCAAAACATACATCAAGTGAATCAATAGAATAACCCATTGTCACCACGGTTATCCCACGCAAGACATACATCAAGTGTTCTCAAATCACTAAAGACTCAATCCGATAAGATAACTTCAAAGGGAAAACTCAATCCATTACAAGAGAGTAGAGGGGGAGAAACATCATAAGATCCAACTATAATAGCAAAGCTCGTGATACATCAAGATCGTGCCAAATCAAGAACACGAGAGAGAGAGTGAGATCAAACACATAGATACTGGTAAATACCCTCAGCCCCGAGGGTTAACTACTCCCTCCTCATCACGGAGAGTGCCGGGATGATGAAGATGGCCACCGGTGAGGGATCCCCCCCTCCGGCAGGGTGCCGGAATAGGGTCCCGATTGGTTTTCGGTGGCTACAGAGGCTTGCGGGAGTGGAACTCCCGATCTATTCTGTTCCCCGAAGTTTTTAGGGTATATTGGTATATATAGGCGGAAGAAATACGTCAGGGGAGCCACGAGGGGCCCACGAGGGTGGAGGGCGCGCCCCCTGCCTCATGCCTTCCTCGTTGATCCCCTGACGTGGACTCCAAGTCTCCCGGATTGCTTTCTTTCCAAAAATAACTCTCCCGAAGGTTTCATTCCGTTTGGACTCCGTTTGATATTCCTTTTCTTCGAAACACTGAAACAAGGGAAAAACATGAACTGGCACTGGGCTCTGGGTTAATAGGTTAGTCCCAAAAGTAATATAAAAGTGCATAGCAAAGCCCATAAAACATCCAAGATGGATAATATAATAGCATGAATATTTCATAAATTATTGATACGTTGGAGACGTATCATCAGGTACCGGTGCCGTTGTCGGGGGTCGTTGGGGAAGACACTCCTCCACTCGTCGCGTCAATCTCCTCTTCCTCGCCGCCCACGTCGACGCCCTCCACGCCGCCGTCCTCACCGCCTTCGACCTCGTCATTGGAGGAGAGCACGATAACCTCGCCGCCCTCCGCGTTGACAAAGATCGCCCGCTCTGCCTCCACGAGCTCTGGGTGCTGCGGGCGGAGCTCTTGCATGTAGGCCTCGTCTGCGGCCTCGGCCTCGAGGCGCTCCCACGCCTCGCGGTCGTCCCACGCCATACCCGAGCTCACCACCCCTGGCTCCGGCAGAACGAGGTGGACCGGACATGTGCCGAAGGGGAAATTAAGCCTAGCCGCCACGCCGTGGTAGCGGACCTGCCAGCGGTCGTGCTCCATGGCCGCGAGCTCGGCCGTGTGGAAGCTACGGAGCCACCGATGGGTGTGGGTCTCCCGATCTGTAATCTCGGTGACCCACGTCCCCTATCACCGCTGCCGGACCCCGAGGTAGGACCTCGTCGACTGCCGAGTCCGAGGGAGGACAAGGAAGTCCTCGAATCGGCACAGGGGTGCGGCGGCGGGCGGATCGGGGGACCGGCGACGGCGGATCGATAAAGAGCCCGCGGAGGACGACGGGGACACCTCGGCGGCCACCTCGCCGGCGTCGGGCAAAGAGGCCGCGATAAACCTCTTTTGGGCCATTGGCTCCTCGAGCTCCCCGGCACACAGGCAGAGTTGAGGATGGAGGCGCCGGCGATGGCGGCGACCTACCAACGGTTTTCGGGGTGGTGTGTGTCTGTGTGAGCGGAGGTTTGGGGAGTGTGTTGTGTGTGTGGAGGGGGGCAAGGTGGTGTTTGAGGGAATACCGCAGCAACTGAAAATTTTACTAGGCGGGAGTAACAAGGCGGGGCTACTGAAAATTTGGATCAAGGGCGAGCAGATATTTTTGAGATTGCGAGGGATGCAGAGGCGGGAGAAAAATTCCGGGGCCCGGGGCTACTGAAAATTTGAATCAAGGGACTGAAGCAGAGCGGGAGTAACAGACATTGCACACGGTCCGCACATACTAATCATGTGCTATCAAACATTAAAACCTTCCATGCGGTAGATATTTTCGAGATTACGAGGCAGTAGATATTTTTGAGACTGGGAAGCAAGCCTTGTGGAGCCCAATCTACTGTGCTGATGTGAGGGACTGCAGGGCACGGGCGTGTCACACGGGTAGTCTGACCAAACCGTGTCTGTTGCGTACCCAATTGCAGACGGTTTCTACATCCAGCTTGTGTGCTGTTTATAAATCTGGCAAAAAGAATAATGCGGGAGAGGGTTAGAACATGAACACACTTGCATGTGGACCAAATATATGTATGAACACACTAGCAATACTGTGGTTCGATGTTCGACTACCCAATGCACAACTTTGATGTGGCACCTGTCGCACAAAAGCACAGTATTGCTAGTCAGCCACCCCCCTTCAAACCCCACTTCGTGTCGGTGGTAAGGAAATCCTAGCTACAAATGCATGCCCCCAAATAGCTAGGTCTAAAATCTTACCCTACCGTAACACAAAACCTATAGGAGTCCATCATATATATATATGGTCAAACTTCCCCTTTCACTTCCCGACAAAGGTGGACTGTGTGCCGACCCACAAATGTGTGCTTGTGGCGTGAGAAGGGTCAGACCACATACGAACCACATGCGGTGGACCTACTATATGTATGCAAATGGTGTGGTGTGTGATATTTAACTACCATTCATAACTTTTGATGTGGCACGTGTGCCTCGCAAATTAATCGTACTTCCCCGACCCCACGGAGGTTGCAGGTAGCACGAAGTAGCCACCCCCCCACACACACACACGTCGGGGGGAGGGCATCTCACCAAGAGGTACTGTAACACGGACCAAGTAGAATCCAACTTGGTCGTACAACCTCTCCCCGCTCGTTGTTGGTCAAAGTGATGGACGTCCACACGGCCCCGCAAAATGGGCTAGCTTGTCACCCATAACCTTGCGAGGGAGTATTGTATGAAGACAAACCCACTATGTGCATGTGGCCCCAGTATGTATATGGAAGTGGTGTGTGTGGTGTTTGAATACCCAATGCACAAATTTGATGTGGCACCATGCTTTGGAACCGTAAAATCCCCACACCGAGCGAGGGTTCACGACGCGTAACATGCGCTCAAAGTTAATTAGGCTTGGAATGGGTCGACCTACTATACGGTAACTCAAAGCAAAGAAGAAGAATGTATCCACCCTGGTAACCTTTCTCGTCGTTTGTCGAAATGATGGATGTCCACGTGGGCCCACGAGTATATATAGGCTTGCCGCCCATAACCAAGCGAGTGAGAGTGTGTCCAAACAAAACCATTATTGCATGCATGTGTCCCGAACATATTGATGGAGTGCATGCATTTGTGTTGAATACCCGACCCAATGCACAACATTGATGTGGTGCATGCGTTGAAAATTGCAGAGGTCCCCACACAAAGCAAGAGGTCATTCATGACGTGTCGTGTGCTCCCCCCTTCGATCCAGCGGGATGGATTCATGTGTATAGATGCACTATTATATATATGTAATTTCACATCATGATCTATATCAAGACAAAACAAAAAATTAATCCCCTCCTAAGTCAAATTAGTTAACCTCTCTCGCGATGTTGGTGAAAG
This sequence comes from Triticum aestivum, assembly GCF_018294505.1. Taxonomy (NCBI): domain Eukaryota; kingdom Viridiplantae; phylum Streptophyta; class Magnoliopsida; order Poales; family Poaceae; genus Triticum; species Triticum aestivum. The sequence goes on along the minus strand of NC_057814.1, from coordinate 368,284,184 downwards.
TGATGGACCAAGCTGGTCACCCCCTCAACATATATGATATATACACCTAGTAACACAGCCCTAAAAGAATTAATCCTCCTTGTTCGTCAAACGCATACCTCTCTCTCGCTGGGTCAAAGTGATGGACGACGAACTCACGGGACCAACACAGAAGCAAAGCTTATGTCGCACATTAGTGATCATCCTATATAGGACTACGTACCACCGTCTGCATGCATGTGTCCCAAAGAGCTGTTTGTGTGATGTTTGAATATGCAATGCACAATTTTGATGTGGCACCATGTATAAAGGAACCAAAAAGTCCCCGCAGAGAGCGCGAGGTTCATGACGCGTGGCATGTGCTATATGTACGCCCCCATTCGACGCGTGGTATATATGTAATTCTATTGTATATCACAAACCAAAAAAGAATCATTCCTTGATGATCAAATTAACCTCTCTCTCATTGGGTCAAAGTGATGGAGGACAACCTCGCATGCCCACGGATGGAAGCGCCACACGCGAGTGAGTTCCAATATATGGGGAAACCACCGCCTGCATGGTATTGTGTGATGTTTGAATACCAATATAATGTGCAACTTTGAGGTGGAACCTGCGTTGGGAACCGAAAAGTCCCCACATGGAGCTAGGTTATGACACACACATATATAGAGTATTCATGTTGCCCCCTCTTTGACATGCACATACTCCTATACAGTGCATATACATAACAAAAACCAAAAAAGAACCATCCTTGTTGGTCAAATTAGCCTCTCTCCGTTGTATGTACAACTGGTCGACAACAACCTCGTGGGCCCACAGAGAGAGGCACACGCGAGTGATGTCATAGGACAAAACCACCGCGTGCATGCGCCCATGTGTTATGTGATGTTTGAATACCCAATGCACAACTTTGACGTGGCACATGCTTCGCAAACCGGAAACGCACTACACCACGATGCGTGTAGCCCCCTCACTTCAAGCCGGCGGGAGTGTGTATGCACATGCTCGAACTTTGATATGGAATCCCACCATGATCCACACCACACACATGCCAAGACGAATCCACCTTTTGGTCAAATTAATGCCTCTCGTCATCGGTGGAAACTAAAAACCTTTGCGGGCTAACGAATGGGCACGTCGCTGATAAACGCACGAGGAAGAGTGTCCGAGAGGACCACCAATGCATGCATGTGGCCCGAACATTATGTACGAAAGGGCTGTGTAATGCTTTAAATAACCAATTCACGACTTTGATGTGGCATATATGACTCACAAAATGATCAATAATCCCACACGGAGGTTCACGACTCGTAGTGTACTGCCGGACCCCTCCCCCCTCCCCCCACACAGGCAGACACACACATCCCGCACCACCACAGCCACTCTGAGGCATGTCAAACTTTTTCTGCAGTGAACATGTGACGAAAGGCGGAGTGTCGTGTTAATTTAAAAAAACAGACATCATTCGATCATTTTTATACATTGATTGATTTCCTAGGGATTTAATGTGCAAAAATCAAATTTGAGCTACATGTGCACCAAAATGGGTTGCAAAATCATATGTGTCCCTGGGTGCATGTTTCCCTGTGCAAGAGATTTCAAAATATTGAGAATATATATTTTTAAAATTCAGTAAATCCAAAACTTAGTTGAAATTCATGAAACTTATCGTGGTGTCATATATGGACACTAGTAGACTGTGATGTTATATTTATTCGACAACGAGACCCGTTTTGATATAATCTTCTTACAAACGGGAGATTATTAAAAACTAGCAACCAATATCTCATACGGGTTATTTATTCGGACCGTGTGCGTTAGACCGTGCCATGCTTTAGTTAAGCAGTAAAGCGGCATAAAATAAACCAAAATATATACGTGCTGCCACATGCCCCGTGTGCCGTGCGAGCAGGCGTGAGTTGACGGGACGCATGCGAGCAGTCCGCCACGCAGGCATACCGGGAGGTGTGCGTGCACGTGTGCATATTGACAAGGAGGCGTGCGAGTAGCTGTGTGAAATGATGGTAGGAATGGCAGAAGTCCGTCGTCCAGGCTCACCGGGAGGCGAGACAGCTTTTGACCGCAGCCTGCCTCGCTCCCACTGGTCCGTACTAATTGCGCGCCCGAGTCGCGGGCCATAATAGGCGGCCACACCCCCGGTCCACAGTGGTCACCAATGTCTGGACTCTAGAGTGTATGAGGATGCCGCTGAAGCGCACCATCGGAGGGAGTGGCGACGCCGAGGCTAGTGAAGCACTCGCGCAACGTGTGAAACTGGGCACAGAGGTTGTCGTCGTCGCCAACGAGGTCTCGCGTAGGCAGCAGCACGACCTTGACTTCGTCAGCGCCGTCTTCCCCCCCCCCCAAGCTGGAGCCGGAGGTCAACAACAACTCCGGCAAGGACTGCGACTCCGATGGAAAACCGGTTAGTCATCTATATACCCATTTGTGCAGCAAACATATCATGTGTTTTCTCTGGTTAATCCCCCCTCGCCCCTCTATAATTTTTCTGGAATACAAATCCTATGGTTATGTTCTCTTAGTCCATGTAATCAGAGTAATTAAGATCCGTTAGATGCACGTAGTGTATTGATTGTTTGAATGTTATCTGTATAGAGTTAGTGATTAATTGTTTGTTCTATACAAATGATTTTTGCTAATAATCCAACTAGGGTTAGCTTGAGTGCTAATAATTTGTGGCCAGATCTTGAGAATTGATTTTGAATGTCCTACATATATGTTTGTGCCTTTTTTCTTCCGGATCTTGAGAATTGATTTCGAATGTCCTACATGTTATGCCATTTTTTCTTTCAGATTGGTATGTACACAGATGAGGCTCCGGCCAGCGCTGCCGCCGGATGTAGATCTTGGACCCGGCTGTGCGGCCAGAAGCGCCCCTGGACCCGAGGAACCAGTAGAATCTCCGGCGGACCGCATCTGCGATCTCCCAGATGACATCCTTGGGGAGATCATCTCCCTTCTCCCCACCAAGGATGGTTGCCGCACACAAGTCCTCGCATCTCGGTGGCGCACTCTATGGCGCACCGCGCCTCTTAATCTCGACCGTCGTCAGCTATCATCGATGATGATTCTGAACTCCCCGGAGCCATCATCTCGTCCCACCAGTGCTCTGTTCAACACATCTGTATCCCTGCTGTAAATACCCTGCACGGTTGCCGCCTGGCTGACATCCCGTCAATTCAATAAACTCCAGCAGCTTGAGTTCTACCATGACTATGTAGGTTACATACCACGATCTAATGTATCTGTGCCCTCACGATCGATGTCCATCTCGTGGTTTTCCTACTCTCTCCACACCGCACCTTCGCCCGGTGCCATCTAGTAGACAATCTGGTACAAATGCTTCGACTCCCACTACTAAGAAATCTTGCACTTGTGGTGGTTGATCTGTCCGAGGCCACACTGCACAGCATCATCCACTCTAGCTGCCCTGCCCTGGAGCGCTTGCTACTTGTTTTTGGAATCTGTTGTCTCAAAATAAAGTCACCCCACCTTGTAAGCATGGGAATTTGTTTTTTGGGCATGATCTCATCATCGAAGATGCCCCTTCACTTCAAAGGTTGCTCCTTGTTTATGTTATAGTACCTTCACAAATAAATGTAGTCTCTGCGCCTAAACTAGAGACCTTGGGTGCAATTCGTGATCCTTTTAGATGCTTAATGATGGTGTTTGGCTCCACACCTACTGAGGTATTGTATATTATTCACGTAAACTTTTGTAATCTGCTTTTTTCATTTGTGCGCATTAGTTAAGTATCATCTTGGAGTACACTTTTGGTACTAATATTATGTTCTATGCTCAATGAAGAGCTTATCCATCAGATGAGTGGTGGTGGATTCTGTCAAGACCTTACATATCAGTATGTGGTGTTTTGATCTGAACATGATTATTGGCTTGTTGCAATGCTTTCCATGTCTGGAGAATTTGTATATAAAGGTGATGATTTCACGCACATTGAAAGCCCATATATAATGTACTATAATTAATCGTTCAGCTATCACTCTTTCAACATAATCTTTTTTAGACATTAACTGTTTTCAATCTTCATCTCTATTTAGGCACTAACACATGGACGAGAAGGTATAACCAATCGATGGTTCAAGAAGCACCAGGATTTTCTCAGATCTCATGACAATCGTTTGAAGACAGTAACGCTGGAAGGATATGCATCCAACAATGCAAACACTAGCTTTGTCACATTCTTCATGTTGAATGCGAGGGCACTATTGTCCGTGAGGATTAAGTTTTTCGACAACAAATTTCTTACGGCTGCAAGTGTTGAGCAGCATAAAAAGAAGTTTCAGGTGGACCTAAGGGCTTCTGATCGTGCTCGGCTTCTATTTACAACAGCTTGTCATCATGGACCAGTAGAATTTCTGGGCCGGGATCTTGATTTTATGGATAAGACCGATCCATTTGATTGTGACTGCCGAAAACTTTGGTTGAGTTAGATGTCATTGTCCTGTTCAATCTGGATTTTGTCTAAACCTGATGAGCAACTAATCCTCGTGCTTTTGTACTGTTTGTTAGCTGGAGTTAGATATTGTTGCCCTTTTCAACTCGGCTTTGACCCATATTTTCTTTCATACTGGGCCAATGGCTTGCCATTTCTTTAATTAAGACATAAATATTATAAGCATTCACAACATAGGGAAAGAACATCACTCTCGCGGGATCCTTGAGATCTTTGTTCATTACAGAACCGCAAGTTCTTAGCGCCCACGAGCACCCACAAACTTATTTTCAGCTTGCACACCAAATGGGTTGTTATTCTTAATAAGAAAAGCTGCATGGTAGTGACAGATTTGGATTTATCATTTGGGACCCACGAGGAAAAAGCCTATCCAGGGCGGTGTTGACTCGACAGTAAACATTGAGAAACCTGGTTTTAAAATTACTGTAAATCCAAAACTCACCTCAAAATCATGAAACTTGGCATGGTGTTATGTCATAGCACTAACATGCTGTGGTAAAAAATTAGTCCAATTTGGGACAAGTTTTGGTCCAAACTTCTTACAAATCGGAGCTTCTCTCAAAAAGGCTCACGGTTCCAAGAGGGACCTTGTCACCTATGTTTGCAAAACGACATACGCTGTCTCTTCCCGCCTTGATTTATTTTACAAAGGCAACATGCAACTATAGTAGCGTCGTCCTAAAAATATGAAATTATTCACGGTTCATTTTGCCTTATTATACATTATTTGAGTTTCGTAGGCATTTTGGAACGTACTTTGGTGTGTGCAAAGGTCATGTGTGTACAAGCCATATATGTAATTGGATGTTCAATCTGTTTATGGAATCATGTCCTTATAAGTTATAAGTACATATGCTATTGTTCTATGTGCAATGACATCGCACACGGACCATACTGGGGAACCCGTCTGTGATGATTTCATCAATCGCTGACAATTGTATACCACCAAGCGTTTGCCCACAACACACACGGCTTATTAGTAGCAATTGTCCGTGTTATTAGTCTTCGCACACATTTCCGATTACAGGACTGCTTCCGCGTATAACCCACATCTTGTTATATTGAACCGTTTCTGTTCTCTTGGCTCAAAGCAAACAATTCATCTGAGTGAACTGCATGCCGTATATCGCACAGACCTTGATCTAGCTGACCGTTTCTTTTGTGCTGCCTAATCACAAATAGTTCATCCGAGTGAACCGTATGCTGTATATCGCACACACCTTCATATGGCTGCCCATTTCTTTTGTTCCACCTCATCGCAAGTAGTTAATTGAACTGAACCGTATGCCCTGCTTCGCACACGCAACTAAAATCTTAACCGTGTTTGATGCATCCGCCATCGCAAACGTTTTGCACCTTTTTTGACCGTTTTTTACACCACCGTTTGCGATTATTGCATCGCACACAGTTTCGTCGTAGGATCTCTTATCACAGTGTCACGTTAGCAGCATCCTACAGTAGTGACTCTATCATTTATACAATTTATATTGAGCAATATAAGCCATAGAAACTATAAAACAACCAAATTATGCATTGAAGATAGAATCGGTCAAAAACCGAACAGTCAATAAAGATCTTAACAAACACCAGACTTCTATAACTAAACAAATTCTGGAAAATTAGGAAAGTGTAGGAAATTGATATACAAATCATGTATAAAAATTTCAGAATTATAAAAATCACAGTGAATTACGGTAATTCCAGAACTGGGTGCCAAAGTTTCTGTTTTTGCACAGAATCAAGTCGACTATCAACCACACTATCCCAAAGGCTTTACTTGGCACTTTATTGAAAGAAAAGCTATAAAACATGATTACTACAGTAGCTTAATCATGTGAACACACAAAAATAGTGCTATAAATATTGGTTTTTCTCCCAACAAGCGCTTTTCTTTAATGCCATTTTAGCTAGGCATGATGATTTCAATGATGCTGACATAGATGTAAAGAATTGAAACACAAAGAGAGCATCATGAATCACATGGCATGCACATTTAAGCCGAACACACTTCTATGCATAGGGATTTTGTGACAAAATAATTCATGGGAACAAGAATCAACTAGCATAGGAAGGCAAAACTAGCATACTTCAAGATTTTAAACACATAGAGAGGAAACTTGATATTATTGAGAAGCCTACAAGCATATGTTCCTCTCTCATAAAAAATTTCAGTAGCATCATGAATGAATTCAACAATATAGCTATCACATAAAGCAATCTTTTCATGATCAACATGCATAAATTTTTTATTACTCTCCACATAAGCAAATTTCTTCTCATCAATAAAAGTGGGAGCATCATATGAAACTCGAATACTATGAACTGTTTCCACATTAAAAGAGTAATGTTTAGTAAAAGGATATTCAAAATTATGAGAATAATTATCACTACTTTTTATGACATAAGTATCATCACAATGATCATCACAGGTAGCAACTTTGTTCTCATCATAATCAATTGAAACCTCTTCCAGAATAGTGGAATCATTACTGAATAAATTCATTACCTCTCGAAATCCACTTTCACTACTGGAATCAGCAGATTTGCCGTCTGCCGACTCTTTGCCGTCAGCTAGCGCATGGCAAAGAAAGGCTTTGCCATCAGCCACCAGAAAACGGACGGCAAAGAGGCAGCGGACGGCAACGGAAGGCTTTGCCATCAGCATATCTTTGCCGTCTACTAGCTGACGGCAAAGAGCGTGGGTGGCGGGCATACGAGGACGACCTAACGGCCATTTTCTTTGCCGTCTTCTGGCGGACGTCAAAGAAACTGGCCGTTTTAACAGCCGTTTCCCCCCGGCCCCACCCCACTAGGTACGCTCTTTGCCGTCTGCTAGCAGACGAAAAAGAGCTGTGACCTACTAGCAGAAAAGGGGACGCGCCCGCGCCCCCACCCCTTTCTCTCTCGATCTCCTCCTTCACCACCCGCGCCGCCGCCCTCGACCGCCACTCCGCCCCGCCACCTCACCCCGCCGCCACGCCGCCCCATCCCATCGCCCCACCACCCCGCCGCCACGCCGCACTGCCCCATCGCCCCACCACCCCGCCGCCACATCGCCACACCGCCCCGGCCCGGCGCCCCGCCCCATCGCCCCACCGCCCCGCCCCGACTCGCCGCCCCACCCCCGCCGCCCCGCCCTGGCTTGCCGCACCACCCCCGCCGCGGCGCCCGGCCCGCCCTGGCTCGCCGCCCCGCCCCGCACCACCCCCTGGCTTGCCGCCCTGCCCTCGCCGCCCCGGCGGCGCCCCGCCCCTCCGCGCCGGCGCCTGCCGCCTCCTCCACAACCGCCGGAGCCAAGGTGATTTTTTTCTACTATTTTTTGTGTTTAGGTTTAGGTTATAGTGGTAGGATTAGGTTACTGCCAAATTTAGGTTTAGATAATTAGAAGAAAAAAAATTGAAAAAAAGAAGAATAAGTAGAAGAAGAGGAAAAAGGGAAAAAGGAAGAGGGTTGCCGAGGGGATAGATGCTGGAGCCAGTGGGTGCCGCCGATCCCAACGCCCATGCCGGGAACCCCCCGGTCCAAGTGCTGACCCGTTGACCGTGAGTCACCATACCTGAGGGCGCCTGGGGACGAGTGGGTTAGGGGGTTCCTCGGTGTCGATGGAATCCTAAATAGCAAGTATCCTCGGTGCGAGATACATGTGGCCGTCGGTGTTGAATACTATATCCCCGTACCACAAGTGATGCTGACGTCCGGCGTCCCAAAGCAACTGTTCTTGGCGTCGATGGCGGTCGAACACCATTGCGAATTTGCCTGGCAGCCTCTGCGATGATGATTAAAAGGCAAGTGTTGAAACTTGAAATACCCAAACTGACTCAAGTCGGTTTGGTTGTTTGAAATTTCAAAAGTTGGCTTTAATCCTCATCGCAGAGGCTGCCAGACAAATTCGCCAAGGTGTTCGACCGTCATTGGCCACCAGAACTATTGTTGCGGGACGCCGGGCGCTGGCTTCACTTGTGGGATGTGGATCTAGTGCTCAACGCCGAGCGCCACATGTATCTCGCACCGATGATACTTGCTATTTAGGGTTCCATCGACGCCAAGGACCCCCTAACCCGCTCGTCCTGTTGAAAATATTTAGTTAGGTCGACGGAAGAAACAAAATTGCTATGTTACTCATCTTTCGATTTAAATGTGGAGTTATTTCGTCGCTGCGAGGGTCTAGTGTTCGACGCTCCGCCCCTGCGTTCGTTGGTGAGCAAAAATGACATCTCCTCCTCCCCCCTTCATTTGCTCTATTCCGGTCTTTGTGCCGATGAAACTTGCTAGCTATAGGTGTCAATCATCAGTATGCGTAACCACTATGCGTCTCCCGTTCGAAAGGGTTACATCTATAAATATGCATGCATTTGCATATTTATAATAGTGATTCTTTCGAATTGTCCAACGTTATCCATGTACAGCCCGAGTATGTGTAGATTGGGTTCGTTTTCCGATATGCTCTGCTCCGGATCCGATGCAGAATTTCGTCAGTGCCTCCCTGTTGTTCTCCGGGCACACATCCTCTCTGCTTATTGCCGAGACGTGTATCAGGAGAACAGCGGGGAGGTGCTGCCGAAATTTTGCGTCAGATCCAGAGTAGAGCATGGGAAAACGAACCCAATCTACACATACTCGGGTGGGATTAGGACCTATCTTTACCTATTAGTGTGTAGGTTGCATGGACGTAATAAAACTGACAAACTCCATTAACTGATGGATATGGTTTTCTGAATTATGTATATATTTATTGTGTGTCCAGTAGGAAGTCAATATGAGTGATCGTGCGTGGATGTACACCGGTTACACTAGTCAAAAAGTTTGGACCAAGGAATGGTTAACAAAAACCAAGGGGTTTGTTAGAGTCGCATTTGCAAATGGCCAGGAATTAAGCTGGTGCCCCTGTGCCCGATGCGACAACTATAAAATGAGGGACGAGCTTGAAATGAGTAAAGTGCTGAAGTTTGGTTTTACGCCTGGTACACGGTCTGGACATTACATGGTGAGTCTGCCCAACATGCAAGGGCCGAGGTGGTTCGTCGTCGCACCGACGAGCATGGTACCGGGACCGCAGACATGGTGCAAGACTTTGACGATGCTCGGGACTCGGACGAGGAGATGGAGGAATCTGCAAAGGCCTTCACTGAAATGTTGGAGTCCTCAAAATGTCCTCTCCACGAGCACACTGAGCTTTGTCAGCTGGATGCCATCTCACAAAGAATGGCTTTGAAGGCTCAATTCAACTTGGGTAGAGAATGCTACGACGCGATGATGACATTATTCGGACGATTTCTACCCAAAGGCCATGTGCTACCTCCAAACCTGTACCAGTCAGACAAAATCTTCCGTGCTCTTAAGATGCCCTATGAGAAGATACATGCCTGTGAGAAAGGATGTGTCTTATTTATTCTTCAGTATGAGGACTTGAACTATTGTCCCATTTGCAAGTCTTCCAGGTATGTTGTGGTAGAGAACGGTATGGGTGAGAAGATGCAGACCAAAATACCCGTTAATGTTCTTCAGTATATGCCAACCGTACCAAGACATCAACGTCTTTTCATGGTCGAAGATACGGCCAGACAGATGACATGGCACAAAACGGGCAAAAGAACCGAACTAGATGCAGATGGGAATGTGATGATGGTGCACACATCGGATGGTGAAGCGTGAAAGCGCTTCGATGCATTACATAAGGAAAGAACGGCAGATCCAAGGCATCCTTGAGTCACCGTCAGCACATATGGGTTCAGTGTGTTTGGTCAGACGGCAGCCCAATACAGTTGTTGGCCCGTGTTTGTCATTCCACTCAATCTCCCCCCCGGGCAGATTATGCAAAGAAAGAACATTTTCCTGACGTTGATAATTCCAGGGCCCAACTATTCGGGGAAGAATATGAATGTGTACATGCAGCCGCTTAAGGACGAATTGCAAGAAGCTTGGGATAATGGGTTCAAGACATACGACGCCTTTAGCAAAGAGAACTTCATAATGCGTGTCTGGTACATGTACTCGATGCATGACTTGCCGGCATATGCGCTATTCATTGGCTGGTGTGTGCATGGAATGTTCCCGTGCTCCACATGCAAGGGAGCTCTTGAGTTTCGTTGGTTGACGACAGGGCACAAGTATAGTTGCTTCGACTTGCATAGACCGTTTCTACAACCTCGCCATAAGTTCAGGAAAGACAAGAAGAACTTCATCAAAGGTAGAGTTGTCAAACACTCTGCACCACCTGCGTTGACAGGCCAACAGACCCTAGATCAGTTAAACGCTCTCGAGCCAGATCCAGAGCGTCCAGGGTATTTCAAGGGGTATAATAAGGAACACGCCTGGACTCACAAGACATGCTTCTGGGATCTGCCTTACTTCAAAGACCTCCTTTGCCCACACAACATCGACGTGATGCACACTGAAAAGAATGTCGCCGAAGCCATTTTTGGTACATTGTTCGGCATAGAGGGGAAATCAAAGGATAATACTAAGGCTAGAGTCGATCAAGAGGAGCTATGTGATAGACCGTTACAAAACATGCAAGAACCGAAAGGAAAGGGGAACTGGACGAAGCGAAAGGCATGGTTCAATCTTGGAAGGCCAGCTATGAAGGAAATTATTTTGTGGGTGAAAATGCAGTTGATGTTCCCCGATGGGTATGCAGCAAATCTAAAGAGGGGAGCGAGTCTTGAAAAATTGAAAATATTTGGTCTAAAAAGTCATGATTGGCACATATGGATTGAGCGGATAATGCGGGTGATGTTGCATGGCTTTATCCCTGAGGATGAATGGCTAGTACTGGCTTAGCTGAGCTATTTCTTCCGTGTTCTTTGTGCGAAAGAACTATCGCATGGCCTCCTAGAAGAAATGGAACAGTTGGCGCCGGAGTTGATCTGCAAGTTAGAGATGATCTTTCCGCCAAGCTTCTTTAATCCAATGCAACACTTGATTTTGCATCTCCCGACCGAGGCACGATTGCGGGGGCCCGTGCAAAATCGTTGGTGCTACTCAATTGAGAGGATGCAGAAGACGCTTCGAGCAAAATGTAAAAATAAACGTAGAATAGAAGCATCGATGGCCGAGGCATTCATCACTAAGGAGGCGGCAAACTTCGTGACAGCACACTACGAAGCCAAAAGTCGTCATTTGCATAATCTGAAGCCTCGATACAATGCTGACGACCCTAAAAAGGGTCAATCCAACCTCAGCCTATTCAAAGGGAATCTCGCACCAGCCAGTTGTTTGAAACTGGTATCGTTGGATGTTGAAGAATGGCGGACCATTTCGCTGTATCTCTTCAACAACCTAACAAAAGTGCGGTCGTACATCGAGTAAGATCTCGGTACATTGTTTCGCAACTTCTAATTCCTTTGGACTGCTCTTATTCCTGGATATTTGATGCAGTCGATACGTCGCCATATTCTCGTATGGAGCGGTGATCCAAAAGGATTCCGTCGAAGAGTATGAGCTTCTGGCAAAGCAAGGAGCCGAATATCCCGGTTTCATCTCTTGGTTCAAAAAAAGGTAATTTCCATTAGACCATTTCATTTCTTTGGCTAATTTACGACTAATGCAACAATCCTTTCGTATTAAACTTGTAGGCTAATTCAGAGATTATGGATGCCGAATTGAGACAAGTAGCTAATGGTTTTGACTATAAGGTTCGTTCATTTGACAAATACGACATCAACGGGTATCGCTTTCGTACCTATGGCAAAGAGCTATCTATGGCCGACCGAAAGTCTACAAATTGTTGTGTCTCTGCTATCGGCGAAGGAGGTATCGAGTATTAATTCTATGGTGAAAACCCACCAAACATCATAGTCTTCATATGTTATTGGTTCCAGCCGAGGGAGACTAGAAGGACTCATGAACATATAGGGCTAGTCGAAATCAAACAAAGCACCCATTTGGATGTTCCCGATGTCTATATTATGGCTCAACAGGCAACCCAAGTTTTCTATCTACCGTGGGCCTGTCAAAGTGATCCAAATCTCAGTGGTTGGGATGTCGTTTATGATGTGCCGCCACATGTTAGACCACCTCCCCCCAATGAAGAGGATTATGACCCTCACATTAACCAAGACACATATGACGAAGGAGAATTCTTCCAAGAAACACGTCTTCCCAAAAAACGTATCAAGAACCGCTCTACTCCACCCCAAAACATTGAAGTAGACAACGATAGTGAATCCGACTTCACCCCTGAGCCGGAACAAGAAGAGCCGGAACAAGAAGAAGTTACTGCTGCAGATGACCTGTCAATGCTTGAACGATTACGTAAAGGAGGCCTTCCACATGTTGATGCATTTATTATTGATGATGATGAGCACGTCACTGATAGTGATGATGATGATGCATTTAATGATCCCGGAGCATATATAGATGATTCAGAGTAATATAGTAATGTGAGGTATTCAATTTTTCCTACACCTCCGTGATAAATGGTAATTTTCTTCTTATTTAGCCTGTTTAGTCAATTTTTGACATAATTTAGCCTATTTAGTCGACAAATGTCATAATAAGATGAAGAAAATCAAGGAAGAGGAAGGAAAGAAGGAATAGGAAGAAAAGAAGAAGAAGTTCTTCTTCTTCTTCTTTTCTTCTTCTTGTTCTTCTTGTTCTTCTTCTTTTCCTCCTTCTAGCTAGTCTTCTTCTTCTTCTAACTTTCATCTTTCCCAATTTGCAGATTTGCTTTACATGAGGAAGCTTGGATTCATGTAGTGTACTATTTTTCTGGTGCTTCCTTGTTGTTTATGAAAACTTGTTTGGATATGTATGTCTATATGGATATGTTGTTGGAAACTTGTTTCTGGTTATGCATATATGGATATGTTGGACTTTGTTGAACTATGTTGTTGGATATATATGTTGGATTTGATGAAATATGTTGTTGGACATGTTGGATATGTATGCATGTATATCTGTGTTTGAAACCATGTCTAATTAAATGTATTTAAATGAAAACAAGGGATATATAGCCACTTTGCCGTCTGCTAGCGGACGGCAAAAAGCTTTGCCGTCTGCTAGCAGACGGCAAAGAGGACACGTGGCAGTCACCTGTGCAAACTGGCAACACTGGGTGCCTATTTGGTCATTTTGTCGTCTGCTAGCAGACGGCAAAGTGACCACTGGCAAACAGGGCCATCTATGCTGTCTGCTGGCAGATGGCATAGCTGGCCACGTGGCAGCTTCCCAGTGCTGGCCTAGCTAAGCTCTTTGCCGTCTGTCAGTGGACGGCAAAGAGCTTTGCCTCTTTGCCTTCTGCTGGCGGACGGCAAAGAGCGCCGTTAACCCCCTAACGGCTCTCACCCCACCCCATTGCCGTTTGTTCTCTTTGCCGTCTGCTGGCCTCGGATGGCGGACGGCACAATCCTTTGCCGTCCGTTTCTAAGAAGCGGACGGAAAAGAAGGCCGTTGCTAGCGCGTGTTCGGCCGGACAGTTTGCCGTTCACTGGCTGACGGCAAAGGAGTTTGCCGTCCGGGATCTGTGCCTTTGCCGTCTGCCATGGCGGACGGCAAAGAAGCTGATTCAAGTAGTGTTTTATCATTATAATAAGATTCAACACCCTCCAAAATAGTGGGATAATTATTATCTAAAGTTGAAACTCTTCCAAACGCACTTTCATTAATATTGCAATCATCATAAATAGAAGGCATGCAATCATCATAACAAATCTGATCATTCAAAGTAGGGGGACTAAAAAGATCATCTTCTTTAAGCATAACATCCCCAAGCTTGGGATAAACATTATTTGCAGCAAATAAATTTTCAAACATGTCATTCCAATCAAAATAGAATCCCCAAGCTTGTGGATTTGCATATCATTAGCATAATCACTCTTATCATTAATAGTATGAATAGCTCCAATTGTATAACAATTATTATCATCACAATTTTCCAAGTTGGTGCCAAAAAGATTCTCAAGATTATAAGAAGTATAATTATCTTCCCAATCATAATCATCACAACAAGTAGTAGGCATAACAAAATCATCCTCAATAGTTCCTTCAGACATTGTGCTAGACCAAAAAACAATATCATCATCAAGTGTATCATCTTATACAATTATTTTTCATTCATTCTCATGAGGCACAACAATATAGGGGCAACATCATTTGGGATAGATACATGTTTACCTTTGCTTCTTCTTCTTCTTCTTCTTCTTCTTGAGTTCAATCAATTTTTCTGACCTTCTTATTGAAGAAATTGGTTGGGTAAGAAGCTCCTCCTCGTCACCTGATTCATCATGAGAAACAATAGGAGCGAATTGGGAAATCTCTTCCCTTTCATTAGTATTCTCTTCATATTCCATTGGTTTTCTTGTCTATATATAATTGGCAAGATAAACATTCTCATTGCAATTTACCATACAATACTTATAAATTTCCTTTAGATCAAATTAAAGAGCTTTCATGCGAATTAATCCTTCAAGCCAATTACTTGTATGTCACTACTGCAGGATGCTGCTAACGCGACACTACGATCAGAGACCGTTCGACGAAACTGTGTGCGATGCAATAATCACAAACAGTGATGTAAAAAACCCGTCAAAAAAGATGCATTTGCGATGATGGATGCATCAAACACGGTTCATAATTTAGTTGCGTGTGCGATGACGGGCATATGGTTCAGTTCAATGAACTGTTTTCTATGACGTAGAAGAAAAGAAATGGGCAGCCAGATGAAGGTGTGTGCGATATACAACATATGGTTCACTTGGATGAACTGTTTGTGATTAGGCAACACAAAAGAAACAGTCAGCCAGATCAAGGTGTGTGTGATATATGGCATACGGTTCAGTCGGATGAACTGTTTGCGTTGAGCCAAGAGAACAGAAATGTTTCAATTTAATAAGATGTGTGTGATACACGGCAAACAGGTCTGTTATCAGAAATGTGTGTGAAGACCGATAATAACACAGACGATTGCTGCTAATAAGACATGTGTGGTGCGTTGGGATTGCGTACAGAACAACAACATATATATACACACTTATAAGGACATGGTGGCATAACCAAATTAAACATCCAATTACATAGGTGGCTACTACACACATGACATTTGCACACACCAAAGTAAACTATTACATGCATAATTACTTGGTGGCTACTACACAAATGAAATTTCCACACACCAAAGTCAACTATATATTACATGCATGATTAACTAAGACAAACGATCATCTGATCATCATCTACTTCTTGGGACGCTTGCCGCTACTGCTCTGCTTGTGGCTCGATCCGGCCTCATCAATCCCGGTAACGAGGCACTTCCTCATGTCAACGATCCACCTGCGCATCTCATAGAATGTGTACACGCTCTTGGGTGTGAACCTGAGGTGAGGTTCATCCAGTTGCCGCATCCAGGCCCCGTGCCAGGATATGGGACGTGTTCTGTTGGCATCCTGCTTCATCTTCTTGTAGTATGGGTCGATGATGGCCGAGGTGAGTTCAACCAGGGAGTCTTCCTTCGTGCTTCCCCAGACCCTATAGTGCTCACGGATTTTGACAAGGTTCTTGCAGGCCAAGCCCGTAACCCTGAGCGCTTTTACACCGTCGATGGTTTCCACCATAGCAAACTTGTAGTCGGTGCTGTTGACAAACCTAGTGAAACGGTCACAAGGCTCTGTGGCCATGCAGTAGTGGTAGATGTGATGGCCCACGCACAACTGGGCGACGGCAACTCCTGGTCTATGTTGGAACGACCGACAGTGTACTCGAGGTCGATGCCGACCACCTTGTACTTGTCTCGAGCAAGCAACTGCTCAACGGTGTTGATGTAGTCGTCCACTACGGCCGGGTCGATGGTGTACACCACCGAGAGATCCGTCTCCACTACAAAAAAACATTTCCGTGATGATACATGTTTGTAACAGTACGTCACGTTTTCTGTCATGCATGTGCATCCATGACGATTTTATGACAGAATCAAGATAGTCATACCTGTGCTGTCGTATAAGTGTTCCATGACATTACCAACATTATCATCACAGAAGTGTCCACTTCCATGACGATAAATCGCACGTCATAGAAGTGCTTTCATCAAGGGTAACCGACACGTGGTGTCCACCATAACGGGTCGTTGTTAAGCTATCGGGTTCCAGTTTGGATCTGATAACCCGTTAACAACCCAAACCAATGACGATTTTCCATGTGTAAAATTCTCATTCGCCGGTAGATCCACGTGTCGGCCCGGCGTTCGAACAATTGTCATCCAGCGAATGGACGGGACGCGTCTATGATACATCGACAGGTGTCTCGGCCCAACAGTGGCCCATTCAGGTTAAAAGGCCGGGCCTGTAAAAATAAGCGAGCTGGCTCATTAGCGGCCTACTTGAGTCAGGCCCATTCACAAGCACGGCCCACACAAGTTACACAGAATCGGCCCATCAAAGGCCCATTCTAGATTTGACAATTTCCAGCCCATCGTTAGTTTCAGCCCGTTAACGGCCCGCTACGTCTTTGGGCCCAATTACGGCCCGAGCTTCTTTCGGCCTGTTAGCAGCCCATCGACAGTTCCAGCACGTTAACGGCCCGGAACATATTTCGGCCTTTTCTCGGCCCATTCTGCAATTGGGCCAACTTCTAGCCCGTTGTGACTTTAGGCCTGTCCTCGGCCCATTCGGTAAATGGGCCAATTCCTAGCCCATTTTGTCTTTCGGCCTGTTAACGGCCCGCACAACAGTTCGGCCTTTGACTGTGCAACCTAATTTTGGGTCCATTAGGGGCCCACCTTCCGTAGGGCAAACTTTCAGCTCGACGCGACTTTCAGCCTATTAAAACCCTAGTTTTCAAATTGGGCCTCCTCTGGCCCATAACACTTTCGGCCTCTTACTGGCCCGTAAAGTGAAAGGGCCGAGACAAAATTGACATTTATTTCACCTAGCTAGAGGCCCGCTGGCCATTTCCATTTATATGGCCCTATCGAGCTTTCGGCCTGTTAACGTCCTGCTAAGAGCCGTTGTTACGGTGGGCCACATCATTTGGGATCCACTAAATATTATTTTTGACCAGCCCTATTAAGGCCCACTTTGACTACACATGTTGTTCATTTGTATTTCTTCCAGGAAATGTTTGGGCGTGTTGGCCCCCGTTTCAACGATATAGCGTATTCAAAAAATTATCCTAGTCTATACTATCGCCTCTAAAAAACATACACTATACAATAAAAAGACTAAGGCATAGAAACGTAGAATAATCCTACACTATACAATAAAGAAATTACACCTGATTATACCCACTTGGCATTATAGTTCGGCACCAGTGATAATAAAGCGTACACAAACAGCAAATTACATACACTGGGCAAATAATGCTCATACATCATGGACACGCATCAACAGAACTTACCATTTGAACTATAATCTCTTCAGAAAATAGGATTTGCCGGATTCAGATAGCAGAAATTCTAGTCTGCAAAATCTCCAATTCCTTCGTGGTTACCTCAATGTCTCATTTCATTTTTTGACTCCTGCATCTAATACCTGTAAGTCCAGTCTCAACTTGTTGATTGCACGTTGAGAATCATGTACACGTTGTCTTGCCACCTCTAGTTGATGCTCGAGAACATCAGCACATTCCAATTCCAATCCATCATCATTTGGTAACGGCCATGCCGCACTGCTCGCAGATCTTTGTGTTGATGTCACTTGATCCTGAAATGTTTCTGTAAGTACACATGACTAGGGCAAAAATATAGTTACGACAATGAAGCGAGCAAGACAGACTAT
The DNA here is from genome assembly GCF_018294505.1 of Triticum aestivum. NCBI lineage: Eukaryota > Viridiplantae > Streptophyta > Magnoliopsida > Poales > Poaceae > Triticum > Triticum aestivum. Next base: position 368,266,001 of record NC_057814.1, on the reverse strand, counting down.
TTTGTACATGGCAAAACAGGACTAACAATAATGTTACACGTCATGAAGCATACGCAGAGGAGCATGATGTTGGGGCTAAATCCAAAACACAGACACGTTACAAATTTAGACAACACGTTGCATGTAAGTAAGCAAGCAGTTGGCCATTCTGTAGGTCAATTAATGTCTTAGGGAGCATAATGAACAGCAAAGGGATTCATAGAAACCTACTACAACAAGCAAAACTATGCAATCATTAGCCTAGTATAAACTAGATTGTGAGCCTCATGTAGTAATAGTTGGTTAATAGACTTCAAAGCTTCAGGCACACTTCGCCAGAGTAATTAAATGGTAAGGCCTTTAATTATGTCAACTAATAGTTATACAAGTACCCAACATTAGGCATCATTGTTTGGGCATCTCATTAACTGGGGATAAATAAAGCAATTGAAAACATCAATTTAACTATGCGTGAAACAAACAAGCAATTGAACTGTTGAGTTGGCAGCATACATACATGCACGCCTCAATAACATCATGGCCTAGCTACATTTGCTATATAAAGGAACAAGTAATGTAATATTGTTACCCCTATGAAGTATCTCGACTAGTATGTAATCAATATCCTAGTAATGAGGGAGGCTAATGATGTGAATATGCGTTTGGTTATGACATTTATGACATCGACAACTCTACCATGGCAAGATGTAGTTTCACACTGTTCACCACTATAAGATGTTTTAAATATTTAAAAGTAGACTACATCCGTAATGAGTGAACAGACACATTAAAATGTGTTTACATACATCTGATTTACAAAAAAGTTAGAACATCATATAGTAGTGAGTGGAAGGTTTTTTAATCAATGGCCCAATGACTGGGTTAGAGGTGAAGAACCCTACGCAAGCACAATGTCAGATAAATAGGATGTCCTGGTAATTGTAATATAGTGTGACTTACCTTAACTGGTTGAACAGGCTCAGCGCTGCTCCTCCTTCTCTTGCAAGGCTCCCTCCTAACATCTTGTACTTAGAAACCCCCAATATTATCTTCATTGCACCCCCTCTGCAAGGTGACACAAACTAGTTACTGGTCTCCTTGGAAGATAAATATGCATACTATGTAGTCTATGAACAACAAAAAAGGATGATATTATAACAAAACAACACCACATAACGAAACATGCCACATCTCTTGCACACAATGAAATGAGCATTTACTATGTGTGCACTATGTAAATACTAGGAATACCTTCGAACTGGATCTCCAGGTACTCTTGGAGAGCCTACTTTAGTGTATAGCCAAACCTTTATGTCACCCATCAGTTATACAAGCCCCCACTACAACAACCCTTAGTGTTTAAATTGTTGACAAGCTCTGTTAGGTCAAGAACAACAAGTAATCAAAGCAAACAGTCCTAGTATGGTTGGCTGGCACAAACAAGCAATTGAACAGATGTGTGAGCAAATCTTACATATCTAGAAAAGAAGCATAAAAGGAGGCTTAAAGACCATCACTTGACTGACCATATTTAAGGGGCAGTTAAACATCATGTGCAACGTATGAACTAACATAAACATTGCATATTTCAGATTCTATAATGAAATGCACACGTATTAGGTTATGCCATGTATGATGATGCCTAAATGTACACTATAGCAGGTAGGAGTGATTCATCATTGCATGCACAATTGAATTGCAGGTTAAGGGCCGGTTCTATTCCGCCTTTTCAGAGCTTATTGTCAAAATCAGCCATAAAAGATATAAAGAAGTCATTTTTGAGTTATGGGCTTGGGCTTCACTTATTTCGCTTTAGAGGGGGGTGTTTCGGGTAGAAGCTCACTAAAAATTGAAGGGAAGGGGAATAGTGAAATGACTCTGTTGTCTGCCTATATTACACTCAAAATGCCACTGCTCACGCCTGCATCACACCTGACCCTCAAGTAAAAACAAACACGCAATCGTTCATTGCCCTGCCCGCTTGCATCTCCTCTCCACTTTCCCTCTACCTCGATCCCCTGCCTGCAGCGCTAGGGTTCCTCCAGCGAGCCGTCACCACTGGTCCCATCCGGCCTGGTCCTCGACGATGCTCTGTCCAGCTAGGCTACATGGCCGACGGGTAGGGCAAAATCTCCCTAGTTGCTCCTCCCTCTGGCGCCGCCCCTCATTCTCATGGTTTCCAGTAGCTGCTCTGCTGTGGTCCGTCCAACGCACTACTCCAGTGGGCGCCGCACAACATCGGCCGATGCCACACTGCGGTAGAAGGCACCCCGTTCCCCCTCCCCTCCTCCCAGGTCGTGGCCTTGAGGTGTTGTTGAAGGATGAGCTCATCCAACAAGGTGAGGATCTCCTCTATTTTTTTGCCAAATTTTCATTCTGATATGCTATATGATGAATTGCTATGAGTTGCTTCTGCTGCTGCTATATGATGCATTGCTATGAACTTATCCTGCTGCTGCTATATGATGCATTGCTATGAAGTGATCCTGTGCTGCTATATGATGCATTCCTATGAACTGCTCCTGGTGCTGCTATATGATGAATTGCTATGAGCTGCTGCTGCTATATGATGAATTGCTATGAGCTGCTGCTACTGCCATATGATGAGTTGCTATAAGCTGCTCCTGGTGCTGCTGCTATATGATGAGTTGCTATAAGCTGCTCCTGCTGCTGCTATATGATGAATTGCTATGAGCTACTGCTGGTATATGATGAATTGCACACTGCTCCTGCTGCTGTATGATGAGTTGCTATGAGCTACTGCTGGTGCTATATGATGCTTTCAGGTGGTGCTGCTATATGATAATAACGAGCCACTTGGACCATTGAATTTTGATAAATAATTGTTCTTCATTTAAAGTTAGGTCATGCATTCTTCGTTTAAATTAGGCAATGGGATCTCTATGGAAGACATTGACCAAAGTAGATTGTGCCAAGTAGATGGTATCTTCGTATTTGCATTTTGAGCAAATATTGATGGTCTGTTTTCCCATCATATTAATTACTGCATTGGGTTCAATTTGTGATGTTTGCAAGTCAAATTAATTTTCATATGGGCAGCAAAATGACAAAATATAGTGCAATCTAGACTTTTCACTGATCGTACCATAGATAAGCAGAAAAGGCAGGCAATGAAAAGAACTAGTTGGCTTATTACCTGGAGCTTATATTCAAAGGTGCTTATTTTCTTAGGATAACTCGAAATAACTGTCCCTAAGAAACTTGGCCAATAGAACTGACATACAAATAATATGTCACGATGATTGCAATGGAGGCCCAGTTATTTTGCCAGATTCTCCCAAAATCTGACTCCTACCCAGATTCTCCCAGAATCTTTGAGCCCCATTTGTTTTACAATCCTATCCAGTCAGGGTCTAATTAGGTAGGATTGTAAAACAAAAGGGGGTCAAATATTCTAGGAGAAGCTAGAGAGGGGCAGATTCTGGGAGAATCCTGCAAAAGAACTGGGCCGGAGTGACCTACCATAGCACACTGTATAGGCTCACCGCTGCCTCTCCTTTTTTGCGATGTTCCATGAAATTGCCACATACATCTTTTACTTTTTCATTGCGTAACCCTATCTGCAGGTTGACACGGCTAATTTCAGACATCTCTACATGATACTACATTGCATATCCCTTGCGCATATTTAAACCACCAATTAATGATTATGTGCGTAGCATAAACTAGCCATGAATCGTGTGCTGGACTAGCATGCACTCTAAGGGAGCCTAATGTAGTGCACTGGAATTCCTACATGCCACCTACGATTTTGTTTAATGTGCTACCTCTATTCCTAAATATATGTCTTTGTAGAGATTCCAGTATGGACCACATACATATGTATATAGATGCAGTTTCAAGTGTAGATTCACTCATTTTGCTCTGTATGTAGCCTATAGTGGAATCTATAGAAAGACTTATATATATGAACAGAGGGAGTATTGTAGGACTAGAAGTATGTCTAGAGGGGGTGTGATTAGACTACTTTAACGAATAATAATCTAGCCTTTTCCAAATTTTAGTTCTTGGCAGATTTTAGCAACTTAGCACAAGTCAAGCAATCAACCTACACATGCAATTCTAAGAGTATAGCAGCGGAATGTAAAACAATTGCATATGAAGGTAAAGGGATGAGTTTGAAGGAGCAAACGCAATGTTGACACGGAGATTTTTTATCCGTGGTTCCGATAGGTGGTGCTATCGTACATCCACGTTGATGGAGACTTCAACCCACGAAGGGTAACGGTTGCCCGAGTCCATGGAGGGCTCCACCCACAAAGGGTCCATGAAGAAGCAACCTTGTCGATCCCACCATGGCCGTCGCCCACGAAGGACTTGCCTCACTAGGGTAGATCTTCACGAAGTAGGCGATCTCCTTGCCCTTACAAACTCCTCGGTTAAACTCCACAATCTTGTCGGAGGCTCCCAAGTGACACCTAGCCAATCTAGGAGACACCACTCTCAAGAAGTAACAAATGGTGTGTTGATGATGAACTCCTCTTGTGCTTCAAATGATAGTCTCCCCAACACTCAACTCTCTCTCATAGGATTGGATTTGGTAGAAAGAAGATTTGAGTGGAAAGCAACTTGGGGAAGGCTAGAGATCGAGATTTATGTGGTTGGAATGGAATATCTTGACCTCAACACAAGTGTAGGTGGTTCTCTCTCAGAAAATATGTATTGGAAGTGTAGGCATGTTCTGATGGCTCTCTCCACAAATGAAGAGTGGGTGGAGGGGTATATATAGCCTCCACACAAAATCTAACCATTACAAACAAATCACCAAACTCGGTGGGACCGAATCATTAAACTCGGTCGGACTGATTTAGTTCAAAATGTGAACGTTAGGATTCTCGGTGGGACCGACATGTCAACTCAGTGGGACCGATGTCATTAGGGTTAGGGCATAACGTAATCTCGGTGAGACCAATTACACAAACTCGGTGAGACCGATTTTGGTAATAGCCAAACAGAGAGTTGGTCAGGCAAACTCGGTGGGACTGATTCGCTCATCTCGGTTGGACCGAAAGGTTATGAAAAGGAAACAGGGAGTTTGCATTGCAATCTCGGTGGGACCGATCGCTCATCTCGGTTTGACCGAAACGTTACGAAGGGAAACGGAGAGTTTGCAATCCCATCTCGGTGAGACCGAGATCCCTATCGGTGAGACCGAATTGATTAGGGTTTCTAGCAGTGGCTATGTCAACTGAACTCGGTGGCTTCGGATGGAAAGAATCGGTGGGGCCGAGTTGGACTTTTTGGTTTAGGACATATGTGGATATGAGAAAGTAGTGGAGGGTTTTGGAGCATATCACTAATCATTTTGAGCAAGATCCTCATTAAGCAACACCTCATCCCTTCTTAATAGTATTGGCTTTTCCTATAGACTCAATGTGATCTTGGATCACTAAAATAGAAAATGTAGAGTCTTGTGCTTTGAGCTTGAGCCAATTCTTTGTCCTTAGCATTTTGAAGGGTCCACTTTCTAATCCATGCCATGCCAAACATTGAGCTTTCCTGAAATATTTATCTTGGAATAGCATTAGCTCAATGAGCTATATGTTGTTAGGAATTACCAAAACCACCCAGGGATAGTTGCACTTTCAATCTCCCCCTTTTTGGTAATTGATGACAACATATGGATCAAAGCTTCGACAAATGATAAATAAGATTGAAAAAACATCGTCGCTTTGAGAAGTATGTGATAAGCAAGAGCTCCCCCTAAATTTGTGCATTATTTAAGATTTTCTTTTGAATGCAAATGCACAATCGATTAGGATCATGGGTTACTCTTCGATGTCACATACGTCTTGGTGGAGCGCCCAAAATGATAGAGATTAAAAGCATGCACTCATCACCAAGCAAAGTGAATGATCATAATAGGATATGAAACGTAGCATTATCCAGCAAGCATTAAGGGTAGCATATGATCAAACACTTGACCAAATAAGTATCTCACAAGGACACAAAGTAGTATCACACAAGCACGCGGTAAAGTTTCAAACCAACCAAAAAGAGTGCAAAGAGAGATAAAAACCAACACTCTCTCTCTCTCGAAGCCTATGATCTATACATTTTTCTCCCCCTTTGGCAACAAGTTACCAAAAAGTTTGAAAATGCATAGTGCTAAACGACTCTCAGGTTTGATCTTCGGGAGGTGGTGTTGAGAGAACGCCAAGGATGAAAGCTTCTAATGAAGTGGCTGGAGCTGCTGGAGTAGCTGCTGGAGTTGGAACTGGAGCTGTAGCTGCTGGTGCTGATGCTGTAGCTCTAGTGTGTGTCACTGGCACTGCAGCAAATCTCTTCCCTCTAGGCACTCTAGCAAATACATCTGTGGTATACTTGCCCTTCTTCTCCTCTGCTTCCTCCTGAAGTTGCTCAACTGCAGTTTGGATCTCTGTGATCTTGACATCAAGGTCATAGAATTTTGTCTCAACAATCCTTTCCAAGCTCTCCTGGTTCTTGGTCAGGGTGGCCAGGCCCTGCTCAATCCTCAGAGTGGATTGGATCAGATATCCAAGCTGGTCTTGCTTGCTCTTCAAGAAGACCTGAGATGCCTCTTCCATAGTTGGCATCTTTGCAGCCTTCTCAGCTTTAGCTTTGGCTTTCTTCTCTTGTGCTTGCACAGATGATGGTTCATTCTCAGTCATGACAACTGTGTTGTCCTCAAATTCAGGATAGATGGGTAGATGCTCCTTGTCCAAGATGTACTTGCCTTTGCCCATCTTTGAGTTGATGAGCTCCTGGATGTGTGGGGCATATCCAGAACTTCTCTTCTGATCAGCTGCAGTCCTCTTGATTGTTTCCACAATCAGGCTGATAACCTTGAACTTTTGTGGGACATCAAATATGTGCAGCAAGTTGATAGCATGTCCTCTGATCATCTTGTGATCACCTGACTTGGGTAGGAGTGTGTGCCTCAGAATCCAATTGATTGTTGGCAGACCAGACAACAAATAGTGTACAGATCCAAACTTATGTGTGTCCAAAGCAGCATCAGGGATCTCTTTGTACATATTGGCCATAGAGTTGTGGTCTTTCTTCTTCTTGGCATAGACATCCAAGTCATCCTCATGTTCCTCAGGAGCATTTATGAGTTTTGCCCATTCTTTAACTATAGACTTGTACCTAGTACCCTCAGTCATCCACACAATCCTTCCATCTGGATAGAAGTGTGCAGTAGAGTAGAATTGCATAATGAGCTCATCATTCCACTTGGTGAACTTTTGAGCCACAAACTTATCAACTCCACATGCCTTGAAGCTATCATATACACCAGGGAAGTGATCCTCATTCTCCTTGATGAATTCCCAGTCAACCCATCTCATGTCACACACTATGGGCTTCTTGTCAAGTAAATCAGTCTCATAGAAGTCCTGCCGTTCCTTAGTGTGGAATCTGTAGTCCACAGCAGTCCTTCTCCTGGTGGCATATGGATCAGACTCTCTCCATAGCCTCAATCCTGAATCCTTCCTGATTTTCATATTCTCTGCAACTGGGTGTGCATCATTGTGATCAGGGATCTTGGGCTTCAGCTTCCTCAAAACAACAGAATCATTTTCCTCTTCTTCTTTAGCAACTTGAGGCACTGGGGCCTTGTTCTTCTCCTCAGCAGGGATGTTCCTGGTGCTCCTCTTGGGTTTTGGCTTTGGAGCTCGAGCAGGAGTCTTAGGAGCAGTTTTGGGCTTAGATGGAGCAGCCCCTGATCTGATTGCATCTCCCATGAGCTTTTGAGCTTTGGGTGCTGGTGCTGCGTCCTCTTCCTCTTCCTCTTCTTCAGAATCTTTCCTCATTGAGGGCTTGCCAAGAACTCTGGCAGTAGTGGTTCTGGCCCTCTTCTTCTTCTTATCCTCACCAGCTTCTTCTTCTTCAGACTCAATGGTGAATTTCATAGTTTCACTTGTGGCAACGTTTCTTGGCTTTGACATGCGATGTCTTCTTGCTGGCATCTTAGTTTTCAGACCTGGCTTAGTTGCAGCAGCTGTGCCATATTCTTTCTTCAGCACCTTTTTCTTTGAAGTGGCTTCATCTTCAACGGCCACATAATCTTCATCTTCAGAGTCAGAAATCTTCTTCTTCCTTGTTCTGGTAGCAGCCTTTGGCAAGTTGCTTGGAGTGCTCCTTCTGCCATCATCATAGCTGCTAGAGGGACTAGTGCCCTCACTTAACTGAACCTGTTCCTCTGACTTGTTCTGGCTGTCACTTTGGTCAGACATCTTGCAGGCAAACTATCAGCAGACCCTGTGAATAGGTTATAGATGAGGTAGAGTAGATGAGCATCACAAAGTACAGGAGTTTTTGCAAAACAGATGACTTAAAAACTTAGTTTTAGTTCTTCACAGAAAGCATTTCGGATCTACCGATTTGTAAACTCGGTGATACCGAAGCAGCTTTTGGAACCTAAACTAGTGAACTCGGTAAGACCGAGTCACAGTTCGGTGGTACCAAGACTGCTAGGGTTTCACAGAGAATCGAACTCGGTCACACCGATTTGCAATTTTCGGTCGGACCGAAAATGCGTGTGCTCTGGCCTAAGCCAAAATCGGTGAGACTGATTTCTACAACTCGGTCGGTCCAAGATGAATTCGGCGGAGACCTAACCCTAAATTTTCAAATCAAAACTAATCTACGGGACGTTTTCGCTGGACAGGATGATTTCAATTATGGCAAGAATCATGGCAAAGCAATGTGCTAAGAATCGGAGTTAAAGATTAGCACAATGATCAAGTCCGTACCCTAGTGCGGCGACGAACTTGCTACGGCGGCAACGGCGGAGAAGATTTCCGTTGACGGCGGTGGAGACCAGCGGCAGGAGGTCGCTTGCGATGAGAGGACGATCCGGAGACCAGAGGAGGTAGAGTAGGTTACGTGCGGGCGAAGGGGTTCGGAGAAATTTCCAAATTTTGACCCACCGGTATATATAACCTGACCCTGTCGGTGTGACCGAGTGGAACGACTCGGTGGCACCGAGATGCAAAACTGCAAGCAGTTACTGCAACTCGGTGTCACCGAAAAGTTCTAATCGGTTGCACCGAGATTGAAAACCCTAGATCAACTTGGTGACTCGGTAGGACCGAAAAGGGTGAATTGGTCAGACCGACATGCACAAAGATGTTTTGGAGGTTTAAGTCTATGACGAATCGGGATCTCCGAGTGCTCCTGACACAAAGTGGTTCGAATCTGACTTGATCAAACTTTGTGATGTAGCATGAATAGAGTTTGAGACGAGAAAAGCATAGATAGCTAGAGGGTGTTCTTAGGCATTATTGTCCATCCATTTGGCAAAAGAGAAAGAGCCGAACAATCATAGCAACAAATGGATGTTCTCGAATGAGTAAAATATGCATCCAACATGCTCACACAAAAATGGCAAATGAAATATGTGAGAAAGCATGCACAAACACTCTAGCATCTATCAAGCAATTTGGCGATGAGTAGGTCATCTATATATGAGTATATTGACATATGAGTCAAATGAGAACACTTGATCATAGGTCATACTCATCGTTTAAGCACAAGTGGGGTTACCACTTTTACATAAAGCGTTGTTGTGTTCACACCATTAGAGTTGCTTTAGCTCATTGATTTGAGTAAAGCTCCCCCTAGATGTGATATTCCCCCTAAAGGGAATGAACTAACCTTGGGTTTTGTCGACGATGACTTCATGTAGGTGTTGAAGATGTAGATGCTCAATGTTGATGTAGATCATTTGCAGCAATCCTTTGGAGTGAGTTGCACTTTCAATACCTACACGGGTTAGTCCCACAAGGAACAAACAAGGATATCCATAGACACAGAGTGACGCATACACAAGATGATGTCCATGAAGTCATTAGGTTACCTTGTACCTTGTCTTACCAACAAGAGGGTTTGTGAGTCCTTGAACTAGTGCAAGATATGGAAGTTGTTTGCACTTGTCCTTGCCAAAATGATAGGAGTGAAGTATGTTGGCGGAGTCACCCTCAAGAACTCTCTAGTTCTTCTTCTTCTGGATCCACACCATCTTGATGGGAACCCTTGGAGTCGTAGTTGTACTTGATGAAGTGGAACCTGATGTAGTCTTGGGAACCCACTTGACCAAGGCCTTAGGTGCTTCTTCAAATGCATCAATTTCCTCTTGAAGCTTATCCTTGCCTTTTTTGCTTGTGGTCTTGTGGTGGAAGATCATCTTGAGCTTGTGTTCCTTTGAAAGAAGTAGGATCATACTTCTCTTGTTGAGGAACAAACTTCGTCTTGGGGTATTGATCTTCTTCCCACTCAACTCCATTGGCATTGAACTTCCGTTCAAAACCAACACCTTGATTCTTCTGGTGTCTTCCTTGCGTGCGCACAATTTCCTCAAATTGCTTACTTCCGGCAAGACTCTTGTAAACACCTTTCTCTATGATTCCCTTCAATAAGCTATTTTATTGCTCAAGTGTAACTTGGCTAAGAGAATCATTAGTGGAATCAAGAGAACTACTAGAAGCATCAACATTGGATTTAGCATGATTGTTGTTAGTACTAGATGAAGAATCTTTCTTGTTCTTGTTGCTAGATTTAACTTGTGGCATGTAAGTAGACAAGAGTAAATGCTTGGCAATGTAAGAAGAACTTTTCTTGCGAAGATCATCATTGATTGCCTTTAAAAACTCATGCTCTTGCTCAAGGTTGAGCTTTTCAAAGCGTAGCTTATCATGAGTCTTTAAAAGTTCTCGATGATTTTACAAGGTAGTTTCATGAGCTAACTTAAGAGTGTTTAGTTCTTGAGTTAGACGCTCAATCTCCTTCTTATCATCATCATTCATTTTATCTTGATTAGCATGATTAATTGACGTTTCATCATAGTTTTCATCACTAGAGTTGTCAACAAGTAAATCATCATCACCTAGCAAATCATCTTCATCACTATTGAAATCAACATACTCGGGATGTGTTACCTTTGGACCTTTGGCCATGAAGCATCTTCCAATTCCTTCATTTGGTGAGTCAAATATGTCATAGGAGTTGGTTGACACAAGTGCTAGACCGGCAACACCTTCATCTTGAGTATATCCGGAGTCGGAGTGATAACTTCTTTCGGAGTGATTGTCGGAGTCGGAGCCGGATACCTACTCACCAACATGAGCTTGATGTCTTCTTTTTGTGTAGCTCCATGAGACTTTTCCTTTCTTTCCGAATCCTTGCTTCTCCGAGAGGGTCTTCGTTCATAGCGATCATCTCTACTCCTCCTTTCTCTTGGTGGTGATTCTTCTCTTCTACTTCTTCTTTTGGGAGAATCTTCTCTTCTTTTGTAGGGGGGCATACACTCATTGGAGTAGTGTCCGGGTCTTCCACAATTGTAGCAATTACGCTCACGACTAGAAGATCTTTTGTCATTGTAGGACCTTGACTTGGAACTTCTTTCTTTGCTTCTACTCTTGTAGAACTTGTTGAAGTTCTTTACCATTAGGCTCAATTCTTCATTGAAGTTTTGTTTCTCACTTGAAGATGTGGGAGTATCACATGAGGCTTTGTAAGCACCACTTGACTTGTTGTGAAGCTCTTCCTTATCCTTGAGTGACATCTCATGAGCAACAATTCTTCCAATGACTTCCGTTGGCTTGAGATCTCTGTAATTGGGCATCATTTGGATCAATGTGCACACGGTATCATATTTTCCATCCAGGGCTCTTAGGATCTTCTTGATGATGAATTTGTTGGTCATCTCTTCACTTCCTAAGCCGGCAATCTCATTTGTGATGAGAGCAAGCCTAGAGTACATTTCAGCGACACCTTCACCATCCTTCATTTTGAACTTGTCAAGTTGACTTTGAAGCACATCCAATTTGGATTCCTTGACGGAGTCGGTACCTTCGTGCATATCAATCAAACTATCCCAAATGTCCTTTGCATTCTCAAGATGGCTGATTTTGTTGAATTCTTCGGGGCACAATCCGTTAAAGAGAATATCACAAGCTTGAGCACTGTATTGTAGCATCTTCAACTCTTCCGCGGTAGCTTCACGGTTCGGTTCTCTCCCATCAAAGAATTCACCTTGCAAGCTAATACACACAATAGCCCAAACGGCGGGGTTATGTCCAAGAATATGCATTTTCATCTTATGCTTCCAACTAGCAAAATTAGTGCCATCAAAGTAAGGACCTCTACGGTGGTAATTTCCCTCGCTAGACGCCATACTCTCCTAGGTTGTGAAACCAAGGCTATGACCACCAAAAGCTATGGAAATCAAAGCAAATGGAGACCAAAGCTCTGATACCACTTGTAGGATCAGAAGTATGTCTAGAGGGGGTGATTAGACTACTTGACCAAATAAAAATCTAGCCTTTTACCAATTTTAGTTCTTGGCAGATTTTAGCAACTTAGCACAAGTCAAGCAATCAACCTACACGTGCAATTCTAAGAGTATAGCAGCGGAATGTAAAACAATTGCATATGAAGGTAAAGGGATGATTTTGAAGGAGCAAACGCAATGTTGACACAGAGTTTTTTTATCCGTGGTTCCGATAGGTGGTGCTATCGTACATCCACGTTGATGGAGACTTCAACCCACGAAGCGTAACGGTTGCGCGAGTCCACGGAGGGATCCACCCACGAAGGGTCCACGAAGAAGCAACCTTGTCTATCCCACCATGGCCGTCGCCCACGAAGGACTTGCCTCACTTAGGTAGATCTTCACGAAGTAGGCGATCTCCTTGCCCTTACAAACTCCTTGGTTCAACTCCACAATCTTGTCGGAGGCTCCCAAGTGACACCTAGCCAATCTAGGAGACACCACTCTCCAAGAAGTAACAAATGGTGTGTTGATGATGAACTCCTTGCTCTTGTGCTTCAAATGATAGTCTCCCCAACACTCAACTCTCTCTCATAAGATTGGATTTGGTAGAAAGAAGATTTGAGTGGAAAGCAACTTGGGGAAGGCTAGAGATCAAGATTTATGTGGTTGGAATGGAATATCTTGACCTCAACACAAGTGTAGGTGGTTCTCTCTCAGAAAATATGTATTGGAAGTGTAGGCATGTTCTGATGGCTCTCTCCACAAATGAAGAGTGCGTGGAGGGGTATATATAGCCTCCACACAAAATCTAACCGTTACACACAAATCACCAAACTCGGTGGGACCGAATCATTAAACTCGGTCGGACTGATTTAGTTCAAAATGTGAACGTTAGGATTCTCGGTGGGACCGACATGTCAACTCAGTGGGACCGATGTCATTAGGGTTAGGGCATAACATAATCTCGGTGAGACCGATTACACAAACTCGGTGAGACCGATTTTGGTAATAGCCAAACAGAGAGTTGGTCGGGCAAACTCGGTGGGACCGATTCGCTCATCTCGGTTGAACCGAAACGTTACGAATAGGAAACAGAGAGTTTGCATTGCAATCTCGGTGGGACCGATCGCTCATCTCGGTTTGACCGAAACGTTACGAAGGCAAATAGAGAGTTTGCAATCCCATCTCGGTGAGACCGAGATCCCTATCGGTGAGACCGAATTGATTAGGGTTTCTGGCAGTGGCTATGTCAACTGAACTCGGTGGCTCCGGATGGAAAGAATCAGTGGGGCCGAGTTGGACTTTTTGGTTTAGGACATATGTGGATATGAGAAAGTAGTGGAGGGTTTTGGAGCATATCACTAAGCATTTTGAGCAAGATCCTCATTAAGCAACACCTCATCCCTTCTTAATAGTATTGGCTTTTCCTATAGACTCAATGTGATCTTGGATCACTAAAATAGAAAATGTGGAGTCTAGTGCTTTGAGCTTGAGCCAATCCTTTGTCCTTAGCATTTTGAAGGGTCCACTTTCTAATCCATGCCATGCCAAACGTTGAGTTGTCCTGAAATATTTATCTTGGAATAGCATTAGCTCAATGAGCTATATGTTGTTAGGAATTACCAAAACCACCCAGGGATAGTTGCACCTTCAAGTATCATGTATGCCATCTACATATCTAATTTAGCAGCCAGTAGTAGAAATCATTGTCTGGTCGAAAATCCTAGAAAGCACGCTGGCAGGTACATAACAATAAAGAGAGAGAGAGAGACGCACTTACAAGATCATAGCAATGCCTCAGTCCAGGATCTTGGTTGGCCAAGCTGTTAGATCCAGAAGAAACATCGTCCTTGATACGTCTCCAACGTATATATAATTTTTTATTGTTCCATGCTATTATATTTTCCATCTAGGATGTTTTATATGCAATTTTATATGATTTTTGGGACTAACCTATTAACCTAGAGCCCAGTGCCAGTTTCTGTTTTTTCCTTGTTTTTGAGTTTTACAGAAAAGGAATACCAAAGAGTCCAATTGACGTGCCAATTTTTGATGATTTTTTATGGACCAAAAGAAGCCCCCGAAGTAAAAGAGTTGGGCCATAAGAGTCCCAGGCTGCCCACGAGGGTGGGGGCGCTCCCTACCCCCCTGGGCGCGCCCCTATCTCGTGGACGGCTCGGAAACCCCCCTGACGTGAGACCTACGCCAAAAACTCCTATAAATACATAAACCTCCAGAAAATAACCTAGATCGGGAGTTCCGCCGCCGCAAGCCTCTGTAGCCACCGAAAACCAATCTAGACCCATTCTGGCACCCTGCCGGAGGGGGAATCCCTCTCCGGTGGCCATCTTCATCATCCCGACGCTCTCCATGACGAGGAGGGAGTAGTTCACCCTCGGGGCTGAGGGTATGTACCAGTAGCTATGTGTTTGATCTCTCTCTCTCTCTCTCTCGTTCTTGATTTGGCACGATCTTGATGTATCGCGAGCTTTGCTATTATAGTTGGATCTTATGATGTTTCTCCCCCTCTACTCTCCTGTAACGGATTGAGTTTTCCCTTTGAAGTTATCTTATCGGATTGAGTCTTTAAGGATTTGAGAACACTTGATGTATGTCTTGCATGTGCTTATCTCTGGTGACAATGGGATATTCACGTGATCCACTTGATGTATGTTTTGGTGATCAACTTGCGGGTTCAGTAACATTGTGAACTCATGCATAGGGGTTGGCACACGTTTTCGTCTTGACTCTCCGGTAGAAACTTTGGGACACTCTTTGAAGTTGTTTGTGTTGGTTTGAATAGATGAATCTGAGATTGTGTGATGCATATCGTATAATCATACCCACGGATACTTGAGGTGACATTGGAGTATCTAGGCGACATTAGGGTTTTGGTTGATTTGTGTCTTAAGGTGTTATTCTAGTACGAACTCTATGATAGATCGAACGGAAAGAATAGCTTCGTGTTATTTTACTACGGACTCTTGAATAGATCGATCAGAAAGGATAACTTTGAGGTGGTTTCGTACCCTACAATAATCTCTTCGATTGTTCTCCGCTATTAGTGACTTTGGAGTGACTCTTTGTTGCATGTTGAGGAATAGTTATATGATTCAATTATGTTATTATTGTTGAGAGAACTTGCACTAGTGAAAGTATGAACTCTAGGCCTTGTTTCCTAGCATTGCAATACCGTTTACGCTCACTTTTACCATTTGTTACCTTGCTGTTTTTATAATTTCAGATTACAAAAACCTATATCTATCATCCATATTGCACTTGTATCACCATCTCTTCGCCGAATTAGTGCACCTATACAATTTACCATTGTATTGGGTGTGTTGGGGACACAAGAGACCTTTGTTATTTGGTTGCAGGGTTGTTTGAGAGAGACTATCTTCATCCTACGCCTCCCACGGATTGATAAACCTTAGGTCAACCACTTGAGGGAAATTTGCTACTGTCCTACAAACCTCTGCACTTGGAGGCCCAACAACGTCTACAAGAAGAATGTTGTGTAGTAGATTTCAGTCCTTGTAGTTTTTGCCAGCTACATAACATGTAACAGCGACCTGTTAGTATATTTGAAGTACATCAGGCTGGTGATGCTGGACGGGTTTAAAGGTCACAAGTACCTAGGCCGTGGCGGGTGCTTGGCATATTGCCAGACGGTGGGAATCAGGTTAGAAACATCAAGGGTGATGACGCTGTGCTGGCTGTCGGGGTCCGGTAAGGAGATGTAGAACCGTCGAGTAGGATGTTTGTGGAGCGGCTCCGGTAGGGTAGAGTATTGTTGAGGATATCGACCTTAGAGTCACCCGCCAGGAGGGGCCGGGTTACTCGTACGGTCGTTGCCAGAAGCCCGGAGCCAAGTTTCAAGACGATGGGCCAGAGATAGGCTGAGACCCGGATATGGCTTAAGGCCCGTCGTTACAATCATTATTATAGTAAAACTTGTAGCGCAAGGCAAGTATAGCTTAGAGTCCGAGCCGGACACTCTTATGAGCCGGCCGGGACTCTAAGGGCTGCTGGGCGTCAGCCTGCCTATATAAAGGGATGACCCGGCTGCGGTTTAAGGGCGAGAACAATCTCATCGAGAGCCAGGCATAGCTGTTTAGCTCCTGTCAATCGTAACCCTAATCAATATCACCCCAAACTGGACGTAGGCTTTTACCTTCACCGTAAGGGGCCGAACCAGTATAACCCCTCGTGTTCCTTGTCCCGCATAACCCCTCCAAGCTTCCTAGTTGCGATGGCTCCACGACTAAGTCCTAGCTCAAGGACATCTGCCGTGACAATTCCACGACAGTTGGCGCCCACCGTGGGGCCAGCGCACGGTGGATTTGAGTTCTTGAAGGGCAGCTTCGAAGGGCTCAAGGGATACGCTGTGGGCCGGATGACCAAGAGTCGTCGCGGCAAGCTCTACATCGACGATGCGGACTGGGGCCCCGACGCCGGCTCAATTGAGTACGGGTACCGGGTCCCCTTTGGCGGGATTCATGTCTTCATTGGCAAGATTGGTGAGCCGGGCCCCGAGCCGGGTCTCTGCGCTGATCTCATCGAAACGGCTCAGCGCGCACGACCCGCCCGGGCCCGGCCTGCCTTAAGGCGCGCTTTTGTGGGATGCATCCATGGAGGGCCCTCTGATCCAGCTGGGTCTGGTGATGAGGCGGCCGCCGGCTCTGACGGCGAGTCAGCCACTGATGAGTCAAACTCGTTGTACCAACTTCAAAACGGCAGGCTCATGGGTTGTTCTGATGGCGACAGTATTCCGGACCTTTTGGAGCCGCCAAGTCAGGTTGGAGTTTTTATGGCTGGGGCGCAGCCTGTTCAGAACCCCACTGCTGGATCGGGAAACCCGGTGCCTCCTCCGGCTCAGGTGCTGATGGATCTCACGGACAAGATGACGACCCTGTTAACCGCCACGGTTGACCTGGCGGATCAAGCTCATCATGATGCGGAGGTGTCACGGTTAAAATTGGACCTGATAAAAGCTAAAGAGGATCTTGCAGCGGAGGGGATCAGGCTGGCTGCGGAGCGGGCGGCTCTCGACGCCCGGACTCAGCTGATTCAGGCGCAGTCCTTCCAACTCACGATGGATCAGAACGCGGCCAATGAGGTCATGAGAAGGAGGCATCAGAAGTCCCAGTCTCGACTCCCGCCGGTTTACGATCCACGCAATCTCTTCAAAACGCCGGGTGCAGGGTCTAGTAACCCGCCAGGGGTCATTGCGCCCGGGTCTGGATCCCTTATTCAGCCACAAGTGATGGGGCCTCCCCAGGTGCCCCCTGCCCCGCCTCAGTATCTGCCAATACCCCCGGGTCATTATGATAACCCGCTGGAGAACATGGTGGCTGCGGCAGCACGACTGGCGGCTCTCCCCGTTGACGGCGATTCTCCGGCGGCCATCGAAACCCGCCGGGTCAGGGAACTCCTGCAGACGGCACTGGCACAGCAAGAGGCGTACTCCTACAGCCGGGACAGGATCCACTCGACCCCTCGTCCAGGCCAGAGCCCGAGTTACAGCCGGCACATGGTCTCAGCAACCGGCTCAAGTAATGTCCGACGCCATGACCCGCCCTCTGGCCATGGCCCGGCTCATAATGGAGCCTTTTACGCAGCAGACCAAGCGCGGCAAGAGGCGGAGCAGGTGCCTCAATTGACGGCTTACCAGACCCCCCCGGCTTATCCGACGACTTCCGTTGATGTGGGTATCCCTACCAGGACCGGGGGTGTCCCTTGTTTGGTGCCAGCTATCCGTAATGAACGTCTACCTAAGGACTTCAAGGGCCCTAGGAAGGTGCCTAACTATACAGCTGACTTACAGCCTGCAGCCTGGATTGAGAGTTATGAGATGGCTATGGAATTGCTGGAGGTCAGTGAGGCGGCCATGGCCAAATATTTCACCATGATGTTAGATGGGACTGCCCGCACGTGGTTGAAAGGGCTACCACCGAACTCCATTGGGTCTTGGGCTGAGCTGAAAGCCCGGTTCATTCAAAACTTCAAAGATACCTGTAGGCAGTCTATGTCAATTGTGGATTTGACTAACTGTAAGCAGCAGGAGGGTGAATCCACGACCCATTGGGTTCGCCGGGTCAAGGAGATCATACATTCATCAGATAAGATGGATGCCGGCTCTGCAGTCTTAATGTTGGAACAGAACTGTCGCTTTGTGCCCCTTAAGATGAAACTCGGGCGGCTTAAGCGCGACTGCACCGATATGGGTACCCTAATGGCGGCTCTTGTCAAGTACGCCGATTCCGATGGTACCAAGGATCCCCCTTCAGACGATGAAAGGACAGGGAAGGGAAAGAAGAACGGCAATGGCAAGGGTCCTCAGTTTAACCCGGGGAACCAAGGAGGAGGCAAGCGTAAGGCCGATGGCAGCCTAGAGTTTGTAGCCAACGCCAACTCCCAAGGTAATAACCAGCGACGCAAGGGGAGGCCCCCTCCCCGAGGCGGCGGGTCAGGTCCAACGCTGGAGCAGCTGTTGAATGAACCTTGTCCAAGGCATGGCTCTAGAGAGAAGCCAGCGACTCATCTGTGGAAGGATTGCGCGATCATGAAGGCCTTTAAGAGCTACAATGGTCCGGGCGGCGGCTCAGGCGCCGGCGGTTTTCATGGCCCGGGCGGCGGCTCAAATTCCGGTCCTCAGAACGGTCAAGGGGGCTTTAATCAACAGTCTGGTCAGGGTCATCAACAGCAGCAGGGGGGTTATCAGACCAACCCAAAGCAGCTTAGCGGTGGACAGTATCATGTGTTCACCACTAGTTTGTGCAAACGAGATCAGAAGCTTCACAAGAGGGCTGTGAATGCTGTTGAGCCGGCAGTTCCACGCTACTTGCGGTGGTCTGAGCAGCCTATAGTATGGAGTAGGGAGGATCACCCTCCCCGGGTGGATAACCCGGGCCACTTGGCCTTAGTGGTAGCTCCTCAGGTGGGAGGTTACAAGTTCACAAAGGTACTCATGGATGGAGGCAGCAGCATCAACATCCTCTATTATGAGACTTTTCGCCGTATGGGGTTGGTTGATAAGAACCTCAGCCAGTCAAACACTATCTTCCATGGTGTGGTGCCTGGTAAGTCGGCTTATCCAGTCGGCAAGATCGAATTGGAAGTGGCTTTTGGTGATGAGAACAACTACAGGGTGGAGAAATTGACCTTTGAGGTGGTCAAGATAAGAAGTCCATACCATGCTATATTTGGACGGCCGGCTTACGCCAAGTTCATGGCACGGCCGTGTTATGTGTACTTACAGCTCAAGATGCCGGGTCACAATGGGACCATTACGGTTCACGGCAGCCGGAAAGTGGCTCTGGAGTGTGAGGAAGGTGATGCAGCTTATGCAGAGTCTGTTTGTGCTACAGAGGAGTTGAAGTTTTACAAAGACAATGTTGACCCAACAGACATGACCTCTCTGAAGAAGCCGACTACGGAGACTGAGCCGGCGATGAAATTTAAGTCGGCTGATGAAACTAAGCTTGTTGATTTTGTTCCAGGAGATTCATCTCAGCAGTTTAGCATCAGTGCCAATTTGGATCCAAAATAGGAAAGCGCGCTCATCGAGTTCATCCGTGAGAATAGGGACATCTTTGCATGGAAGCCTTCTGACATGCCAGGTGTACCTAGAGAACTCGCTGAGCATACTCTCAATGTTGATCCAAAATTTAAGCCAGTCACACAGTTCCTTCGACGGTTTAATGAGGAGAGGCGGAAAGCCATTGGTGAAGAAGTGGCCCGGCTCTTGGCGGCCGGGTTTATTGTTGAAGTTTTTCACCCAGAATGGTTGGCTAACCCGGTGCTCGTACTCAAGAAGAACGGCACCTGGCGGATGTGTGTGGACTACACGGATTTGAACAAGGCGTGTCCGGCTGATCCTTTTGCCCTCCCCCGTATTGATCAAATCATTGATGCTACGGCAGGTTGTGCACGCTTAAGTTTCTTGGATGCTTATTCCGGGTATCATCAGATTAAGATGGCAGTTAAGGACCAGGAGAAGACGGCGTTCATCACTCCCTTTGGAGCCTTCTGCTATGTGTCTATGCCCTTTGGACTCAAGTGTGCACAGGCGACTTACCAGCGTTGTGTACAGAATTGTCTTCATAAACAGATCGGGCGCAATGTTCACGCTTACGTGGACGATATTGTGGTTAAATCCATCAAGGAGGAAACCCTGATAGATGACTTAAGGGAAACCTTTGATAATCTCCGGGTCTATAAGATGATGCTTAACCCGGCCAAGTGTGTTTTTGGTGTTCCTGCAGGCAAACTATTGGGCTTCTTGGTTTCTGACAGAGGCATTGAGGCTAACCCGGAGAAGATCAAGGCCATCACCTCCCTAGCTAAGCCGGCGTGTATAAATGACGTTCAGCGCTTGGCGGGTCGCATCGCTGCTTTAAGCCGGTTTATAAGCCGTTTGGGTGAGAAGGCTATGCCCTTATATCAGTTGATGAAGAAAACTGATAACTTTGTCTGGAATGATGCAGCTAATACCGCTTTTGAGGATTTGAAAAAGCAGCTGGTAGAGCCCCCAGTCCTTGCTGCTCCGGTTGATAAGGAGCCCTTGCTACTGTATGTGGCGGCAAATGCACGAGCCGTCAGCGTGGCTATTGTGGTGGAGCGCAAGGAGGCGGGTAAGGAGCATCCGGTTCAGCGGCCGGTTTACTATGTCAGCGAAGTGCTCATTGAGTCCAAGCAGCGGTACCCACATTGGCAGAAGCTCGTATATGGTGTGTTCATGGCGAGCCAGAAGCTCAAGCATTATTTTCAGGGTCATCCCATCACTGTGGTCAGTTCTGCCCCTCTTGGTGATATTATTCAAAACAGAGAGGCCACAGGGAGAATTGCTAAATGGGCTATAGAACTTGGACCTCATGGCCTCAAATATGTGCCAGGTGGGTCCAGACAGCTGGAGGGCTCGGGGGCTGGCGTTGTATTGGCCTCCCCTAAGGGTGACAAGTTCCATTATGTGCTACAGTTGATGTTTCCTTGCACTAACAATGCGGCTGAATACGAGGCTTTGCTCCACGGTCTTCGGGTGGCTAAGGAGATGAGCTTAAGCCGGGTAAGGTGCTTTGGTGACTCGGACTTGGTGGCTCAACAAGTATCAGGCACGTGGGATTCTAAGGATCCTCTCATGGCGGCTTATCGCCGCGAGGTAGATGCCATTGCTGGGCATTTTCAGGGATACCAAGTGGAGCACATTGATCGCAGGAAGAACGAGGCGGCTGATGCTTTAAGCCGGCTAGGCTCTCAGCGAAAGCCGGTGCCGCCTAACACTTTCCTGGATGTCCTGTATAACCCCTCGGTTAAGTTGCCTACAGAGGAGGACTTGGCTATCCCTGACCCGGAAGCCCGACTGGTGGCGGCTCTTCATGTCATACCAGACTGGAAAATGCCATATCTGGCTTATATAACCCGGGGAGAGTTGCCTGAGGATGAAACTTTGGCCAGGCAAATAACCGGCGGGCTAAGTCAATGATCGTCATCGATGGCGAGTTACATCATCGCAGTGTTTCAGGGGCATTTCAACGTTGTATCTCCCCTGAGGAAGGCCAAGAGATCTTGCGGGAGATCCATGAAGGGGATTGTGGCCATCATGCCGGCTCAAAATCCCTTGTAGCCAAGGCTTTCCGTCATGGTTTTTATTGGCTGACGGCTCATGCTGATGCAGAGGACTTGGTCAGTAAATGTGATAGTTGCCAAAGGTTCTCACGACGGGCTCATGTGCCGGCTCAGGAGTTGAGGATGATCCCAATCACTTGGCCCTTTGCGGTCTGGGGGCTTGATATGGTTGGGCCTTTTAAACGGTCCAAGGATAAGAAGACCCACCTCTTGGTGGCAGTTGACAAATTCACAAAGTGGGTGGAAGCTGAGCCAGTTAGCAAGTGCGATGCAGCCACGGCGGTTCAATTTATGAAAAAGGTGATTTTCCGCTTTGGTTTTCCGCACAGCATTATAACTGACAATGGCACCAATCTCTCCAAAGGCGCCATGGAAGAATTTTGTCAACGAGAGCATATCCGACTTGATGTTTCTTCAGTGGCTCATCCTCAATCCAATGGTCAAGCTGAGAGAGCTAACCAGGAAATTCTGAAGGGTATCAAGCCCCGGCTTTTGGTCCCTTTGCAACGGACGCCGGGTTGTTGGGTGGAGGAGTTGCCCTCCGTCTTATGGAGCATCAACACTACTCCTAACAGGTCTACAGGCTTCACGCCTTTCTTCATGGTTTATGGAGCAGAAGCAGTCCTCCCCAGCGACATCCGTCACGATTCACCTCGCGTGGCGGCTTATGTTGAGACGGATAATGAACAGGCGCGCCAAGATGCTCTGGACTTGTTGGACGAACAGCGTGATGTGGCAGCAGCCCGTTCAGCGATTTACCAACAAGACCTGCGCCGTTATCATAGCCGCCGGGTCAAATCCCGGGTCTTCCAGGAAGGCGACCTTGTGCTCCGGCTCATCCAGGATCAAACAGATGCACACAAGTTATCCCCACCTTGGGAAGGGCCCTTTGTGGTCAGCAAGAACTTGCACAACGGGTCATATTACCTCATTGATATTCGGGAGCATAAAGATTCGCGTAAATCTGAGGAAGAGACCCGTCGGCCGTGGAACATAGCTCAGCTTCGGCCTTACTACACTTGAGCTACCGGCTCTCGTGGTGTACATATTTATCTCAGCCATGTATATATTATGATAAGCAATAAAGCAGGACCTCTGTCCTTTTTTCTCCTCCAAATATGCGTGTGTTGTTTTTATTACAAGATTACATGCTGACTTAAAAGAGGATCCGGCTTATGATCGTATTCGAATCTAGCCGTAAGCAGTAAAGTCACTTGGGGGCTTCCTGTTCAAACATGGGTCGTATTCGAACCAAAGAGAACATAGTTGTCGATACCCATTTGATTGGCAAAGTGCCGAGCTCATTGGCCGAGCTCATTGGGAGGTTGCCTTTGGTCATATTTGAATCATAGTTTAACCCCTCTGAGAACCGACGTGGATCGTATTCGAATCAGCGTCGTTAAACAATTTTAAGAATCACTTGGGGGCTTCCTGTTCAAACATGGGTCGTATTCGAACCAAAGAGAACATAGCTGTCGGTACCCTCTTGATTGGCATCGCCACACCCACTGGGGGCTATATGATCGTATCCGAATCTTGGCTTAACCCCTTGGGGCCGGGTCTCTGGTCGTATTCGAACCGGAAGCCCCTAAGTTCTTCTGCTTTTTCACAAGTTTACTCTGAGGTGTGCATGGCCGGGTTTCACTTGCCGGCTTAACTTTGGTTTACAGTGTTAGTTGCACGTCATGGGTGTCATCAAGGCAAGTAAATCAGAGTTAAGGTGTCAACCTTACTACCCGGGTTATTTAAACCGGAAGTATACTTACAGGCCGATAAGTGTGATTGTTACGGCTATGTTCAGAGTATAATTAAGGACCAGTCTTTTTTGATTCATATTCCAGGTTATCTATCTCAAACACCTGATTCTCAGGGCGGTAAGCCGCCTCGAGACTTGTGATTTGCCTTTCTATGCAGATACTTAAAGGCACCTTTTGAGGTTGAGAAAAACAAAGGGATGATTATGACCCGGAGAAACATCAAGGAGACAAATTCAAAGGGCTTTCGCATTCAAAACGTGCACGATGGCACGGCAGAGATAAACTATTGCACCTACTCTATTACAATAATTCTTCAAGTCTAAAAGATGGAACAATGTTTGATAAGCCGCCAGCTAAATTATGATGCCCGCTGAGTTGAAGTCCCCGGCTCATTCCTGTCTTCTCCTCCGGCTGATCCCAAGACCTCGAAGGTTGATGATTTCCAGTCGATGCCGCTGAGAGCTTCGAACTGGGCTTCTTCGTCAATTAACCCGGCCGGGTCAATCTCCGGGGCGAAGGTGTGCTGACGAGCCGGAGGGATCAGATTGAGGGCTTCATAGCGAGGGGTTGGAATCCTCTGATTCTCCGCATCATAACCCGGCTGGTACTTGGTCAAGTCGGTGTCGTTCCCGATGAGGGTGGCCACCGGGCGTACAGCCTTCACACATGCCGCGAAGTCCTTCTGGTCGAAGGCTGAGCCGTCTTCCTTCAGGCTTGGGTAACCCAGGGCGATGTCTGCCGGGTCTAGCTCCGGCAGGAATGCTTTGGCCCGGCTCAGCGCGGCGATTGCTCCGGCTCTCGCGGAGGCCCGTCGTAGCTCCTGGATCCGCTGCGGCAGAACAGCGAGCCGGCGCAGGACTTCAGCCAGATGAGTTGGCACCTCGTTGGATAGGGCCACCACAGCTAAGGCACGCTGTGACCCGGTGTAGAGCTGTTCCACCAGGGTGTACACGGCCTTTAACTTGGTGACCACGCTCTGGTTGAGGTTGGCACTCCTGGGACCTGTTTAACAAGATCAGATAAGCCGGTGACAAGGATGAATCATGACATATACAGACTTGATGAAAGCCGGTGAGGCGACTTACCGAAGATAGCAGCCACCATTTGGGAAACCTGGCGCTTTAGGCCGGAGAGCTCGGCGGTCTTCTCAGCGAGAGCCTTCTCCGCCTGTTCCGCCCGGGTCACCAGTGCGGCCTTCTCTTCGACCCAGGCTTTCCTCTCAGCATAAAACTCGGTCTTCAATTTTTCTTGAGTGGCGATGCTGGATACAAACATGGCGTTTGCCTTCCGGGTCTCCATCTCCTGCA
Organism: Triticum aestivum; assembly: GCF_018294505.1. Lineage (NCBI taxonomy): Eukaryota > Viridiplantae > Streptophyta > Magnoliopsida > Poales > Poaceae > Triticum > Triticum aestivum. The sequence continues at coordinate 368,241,072 of NC_057814.1, read as the reverse complement.
TCTTCAGCCGGCTCTTGAGATCCGCAAGATCCGCCTCTAGTTTCTTGCCAACAGCCTGCATATATTTCCGGGTTAATTAACAGTCATTATATAAGTCCCAAGCGTTTTCCAAGCAAAGACACTTGGCACTTGGGGGCTAATGCATATTGAACGTATCTATCTACATACTGCCGGCTCAGTTGAGTAAGCCGGAACCTAAGTCTACAACATATTCAAGTATAAGTCGTCGACTTGGGGGCTAGCATGGCAAAGGTAACTATGCAGTAAAGTAAGAAGACAGCAGAAGGATACCTCAGATTTTTGTTGGATCTGGTTGACCATGGCAACCTCGGCGTCCCGGCTCTTGTGTACTTGGCTGATGTAGCCAGAGACGAGCTCTCCAATGCTCAAGTCGGTGTAGCCGGAGAGGTCCAGGTTCACCCGGTGGGGCTGCAGCAACTCCCCCTTCGCGGAGCATTTGGCCAACGCGGTTGGTCTCCCCGGCTCAACGAATTCCGTCCGGGTGATTACCACGTCCGGGTCGTCTGCTGGTGGAGCTGAGCCGGAGGCCTCCGGGTTAACCGAAGCTTCGGTCGTTGCCTTGGTAGTCGGGGCAGGGGCCTCAGGCGCCGTGTCCATTGGAGTGGTGGCTTCGGGGGCGGAGGCAGCTGGCGGCTCTTGAGCCGTCGCCTCCGGGTCAGGCAAGTCTGGCACTCCGGCTGACCTGGTCTTCTTTGCTCTTTTGGTGAGCTTTGCCTGGGCACTGAAAAGACAGAAGTGTTAGGCACACAAAGAGTAAGTACAGACAAAGATAATGTAAGAAGATTGTTGTTACCCGGGCGCAGTCTTGAAGGCCGGCAGATTTGACTGCATGGAGTCACCCGAAGAGGGGGAGGTCTCCTGATAATTGGAGTCAGAAGAGTTGAGTGGCTGACGGATAACACCCGCCAACGGATGAAAAGGGTACAGGTGAGAAAAAACCTCAGTGCGACGCTTCCTTGTTGCGTCGGGTAACCCGGCGGAGAGGTCGGTGTCCTTGCGGGCCCGGGTGTGACGCCGGCTTTCGTGAACCTGCTGCTTCAAAAGAAATTGAGGGTCTTGATGAGCTAAAGGATGTGAAAAGCTTACTTTCCGGGTTACTCTTCGGACTTTCAGCTGTGGCAAAGGCTCCGAGTCGGAGGAAAGTGACATTACCTCTTCAACCACCGGGTTACTGGCGCCGGTGTCATCCTGTCAATGAGCAAAGTGTTGATAAGGCGGACAGCAACAAACAACAAATATAGCAAGAATTTAAAGGTTTAAGGGTTACCTCTGACTCGGAGCTGTCGCTTAATTGCATTAGCTCCGAAGCAGTGGGTCTGCTTCCCTTTTTGCGAGGGGCGGCTTTCTTGGCGGCTTTCTTCGCCTTCCTGGCCTTCTTGGCCGCTTCATGGTCATATTTGACCCGCCAGAACTTATCATCAGCCTGAAAGATACAATGATTGATTCTTAAAACGGTTCAGATGAAGGTTATATGCAGACGAAGATAAAAGTTAAAGTCAGCGGCTTACCGCTGGGGCTGGATTGGTCTTGCAGAAGGGGGCTAACCCGGTTCTTCCGCAGTCTGCCAGGCTCTCGTTTAGAAGAGCCTTGGTCTCTTCCTCTGCAACGTCTTCTGGAAGATCATTGCGACTGTGCCTCTGCGGGTCATCCTTTCGCCCGGTGTACTCACACATTAAGCCGGGGCGGCGGCTCAATGGGATCACCCGCCATGAGATCCAGACCCGGACCAGGTCAATTCCGTTCAGACCGCTGCCTAGCAGGGCCTTGATCTTATTGATAGTTGGAAGCAGAGGCTGGCGTTCCGCTGCAGTCAGTTTGTCCGATAGCGGATGAGTCGGCTCTAGACGTGTTGGGCGAAAGCCGGGCAGCGGGTTCTCGTCAGCCGGGGACGTATCTTGGCAGTAGAACCAAGTCATATTCCAGTCCTTGGGGTGGCTCGGCGGCTCTGCGTAAGGGAAAAGACAGTCCCTACGCCGCTGGATGGAGATGCCGCCTAACTCCAGACTTGGCCCGTTGGCACACTCATTTTGGCGGTTTAAGTAGAACAGCTCTCTGAAAAGCAGCAAACTGGGCTCTTCTCCAAGGTACACTTCGCAAAAGACTTGGAAGTTGCAGATGTTGGATACGGAGTTGGGTCCTATATCCTGAGGCCGTAGGTCAAAGAAGTTGAGCACGTCCCTGAAAAACTTTGAGCCGGGCGGTGCGAAGCCCCGGCTCATATGGTCTGCGAAGATCACTACCTCCCCGTCCCTTGGCTGTGGTCTCTCTTCCGACGGGTCAGGGGCACGGTAGGACATGATTTCCTTCTTAGGCAAATATCCGGACTTAACGAAATTGGCCAGGGTCTCGTCGGTGACGTTGGACCTCATCCAGTTGCAAGTGATGGGAGCCTTGGGAGGCATGGTGAAGGTTGGTGGTCTATGATAAAGAGAAAAGTGTCCGGGTTAATTATAAGCCGGAGATCTATCGTTCAAACTAAGATGGCGGCTTATGAAGGGGACTAATGATATATATTCAGATACAGTGGGTTATTTAAGCCGCAGGGGGATTCAGAGTAAATTGGTTATCTACGGCTTTACACAGTTAAGCCGGAGGATTCTACAGAGCATGGTTCTCTTTAAACCGGAAAGTTCTACGGCGCGTGTTTTCTTTAAGCCGGAAATGTAAGCCGCCAAGATTCAATGGTTGCAGTTTTTACTAAGTGTGGTAAAACAGGTTTCGCATACTACCGTAACTTTTTTGGATCAAAATGGTCGGAGCAAAGAAAATTTTCTAGACCTAAAATGCGGACGCAGGGGAGTTCTTGAGCTCGAAGGAGATCTTATGCAGTGGAAAGAAGTGTGTTTTGCAGGTGAAATGAGTAATAAACAACTACTGCAGCAAGTCTATACATATCTAAGATCAAACAAGGGTGGCAACTACAAGAACTACTGAAGCCTGCGGACAATGGCGAAGAACACGGATGAATTGTGTGAACTCTACCGCGGATCTGTTCTAGCAAGGCAGAGGAGACTCACCGGAGTTGGAGAAGAGCGGAAGTCGCCGCCGTTATCTGGTCCGAGTCAGGGTGATGCAGCGGCCGGGTTGATGAAGATCAGGGGCGCGACGGCGGCGGCAGTGGCAGAGCTCGGGCAGAGGAGCGACGGCGCGAGGAGGAAGAAGAGAGCGTGAGAAGAGCCCGTTGGGCCGGCCTATTTATAAGGCGAGGTCATAAGTGGGCGCGAGATTCAAGGAGACCACGGCGTGGTTATCTCCCCCCCACGACGCCTCGATTTTCGGAATGACAGTAAAGCAAAGATCCGTTGCGGATCTGGCGGAGTAAAAAACGGACTTAGTGGAGGATGACGTCATGGCGGATTATCCGGAGTCTAGAGGATGACGTCACTCCGGGTTATGGACTTCACATGAATGGTAAGCCGGAGATTTTTCTGTCAGAAGAGTTGAAGATTGACATGAGCCGGCTCAAATCAATCTGGGGCCTAATGTTGAGGATATAGACCTTAGAGTCACCCGCCAGGAGGGGCCGGGTTACTCGTACGGTCGTTGCCAGAAGCCCGGAGCCAAGTTTCAAGACGATGGGCCAGAGATAGGCTGAGACCCGGATATGGCTTAAGGCCCGTCGTTACAATCATTATTATAGTAAAACTTGTAGCGCAAGGCAAGTATAGCTTAGAGTCCGAGCCGGACACTCTTATGAGCCGGCCGGGACTCTAAGGGCTGCTGGGCGTCAGCCTCCCTATATAAAGGGACGACCCGGCAGTGGTTTAAGGGCGAGAACAATCTCATCGAGAGCCAGGCATAGCTGTTTATCTCCTGTCAATCGTAACCCTAATCAATATCACCCCAAACTGGACATAGGCTTTTACCTTCACCGTAAGGGGCCGAACCAGTATAACCCCTCGTGTTCCTTGTCTCGCATAACCCCTCCAAGCTTCCTAGTTGCGATGGCTCCAAGACTAAGTCCTAGCTCAAGGACATCTGCCGTGACAATTCCACGACAAGTATGGTGTGGGCAAAGCAGTTCTGAGGCCGCGAACGAGGGTGTCGGTGAAGCTGCTCCAGTGGTTGGGTTCAGGATGGTGTCGACGATTGTAACACCCCGGATGTAACTTGCCATATTTGTAACTCCGACTCTTGCCATTTTCGGCTATGTGCTATGTTATTTCCTCCGTGGTCGGGTTTTGTCTTTCGTTTTGTATTTTGTCATGTCATGCATTTCATATCATGTCATCATGTGCATTGCATTTGCATACGTGTTCGTCTCTTGCATTCGAGCATTTTCCCCATTGTCCGTTTTGCAATCCGGCGCTCCTATCTCCTCCGGTGCACCCCTCTTGTTTTCTGTCATGTGCGGGTGTCAAACTTTCTCGGAATGGACCGAGGCTTGTCAATTGGCCTTATTATACCACCCGGAGACCACCGATCAAGTTTCGTTCCATTTGGAGGTCGTTTGGTACTCCAACGGTTAACCGGGCATCCGCAAAGTCCATTTGAGTGTCCAGCAAAACCCCCTCTAAAACCAGCCCAAAACTCACCAAACTCTCTTCCATGCTCTAGGTCGTTCGATCACGATCGTGTGGGCGAAAACCGCACCTCATTTGGAGACTCCTAGCTCCCTCTACCTATAAATATGTGAGCATTCCCGAAAAACGAAATCGCAGTCTAAACCCTAGCGTCTTCCACTCGCGCCGCCGGACAACGTCCGCCGCGCCGCCCGGCGAATCAGCACGCGCCACGTGGACCCGTCCGCCGCCGCGCCGCGGCCCGGGCAGCCCGCCGCGGGCCCTCCAGGCCGCCTCCGCCCGCGCCCGCACCGCGCCTCTGCGCCTCGCTGTCGCCGGCCGGCCTGCCCCCCGCCGTCGCCACCGGCGCAGCTCGGCCGTCGCGAGCTCGCCCGCCGGCGCCACCGCCGCCTGTCTTCCCTCTCTAGCCTCCTCCCCTCTCCGGCGGCCTCTCCTCTTCCGTGCCGTCGGCGAGCTCGAGCTCCTCCACGAGCTCGAGGCCCGGCCTCGATCCAGATCCGTTTTGCCTGTACGTTGACTTCCTCCTCGAACCCCCCCGAAATATTTCTAAGTCATGGATTTTTATAGCAATGTGCCTCTGTTCCTCAGTGCGTAACTTCTTGCATGTAGCTCCGATTCACGCGTGTAATATGTCAAATTGTTCGTCTCGCGATGCTCTACATTTTCTTTAATTGCACCATGTTCATTAGAGGTCATCTTGATGCCCAAATCTCTGTTGGAATAGGGCTAGTTGCTGTAATCCTCTGGTTCTTAACAGAACTTGGAGATTTGTCATTTTTGTATCATTTAATCTGTGCATCTTATGGGCATGAGCTCTACATGTGTTTTGAAGTATGCCATGCCATATTTTCAGTGGTGTAGTCCATGTATTTTTGTGATCTCTGTGGTGACTAGCACAAGCATGCAAAGTAGGCCCCGTAATTTTTCTGGTGTAGGCCATGTAAACTTGATGCTACAGAGAGATCCATGCATATTTTGGAGATATTCAGTAAGGATGTTTTGTAGATATAGTTGTAATTGATCCATTCCTGCCCTTATTTGCAATTATGGAGTGCCATAGCATGACTCAATCTTGCTCTACTTTTGCTATAAAATATTTCTGGCAGATTATTAACATGATATGCAATTTTGCCAAGCTTATTGTAGTTGATCCATACATGCTATGTATTTGTTCTTGCCATGGTATAGCTTCATCAACATGCCATCTTGCTGTAGGTATGCTTGGTTTGTCATGCATTGCTCTGTAGTGAGTGCATCAAGCTCACAAAGAAGCCTACATATTATTATTTCTGCCATGCTCTGTTTTCTGCCAAGTCTGAAACCTGATAACGAAACTTGCTATGTTCACATGCTTGCCATCATATCTTCTGGTCCTTTTTGGCTTATGGTCAGTAAGGGACTTTTGTCATGTGCATTTAGTAGAACACTGCCATGCCTTGTTTTTCTATGTTAAGTTCCTGTAGCATGTTGTTTTCGTGCTCTGAACATTGCTACCTGATGCTGTTTCTGCCATGTCCAGTTTTTCACCAAGTCTGTGAACCTGTAATCTTTTGCACTTTTGCCATGCTTGTTTGAGCTTGATATGTTGTGATCTAGCCGTAGCTCAGTGTTCATCTTTTGTCAAGCATCTCCTGTAGATTACTTCATATGCTTTGTTGCTATGTTGGAGTGCTGTAGCATTGTTGCTTGTTGCATTTTAAGTGCTATCATGCTGTTAATCGCAGATTCGTGTCATTCTTGTTTTGCTTGCCATTTGCAAACCGTGCATCCGTTTCCGGTGATCTTTATATCGATTTCGACCGAAATCATCTCATCTTTCCAGTGGCATGCTTGGTTTGCCAAGTTACTGCCTTGTTCATCATTTTCCTTCCGGAGCACGCATATGCATCGCATATCATTCTGCATATCATACATGTTTTGCATCATGTTGCTTGTGCATTTCTCGTGGTTGATTGTGGTTCCGTTTGTTTGTGTTCTTGTCTTGGGTAGAGCCGGGAGACGAGTTCGTGAACGAGGAACCTGTCGAGTACGCTTACGAGGATCAAGCTTTCGACAACTCTGAGAACCTTGCAGGCAAGATGACCACCCCTCGAAATCACTTCTATCTTTGCTTTGCTAGTTGTTCGCTCTATTGCCATGCTCCGCTACCTATCACTTGCTATATCATGTCTCCCATTTTGCCATGTCAGCCTCTAACCATCCTTTCCTAGCAAACCGTTGTTTGGCTAAGTTACCGCTTTTGCTCAGCCCTTCTTATAGCGTTGCTAGTTGCAGGTGAAGTTGAAGTTTGTTCCATGTCGGAACATGGATATGTTGGGATATCACAATATCTCTTATTTAATTAATGCATCTATATATATTTGGTAAAGGGTGGAAGGCTCGGCCTTATGCCTGGTGTTTTGTTCCACTCTTGCCGCCCTAGTTACTGTTATACCGGGATTATGTTCCTTGAGTTTGCGTTCCTTACGCGGTCGGGTGATTTATGGGACCCCCTTGACAGTTCGCCTTGAATAAAACTCCTCCAGCAAGGCCCAACCTTGGTTTTACCATTTGCCACCTAAGCCTTTTCCCCCGGGTTTTCGCGAGCCCGAGGGTCATCTTTATTTAAACCCCCGGGCCAGTGTTCCTCTGAGTGCTGGTCCAAACTAGAGCCACTTGCAGCGCCACCTTGAGGAAACTCGAGGATTGGTTTTAGCTGTACGTAGTGTTCATCCGGTGTGCCCTGAGAACGAGATATGTGCAGCTCCTATCGGGATTTGTCGGCACATTCGGGCGGCTTTGCTGGTTTTGTTTTACCATTGTCGAAATGTCTTGTAAACCGGGATTCCGAGACTGATCGGGTCTTTCCGGGAGAAGGTTTATCCTTCGTTGACCGTGAGAGCTTATGATGGGCTAAGTTGGGACACCCCTGCAGGGTATTATCTTTCGAAAGCCGTGCCCGCGGTTATGAGGCAGATGGGAATTTGTTAATGTCCGGTTGTAGAGAACTTGTCACTTGACCCAATTAAAATACATCAACTGCGTGTGTAGCCGTGATGGTCTCTTCTCGGCGGAGTCCGGGAAGTGAACACGGTCTGAGTTATGTATGACGTAAGTAGGTGTTCAGGATCACTTCTTGGTCATTGCTAGATGACGTCCGTTCCGTTGCTTCTCTTCTCGCTCTCATTTGCGTATGTTAGCCACCATATATGCTTATTGCCGCTGCAGCTCCACCTCATTACACCATCCTTTCCTATAAGCTTAAATAGTCTTGATCTCGCGGGTGTGAGATTGCTGAGTCCTCGTGACTCACAGATTCTACCAAAACAGTTGCAGGTGCCGACGATGCCAGTGCAGATGATGGGTCGATCTCAAGTGGGAGTTCGACGAGGAACGTGGTCGTTACTATGTGTCTTTTCCTGATGATCAGTAGTGGAGCCCAGTTGGGACGATCGGGGATCTAGCATTTGGGGTTGTCTTATTTTCATCTGGATTTTGACCGTAGTCGGTCTATATGTTGTATTTTGGATGATGTATGATATTATTTATGTATTGTGTGAAGTGGCGATTGTAAGCCAACTCTTTATCCCATTCTTGTTCATTACATGGGATTGTGTGAAGATGACCCTTCTTGCGACAAAACCACTATGCGGTTATGCCTCTAAGTCGTGCCTCGACACGTGGGAGATATAGCCGCATCGTGGGCGTTACAAGTTGGTAATCAGAGCCATCCCCGACTTAGGAGCCCCCTGCTTGATCGAATCGCTGGCGTTGTTGAGTCTAGAACAAAAATGTTTTGAGTCTTAGGATTATATATATCGGAGAGTAGGATTCTTTTTACTCCTCAGTCCCTTCGTCGCTCTGGTGAGGTCTCCTGACGTAGAAGTTTTGACTCTTCTCTCCTCAAATTTCACTAAAAAAATTTAGGATCACGCGGGTATCTTGGAATCGTTCCGATGGTTTTGTGACGAGAACATTGTTCTTGGTGCCTCCTGACATTTAGGGGTTGTGGCAGTGTCCCGGGGAGTTGAGCTCCGAGGTGTTGTCGTCACAATTTTATCGTTGCAGTTCTGGAATACCTGAGTTTCGCCGACATCGAAATCTCTTTTATGCAGTTGTTGGTGAGATCACCTCGACGCCACCCAGTACTGGGGCGGGAGTTCGGGAGTATTGCCATAACTTGTATAACGGATGTTTTTCGAAGGTTGAGGTAAACGATTTCCGAAGGTTTCTTGGTTATGTGTTGACGGATGGATACAGCTGGATCTAGGGATTGCTAGTTTGGGTGATATATTTTGTGTCCCCTGTATCCCCAACACCAGATTGCATAACCAGAAAGTTTCGGGAGTTTATAAGTGGGAATTCAAGTAGCCTTAGGATATCTTTCCGACAGACGCATGATATGAGATTGGGGTTCGACGTCTAGTGGTCCGCCTGTACACGGTTGGTTTTACAGTGGTCTCGTAGCGTCTTAAAGAGTCCATGGCTATGCCGACTCGGGGACGCTTCGTATGTCATGTGCACAGCCTTGTACATGATGGTGTTGTACGATTGAGCCCGTGTGGGCCCCACCACGAAAACTTCGGACGAAATCTCTATCATATGTTTGTTCCGGCTTATTCTGCAAGCCAATACTTTGTTTTGTTTTGTATTGTGGTATTCGAGTTGCTTCGAAATCATATGTTGATTCCATATCTTTTTCAAGTGGCTTCTCAACTTATGGAAGTGTGATGATTTACTATGGAATTCATTCGTTCATCTCCGTTCGAATGTTTATTTGTGAAGACTATATGTTGCAATTTCTATCCGTTGATTCTACTTATCTATTTGTCTATCAAGATGCTAACGGATGTCACCCTCTTCAGGATGGCTCCGCCAACGCGTCAGAATCCGGATCGCAATGAAGGGAGTCAAGCGAACCCTCCGCCACCACCTCCACCTCCGGAGGCATGGCAAGCAATCATGGCAGCCACCAACGCCAATGCTCAGATGATTCTGCAACTCTTGCAAGAACGTACTCAAGGGCAAGGCAATCAAGGCAATCAAGGTCAAGGCAACAATCAGCTTCACTTTGCCACTCTCAACTAGTTTCTCGCAAATCAGCCCAAGTCTTTCAGCTACTGTGCCGAGGCCACGGATGCCGATGATTGGCTCGTGGACATCAACAAGCATTTTGAATGTAGCAATGTCAGGCCTGAGGACTATGTCAAGTTCGCTTCTTTCCAGCTCAAGGACCAAGCTGCTGATTGGTACCAACAATACAAAGATTCCAGAGGAGGTCGTGTGATCACTTGGACTGACTTCTGTCGGGACTTCAAAGCGCACCACATTCTACAAAGTGTTGTTGAGAGCAAGCGTGAGGAGTTCCGCAATCTCAAGCAAGGCAACATGTCTGTGTATCAATACAACATCCAGTTTCAGAAACTTGCTCGCTTCGCTATACAAGACGTTCCTGATGAGAGAAGCATGATCTATCACTTCAGAGGTGGCCTTAAAGAGGATCTGCAGTTAGCTCTCGTTCTTGTGGAGCCTACTCAGTTTGATCAATTCTATAATATGGCACTGAAGCAAGAGGCTGCTCAGCTCAAGTGTGAGCCTTCTAAGAAAAGAGTCAGAGACAAAGTTCAGTCTTCTTCTTCCTCACTTGTGACAGCTAAGCAACAGAAGTTCTGGTTGCCTCCTCCTCCTCCCCCGTTTCGTCAGCCTTACCAGCAGAAGAACAAAGTTGGCCATGGTTCTTCCAACTCTTCCAACTCTGGCTATCAGAAAAAGTCTCAGAATCAAGCTCCAAAGTCCAATGCTCCTTATCACCGTCCACTCTCAGAGGTGACTTGCAACAAATGTCAGCAGAAAGGTCACTATGCTAACAAGTGCTTCGACCAAAGGCGCCTTCCTCCTCCTCCTCATGTCAGATCTTCCAGCAATGCAGTGGTCAAGCATAATCCAAAGTCTGCAAAGGTGAACATGATGAATGCAGCTCAAGCGGAGGAATCTACTGCTGTGATAATGGGTAATCTTCCTGTTAATGATATTCCTGCAAAAGTTCTTTTTGATACTGGTGCATCGCTTTGTTTCATGTCAAGACCGTTTTTTGCCAAGCATGAGTTTTCCTGGTCTTATCTGGATAAACCTTTGGGTGTTATTTCTCCGGGGAAGTCAATGAGAGCCAACTCGATGGTTCCGAATGTTTCCATCAAGATAGGCGACTATAAATTTCAGTCTTCTCGAGTTGTTCTTGGTGACTCGGATATTGATCTTATTCTCGGGATGGACTGGCTTTCTAAGCACAAGGCTCAACTTGATTGTGCTGCCAGGGAAATTCAATTGACACACTCGTCTGAGGATGTGATTATTTTTGCTGCTCGTGATGAAACCATTCGGGTTTTCTCTCTCAATGAGAAGGGCGAATTGAATGCCATCTCTCAAATTCCAGTCATTTGTGAGTATCAAGATGTCTTTCCAGAAGAGCTTCCGGGTATGCCTCCTCACCGGCCAGTTGAGTTCGTTATCGAACTAGAGCGTGGCACTGAACCCGTTTGCAAGCGTCCATACAAGCTTGGACCCAACGAGCTGAAGGAATTGAAGAAACAGCTCGATGAACAAGAGCGTCTGGGTTTGATCAGACCGAGTTCTTCTCCATAGGGTTGTGGTGTTCTTTTTGTCAAGAAGAAGGATGGCACGGACCGACTTTGTGTCGACTACCGCCCATTGAACAAGAAGACAATTAAGAACAAGTATCCACTTCCCAACATCAATGAGCTATTTGAGCAACTCAAGGGCGCTAAAGTATTCTCGAAGCTTGACCTTCGTATGGGTTATCATCAGATTCGCATTCGTGAAGAAGATATTCCCAAGACAGCATTCAGAACAAGCTTTGGTTCTTATGAATAATGAACGAGGCGCGGATTGTGGTTCCGAAAGGTGATCTAAGGAAAGTCATAATGAACGAGGCGCACAATTCTCTCCTGTCCATTCATCCTGGAAGTACGAAGATGTATCATGACCTCAAGCAGTCGTATTGGTGGAATCGAATGAAGCGAGAAATTGCTCAATTCGTGAATGAATGTGATGTCTGTCGAAGGGTCAAAGCAGAACACCAACGACCAGCTGGTCTCCTTCAACCTCTTGCTATCCCAGAGTGGAAGTTTGATCATATCGAAATGGACTTCGTGACTGGTTTTCCAAAGTCCAAGCGCGGAAATGATGCTATCTTCGTTGTCATCGACAAGCTTTCTAAAGTGGCTCATTTCATTCCAATCAAAGAATCCATCACAGCAGCTCTGCTGGCAGAGCTTTACACCTCCAGAATTGTCTCTTTGCACGGCATTCCACAATTGATTTCTTCAGATCGTGGAAGCATCTTCACCTCTAAGTTCTGGTACTCCTTCCAGAAGGCCATGGGCACAAACATTCGCTTCAACACAGCTTTCCATCCTCAAACTAGTGGCCAAGTCGAGCGAGTCAATCAAATTCTTGAAGATATGCTCAGGGCTTGTGTCATTTCCTTTGGCATGAAATGGGAAGATTGTCTTCCATATGCTGAATTCTCCAACAACAACAGCTTCCAAGCGAGTTCGGGCAAGGCCCCATTCGAGATTCTCTATGGCAGAAAGTGCCGTACTCCTCTTAATTGGTCAGAGACTGGTGAACGCCAACTTCTTGGCAATGACTTAATCACTGAAGCTGAAGAAATGTGTAAAGTCATCCGTGATAATCTCAAAGCCGCGCAATCGCGCCAGAAGAGTTACTATGATAGTAAGCACCGTGATGTGGCTTTCGAGATCGGAGACCATGTCTACCTCCGCGTCTCTCCAATGAAAGGCACTCGTCGCTTCGGTATCAAAGGGAAGCTTGCCCCTAGATACGTGGGTCCTTTCAAGATCATTGGCAAAAGAGGCGACCTCGCCTATCAACTTGAGCTTACTTCCAACTTCGCGAACGTGCATGATGTGTTCCACGTGTCACAGCTCCGCAAGTGCTTCAAGACGCCTGAGCGCACTATCAACTTCGAAGAGATTGACCTCCAAGAAGATTTGTCTTATCATGAGCACCCCGTTGCTATTCTTGAAGAAACTGAGCGCAAGACTCGCAACAAGTCAATCAAATTCCTGAAAGTGAAGTGGTCGCACCATTCCGACCGGGAAGCCACCTGGGAACGCGAGGACCATCTCCGTTCCGAATATCCGGAGTTCTTTCAGTCCTAGATCTCGGGACGAGATCCTCTCGAAGTGGTGGAGTGTTGTAACACCCCGGATGTAACTTGCCATATTTGTAACTCCGACTCTTGCCATTTTCGGCTATGTGCTATGTTATTTCCTCCGTGGTCGGCTTTTGTCTTTCGTTTTGTATTTTGTCATGTCATGCATTTCATATCATGTCATCATGTGCATTGCATTTGCATACGTGTTCGTCTCTTGCATCCGAGCATTTTCCCCATTGTCCGTTTTGCAATCCGGCGCTCCAATCTCCTCCGGTGCACCCCTCTTGTTTTCTGTCGTGTGCGGGTGTCAAACTTTCTCGGAATGGACCGAGGCTTGTCAAGTGGCCTTATTATACCACCCGGAGACCACCGGTCAAGTTTCGTTCAATTTGGAGGTCGTTTGGTACTCCAACGGTTAACCGGGCATCCGCAAAGTCCATTTGAGTGTCCAGCAAAACCCCCTCTAAAACCAGCCCAAAACCCATCAAACTCTCTTCCATGCTCTAGGTCGTTCGATCACGATCGTGTGGGCGAAAACCGCACCTCATTTGGAGCCTCCTAGCTCCCTCTACCTATAAATATGTGAGCATCCCGAAAAACGAAATCGCAGTCTAAACCCTAGCGTCTTCCACCTCGCGCCGCCGGACAACGTCCGCCCGCGCCACCCGGCGAATCAGCACGCGCCACGTGTTACCCGTCCGCCGTCGCCGCCGCGGCCCGGGCAGCCCGCCTCCGCCCGAGCCCGAGCCCGCCGCCCGCACCGCACCTCCACCGCCTCGCCGTCGCCGGCCGGCCTGCCGCCCCGCCGTCGCCACCGGCGCAGCTCCGGCCGTCGCCGAGCTCGCCCCGCCGCCGCCCGCCGGCGCCACCGCCGCCTCTCCTTCCCTCTCTGGCCTCCTCCCCTCTCCGGCGGCCTGTCCTCTTCCGTGCCCGTCGGCGAGCTCGAGCTCCTCCACGAGCTCGAGGCCCGGCCTCGATCCAGATCCGTTTTGCCTGTACGTTGACTTCCTCCTCGAACCCCCTCGAAATATTTCGAAGTCATGGATTTTTATAGCAATGTGCCTCTGTTCCTCAGTGCGTAACTTCTTACATGTAGCTCTGATTCGCGCGTGTAATATGTCAAATTGTTCGTCTCGCGATGCTCTACATTTTATTTAATTGCACCATGTTCATTAGAGGTCATCTTGATGCCCAAATCTCTGTTGGAAGAGGGCTAGTTGCTGTTATCCTCTGATTCTTAACAGAACTTGGAGATTTGTCATTTTTGTATCATTTAATCTGTGCATCTTATGGGCATGAGCTCTACATGTGTTTTGAAGTATGCCATGCCATCTTTCCAGTGGTGTAGTCCATGTATTTTTGTGATCTCCGTGGTGACTACCACAAGCATGCAAAGTAGGCCCCGTAATTTTTCTGATTTCAGGGACTTAGTGATTTCTCTAAGTCCTTGTCTGCTGTTATTTTGTTGCCATGTAAACTTGATGCTACAGAGAGATCCATGCATATTTTGGAAATGTTCAGTAAGGATGTTTTGTAGATATAGTTGTAATAGATACATTTCTTCCCTTGTTTGCAATTATGGAGTGCCATAGCATGACTCAATCTTGCTCTACTTTTGCTATAAAATATTTCTGGCAGATTCTTAACATGATATGCAATTTTGCCAAGCTTATTGTAGTTGATCCATACATGCTATGTATTTGTTCTTGCCATGTATAGCTTCATCAACATGCCATCTTGCTGTAGGTGTGCTTGGTTTGTCATGCGTTGCTCTGTAGTGAGTGCATCAAGCTCACAAAGAAGCCTACATATTATTATTTCTGCCATGCTCTGTTTTCTGCCAAGTCTGAAACCTGATAACGAAACTTGCTATGTTCACATGCTTGCCATCATATCTTCTGGTCCTTTTTGGCTTATGGTTAGTAAGCGACTTTTGTCATGTGCATTTAGTAGAACACTGCCATGCCTTGTTTTGCTATGTTAAGTTCCTGTAGCATGTTGTTTTCGTGCTCTGAACATTGCTACCTGATGCTGTTTTCTGCCATGTCCAGTTTTTCACCACGTCCGTGAACCTGTTATCTTTTGCACTTTTGCTATGCTTGTTTGATCTTGATATGTTGTGATCTAGCCGTATCTCAGTGTTCATCTGTTGTCAAGCATCTCCTGTAGATTACTGTCATATGCTTTGTTGCTATGTTGGAGTGCTGTAGCATTGTTGTTTGTTGCATTTTAAGTGCTATCATGCTGTTAATCACAGATTCGTGTCATTCTTGTTTTGCATGCCATTTGCAAACCGTGCATCCGTTTCCGGTGATCTTTATATCGATTTCGACCGAAATCATCTCATATTTCCAGTGGCATGCTTGGTTTACCAAGTTACTGCCTTGTTCATCATTTTCTTTGCGGAGCACGCATATGCATCGCATATCATATCTTGTATATCATACATGTTTTGCATCATGTTGCTTGTGCATTTCTCGTGGTTGATTGTGGTTCCGTTTGTTTGTGTTCTTATCTTGGGTAGAGCCGGGAGACGAGTTCGTGAACGAGGAACCTGTCGAGTACGCTTACGAGGATCAAGCTTTCGACAACTCTGAGAACCTTGCAGGCAAGATGACCACCCCTCGAAATCACTTCTATCTTAGCTTTGCTAGTTGTTCGCTCTATTGCCATGCTCCACTACCTATCACTTGCTATATCATGTCTCCCATTTCGCCATGTCAGCCCCTAACCATCCTTTCCTAGCAAACCGTTGTTTGGCTAAGTTACCGCTTTTGCTCAGCCCTTCTTATAGCGTTGCTAGTTGCAGGTGAAGTTGAAGTTTGTTCCATGTCGAAACATGGATATGTTGGGATATCACAATATCTCTTATTTAATTAATGCATCTATATATATATTTGGTAAAGGGTGGAAGGCTCGGCCTTATGCCTGGTGTTTTGTTCCACTCTTGCCGCCCTAGTTACTGATATACCGGGATTATGTTCCTTGAGTTTGCGTTCCTTACGCGGTCGGGTGATTTATGGGACCCCCTTGACAGTTCGCCTTGAATAAAACTCCTCCAGCAAGGCCCAACCTTGGTTTTACTATTTGCCGCCTAAGCCTTTTTCCCCCGGGTTTTCGCGAGCCCGAGGGTCATCTTTATTTAAACCCCCGGGCCAGTGTTCCTCTGAGTGCTGGTCCAAACTAGAGCCACTTGCAGCGCCACCTTGGGGAAACTCGAGGATTGGTTTTAGCTGTACCTAGTGTTCATCCGGTGTGCCCTGAGAACGAGATATGTGCAGCTCCTATCGGGATTTGTCGGCACATTCGGGCGGCTTTGCTGGTCTTGTTTTACCATTGTCGAAATGTCTTGTAAACCGGGATTCCGAGACTGATCGGGTCTTTCCGGGAGAAGGTTTATCCTTCGTTGACCGTGAGAGCTTATGATGGGCTAAGTTGGGACACCCCTGCAGGGTATTATCTTTCGAAAGCCGTGCCCGTGGTTATGAGGCAGATGGGAATTTGTTAATGTCCGGTTGTAGAGAACTTGTCACTTGACCCAATTTAAAATACATCAACGGCGTGTGTAGCCGTGATGGTCTCTTCACGGCGGAGTCCGGGAAGTGAACACGGTTTGAGTTATGTATGACGTAAGTAGGTGTTCAGGATCACTTCTTGGTCATTGCTAGATGGCGTCCGTTCCTTTGCTTCTCTCCTCGCTCTCATTTGCGTATGTTAGCCACCATATATGCTTATTGCCGCTGCAGCTCCACCTCACTACACCTTCCTTTCCTATAAGCTTAAATAGTCTTGATCTCGCGGGTGTGAGATTGCTGAGTCCTCGTGACTCACAAATTCTACCAAAACAGTTTCAGGTGCCGACGATGCCAGTGCAGATGACGGGGTCGATCTCAAGTGGGAGTTCAACGAGGAACGTGGTCGTTACTATGTGTCTTTTCCTGATGATCAGTAGTGGAGCCCAGTTGGGATGATCGGGGATCTAGCATTTGGGGTTGTCTTATTTTCATCTGGATTTTGGCCGTAGCCGGTCTATATGTTTGTATTTTGGATGATGTATGATATTTATTCATGTATTGTGTGAAGTGGCGATTGTAAGCCAACTCTTTATCCCATTCTTGTTCATTACATGGGATTGTGTGAAGATGACCCTTCTTGCGACAAAACCACTATGCGGTTATGCCTCTAAGTCGTGCCTCGACACGTGGGAGATATAGCCACATCGTGGGCGTTACAACGATGCAGATATGGGGCCGTGGACGTGGCGTTAGAAGCTGCTCTGGTAGGTTGGACGAGGGTGTGATGAAGAGGATCTGAGGCCGTGGACTTGTGCGTTGGCAAAGCAGCCCCGGTAGGGTTTAGAATGGTATAGGCAAAGCTACTCCAGTAGGGTTGACGATGGTGTCGGCGAAGCGGCTCCCGTAGGGTTGAGGAAGGTGTCGGCTAAGTGGATCAGAGGCCGTCGACGGGGGCGTCGGTGGGGCGGCTCCGGGGGGTGTGGACGAAGCGTCTCTTGTGGGGAGTACGAAGGAGCCGCTGCAGATGCGCTGCGGTTGACAAAAAGTACCAGGTAAGCAGATCCGGCGCCGTGAACAAGGCCGACACTGAATGGGCTATAGTACAGTGGTGGATGAGCAATCTACTTGTTTCTAGGGGGTGGGAGGGGTAGATGCGGCCACAGAAGCAGATCCAGCGAGGTGGACGCTGCTGGCAGTGAATGGGCTCTGGTACGCCGGTGGATGAGCAGTCTAGGGTTTCGAGAGGGGAGGGGTAGAAAGGCCGATGAAGTACAGATGACGTGATGTAAGATGCTCTGGTGCTGTGGAGTTAGTCGTTTTTGTGGGAGGGGGAGGAAATGGGGGTGCCGTGTGGTGGGGGGAATCGGAAGTTACCAAAGCAGCCCCGACCTATTCTGTAAATGAGGGCCGTATTTTAAATGTTGTTCTCCGTGCACCAAGCACAAAAGGGGAATTTTGCATGCTAAAGACTAGGTGGCAGAAATTTTAGAAGGAGGCGGGAGATTTTGCTGCCCGCGGGATCGTTCGTATCCAGTTTCAACTAATTTTGGACAGTGCTTGCGGGAATCTCAGGCGAGACTGTGTACACGAGGCACACGTCAATAGTTAATAACTGGTGTGAATTCCAACCGAGAAAAAAAAGACAATAACTCTGGATGATGCACCGATAACTTGGATGTTCACATGGGTGCGGCCAATCGTACGGGTGTAGAGGTGCATTCACAAGAAAAGGGATCAAATGCTCAGCCTATGTATTTCTCGTGTAAATAGATAATTTAGTGCCATTGGTTATTTACTTTAAACATAATGCATTGTTGTGTTATTGTAGAAGCGCACAAAAAGAAATGGATATTGTAGTCCGCTACTTAAAAGTGTTACGTCATATGATTACATAGCCTCCATTTCATAAATTGCGTACCCGTTGAATTCATATATGAATATTACATATATTACTTCATAATAGAACCTTAAATCATCCAAGACTAATGAATTTGAATGCAAGACTAACAATAGTGCATGTACATGATAGCTACATTGGTTGTTTGAAGAAACATCACTGTAACTTTGGCATGCACAATTGAAAAGGATTATTTAGAAAAAAAATGTGATATGTGAGTGTCCAATCTTTATAGAGTTGAATTGATATTGTATCTTTGGCCACGATACGAAGTAGATGTTGATTTATGTTCAAGCGATGCACGTCCACGATCGCTAGATAGTGATACGTGAATGAATTGTGCATTCTCTCTCACACAGATACATATCTCATTTGTCCGTGGGCATCGGAATCACACACGCGCACTTCGTGTATTTCTCTCCCTCCGTCAAGGTTAGAATTCGTCTTTCTACCCCGTCCTACAGGTCTCTCACACAGAAACACACACGCTCTCTCTGTCGAACACGCCCACCCCTTTAATTCCGCCCACCCACCGCCACTAATGTCTCAAAGTATAATTATGACTCTGACACATATGCCTAAGGTTAACTCGAGTCCCGGAACCATATGAATACATACAATGGGATTCCAGCACATCACCTTTTGTTTTGAGATTTCGCTCGCTCTCTCTCTCTCTCTCTCTCTCACACGCACACACACACACACGCGCGCGTGTAGACATTGTTTCTCTCTTCATTTTTTCCGGCACTTGCATGCACACCGCTTGTTTATCTCCGTGATGCTTTAAGTATGTCTCGCACAGATGCTATCTATATATCCCTTAATATAGATATGTGTCACACAAACTCCTTCTCCCTATACCTAAGTGTCAATGCCCCCTCACACCCACACACACACACACACTTCCCGACACCGAAGGAGTAGGGTGACACCTCGATCCTGATACTAATCTATCTACTGGCTTCTCTCTCAAACACACACACACACACACACACAACCCGACACCGAAGGAGTAGTGTGGCAACTCGATCTTGATAGTAATCTATCTACTGGTTTCTCTCTCAAACACACACACATACACACACACACTCTCTCTCTAGTTGTGCCTTTGTGCCTACCTCGCGCACACTCTCGATACGTCTTTATCTACCTCCCCCCTCCCCACCCACCCCCCAACAATGACAGCAGAAGGGTGACAACTCGATCTTGATCTTAGTCTATCAATTTGTTTCTCTCTCAAAAACACACACATACACACACACGCTAGTTGTGTCTCTATGCCTCGCTCACACACACTCGATACGTCTTTCTCTCGTAGCCCCCTCGATATGTAGATTTCTCGCGCGCGCAAAGCTGTAGTGACGATGACGCTAAACCTAGTGTGCCTTGTTTTTACCAGCCTCATGTGATAGTTTTCACCCTGTTTTCTGTTAATTGACAAGGCAACCTTTTCTTTGTTACTACTGGTGAATCTAAGATCATTCAGGGCAGAGATAAAATATATCACTTCATCCCAATTATCGCAGTAACTATTTTAAAAGAAACTAGCTAGATGCCCGTGCGTTGCACGGAACATCAAGATGCATTTGTATGAGTAGTTCATCTTGTGAGAGAAAAGGATGAACGAGGGAAGGCCTTATTTGCAAATGTGGAGAGGGATGTGGGTATCTTTGTGCAAAATTGCCATAGTATCCTTCCTATCCGTTAGATATAAATCCGATGGCCTATATTGCAGGATGGCAGGCACACCATCATCACCAACTCTGTTTTCTACTCCCTCCATTCCTAAATATTTGTCTTTTTATAGATTTCAACAAGTGACTACATACGGAGCAAAATGAGTGAATCTGCACTCTAAAATATGTCTATATACACATCCGTATGTGGTAATCCATTTGAAATCTGAAAAAGACAAATATTTAGGAACGAAGGGAGTATAAGAGTAGACATAGAGATATATCTCCAGCATCGTCCACAACGAAAATGTGCTGGACTGGTTAGCACCGCATGCTCGCAATGCGATGACCTGAGTTCGAATTCTTTCTTTAACTTTAGGTTTTTATATTATATATTATTTAATATATACTTCTTTCGCTATTGTAGTGACAGTGGAACCCACAGAGTACTTAGAATACAAGATTAAGGATGGATTTGTTTTTTTACTTTCTTTATGAAGTTGTAGCCACCCTGCAAGTCATGTGTACACTGTACATGCAATTAACTGTTTATAGAGGGAGAATCATACACGCAATTAAATCAAATGGATTGGGTGTGACTATTATTTCCAGCATAAGAGCATCTCCAACGGCAGCCGGAAAATTTCCTCCCGCTTCCTTCCGCGGAGGACGACATCCAACGCCAGCGGCATACATTTTCACAACTCTAACCGACCATAGGAAATTCAGGCAACACGGACTTATTTCATATAAGCATGAAGGATTTCATATAAAAAAGCCGGATCTTCATATAAACATGATGGATTTCATTACATTTACATGAACTAAGCGGTGCTAATCCGGCTCTCGTGGTAGAATTAATACCTAATCTAAATGGCCGCCCGCGGATCCCTTTGTCTTCCTCATGTCCGGCAGACACTTGCGGGATCGACGAAGGTCCTTGGAAGAGACGAAGAAGCAAAGAAACCACCTGAATACGCGGTCGTCGCCTCGGTGGTGGCCTTCATGGGACCCAAGTGGCGGCGGCCTCCCGTGTTCTACTTCTCCTCGATGATGGCGGCGGACATGGAGAAGCTGGCCACCGACTCGTCGCTCTCCATGCACCCGGCTTCTGTCTCTGCCTGCATGGCACTGCCGCAGGCATGGGAGGCGCGCCCACAGACACGGGAGGCGCGACCACCGCGGACACTGGTGGCGCGGTACGACGCGACAGCAACGATGCCCGTGCCACCGTGCTCACCGCTGTGCCGGCGTGGAGCAACTCGCCACTCCTCATCGAGCTGAACTGAAGCGGAAAGTTGTTGAACCACGCGCCGGCTTGGGGCGGCAATTGGCTCCGTCTGGCCAAGCGAGGTTGGTGAAGCACCGAGCGGCCTCGCTCGTATCCGGAGGGCTCGGCTGGCCACCCAGCCCGGTAGTATGCCGGAGAACGGCTCCTCGGAAGCCATCGAAAGAGTGGAGAAAATGGTGAAGGAGGAGATGGGGGAGCGGCGGAGGGGTGCGATTCTTGCCCGTTGTCTGTCTGGCCTCGTTTAAATAGAGGACGGATGATAGGAGCTTGGCCGTCGTCTGGCCTCGTTTAAACTGAGGGCGGACAGGAGGAGCTCGGTCGGCATTGCGTTTAATTCCGGCCCGCTCATGAACGGACTTGTGGCCGGAGTAGGTTTCCCGGTTTGCATGCGGGTTTAACGAAGGCATTTGATGGAGGTGAGGAGGCGTGTTCAGCCGGGCATGCAGTGGGCGGCGCAGTAGTATTCGATTTGACAGCTACTAGTAAACTAGGACAGTTCCCGATACGGCTTTAATGCAGACGAGGGAGAGGGTAGCGTTTTCCCGAAATATTGAATGTCCAATGATGCATCCTCCTTCAATTAGCATCCTGAATGCATGAGGGAAGTAATGGGAGGAGGACGGAGAAAAGAGGCACCATGATGTGAATGCAACGCAGTTTGCACTCATATAAAGGCGCCCCTCCATTCCAATGCAACTACCACATCGTACACACCTAAGCACCTACACTAAGCGCAAAAGTGCTCACTCAGAAACATGGCGGTGATGCGCGCGAGTGGCCAGCGGCTGTGCCAGATGGTCCACGACGCCGGCCTGTGGCATGGCACCGAGGATCGTTTCCAGACGGTGTTGGCGACCGGCTAGTTCATGGCCATCGTCGACGCCAGCTATGACTCTCAGTTGGACCAGATGATCGTTGCCACGATCAACAAGTTCACCATCATCAAGAAGCTCGTGGACGATGTTGCCGTACTCCTCCAGCCCGTGCGCCCAGGCTCCTCATCGCCTGCCACTCTAATCGGCATCCATGGTGAGAACCTCTTTCAAGCACTGGTGGCCCTGGGACTGCCCGCCGACGCAACGAAGAATGTCCACCTGGAGGTCACGCTCGCCGTGAGGCGCCTCGCCCTGCAAGAATTCGTCGACCTACACATCCACGTGTATGAGCAAGTCGTGTACATAGGTATCTACAAGGCTGGTGAGGACGCTGTCGGTGTCAAAACCGGCGGATCTCGGGTAGGGGGTCTCGAACTGTGCGTCTAAGGTCGATGGTAATAGGAGACAGGGGACACGATGTTTACCTAGGTTCGGGCCCTCTTGATGGAGGTAATACCCTACTTCCTTCTTGATTGATCTTGATGAATATGAGGATTACAAGAGTTGATCTACCACGAGATCGTAATGGCTAAACCCTAGATGTCTAGCTTGTATGATTATGATTGCCTCTACGGACTAAACCCTCCGGTTTATATAGACACCGGAGGGGACTAGGGTTGTACAAAGTCGGTTACAGAGAAAGGAATCTTCATATCCGAACGCCAAGATTGCCATCCACGCAAAGGAGAGTCCTATCCGGACATGGGAGAGAGTCTTTTGTCTTGTATCTTCACGGCCCCTCAGTCCGGCCCACGTCACATAGGCCGGAAGCCCCGAGGACCCCTTAATCCAGGACTCCTCAGTAGCCCCTGAACCAGGCTTCAATGACGATGTGTCCGGCGCGTAGATTGTCTTCGGCATTGCAAGGCGGGTTCCTCCTCCGAATACTCCAAAGCGACCTTCGAACACAGAAAACGTGTCCGGCTCTACAAAACAAGTATCACACACAACCGCAGAGAGTATAACATTTCACGAGTCCAATCTGCTGACAACTTTTTGTAGCGTGACATCACGTCCCTGCCCGGTCATTATTTCGAACCATTTTTTAGCCTCCCGCTCCATATTTCGAGATGCGGTTTTATTGGCACGTCTTGTCAAAGCAGAGATCGTGTCCCCTTATTGCGGGATTCTCATCAATACGGGTGTGGGTAATCCAACCGTGCCGTCTACATGGCCCTTGGGGAATAGGCGAGTTTTAAGGCAGGTGGGGAGGCGCTTGATATTCGCCGCCTTTATAAGGAGATAAGGATTCACCCCTTTCACCCACGCCTTCTCTCTCTCTCTGCCCATCCATTCTCGAGCTCCAGCGCCCAAGCCTCCATTCTTTCCACCTCAAAAAAGCACTCCGACCATGTCCGGATCTGGAGCACAGGGCAAGTGGATGGTCTCCTCCATCAAGGAGAAGGACATCACCAAGCTCCGGGAGGCTGGGTACTTAGCCCAGGAGATCGCCCACCGGCTTCCCGCAACGGGGCAGATCATCCCCACCCCGGAGCCCCATGAGAGGGTGGTATTCATCCCCCACTTCGGCCGCAGACTGGGATTCCCTCTCCACCCATTCGTCCGCGGACTCATGTTCTACTACGGGGTAGATTTCCACGATCTGGCCCCCAACTCCTTCCTCAACATCTCGGCATTCATTGTCGTGTGCGAGGCCTTCCTCCTCATCCCACCCCACTTCGAATTGTGGCTAAAGATCTTCAATGTGAAGCCGAAGGTGGTGGGTGGCCAACACGCAGAGTGCGGAAGCGCCATGGTGAGCAACATGCCCAACGTCACATGGCCCAAAGGTACCTTCGTGGAGACCGTCAAAGGGTGGCAACAACAGTGGTTCTATGTCCCTGAGCCTCGCGACGCCACCTGGGTCGCGGCTCCCGAATTCCAGTCCGGAGCCTTGATGCGGCTCACCTCCTGGCTAGAGAATGGCTTGGACAGGTCCTCGTCGGACGAGCTGACAGCGCTTCAGACGCGTACTAGGAGCATGGTCAACAAGAACATCAAGCCCGTCAATGTGATCCAGGTGATGCTAGTTCGCCGGATCCTTCCATGCCAAAGCCGGACTTGCCATCTGTGGGAGTTCGATCCGGCCGAGCACCAGACCTTGCAACAGTTCTTCGGAACTACGCACGAAGACATCTGGAAGGTGCTCTTTAAGGCCAACGAGACGTGGCCGAAGACGACCGAGGACCGTGGGCACGACCTGGCCCATCCCGCAAGTCCGGTAAGTCTTTCATGTTTCAAGGTGTATCCTTTACTTGCTTACTCAAGGAAGATGTCTAATCTTCCCTATTTGTTTTTTCAGGGCTGGACAAAGAAGGCGGAGCGGATTCAGTGTCTGGCTCCGCTGCTCGAGGAACCAGCCATCCCGCTTCTGATGAAGATGCTGGTTCCGGCGCCCTACCAGGCGCCGGAGAAGAAGGTCAAGAAAAAGGCCAAGGAGACCAGAAGTGGCCTCCGCCGCAAGGGCGCTTTGGACGTGACGTCCGAAGACGCCGAGACTCACTCCTCCGCCGCCGAGGACGACGAGGAGGAGGAGGAATGCAATTCTCCCCCCGAGGGGGGAAGGAAGAAAAGGGCGGCCTCCACACATCTGGAGGCAGAGGCGTCCAAGAAGGGGAAGGTCTCCCTCGTGGATAACTCCGCGTGGGACATCGATAGCAGCTCGGAGTGGCGCCCCAGAGATAAGCCCCTAGCTGAATCGTAAGTACTCAAAGACGCGCACATATATCCAACCCCTTTACTCATTGGTTTTAACATGTTGAATCATGTGTTGCAGTCTGGCTCGCTCCGACCTCCAGCGATCCTCATCTTCGGGGAATTCACTGGATCCGAAGGTGATGGACAGCAGGTCCCTTCCAGCGGCCTCTTCTCCCAAGGCCATGGATTACACTGAGGTGTTGTCCCGAAGGATCCCAGGCCAGGGAGAGACGCAGGAGGCCGTCAAGGCGGCGCCGGATGGTGAAACCTCGGCCGCCGGACACATGGGGGAGGAAATCCCTTTGGAGACTGGAGATGGGCCATATCCAATTCGGCCCTCAGCCGAATACAATTCCGGAGACCTATACGGCCCCGGAATCAGGCAAGTAGCCTCCTTCGAAAGAAGGAGGTGCACCGATTCCACCGGTGACCTCTGTCCATCCAGGGGCACCGGATACTCTACTAGAAGCGCTGCGAAGTGCTTCCTTTGTTGAGGAACACCGTACCCTCATGGGTACGGTGATTGAGAGGATTCAGTCTGCGAAGAGCGGACTGACCAAAGCCAACACAGGCCTTCTAACAGGCTTTGAGGTATGAAACGCAATTTATGCAAAAGGAATGTCATAGTATAGACAGTAGCCCCTGAGACACTGTCCGGTGTTCGAAAAGAAAAGCCAGATGGAGGATCAAACAATTTTCGCAGGAGACTAACGATATGTGTCCATGTGAATAAGCAGGCGTCTTTGCTGGCTGCGACCTCTCATACTGCTAAGGTTTCCGGACTAAAGCAGAGTCTGGAGCGGACAGAGGAAGAGCTCGGCCGTGTGAAACAGCAACTGGAGGACCATCAACGTATGCGATGACCTTGTGTAGATTCAGAAAGGATGAATGATTTGTGTTGACCGTAATGCCATGATATTTTGTAGGAGCGGGACCGAGGTGGAGACCCTCAAGAAGGCGCTGGACGAGGCCGAGGAGAGAGCGGCAAAGGAAGAAGCCGCCCGCGAAAAGCATGAGGCCAGGGTCGGCGAGGTCCAGCAGGAGCTCCAGGACACCGTGAAGAAATGCGAGTCCTTGCAGCGCAATATTGCGGATCAAGAGTCCGAACTTGCCAAGGCCCGCCAAAGTGCACAAGACGCCCAGGTTGAATCCCAGGGCGCCCTCCAGGAAATCCAGGAGGCCAGGAAAACCGCGGCGGGTAAGGCTTTTATTATGCAGAGCAAGTATGTGAAGAAAAGGTACCTCTGACTGACCCGGATTTGGAGTTCTCCAGGGGCGTTTGCGGATCTGCCGCGCAGTGTTTCCGACGCTGTGGAGATCTTCCGAGCCGAAGAGGGGAGCTCAACAGAGAAGCTGTTCTGGTCGCAATACCTTGCGCCAGAGCATCTGGTGCCCTTTAGCGATCAGCTAAAACAGCTGACCGAACAGCATAGGGTGGCCGAACTGGCCATGAAGGATTTGATAATCCGTTTATGGCCTATCGAAGCCATACCCAGCAGCTACGTCGGGCTCGTGAAGCGGCTGGTCAATGCCTGCCCTCGGCTTGATGCCATCAAGCGGTCGGTCTCCATCAAAGGTGTGCGGATGGCCTTCGCCCGCATCAACGTATAGTGGGCGAAGATGGACGCTGTCAAGCTCGTGACCGAGGGACCGCCCGCGGGCAAGGAGCACCGCAAGCTCGAGCGGTATTTTGATGATGTCGTGAAGGGATCCCGCATTGTAGAGGGCCAGTGCTCCAAAGACATTATCTTTGAATGAAGTCATTCATGTTATCCCTTCCTGTATTATGGAACAAAGCGGTTATGTAATATAATGTTTGTTGTTTTTTAAATTCTACCTCCTGTGCGGCCGTTTAGTTAAGTCTGAGAGTTGGGCATTCGTCGGCTTAAGCCCCACGTAGGTAGTACGGGGGTGTTCGGGATGAATCTAAACACTCTTGATCCAAGATTTTGGTCCTTGAAGGAGGTGTTTAGCGCAACGAACCAGGCAATCGGACTATGTGGCTTTATCACCCTCACTTAGCCAAAGGAGTTTGACAATAGAAATGTAGGCGCAACCCCTAGTTAGTTTTTAATCCAGATTAGGGCGCTGTAGACACCTGATCGGGTAGACACCGATTCGTCGCATAATGCGGAAAAAATCGCAAAAGATTTGTAACCTCCGAACAGCTGACCGGTTCACGCCGCATCATGACAGTCAGTTTTCGGCTTTCTCTACTGAGGTCTCATCCGGATAAACCAGGACACAATCGCAGTAGTTCTCCCTTTACTACCCTAGCCGATATAGCGAAACGTAAGGTAGTAAGCACATGAGCCGGGCAACCCAACTATTGACGAAAGACATGATTCGGAGCCGATGCATATAATGCTAAAATTCTGGGTGCCGAACTGTATTGTAAAAAGTGTTCGGACTTTATTGTCGTAGTATGGAGCATAATGAAGCCCCTGGCGAATTAAAGCGTACCAAAGTGTATGGGTGCAATAGATTAGAATAGCGAAATAAAATGAAGTAGTAAGCTAGTGCCACGTAAGTTGGGCCGCAAAATGTTTCCATTATAGTTTGATTAATACGTCAAAGCGTATTTGTACAAATAGTGCGATAAGCAACCTCGCTATTTAACATGCCAAAACCAAGGGGGAGCTGTCTGCGGGTCCCGAAAACAGGTAGAATGATTGTTAAGAAGAACATCTAGAGATTCCCCCACACGTCTGTACTGCTTGCCACCTTGGTATATCTATCCTTCGAAAGGACCGATGATCAGGCCGTCAGGAAGGGCCTGTAAAAAAAGAGACCAAAAAATGGTAAGAAGGAAAAGGAAAAGTATCTGTGGGAGCCGTATGATGAACCACAATAAAGTTACTTCTCCGTCTATGCCCATGGTATTTTGAGTGCGTAGTTATGTACGCGCGGTACGTACGCCGCCATTTGGTCGGGACTGAGACGGAGGCCAAATTGCTAGTCGAGCTCTTAACGAGCTGGGCTGTCCTGCTGCAGAGTACTCCGGACTCGTTTGACAGTGTCCGGGAGCTTGGCCGCCAAATTAAGGTTCTGCTTCATAAGGCCGCTCTATACTTCTGCTGCCAGAGCTGCGGTGTGCTCCTCAGTATGGAGGGAGCGCTCAGTGTTTCCATTGACTGTTATGACACCGTGTGGTCCGGGCATCTTAAGTTTGAGATAAGCATAGTGTGGCACCGCATTGAATCGAGCAAATGCGGTTCGTCCGAGCAGTGCGTGATAGCCACTGCGAAAGGAGACGATATCAAAGATCAAGTCTTTGCTTCGGAAGTTGTCCGGAGATCCGAAGACGACCTCCAATGTGATTGAGCCCGTGCAACGGGCCTCTACACATGGTATAACTCCTTTAAAGGTAGTTTTTGTGGGCTTGATCCTTGATGGATCGATGCTCATTTTACGCACTATATCCTGATAGAACAGGTTAAGGCTGCTTCCCCCGTCCATGAGGAATCGTGTGAGGTGGAATCCATCAATGATTGGGCCAAGGACCAGTGCGGCTGAACCGCCACAATGGATACTGGTCGGATGATCCCTGCGATCAAAGGTGATCGGACAGGATGACCATGGGTTGAATTTTGGGGCGACTGGCTCTATCGCATAGACGTCCCTGAGCGCGCGTTTGTGCTCCCTCTTGGGGATATGGGTAGCGTATATCATGTTCACCGTTTTAACCTGGGGGGGACTTCTTCTGTCCCCCTGTGTTCGGTAGACGGGGCTCTTCGTCGTCGTTCTCACTTTGCGACCCCTTCTCCTTATCCTCGGCATTTAACTTGCTGGCCTATTTAAAGACCCAACAACTCCGGTGGGTGTGATTGGCTGGTTTATCAGGGGTGCCGTGGATCTAACATGGACGATCGAGTATGCGGTCCAAGCTGGAAGAGCCCAGATTGTTCCTTTTGTATGGCTTCTTCCGCTGACCGAACTTGGAGCCACTGAATCCGGCGTTGACTGCAGTGTCATCCGTATTATCACCATTGTTTCGACGCTTATGCCTGTTGCACCGGGGCTTGCCGTTTCTATTCTTGGCTTCAGAGGTGCCAGGTTCACTTGCATTATTATTGCTACGGGCTAGCCAACTATCTTCGCCCGCGGAAAAGTTGGTCATGAGTGTCGTGAGGGCTGCCATGGACTTCGGCTTTTCCTGGCCGAGGTGTCGGGCGAGTCGTTCATCACGGATTCTATGCTTAAAGGCCGCTAGGCTTCGGCATCCGGACAGTCGACGATCTGGTTCTTTTTAGTTAAGAACCTAGTCCAGATTTCCTGGCTGACTCTCCGGGCTGTTGGACTATGTGACTTAAGTCATCTGCATCCGAAGGTTGGACGTATGTACCTTGCAAGTTGTCGCGGAAGGCGTCTTCCAGGTTCTCCCAGCTGCCAATGGAGTTTTCAGGCAGGCTGTTCAACCAGTGCCGAGCTGGTCCCTTGAGTTTTAGTGGGAGGTATTTGATGGCATGAAGATCATCACCGCGGGCCATATGAATATGGAGAATAAAATCCTCAATCCACACCACGGGGTCTGTTGTCCCATCATATGATTCGATATTTACGGGTTTAAACCCTTCTGGGAATTCGTGCCCCATTACTTCATCGGTGAAGCAGAGGGGGTGTGCGGCGCCTCTATATCGGGCCAAGTCGCGACGTAGCTCGGATGGAGTCCAAGTGCGGTTTTCGGCCCGGGCGTGATTATGCTTATCGCGTCCGGCTGGATAGCTGTCGTCGCGCGTCGGGGCGCGCCCCCGCGATCCGTAGATTGATCTGGTCTGTCCTGCTCTATTGTCCAGGTCCTGCCGTAGGCCATATGTATATTGATACGTCTCCAACGTATCTATAATTTATGAAGTATTCATGCCATGTTTACAATTTTTTTTATGATTTTGGTATGACTTGATTAGAACTAACCCGGACTGACGCTGTTTTTAGCAAAACTACCGTGGTGTTGTTTTTGTGTAGAAATAAAAGTTCTTGGAATGCGATGAAAATCAACGGAGAATTTTTCTGGAAAATATGAAAAATACTGGAAAAAATCTGCCGGAGGAGAGTCACGGGGGCCCACGACGGTGGGGGCGCGCCCCCTGCCTCGTGGACTCCCCGAAGGACCCCCTGACGTGAAATCAATGCCAACTCCTCCTATAAATACAGAAACCTTCGGGAATTAACCTAGATCGGAAGTTCCGCCGCCGCAAGCCTTTGTAGCCACGAGAAATCAATCTAGACCCTCTCTGGCACCCTGCCGGAGGGGGCCATCATCACCGGAGGCCATGGAGGAGGATCCCGGAGGGGCCATCATCGCCATGAAGGCCAAGATCTAGAGGAAGAACCTCTCCCCATCTAGGGGGCGGCCATGGACGAGGAAGCACAAGGGGGAGAACCTGTCCTCCTCTCTCTCGGTGGCGCCGGAGTGCCATCCGGAAGGGAATCATCGCCGCGGTGATCGTCTTCATCAACATCACCATCCTCATCTATTTTACGCGGTCCACTCTCCCGAACCCCGCTCTAATCCCTACTTGAACATGGTGCTTTATGACACATATTATGATCCAATGATGTGTTGCCATCCTATGATGTTTTGAGTAGATATCTCTTGTCCTTGGGTTGATTGATGATCTATATTGGTATGAGTTGTATGTTTTACTTTGGTGCTATCCTATGGTGCCCTCCGTGTCGCGCAAGCGTGAGGGATCCCCTTACTGTTTTTGTGTGTTTACATGATTAAGATACTGTAGTAATCATGTTTTATAGCTTTTGTTTCAATAAAGTACCAAGTAAGACCTTTGGGAAGACTTGGGTGAAAGTTAATGTAATCTTGCTGAAAAAAACAGAAACTTTGCGCTCACGGGATTAGCTACCATTTTTTACAGAAGAGTGATTTTGAGTTGATTCTTTTTTCAGAAGATTAATACACAAATTCCTCACGTCCAACAATATATCTCATAATTTTTGGAGTAGAAGTATGGTTGCTGTTCAGATCATTACAGACTGTTCTGTTTCAGACAGATTCTGTTTTCATTGCATAGTTTGCTTGTTTTCTAGTTTCTATGGCTAATATTTCTCAGTATAAATTGTAGAAATGGTATGGTACAGTACGCATTGTGTGAGAACAATTATGAACCTTGTCTTTGACAGTACCAAAGTGAATGGTTTACTTTTTTTCATACTAACCTATCTCACGAAGTTCCGTTAAGTTTTGTGTGATTGAAGTTTTCAAGCTTTGGGTGAGATATCGATATGAGGAGAATAAGGAGTGGAAAGACCCTAAGCTTGGGGATGACCAAGGAACCCCAAGGTAATATTCAAGGAAGACTCAAGCGCCTAAGCTTGGGGACGCCCCGGAAGGCATCCCCTCTTTCGTCTTCAAAACTATCGGTATACCTTACTCGGAGCTATATTTTTATTCGTCACATGATATGTGTTTTGCTTGGAGCGTATTTTCAATTTTACTTGCTGTTTGAATAAAATCATTGGATCTGAAATCTTGAATGAAATAGAATCCTCCCATGGCTAGTTAATTATTTGACTACTCAGTGTTCTTCGCTTATATCTTTTGGAGTAGTTTTTAATTTACTCATGTGCTTCACGTATATCCTATGAGTAAATGGTTGAATGAATTTAATATCATGAATATGAATTTATATATGTTTCATATGCTTATAACATGGGGAGTAATGACTTCACACAAAACAAGTATAGGTAGTAAACTCATTGAAATTTAGCAAACGCAGGATTGGTCACTTGAACAATTCATGAAAGAATATTGAACGAAGAGAGATTTCACATATAAATATACTATCTTGGACATCTTTTGTAGTTGTGAGCACTCATTAAAATATGGCATGCTAAAAGGTTGATGTTGGACAAGGAAGACAACGTAATGGGTTATGTTTTCTTATATTCGAAATAAAGTATATTGTCTTGGATCATCCAACATGCTGAGCTTGGCTTTCCCTCTCATGCTAGCCAAATTCTTTGCACCAATTAGAGATACTTCTTGTGCTTCCGAATATCCCTTAAACTAGTTTTGCCATGAGAGTCCACCATACCTACCTATGGATTGATTAAGATCCTTCAAGTAAGTTGTCATCGGTGCATGCAATAAAAATTGCTCTCTAAATATGTATGATATATTAGTGCAAAGAAAATAAGCTTTATACGAACTTGTGATAGGGAAGAAATAAAAGTGACGGACTGCATAATAAAGGTCTCTATCACAAGAGGCAATATAAAGTGACGTTCTTTTGCATTAAGATTTTGTGCAACCAACCATAAAGGCACATGAAAACATCTGCTTCCCTCTGCGAAGGGCCTATCTTTTACTTTTATTCTTCTACCTTATGCAAGAGTCATGGTGATCTTCACCTTTCCTTTTTACATTTTATCCTTTGGCAAGCACATTGTGTTGGAAAGGTCCTGATATATATATCCAATTGGATGTAAGTTATCATGAACTATTATTGTTGACATTACCCTTGAGGTAAAAGGTTGGGAGACGAATCTATAAGCCCCTATCTTTCTCTGTGTCCGATTAAAACTTTGAACACATAAATATCACGTGAGTGTTAGCAATTGTGAAAGATTAAATGATAGTTGAGTATGTGGAGTTTGCTGAATCAAAGCTTTGACATAGACCCTTCCGGAAAATAAGATGAATTGCAATTGTTTGATGACTAAGAATATAGTTTGTTAGTTTCAAGAAAGTTTATTATCTATACTTTAACATGTGAATAGCTTGTTACTTGATCATGAAAAGTTTTATGAGATGAGCTACTGTTATGACATGTATTGATGCTAGAAAAAGTGATTGAAACTATCATTGATCAAACTTAAGCACTTGCTAGCATTCACACTTCATAAATTATTTCTTTTATCATTTACCTACTCGAGGACGAGCGGGAATTAAGCTTGGGGATGCTGATACGTCTCCAACGTATCTATAATTTATGAAGTATTCATGCCGTGTTTACAATATTTTTATATGATTTTGGTATGATTTGATTAGAACTAACCCGGACTGACGCTGTTTTCAGCAGAACTACCGTGGTGTTGTTTTTGTGCAGAAATAAAAGTTCTCGTAATGCAATGAAAATCAATGGAGATTTTTTCTGGAAAATATGAAAAATACTGGAACAAAAATCTACCGGAGGGGAGTCACGGGGGCCCCATGAGGGTGTGGGGCGCGCCCCTGCCTCGTGGACTCCCCGAAGGCCCCCCTAACGTGAAATCAATGCCAACTCCTCCTATACTAACAGAAACCTTCGGGAATTAACCTATATCGGAAGTTCCGCTGCCGCAAGCCTCTGTAGCCACGAGAAATCAATCTATGCCCTCTCTGGCACCCTGCCGGAGGGGGCGATCATCACCGGAGGCCATGGAGGAGGATCCTGGAGGGGCCATCATTGCCATGAAGGCCAAGATCCAGAGGGAGAACCTCTCCCCATCTAGGGGGGAGGCCTGGAGGAGGAAGCACAAGGGGGAGAACCTCTCCTCCTCTCTCTCGGTGGCGCCGGAGTGCCATCGGGAGGGGAATCATCGCCGCGGTGATCGTCTTCATCAACATCACCATCATCATCACCATCCTCATCTATTTTACGCGGCCCACTCTCTCGCACCCCGCTGTAATCCATACTTGAACATGGTGCGTTATGCCACATATTATGATCCAATGATGTGTTGCCATCCTATGATGTTTTGAGTAGATATCTTTTGTCCTTGGGTTGATTGATGATCTAGATTAGTACGAGTTGTATGTTTTACTTTGGTGCTGTCCTATGGTGCCCTCCGTGTCGCGCAAGCGTGAGGGATTCCCGCTATAGGGTAATGCAATACGTTCATGATTCTCTTATAGTGTATGGCTTGAGTGACAGAAGCATACACCCGAGTAAGGGGGTTGTCGTGTATGGGATAAAAGGGGACTTGATACTTTAATGCTATGGTTGGGTTTTACCTTAATGATCTTTAGTAGTTTCGGATGCTTGCTAAAGTTCCAGTCATAAGTGCATATGATCCAAGAGGAGAAAGTATGTTAGCTTATGCCTCTCCCTCATATGAAATTGCAATGACGACTACCGGTCTTGTTAACAACTGCCTAGGACAATTCCGCACACCGATCCATCATTATTCCACACTCGCTATTTATAATATTTAGTAATAGATTCTAACTTTATGATAACAGCACCTACTTTTATATTTTAGCTCTCTGATATCATGCAAAGTTATCCTCTTCATACCCACGACGTAGTTTTATTTCTCATTTCTAGTTGGAAGCAAACGTTCGGTGTACGTAGAGGCGTATCAGTGGCAGATAGGACTTGAGAGAACATTGATCTTACCTTTAACACCTTGTGGGTTCGACACTCCATACTTATCACTTCACATTGGGAATTGCTACGATGATTCTCTGCACTTGGGGATTATCATATAACCCCGAGTTGTTGTGTCTCTACCTTTACGGCGAGGCAGTATGGGCTGGTGTTCGGCTTGAGTTGCCGCTTTATCCCGGCCATGTGGTGGTTGGTCAGCTGCATTACGCGCTGACGGTATGGGGTCCAGTGCCTCGTCGTCGAATTGAGGTAGAAGTTTACGCTTCGGGTAACCTTTGGTTGGGTGTGCGAGGCCGTATTCCTCGGCTGCCAGGACGTTAGTCCATCTGTCGTTGAGCAGATCTTGATCGGCTTGAAGCTGCTGCTGCTTCTTTTTTAGGCTCCTTGCAGTGGCGATTAGCCGGCGCTTAAAGCGCTCCTGCTCGAGAGGTTCCTCAGGCATGATAAAATCCTCGTTGCCGAGGCTCACCTCGTCCTCGGAGAGCGGAAGATAATTACTGTCATCCGAGTCTTCGTTTACGGCCTGTTCATCAGGGCTGACTTGCCCATCTTCCCGTTCGTCCTGGTCAAAAGTTGGCTTGACGGGGTCTTCTTTGTCTTCGGCATCATCCGCAGTATTGTTTTCTCCTGTGCCGGTATCGCTATCTTTTCCACGACGTGATTTAGAGCGGCCCCGCTAACGTCGGCGCTTTGGCTGTATGTCAGGAGGTTTATCCTCGACTGTATCTTCTTTGTCATCGTTGTTACCCGCTTTGGGTGTATCCACCATGTATACGTCATACGAAGAGGTGGCCGTCCGCCGTCCAGTGAACGGCAGATTTTTGGCTTGCTCCTCTCCGGCATCGTCGTCCATACCGTCGATGTCTTCGGAGCCATAGTCGAGCATGTCAGTTAAGTCCTCGACAGTGGCTATAAAGTGGGTGGTGGGTGGGACATAAAATTCCCCGCTCTCAGCCCCTAGTTCGGGCTGGGCGTAGTTCAGACATTGCTCCTCTGTAATGACGAGGGATCGCATCAGGTTCAGAGCCTCGCTTAAAGGCGAGGTTTGGCCACTGAGAAAAAAGTTCGTGGAGTACGGCAGGGAGGGAACTCCTTGGCCTAACTCACACGATGCTGACTCTGAGGGTCCGGAGCCGGTGTCCGAGGAGGGGTCCGGCTTCATGATGGGTGCCAGCTACACTACTCCCTCCGGCTCTCCCGTGCCGAGCTTAATGGCCGCAGACAGTCCGGCGGGCTCAGTAATCCCATCTTCGGACCTGGCGATGCGCTTTGGATCTAAGGCCAGAGCGGAGGTTGTGGTCGTGAACCTTTTGGAAGATCAAGTCTCCTCGAATATCAGCGACATAGTCCAGATTTCCAAAACTAATCTGGTGACCTGGGGCGTAGCTGTCAATCTGCTCTAGATGGCCAAGCGAGTTGGCCCGCAGTGCGAAGCCGCCGAATACGAAAATCTAGCGGGGAGAAAGGCCTCCTCCAGGGCCGCATTGTTGTACATGATGGATGGAGCCATCGAACCTCCTGGTGATGACACATCGGAACTCTCAATGAAAGCACCAATGTTGGTGTCAAAACCGGCGGATCTCGGGTAGGGGGTCCCAAACTGTGCGTCTAAGGTCGATGGTAACAGGAGACAGGGGACACGATATTTACCCAGGTTCGGGCCCTATTGATGGAGGTAATACCCTACTTCCTGCTTGATTGATCTTGATGAATATGAGGATTACAAGAGTTGATCTACTACGAGATCGTAATGGCTAAACCCTAGATGTCTTGCCTGTATGATTATGATTGCCTCTACGGACTAAACCCTCCGGTTTATATAGACACCGGGGGGACTAGGGTTGTACAAAGTCGGTTACAGAGAAAGGAATCTTCATATCCGAACGCCAAGCTTGCCATCCACGCAAAGGAGAGTCCTATCCGGACACGGGGGAGAGTCTTCTATCTTGTATCTTCACGGCCCATCAGTCCGGCCTACGTCACATAGGCTGGACGCCCGAGGACCCCTTAATCAAGGACTCCCTCAGACGCTGCGACGTTGGTCTTCATCAACCGGCTAGATGCATTGGACGCCTTTGTTTAGAAGTACCTTGACCTCGTCACAAAAGCCGCCGCTCCTAAGTCGCCGATCGATGGCCCGGCGCACTGAGTCGAGGAGGAGGAGGTCGTACGTTGATGGATGCATCTTTCTTCTTGCCTGCTGTAACCACCACTACGATCGCATCATCGTGGCCTTAATTCTTATTGCGCTATTGCATTCTCATTCCAGTCAATCCAGACATGTGCGATCCCTTTGCTCACATTTGGAGGCAATTATATGCGTCATTGTAACTAGTACTCCATCCGTCAATTTATAAGTTGTGCTTACCTTTTCCATCAACTTCGTGCAATGCATAGGCATCTTGCTAGAAACACTAGAACATGTCAAACCGCATGTGACCAAACCGATGATGCGCTAACCTAGCTACTACCCTGCTTATCTGGCGGAAAAAGGCCCGGCCTAGCGTTTCCAATCGTTATTTCTATCTATCGATCATGCCAAGGAGCAGAACCAAATGTTAAAATTTATACATGTTTCTCTATCTCTACTCTTATAAAAAATAGAGTTGGTGATGATGGCGTGCGTGCCATCCTGCAATATAGGCCGTCCGATTTATATGTGACAGATAGGAAGGAAACTATGGCAATTTTGCAAAAAGATACCCCCACCCCTCTCCAAATTTGCAAATAAGGCCTTCCCTCGTTCATCCTTTTCTCCCACAAGATAAACTACTCATACAAATGCATCTTGATGTTCCGTGCAACGCATGGGCATCTTGCTAGTCTCCTATAAAAGAATCAGTTGGTGATGGTGGTGTGTCTGCCATCCGTCATTTCTGACCATTAGATCTGCATCTAACGGCTGTGAGCTAAGTTGTGGCATTTTTGCAACAATAGCCCACTTCTCTGCTCCAATTTGCAAAAAAACCCTTCTTATCTTGAAAGCAACCACATCCCTCCATCACCTCATCAAAACAGCCTGAGAAATATATTTTGAGTGAAAAGTAATATATTTTTAGTGGTATATTTTTATATCAAAACAAGTGTGTTTTCTTTCAAGTTTGTGAACAAGTACTATTCTACTTTGGATCCGTTGCAACACACGGGCACATTGCTACTAAAAGAAAAAGGCCTGCCGCATTCACGTCGCACCCCCACATGCCCAGGAATCGGGAGTACTCCATGGCCCGTTCGGCACGCCACATAGCTAGGGAAGGCGTGTTGCCTAGCATTTTCACTTTCATGTGGGACCGCAGTTGAGTAAACCGACTATCGGCAAACCGCACCCCACCCGCCGTGTTGGAAAACAGAAACAAGGAGGGGAAGATCTAGCTGTAGCACGGAAGCCAAGAAATTTGGTGTCAGATGGGGCTCATTGATAGAGTAGGAGCACTCCATACTACTACTCCTACTAGTACGAAGTTTGTACTACAAATAGTACTACCACTATACAACTAGGTACGTGCACGGCACAATATCATAGTAACAAAAAACGGGAAGATCTTGTTTTGGGTGATTTATCTTTTTTTCAATTAATGTAGTATGAATAATATGATGTGGGGGACCCACGAAGCTTATGTGGCTTGGTTGCATGCCTAGGAAAGGCTAGAGAAAAATAAAGAGATAATGTGTTTAGAGTGCACTCCACTAAATAGATAGTTTGGATCCATTGCAACGCACGGGCCAACACATTGGTAGTAGTAAGAAACAAATTCCTGGTTTGGCACGAGTTCGTACTGTGGGAGCACCACAAGGCCTGGCGCAGGAGTTACATTTCCCTCTCGGCGCCCACGGGACCGAGCTTCAGTGGCTTAGTGCACCAACCTATGAGTCAATGACATGTGGACCTTAAGTGCGGCTGGCCCACATGTCATTCTCATGAAAGCAGAGCGGCGGTGGGACCGAGAGGGGTGAGGCACAGGTCGGCGGACGAGGCTTGCCTGCTCCCCTCCCATGCTCCGATTTGTACTCCCGAACCACTAATTTTCATCCAACGGTTATAATAGATTTCGTTGTGTGGGTCATCTATAGCCTCAAAGAAAGGTAAACAAAGGCCGTATTTCCAGGAAATAATTTCCTGCATGAATCTGTACACGCATGCAAGACCCTTTCCTTTCCTGCTCGTCCTCCTCCGGATCATCAGCTGCATTCACAATGTCGGTGCTAATGCCAGAGCGTCGCAACAGGTGCCTGCCTAAGCAATGTAGCACGCTGCGGCGCCATCGAGTACCACCTCCTCCACACCAACATCGGCGTCTGGGCCATGCACATGCAGCTGCTCCCGTAGTATTTTACCCACATGTTCGACTGCAGTACCACACCGATCTTGGACGAGACCATGGAGCTTGTGGCCAAGAAAAGTCTCTGCCCGGCCGATGCATGTCGAGGTGCTTGACTATTGTGACGTGCCACACGACATTTACTAGCTCACGCTCCGGATGAGCGGC
Organism: Triticum aestivum; assembly: GCF_018294505.1. NCBI lineage: Eukaryota > Viridiplantae > Streptophyta > Magnoliopsida > Poales > Poaceae > Triticum > Triticum aestivum. Next base: position 368,202,582 of record NC_057814.1, on the reverse strand, counting down.
AGGGTGCTGCTCCCGATCGTCAGTGGTGCAACGGCAGCGACGGACGGGTGGGAGCTCGGGCAGGAGCCAGTGACCTACCCAGGGCACATAGCTCGACCTGGGTTCGAGATTACGACCGTTTGCACCGTCCTGAGGATGTACCACTCAGCGATGAGGCTGGAATGCTGGATATATATAGGCGTGTGCTCGTGGGTGGGAGCAACCTGCTCAACGAATACCAGTTTGCGAACGTCTCGACGTAGTTGAGCCAGTGAGCCTGGAGGCGTTCCTTCCATTGTACGTTGACGCGCGGCTCAACAGCGTGCGGCCACGTGCCAGCATAGGTCAGCTACGGGGAAGTGGCATCGGTGTGGTTCGAGATGCCCAGCTGGTCGTTGTCGCGGCGGCGTTCGCGACTCACTCGTTCGAGTTGAACCTGCCGGTGGTGGCCTGGCTATGGCGAGGGTGCCAGAGCTAGACGTCGGCATGTTATGAGGCGTACATGTCCATGGAAGGAAACTATGGCAATTTTGCAAAAAGATACCCACACCCCTCTCCACATTTGCAAATAAGGCCTTCCCTCGTTCATCCTTTTCTCCCACAAGATAAACTACTTATACAAATGCATCTTGATGTTCCGTGCAACGCACGGGGATCTTACTAGTAAGTAACAAATCTCGAGTTTGGCACGAGTTCGTGCAACGGTAGCACCACAAGACCTGGCACAGGAGTCACATTTCCCTATCGAGGCCCACGGGACTGAGCTTCAGTGGACCCGATAGGTGGCTAGTCCACATGTCATGCTCCTGAAGGCAGAGGGGCGGTGAGGCCGAGAGGGGTGAGCCGCAGGTTGAGGGACGTGTGGTGTCATGGTTTCGAGCGGCATCGTGGGAATCTCGTGTGCCTGTGGTAGAAACTTGACGCTTGCCCCATTTCAGCTGGCACACATGTCATGCACACAAAGGCAGAGGGGCGGTGCAGCCAAGAGGGGTGATGCGCACGTTGGGAGACGTGGTGCCGTGGGTTGGAGCGCGTCGTGGGAATCGCGAGTGGCAGTGTATGAAACGTGATGGTTGCCGTAGCTCAACTTCCATGGACAAGCTGTCATGTCTACTGACACATGAATTGCATACCGATCACTGGAAGGAGTAGTAGAGAAAGCTAGGCGGATAAATAGTTCCTTATAGTCAAGCGAACCTACGCTGCTACTTGTTCCAAATACATGCACACCATCGAAATAGTTCATCTATATCAATATACACAGAGAGGAAATATATTATTTACAACAGAGGAAATAGTTCATCCATCCATAATGCCCTGCTGCTGGTGTAGCTTCTTCTTCTTCTTCTTCTTCTTCTTCTTCTCATTTTCTGTGGGAGACGGCTTCGCAACAAGCTCTTCTCATTGTCAACGATACAACCTGCGGCGAAAAGAAGGTGAGAATGACAAAGGCATCTGGATTAACTTTGATCCTTGGATGTCTCAAGTCCGACAGGCAGTAATGTTGTTCAAGCCTTCAGGTTGATAGGTAATTGGGCTGTTGCGTTGAAAGGGCGGAGTACTGGTGTCTCCGGACCACTGGTCGCTGAAGCGGGGCTGCTAATTATGATGGTGTTGGATCATCCCTCTTCGAATGAGTTGTTGTCTTTGCTGCTTGTTCTGGATGGTTAGTTCTCTCTTTCGTTATGCATATTCCTTGTCATTTGGTCATCCTCGTCTATGTCACTCTTACTATGTAATAGTTGCCTCTATTTAGAATGTCATTCTCGTCTGGATCACGAGAGTCTGAGCGCTGCAGATGGGTGCGTTTTGGTGGTGTAGCAAGACTTCTTATGAACTATCATGTCATGCTGTTTATGTCAGTAGTAGTCACTAGTCAATGTTTGAATGTTGTATATATCATTGTTTCGAACTGTTTATTGTCTCAAACCGCTGGTGGGCTAAATGAGGGCATCACCATTCTCCATTGTTCAGAGTATATCTCCTTTTTTCAAGTTATAATTTGAGCTCAGTGCATTTTTGATGATGTACACTTGTTTTGGCCAGTGAGGTGTCGTTGAATATGGGCCAAGTATTAACGCAATGCCAAACAGGTCAATTATGACTCTCAGGCCGGGCTCTCTAAAGATCCTAAAAAAGGCCGGGCTCTCAAAAAAAGAAAGAACAAGCACTCTTAGGGTGACATGTGGGCTCCACCGGTGTTTTCGTGTGCTTGCGCGCCAAGAGCATATTGGCGCGTGTTCGAAATTCATGCTACCTTTTCATCCCCAATCTCCCGCCCCTCCCCCACCCTGGAATCTCGATTCCTACTCCAGTTCACCCAAATCCCCCTCCTGTACTCCTTGTACTCAAGCGCACTATCATGTCCTCTGGGCTCGGTGCCCTCTGGGCTTGAGTTTTTATCAAAGCTTACCTTCCACGGCATGCCTCGGTGTGCTTGGAACAACGAGTCCATGAATGAGCTTAGCAACGACCTTGGAGGTGAGCTCGTAAGTATGTTTGTTCCTCCAGACAGGTGGGCTCTGACGGTTATGGCATGGATGAAGAAGCTGTCCACCATACCGAAGGTGATTGGTGTTGAGATGCTGGTGCAGGAACCAGGGTTGTACTATTCGTCGCCACCAAGGCCACCGCGGACCACATTAGGGATGTACCTGTATCGAGTGTTCGTGCATGTCGAAGAAGTGGTCAATCCATCAATTGAAGTCCTGCCGCCGACGCTGGTGCCAGGGTCCGTCGGCGACGTCCATTATAGGAGTCAACGTCAGACTTTCCCCGTGTTGCTCGGAACGATGGATGGCACAGGGCCTACTCCATCGCGCGGTGGAGGCCAATGCTTCTTTGGGAGAAGAGGCAGGTGGGCTCTAATTTGAGGTAACAACTGAATCTTGTCAGATACTAGTTAAATCCGAGCTATCGGTGTGAAGCATTGATGTGCCCATACATTCGATTGTGACCTGTTCTATTTTTGTACCTGGACTTTTTTTAGAAAGGGTTGTACGTCAACTTAATGTGCTAGCAGAACTTATTGTGTTGTCTGTCTGTTTTCTTTGCACAACATTTAAGATATTTCCTCGTCATTGATAAAGACGATGAACCATTATGTACGAGTTCGTTGGTTTCAACATAGCCCTACCCGTAGCGATCAACCGCTTCCACCCTGATTGTGCTGCCTGCGTGAAATTTTTGTAAGGAAGTTCAGTGTGCTATGATGTTCTATATGATTGTGTCAACTATATAAGTTTTTACTGAGCATGAGCAATGCATATGGCTGAAAGATGTATTTACAAGCATCGACCGATGGGTCTCTCTCTCTCTCTCTCACACACACACAAGTGGAACCTGTTGAATTATTTCTTCGCTCGTGACAGCTTTTAATTAGGTTCCACTGTACTCTAACTTTTTTCTTAAGTTATTAACTGAGCTCATTGACTTCAAAAAGTTGTACGAAGCCTTGTTTGGGCCTTTCCGGCGTCGTTGAATGTGGGCTGAGTAGCAATGTAAAGTTGCTACACAGGCCTTTTTTTGAACATCAGCAATGCAACTGGGCCGACAGTTGTACACAATATCCTAAAATAAGCACAACCTAGCCTATCTTTCTTTTAATAAAATAAAACGCACATCCCAGTTCATTTTTTATATAATAAGATTACCAAGCCAAACTTAATTTTATAATAATATTCCTATCTCAATATTATTTTTATAAGAAATGCTCCGTCCAGACCATCATTGTTTTTCCACCCATCCCAGAAAATGGGCCCATTTCTACTAAAATCAAATGGCTTGTAAATTATCAGAAATGATAAATGCGCTGCATGTACGCAATATTATTTTTGACCCAACTCAGTAAATAGGTGTATTCGAATAAATAATCAAATGCGCTGTAAATTATCATAAATAGTATTTTTTAAACCAATTATCATAAATGGTAAATCGGCTATTATTATTATTTTAACCAGCCCAAGAAATAGATTATTTTTTGAGTCAAAACCCAGGAAATAGATGTATTGGCAAACAAAATGAAATGGGCTGTAAAACCTAAATAAATGGGCTGCATTCCGCCACAGCTTTCGAAGTTGACTTTGTTGGCCCTCTAGACGAAGCCTGCACAAGGGTGTTGTCCATTTAGTGAACAAAACGATTTATTGGTCTAAAACAAAGAGTCAACAAATTATTCTAACATATGTAGTCGTTAGATTGACATACAACGGCGATCCTGCTTCTTCAATCTCTCATCTAGTTGCTCTTGCTCCAGCCACCAGAACCATCGCCGGCTGGAGCGCCTGCATATGCCTCCCGTGGCCGGCTGTGCTGTCGCGTAGGCCTCGCCGCCCCACTCTACTCCCAATGGTGGCCAGGTCATACATGTACTCACCCACACCTTCTGTTATTCTCCGGCGAAGGCAGCCTCACCCGGCAGCCGAACCAGTCCCTCGTACTCCCCTCCGCCAGGGACTCATGTGCCCCTTGTTCCATGACTCCAGATCGTTCCCATCTTAGGCCTCGCTGTCGTCCACCGCCTTGGTGCTCTCGGCGCGGCGTGGTCAACGTGGTCAAGGAATGCCTTCCATCGGAAGAGGACCGTACGTGGAGAGGCTGACAGCTGGGTCCACGGCCGCAGCAAGGAAGTGCCTCCTTATTACGCGCAAAATAATGATTCGTCCACCTGACAGCGGGACCTACCGGAAGGGCCTCGAAAAAAAACGTTTCCCCCTGACAGCTGGGATCCACCAGCTACATCTTCATACGCAAGGAAGTGCGCCCGTATTACAAGCAAAAAACGAGTCTCCCCCTGACAGCTGGAACCCAACAGCTATATCTTCGCATGGAAGGAAGTGCCTCCTTATCCTCCCTGACAGCTGGGACCCACCGGGTCGAACCGTACGTTGGGTTGTCTGTCTGGTCGCGATCATGTACATACATACTGGTCGATCGGACTCTCTGCAGCGATGAACCGTGTCCAAGTAAGGATATGCACGTGTCGTAGTTGAGGCGCCGACGTAGCGTGTCACGCAGTCCCGTCTATATATATATCGTGTACACATACGTACAGCCACGCTGCAAGAAATTAAATACGGCAAGTACGTACATAAGGGCGGGGTCCTGAACGCGTAATCGCGCATACATACGGCCAGGGCTCATGTACATGGAGATGCAACGGATGACAGCGACGTCGTCCTATCCAACGACAGCTAACCGGCTGGTCGGAACGGAGGAAACAGCGTCGTATTCACCGAGAACCAAGTGACTCGGTCGGAATGCGTCCTGTTCCTCGGGAGCGAACCACTGGGTCAGAACGCGTCCTGTTCATCGGGAGCCAACCGGCTTGGATGGAACAGCCGAACGAGGTCTGGCATGCCGCAAAACGGAGGAAACGGGCCTTCTGTTTGACCGTGTACAGTCGAAACGGGGTCCTGTTCATCGGGAAGGGTCCAGCGTACCGCAAAACGGAGGAAACGGACTTGTGTTGGAGTTCCTATGGTCGAAACGGGGTCCTGTTAATCGGGAGGGGTGTGGCTTACCGCAAAAGGGAGGAAACGGACTTCTCTTCGACCTCCTATTGTCGCAACGGGGGTGGGTGTGGTGTACCGCAAAATGGGACTCCACGGTCTACTATTCATCCACCATCGCCTTCCTCCAGCCTCCACCTGCTACTGTTCACCCACCGTCTCCAGCCTCCACCAGACATTGTTCATCCAAGGGCTACTGTTCATCCAGCCTCCACCGGCTTCAGTTCAACCAGCCTCCACCGGGTCCCGTTCATCCACGCCCAATCGGCTGGGGTGTGTGGCGGCCTCCTTGGGCTCATGTTCATCCAGCGGCAACTGCATACTATATACCATGGGGTTGTGTTCATCCAGCGGCAACCGCCTATACACACGGTCGGGGTCCTGTTCATCCAACCCCCCTCCGGGAACTGTTCATCCACAACCAACCCAACCGGCTCGACTCACACCACGTCTCGACTCGTTCTACGTATCGCGCGCGTGGCAGCAACGGGCATTGTTCATCCAGAGGCAACCCAACCGGCTAGCTACGTCTCGCGCGGGGGTTCGATCGGCTTCAGTAAGCATGCAACAGCAACGATCGATCGGGTTTAGTTAGCAGCATAGGATTCTTGGTCGGGTTCAGTTAGGAGCGAAGGGATCGATCGGCGGCTTCAGTACGTAGCAGCAGGATATCGCTCGGGTTCAGTTATAGCGACACAGCTCGAACCACGCACGCGTACGAGAGAAACACGCAAACTACACTGCATCGCTCAGCCTCGCCCACTATTTTCATCGGCCTCACTTCTACCACGATTTTCTCCGTCATGGACGGCCCAAAGAATGTCATGCAGGTGCGTCTCTGGCCCGCCCAGGATGAAAATCCCATTTACTGTCATGATTTTTTGTCATAGAAGTATTAGCCCACCACATCTATGATGATACCGGGTTTTGTCATAACTATCGTCATAGAAGTGTCATAAGCATGACAGAAAAAAGTTCCGGTCAGGCCAAAATGTCACGGATGTGTCTTTTTTTTGTAGTGCTTCCTCGCGTGGGTCTCCACTTTATGCTCGCCGAACTCCATTGGAGCGCTGCTAGACATCCCCTCTCTATCTGTCATTGTGGGTGTGCTTGCTATGTTGTGGGGCGCGATCGAAAGGTTGAAGAGACTAAGGTTATAATGGCCGCGGGAATTAAAGGGGAAGCCAGACAGCCTGGAATATTGGCACGCCCGGATGTCAGTTCTAATTTGCAGCGCGTAACTCCACCGTGCCGCACGTAACTACCTCACGTGGCGACGTGCGCGGCGCAACCGCATGCATATGGGGCCCGTGACGTGATCGTGCACAGGCCCAACCGGTGGCCGAGCGCGCGCGGAGGGACGCGAGCAGTGCGCTCCGCGGTCACCTCAACGGCGAGTAACCATATATATGCATATACGAGTTGAACACGCAAGACAAAGCTGCCCACAAGCCGAGCGCACCGACGGATGCGAGAAGAGCGCGACGACGGACGAGATTAGATCGCGTCGGGCGCCTAACGGCGAGCACAGCGCGCTGCTACGCCTAACGGTGAGCAGAGCTTGCCGAGGGACGCGAGCAGAGGCCGGCACAGTGATAGGTGGCAAATAAGACAAACTGTGCGAGCGATGTCAGAGACATCAAGCACGAATCAGATTAGAGTTGCGTGTGCGATACGTGGCATACAGTTGATCCATCCGAGCTATTTGTAATGGAATAAGTCGTGTGTGTTTTGGGCAAACGCTTGCTGGTATATAACTGTTTGCGATTGATGAATTTATCACCGACGGGTACCTAATGTGGTCCATGTGCGATGTGATATGCTCTGTGTGCAGAATATCTATGCTCTGTGTACAGAAGAACAACATATATATACTTGTAACAGGACATGATTGCAATACCAAATTAAACATACAATTACGTTATATAACAAATACCACAAATATTGCAAGGTTCAAATTCAAAGATTACAATGTTCAAACTATTCAGACACATAAAATTTATCTTCTTCAAAAAATTTTGCATGCATTATTTCTGTGAAAGGATCAGCAACCGAGAAATCATATAGCGGCAAGATACAGTGACTTCCGAATAATCTGCCATACGAAGTTACAAACTGAAATTCAGCTTGTGCAGAGCCTTTTCCATTCAGCTGTAGAAGCCTGCGATCTTTAGCAATCCATTCACTTCTGCGCACTAAAATAGGAAAACCTCATTACCTTGAGCAACCTTGCTTTCTCAACAAAGAATCTGGTGAATTTAATTTCTAGTGTGGTGCCTCGGTAATTTCTATGAGATGAAGATCAAGGTATTCAATGGGATTGGTATATTCCCCAACATTTACTACTCTCGGGCCTGCTAGTATCTGCAAACGAAGACAACATATTAGTGCATAGCTGCAGATTTGAACACTTCGGGCCTCTTTGATTTGCAGGATTTCTAAAATACACGAAAAGAGTGAAATGCCACCTTCAACCTTTCGAGATAAACTTTTATCACGAAAGCATGTTGGGCGAAGGAATAAAACGCGTACAACACTAGCATCTCCAAAAAAATATGTATTGAAATCCTCCAAATTTCCTTTAGAAATCATTCTACATTTGTCATTGTAATCATGGGTAAAATTAATAAAAAATTGAGCTCCGTTGTGGTTAACAATTAACAGGAAAGGAGCATCACCTCGATGTATAGCTTCTCCGTGCAAGGAAATCATCTAAGGAATCTAACAACTTCATCCAGATCGGGGCCGACAGATTGTAGTGCCAAGATCTTCACTGTGTGTAGAGGCCGTGTCAAGCTTGTGGGAATCATTTTCTGGATGACAGGTGAATATATAGATCAACAACAATTAGATAAAATGTGATGTCCGATAATATATAAGAAGGAGAAGAAGAAGACTGTTGTACCTGAATGGATAATGATCCAGTAACAAGTTCGTTGAATTCAGGACACGAGTAGCCCAACACTGTTAGTTTCAGTGCGTGAATGACCCTAATTCTTGCTGGGCCTAATTTATCATGTACATACAATCTCTCGAGGAAAGGTGCATTCTCAATGACAATATCGTGAAACACCTGAACTGACAGCCTTGGGCGGCGCCAGCAATGCACATAAATCGCATGGACATTCGTCGAGGTGATGTGGAGGCTATTGTACCCGTCCATCACATGAAGACGAAGGTACTCGAGCGCTGTACAACCGGTTAGCAGGAGCTCCAAATCCTCCTTCAAGATGCGAACGACAATGAGCTCGAGGTGCTTAAGTTTAGGGAGATGAAGAGCGCGCGCGACATCGATTCGGGGAAAATGCACTGCCTGAATGTAGCGCGGTGCAGTGTGGGCACGAGGCGGAACACGGACGGCGGCAGCGAGCAAGGACGTCTGGCATGAAGGCTGAGCTCCTCGAGCCGATCCAGGGTTGGGGATAGGAACCAGTAGTGCAACCTGGGTTCGGTCCTGTTGTGGGGATTAACCCTGCCGATAGCAAGGCGTCTGACCAGCCCAGTGTGCGTGTCGAGGACGTGGGATAATGCGTCCAGGCGTTGCTGCTCCCCTCTGCAGAACTCGTGGTCGACGATGAGGTCCAGGGTGTGCAGCGCCAGAGGGGGCGCCACCGCCGCGAGAGGACAGTGGTCCGCACGCCATATTTGATGGGGAGGTGGGATACGATGGTTACCAACATCTCGTCGGGGAGGCTGCTGATGAAGTCCATGTTCGCTGGAGGCTCTTGCGGTTCTGGCTTGACCCACCCCTGCTTGTTGGCCAGCTCGTCCTCCGTCTCGCAGTAGGCGGCAATCCTAGCTGGCGGTGCTTGAAGATGAGAACGGAGGACCGCTCACAGTTGCCCCGTCTAATCAAACAGCTGCCCGCGGTAGTAAATGGTTAGTTGAACGCCCATGGTTTGACTAATAGGACCGTTTGCGATAATAACGTGGTGGCTATTTGTTAAGAATCACTAGGAAAATTAATGTAAGGCGAAATGAACCGTGAATAATTTCATATGTTTAGCACAGTTGCATGTTGCCTCTATAAAATAAATCAAGGCGGGAAGATACAGCGTGTGTCGTTTCTGTGACCAAGTTTGCTCTCAGAACCATGAGGCTTCTTGATAGAAGCTCCGGTTTGTATGAAAGAAAATATGGGTCAAAGCCGAGTTGAAAAGGGCAGCAATATCTAACCCCAACTTATAGAAGGTACGAAAGCACGATGATTAATTGTTCATCAGGTTTACACAAAATTCAGATTGAATAGGACAATAACAACTAACTCAACCAAAGTTTTGAGCAGTCACAGTGAAATGGATCAGTGTGATCCATAAAATCAAGATCCTGGACCAGAAAATCTACTGGTACATGATAACAAGTTGTTGTAAATAGAAGCCGAGCATGTTCATACGCCCTTTTGTCCACCAGAAACTTCTTTTTATGCTGTTCAACGTGTCCATCCGTGAGAAATTGTCTGTCAAAAAACATAATCCTCATGGACAATAGTACTCTCGCATTCAACTGGAAGAATGTGACAAAGCTAGTGTTTGCATGGTTGGATGCATATCCTTGCAGTGTTATTATCCTCAAACGAATGTCATGAGAACTGAGAAAATCCCGGTGCTTCTTATGCCACCGATTGGTTATACCTTTTTGTTCATATCATTTAGCCTAAATAGACATGAAGACTGAAAACAGTTAATGTCTAAAAAAATAGTACAGCTGAACGGTTAGTTCTAGTAAAGTATATCAATGTGCTTCATATCATCACCTGTATACACATTCTCCAGACATGGAAAGCATCGCAGCAAGCCGATAACCATGTTCAGATCAAAACACCACGTACTGATATGTAAGGTCTTGATAGAATCCAGCACCATTGATAGGGTACCCATGGACAAACTCTTCATTGAGCATAGAACATAATATTAGTACCAAAAGCGTACTCCAAGATTATATAAACATTATGCGCACAAATGAGAAATGCATCTTATGATTACAAAAGTGTTGATGATATAAAACTTACGCGCACAAATAAAAAATGCAGCTTATGATTACAAAAGTGTTGATGTTAATATACAGTACCTGAATAATTGTGGAGCCAACCACCATCTTGTAACCCTCAAACGGATTAGGAATTACACCCAAGGTCCCCAGTTTAGGCGCAGAGACCAAGTTATTTGCGAAGGTGCATAACGATAATCAAGAAGCAGCCTTTGGAGTGAATGGGTGTCTTTGATGATGAGCTCCTCTCCTTTAAAGAAAATTCCAATGAATACAAGGTGAGTCGACTTTATTTGGAGACAATGGATACAGATTTCTTTTCCAAAAACAAGCAGCAAGCGCTCCAGGCACTAGTACAACGAGCTACTAAACAAATGGTTTTTAACCTCTTTCCGCGACGGCCTTTGGAACCGTTGCCAAGTGAGTGTGGGCGATAGGGGGGTCCTTCCCACACGACCCAGAAATCATCGGGGATATGCCCTCCTGGCACACTCGCTCGGCAAAATGAGGTCGTGTGCGACCGGCGAGCGCTTAAATACGGAAATACGTATAGTAGAGGTAAAAAAATACAATTATACGGCGAAATTGTTTCCGGTCGCAGGTACATCCCACACAGTCAATCCCCGCTAAACGTTTCCGTTCGTATGCACATCCCACACAGTCGCTCCAAGGAAAACGTTTCCGTTCACAGGTACATCACAAACAATTTTTCCCATTAAATCGTTTGTGTTATTGAATGTATCATACATGGTCCGCAGAAGAAACTGTGTGGCAAAGGATGTCCATCACACACAGTTTTTATGTGGTAAACATTTGCGCAAGGTGGCCTAACGCAAATAGTTTTCAAGAGAAAGTCGTGTGTGATTGTTCATTGATCCAACACGGTTTATTCCTAGAAACTGTGTGCGTTGCCTGAGGTCATCGCCCATGGTATTTTTTCAACAACCGTTTGCAATAGCAAAACCCAATTAGCAGGCTAATTCGCCATTAGCAGGCTAATTCGCCATTAGCAGGCTAATTCGCCATTAGCAGGCTAATTATCCGATTATTCATAATCTATTTATTAATCTAATTGACATTTCATATTAAGCACACAATATTTTTCGTTTCATAATTGAAATACATCAGATGTCGGTGGGAACGACACCTATGGGATCACTGGGATCCCTTCTACGGTTAGCGGGTGCGGGGTTGTGCAAAGAGCAGGTCTAGGAGCCAGCACAAAGGTCGTTTATCCAGGTTCGGGCCGCAAGGATGCGTAAAACCCTAGTCCTGCTTCAGTGTATAATTGAGTGTTCTTGAGCTCTTGAACTAGCTACGGTACGTGCGTAGTCCAAAAGATTCGAATCCTTCTCCTGGACGCCTCTGGGCTCCTTTTATAGCCAAAAGGGGTCACCACAGTGGCACACAGGAGGTTGAAAGGTATACAGTGTACAAGCTTGTCGCCTGTCATTACGGGACAATACGCATTAAATGCGCTCCTTAGGTGTACATTTGCTCTATTGGGGACGGCAACGAGGCCCGTCCCGTCCGTTGCCGCTCCGCCTCGCTTCGACACGCGTCCAAGCCAACGAGGCATGCAGCGCCACATAGGCTGGCTGGCTGCTAAGATGGCGTGGTGGTAGGGTCTTCACGAAGATTCGCATGCCACCTCGTAGGTGTTCGCTGAGTTGGCCTGGAAGCCGCATGTCGCCACGTAGGTGCCTGCCCAGTTTGTTGGGCTGGCAGCTGTATGGTAAAGCCGGTGGAGTCTTGGCAGACGCGGGCCTGGCTGCGGCCCCGCGGGTGTCCTCGGCAACGGTCTTGCCGAGGCCCCAGCAAGTGGTCTTGCCATGGCGTCGTGGTCGTCCCCGGCAAGGATCTTGCCGGGGGTCTCGTGGATCTCCTAGGCAAGGATCTTGCCGAGGATCGTCGTCTTCTGGTCCTCATCTGGTCTTGTGTGTTTATGATATTGACGAAGATCTGCATGCCACCACGGAGGTGCCTCCCGAGCCTTGGTTCTAATGTGGTTGTTGGCGTCTGGAACCCTTGGGCTCAAGGGTGGCCCGCTCTGCTGGCGTCGGGCGAGTTGCCCCGGCAAGGCTCTTGCCGCGGCCGCGGAGGCCGCCCCGGCAAGGGTCTTGCCGGGGGAGTCCTCCTTGCCCTCTTGCTCTTTGGGTTGCTGGTCTTGGCGTTGTTTTGCCTATCTCGTGCCTTCCTCTGCCCTGCTTAGTGTGGCTGCAGGTAAGGCTCTGACTGCCCGTGCATATGTAGAGGGGTAAAAAGGAGAGCCCCTACATTTGTACACCGACAGGAGCCCCCGGGCCTGGGTCACACATAAGCGCAACGCATTGTTGGGTCGGGCCCAGAACGGTGCGCGGGCAGGCGGGGCGGATTTTTACCGCAGTAATTCCTTCGCTCGCTGTGCTCCCCCACGGCCCGCGTTGAATGTGCGACGTGGGGGTCGTGCGTGACGTGGGGCGCATGCGTGGGGCGGTTCCTGCCCTCATGCGTCACATCATGGTAAAGAGGCGGCCCGCGCCTTCCCCACCAAAAGAGGAAAACGCAGGGGCGCGGCTCATTTACTGAGTGGACTCGGGTCGTGGCCTTCGAGGCGCCCGTGCCCTACGATCACGGGGTGGAAAACGGTCGCCCCACTCGTCCCCTCGATTTCTTCTTGCACGCCACGTGTCCCCCATGGCTCGAAGATGGTAGGCGGTGGGTGCGGGTCTTGAATGACGAGGCGGGTAACCGGGCCGCTGCTGATTGGAGCAGCGGGTCGGTCTTGATTCCCTGCGCCCTTGATGGCCGGATTGGTCGAGCGGGGCGGCCGAGCCCTGACCCCACCCCTTTATAAGAAGGGGAGGGGGATGGCACCCCTCAATCTTCCATCATACGCCTTCTTCCACCTTGGCGTCTTTCTCTCTTCTGCTATGGCGAGAGGGCACATCGTTGCTTCGACGGTGGCGACGAGGGTTTCAGCTCGGCAGCGCACCCCTCCTTCCCAAGAGCTCGTGGCGGAGGAGCCGGCCGCGAGGGGGAGGGGGCGAGGCCGAGGTCGCCGTGGTGCTCGGGAAAGAGGAGGACGGGGCGACGCATCAGCCTCTCCCTTGCCGGCGGTCCCTCCCCCAATGGAGGGCAACGTCGGGGACCAGCCCGCGAGTTCTTCATCAGGTTGCGTCGGCCAACGCGCCGTCGTCTTCGTCTCCCTACTCCATTTGCTCAGGAGATGGAGCTCGACCCGCCGCAGACTCTGAGGTTGCACTTGAGGGGCTACGGGAATGGCGGCACGTGGGTTGACGTCCACTTCCCTGCCCCTCACGTCATGTATCATCGTCGCGGATGGAAGACCTTCGCTCGTATCCACAGCCCGACGGCGGGGCTCGTTCTCTATTTCAAATTAATGGAGAACGGCCTGCTCTCCGTCAAGGTCTTTGGAGACTTTGGAACTCGCCTAAATTGCTGCGTGGAGAGCTCCTCCGACGATGAAGATTCTTCCTCAAGAGGGAGCAATGAGGAGGACAGCGACAGCGACAACGAGGGTAGCGTGCGGGAGGATGACGGGTCCGACTAGGCGTCAGGCACACCGTCCCTGGGAGACGCCGGCAGCACCATCATCTGCATCTCCAGCTCCTTGAACTTCTCGGGGTCGTCGCCTTGGGCGGATGGCATTGGAGGGACGGGGAAGACGAAGAAGGCGGGTGGCAGGCCATCAAGTCGGAGTACATGGGCGCCGACGCCTTCATCGCGTATTGTCGGCCCGCTGCCTCATCTTCCGGCACTTCTCCCGGCACCATCATCACCATCCCTCCTCTGGGCGGCCGCCGATATGTTCTCTTGGCGTCTTCTGCTGCTCGTACCTCGCCTAGGCACTCCTTTTGCCCTTCCTCCATCTTGTTCCGTTTCCTGAGGAGAGGGACAAGTAAGGGATTACTGGCATCTTATCTCGTTTTAGCTTGTAAGCATACGGGCCGTTGTAAGATTTAAATCTCGTAACCCCTTTGCTCACGTATGCATTCCTTACGAATTGTACTTGTTAGCAACGTATTAATGAAGAGAAGGGTGTTTGCCGGGTTTTGTTTGCGTGTGGACGAGGGCCACACCAAGGAGCGAGTCCTCGTTATCTTAAGATAAACACTTTACCCCGGCAACAGGCCTTGCCATCCTCCTGCCCTATAGCTCGGCTACACTCACGCCCTTGGCGGAGGTAGGGGCCAAGTAGGATTGGGCCCTTCGCTCGTCCCCTTTCCATCACACTACAACCAAGTTCCGGCCCAAGGTAAGGTTTTCGGACACGGGACAGAGGGAGCAAGATGGTATGAGAACGAGCGAAGTCTCGTACGTTCAAGTCTCATACGGAGGCGCAGAGTGGGGGAGAAAAACTTATCTGATGCCACAGCCCCCGGCAACCTTGGCTTGCCGTGATTGGGTTCCCAGACCTGCAGCCCCCGACAACCTTGGCTTGTGGGGTCCGGGCGTCGGCCTATTCTCTTTTCTTCCAAAGTAGCTCAGCAGAAATGTCGACGCACCCTGCGAACCAAAAAGGACGAGAAGGAACAGAGAGATGCATACTCGACCTCTATGCTAAGGGTTAGTCGCCGCCAAGCACTATCAACCCTAACACAGAGAGAGACTCAACCTAGCATGCATGCTAAAACTTAGGGCACCAACGCTTCATTTATTTATGCTCAGGGTCTGTGCCTAGCTTTGTACCAAGGGTTACATGCCTTGCCCGCAAGGCTTGTACAAAAGGTGGTTTGCCGGGGTGCCCGGCAACCGCGCCTTATGGGTAAAACTTGCGAAGATGTTCGATGTTCCAGGAGTTGCTCACTGGAATACCATCTTCGGTCTCTAGGCGGACTGCGCCGGGCCTGGTGACTCGTATTACCCGATAAGGGCCTTCCCACTTTGGCGTCAACTTGTTGGAATTCTTGGCTGACTGAACGTGCCGAAGAACAAGGTCGCCTTCCTCATAGCTTCGGGCATGAACCTTGCGGCTATGGTAGCGGCGCAAGGCTTGCTGGTAGCACGCTGCTCGCACAGCCGCCCGAAGACGATCTTCCTCAAGGAGCGTTGCGTCATCTTGCCGCAACTACTCTTGCTCAAGCTCATCATAAGCGAGCACTCGAGGTGACCCGTATGTGAGTTCCGTGGGGAGAACTGCTTCTGCCACCTAAACGAGGGAGAAAGGTGTCTAGCCAGTGGCTCGATTGGGTGTCGTTTTGATTGACCAAAGAATCGCCGGCAATTCCTCAATCCAGCGTCGTCCGCACCTGTGTAGCCTATCAAAAGTTCTTGTCCGGAGGCCTCGCAACACTTCAGCATTTTCCCTCTCAGCCTGGCCGTTGCTCCATGGATGTGCAACAGAAGCAAAAAATACCTTGCTGCCGAGGTCCTGGATGCACTGCATGAAGGCGTGACTCGTGAACTGTGTGCCCTTGTCGGTGATGACTCTGTTGGGCACACCAAAACGGGAGTCTAGCCCTTTGAAGAATTTGACGGCTGATTGCGCTGTCACCTTTCTCACTTCCTCGACCTCCGGACACTTTGTGAACTTGTCGATTGCAACATACAAGTACTCAAAGCCCCCGACAGCACGAGGAAAGGGGCCCAGTATGTCGAGCCCCCAGATCGATAATGGCTAGGAAAGAGGGATTGTTTGGAGAGCATGAGCTGGTTGATGAAGCTTCTTTGAATGAAACTGGCATGCTTCACACTTAGTTACTACTGTCGTTGCATCCTGGAGGGCAGTGGCCAGAAGAAACCTTGCTGGAATGCCTTGCCGGGAAGGGCCCTCGACCCTATGTGGGAGCCACATATGCCCCTGTGTATCTCTACCAACAGCTCTAGTCCTTCCTCCCGGGGAATGCACTTCAATTTCACACCGTTTGGTCTTTTTCTGTATAGAACGTCATCGACAAATTGATACATGGCAGACTGACGGGCGACTTTCTCCGCTTCTTCCTGCTCCTCAGGGAGTTCCCCTGTTTGGAGGAATCGGATAGTATGTTGTGCCCATGCCGGAGCCTGGGGCTTGACGGCAAGGACCAAAGGAATTTCCTCTGCCACGGGAGCGACTGTCTCTACGGCTGGGGTTTGACGCCCTGCCAGAGTCTGTCGCCCTGCGGCAGGCTTGGCGTCCACGGCAACATCCTTACCGGCGGCTCCTGGGAGCCCAGCGGGAAAGTACTTGTCGGGGCCTGCTTTCCTGCGCTTGTTCTGCTCTGTCGATGGTTCAACGGATGGTTGAGTTAAACGAAGCACAAAAGTACCTGGTTCCACAGGTAGTTTGAGGGCAGCGCGTTTCGACAGGTAGTCGGCGATGTCGTTCTCGACTCGGGGAACATGCTCCACTTGTATACCGTCAAAACGCTCCTCTAGCTTCCTCACCTCATCTACGTAAGCCTCCATCAACGGGCATTGATAGTCTTTGTTAACTTGCTTGACGACAAGCTGTGAATCACCCTTGACGATGAGCTTCTTGATTCTGTGGTCTGCCGCGATCCTGAGACCGCCAAGCAACCCCTCATATTCAGCAGTGTTGTTCGTTGACATCTCCCTGTGAAAGTGCATCAGGACCACATACTTGAGGTGCCCTCCGGTGGGTGCAACGAGTAGCACAGTAGCACCGGCGCCTTGCAGCGAGAAAGTCCCGTCAAAGTACATAACCCAGTTGCGACTTGTTTCCTTGCCGGGGAGAGTGGTCTCTTGGATCTCTTCGTCAGGCGTTGAGGTCCATTCTGCAATGAACTCTGCCAAGACTCTAGTCTGGACTATCGAAGTACTTTCAAACTTCAAACCAAAGCTCGACAGTTCCAAGGCCCATTCCACAATCCTCCCGGTTGCGTCCGGGTTATGCAATATCCGTTGCAAGGGGAGGCGGGTGACGACGGTGATTTCGTGGGCTTGGAAGTAATGACGCAGCTTCCTCGAGGCCATAAGGAGGTCGAAGAGCAATTTCTGCACACCGGAGTACCTTGATCTAGCCCCTTGCAAGAGGGAGCTGACAAAGTAAACCGGGTGCTGCATCATATTTTTCTTCTTAACCACTCCATTTGGTTGCACAGGCCCCGTCCCGCCAGCGTCAGACTCTGCCGGGGGCCTAGCCTTGCCGACACCAGGCCCTGCCGGGGGGAGCTCTGACTCGTCATCCGCCAGTCCTGCTATTGCCACTGCCTCTTCGTCAACCTCCCTCTGCGCCACTAGCACGGCGCTGACCACTTGGTTCGTTGCCGCTAGATATAGCAGCAACGACTCTTGTGGTCTAGGCGCAACTAGTATCGGTGTAGAGGAGAGGTATTTCTTCAAATCCCGTAGTGCCGCTTCGGCTTCTGGGGTCCATTCCATTGGGCCCGCCTTCTTCAAGATTTTGAAAAAAGGGAGGGCACGCTCGACAGACTTGGAAATGAACTTGCTCATGGTGGCAACGCAACCAGTGAGCCGGCGCACATCCTTGATCCGCTTAGGTGCCTAAATTTGCTCAATGGCCTCTATCTTATCTGGATTTGCCTCGATCCCGCGCTGTGACACAAAGAACCCGAGAAGTTTGCCTGACGGAACACCGAAGACGCACTTCTCAGGGTTCAGCTTTGAGGTTGATCTTCCGTAGGTTCGCAAACGTCTCTTCCAAATCTTGTATGAGTGTCGCCTTGTCCTTGGTTTTGACCACTGTGTCATCCATATAAGCTTCCATATTTCTATGCAGCTGGGGTTCAAAACCAATTTGGACTGCTCTTGCAAATGTTGAGCCAGCACTCTTCAACCCGAAAGGCATTCGTAAGAAACAATATGTACCACATGGGGTGATGAATGTTGTCTTCTCTTCATGCTCTCACGTCATGAAGATCTGGTGGTATCCTGAGTAGGCGTCGAGGAACGATAACAAGTCGCACCCAGCCGTGGAGTCAACAATCTGGTCAATGCGCGGTAACAGGAAAGGGTCCTTTGGACAAGCCTTATTGATATCCTTGTAATCAATACACAGCCTCCACTTCCCATTTTCCTTGCGCACCACCACTGGATTGGCCAACCACGTCGGATGGAGTACTCCCCTCACCAAGCCCGCCGCTTCTAATTTCCTGATCTCCTCCGTGATGAACTCCTGCCGCTCCAAAGCTTGCTTCCTGACCTTTTGCTTGACGGGTCGCGCATGTGGACAGACAGCAAGATGGTGCTCAATCACCTCCCTGGGAACGTCGGGGATGTCGGATGCTTGCCATGCAAACACATCGACATTCACCCACAGGAAGGTGACGAGCGTGCTTTCCTATTTGCTGTCAAGGGAGGAGCTTATGGTGAAAGCCCCTCTCGTGCCATCCTCCTTGACGGACACCTTCTTGGTCTCTGGTGGTGCCACTCTGGATTTCTTGCTCTTGCCGGTGGAGCTCTCCAGCACGTCCTCGACGGAGCACAGCACTCCGAAGAGGTGCGCTTTCCGAAGTGGGTGCGAGAGGTCTTGCTGGTCTTCTTGCCTCCTGGGGCTTCGGCGGCAGAAGCAAGTGCCTTGGCGGCAGTCGCTGCAACTGCCTCCCAGTAGAGTTGGTCAGTGGAGATAAGCGCATCCTTCTTGTCGGAGGGGACGCTGATGATAGTCATCGGCCCAGGCATCTTCAACGTGTTGTAGGCGTAATGTGACGCCACCATAAACTTGGCTAGTGTCGGGCGGCCGGGGATCTCGTTGTAGGGCAAGGGGATCTCGGCTACATCAAAAACAATCCTCTCTGTCCGGTAGTTCAACTCGCCTCCAAACGTCATGGGCAACGTGACCTTACCCTTCGGCTGGCTCCTTCCAAGTTGACCCCTTGAAAAGTACCCGTCTCTTCGAGGTCTCCATCGAGAATCTGTAGCCTTTCGATCACAACGGGCGAGATCAAGTTCAGACCGGCCCTGCCGTCAACTAGCATTTTTGTCACCTTGAAGTTGCGTATTGTTGGCGAAACCAACAACGGCAAGCACCCGACCGCAGTTGTGCGATCAGGGTGATCCTCGGCATAAAAAATGATAGGCGTGCTGGACCACTTCAGTGGCTTTTGAACATCGAGTGATGGTTCTGTTGCTATGATCTCGCGCGCCCACTGCTTGAGCTGGCGGTGAGAAGTGTGCAGCGAGCTGCCACCATCGACGCACATGGCCTCCGTAGCTTTCTGGAACTCTTTCTCGTCGGACTCGTCATGACCATCGTCTTCCTGCTTCTTGTCGTGGCCCCGAGCGGTCCTCTCTTGCGGGCTATCCTTGCCATGGCGACCCCCTCGGCCGCCACGCTTCTAGCCGGATCCTTCGGCACCATCCTGACCCTTCTCCTTGTCCCGCCTCTCATACTCAGCTTTCTACTTCTCAGCAAGCAACTCAACTTGTCGACAGTTCTGGAGGTCATGGCCCTTGGTGCGGTGGATCTTGCAGTAGTGCTTGTCGGAGCCTCCTGGCTTGTCGGCAGCCGCCAAGGCCCGGCAAGCGGCGCACCCGGCAATTTCCTTGCCGGGGTCGTCTGCCTTGGCCCTATTGGAAGCGCCGGTGTCCTTGGATCCCTCGGCGGCAAGCATAGTCTTGCCCTTGGGCTTCCTGCTGCGGCGCCGACCCTTTTTCGTCGGGGTGGCTGCGTCTTCGTCTGTGGAGTCGGTTTCCGCACCGACGTCCTCGCCGGGGTACTTACTCCCCTCTTCAGCTCGAGCGCACCTATCGGCCAGAACATAAAGTTCGGCCACATCTTTGATCTTGTTCATCGCCAGCTCTTCACACATCTTGCGGTTGCGCACATTCTGGTGGAATGCGCTGATCACGGCGGCGGCATGAACATCTGGGATGTTGTACTGCACCTGGCTGAATCTCTGTATGTACTTGCGCAGGGTTTCACCTTCTTTCTGGGGGATGATATGCAAATCACTTGCCTGGGCATGAGCTTGGTGGCCCCCCGTAAAGGCGCCAACAAACTCATGGCACAAATCCGACCAAGAAGAAATAGAATCCACTGGCAAGTGCATCAACCATGACATGACATTGGGTTTAAGTGCCAACGGGAAGTAATTGGCAAGCACCTTGTCGTCACGAGCTCCAGCAGCTTGCATGGCGATGGTGTAGATGCTGAGGAACTCCGACGGATGGGTCTTGCCATTGTACTTCTCACCGACGTCGGGCTTGAACGTGCGGTGGGACGGCCACTGGAACTGCCGCGGCTCATGGGTAAAGACTGGGCAACCCACCTCGTAGGGTAGGCCGCTAGAGCCCCCTGGTGCTGGGTGGTCTATAGTGGGCCCCGCTCGCCTATCTGACTGGTGGCGTGCATCGTGCCGGCGCTCGATGGTGGTTCAAGCGTCTTCATGGGCTCGCTCCCGAAGAACTTGGCGCTGATCGTGGTGGGTCCGTGGGTCGGACGACACTATGGAAAAGTTATCACAAGCGTCATCACGACGGACCGACACCCGCGGTGGCTGGCGTGGAGGAGGAGAGTGCACCGTGGCCGCAGCACCCCCGGTCCTTCCACCGCTGGCATGCGGTGGTTCGACGGAGCGCCGGCCTGAGGGCCCCGCCGGTCGTGGCTCATCTTTGTTGGCGACGGCGACGAGGCTCCGGATGGTGGCTCTCCACTCGTCGAGTTTTTCCGCGGCAGGAGGAAAGTCGAGGAGCAACTGCGCGCGCGCCAAAGCTTCTGCTGGCGTGGGTGGCGGCGAAAGCTGCGTGAACCGTGATGCGCTCCGACTTCTAACCACGTTAGAAGGAGCTCTATCACGGCCTGGCGGCTGTCCGCCATTCTCGCCAGCGTCTCGGTGTGCATGCTGGCCTTCTACGTCCCGCGGATGAAGCGCACGACTCTTTCCACGGCGGCGCCCAGGGTCACCAGCGTGGTGGCGCTGCTCGTCGCGCACAACCTGGGAGGAGCGCGTCGTGGGTGCCGGCGTGGGTGTCTTGGAAGTCGCCGCGCCGCCCGTAGATGGCACGACGCCGCCCCTGGAGGGCCCCACGCCGCCTGCAGGGGGCCCAGCTTCGTCTTTGGATTTGGTGGCGCGCGGCCTGTTGTCCCGCCCGCGAACGATGCCACTTGCCAGGCTTTGACTGCCAGAGCGATATGGGTGTTCGCGGGCCGTGCCTTAGCTTCCGTTCGCGACCGCCCCGCCACTCGCCCGCACCGGTACGGGCCGTTCGGCTCCCGACGAACCGATCACCGTGATCGTCTTCTTCTTGGGAGCCATGGTGATGAAGAACTGCTAAACTAACCGCTAGACCAGATTTTCACAACTGCGCCCCCTACCTAGCGCGCCAAAGATGTCGGTGGGAACGACACCTATTGGATCACTGGGATCCCTTCTACGGTTAGCGTGCGCGGGGTTGTGCAAAGAGCAGGTCTAGGAGCTAGCACAAAGGTCGGTTATCTAGGTTCGGGCCGCGAGGATGCGTAAAACCCTAGTCCTGCTTCGGTGTATATTTGAGTGTTCTTGAACTCTTGAACTGGCTATGGTGTGTGCGTAGTCCAAAAGATCCGAATCCTTCACCTGGACGCCTCAGGCCTCCTTTTATAGCCAAAAGGGGTCGCCATAGTGGCACACAGGAGGTGGAAAGGTATACAGTGTACAAGCTTATCGCCTGTCATTACGGGACAAGACGCATTAAATGCGCTCCTTAGGTGTCTCGTTCCTTTATTGGGGACGACAACGAGGCCCGTCCCATCCGTTGTTGCTCCGCCTCGCTTCGACACGCGTCCAAGCCAACGAGGCATGCAGCGCCACGTAGGCTGGCAGGCTGCTGAGATGGTTAGTTGAACGTCCGTCTAATCAAACAGCTGCCCGTGGTAGTAAATGGTTAGTTGAATGCCCACGGTTTGACTAATAGGACCGTTTGCGATAATAACGTGGTGCCTATTTGTTAAAAATCACTAGGAAAATCAATCTATAAAAAGGCGAAATGAACCCTAAATAATTTCATATGTTTAGCATAGTTGCATGTTGCCTCTGTCAAATAAATCAAGGCGGGAAGATACAGTGTGTGTCGTTTCTGTGACCAAGTTCGCTCTCAGAACCATGAGGCTTCTTGATAGAAGCTCCAGTTTGTATGAAAGAAAATATGGGTCAAAGCCGAGTTGAAAATGGCAGCAATATCTAACCCCAGCTTACAGAAGGTACGAAAGCACGATGATTAATTGTTCATCAGGTTTACACAAAATCTAGATTGAATAGGACAATAACAACTAACTCAACCAAAGTTTTGAGCAGTCACAGTGAAATTGATCTATCTGATCCATAAAATCAAGATCCTGGACCAGAAAATCTACTGGTACATGATAACAAGTTGTTGTAAATAGAAGCCGAGCATGTTCATACGCCCTTTTGTCCACCTGAAACTTCCTTTTATGTTGTTCAACGTGTCCATCCGTGAGAAAGTGTCTATCAAAAAACTTAATCCTCATGGACAATAGTAATCTCGCATTCAACTGGAAGAATGTGACAAAGCTAGTGTTTGCATGGTTGGATGCATATCCTTGGAGTGTTATTATCCTCAAACAAATATCATGAGAACCGAGAAAATCCCGGTGCTTCTTATGCCACCGATTGGTTATACCTTTTTTGTTCATGACCTTTAGCCTAAATAGACATGAAGACTAAAAATAGTTAATCTCCAAAAAAAAGTACTGCTGAACGGTTAGTTCTAGTAAAGTATATCAATGTGCTTGATATCATCACCTGTATACACAAATTCTCCAGACATGAAAAGCAGCGCAGGAAGCCAATAACCATGTTCAGATCAAAACACCACGTACTGATATATAAGGTCTTGATAGAATCTAGCACCATGGATAGGGTACCCATGGACAAACTCTTCATTGAGCATAGAACATAATATTAGTACCAAAAGCATACTCCAAGATTATATAAAGATTATGCGCACAAATGAAAAATGCAGCTTATGATTACAAAAGTGTTGATGATATAAAACTTACGCGCACAAATAAAAAATGCAGCTTATGATTACAAAAGTGTTGATGATATAAAACTTGCGCACACAAATGAAAAATGCATCTTATGATTACAAAAGTGTTGATGATAATATACAGTACCTGAATAGGTGTGGAGCCAACCACCATCTTGTAACCTTCAAACGGATCAGGAATTACACCCAAGGTCCCCAATTTAGGCGCAGAGACCATAGTTATTAGCGAAGGTGCGTAACGATAATCAAGAAGCAGCCTTTGGAGTGAAGGGGTGTCTTTGATGATGAGCTCCTCTCCTTTAAAGAAAATTCCAATGCTTACAAGGTGAGTCGACTTTATTTGGAGACAACGGATTCAGATTTCTTTTCCCAAAAACAAGCAGCAAGCGCTCCAGGCACTAGTAATGCGAGCTCCTAAACAAACGGTTTTTAACCCCTTTCCGCGACGACCTTTGGAACCGTTGCCAAGTGAGTGTGGGCGATAGGGGGGTCCTTCCCACACGACCCAGAAACCGTCGGGGATATGCCCTCCTGGCACACACATGCTAGGCAAAATGAGGTCGTGTGCGACCGGCGAGCGCTCAAATACGGAAATACGTACAGTAGAGTTAAAAATACAATTATACGGCGAAATTGTTTCCGGTCGCAAGTACATCCCACACAGTCACTCCCCGCTAAACGTTTCCGTTCGTATGCACATCCCACACAGTCGCTCCAAGGAAAACGTTTCCGTTCACAGGTACATCACAAACAATTTTTCCCATTAAATCGTTTGTGTTATTGAATGTATCATACATGGTCCGCAGAAAAAACTATGTGGCAAAGGATGTCCATCACACACAGTTTTTATGTGGTAAACATTTGCGCAAGGTGGCCTAACGCAAATAGTTTTCAAGAGAAAGTCGTGTGTGATTGTTCATTGATCCAACACGGTTTATTCCTAGAAACTGTGTGCGTTGCCTGAGGTCATCGCTCATGGTATTTTTTCAACAACCGTTTGCAATAGAAAAACCCAATTAGCAGGCTAATTCGCCATTAGCAGGCTAATTATCCGATTATTCATAATCCTTTTATTAATCTAATTGGCATTTCATATTAAGCACACAATATTTTTCTTTTTCATAATTGAAATACATCAGATGTCGGTGGGAACGACACCTATGGGATCACTGGGATCCCTTCTACGGTTAGCGGGCGCGGGGTTGTGCAAAGAGGAGGTCTAGGAGCCAGCACAAAGGTCGTTTATCCAGGTTCGGGCCGCAAGGATGCGTAAAACCCTAGTCCTGCTTCGGTGTATATTTGAGTGTTCTTGAGCTCTTGAACTAGCTACGGTGCGTGCGTAGTCCAAAAGATCCGAATCCTTCCCCTGGACGCCTCGGGGCTCCTTTTATAGCCAAAAGGGGCCGCCACTGTGGCACACAGGAGGTGGAAAGGTATACAGTGTACAAGTTCATCGCCTGTCATTACGGGACAAGACGCATTAAATGCGCTCCTTAGGTGTACATTTGCTCTATTGGGGACGGCAACAAGGCCCGTCCCGTCCGTTGCCGCTCCGCCTCGCTTCGACACGCGTCCAAGCCAACGAGGCATGCAGCGCCACATAGGCTGGCAGGCTGCTGAGATGGCGTGGTGGTAGGGTCTTCACGAAGATTCGCATGCCACCTCGTAGGTGTTCGCTGAGTTGGCCTGGAAGCCGCATGTCACCACGCAGGTGCCTTCCCAGTTGGTTGGGCTGGCACCGGTATGGTAAAGCCGGTGGAGTCTTGGCAGACGTGGGCCTGGCTGCGGCCCCGCGGGTGTACTCGGCAAGGGTCTTTCCGGGGCCCCGGCAATTGGTCTTGCCGTGGCGTCGCGGTCGTCCCCGACAAGGATCTTGCCGGGGGTCTCGTGGATCTCCTCGGCAAGAATCTCGCCGAGGATTGTCGTCTTCTGGTCCTCATCTAATCTTGTGTGTTTATGATCTTGACGAAGATCTGCATGCCACCACGGAGGTGCCTCCCGAGCCTTGGTTCCAATGTGGTTGTTGGTATCTGGAACCCTTGGGCTCAAGGGTGGCCCGCTCTGCTGGCGTTGGGCGAGTTGCCCCGGCAAGGCTCTTGCCGGGGCCGCGGAGGCCGCCCCGGCACGGGTCTTGCCGGGGGAGTCCGCCTTGCCCTCTTGCTCTTTGTGTCTCTTGTCTTGGCATTGTTTGCCTGTCTCGTGCCTTCCTCTGCCCTGCTTAGTGTGGCCGCAGGTGCGGCTCTGGCTGCCCGTGCATAGGTAGAGGGGTAAAAACTAGAGCCCCTACTTTTGTACACCGACATCAGAGTACAACATCATATAGCTTCATCACTCAGCTACCCCATTACACAACTACACCATGACCAAGTTTCACATGCAACATCTATAACCTTTCGAAATTAGCATCATAGACGGTACATCGACAGATGTATCTCATTTGGAAAACTGCTGAAGTAGAAGGCAAATATTGAGCCTTCATTGATGTTGAAGGTCTTTGTAACTTTAGTCCAGTGCCTGTGGATGATTGACCGTCCATCCTTCATCCTCTTCAGGAACACTTCAATATTGAACTGTGGGTGTTGTATGAATAACTTCCTCGCCTCCTCACCATAAAGGTGTTTTGAGAGGTAATCATTATTGAACTGCTTTGGAAAGGCCTGAAAACAAGGATGTGCATAAATATCTTCTCTATATTGGAAATGGGGCAAAGGAATAAAAAAGGCAAGGTATAATAGTTAGTACCATCATGTAGTGAACTAACGTCTTCTTCATTGTGCAGACAAAGATCTTGTTGTTTTTTGTCGCTAATTTCCTTATCCTGACAATCTTTCTAAGTTTCTTGACTTGACTGATATTCATGGACAACTCATTTCCCCATATGCAAAAAGGGTCGAACAGTGGGTCAAAACCTGTGACAGCAGGACCTACATGTGCAAGACCAAATTGTTAAAAACCTAAATATTAGAATGGTTCCTGCAATTGCACAATAATGTGCTATTAGACAACGAACCATGCACGTGCTAACCTCGATTGTAAACCTCAGTGCTCCCCATTGTTTCCCTGCAACACATATAAGGTAGTTAGTCATCAGGTTAATTAAGGGTTCGCATGCTATCAATAAAATATGTTGATGTAAAATAAGCACATTGCAGATTCATCAGATAATTCAAGCCGCATGGAAAACCCATTTATCCAAACCAAGCATGATTAAGAACTAGGAAATATAGCACTTGTATATGTTTCTCATGTATTAAGTCCAGCCAAATTCGATTTATTCCTCACATGCACAACAATACAAAATTCTACCCATGATGGACATAGCAGTGTAGAATTGAACCAAGCAGTTAGCTAAACACCACAACAAATAAACCAAACATTAACTGAGCACCACATTGCACAATATAACATACTCCTAATAGAAGATCAGACAGTTAACCAAACCAAGCATGCTTAACAACTTGGAAATATAGCAATTGTATTTGTTTCTCATGTATTTAGTACAACCAAATTCGATTTATTTCTCACATGGTATACAATAACAAAATGCAGCCACAACAATTGAACATCGCATTGCAGAATTGAACCAAGCAGTTAATTAAAGACCACAACAAATGAACCAAACGTTAACTGAGCACCACATTGCACAATATAACATACTTGTAATAGAAGATCAGACAGTTAACCAAACCAAGCATGCTTAACAACTTGGAAATATTGCACCCTGAAGAATTGAACATCACATTTCCAGAATTGAACCAAGCAGTTAACTGAACACCACATTGCACGACATATAGAACATATACACTATAGCAGAAGATTGCATGGTAAAAGTAGATAGCACAATTCACTAGAATTTGTTAAGGGAAGGCAGTAGCTAGCAAACGGTGGCCTCGAGAAAACGCCACGAACTGTCATTTAAAGCAGCCAACCGCATCGCGGCGTCGGCGCGCGAGGCGTCAACGGTGGCCTCAGCGGCGAGGTGCTCCTCCAAGTTCTAGGGGTCGGCAAGAATGGCAGCCATCACGACCTCATCCGCGTGTGCGGCCGTGATTTGCTTCTCCGCTGCCAAATGCTCCTTGAGATCCTGGCTATACTGCGTGCACCATGGCTTAGTCCGGCGCTTATTTGGTGGAGGGGCCGATGATTTGGGTGGAAGGTGTCGCGCTCGCACCAGCGGTCGGGGCATGTGGGATGTGAAAGGAGGAGGAGGATGGGGGTCGGGTGTGGATTACCTGCCTGGATAGACGAGGCCGAGCAGCGTGAAGGTGGGTCACCGCGAGGAGGCGGCGCTGCAAGCAAGGAGTGAAGGTTTCAACTTGGAAAGGAAGGCGGAAAGAGGGGGAAGTGTGGCTTTTGGTAAGGGGGAGGGGGCGGGGAGGTAGATATTTCTGCGGAAGCCGAAAATTTGGGATCGCTTCAGCCAAAAAACTGGCGCGCAAAGTGTCATCAGACATGGTCCCTTATTCAGAACTGTGTACGATATGTGGACATCACAAACGATTCAGATAGCTTCACCCATGTGTGATGAGTTTGAACGTCAAAAGTTTTCATTCGAATTTCCATGGTTATAGTGGTCATCCACGTCATTGCATAATTTGTGTACACAAAGGAGACTACAGCACACCCACACTTCTTAATCGAGCAAGTTCAGCAATTAAAGAGAGCTAGCTGACCTAAACATTACTCTAACAAATTAAAGATCGGCGCTCTTAATTAAACAAAACAAAGCGTACTACTACGGCTGGTGCTCGTCGATCTCCGCCGCCGCCACCATGTCCAGCTCGCGCCTGACGGTCTCCTGGGGAAGGGGCTCCATGGCATCCATCGCACCATACTCGGCAAGAATCTCGCCATCTGCGTCCGCCATATCTTTGGAATAGGCCGCCACGAGCAGGGCGTGGGCGGCCGTGATCTGGGCTTTGGCGGGCTCCGTCGTGGCAAGGTATGCCACGCAAGAACGGATGGCTGCTCGAACTCTCTCGGTGATTGCCACCTCTTCGGCCGTGGGTTGCCGACCGTTGTCGGAGAAGCTTCCTTCGATTTGTGCGGTGAGTGCCACGAGCTGGGCGTGGATGGCCTCGACATGGTGGCGGGCGGCCTCCATCAGGGCTAAGGCCGCCACTGCGAAACGGACAGCTACTGTGCCGCTCTCGCCAGTTGCTATCCCTGAGGCAGATGCTGCTGCCGCCGCCTGAGAAGCAACAACGGCCGTTTGGGATGCCTTGGCCGCCCGGACGCAGATTGCGGTCGCCCTCACGAAGCTTGTTAGCACGCGCCTGGCGGCTGCGGCCGCGCTCTCGCCGGAGTGGGCCCCCGAAGTTGCCCCCACGACGCGGGTTCACGTCCCCATCTTTCACCGGCAACGATTGAACAGTGAAATGATATTTGGGGAGTGAGCTAGTATGCTTGAGACGCCGGCTGTGGAATGTAGCCGACGCACCTTCTCGCGTAAGCCATAGGCATACTATACACCGACGGTGCTCCAGGATATTTTGTGCTGCATCTCACACGGTTGCTGATAATAAACTGTGTGCGATCTACTTGATTTTTCATCTTGATTTGAATTACATAATGGGGTCACAGCGGCAATGGACGGTGTTTGAATTGCTGGACCTTTTATCTGGAGCGAACATGCAACTATATGTGTGCCGTCAAAAAAATTTGGAATTATTCTGGGTTTGTTTGGACATTTTTATACATTAACTTGGTTTTGTAGGTATTTCAGGTACATAATTCAAATTCGAACTACATGCACATGCTCCAGTGCATATAAACTGGTTGAAAAATCAAATATGTGTCCTTGGTTGCATGCTTAGGTCCCATGCAAGAAATGGGAATGAATGTCAAACACCCAGCCACCGTCACTCGGCCGCAAATATTGAGATACTTGGTTTTTAAATTCTAGTAAATACAAAACTCATCTGAAATTCATGAAACTTGGCATGCTATCATGGAGCGGCATCAACATGCCGTGGTAAATTTTTTGTCCCATTTGGGGCAGGTTTGGGTATAAGCTTCTCACAAACCAGAGCTTCTCACGAGAAGCATGATGGTTTCGGTAGGGAACGCCCCACCTTTGGGGACGAAACGATATATGTTGCCTCTTATTGCTTCCAAAAAAATTCTTGTGTCAACATAGAACAACAGGGGTGTTGTGTTATTTTTTGTGATTTTTCGGGGTTCGTTTGGACATTTTTATGTATTAAGTGAATTTTCAATGCATTTATGTGCACAATTCAAACTTGAACTACATGCACATGCTCAAGTGCATATAAATTGGTTGAAAAATCAAATCTGTGTCCTTCGGTGCATGCTTAGGTCCCATGCAAGAAATGGGAATGAATTTCAAACACCCTGCCACCGTCACTAGGCCGCAAACATTGAGATACATGGCTTTTAAATTCTAGTAAATCAAAACTCGTCTTAAATTCATGAAACTTGGCATCCTATCATGGAGCGGCAGCAACATGCCATGCTAAAAATTTTGTCCCATTTGGGGCAGGTTTGGGTATAAGCTTCTCACAAACCAGAGCTTGTCACGAGAAGCATGATGGTTTCGGTAGGGAACGCCCCACCTTTGGGGACGAAATGATATATGTTGCCTCTTATTGCTTCCAAAAAAATTCTCATGTCAACATAGAACAACAGGGGTGTTGTGTTATTTTTTGTGATTTTTCAGGGTTCGTTTGGACAGTTTTATGTATTAAGTGAATTTTCAATGCATTTATGTCCACAATTCAAACTTGAACTACATGCACATGCTCAAGTGCATATAAATTGGTTGAAAAATAAAATCTGTGTCCTTCGGTGCATGCTTAGGTCCCATGCAAGAAATGGGAATGAATTTCAAACACCCTGCCACCGTCACTAGGCCGCAAACATTGAGATACATGGCTTTTAAATTCTAGTAAATCAAAACTCGTCTTAAATTCATGAAACTTGGAATGCTA
Source organism: Triticum aestivum (assembly GCF_018294505.1). NCBI lineage: Eukaryota > Viridiplantae > Streptophyta > Magnoliopsida > Poales > Poaceae > Triticum > Triticum aestivum. Next base: position 368,172,263 of record NC_057814.1, on the reverse strand, counting down.
TCATGGGGCGGCAACAACATGCCATGCTAAAATTATTGTCCCATTTGGAGCAGGTTTGGGTATCAGCTCCTCACAAACCAGAGCTTCTCACAATAAGCGTGATGGTTTCGGTAGGGAACGTGCCACCTTTGGGGACGAAACGATATCCGTTGCCTGTGATTGCTTTCAAAAAAATTCGAGTGTCAACATAGAACACCACGAGTGTTGTGTTCAATTTTGGAATTTTTCACGGTTCGTTTGGACATTTTTATACATTAACTGGGTTTCCCAGGCATTTTATGCGCATAATTCAAATTTGAACTACATGCACATTCTCCAGTGCATATAAACTAGTTGAAAAATCAAATCTGTGTCCTTCGGTGCATGCTTAGGTCCCATGCAAGAAATGGGAATGAATTTCAAACACCCTGCCACTAGGCCGCAAACATTGAGATACATGTCTTTTAAATTCTAGTAAATCAAAACTCGTCTTAAATTCACGAAACTTGGCATGCTATCATGGAGCGGCATCAACATGCCGTGCTAAAAAATTTGTCCCACTTGGGGCAGGTTTGGGTATCAGCTTCTCACAAACCAGAGCTTCTCACAATAAGCGTGATGGTTTCGGTAGGGAACGTGCCACCTTTGGGGACGAAACGATATCCGTTGCCTGTGATTGCTTTCAAAAAATTCGAGTGTCAACATAGAACACCACGAGTGTTGTGTTCAATTTTGGAATTTTTCGCGGTTCGTTTCAACATTTTTATACATTAACTGGGTTTCCCAGGCATTTTATACGCATAATTCAAATTTGAACTACATGCACATTCTCCAGTGCATATAAACTGGTTGAAAAATCAAATATGTGTCCTTCGGTGCATGCTTAGGTCCCATGCAAGAAATGGGAATGAATTTCAAACACCCTGCCACCGTCACTCGTCCGCAAACATTGCGATACCTGGTTTTTAAATTCTAGTAAATCCAAAACTCGTCTGAAATTCATGAAACTTGGCATGCTATCATGGAGCGGCATCAACATGCCGTGGTAAAAAATTTGTCCCATTTGGGGCAGTTTTGGGTATAAGCTTCTCACAAACCAGAGCTTCTCACAACAGGCGTGATGGTTTCGGTAGGGAACATGCCGCCTTTGGGGACGAAACGATATCCGTTGCCTCTGATTGCTTTCAAAAAATTTCGAGTGTCAACATAGAACAACAGGACTGTTGTGGTCAATTTTGGAATATTTTGCGGTTCGTTTGGACATTTTTATACATTAACTGGGTTTCCCGGGCATTTTATGTGCATAATTCAAATTTGAACTACATGCACATTCTCCAGTATATATAAATTGGTTCAAAAATCAAATATGTGTCCTTGCTTGCATGCTTAGGTCCCATGCAAGAAATGGGAATGAATTTCAAACACCTTGCCACCGTCACTCGTCCGCAAACATTGCGATACCTGGTTTTTAAATTCTAGTAAATCTGAAACTCGTCTGAAATTCATGAAACTTGGCATGCTATCATGGAGTGGCATCAACATGCCATGGTAAATTTTGTCCCATTTGGGGCAGGTTTGGGTATAAGCTTCTGACAAACCAGAGCTTCTCACAAACCAGAGCTTCTCACAACAAGCGTGATGGTTTCGGTATGGAACATGCCACATTTGGGGATGAAACGATATCCAGTGCCTGTTGTTGCTTTCAAAAAATTTCAAGTGTCAACATAGGACAACAGGAGTGTTGTGTTGAATTTTGGAATTTTTTCAGGGTTCGTTTGGACATTTTTATACATTAACTGGGTTTTCCAGGCATTTTATACGCATAATTCAAATTTGAACTACATGCACATTCTCCATTGCATATAAACTGGTTGAAAAAACAAATATGTGTCCTTGGTTGCATGCTTAGGTCCCATGCAAGAAATGGGAATGAATTTCAAACACCCTGCCACCGTCACTCGGCCGCAAACATTGAGATACATGGCTTTTGAATTCTAGTAAATCCAAAACTCGTCTGAAATTCATGAAACTTGGCACGCTATCATGGAGCAGCATCAACATGCCGTGGTAAAAAATTTGTCCCATTTGGGAGGTTTTGGTATAAGCTTCTCACAAACCTTAGCTTCTCACAACAAGTGTGATGTTTTCGGTAGGGAACCTGCCACCTTTGGGGACGAAACGACATCTGTTGCCTCTTATTGCTTTAAAAAAATTTCTAGTGTCAACATAGAACAACAGGAGTGTTGTGTTTACTTTTGGAATTTTTTGGGGTTCGTTTGGACATTTTTATGCATTAACTGGGTTTTCTAGGCATTTCATGTGCATAATTCAAATTTGAACTACATGGACAAGCTCCAGTTCATATAAATTGGTTAAAAAATCAAATATGTGTCCTTCGGGGCATGCTTAGGTCCCATGCAAGAAATGGGAATGAATTTCAAACACGAGGGCATTGTTGATTGCCGGCAAAACGTTGAGATAGTTTGTTTTAAATTCTAGTAAATCGAAAACTCGTCTGAAATTCATGAAACTTGGCATGCTATAATGGAATGGCACCCGACATGCTGTGGTATTCTTCGTGTCCATTTTGAGAGAAGGCGCACTCGAATAACAACCAACAAAGGCATTTTGAAACAAATAGCTGCCACTATAACATCTCAAACGTTTTGTATAATTTAAATTGTGTGCGTTCTGTTAACCATTCACATGACGCAACACCTCACTCTTTTAATGGCTAGGAAGTGCCATGCGGACAGGTGCTTGAGTGCTTGACTAAACGGAAGGCGTGCGAGCTGTACTCCAATGCAGAGGCTCAACGGGAAGCGTGCGAGCTTTACGCCATGCAGGCTCACCGGGAGGCGAGCCCTTTGACTTCCATGGCCGCCCATCTTGCTCACATCCTCTCCATTAATGGCACCCAAGCTGCAGTTTACTTCAGTTTTTAAATATAAAACACTCATCGCAAATGTTTTAGTTAGAACACCCATATGCAAACCGATAGCTTCCCCAGGAAGCCAAGGGAAAATGTGCCGAGCAGGATCTGTGCAGCTCTTGATCGCAAACGTTTTAGATAGAACACCCGTATGGAAAGTGAGAGCAGCGCAGGATTTGTGCATCCCTTCAACACAAACGGTTGTTTTGGATGGCCCGTGTGCAACCACGTACAAACAATCTGGTAAGATTTGCATCTGTCATATTGGGTATGTTGCCATTTATCAAACTGGAAAGATTTACATTTGTTGATCTAGTAACGTTGCCATTTGTCAATCCTTGTAACACTACGATTTGTCAAAATATGCAGCTAGAAATCACTAGCACTATCTAATTTTTGCAACTAAAATTCAGTAATTAAGCATAGATTTCATTCATAGATTAAGCAGTCGTTTCTAATTTATACAAACAGTTCAACTCGACAGCTGAACCGACCAAACTTTTCCCCACTTGTTGCCAACCACGTACTGAAATAGCTAGTTCAACTATATATACTAGCTAATTTTAAGTACGTTGTACAGTTCGACGACACAACTATAGTTAGATGAACTGAACAAAATAGCCCCTAAATACTACTACTACCACGGAGGGGCTTTGTGCTAGTTCCGGTAGCCTCTCCTCTGCCGAGCGCGCTCAGTGAGAGGAAGAGGAGGAGGAGGAGCCTACCGACGAGCCGGAGAAATGCAATACGGTGTCTGCCGCTTTTGCACGTTCAGCGACGCTCGCCAGCTCGAACGCCCACTGCCGCTCCAGACGATCCCTCTCGAAGCGGCTGGACTACTCGTAGATCTCCTGATTCCTCGCCTCTGCGTTGGCGTGTGCTGCAGCCACGGCTGCGGTAAGGCTCTTTGCGTGCTCGACGAGACGCTCCTCCTCCTCCCGCAGGAACTCGATGTAGCGCGCAAGTTCGCTGACGCACGTGCGGGCCTCCACCTCCGCCTCCCTCCTTCGGGCGGTGGTGGCGGAGCGGGTGATGATCCCGGCGGTCGACGGTGGGCTGGCGGCAACGGCGGCCGACGATGGGGTGGCGGGCACGACCACCACCTCCCGCCTTCAGGCCGCGGTGGCGGAGCGGGTGATGGCCACGGTGGCCGGCAGTGGGGTGGAGGCCACAACGGTCACCTCCCGCCTTCAGGCCGCGACGGCGGAGCGGGAGATGGCCCTGGCTTTTGACGGTGGTGTGGCGGCAATGGCGGCCGGCAGCAGCTGCCGATGGGCAGCGGCGGCGGAGCGTGTGGTGGGTGTTTAGCGCACACCCAACAGGGACGCCACGCGCACTACACTACGCCGGGGACTGCGCCGCCGCCGCGGTGTAGCCGCCCAGCTGGAGCTGTCCTCTGATGACGGCGGAGTGGCTGAGCGACTCCGACGGACCGGTGCCATTGGCGATTGTGGGTGAACCAGACGAGATAAGCTACAGGGAGGGAGGGGAAAATGCGACGCAAGACTCGCCGACCGTGAGGGTTTTTATAGCAGGCCGGTAAGCATTGGGATTTTGGGGGATTTCACCGAGTCGGGCGGGAAGCTTGTGCGGGAACCTGCAAGGTTGCGCGGGAACGGGCTCACCGACGATTAATTGGCGCCGCCGTTTGACCAAAAGAACGCCCCCGCGCGCTGCGCAAGCTTGCGCTATAAGCCGTCTACGGCAGCGGGGTGACAAGACGTGCGAGAGGAGGACGAAAGGACACGTACACATACGGTTAATACAAAAAAACTTTTGCGATTTAATTACCTCCTATATACCCCGGTCCTGGTTTATAAGTGGGATTTAACTAATAAAATACGAATGCATGTCCCTGTAAGTGAGTGTGTGTGTGTGTATATATATTGTTGTTCTGTATGCAATCCCATCGCACAACACACACGTCCTATTAGCAGCAACCGTCTGTGTTATTATTGGTCTTCGCACACATTTCTGATTACAGACCTGTTTGTCGCGTATCACACACATCTTGTTATATTGAACCGTTTCTGTTCTCTTGTCTCAACACAAACAGTTCATCCGTGTGAACCGCATGCCGTATATCGCACACACCTTGAATCTGGCTGACCGTTTCTTTTGTTTTGCCTAATCACAAACAGTTCATCCGAGTGAACTGTATGCTGTATATCGCACACACCTTCGTCTGGCTGTCCGTTTCTTTTGTTCCTCCTCATCGCAAACAGTTAAGTGGACTGAACCGTATGCCCTGCATCGCACACGCAACTATAACCTGAACCGTGTGTTATGCATCCATCATCGCAAACGTTTTATACATTTCTGACGGTTTTCATACACCACCGTTTGCGATTATTGCATCGCACACAGTTTCTCGAAGGGTCTCTGATCGTAGTGTTGTGTTAGCAACATCCTGCAATAGTGACGGCAGGGCAGCAGTAGTGGATGATGATGTGTACTGAGGCCTCTGACAGATCGACCACCACAAGCGCGAGTTCTTTAGCAGTGGGAGTCAAAGCATTTGTACCAGACTGTCTCGTAGATGACACCGGGCTAGGGTGGTGGTGTGGAGAGAGGAGGAAAAATATGAGATGGACACTGGTGGTGAGGGCACAACTACAACGCTTGGTGGACAACTATTTGCATAGTAATGGTAGAACTCAAGATGTTGGAGTTTTTTGAATTGACGGGATGTCAGCCAGGCGTTCACCGTGAATGGTATGTGCATCAGGTAGCATGCCGAGATGCATAGCTGTTGAACGGAGCCCTCGTGGGAGAAGATGATAGCTCTGTGGAGTTCAAAATTATGAATGGCAGATAGCCGGCGACAGTCGAGATTAAGAGGTGCGGCGCGCCCAGAGTACGCCACCGAGATGCGAGGACCTGTGTGCGGCAGCCATCCTTGGTGGGGAGAAGGAAGATGATCTCCCCAAGGATGGCGTCCGGGAGATCGTTGATGCGGTCCGCCCGATATTCTACGGGTTCCTCGGATCCAGGGGGCAAGGCCGCTTATACCCGCGCTGCCGGTTGCAGGATCTACTGCCGGCGGCGCCGCTGGCCAGAGCCTCATCTATGTACATAGAAATCTGGAAGGAAAAAAAGGCAGATACATACATGTAGGACATTCAAAATCAATTCTCAAGATCTAGAAGAAAAAAAGGGCACAAACATATATGTAGGACATTCAAAATCAATTCTCAAGATCTGGCTACGAATTATTAGCATGCACGCTAACCCTAGTTGGATTATTAGCAAAAAAATCATTTGTACAGAACAAATAATTAATCACTAACCATAGATACCATTCAAACAATCAATACACTACACGGATCTAACGAATCTTACTCTTATTTCATGGACTGGGTGAACATAACCAAGGGTTTCTGTTCCCAAATAAAGGGGGGGGACTAACCGGTTTTCCGTCGGAGTCGGAGACATTGCCAGAGTAGTTGTGGACCTCCGGCTCCGGCTGGGGAGGCACGACGACGGCGACGAAGTCAAGGTCGCGTTGCTGCCCGCGTGAGACCTCGTCGGCGGCGACAGCAACCTCTGCGCCGAGCTTCATGCGTTGCGCGAGTGCTTCACCAGCCGATGGTGTGCTTTGGCAAAATCCTAATACACTCCATGCGGCGGTGACAACTGTCGACAGGGTGTGCGGCCGCGGATCGGGCGCGCCATTAATATGGAGCAGTGGGAGCGAGGTGGGCGGCGGTCAAAGGGCTGGCCCACCTCCCGGTGAGCCTGCACACCGGACTGTTGGCACACCTACATTCATTTCACACAGCTACTAGCACGCCCCACGGTGAGTGCGTAGCGAACACGCGCATGCCTCGGCCTCCCGGTCTTCCTGCTAGCATGCGTCTCGTCAACTCACGCGTGCTCGTATGGCACACGGGACACGTGTGCAGCACGTATTATATTGATTTTTCCTTTTTGATGATTAATTCTGCCGCTTTATTGCTTAACCGAAGCACTGCACTTGCATTTTGTTGGTCTAAAGCACACGGTTCGAATAAAGAGTTCGTTTGTGATATGGTTTGATAATTATTTATAATTTCCTGTATGTAAGAAGGTTATATCAAAACTTGTCTCAAATTTGAAAAAAAAAATATCATAGTCTATTGGTGTCCATATGACACCATGAAAAGTTTCATGAATTTCAACTTAGTTTTAGATTTATTGGATTTTAAAATCAAGATTGTAGATGTTAGAAATTTCTTGCATGGGGACTAAACATGCACCCAGGGACACGTACACATATGATTTTGCAATCCATTTTCGTGCACTATCACAGGTCTCATGTAGATCAAATTTGATTTTTGCACATATAAATCCCTGGGAAATCAATCAATTTATAAAAAATGGATAGATGTTATCTATTTTTTTCGTTTTTCAACACTAAAATCCTTTGAATCGCATGTTCGCTGTAGAAAAAGTTTGGCATGCATCTTTGGGCCACATGCATGCAGTGGTCCTAGGACACTCACTCGCGTGGGCCCGCGAGGTCGCCGTCCAAAACTATGACATGCAATGAGAGTGGTTAATTTGACCAACAAGGATGGTCATTTTTTAGTTTTTGTTATACGTACGGTAGGAGTATATATGTAGTACGCGTTGAAGAGGGTGGCCGGGGGCAATACTCCGCGTCATATAGGACACTCACTCGCATGCGATGCTTCCATCCGTGGGCCCGCGAGGTTGTCCTCCATCACTTTGATCCAGCAAGGAGGTTTCTTTTTGGGTTGTGTTGCGGTAGGAGTATATAGTACGCGTCGAAGAGGGGAGGAGGGGGCCGGGGCAGCACATATATACTACACACACGTCATGAATCGATCTCGCTCCGTGTGGGGACTTTTCGGTTTCTGAGGCAGGTGCTACAAAGAAGTTGTGCGTATTGGGTATTAAAAACATCACCAACACATTGGGCCATGTGGGGAAGATGGTTGTCACTCATTCGCCTGCGACTCTTCCCTCCATGGGCCCGCGAGGTCGTCGTCCATCAAATATATGACACAATGAGAAAGGTAATTTGACGAACAAGGAGGATTATTTTCGGGTTGTGTTACGGTACGTAGGAGTATATATTATGCGTCGAAGAGGGGAGGGGGCAACATATATATACTACATGTCATGAACCTGGGTTCATGTGGGGGACATAAAGGTTTCCGAGGCAGGTGCCACATCAAAGTTCTGCATATATATTAGGTATTCAAACATCACAACCACAAATCTCCATACATGTGTTTGGCCCACAAGCAAGCGATGGTGGTTGTACTCTAGCACTCACTCACCGGGTTATCAGCGAGATGCTTCGTCCATCTCTGTGTGCCCGCTTGGTCAATCACTTAGACCGACAATGACAGAGGTTAATTTGACTTACAATTTGGAGGGGATTAAATTTTGGTTCGTCTTATACGGTTCGGTACATGCAACTATATACTTCGCGCTCATGTGTATGCAGGAATCCCTCCCACCAGGTCGAAGTGGGGGGGGGGGGCGAGCACACGACACATCATGAACCAGATCTGTGTGGGGACTGTGCGTTTTTTGACGCATGGATGCGCCACATCAAAATGTTGTGCTTTTCGTATTCAAACATATATGCATGCATCACGCATCTCCATACATATGTTTGGGGCACATATATACATGCAGTGGTTGTCTTTGGCCTCTGTCCCTCACTTGGTTATCATCGATGGCCTATATATTCGTGGGCCCGTGTGGACGTCCATCACTTCGACCAACAACGCGAGAGAGGTTACCAGGGTGGATTCTTCTTCTCTTGGTTCGCGTTACCGTATAGTCGTACGTCGATCATGGTGACATTCGAGACCTAAGTTCGAGTGCTCGCATACACATGAATCCCTATATATATAGTATACTATGTGTCGTGAACCCTCGCTCCGTGTGGGGACTTCCGGTTTCAAAAGCACGCGGCCACATCAAAGTTGTGCATTGGGTATATTCAAACACCACATGACACTTCATAGATATGTTTGGGCCACATGCACGAAGTGGTTGTCTTCAGGCACTCCCTCGCATGGTTATTAGCAACAAACTAGCCTATTTTTGTGGGACCACGTGTGGAACGTCAATGCATGACTTTGACCCAATGAACAAGGGAGGTTATACGACCAATGTGGTGATTCTTCTTGGTCAGTCTTACAATACGCCTTAGTGGGATGCCCCCTTCCACTGACTCAAAGTGTGTGTGTGTGTCGGGCGGGCACAGTACTACTTCGTACTGGATGAACCTCCGTGGGTCGGGGATGCTCGGTTAGTTTTGCGATGCACATGTTCCACATCAAACTTGTGATTTGGTAATGCGAGAAGAACACATCTATGGGCCCGCACACGGTCCACATTTGATCGGAAGCAAAGGGGGGAGGGGCATAGAACTACTTCGTACTAGATGAACCTCCGTGGGGTCGGGGATGCCCGGTTAATTTGCGATGCACATGTGCCACATCAAATTTGGGATTTGGTAACGCCAGAATAACACATCTGTGGGCCCGCACGCGGTGCACATTTGATCGGAAGCAAAGGGAGGAGGGGGGGTTGATGTACTCCTTTCAGTTTTGTGTTACGGTACGATGAGATGTCAGACTTGGCTATTTGGGGGCATGCGTTCATAGCTAGGATTCCCCTCCCGGCAACATGAAGTGTGTGTGCTTGGGGGGAGGCTAGCAATAATAACGTGTGCTTTGTGCGACAAGTGCCACATCAAAGTTGTGCATTGGGTATTTGAACATCAAACCACCCTTTTCATATATATAATTGGTCCACATGCAAGTGTGTTCATGTTCTGACCCTATCCCACATTTTTTTGGCCAAATTTATAAACAGCAGACGAGTCGGATGCATCACCTGTCTGCGATCGGCTACGAAACTGACACGGTTCCCTAGGACTACCCGTGTGTCGCGCCCTGCCTCTGTCACCCACATGATCACAGTAGATTGGGCTCCATGAGGCTTCCCTCCCCCTCTCGAAAATATCTACTCCCTCGCAATCTCGAAAATATCTACCCGCGTCCGCTTAGATGGTTTTTCTGTTTGATAGCACATGATTAGTATGCCTGGACCGTTTCTGTTACTCTCGCTCTGCTTCAATCAGTAGATCCAAATTTTCAGTAGCCACGCCATTTTACTCCTGCCCCGCTCTACTTCAATCCCTTGATCCAAATTTTCGGTAGCCCCGCCATTTTACTCCCACCTAGTAAAATTTTCAGTACCCGCGTCATTTCCTCAAACACCACCTTGGACCCCTCCACACACACCCCAAATCCTTTGCTCACCCCAAATCCCCCGCTCACACACATACACACCCATACACACCACCCCTCCCTCGCTCCAAACCTAGATAGGTCGCCGCCACCGCCTCCATCGTCAACCTCTGCCGATCTGCCCGTGCAGTTTACCCACCGATTCACATACCCTCGCTGCCCTGAGTTTCTTAGATGACGCATGTGAAACGCCCCCTTTCCCAGAGATCCCCATCCCCACCCCCTCTCCCACTCTAGAGCGTTGCAGCCTAAGCCCCGCTACGCATCCCAGGAAGCTCGAGGAGCGAATGGCCCAAAAGAGCTTTACCGCGGCCTCTTCGCCCGATGTCGGCGAGGTGGCCGCCGAGGAAGCCGACGATGATGAGTGGACCTGGATTGAGCCTTTCGATCAGCGGGCTGGAGTATTCTGGCTTGTCGCGGACACCGGCTACGACATCGAGGTCATCGACACCGACGGCATGACGAGGGTTATGTCACATGTTAAGTTGCCCACCCCAACCCTTCGGGTTCAACAGCCGTCGATCTCATCGATGGGCCTGTCGCTGATCTCCTGCGTCTCGTAATGAACAATTTTCCATCATGCATCGTCGTGGAGCCCCTTTTGTCATTTCTAAAGGACACTGTCGGTGTCAAAACCGGCGGATCCCGGGTAGGGGGTCCCAAACTGTGCGTCTAGGATCGATGGTAACAGGAGACAAGGGACACAATGTTTACCCAGGTTCGGGCCCTCTCTATGGAGGTAATACCCTACTTCCTTCTTGATTGATCTTGATGAATATGAGTATTACAAGAGTTGATCTACCTCGAGATAGGCTAAAACCATAGAAGTCTAGCCTGTATGACTATGATTATCATGATTGGCCTCTACGGACCTAGCCCTCCAGTTTATATAGACACCGGAGGGATCTAGGGTTACATAAGGTCGGTTACAGAGAAAGGAATCTTCATATTTGGCCGCCAAGCTTGCCTCCCACGTCAAGGAGAGTCACATACAGACATGGGAGAGAGTCTTCGGTCTTCGTATCTTCACGGCCATCAGTCTGGCCCATGTATAACAGGTCGAACGCCCGAGGACCCCTTAATCCAGGACTCCCTCAGTAGCCCCCGAACCAGGCTTCAATGACGATGTGCCCGGCGCGCAGATTGTCTTCGGCGCTGCAAGGCGGGTTCTTCCTCTGATGATTTTCAAAGAGATGTATTCGGCACTCCATTTAATGTTGTGCCCCTCGGCTTCTATGCGTCAACAACTTCAGCTTCCACGTGTCGAGCGAATGCAAGAGGTCAGGGTATTTTTGCACATAACACCCCGGCCATGTAAGAACAGCGTCTATTTAACGGGATTGGATCTCAGATCCGTTCCACATCACGCCAAAAAAAATCCTCAGAGCTTGCTAGGAAAAACCATTCCAACATGGCCAGCGTTCCCAGCTCTTCCTCCCGTCCCCACGGCTCAGAAAAAGACGACTGGGATAGATGCTCTGTATCTAACGGTCAGTTGGCGAAGCTGCAAACACAGGGATTCCTTCCCCCTGCGGATCTAGTCCCTGTTCGAGCAGGATTGAATTCCTTCAACGGCGGGGCTCAGGCTGAGAATTTCCCCAATCCATCCAGGGGGAGCAAGTGTGCTTCGTCCCCTACTTGCCAAGAGGCGTCGGATTCCCAATCCATCCGTTCCTCCGAGGGCTTCTGGGGTATTATGGCCTTAAACTGCACAACTTCACTCCTGCCTCCATCCTGCATATCGCGGGCTATGTCGCTCTTTGCGAGCTATTCCTGGGTTGCGAGGCCCATTTTGATTTGTGGAGGAAGCTATTCTGCCTCGTCCCTCGCAACCAAGATGGATCAATATTTGAAGTGGGCGGAGCCGAAGTATGGCGCATCGCCGGGACCGGGTACCTGTCCGGCATGCCGAAGAAGGCATCCGAAGAGTGGAATTCCGAATGGTTCTATATCGAGGACGTCGCCGTTCCTGACCCAGTTCGAATGGGTCTTCCCGAATTTACAAGGGTTCCATTGAAGAAACGCCATAGCTGGCGCCCTCGGAGCCTCGAGGAGGAAGATAGTGCGGAAGTCCGTCGAATGATGAGCAAGATAAAGACGCTTGCCTAGTCCGGATTATCAATAGTCGAGGTAATGGCGACTTCCATAGTGCGAGGGGTTCAGCCCCTCCAATACAGGGGGCTTCCTATGTGGCACTACAATGGGGAAGATGACGCCTCCCGTTGCGGTCGAAAAGGTCCGGACACCCCCGCTACTTTGGCCAAGATATTGGCCGAACTGTTCAAAGGGGAGGAACAGGAATTCCTCCGCATTAAGCGCCGGGATGGATTTTCCATGTACAACCCTCCTAGCTGGGTGAGTTCCAATCCCATTATTCCATTCAATCTACTCCCCGGGTCACTTTTAATGAACATTACTCCGCCCATTCGTAACAGGAATGGCGGAAAATCTCCGAGAGCTACACTGCCCCGCCCCACAGCCAGAGAACCATAACCGGGACCTGGACCCCGGATTCGAAGAGGATCCGGACACATATGTGGAGCTCGAGGATGGGGTGTTCTACCAGGCGAGCTATGACGGCATGGAAGTCGCCATCACCGCCGACTATCCCGGTCTTCTTCCCGCCTCGCACGTAGGTAATCAGGAGATATACCCTCTGAAAGAGCCTCCTCATTCAGCCTCACCCACCGCACTGTCTTGTGCTCCAAAGGGGAGACGCTCGGCGCGTCATGCTACGCCGGAGGCAATTCCAAAAGAGAGTGGCGCCCACGCCGAGCAAGCCTTCGAAGAGGAAGGCAAACGAAGATACGACCGAGCCTTCATCAAAGAGGTATGGCCTTGTAAATATGCCCCTTTGGCAGTCACGTCCAACTGTAACATTATCCGCCGTGTCTTATCAGAAAAAGCGTTCGCCAGACTATGTCCGGGAATCTTACCGGTCGCGCCTCCACAAGTCAGGTTCCTGACCTTGCATTAAAGGCAAGGGCTGATACGGGAGTGACACCGGATTGTCCTTCGGCAGAGGAGTCGGATGATGTATCCATCACAAACTCGGAAGTGGAGAGCGCCATGAATCATCGGCGCCGGAGAGCTGTTCTACGCGACCCCGGCTTTACGAACGAGGCATTCAATGCCTTCAGCTCGGCTAATGCATATATCCAAGCTGCTCGAGACGGGCTTGCCAAAGCCACAGACCAACATGTAAAAGATATGCTGGTAAATTTAGACAAAACGGATAATTATATACCGGTAGCCCCCGAGACTTGAAAAACTTGATACAACTGATTTAAGGATCATTGTATAACCAGGTGCTGAAGGAGAAGAACAACCTGTTGTCTCAGGAACTAGAAAAGTGTCGGACCCAACTAACTGCTGCTACGGCTGAACTAGAGAAATCCAAGAAGGCATCACCTGGTAATGTTCCCCTTCATCGAGAAAACATAATTATGTACCGGCAATGCTAACACTATTGCTCATCTTATAGCAGGATCGTCAGATCAACTGAAGGAGCAACTGAAAACCGCCCAAGTGGAAGAACAAGAAGCCAAAAGGCTGCTGGCCGCGGACGAACGTGTGCTAACACGAGTCAGAGATGAGAAAAACAAGCTGCAGGATGCCCACGCCCAGCTGGGCGAAGAACTGAAAGATGTACGGGCCCAGCTGGCTGATTTCGTGAAGGAAAATAAGAGGCTGCGCGGCGACATATTTGGTATGTGGTCACACCTACCTCCGTGTAGTTCGGAGATGAAAGGGACTGCCAGAATTATATCTGTAGGTATGCTGACCGGCCCGAAGAGGAGATGTCCGACATCTCGGGCGATCTGCTACAAGAGCTGTCGCAAATGCACGAGCAAACTCGGCAGGCGATGTGAAGTGTTGCCAAGGCTTTATGGCCATCCGCCTCCCCTCCAGGAAGGATGGAGGAGCTTATAGAGCTATTCAAGGGAGCGCGGCGGCGCTTCCGATTATGGAAGATATCAGCCTGCCGGGAAGGTGCACGAGAAGCCTGGACCATGGTGAAAACACGGTATACCAAGCTTGATCCAAATCATATGGCCCTGGTCGGACCTCTAGGGTCAGATGGGAAAGAAATTACCGTGAATTTGGTGTATGACCAAGTAGAAGTAGCCACCAAATATTCCCAACAGGATTGTAAGTTAGACAACCTGTTAGACGGCATAGAGGAGAAAATTTATGAGTCCAAGTGACTATGTACTTTCCTTGACGTATTTGTCCCTAGCCGGATTGTAAAGCGATTGTCATGGCAGACCTTTTTGCTTCGACCTCTGGACCCGAAGGTGCAGAGTGTTTCTGAATACCTGAGCGGCAAAATATACCAGGGTATGCGTGGAAACCAGGCGTAGGGGTCATAGTTGCTTGAACAGACAAGTTGTATCCGGCTAACTATGTTATATTACATTGTGATTGTAAGAAACATCTTCCAGAGAGAATAGTTCCGTTAGGGGTTCCTTTCCCTGGGTGTACATGCGTTAATGTGCACGTCCGAACTGTGATTGAAAAATCGCAGTATATTCAACATCTGGGGGTTCATATTTTAATGACTGTAAAAACATGTTTAGTTCGCCGACCGAATATTCCCTTAAGAACACTAGCTTTCGACTTCACCCAGTCCGAGGTACACATCTGGATGACCCGGCAGTAACAACCGCAGAGGTGCTCCCTTTATGCCCTAGCCGAACTAACGGGAACATAGGGCATAAGCACAGGAGCCAGGCAACCAAGCTTGGCCAAAACTTAAGTCATATCGATGCATATAATGGCGAAGAAAAGGTACATATGGGGAAAACGCGCATATGTGATGAGCTTGATGCTCGAAAAATAACAATAATAATCTTCTGTCAAAGAAGCCCCCAGGTATAATTGACTCTTTGTATGTCACAAGCGCACGGTTTAGCCGCATGAAAAGCTTTAAGGCTAAAACGGAAAAAGCGAAAAAAGAGGAAAAAGTAATGGAAACAATAGGGAGAAGGAGACGAACAAAGAGTTTGGCCCTAGGCATAGAATCTTCGGAGTCTGGCCGCGTTCCAGGGGTTCGGCTCTAGGTGATTGTCTGACACATCACGCAGGCAGTACGCTCCTCCGGTGAGAACTTCGTAAATGATGAAGGGACCCTCCCACTTGGGCTTGAGTTTGTCCTTTTTCTTCTCCGGCAGGCGTAGAACAAGTTTGCCAACATTATAAGTCTTGGCCCGCACTCTCTGCTTTGGTACCTGCGAGCCTGCTGTTGATAAAATGCGGAACGGGCTTGTGCAATGTCGCGGTCCTCCTCCAGGGCATCTAAGCTGTCCTGCCGATCAAGCTCGGCCTCTCTCTCTTTGTACATGCGCACTCGAGGTGAGTCATGAATAATGTCGCAAGGTAACACAGCCTCTACGCCATACACCATGAAGAAGGGTGTATATTCGATAGTGTGATTGGGCGTGGTCCGCAGCCCCCAGAGTTCAGAGTCGAGCTCCTCAACTCAGTGCTTGTCTGATTCTTTCAAAGACCGCACCAGTCTAGGTTTGATGCCGCTCATAATAAGACCATTGGCTCGTTAGACTTGACCGTTTGTTTGCGGGTGATAGACGGAGGCGTAATCGAACTTAATGCCCAGATTGGCGCACCAGTTTTTCACCTCATCGGCTGTGAAATTGGAGCCGTTATCGGTGATGATGCTGTGTGGGACACCATAACGGTGTACAACGCCGGATATAAAGTCTATCACTGGTCCGGCTTCGGCCGTTTTAACTGGTTTGGCCTCTATCCACTTAGTGAATTTATCCACCATGACCAGCAGCTATTTTTTTCTTATGGCTTCCTCCTTTAAGGGGTCCAACCATATCGAGCCCCCAGACTACGAAAGGCCAAGTGATGGGGATTGTTTGCAGAGTGGTGGGTGGCATATGGCTCTGGTTGGCGAAAAGCTGGCGTCCGACGCAACGTTGGACAAGGTCCTGTGCGTCTGCTCGGGCCGCCGGCCAATAGAAACCTGTACAGAAAGCCTTCCTTACAAGGCCCGAGCCGCGGCATGGTGACCACCGAGACCGGCATGAATTTCAGCCAAGAGCTGCCGCCCCTCTTCCTCGGAGATACATCTTTGGAGTACTCTGGTAGCGCTTTTCTTGTAGAGTTCTCCATCGTGGACCTTGTATGCTTTAGAGCGCCAGAAAATGCGGCGAGCCTCATTCTGATCCTCAAGGAGTTCTCGCCTATTAAGGTAGGCCAAGAAGGGTTCGGTCCATGGGGCCGACGGTGTTATTTCGGTGGTTAAGCCCCCGATGATATCGGTGTGTTCGGCATCTGAGGATATAGTTGGGTCCGGACTGTTATTGCTGCTCTCCCCTTGCCACACCACGGACGGCTTGAAAAGCCTTTCCAGAAAGATGTTAGGTGGGACGGGGTCGTGCTTGGCGCCGATGCGAGCAAGGACATCCTCCGCTTGATTACTTTCTCGAGCCACATGATGAAACTCGAGCCCCTCGAAACGGGCTGATATTTTAAGAACAGCGTTGCGGTAAGCTGCCATTTTCGGATCTTTGGCATCGAAATCTCCATTTATTTGAGATATTGTGAGGTTTGAGTCCCCGCGCACCTCCAAGCGTTGTATGCCCATGGAGACAGCCATCCGAAACCCATGCAACAAGGCCTCATATTCGGCTGCATTGTTGGAGTTTGTGTATAATATTTGGAGTACGTACTGAACTACGTCTCCAGTGGGGGATGTTAGGACAACGCCCGCCCCTAACCCTGCCAGCATTTTGGAACCATCGAAGTACATAACTCAGTTGGAATACGTGTCGTAATCTTTAGGGAGTTCGGCCTCTGTCCATTCGGCGACAAAGTCAGCCAGTACTTGGGATTTGATGGCCCGGCGCGGTTTGTATGTTATGTCAAATGGAAGGAGCTCAATGGCCCACTTAGCAATCCGGCCTGCGCATCGCGGTTGTTTATTATGTCATTGAGTGGTACTTCGGAGGCCACCGTGATTGAGCACTCTTGAAAGTAGTGCCGTAGCTTCCGGGATGCCATGAAGACCGCGTATGCTTTTTTTTGGTAGTGAGGGTACCGGGATTTGCATGGTGTGAGGACTGTGGATACATAGTATACCGGTTTCTGGAGTGGGAACTTGTGTCCGTCCTGCTCTCGCTCGACGACGAGCACGGCACTCACCACCTGGTGTGTTGCCGATATGTATAATAACATGGGTTCGCCGACGTTCGGTGCGGCCAGGATTGGGTTGCTCGATAAAAGGGCCTTTATTTCCTCCAGTCCGGCCGTTGCCGCATCCGTCCACTCGAAGTGGTCGGTGCGTCGGAGAAGGCGGTAGAGTGGCAATGCTTTTTCTCCATATCTGGAGATAAAGCGGCTTAAAGCTACCATGCATCCCGCAAGTTTTTGGACCCGTTTAAGGTCTGTTGGCGTAGCCAATTGTGACAAAGCTCGGATTTTGGCTAGATTTGCCTCAATTCCTCTATTGGAAACAATGAAGCCCAGTAGTTTTCCAGCGGGGACGCCGAAAACGCACTTTTCAGGGTTGAGCTTGATGTCATATGTACGGAGGTTATCTAATGTAAGACGTAGATCGTCTATCAATGACTCGATGTGCCTGGTTTTGATGACGATGTCATCCACATATGCTTGAACTGTCTTGCCGATTTGTTTCTCTAGGCATGTTTGAATCATGCGTTGGTAGGTGGCGCTAGCATTTTTTAGCCTGAAAGGCATAGTGTTGAAGCAGAAAGGCCCATCTGAGGTAATGAATGCCGTTGCGGCTTGATCGGACTCCTTCATCTTTATTTGATGGTATCCGGAGTACGCGTCGAGGAAATACAGTGAGTCGTGTCATGCGGTTGCGTCAATAATTAATCGATGTGAGGGAGGGGGAAGGGATCCTTGGGGTAAGCCTTGTTGAGGTCTTTGAAATCGACGCATAGGCGCCAGGATTTATCCTTCTTTGGTACCATTACTAGGTTTGCTAGCTAGTCCGGGTGTTTTATTTCTCTGACGAATCCGGCTTCGAGTAACTTGGCTAGCTCTTCTCCCATAGCTTGTCGTTTGGGTTCGGAAAAACGCCGCAGTGTTTGTTTGACCGGTTTATATCCCTTTAAGATATTGAGGCTGTGTTCGGCCAACCTGCGTGGGATTCCTGGCATATCAGAAGGGTGCCAGGTGAATATGTCCCAGTTCTCGCGCAGGAACTCTCGTAGCGCGCCATCGACCGTTGGGTCGAGTTGTGCCCTGATGGATGCTGTCTTCTTGGGGTCCGTCGGGTGGACTAGAAGTTTGACTATTTCATCTGCTGGTTTGAAGGAGGTGGATTTGGGTCGCTTGTCCAGAATTACGTCATCCCTATCCACAGTGGAGCGCAGTGCGGTCAGCTCTTCGGCCGCGAGGGCTTCAGACAATGCCTCGAGGGCCAGGGATGCGGTTTTATTTTCGGCGCGTAGTGCTATGTCTGGATCACTGGCAAGAGTGATGGTGCCATTGGGCCCGAGCATCTTGAGTTCATGTACCCGTAATGAGGTATAACGTGGAAGCGTGTGAATGCGTCTCACCCCAGTAGGGCGTGATATCCACTGTTGAAAGGGCCCACTTGGAAGGTTATCTCTTCGGACCGATAATTCTCCGGCGTACCGAATACCACGTCGAGCGTGATTTTTCCCGCGCATCGCGCCTCCCGACTGGGAATGATTCCCCAGAAGGTCGTGCTACTTTGCTCAATGCAGCTCCTACCTATTTCCATTTTTATGAGTGTGTCCTCATAGATGACGTTTAGTCCGCTGCCGCATCCATGAGCACTTTGGTGAGCCGAAAGTCGTCCACAATTGGACTGAGGACCAAGGCGGCTGGTGCCTGGACTGTACTGAATTTTGGTTCGTCATCGACATTGAAAGTTATGGCCGTGTCGTTCCAGGGGTCTATTGCTGCGACTTGGCAGACTTCAGCGAGGTCGCGGAGTGCCCTTTTGCACTGATTTTTTGAAGCAAAGGTCTCAAAGACCGTCATTACTCTGAGGTCGTCGTCTTCCAGGGTGTGTTGTTCTGGGGTGTTTTTGGTGAGGAGATCTTCGCCGCTCTTGGCCACTTGCCGGAGTATCCAACATGCTCTAAGGCTATGGGTTGGTGTGGTATCCGGTGTTGTATGTATTTTGCATGGCCTATCGAGCCATCCCTCCAGAACAGTTCCGCGCCCCATAATGGGCTTTGATTTCTTTACTATTGGGTCGGGCGCACCACGAGGGTGCGTCCTTTTGCTCGGACGAAGGGCTGAGTTGAAACCGGTGGTTCCCAACGAGCTGCCTGGGTTTTCCAGGCGCTTTCCATTGCGCAGTACTTCTGTACTATGGTTGCCAAGTCAGCGAAGTGTAATACGCTACGGCGGTTGATGGCGTTGAGGATTCGTTCGTCCGTGCAATTGTTGCAAAATACCGAGATCGTGTCTTCATCACGGCAATCTTTAATCCTGTCTTTGACAAGGAGGAATCTGGCCCAAAAGTGATGGACCGTTTCCTAGGACTGCTGTCGTATGTGCATAAGATCGCGTATAGCTGGGTGGGTGGTTTTAAATCTGAACCCTGACCCAATTTGGGATCCGGAGTTTGTAAATCTTCCAAACTTAATGGTTCGAACTCCGGGATATCAACTGATGTTTTAGGCCCATCGTCCGATTCTAGGTTTGGGGGGCAGGCACGTCGTTCCGCGGACAGGTATCCGGCTCCTTGAGCTCGGAAATCCGAACATAGTTCATCCTCCACATAGAGGAAGAGTTATTGTCTTGCTCCTCCACTACCGCTATCTGATATGTGATCGGCGGAGATTTGATTTCTCTCTGGTCGGGTTTAATCCCAACCCGATCGTAGTCTGCAGCGACCCCCAAGGTGGCGATGTGATCTAGGAGTTCATTTAAAGACGATAGCTCCGTCGGATCCATCTGTTTGGAGTATTCGGAGTTAACGCGGAGACGATTTTCGATGACCCGAGAGGTCATCGTCGGCTTAACGGTCGAACAGGCGGTCATGGTAAAGCCGCCAAGTCAGAGGGTTTGGCCCGGAGCCAGGGCTCCTCCGGAGGTGATATTATCCTTGACAATAAGGCGAGCCATCAGCCCTATCTTCGACGTCACAGCGGAACTCTCAATGAAAGCACCAATGTCGGTGTCAAAACCGGTGGATCTCGGGTAGGGGGTCCCGAACTGTGCGTCTAGGATCGATGGTAACAGGAGACAAGGGACACAATGTTTACCCAGGTTCGGGCCCTCTCTATGGAGGTAATACCCTACTTCCTGCTTGATTGATCTTGATGAATATGAGTATTACAAGAGTTGATCTACCTCAAGATCGTAGTGGATAAAACCCTAGAAGTCTAGCCTGCATGACTATGATTATCATGATTGGCCTCTACGGACCTAGCCCTCTAGTTTTTATAGACACCGGAGGGATCTAGGGTTACATAAGGTCGGTTACACAGAACACAATCTTCATATTTGGCCGCCAAGCTTGCCTTCCACGTCAAGGAGAGTCCCACCGGACACGGGAGAGAGTCTTCAGTCTTCGTATCTTCACGGCCCATCAGTCCGGCCCATGTATAACAGGTCGGATGCCCGAGGACCCCTTAATCCAGGACTCCCTCAGACACGTTCTGCGACGCTGGCCTGGGATCCTCAGTTGGCAAGTCAGACCTCATCGATGGCGACCACGAGGAGGAGCCAATCTGTGACAAGTGAGGGAACCCATGATTTGTTTTCTCGAACCCCTTTTGTAGTGAGAACCTATCCAATATTTATATCTATATTAGGTTGTTTGCATTACGCCTTGTTTATTTCTATGGTTTATGGTTGTTCGGTTGTTTGCAGTTAGCATATGTCAAGTTTCAACTGCCATCTATTGTTGCTCGTAGTATGCCTTTTTTATTTCAGTTATTAACAGTGTGATGTTCTATATGTGCTAGTATGAACTGTGCAGTTCAATTTCATCAATACCAAATTTAACAATAGCTCTATGGATGACTATATTTGGTTGTTGTTAAGCATGTTGTACTCCCTCCGAATCTTTTTAGTTCGCATATAAGATTTGTCTAAAGTCAGGCCTCTTAAAGTTTGACCAACTTTATGGAACAAAATACCAACATTCACAATATGAAATAAATGTGTCACGGCTTAAATTTTCATATTGTATAACTTTAGCATGCTAGATGTTGATATTTTTCATATAAATAAGGTCAAACTTTATGAAGTTTGACTTCAGACTATTCTTATATGCAGAGTAAAAAGGATCAGAGGGAATATTGAACACGCCTTTCCATTTGATTTAACAATGGCATTGTTTGGATACTCTAACTTAGCTACGGGTTAGAGTTAGTTTCTAGCTCATGACAGTTAAAAAGGAGAGAGAGATTGGTGGAATAGTTGATTGTATTGCTTGAGCCTCGTGGGCATTTATATAGGAGTACATGGTCATCTTGGAGTACAAGTCAAGGTAGAATAAATCCTACACTATCCTATGTTTCCTAAATAACAATGATACTCAACAATGACTAACCCTGAACTAACTTGAGCCAAAGAGGTGTTTAGATGATAGTGTTAGATTGACAATAAATGCACTAGGAGAACTAGCCCCAATCAGCACCTCCTGGGTGGGATAGTTGTTTTGGGTGGGTTTGACGCAACTAGCTCAAACTAGCCCTCATGTTTGGATACTTTAGGGCTATTTGAGCCAAAACTAGCTCAAACTAACTCTAACCCATGGATCCAAACAGGGCCAATAACTAGGGTACTTAGACCTGCACAATACAAGTTTGAAAGACTACGTTTGCTTGTTTTTAAATATTAGGCATGTTGTTAATAACACACCTTTCCACTTCTTGTTTTTAAATATTAGGTTATCAACAATTTGGTCTTGCACATGTAGGTCCTGCTGTCAGAGGTTTTGACCCACTGCTTGACCCTTTTTGCATATGTGGAAATGAGTTGTCCATTAATATCAGTCAAGTCAAGACACTCCGAAAGATTGTTACGATAAAGAAATTAGCGACAAAAAACAACAAGATCTTTGTCTGCACAATCAAGAAGACATCAGTTCACTACGGGATGGTACTAACTGTTATACCTAGTCTTTTTAATTCCTTTGCGCCATTTCAAATCTGGAGAAGATATTTATGCATATCCTTATTTTCAGGCCTTTCCGAAGTGGTTCACTGATGATTACCTCTCAAACCAACTGTATGGTCAGGAGGCGAGGAGGGTTTTCATACAAAACCCACGGTTCAATATTGAAGTGTTCCCGAAGAGGACGAAGGATGGATGGCCAGGCACTGGCCTAAAGTTGCAAAGACCTTCAACATCAATGAAGGCTCAATATTCGCCTTCCGCTTCAGCAGTTTTCCAGATGAGATTCATCTCTCGATGTTCCATCTATGATGCTAATTTTGAAAGGTTGTAGATGTTGCATGTAAAACTTGATGATGTTGTACTCTGATGTATTTCAATTATGAAATCTTGCTTCCTTAATATGGAAATGAAATATATTTTGTGCTTAATAAAATGTCAATTAGATTAATAAATGGATTATTAATAATAGTCCAATTAGCCTGCTAATTGGGTTTTTCTATTACAAACCGTTATTGAGCAAACACCGTGGGCGATGACCTCAGGCAACGCACACAGTTTCTAGGAATAAACCGTGTTGGTTCAATGAACAATCACACACGACATCCTCTTGAAAACTGTTTACATTAGGCCACCTTGCGCAAACGATTATCACATAAAAAGTGTGTGTGATGGACAACCTTTGCCACACAGTTTCTTCTATGCACCGTGTGTGATGCATTAAATAACACAAATTGTTAATATCGTGTAAAATGGCAATGCTATCACAAATGATTTAATGGAGAAAATTGGGTGTGATGTACCTGCGAATGGAAACATTTTCCTTGGAGTGACTGTGTGGGATGTATATGCGAACGGAAACGTACTTCTTGGATTAACTCTGTGGGATGTACATACTAACGGAAACATATTCCTTGGATTGACTGCGTGGAATGTACATACGAACGGAAACGTTTAGTGGGGACTGCTGTGTGGGATGTACTTACGACCGGAAACGATTTCGCCTGTATAATTGCATTTTTTGAGCACTACTATACGTATAACCATATTTGATCACTCGCCGGTCGCACATGGCCTCATTTTGCCGAGCGTGTGTGCTAGGAGGGCTCACCGACGGTTTCCGGGTCATGTGGGAAGGACCCCCTATCTTAGTCACTCACTAGGCGACGGTTCCAAATGCCGTCTCGGAAGGGGGTTTAAAACCGTTTGTATAGCACCTCGTTGTACCAGTGTGTGCTACTTCTTCATACCCCAAAAATAGACTAATTTCATTATAATGCTCAAGGGTGATCATATCATCACAATTCTATAATAAAATTGTATGCATTGAAAATGAAGATGACCACCTTCATTGCAAATTTCACAAGTAATGGGAAGAAGGGAACATAATTCTCTAGCATACTCATATAGCATCTTAAGCAACCACTGGGTTTTTTCATATTTATGCTTTTACAAAATCTATCATCGCTTATTGGCATGTTTGCACAAGATCTATGCTCACCACAATAATTGGCATGCTTATAAGAGACCCTTTGTTCATAGATTTTATCATGGCTAGTGCAATCATCATTAGTATCATGGATATTCATAGCAAGCATACTAACAACATTGCAATCATGCTTATCATTCAAGGAATTTATGCCAAACATTTTATTGAATTCTTATTCTAACAATTGAGCACAATTTTCCGATCCATTATTTTCAAGAAAGACATTATAAAGATGAAGCATTTGTGGCAACCTCAATTCCATATTTTTTTGTAGTTTTATTTTATAAACAAAACTAGTGAAAAACAAGAATCTAAAAGATACATGTTGGAGTTGCCCCTAAATAAGAAATATATGAGCATTTGAACAAGTTGTAAAAAGTACCCCCTCCCCCCGCCAACGGAGTGCTTTTCTCTCATAAATCTCAATTAACTCGAGCACCATTGACAAAAATTGATGAATGGAAGAATTTTAGGAGAATGAAATCCTCCCTGATTTTGACTAGGAATGCTCCAGTTTGAGTATGATGCCGAGTTCATTGGGATACAGAGAAAGGAAACTTGTGGGTAGATACTAAGCCTACTAGATAGAGTTTGCAAGGAAGGATTTTCATTTTGGTCACATATGTCTGAGTTGCCCTTATTGGGTTACTGGAAACTAGAAAAGTGCACGGTGGATAACAAAATTATACTATTTCACGTAGTTTTCCAACATGGTTTATTAAATTCATTGAGATGCCATTTGAGTTTTTTTTTCAAGGTTATGTATGGGTACCAATATTGGAAATGAAATGGGTGCATGAAGAATGGGAGGGAAGGGAAAGAACTACAGTATGTAAGGTTCCTGATGAAAATCTTATGCTATAGAAGTGTGTGGTTTAAAAGGAGCGTGCAATTGCTAGCATCAAGGAAGAAAGAAAGGTAATGATTGTGAATCACAAGAAGCATATTAAATAAAGGTCAGGAAAGAAAATGGTTTTAGTATTTATTTTATGTTCTATTGCAATCAGGTATGCTCTAGTTGTATTGATGAAAAAGGGTTGCTTGTGAGTGTAGTTTTTGATCACTCGTATGAAGATTAAGCTTTGTGTATAAGCAGAGTGAACTTTTAGCCCTTTGTAATAATGTTGGGAAAATATACTAATAGTTTGTAACTTACGAATTATCTTTTTTGCCTACTGAAGTGAACCTTTATTACCTTATCATATTATTTGTTGAATTATGATGCAATGTCGTTAATATATGTGTCACTACAAACTAGAACTGGAGATGAAAACATGACCTAGGTGTTGTTGTTTTTCTTATGCTAGATGACAAGGGCCAAGTTGACATAATGTGACTGGAAAATACAAGTTTTTGGATTTTCTCCTTGAACATGAAATCACTTGAGTGCAAATGAAAATGAACATGAATTAAAAAATTTGGCCCCTAGGATTGGAACCCAGGACATGGCTTATGTCAGTGATGTGTAATGCTAGTGTGAGTTGTTGATAGGTTTTGATACTTTATGTTCTTGCTCTTTTGTTTCCTTTACTAGCATATGAACTTGCGATTGCCTCATCTTTGATGCTTTGCTAGCCTGTTTCCGACTCTCCTACGGCTTGTCCTACACCCTCTCCACTTGGCATGACTCTTCCTCATATCCTCCCCGTGTTGGTTGCAGTGCTTTGAGGGATTGAGTCTTTAGTGGTGGCTACAAAACTAGATTCCACTAGTTCTGGATTAGTGGTCTCACATTGCTCACTATCCTCTCTCATATGCTCAAATTAATAAGACAAATGAGAAAAAACAATATGAATTAGTACATAAAATGGTAAGCAAGGTAAGTACCTCATGCCCCAAGTTGTAGACCATGTTGTCACAATCATTTGTTCGATCAAAGCTAGGGTTTACTAGGTGTGGCATTATGTCCCCCAAATTAATTTTCATCATGTTACTGCGCTAACAATAATAATGCAAGAATACCTACAAAATCCTCAAATTCCTCATCTTTTGGGAAATGGGCTTGCATTTAAGATGAAATGGGCTTGTCATGTCTTTCTAATTGGGGTATGCTTTCCCATAAAAAGAGCAATGCATGGCGACTCCTTTCTTATTGAGAACATTCCTCCCATCCTTCTTCTGTTAGGGGGTTCTTTCTCCTATTCTTGGGTGGCCTTCCCATAAGTTTTAGTGAACATTGGAGTGCATTGTCAACCCCATTCATTTTCTCCCACTGAAGTTTACCTCTCACATGCATTATGTTATGGGGATTATTTGGTATGTTCCACTAGCGAACTTGAATATTCTAGGTCAACCACTCAAACTTCAGGAATTCGGCCTATGGGACTATCGCTTGCAAAGAAAATAGCAGCATGCCCCTATGCGCTATCTCCATCTATTATCGTCTAATTTGTTATGTTTCCTCCTCCATAGGACCTGTGCCTAGTCATGTCAACTGTATTGACATTCAGAGGCATTTGACCATAGGCTCCTCCTTTATGGGGCCTACGGTTGCTAGGACGGGATGTGATAACACATCAGTAGTGCTCGACGCTCTAACAACATTGAACATTATCCTATTCGCACGCCACATGGACTTGCATTGAACCTCTGCGTCCAACCGTTGCTTCTCCCACGATGCCCGAGGAGACACCGGCCTCCTAACTACTGCCTTCCCGAGACACTCGCCAAGTACTCACGTTCCTCGCCCCTCTACTCACGCGCCCTCACAACCCTTAGTTGATTTACCTAGCCCTCGTGACGTCCGAAAAGTCCAGGTCAAGGCCAAGAGCGGGCATTCTCTTCCGCATGGACAATGTGGTGTGGCGCATAGTAAAGGTTCTAAGGAATTATGATGTCATGATGTTGGGAAACGTTGGATGGAAAACAAAAAAATTGTACGCACATGCAAGATCTATCCATGGAGATGCATAGCAACGAGACGGGAGAGTGTGTCTACGTACCCTCGTAGACCGTAAGCAGAAGCATTTAGTAACGCGGTTGATGTAGTCAAACTTCTCCGCGTTCAGCACACGTACAGCTCGGTGATGTCCTCGTCTTCTTGGTCCAGCAAGATGCCAAAGTAGTGGATGAGTTCCGGCAGCACGAGGGCGTGGTGACGGTGGTGGTGAAGCTATCTCCGCATGGCTTTGCCTAAGCACTATGAAAACATGACAGAGAGACAAAACTGTGGAGGGGGGTGCCGCACACGGCTAAGAGATTGTCGTGGTTCTGTGTGGCGCCCCCTCCCACATATATATAGGTGGGGGGAGGGAGGAGTAGCCAAGGAGGCACCCCAAGTAGGCCGAATCCTACTTGGGGTCCTTCCCAAGCCGTGGCCCCCCTTTCCTTTCTAGGTGAGCGGGGAAAGAAAGGGGAGGGAGCCCCCCCTTTCCTTTCTCCCATGTGGAGGGAAAGGCAGGAGGGGCTAGCCCTCCCCCTTTCCTTCCCTAGGGTCGGCGGCCAGGTAGAGGGCGCGCCAGCCCCCATGTGGGCTGGTCTATCCCACCTTGGCCCATTAGGCCCATACACCTATCAGGGGTGTCCCGAACCCCTTCCAGCGACCCGATGACTACCCGGTGCACTCCGAAACTCTTCCGGTGTCCGAATATCATCGTCCTATATATCAATATATACCTCCGGACCATTTCGGAGCTCCTCATCATGTTTGTGATCTCATCTAGGACTCTGAACAACATTCGGTCACCAAATCATATAACTCATATAACACTATATCGTCAATGAACGTGAAGCGTGCGGACCCTACGGGTTCGAGAACTATGTAGACATGACCAAGATACCTCTTCGGTAATAACCAATATCGGAACCTGGATGCCCATATTGGCTCTAACATATTCTACGAAGATCTTGATCGGTCGAACCTTATGACAACCTACGTAATTCCCCTTGTGCATCGGTATGTTACTTGCCCAAGATTCGTTCGTCGGTATCTTCATACCTAGTTCAATCTCGTTACCGGCAAGTCTCTTTACTCGTTCCGTAATACATCATCTTGCAACTAACTCCTTAGTCACTTTTTTTGCAAGGCTTCTTATGATGTGTATTACCGAGAGGGCCCAGAGATACCTCTCCGATACCAACTCAGCAAACACCTTCGGAGATACCTGTGGAGCATCTTTATGATCACCCAGTTACGTTGTGATGTTTGATAGCACACAAGGTATTCCTCCGGTATCCGGGAGTTGCATAATCTCATAGTCGAAGGAATATGTATTTGACATTAAGAAAGCAATAGCAATAAACTTAACGATCAATATGCTAAGCTAATGGATGGGTCTTGTCCATCACATCATTATTCTAACTAGCAGAGTGGCCCGCTCGATGCGCGGGCTAGAATTTATAATGTTTTGTAATGTCAACATATTATTTATTTTGTCCCAAGAAAAATTGGAATCAAACGTGATGGCATTTACAAATATAAGACCTCTGAGAGCATAGTTTTGTCTTAGGTATAGCGGATAATATTTACATATAAATAAACATGTTATCCATTTATCATGTGCCTTCTAATTATGCATGCCGCACTAACTATATTTTTTATGACAAATCACGTTAAACATTTTAATCTTCTACTGATTATATGATGACCTTACTTTATATATGTTGGGTCATTTAATTTTTGATATAGAAAGGAAATACATATATGAGTGGGACGGTAGAGTAGAAGCGTGTTCAAAAAGCCATTCAATCTTTGGAAAAAAATATTATAAGTAATTCACGGAATTATGAATTGCATGCAAATGTGATGCAGTAGAAGAACATAAATTACACGCAGTTTCTGTTTAAATTTCAGCATATCATTCCCTCCTATCTTTTTATCATATTCCTCAACATAGTTCACTCCCTCTTTCAATTGGCGATCCACTTCTGATCTCTATTCGAGACATTTATGCTTAATCTGTGCCGGCCGAATCCATCACAATGCCATAGATACATCAGCACATGGACATGATATAGTTGTATGCTTATGTGGTAATATGTATTATTTTCCGACCCTGATGTTAATTGATCTTCTTTTCAATACAAACCTCAGGCTATCTTCCTATGGATTGTATAATTTTGATAAACCTTATGTGTAACATGGCCAGTATTTTGATATGCTTTTTCTCTAATGTAGGTTGCTATATACCTTAAATCGCAAAGAGACAAAGAAGTTAGTGTAATATGCTAAATATCTAGGAGAGAAAGGTCGCCTGCAGTAGTTCACACATCCTAACTCTGATGTTCCACAAACAAATACCTATCAAACAAATAGAAACTTCAGACAGAATTAAAACCTAACATCGTTTTTATTATATATAGACCAAGAGCTCTAGAGAAGAATCACATACTTATAGCCTTTAGTTTTGATTTTAAAAATCACACCAACAAAAGTTTTTGTATAAGGGTTTATGGACAATGGAAGCGGATTATTATCAGTTGTCCTAAAAAGATTGCTTGGGCAACCATGTTGTTTAGGAATTTCATCCATATGAAGTTGCATAGAGAAGATACGTTCAAAAGAAAAAGTTGCATCGAGAAGTTCATTGAATGTACTTGGAAGAAATATTTTATGATTGCTTGAACGGCTAACAGTAAAGGCTCACTGAACTGCTGACTTGCGCACGTGTCTTGTACCTTTTGTCCTCCTTCAGCACCCTGTCCATGTATGTCATGTTAGGGAAAACATGCGAGGCGCCCTACCACATGAGAAGGAAATGATGTATTATTGCTCCACCTCCAAGCTTCCGAATGTTTCCTGCCCAGACCTAATTAAGTTCAAGTTGCAGATGAACAATGGCACAAATAGCATTCGGTCTATTACATTGGCATGTATCCTTCAACTTCTAAACAATATCAAGCTTCAGATGAACAATGACATAAATATCATTGTCTATAACATTGTATAAATCATTCGACTTCTGGAGAGTAGACTAACACAGAAAAAAAACACAGATCACTCCAGCACAAAGAAAAAACGAAGAAAATACACTGCCATCTTAAGTACATACCATATGGTTTGAGTAGGTACATAGGAAGGTATATGCAGTTCTACTTGCTGCTAAACAGAAATTTATTTAACTTCCTAGCAGTCAGCGCACATGACCTCCCAGTCCAAGCATGAGAAGGAAGTCGTTCCATTATTTCTCTATGTCCAAGCTGTTTTAATTATGTTTGCCCATTATTTCCATGTATAAGTTTGCAGACCTAATCAAGTTCAAGGTCAAGTTGTGATTCTGCTGCAACGCATCACCAGATACCCTAGAGGTGTGGGCGGAGCCAAGGAGGAGTCACCCACACATAAGCATGATCTTCCATGCACACAATACATCTATAAAGAGGCGTATCAAATAATTGCACCCAACATACTGCAGAACTCATATAATGTAACTGCTGAGGTCTACAGAGTGTAATACATAAGAAAAAAGATTAATCAAAATATATCACAATATTATCGACCATATGCGATACAATATTTTTTATGCACTTACCGGTGCGTACCTCGATCGCCTAGAGAGCCTGTGCATGTGGTCCTCCTGGGCAACATTGTTGACATACATGTAGCATAGTTTTTGTGTCGTGAATTTCTGTTTATCTGATGCTGACCTGCACAAAGGATTGGATGCCATCAGCTTAATCTGCTTATCTACATGTTGAGTTGAGGTGCCCGATGCAGATGTATGCTCTCATCTGTAGAGAGCGACCGATGTATGTTCTCGTCTGTAGAGGGCGAGCGTTAGGACCTGAGGATCATTATGTCCGCTAGATCATGTCGGTCGTTCATCCACGGGAAATCCATGGTCTTCATGCTGGGTGTACGTATGTATGATCTTGCTCTCCACGGATCATTATGTCCCATAAATCACGTGGGTCATTCATCTATGGGAAATCCGCGGTCTACATGCTGGGTATATGTATGTAACATCTTGCTCTCCGCAGATCATTATGTCAGCTAGATTACATCGGTCGTCTTGCTCCAGATTCACAGCTGCACAACGCTACCCAAATCGGTTCCAATCAATTGGCAAGATGCCCGCATACACAAAGCTAGCTAGCTCAATAGAAAATTAGCAATACAGTCACGAACATAGCAAGGAAAGCTAGCCTCGCTAGCAAAGAAACTTGCGGCCGGCCGGAAACGCACATTAATCGCACGAATTGCACACAGGGAGAGTTGATTTGATTTAATAAATCGTGAAACCTAGACGGACATTAACTATATGCTGACGGTGGCTCCAGCCGGCGTGAGGATGGAGCCTCGATTGCTCAATAGAGAAGGTATGGGAAACCTTTTTTAGGGTAAAATAAATTACGGGGAATTAATCAATAGAAAAGGCCCATATATAATTTGTCCATGGCATAGGTGGGTAATTCCCATCAACTCTAATCTATCGGCTGTGGTTATTTAATAGGATAAATTAAAGGTCGGATGTTTCTAATTATTGTGGGATTTTAAAGCTAATTATCTTTATTTTGGCGATCCTGTCAAGTACTTTTTAATATAAATAGATGATGTGATCCCCTTATCAAATGACAACACATGTCTATGGTTAGGAAACTTTAACCATCTTTGATCAACGAGCTAGTCTAGTAGAGGCTTACTAGGGACACGGTATTTGTTTATGTATTCACACATGTATTTAAGTTTCCGATCAATACAACGCTAGCATGAATAATAAGCCTTTATCATGAATAAGGAAATATAAAATAACAACTTTATTATTGCCTCAAGGGCATATTTCCTTCACATGACACATTTGATCATAAACCTAGGCAAATGGGGCAAGATGGTCCTTGCCTTCACTACTGCAGGATGCTGCTAACGCGACACTACAATCAGAGACCCTTTGACGAAACTGTGGGCGATGCATTAATTGCAAATGGGGATGTAAAAGAACCATAAAAAAAGATGCAAAATGTTTGCGATGGCGGAGACATCAAACACTGTTCAGATTTTAATTGCGTGTGCGATGCAGGGCATATGGTTGATCCATACGAACTGTTTGCGATTAGATAGAACAATAGAAACTGGCAGCCATATCAATGTGTGTGCGATATACGGCATACAGTTCGCTCCGATGAACTATTTTCTATTAGGGAATGGAACAAAAACGGTCAGGCAAATCAAGATGTGTGCGATATACGGCATACAGTTCACTCGGACGAACTGTTTTCGATTAGGAAAGAGAATAGAAACGGTTCAACTTAACAGGATGTGTGTGATATGCAGCATACAGTTCACATAGATGAACTGTTTGCGATGAGCCAAAAGAACACAAACAATTCGTGTAAACAAGATGTGTGTGATACAAAGCAAACAGCCCACTCGATGATCTGTTTGCGATGAGAAATTATAACACAGACGGTTACTATAGTTAGTTCGTGTGCGATTTTGTTTGTACAAAAAACTTTGAAAAATGCAAACTAGTTGCTTGCGGTGGCTAGGAGTATCACACACGATGCGTCTGCGAGTACTCGTGTGCGATGATTAGTAAGTTACACATATGTGTCATTATGTTAACACGTGTGTGATAAATAACACGTGGCACCGCATACGGTATTCGGGTTGTGTGTGTGCTCCACTTAGTCTTCCTGCGCTCCGAATGCTTCCCGCGCTCCACATGGGTGAATTGCAAAATCCACGCCTCTTCCCTCATATGTTTCCCTCCACCAGCTAATGGCTTGCTACATATAACCCAGGCGGCAATGCACCATTGCGACACTCTGCGCAGATCTAGTCCTTGCCCATCTACCATTAGTTATTCCAAGCATGCCAGGCAACGACCAAAGCTTCGACGTCGACCCCTACCTATGTTACATCTTCGGCGAGGAGAACGAGCCGGAGCAGGTCGGGGAGCAAGAGCTTCATCAGCCGATGCAGCCACCATGGCCCATCGGCAGCGATATCGGCGTGACAGTCCTTGGGCGCACAATCGACATATTGCAGAGGAAGTGTGATGAGCAGTTTGCCATCCACCGTGCAAAAGATCCAGAGCTGCTCGACGGCATGATCGATAACTGATGCGGCTTGAACTACGTCGGTATTTTCCCAAAGAGGAAAGCATGATGCAGCACAGTGATGGTAGGTATTTCCCTCAGTGATGAGACCAAGGTTATCGAACCAGTGGGAGAAATCACGCGACACTACGTAAACAATACCCGCACACAAATAACAAATACTCAAATAACTTTCATGGATAAAAACATAAATCTGATCATAAACTTTCATCGGATCCCAACAGACACACCGCAAAAAGAGTTACATCAAATAGATCTCCAAGAGACCATTGTATTGGGAATCAAAAGAGGGAGAGAGGAAGCCATCTAGCTACTAACTACGGACCCATAGGTCTACAATGAACTACTCACGCATCATCGGAGAGGCACCAATGAGGATG
Organism: Triticum aestivum; assembly: GCF_018294505.1. Taxonomy (NCBI): domain Eukaryota; kingdom Viridiplantae; phylum Streptophyta; class Magnoliopsida; order Poales; family Poaceae; genus Triticum; species Triticum aestivum. Next base: position 368,139,101 of record NC_057814.1, on the reverse strand, counting down.
ATGAACCCCTCCGTGATGGTGTCTAGATTGGATCTGGTGGTTCTGGAACTTGCGGCAGCTGGAATTAATTTTCGTCGACTCCCCTAGGGTTTCTGGAATATTTGGGTATTCATAGAGCAAAGAGGCGGCGCGGGAGGCGGCCGACCAGGGAACAATGCACCTGGGCGCGCCTGGGCCCCTAGGCACGCCCTGGTGGGTTGTGCTCCCCTTGGAGCCCCCCTCTAGTAATTCTTTGGCCCAACAGGTGTCTTCTGGTCTAGAAAAAATCTCCAAAAAGTTTTGTTGCGTTTAGACTCCGTTTGGTATTGATTTTCTGTGAAGTAAAAAACAAGCAAAAAACATCAACTGGCATTGGGCACTATGTCAATATGTTAGTCCCAGAAAATGATATAAAGTTGCTATAAAATGATTGTAAAACATCCAAGAATGATAATATAATAGCATGGAACAACAAAAAATTATAGATACATTGGAGATGTATCAGCATCCCGAAGCTTAATTCCTGCTCGTCCTCGAGTAGGTAAATGATAAAAAACAGAATTTTTGATGTGGATTGCTGCCTAACATGTTCATCACATATTCTTTTGTTTGTAGCATGGCCATTTTGACTTTTATATGATTCAAAGCAATAGTCTAGTCTTGACGTGAAAATTTAAATACTCAAGCATATCAACAAGAAACCATGTCTTTCAAAATATCAATACTAAAGCAAGCTATCACTAGCCCATTATGCTCAATCATTGATCCATTCATGAAACACACTCGCATATTAGCTACACCCAATGCTCAAGTACGATCATAGTGCCCCTTAGTTGGTGCTTTATAAGAGAAGATGGAGACTCAAGTAAAAATAAAAATTGCATAAAGTAAATAGAAAGGCCCTTCGCAAAGGGAAGTAGGTATTTGTAGAGGTGCCAGAGCTCAAAGCGAAAAAGATAGAGATAAAACATTTTGGGTGGCATGCTTTTCCTGTCAGCGAAAACGATCGAGTAGTTTCCAATATTTTCCATGCTAGAAAACAATCATAGGCTTTTCCCAAAAAGAATATAAAGTTTATTCCTTTTTCCACCATACTTTCACGTTCCACTGCTAACCGAATCCATGGCTGTCGTCCATACCAACACTTTTCAAGGAATTTATTATTTGACAACATAAAGTAATTCATTTTTCATTTCGGGGTTGGGCATCCCTAATACCTTTGCCGTACTCTCGTGCAATGACAAGTGAATAAACACTCATCTTGAGAATAACACATCTAGCATGGAAACATATCAGCCACCCCCTACCATTTCATGAGCGGTCGAGCACACAAAAGAGGAATTTATTTTGAAAATTAGAGATGGCACAAACAAATTTGCTTAGAACGGCAAAAGAATACCGCATATAGGTAGGTATAGTGGACTCATGTGGCAAAACTGGTTTAAGGATTTTGGATGCAGAAGTAGTGATCATACTTAGTGCAAATGAAGGATAGAAAAAGATTGAGAAGCATCCAACTAAGAAACGAAAAATCTCATAAGCGAGCATTAAGCATAACTAACACCGAATAATGCACCACAAGTAGGATGTAATTTCATTGCATAACTATTAACTTTTATGTTTGCATAGGGAATCACAAACCTTAACACCAATATTCTTACTAAAACACAATTACTCATCAACATGACTCGCATATTATATCATCATATCGCTAAACTATTACAAGGAATCAAGTTTATTTTGTCCAATGATCTTCATGAAAGTTTTTATTATATCCCTCTTGAAGATCTATCACTTTGGGACTAGTTTCATATGTTGCTTTTCATAGCTCAAATAAATCTAAGTGAAGACCATGAGCATAAAAGTTTTCTTCTCTCAAAATAATTTAAGTGAAGCATGAGAGAATTTCTTATAAATTTATTAACTCTCAAATAAATCTAAGGGGAGCATTAGAGCATTTCTCCAAAAATACTAAGGCACACCATGCTCAAAAATATATAAGTGAAGCACTAGAGCAATTCCATAGCTCAAAAAGATTTAAGTGAAGCATAGAGAGCAATTCTAACAAACCATAGCATAATTTTGGCTCTCTCAAATAGGTGTGTCCCGCAAGGATACATAACTAAAAATAAAAATAAAAACTAGCAAAGACACATATAATACAAGACGCTCCAATCAAAACTCATGATATGTGACAAATAAAAATATAGCTCCAAGTAAAATACCGATGGTCTTTAGAAGAAAGAGGGGATGCCACTCGAGCATCCCCAAGCTTGCTTCCTTGCTTCTCTTTTAGGTAATAGCTTGGGATGACATGGGCATCCCCAAGCTTAGGCTCTTCTTACTCCTTATTCCTTCATCCATCGTGATCTCACCCAACACTTGAAAACTTCAATCACACAAAACTAAACTAAACCTTCAATATCGGTAAGACCAAACACATCACATAAAGATTTCGGATTTGTAGAAACACTAGCACCCAAGTCACATAAAGCAAAACACTCATAATTTTTTAATCTTGACTTCGATAGTAGGTTCCCATTCATCATGTAATTTTCTAGGAATTGAAATCTCTAATTCCAACTTTTCTTCCAAACCTTTCATCATAGCATCAACAATATGTTTAGTAAAAGCTTTATTTTGTTCATAAGCATGGGGTGAATTTATCATGGATTGCAACAAAGAAATACAATCAATCAAAGAGCAATTATCATAATTAAAGTCTTTGTAATCCAAAAGAGTGGGCACATCACTAGTTAAAGTTTTGACCTCTCCAAACCCACTTTTATCAATTTTTTCAACAAGATTTTCACCCTCTGAATTATCGGGACGCCTTCTACCTAAAGTTGACTCTTCTTCAGTCCCTTTAAGATCTTCATCATTTTTATGAAAGCAATCGCTAGAAAACGCCTTTTCTAAAAATTCTCTTCTAGCTCTAAGCATAGCGGTTCTTTTCTTACTTTCATCCATGTAAACATATAAAGCTTTAATTGATTCCTAAACCTTAGGCACAAAAAATTTCATCTTGAGGTTTTCTACATCATGAGAAATTCTATCAATGCTTCTAGACATATCATCAATCTTATTCAACTTTTCTTCTATCGTAGTATTAAAATTATTTTGAGCATTGATAAATTCTTTAATATTATTCTCAAGATCAGAGGTGTTCCTATTATTATTATAAGAAGGATTACCATAGGAATTACCATAATTATTAGAGGAATTTCCTAGAAAAGGTCTAGGATTAAATTACCTCTGTAAGCATTGTTATTAAAATTGTTTCGTGAAACAATTTCGACATCTATGGCATCACTATTTTGCTCAATAAAAGTAGACAAAGGCACATCATTAAGATCAATAGGAGCATTTTTATTAGTAACCAATTTCATAAGAGCATCAACTTTTTCACTCAAAGAATTTATTTCTTCTACCGAATTAACCTTTTTACTAGTAGGAGCTCTGTCAGTATGCCATTGTGAATAATTTGCCATAATATTATCAAGAAATTTAGTAGCTTCACCAAAAGTAATTTCCATGAAAGTACCACCCGCGGTAGAATCTAAAAATTTCTAGAAACAAAATTCAATCCCGCATAAATTTTTTGTATGATCATCCAAAGATCTAAACCATTAGTAGGACAATTTCTTAGCATCAATTTCATTCTTTCACAAGATTGCGCAACATGCTCATGCTCAAGTTGCTTAAAATTCATGATTTGTGTCCTAAGGGAAATAATTTTCACGGGCAGAAATACTTAGTAATAAAAGCATCTTTGCTATTATCCCAAGAATCAATACTATTGCGAGGCAAAGAAGAAAACCAAATTTTTTGCACGATCTCGCAAAGAAAACGGGAATAATTTCAACTTCACAGTATCATTGTCCACATCTTTTTTCTTTTGCATATCGCATAATTCCACGAATGTGTTGATATGGGACGCGGCATCCTCATTAGGAGTACCGAAAAACTGATCTTTCATAACAAGATTCAACAAAGCAGCATTAATATCACAAGACTCCGCACTAGTTGCGGGAGGAGCAATCGGAGTGCTAATAAAATCATTGTTGTTGGTATTGGAGAAATCATACAACTTGGTGTTCTCTTGAGTCATCATGACTACGCAACAAGATTGCACTCAAAACCAGATCTGACGAGAAAACAACGAACAAAAAGAGGGCAAATAGAACAGTAAATTGTTGTGAAGTGGGTGAGATGAAAACGAGAGGCAAATGGAAAATAATGTAAATTGCAAGGAGATGAGATTTGTGATTAGGAACCTGGTAGATGTTAATGATGTCTCCCCGGCAACGGCGCCAAAAATTCCTTTTGATGCGGCTTGGACTACGTCGGTATTTCCCCAAAGAGGAAGGGATGATGCAGCACAGCGACGGTAGGTATTTCCCTCAGTGATGAGACCAAGGTTATCGAACTAGTAGGAGAATCACGCAACACTACATAAACAGTACCTTCACACAAAGACCAAATACTTGCAACCTGACGTGTTAAAGGGGTTGTCAATCCCTTTCGGGTAATGGTGCCAGAAATTGTCAAGTTGACGGGATAAAAATATGATTGATTGGATAAATAGATCTCGAATAAATGCAAAATAAAATAAAGTGCAGCAAGGTATTTTTGGTGTTTTGGATTGAAAGATCTGAAAATAAAAGCAAATAAAAATAGATCTCAAAGGCAAATATGATAAAGAAGAGACACGGGGGCCGTAGATTTCACTATTGGCTTCTCTCGAGAAAAATAGCATACGGTGGGTGAAAAAATTACTATTGGGCAATTGATAGAACTTCAAATAATCATGACGATATCCAGGCAATGATCATTATATAGGTATCATGTCCAAGATTAGTAGACCGACTCCTACCTGTATCTACTACTATTACTCCACACATCAACCACTATCCGGCATGCATCTAGTGTATTAAGTTCATGGAGAAATAGAGTGATGCTATAAGAACGATGACATGATGTAGACAAGATCTATTTATGTAGAAATAGACCCCATCATGTTATCCTTAATGGCAACGAAACATACGTGTCGTTTCCCCTTCTATCACTGGGATCAAGTACCGTAAGATGTCGTTTCCCCTTCTATCACTGGGATCAAGTACCGTAAGATCGAACCCATCACAAAGCACCTCTTCCCATGGAAAGAAAAATCGATCTAGTCGGCCTAACTAAACCAAAGATTCGAAGAAGAAATACGAGGCTATAGTAATCATGCATATAAGAGATCAAAGAAACTCAAATAACTTTCATGGATTAAAACATACACTTGTGCAGAGACCTACTATACAAACGGTTTTTAACCCCTTACCGCGATGGCGTTTGGAACAGTCGCCAAGTGAGTGTGGGCGATAGGGGGGTCCTTCCCGCACGACCCAGAAACCATCGGGGATAGGCCCACCTGGCACACAGGCTGGGGAAAAATGATCTCGTGTGCGATCTGGCGAGGCATCAAAACCCATTCGTTTCCATTCATATGTACATCCCACACGGCGAATCCCAAAAAACATTTCTGCTCATATGTATATCACACACAGTTTTTTGTGTGGAAACGTTTGTGCAAGGTGGCCTAACGCAAACAGTTCTCTGTCGGAAGCCGTGTGTGATTGTTAGTTGATCAAACACGCCTACTTTCTAGAAATCGTGTTGGTTGTTTGAGTTCATCGCCCGCGGTGCTGTCTGAGTAACCGTCCGCAATAGAAAACCCCAATAAGCAGGGTAATTAGCCTATTATTGATAATCCATGTACTAATCAAATTGATATTTCTTATAAAACACACCAGATATTTCATATCCGTATAACGGCAACTAGGATTTCATAATCGAATTACATCAGATAGCTTCGGCGCTCAGTTACACCACTACACAATAGCACCAAGTTTCACATGCAACATCGAAAACCTTCGGAAAGTAGCATCATACACGGTAAATAGACAGAAGAATCTCATCTGGGAAACTGCAGAAGAGGAAGGCAAATATTGAGCCTTCAGTGGTGTTGAATGTCCTTGCAACTTTAGGCCAGTGGCTATGGATAATTGCCCGCCCAACCTTCGTCCTCTTCAGGAAGACTTCAATATTGTACCGTGGGTGTTGAATGAATACCTTCCTCGCCTCTTGACCATGCAGGTGGTTTGAGAGGTAATCATCGGTGAACTGCTTTGAAAAGTACTGAAAACAAAGATATGCATAAATCCCGGTTATAAATTTTGAAATGGCGCAAGGGGTAAAAACAAGGTAAAAGAGTTAGTACCATACTATAGTTGACTGATGTCTCCTTCATTATGCAAACAAAGATCTTGCTGTTATTCGTCGCAAGTTTCTTCATCCTAACGATCTTTCTGAGTTTCTTGACTTGACTGATATTCATGGACATCTCATTTCCCCATATGCAAAATGGGTCGAACAGTGGGTTTAAGCCTATGACAGCAGGACCTACATGTGCAAGACCAAATTGTAAGAGACCTAAATATTAGAATGATTCCTGCAACTACAGAATAATGTGCTATTAGTGAAAGGACCATGCATGAGCAAACCTTGATGGTAAACCGCAGTGTCTCCCATTGTTTCCCTACAACACACATAAGTAAGATCTTGATCAGGTTAATTGAGAGTTGCCATACTATCAGTAGAACATGTATGGAGTACAGCCAAATTTGATTTATTTCACATGCATAACAATACAAAATTGTGCCCACAACAAAAGAAAATCAAATTGCAGAATTAAACCAAATAGTTAAATGGACAGCAGACCAAATGAACCAAAACAGTTAACTGAGCATGACATTGCAGAATAGAAACATGTACTAGAAGATAAGACAGTTAATAAAACAAAGAATGCTTGAGAACAGTACTATGAAATGTAGCAATTGTTGGACCAAACTGTTAACTAAACATTACATTTTAGAGGACCAAACTGTTAACTGAACATTACATTTCAGAGGACCAAACTATTAACGGAACATCAGATTGCATATTAACATTACAAAGGACAAATCACTAGAAGGCACTGGCGGTGGCCTCGAAAAAACAGCACGAACTGTATTTTAAAGTAGACAACCGTGTGTCGGTGTCGACGGTGGCCTCGAAGACGAGGTGCTCCTCCAAGATCTGGCGGTCGGCACGCATGGCAGCCATAGCGACCTCGTGCGCGCGTGTGGCCGCGAGTTGCTTCTCCACTGCCAGATACTGCTGAGCTCCATGTTATACTTTGTGCAAAATGGCTATGGGCGGCGCTTAATTGGAGGAGGGGGACAGTGATTTCGGCGGAAGGTGTCGCGCCATCGGTCGGGCATGTGGGACGGGGAAGGAGGAGGATGGTGTGGTTGGGGTGTGGATTACCTGACCATATCGACGAAGGGTCAGGCGGCGAGGAGGCCGCACAGCAAGAAGAAGGGTCGCCGACGAGGAGGCGGCGCTGCAAGAAGAAAGGTCACCGGCGAGGAGGCTGAGCTGCCAGTAAGTAGCAGTGAAGGTTTGAACTTGGAAAGCCAGCAGGAACAATGGAAATGTGGCTTTTGGTGGAATGGAGGGGGCGGGAAGATAGATATTTCCGCGGTGGCAGAAAAATTTCGCTCGGTGCCCCGAGAAACTGGCGCACAAGTGTGGTTCAAGCAGGGGGCGGTGGACTGTCGACGATGAAGCTTCCTGCATAAGCCAGACAAGATGGTAAGCCATCATATTTTATATTGCATCCCACACGATTCTTTCTAGTAAACTGTTTGTGGTATATCTGATTTTTTCATTATGTCTAGACAAAATGGTGTTACGGAGGAAGGATGGTGTTTGAATTGCTAGAACATTTATGTACAGTGAACATGCAACTACATGAGTGCCTTGTTTAAATTTGGAATTATTCCGGGTTCGTTTGGCATTTTTATGCATTAATTGAGTTTCTAGGCATTTAATGTGCATAATTAAAATTTGAACTACAAGCACATGCTCCAGTGCACCAAAGTTTGTTGAAAAATCACATGTGTGTCTTTGGGTGAATTTATGGGTCCCACACAAGAAATGGGAATGAAATTCAAACATCTGGGCGGCGTGGCTCGGGCGGGAACATTGAGAAACATGGTTTTCAAATTCCTAGAAATTCAAAACTCGCATGTAAATCATAAAACTTGGCATGGTGTCATTTCATGGCACCAACATGCTTTGGTATAAGCTTCATGCAAACCGGAGCTTCTATCAAGAAGATTCGTGGTTCCCGAGGGGGGCGTGTCACCTTTGTGTGCGAAACGATACACGCTGCCTCCCCCCTTGATTTTTTTACAGAGGCAACATAGAACTATATGAGTGCCGTGTTAAAATTTGGAATTATTCCGGGTTCGTTTGGACTTTCTTATACATTAATTGAATTTCTGGTCATTTAATGTGCATAATTCAAATTTGAACTACAAGCACATGCTCCAGTGCACCAAAGTTGGTTAAAAAATCACATGTGTCTCCTTGGGTGAATTTCTAGGTCCCATGCAAGAAATGGGAATGAAATTCAAACATCTGGGCGTCGCAGCTCGGCCGGAAAGATTGAGAAACTTGGTTTTTTAATTCATGTAAATCCAAAACAAGCCTGAAAATCATGAAACTTGGCATTGGCATGGTGTCATGACATGGCACCAACATGTTGTGGTAAGTTTTTTGGCCGAATTGGGACAAGCTTTGGTACAAGCTTCTTGCAAACCGGAGCTTCTCTCAAGAAGGCTCGTGGTTCCGAGAGGGAACGTGCCACCTCCGTGTGCAAAACGACATACGTACACTGCCTTCTCCCGCCTTAATTTTTTTACAAAGGCATATTAGACAAAATAGAAGTATCGTGCTAAATTTTGGAATTATTCCGGGTTAGTTTGCCCTTTTTTATACATTAATTGAATTTCTGGGTATTTAATGTGCATAATTCAAATTTTAATTACAAGCACATGCTCCTGTGCACCAAAGTTAGTTGAAAAATCACATGTGTGTCCTTGGGTGAATTTCTAGGTCCCATGCAAGAAATGGGAATGAAATTCAAACATCTGGGCGTCGTGGCTCGGCCGGAAAGATTGAGAAACTTGGTTTTTTAATTCCTGTAAATCCAAAACACGCCTGAAAATCATCAAACTTGGCATGGTGTCATGACATGGCACCAACATGATGTGGTAAATTTTTTGGCCGAATTGGGACAAGCTTTGGTATAAGCTTCTTGCAAACCAGAGCTTCTCTCAAGAAGGCATGTGGTTCCGAGAGCGAACGTGTCATCTCCGGGTGTGAAACGACATACACTGCCTTCTCCCGCCTTAATTTTTTTACACAGGTAGATTAGACCAAATAGAAGTATCGTGCTAAATTTTGGAATTATTCCGGGTTCGTTTGGCCTTTTTTATACATTATTTGAATTTTTGGGCATTTAATGTGCATAATTCAAATTTGAACTACAAGCACATGCTCCAGTGCACCAAAGTTGGTTGAAAAATCACATGTGTGTCCTTGGGTGAATTTGTAGGTCCCATGCAAGAGATGGGAATGGAATTCAAACATCTGGGCGTCGTGCCTTGGTTGGTAATATTGAGAAACTTGGTTTTTTAATTCCTGTAAATACAAAACACGCCTGAAAATCATGAAACTTGGCATGGTGTCATGACATGGCACCAACATGTTGTGGTAAATTTTTTGCCCGAATTGGGACAAGCTTTGGTATAACCTTCTTGCAAACCGGAGCTTCTCTCAAGAAGGCTCATGGTTCCGAGAGGGAACGTGTCACCTCCGTGTGCGAAACGACATACACTGCCTTCTCCAGCCTTGATTTTTTTACACAGGCAGCTTAGACCAAATAGGAGTTTCGTGCTAAATTTTGGAATTATTCCGGGTTCGTTTGGCCTTTTTACACATTAATTCATTTTCCATGCATTTAATGCACATAATTCAAATTTGAAGTACAAACGCATGCTCCAGTATGCAAAAGTTAGTTGGAAAATCATGTATGTGTATTTGGGCGAACTTCTAGGTCCCATGGAAGAAGTGGGAATGGAGTTCAAACATCTGGGCGTCTTGGCTTGGCCGGAAACATCGAAAAACTTGGTTTTAAAATTCCCATAAATCCAAAACTCGCATGGAAATCATGAAACTTGGCATGGTTTCATGACATGGCACCAACATGCTGTGGTAATTTTTCTGTCTGATTTGCGAAGGGGCACACATTAACAATCAACAAAGTTATTTTGGAACAAGTGTTGTCACGTTACAAATCGGAAATACAAGTATTATTGAAATTGTGGGCGTTCTACTTACCAATTACGTGCTGCCACGCGTCCCCTTTTTTATTGGCTAGGAGGTGCCGTGCGAGGTAGATGTTTGAGTACGAGAGGCATGTGATCAGACCCCTGCGCGTGCTCATCGGGAGGAGAGCCCTTTGACCTCTATCCACCGCGCACCTCCCTCCCAACATCTCCATTAATGGCGCCCGAGCCCCTGTTTCACGGCGTGGCTATGTCTCACTAGACTGAGATTTAAGAGAGGAAAAAGAAAATCTGAAAAGAAAGTTTTGCACGGATCTTGATGTAAGATCCAACAGACCTATATAGCATCAATTGCGACTTATAGCAAGACTGATGAATATAAGGACAATGACAGTGGATAATAATTGTCTTACATATTTAGGAACATAATTAAAAAAGCCACATGCGGCAATGCCCGAAATACACAAGGGCAAAAGAAGAAGGAAGACAACGATCTGGCTCGCTGATCTCTACTTTCTTGATGCATTGCTGCAGGCCGCGGGAACTAGTCTCCGCGGCGAGCAGCGATGAGCTTTTGCCTGTCCTCAAGATGCTGCTTGAGAGCATCCACGGATTCGTCCACCAGCCTTTTGCGCTTGATGTGCAGCATGGCATTCTTGCCCATAAGTTTCTCGATGATGACGCCAGTCCTCTTCAACAAGGCAGTGGTCTCCTCCTGCTGCTCCGCACTTCTGACGATCTTCACCCTCAGCAGGTCGCGCTCGGCCCGGAGCTTCGCATTGCTCTCCCTTAGTTGTCGGATGACGCCAGTAGCCTATTCAAATGAGGCTTTCATGTCGTCCTACAACCTTGCCCAGCCAGAGATCTGATCCATATGGCTATGGTTGATCGCATGCATGCGCCTGTAAGGGTCCTCGCCTGCCTGCGAGACATTTCCCCAGGCCGCCGCGGCGTTGGAGGACATCTCTGCTGCATTCGCGACGCGGCGGGACATCTCTGCTGCTTCCGCGGAGCGGCCGGACTAGTCTGCTGTGACGGCGCGGCGGGACCTCCGTGCTGCTTCGGCGGCGCGGCGGGACCTCTGTGCTGCTATGGCAGCACGGCAGGACATGTCGGCTGCTTTCACGGTGAGGCGGGACATCTCTGGTGCTTCCGCTTCCATGCTCGCCTCTCCCTGGTGGCAATCTCTCGACCTAGAACTCACGCTGGCCATGGCAGACGCAAGGGAACGATGATGAATGACTTGTTTGTTTTTGTGGATGAGGAGGTGAGGAGGAATGTGCAGTCATCTTGGAGTAGTAGTATTTATAACCGAGTACTAATATGCTCCTAAGCGGGAAACTGTTTAGGTTTTGATGCGTGTGAACATGTTTTCAATTAAATATAGTGTGGTAGTAATTTGGAATGTGACGGGACGCAGGCTCAATATTTATTGACGATTCTATCATTTCTAAGTGCGGCACTATTCCCAGACGGCGTAACGTGGGCACGCTTTCTCGGCCACGTACGTGGCGTTTGCACCGTAGGGTGCACCGCAATAGGCAATGTCAGCACGGGTCTTGTTCCAACAACCATGCGCGCTTGTTATTACCATCGCGCACACTTCTTTTAATTAGAATGTGTGCCCGTCTAGTGCACACACGTTGATCTGTCTGACTGTTTCTGTTTGTTGTGGCTAATCGCAAACAGTTCATCCGTGTGAAGTGTCTGCCATTAATCGCAGACACTTTGATCTGGCTAACCGTTTCAGTTCTGTTGCCTAATCGCAAACAGTTAATCCTTCTGAAGCGGATGCCCTCAATCGCACACAGCTTTATCTAGCTGCCCATTTCTGTTGTTCCTCCTCACCACAAATAGTTAATCCGAGTGAAATGTATGTCGTATATCGCACACACCTTCATTTGGCTACCCGTTTTCTATTCTTCTTCCTCATCGCAAACAATTCATTAAACTGAACTGTATGCCCTGCATCGCACATGCAACTAAAATCGGAATCGCGTTCGATGCATCCGTCATCGCAAACGTTTTGCACCTTTTTAACGGTTTTTTTACATCACCGTTCGCGACTAATGCATCGCACATAGTTTCGTCAAAGGGTCTCTAATCGTAGTGTCGCGTTAGCAGCATCCTGCAGTAGTGATAGATCTGATCATAAGCTCAAAGTTCATTGGATCCCAACAAATACACCGCAAAAAGAGTTACATCAAACAGATCTCCAAGAGACCATTGTATTGAGAATCAAAAGAGAGAGAGGAAGCCATCTAACTACTAATACGGACCCGTAGGTCTATAATGAACTACTCACGCATCATCGGAGAGGCACCAATGAGGATAATGAACCCCTCTGTGATGGTGTCTAGATTGGATCTGGTGGTTCTGGAACTTGCGGCAACTGGAATTGATTTTCGTCGACTCCCCTAGGGTTTCTGGAATATTGGAGTATTTATAGAGCAAAGAGGCGGTGCAGGAGGCGGCCGAGGTGGGCACAACCCACCTGGGCGCGCCTGGTGGGTTGTGCTCCCCTTGGAGCCCCCCTCTGATACTTCTTTGGCCCAACAGGTGTTTTCTGGTCCAGAAAAAATCTCCAAAAAGTTTCGCTGCATTTGGACTCCATTTGGTATTGATTTTCTGCGAAGTAAAAAACAAGCAAAAGATAGCTATAGGCACTGGGCACTATGTCAATAGGTTAGTCCCAAAAAATGATATAAAGTTGCTATAAAACGATTGTAAAACATTAAAGAATGATAATATAACAGCATGGAACAATAAAAAATTATTGATACGTTGGAGACGTATCAACGACCCACCCAAAGAGTCGTCGTCATTAGTGCTCATCGACAGCCTGATGCCCCGCAAGGAATGGGCAGAGGACCTCTGCGATTCAGCCAGCCTGCGGCTTCATCATTGCCCGCAACGGCCGTGTCAACCTCGATCCGATGATGTTGTGGCCAGGCTCGAGCGCATCCTTGGCGGAGTTGACGTCCCCGACGAAGTAGAACATCGCCAACGTGATATCTTGAGGATGCAGGTGATGGATGGAATTTGCTACCAGGCAAGAGACATGGAAATGGAGTGGTTCCGCGAAGATATCATGCGTGCGATTGCACGCTGTCAAGCTCTTCTGGAAGAGGCCCGGCAGCCCCAAGAGCCTCCCAGCGCCAGCAGGTCCGTAGGCGGAGGCGGGTCGGGACACTTGGAATGAACAACCGCAAGGGTGCTATGCTGATCATGGAGTCCGAGAAGACCGTCGTCAGAAGGCCGGCAGCTCAGCCTTTTAGCCTATATTTTATTATAATTGTATGCATATGAAGGCCGTGAGTGTTTTGGGCGTTCTCGCATGTGGCATTTTAAATTATCCTGAATATGTAAGACAATTATTAACCATTGCCATTGTAAAATTGGCCTCAAAGGTGAGCAGAGCGCGCGTAGGGACGCCACAGCGGAGCGCACCACGGCCGCCTCAATGGCGAGCAAAACGCGCGGACGGATGCAAGCAGAGCGCGCCGCGGCCGCCTCAACGGTGAGCAACCCCATGGTCAACCTTCTGTCACCCCGTGCGAGGCGTGACGGAGCATCCATCGGACACGATGGTGATATCTTGACCGTGTGTGATAATGGGTAGACACGTACATGTACATCAGAGAACGCATGCCCACTTTCGGCCTTCCGATGCGTGGCATACGGTTGATCCATAAGAATTGATTGCGATGATCTAGAACAACAGAAACGGGCTTTGTAGGCCCAGAACCATCAATAAATTTTGACCTTGTTTCTCGTCACATTGCAGATTACAACGCAATAAGTAATTGCAAATCTGTTCACACTGATCAAACTAATATGTGTTCACACTTAGCACCGGGCTATAAAAACTACCCACTCATAAATTACTTCACAGTAACTCTCCTCATCACCCACTGATACGTCTCCAACGTATCTATAACTTTTTATTGTTCCATGCTATTATATGATCTGTTTTGGATGTTTAATGGGCTTTACTAACACTACAAAAAAAAGACACATCCGTGACATTTTGGGCCGAACGAAAATTTCTTGTCATACATATGACACTTCTATGACGATAATTGTGACAAAACCCGGTATCATCACAGATGTGGTGGGCTCCTACTTCTATGACAAAAAATCATGACAGAAAATGGGCTTTTCATCCTGGGCGGGCCGGAGACGCAGCTGCATGACATTCTTTGGGACGTCCATGACGGAAAAAACCGTGGTAGAAGCGACGGCGAGTAAAATTTCGGGGAGTTCCCGGTTACGGTGGGAGGTCGTGGGCGGAGCGATGCGTGTTTCTCTCGTACACGTACGCGCGTGTGTGCGAGGCGTTGGCTCTAACTGAACCCGAGCGAGGCGTTGGGCTCTAACTGAACCCGAGGGATTGCACTGCAGGCTACACGTTACTGAACCCGAGCGATCGATCGATGGCTATTAACTGAACCCGATCGAGTGATTCCTTCGCTACTGCTGCTAACTGAAGCCGATCGATGCTTCCTCTGGGATGAACAGTGAGCGTTGCGGGGGGTTTGGATGAACAGTGAGCGGTGGCTTTGCCTCTGGATGAACAGGACCCCGTGGTGTGGTGGAGGGCTGGATGAACAGTAGACGGTGGAGGGGTGCCCGTGGAGGGGTGGTTGAATAGGACCCGGTGGTGTGGAGGGCTGGATGAACAGTAGACGATGGAAGGGTGCCCGTGGAGGGGTGGTTGAACAGGACCCCATGGTGTGGAGGGCTGGATGAACAGTAGACGATGGAGGGGTGCCCGTGGAGGGGTGGTTGAACAGTAGCCGGTGGAGTAGCGCGCGGTGGAGGCTGGGTGAACAGGAGCCCGTGGAGGCTGGAGGAGGTCAACGGTAGCCCGTGGAGGCTGGAGGAGGTTGACGGTGGAGATGAACAGTATCCCGTGGAGTCCCGTTTTGCGGTACGCCACGCCCCTCCCGATGAACAGACCCCCGTTTCGACCGTAGGAGGTCTGTTTCGTCCGTTTTGCGGTACGCCACTCCCCTCCCGATCAACAAGACCCCCGTTTCGACCGTAGAAGGTCCGTTTCGTCCGTTTTGCGGTACGCCACACCCTTCCCGAGCAACAGGACCCCCGTTTCGACCGTAGGAGGTCCGTTTCCTCCGTTTTGCAGTACGCCACACCCCTCCCGATCAAGAGGACCCCGTTCCGAACATAGGAGGTCTGTTTCCTCCGTTGTGCGGTACGCCAGGCCTCGTTTCCATCGCCTGTTCCGTCCAAGCCCTCCCGGTGAACACGACCACGCATTCCGTTCCGACCCAGCCGGTTGGCTCCCACGCGTTCCGTTGCCTCCCGATGAACAGGACGCATTCCGTTGCCTCCCCATGAACACGACGCATTCCGTTGTCTCCCCATGAACACGACGACGACGTTGTTTCTCTGTTCCGACCCAGCCATGTCAACGAGCCCTCGCCGTACGTATGCGCGAGTAGGCGTTCGAGACCCCGCCCTTATGTACACATACGTGGTCGTATTTTCTTTCTTGCACCCTGGCCGCTGTACGTACATGTACATGCTACGTGCGCGCCTCTACTACGACACATGCGCGCCTCTACATCCACCAGTGTATATGTACGTACACGTTCGCGGCCAGAATGACAACGCTACATACGCTTCGACCAGGTGGGTCCCGACTGTCAGGCACTTCCTTGCGTGCGAAGATGTAGCTGGTGGGTCCGAGCAGTCAGGGGGCGAATCATTTTGTTTTTTTTGCCCGGACGCACTTCCTTTTGTGCGAAGGTGTAGCTGGTGGGTCGCAGCAGTCAGGGGGGAAATGTTTTTTTGCGAAATACGGTGGCCCGTCCGGTGGGTCCCCGCTGTCAGGTGGAGGTATAATTATTTTGCGCGTCATAAGGAGGCACTTCCTTGCTGCGGCCGTGGACCCAGCTGTCAGCGTCTCCACGCACAGTACTCTTGCGATGGAAGTCGGTCGTTTACCACATTGACCACGCCGCGCCGAGAACACCACGGCGGTGGACGACGGCGAGGCCTAGGAAGGGGACAAAACGGAGGCAGGGAAGACTCGGCAGTTGTTTCCCACGCGGAGGGGAGTACGACTGTATGAGCGTTTACTGGTTCGTCTGCCGTCGCCGGAGAAAAACAGCAGGTGTGGGTGAGTAGAGGGATGGCTAGGCCAGCGATGGGAGTACGGTGGGGCGGTGAGGCCTGCGTGGCGGCACAGCCGGCCGCGGGGAGGAGGGAGCAGGCAGTCCCGCCGGCGCTTGTTTGAGCGGATGGAGCAGGAAGAGCAGAGATTGAAGAAGCACGACGGCCGTTGGATGGGTATCCAACAGTTAGTGCTTGTGCGTCAACCTTTTTTTAGGAAAGCCTCAAATCTGTGGAAAATAGCATACAACCCATCTGCCATTATTTCTAATAATTTACAGCCCATTTGCTAATTCTTAAGGTTTTTTTGGAGCCCATATTCTTTTTGTTAGCATTACAGCCCATATTGTGGCCACGGTTAAAAAATTATACGAAATTTTGCATATTTCGGTGCGGTCCGAACTGTTTTTAATCCCGAAATTTCGAATCACATTCAAACTGATTTTAAAAATAAATGTATATCAATATAAAATCCAACAAATTATCCATGCATAAAAATTAATGTAATTTAAAATCTGGAAATGAAAAAAAAAGATATTTGAAACTAATTGCCGGTTTGATGTGTTTTAAAAATGTACAACCCATTTCTCATTACTGATGCGCCATTTTCTCGGCCAGCCGAATGAAAGCTCTCCTCGTCTTGAAAGATTTGCAGCCCAACAGGCCTGACAAAGCGACTTACTTGGCAAATCACAAAAAAACTAGGCTGTGGCCGTGGACCCAGCTGTCAGCCTCTCCACGTACAGTACTCTCCCGATGGAAGTCGTTCCTTGACCACGTTGACCACGCCGCGCGGAGAGCACCACGGTGGTGGACGACGGCGAGGCCTAGGAAGAAGACGACGTGGAGCCGGGGAAGACGCAGCAATGGAAGCCCGCGCGGAGAGGAGTACGAGGGTTCACTGGTTCGGCTGCGGTGTGAGGCTGCCGTCGCCGTAGGGCCTGGCCTGCGGTGGGAATAGTAGGGGGCGGTGAGGCCTCTGTGGCAGCACAGCCGGCCACGAGAGGCAGGAGCATGCGGCACGACCGACGCTGCTTTGGGCGGCTGGAGCAAGAAGACCAGAGGTTGAAGAAGCACTACGGCCGTTGGATGGACATCGTACAGTCACTGGAGCTAGAATCGTTCATATTGACTAAGTTGACAAAGCCCTTCGTCCCCGTCAACTTAGTAGGCCCACAAGTCAGCCCCCCACCAAGGTGGGTCCCAGCTAGCCGGGGGAGTATTCATTTTTTTGTGCGTAATAAGGAGGCACTTCCGGTGGGTCCAAGCTGACAGCGGGGGGAACGTTTTTTCGCGAAATACGGTGGCCCGTCCGGTGGGTCCCAGCAGTCAGAGGGAAACGATTTTTTCGCAAAATACTGGTGGCCCGTCCGGTGGGTCCCCGCTGTCTGGTGGAGGAATAATTATTTTGCGCGTAATAAGAGGCACTTCCTTGCGGCCGCCGTGGACCCAGCTGCCAGCCTCTCCACGTACAGTACTCTTCCGATGGAAGTCGTTCGTTGACCATGTTGACCACGCCGCGCCGAGAGCACCAGGGCGGTGGACGACGACGAGGCCTAGGAAGGGGACGACGCGGAGCCGGGGAAGACGCAGCAGTGGAAGCCCGCGCGGAGAGGAGTACGAGGGTTCACTGGTTCGGCTGCGGTGTGAGGCTGTCGTCGCCGCAGAATAACAGGGGGTGTGGGTGAGTGGAGGGATGGCCTGGCCAGCGGTGGGAGTAGTATGGGGGCGGTGAGGCCTCCGCAGCAGCATAGCCGGCCACGGGAGGCAGGAGCAGGCGGCACGACCGGCGCTGCTTTGGGAGGCTGGACCAAGAAGACCAGAGGTTGAAGAAGCACTACGGCCGTTGGATGGACATCGTACGGTCACTGAAGCTAGAATTGTTTATATTGACTAAGTTGACAAAGCCCTTGGTACACTCCAACTTAGTAGGCCCACAGGTCAGCCTCCGAAATGGTGCGCCCCACATGTCGGGGGGAGGAATCATTTTTTGGGCGGCCGAAGCTAAGAATATCCGATATTGAAGAAGAAGCACGACATCCGTTGGATAGACATCCAGCGGCCACTGCTGCTAGAACCGTGTGTTGACTATAATAAGTTGACAAAGCCTTGGATACGCGTCAACTTATATTTTTAGGGGACGCGTCACGTAGTAGGCCCACAAGTGTGTGGCACAGAACTTATAGCCCATTTGCGTTTTGTAAGAATGTACAACCCATTTTTGAATTCTAATGGAATTTACAACAGCCCATTTACAGTTTGTTAAAAGTACAGCCCATTTTCTAGCTAGGACAACGATTAATAATTTCAACCAACCGTTGAAGAGAGAATTCAATAAAATTTCCCACATTTTGATGGGATCCGAAATATTTTTATCCCGAAATTTCTAGTCAGATTAAATATAAATTTGTATTACGTAAAAATCCAACGAAACATTGCGCGCGCAACAATGAAAATTTAAGATTTTCAAAATCCATAAATAATATTTTATAAACTAATTTCGTGTTTGGTGCATTTTTTTATAGTTACTGCCCAGTTTTTATAATTACATCCCATTTATTATTTTTTAAAGCCCATTTTCCTGTTAAGCCTAATGCATCCCTCCTAGGAAAGATTTGCAGCCCAGCAGGGCAGAGAATAACAAGTTGACCTTGCCTGGGTATTCCTCAAAAAGACGTATAGCTGGGCTAGCCATTTTCATCTTGAAAAAATTAGTATCTGGGCTGGATATCTGACCTGGGCTAGACGGGCCACAGCCCGCCCAGTTAATACCCTGCTCTCCTCTGAACAACAACGAAATCATCGCCAAGGAAAACTCTGCAGTGCTCATTCCTCAAAAACACAAATACTGCTCGAGCTGCTTTGTCCCAGCTGTCGGCCGCACCTTGTGCAATTCTCTCGTTTATATTGACTACAAAGGTTGACAATGGTGTGGGACCGTGATATCAGGAAACTAGGAGAAAGCTAAAAAATAGTTGTACATAATAAGGAGGCACTTGCGTACGTACGGCTATGGCCCTAGTGGGTCCCTAGTGTCATCCAGTCAAAATAAAGTCATCTCATGAATCCTCATGTTCGTTGACGATGTTAACAATGCTCGGTGCCATGGCGAGCGCGACAACTCGAAGGACAACGGAGAGGGCCTCGCGGGCCCTACGGATGGTCTGATACAGCGCCCGCTGCTCATTCAGGAAGCCAGGATCATCGGACACCTATGAGCACCTTCGAGAAACTGAGACGGCATGAAACGGTAAGGCCGCGCTTGGGAGCTCTTGTTTATTTCAAACCTGTATTAACATACAAGTGTAGTTTACTCGTCATCGGAAACAACGCGTAAAATACAGGCGTAATGAAACCGAGGTCCCGAGGTCTGTAAGTAAAACCGGCGGGTTACGCGTGTAATTTGAGAGACCAGTGTATATTTTATGAGCACTGCTATATGGACGACATTACCAGACGATACATGCACGACGTGCGTATCATGCCATCCATGGGCAAGGCTGAAACAGCAGCTAACGGCTGGATTAGCAATCGTCCGAGTGTCGTTCAGCGTTTTTATCGTGTGTGAAGTACTTCCGATATATTACTAGTCGAAATCGACCAACCAAGCGCCTTCGCCCGAGACCATCTGCTTTAATTTACAAGCGTCAGTTTTACAAGCGGTTTTGGTTGGAAAACGACAATCCAATCACGGCCTAATATCATGAGTTGGTTGGAAGATCATATGGTTTCACGTCTAACCTACCCGACTTGTCGTATAGGCTATGAATGAAACATCAGACGATGAACTTCTTAAGCACGGAAACAACAGAAGAGGGATGATCTTCTTAACAAGCAAATCACTTGGCATTAGATCGACATGCAAAACAATACGAGCATTATTCTCAGGAGGCACGGTGAACAGCTCGTGATGCCGCATGCCACAACATTCCAAGCTCAACTTTGGCAATCAAACACAAGGCCTGGCATTACATAGACAATTTCAGAACAAAACCCTTAACACAAGAATATCTCAGCAGAGTAAACTATTTACTTCTAAACTGAACACAGGAATAGGAAAAAAACACTCGAATGCTGCTCACAGCAAGGGGCGTCCCACACAAAAATATCAAATGTCATGTCTTCTGCTAACATCAAGGATTAAACTTTGACAGTGCCTTTTCCCATTCAAAATATGTAATGCCTATGATCGTGGAGTCCTGTCGTAGCTCTTGCTTACTTGTGTGGGCACTTTTTGCCCAGGGCACGCCACGGTTGTAAATTTGCCAATGGTCCTCTGGCAGACTAGTCATGTCACCGGTGTCTAATAATACTCTGTAAAGCTTCTCGGTGCATTCCTTTCTGTAATGTAGCGCAAAAAAGTGATCTGC
Source organism: Triticum aestivum (assembly GCF_018294505.1). NCBI lineage: Eukaryota > Viridiplantae > Streptophyta > Magnoliopsida > Poales > Poaceae > Triticum > Triticum aestivum. The sequence continues at coordinate 368,118,388 of NC_057814.1, read as the reverse complement.
TTTCTTTCTGCCAAAGTGGAACGACCAACTGGACCCAGAATGCAGCAGTTTGCCTTGGACACATTGGGCTCCTTTTGTGCCAGTTTCAACTAAAATCGAAGTCAGGAATAAAACCGAGGCCTTTAATTTTGAGATCCCTGTAAGCAACAATAGGTATAAGGGAAACAATTACTGAGAAATAACGGTTGATGACTTGTACTCCCAAAAGAAAAGCATCACTGATCTACTTTATCTTGATGGGAAACAAAGCAGGAGAGTAGCAATTCTCCATCAGTGTGATTCATTCATATTGACTGAGACATTATCTTAACAATGCCTTGTTTCAACATGTATAAAGAACGACAAAGCAGAAAAGTACCATTCCTAAAACAATGCAACTGATTCATTTTAACAGAGACATTATCTTAACAATACCTTGGTTAAACATGTAGAAAGAACTACAAAGCAGGATAGTACCATTCCTAACAAGTGTTGCAGTTTTGAACTAAGATTCAGTAGTTAATTAATTCTGAGAGTGGCATTGCTTAATTTTACCAGCGGCATTAGATTAACGAAAAGCATAAATAGTTCCAGGGGAGAGTGGGAGCAACAACAGTATGTGCTTCCATCTACTTATAAAGGGGGTGATGCAGAGTTTGTTGTAACAAAGCAACAAGCATCATGTCTGGGTTGGTCCCATTTTTGTTCACTACTTAATGGGAAAAGACAGCAATACAATAGCTTCAATTCAACATTTATTTAAAACAGTACCAATACAAGTAGCACAACATCTCAAAGCACACTGCACAATCATGTGGATGAAGGCCTGTACTGACCTTTCATGAGACCGACAAAGGTAAAATACGAATCTCGATCTCCTTTTGTGCAGTTCCACAAAAATTAAGCAAAGTCACCGGTGTGACATTCAAGTTGAACTGCACAAAACACTCTTAAAACATAAGTGTTTCGAGTAGCGAAGCAAAATGTCGCAATAGCAACAAGTTGAATCGATAGCCCTGTTTTAACAGAGGCAAAAAAGGAAACAATTACTTGCCGATAAAGGAGGATGAAACAAACGGTGACAGAAAGAAGCATCTAACTTATCTTGGATGGAAAACAAAGTAGGACAGTAGCATTTCTAAAACGGTTGCATTGATTCATATTAACAGCGACATTCTCTTGAAACAACATTCGTTAAAAAATGTAATTTACTTTTAACAGTGGCATTGCTTCAATTTCCGGCGGCATTCTTAGATTAACAACAGCAAAATAGCTGTATGGGACATGCCAGCACCATGTGCGTCCACACGTATAAATGGGTGATGCAGAGTATGTAGCCAAGCAGCATATATGCGCTGGTCCCATATTTGTTCTCTTTGAACCTTCTTCCTATGTGAGGGCAGCAAATCTAGTCCTGCACAAACTACCCGACCCCCCAGTTTCTTTCCCTTTTCAAACAAAGAGATCGGTTCCTTACAGATGTGTGTACTGGGTTACCCCCTTTTCCCTTTTCGACCTACAAAGCGGCTGGATAGCCAGTCTATACTACTTTCCGCCCCTCCTTTCCTCATTGAACCACGTCCTAGATTCTTGCTCCAGCCCACCGCACCCTTCTTTCCTCTTTGAACCAAGACCTAGATTCGACTACAGATCGAAAAAGATCCACATGCAGCTAGAGCAACGACGGTTTCAAAGAAACTTATACCTTAGGGTCGTCAGGATGTGGCAAGGCGTGCGGCGGGAGGCTGGATCTGCCCACACTACGTACGGCAGCGAGGAAGAAGGGGTCGGTGGCCCTCCCGCACAGGCGCTGGGTGAAAGAGAACAGCGCAGCCGGCAGTGGATTGCCTCCCTCGCCGAAGGCGATAGAGTGAACGCTGCACCTCCTCCCCTTCCCGGTGCGACGGGATACGGACGCCTCCTTCACCAGCTGTGAGGGGGGAGAGAGAGACAAGAGGCCAACACAGTCTTGTTTAGATCTGTGAAGAGAGGGTGAGAGACTGTGAATATAGCAAACCCTAGCAAATGAACGCTGAGCCTCCAGCGTGTAACATATATGTAGTGCGGCGAGCGTGTGGAGAGTGCAAACCCTAGCGAACAAGCGCTGAGGCTCCCGCTTATATATATACTACTGTAGTACGGACTGAGCTCCGGTGCCTTCACTGCACCTGCTTTTGGCTGTATGACAGGTGAGCCAGCCACATTTTGGGCCCACCTGTCATAAATCCAAAGGCAGGTGCACTAAGTCAATGAAGCTGCGTCCATATAGTACTCTCGTGTATACGACTAATATATAGTGGAGTGGTTTTCTTATTCTCTCCATAACAATCGTTTTAAATTGTGTAAGTACGAAATGAAACTCTTTATTTAATGTACAGTGAAGAAAACTAGTACTACTTCCGATGAACTAACGATCCACGCCCACGCGTCCTGGTCGCACTTCCTGTCCTTCACGTGTGGTACACTACCCTCCCTTAAGTGAACAACCACACATGCGCCAAATTATCGGAAACGTGTGAGAGTGTGTACAAATAAAGAATTTTAATTTCAATTATCGGAAAGGTTTGAGAGTATTACAAAGTTTGACTTCAGTCAAATCTAATATGCGGAGTAAATAAAAATGGAGGGCTACTACGTCCATCCGGGTTTTTAGTCCACACCATTTTTAAATCAAAGTTAATAGCTGGACAAATAAAATTACAGGGGAGCTGGAGACAAAGTTGTGAGAAGGCTTAGAAATCAATACAAAACTTATGCTCTTAGTACCAACGTCGATCCTTCTTCGAGGAAACATTTGGTTCATAGCCAATTGTGTGATAAAATTGCACCAACGTGAAAGACGACTGCGTCTCCAACGCAACCAAGGTGAACTGACGAAGGATATCATCTTTGTGCGTAACAAGCAAAGAGCACTGATGGAAGACAAGGTTGTTTTTCATTGAAAATCGATCAGCTTCACCAGCCGACGCAACCATGAGGCGCAACCATGAGCATCGATAGGTCATCGTGGTGATGCATCATCCATTTGGCATCAAGTTTGGGTGAGGCACCTATGAAGTTCGACAAATCCTCACTGTGGTCTGTTTCTTCTCAGTAATCAAGCTCGAGGAAGGAAGAACCACGTGGCAGAGGACAGTGAGGCGGAACAACAATGGCCATCCAATTTTGTGCAGTTCCACTAAAATTGAGGAAGACATGCCCGGGTATGGAGACACGCATCGCTGTTTCCAAAAATATAAAAAAGGGTTAGCAACGACATCTCAATTGTCAATAAGAATTAATGAAAAGTACACCAACAAACAGAAGCATCATAATTATCTTGATGGGAACTAAACCAGGATACCCGAGAAAAAAAGCATTTCTTCATTTAACCAGTGATAGTACTACCACCATATGGACAATGACCGCACAACCACCATGTACTTTTTGTCGAAACAACATGTATACCTCCACCGAGGCATAAATCAGGACAACTTTTCGAGTGGCATTTCCTCTATAATAGTACTAGTAGGTGATGTTAGACCAGCCGACGAACCCTAGCTACTATGCATGGGGAGCTGGGGAGTAGTCGCATAGAAGAAAACCCGCACGCAGCGACCTGGGGAGCTGGACCAGTACAAGAAGTTATACCTCAGGTGGGCGAGATGTCGTTTAGGCGGGCGGGCGGATCTGCCCACACGACGGCAGCGAACAAGGGCGCGGAGGATCTTCGTCCGCGCCAGCGCCGGCTCCGAGAGGACGGTGCGCATCGGCTTCCTCCGTCGCCGACGGCGACAACGTCAACGCTGCACCTCCTCACCTCCCGCAGCGGACGGGATTCGGCCGGATCTGTGACCACCGGTGAGGAGAGAGATAGAGTGGACACTGTCATCTTGTTTGATATGGAGAGGGTGAGAGAGCGAGACGCGAGAAACTCTATCAAACAAGAGGCTATAATGGAGTAAAAAATCTCTCCATAGCAGTGGTTTTAAATAGAATACGCGCGTTCCCGGAAAAAAGAAACGAAAACTGGCGGACAATTTTTCTAACGTACCAAGAAAGAAAACTCGATCAAAAACACGCCCCCGCTTCCAGGTCGCGAGAGTCGTCGCGCACACACACATAGACATAGACATGCATATCCGTGTTTACGTAAAATTCCATTTCCATCTCCATCTCCAATCATATTTGTCCAACTGGCACATTATTTACGTTGTTAATTATATACGCAGCAATATTAACGTACACATCTCTTGTTTGCGCACGTCCGGACCGCTGCCACGGCCGGTCCTGACCAACCCGAACCCTCTTCATCACCCGCGCGTGCTTCCCGCCCGAAACGGTCAGTGCCGCATTCATGCCCGGCCAGAGCGGACGCGACCTCTCACTGGCGCCGGCATTGAAGCGGCGCGCCGGCCGAGAGAGCGTCGCCCGCGCCGCTTCCGGGTGCACGCGGCTGCTCCGCGTTCAAAGGTCGCAATAGCCGGCTACAACATGCATGTAAAAAGTTCTTGGGAGTCCGTGCTACAGCTAGCTGTCCTCCCCCAACTCGTCAATCTCTTCCAGTAGTGCTAGTACTCCATGGCGCGATCCATCGACAAGCAGGCGGGAAAGTTATCGTATACTCGGTTTGCGGTGAGTGGCATGCCGAGCGACCGTGTGGGGTCGAGCCGTGGAGGAGGGTGAGACACGAACACGACAGACGTGATTTAAACGTTGGTTTTGCTCGATGGCGCGATCCAACGAAACGAAACGTTGGTTTCTCTCCGTTTCCATTTTTTCTCCGGAAAAACGGAAACTTTCCACTCCATTTTCATTCCTATTCCAAGGTTGCCCCGTTACAACATTCCATCAAATACAAAGGAAAACTAACACGCATGCTGATGCATCTCAATGATTCACAGATCATAGCCAATATTTACTTCACAACTAAAGAAAAAAGTTGTGAGAGCGTGTACGAAAGAAAAACTACTGATGGGGTCACTACGACTTAAACCCTAAACCCTAAACATGATTTAATTTCCTGGCCAGGTAGAACCTGTCGAAGGAAAGACGGCTGGCACCCTCGGATCATACGATGCTTTTGTGCAGTTCCACTAAAATCGACCTGAGCATCCCTGATGGCAAAGATATTGAAGAAGTGTGATTAGAATAATAGTACTGGCACTAGTTCATGAGACATAAACTCATCACAAGTAGAAGCCGGTAGAAGTAGAGAAAGATCGACATGGAGATGGAGCTACGGCAGTGGAGCAAGCCGGCTCCAAAAGGAAGATGGACTACCTGGGACGTCGGGCTGTAGCTAGAAGGGCGGTTGGGACGCGGCATCGGCCCATACCGCGGTGACCCCCGATTGGGACGCACCGACTGTGGGTTTTCTCCCTCGCCGATGTCGACCGCGTCTACGCAGAACATTGTTCCCTTCCCCCAGCTGCGGGATCAGGCCCGTCGTTCTATGCTTGTGAAGAGAGCAACCTAAGCAAGCAGGCTTGTAGCTTAGGCTCCTGCTAGTGTATATATAGTGGTTTTCTTTTTCTCTCCATATCAACCATTTTATATTGCGTACGTGTCATTCAAGAGTGAAATGATGGTTGCTTCTTCCGACTAACTTACTGTGTGATTTGACTGCTCCTTAGTGGCCCCTACACGTACTCCCCCTACGTGTATGCAACAGTCACACGTACACATGGACGCAAAAACGCGCGCGACGCCCTAATGCATGCATGTCCGAGCACACGACGGAACACACACGGTCACGCTCAAGTGCTCAACCTACACGTGCATGCACACACATACTCAGTCAGGGTGAGCTAGTGACCGTATAAACACCGGAAAAATATATATATTGAGCGCAATGAGCGTATTATGAAGTCCACTGACCGTATTTTTACAAATATACAGTGACAGACAGTGTATTTATCTCGTTTGAAATTAAGACAATATTAACCGGAGAGGAGGCAGTATGGACTAGCATTACTTTGCTGTGTCCCGTCAACTTGCCGAACGAGGAGAAGGTTGCAGGACGGGAGAAGCTTGCGCGCGGTGGCTCGCAGGACAAGGAGAAACTTTTGACTAATGCAAGCTCTCCCTCGCTCAGGCGGTGGACGTGCAACAGTTAATTCGGTGTCAGATTGCCAGAAGCATACACTATACTACTAGTGCTATTATTGTTCGACTTCCCGAATAGGCGAACAGCCAAGCGCAAAGTAAACAGGTCAGCAAACCTTGCGGCGCATCTTCGTGCGAACCGTGCTTGCTGCACTTTGAATGTGGCCGAGAGCTGGCTTGATGAAACACCTCGCTTCCTACTTCTTTTTTGCGGGGTACCTCGCTTCCTAGTGACCAGTGTCTTGGCTGATCGTCCTAAGAATGCTTATATATGAATAAAGCTCTCTCATTTACCCGCAAAAAAGATTAAGCCATATTAACCGGAAAGGAGGGAGTATGGACTAGCACTACTTTTTGGTGTGTCCCGTCAACTCGCAGAACGAGGAGAAGCTTGCAGGACAAGGTGAAGCTCGCTTACGCCTTTTGACTAATGCAACCTACCCTCGGTGGACATGCATCAGTCCATTCGGTGTCAGATTGTCAGAGGCATACACTGTAGTACCCAACATGCGGAGTACCATCATTGTTCGACTTCACGAAGAGGCGAAGAGCCAAGCGCAGTAGTACGAGTAGTACTACTACTAGAACCGCATGGTGGAGCGTCTGTACTCTTATTTTTTTATCTCTGATAAAGTACACGTTTATTCCGGAGAAGGGCGGAAAACGGCAGCCCAACATGTAATGAATGATATCGATCAACCAACCATGCTCGAATATATCTTGGCCTCCGTGCGAGCCCGTCTGTGTGTTCTCGCTCCTCGTCTCTCTCAAGGAACGGCGGGTTGGCTCTTTGCCGTCAATTGAGATCGGTTTGCTCACACTCCTGTCCCACATGTCAGTGATATGCCAAGAGGAGGTGCGTTGACCGACTGGCCATACGCGTACTTGGTTTTGCACCTTCATACTACTCCTCCCTCCGTCACAGTTTACAGGGCGCGCTTCATTATGATGCATTTCTCTCAATGCATTTCCACCACCAGAGAGACTTTAGACGCGTTTGGTTTAATGCTCAATTAATTAGGGCGTGGTAACCGCAATCAAGTCCACAATTTTCTCTCCATGTACTGTACTACTACGGAGTGGAGTAAGTGCATGCATGTGTGTACCCGGGGTGGAAGCACTGCATGCATGTGTGTACGCATTATTCCCTCTAGTAATAGACGCCGTGCTATAACTACCAATGCTATTTTTCAGGCCGATCGCTAGTCGCCTTGGTCCCACAGATTTTTTTCTTTTTTCTGAAGCGCGCTGTATAAACAGTGACGGATGGAGTAGTATGAGCGGATTCAAAGAAGAGCGTATTGATGGTTGCTTCTTCAGAGCAACTTACAGTGGGAAAGGTGGGGCTTATGATTTGACTGCTCATTACTCACTATTAATGCGGCGCAACGACCGGGCTGAGTCTCCCATGCGGTTGTGCACTACCCCCTCGGTTCTTAAATATACTCCGGAGTATTTGTCTTTCTAGAGATTTCAACGAGTGACTACTCAAATATTTGTCTTTTTAGAGATTTCAAATGGACTGGCACATACGGATGTATATAGACATATTTTAGAGTGTAGATTCACTCATTTTGCTCCGTATGTAGTCACTTGTTGAAATCTCTAGAAAGACGAATAGAATATTTAGGAACGGAGGGAGTACACATACGAAGCAAAATGAGTGAATCTACACTCTAAAATATGCCCGTTTGAAATTTGTAAAAAGACAAATATTTAGGAACGAAGGAGTATAATTTTGTGCATGGCACATGGACCCGGATGATGAAGAGGCTTCTGGCAATGCTATCAAGCTTCCATCATTTGTTTACATAATTGACGTACTATACAAATAATTTTCCAGCGACATGAAATTGTACAATGGTGTGAGCTTTCAGCTTTTGTTTCGCGTGTCTTGCCATCGATGCTCTTTCGGAAACAATAAAAAACTAACTTCCTTGCTAATGCATGTCAATTATTAGCAGATCAGAGCTAATAATTACATCACAACTGAAGACAGAGTTGTGAGAAGGTGTTAAATTAAAATTGATCCATGCTTTCATTGGCAGCAACGTCCCCCCAGCTCTGTCTAAATCAACAAGGCATGTTGGGAAAAAAGTAGCTGTCTGGAGCATGCAACATTCCGATCATTTTGTGCAGTTCCACTAAAATAGAGCTGAGCGTCCCTGTTCCAAAGATATTAAGTGTGATTACGATAATAGAGGACTGCTGATGAAACAATAAACACACAAATAGAAGCCGGTCACCTTTGCAGTCTCTCTTAAGACTAACTAGTTGGAGAAGATTAGGCTCGGAGTTGGATGAGGAGGATAGAGCAAAACCAATCTCCCTTTGTGCAGTCGCACTGAAATGTAGAGACGTTGCCCGTGTGACATTTTAGTACAACTGCACAAAACACTCTTAAGAAAAAAGTGATTTGTGCAGTTCACCAAAAGGTCGCAATAGCAACGAGTAGAAAGGAAACAATTACTGGCCAATAACAGTTGATGACACATGCGACGACAAAAAAGAAGCATATTCCTTGTCCTAAGGGAAGATAACAACACGGTTGTGTTTGTCTAAAACGGTGTGAGGACGAGAATGCAATATGGAAAGTACGCCGGACGAGCTACGTTTTGGGCAAAGAACTATGGAAGATCCACATGCAGCGACGTGGGAAGACGGGCAGTGGAGCAAGGCCGGAGGGGATACCTCGAGGTCGTCGGGATGTAACTAGGTGAGCGGCGGCGGGCGGAATCTGCGAGCAGGTGGCGTAGGCCCTGCCGCGCCGGAGCTTGGTCAGAGAGAACGGCGTGTACCGCAGATCGGGACGTGCTGCCTCGGCGCCGTCAAACGGAGAAACGATGCACTTCCTCCCTTTCCCCCGGCGGACGGGATGCGGCCGGATCAGTGACCAACGGTGAGAGAGAGAGAGGCCACCGCACTCCCTTTCCCCCGGCGGACGGGATGCGGCCGGATCAGTGACCAACGGTGAGAGAGAGAGGCCACCGCACTCCCTTTCCCCCGGCGGACGGGATGCGGCCGGATCAGTGACCAACGGTGAGAGAGAGAGGCCACCGCAGCCTTGTGTGAGATACTCTGAAGAGCGACAAACCAGGCAGGCAGGCTCCATTGTATATAGTGAGCGGACTACCTTTTTCTCCATAAAAATCGTTTTATATTCTGTGTACGTGCCATTGAGCGCTATAACTTTATTTAAAAATAACGCGGCAACGCGTCAAGTCGAACTTTGTTTCGTGCACGCGTGGTACACGACCTCCCTAGGTAAACAACCGCTACAGGCGTTCAAATTAGCACGTGGGCTGCCATTTCGTAAAGAAATGAGCTCCACCGTGTACCCGCGCGGGTGTGGCTGGGCACGAAGCGTGAGTACGTGCACGGTGCACCTATTCTCTTCTTGTATACGTACACCACCTACGTGGGGTTGTGTGAGAGAGATACAAACCTAGAGAGATATAGTGTGTGGGTTCTTGAGAGTTTTTTGGGGGGGGGGGTCAATCAAAAAATGTAACATATGCAATGTGTGTGAAATAGAGTCCTGGATATAACATATATATAGAGGGGGCGATCCACGAGAAGAGAGTGGAGGTATCATCGGCTTGAGGTGTCCATAGAATCGAAGAGAGGGATGATGTGTGTGTGTGTGCGCGCGCGATCGATAAAGAGTGCCATCGAATTTGTGTGTGCCCACGTCAAAGATATAGAGTGGCTGGCCTACTGGAACGTGAGATGGGACATGTGCAGTTTGTCTCTGTGGCATGGATACCTACCTGCAGCGCTCGACTATCGGTGTGTGGTGGGGGAAGAGGGAGGCCCAATTAACTATAGAGGTACAATGGCTGGTATATGTGTGGAGGAGGAGAGAGGCCTACCTCATGTATTAAGGAGATCGATCTGCCTCATGTATTAAGGGAGATCGATCGGCATCCATGCATATGTGCAGGAGAGGAATAAGGTTGGGAGAGAGACAGAGCTAGAGTGTTGGAGGGGGTGGTAGTGGAGTTGCTTCTAACAAATGGTGGGATAGGCTTGCTAGACAAACGGAGGGCACGCCCGCAATATCAATAAGAGAGGAGATGGCTGCTTGTTGTCTGTGCACGTGCGTGTGAGAGACGGGTCAGGAGGCATGCACGAATGATGAGGGGGGACGATGTGGCTGTGGTAAGCAGACGTAACTACATAGGAAGATCAATCGCCCTTTGTTAGAGAAAGGAGAGACATAACTTGTGAGGTACGTCGATCGATGGGGGGGTAGTTAAAGTCGATCTAGGTATATGTTGGGAGATCGATCGGTATACATGCATGTGTGTGTTAGAAGCAAATGAGGCACGAGGAGAAGGATAGAGAGAGAGGGATGCATGTAGGAGGTGGTACGAGAGGCATACTATATCGAGGGGGGAGGAGTGTGCGAGTACGAGAACGATGAAAAGAGTGGTGGGAGTGAGGCATGGACGGTGACAAGAGAAGAGGGGAAGCTTGTGTTTGTGCTAGGCACACCTGGCTAGAGAGGCATATCGATCGATGTGTGCCGTAAAGAAGGAGCTGGGGGGCCTACACACACCGTGGGTGAACGACCTAAAGTGAAAAGACGAATTTGCGCGATGGAGCTAGAGAATGCTGAGGGAGGGTGAGAGGGATGCGGGCGTGTGCATGCACAAGAGAAAGTTAGCGCTAGCTACAAAGATAAGAGGGTTGTGTGGGTGTAAAAGACGAATAGAGATCATATATACTTCATTATAAAAAGCGAATTCGGATATTTGAAGAATTTATCATAGTGTTTCAAACCGACGCATGTGTGAATATATATAACGGTGATACACATGGTGTGGTTATGAACATGTTATACTACATTTAATATATTTTATCTCTACTCTTATAAAAAACGGAGTTGTTGATGATGGTGTGCCTGCCATCCTGCATTATAGGCCGTCCGATTTATATCTGGCGGATAGCAAGGAAACTATGATGGTTGAAGTTGGCAACAATCATGATTGTAGATTCTTATTGAAATAGAGAAACGAATTCAAATTTAGTTCGAATTGCAGCGGTAGTATAGACATTTGGAATGCACTAAAATGTTGGTATGAGTAGGTTACATGCATTATACAGCAAGCGAAAAAATTTAATCGGACATAACATGGATTCATACTCCCTCCTTCCATCTATATAGGGCGTAATGAGATTTTTAAGACCGCCTTTGACTATTGACAAGATTAATAGTACATGACATGCACAATGTGAAAATTATATCATTGAAAGAACCTTTCACAGACGAATTTAACGGTGTGCTTTGTGTAAGTTGCATGTCATATATCATTGCTCTAATATTTGGTCAAAGTTAGCATCGAAAAACGCATTAGGCCCTATATAGATGGAAGGAGGGAGTAGCTTTGAATAGCATTTGTATAGTAAAACGGGGCAAGACTCTCTCTTTGTGTGGTGTGAATAGTTTTATTTTTTTCGTTTTCTTTTTGGTTGAGGGAAGTGCGAATTGATTTGGTACGTACAAGTACAATATTACTACACGTTAGGCTTGTCCCTAAAATTCAACCCGCGTCTTGTTATATCCCGAAAATTCAGATATCGTGCTCCCAAAACTGGCGCCTTCACAACCCGCGCCTTGCTATCCCGAAATTACAACGCGCGCGAAAACTCCCTCCAGCTGCCAAATCCCGACACGCGAAATCCCCCTTCTAACCCTGAGCCGAAAGGGCCGCTAGTTCAAATCGGTGGGGGGTACTTTTGTAACACACCCTACATTTTGGACAAGCGCGTCCCTAAGTCATGCTTCACCCCCTCCCATCGCCCCCTTTTCGCCATTCGAAATCCCAGGCCGCCATAACCTCTCCGCTCCAGCCGCGAAACCCCACCCTCCTCCGTCCGCCACGTCACCGCTGCCCAGCCGGAGCCTCTTCCCCGACGACGTCGTCCACCGCAACAGCTCGACGTCCCTCGTCCACCTCCCCGGATGAGGATCCGTCGTCCATCTCGCCGTCCCGCCGGTTCAGCCGCCCCGTCCTCCACCTCCAAGGAGCTGCTCCGACGATCGCCTCGTCTATCGCGGCTGCTCCATCCCCACAGCGCCGCCTTAACCTGCTCCACCGGAACCGCAGCATCCTCACCGACTCCTCGGACGAAGCCGAGGCCTACTCGGCGCCACCAAAGAGGTTGTACACTCATCGCATCGCACCTTCTCCTTAACTCGACCTCCCGGCGCCGACGGTGCTCCATCCCGCACCCCCATGGAGCGGCTACCTTGAAGCCGGCGCCGCGGGCGACATCTCCACGGCGGCTCTCCCCCAGTGCGAGGCCCCTTCGGCGGCGGCGTCCATACCAGCCGGATCTGCTGCTGCTGCTCCGGCTCTCGCTCGCTCGCTCGCCTGCTGCTGCTGCTCCGGCTCTCGCTCGATCGCTCGCTCGCCCAGCTGCTGCTGCTGCTCTCCCCCTCGCTCGTGCTGCTGCTCTGCTCCGATTAAGCCACACTTCAGTCGACTGAATCGACTTTTGGGTCAGTCGATTTTCAGGGGTTGGGGGGGCTCGCCGGAGTTAAGGAAGAACCACCCGCAGCGGGGACGGGGGCTCGCCGGAGAGGTACCCCACTATCTATCTTAGGGTTCAGGGTGGGGGCGGGGGCCTAGAGGGCTGGCCGGGGCGGCGGTGGCGAGTTGTTTCGGGGCGGCGAGGCGGCGCTGGGGCCGGCGGTTCGGCCGGTGGTGGCTGGCGGCTCAGGGGGGTGCAGGTTGAAGATGAACTGCAGGCCCTCCCTAAACTACATGTCAAGTGCCTCTCTGCTACCATTGCGTTCAGTTTCGACAGTAGCATTCAGATTCCACAGTAAATTTCAGTTTCGACAGTTAAGTTCAGAGTCAACAGTTTTTACCTCATCTGTTGTAGTCAGGTGGTTTTTGGTGATGTTAATTTTACATCCATTTTACATCATCTATTGGAGATGCTATTAGAATCCCACTTGAGATTGACGATGTCTGTCTTGTGCTGCTTCAGCCTTGACGTCTTACGGCTCACCGGAGCTGCTCCAACGACAGAACGATCCATCACAACAGAGCAGTGCCCTGGACGCCGTCTACAGATTCCTCAGATCTCCTCCACACCTCCGACAGCCACCTCTGCCTCAACTGCTTCAGCGACCAACCCAATGATGCTGAGGTCGACACGGCTACGGCAAAGAGGTTGTACACTTGTTGCATCACTTATTACTATACATTCACGTCGATCCATTAGGGCTATTTTGGTTCAACGGAAAAACGTCGATCCACTGGTTGTTACCATCACTCTAAATTTCTGCATGCTCTCCTTACATAATCTCACCATATTTTTTTCGTATGCATGTCAGATATTGTACACAGTCATGCTGAACATGTAGAGAAAAAGAGAAGAGTTTTGCGCGGCAATACAATGTCATGCAGACATCGCTCCATGGTGGGTTCAATGGCAAACCCTCCCCACCCCTCTCCAGATTGTAATCCAGAGGAAGATATCTGTTCTGAGGCGGATTCAGACGCCGCTGACCACTCCTATTTACCCCCCAAGGTGTTTGCTCTACCTTGGCATGATGATGTTAGTCATATCATGCATATGTTGCCTTGCAGTGCCTACTTTTGACATCATATATGTCATCTGCTTAGTTTAGACATGTTCTGTAATGCCACCTGTTTAGTTTCTATATCATATATGGGAATTATGCAGTCTCATGTCTTTTAGCCAGCCATAATATATGTGAAATGTGCAATGCCATCCTGTTTAACCAGGCATCATATATTTGAATGATATCTTGCCCATCCTTTTCTTCATTACATTTCCATTTGTCGACAATGTTTGTACATTAAACTACTCTTCCTGTGAATCAGCCATTTGGGTGGGAGATGGAAAAATCTGGAGTGAAAACAAGGCCTTCAGAGCAGACAGTGCTACCTGTCGAAGCAGATCTCTTGTTGGGTCCCGATAGCTCCTCAGAGATGGATTCAGAGACAGATGACCAGTCCTATTCCCCCACTGAGGTGTATGCTCTAACTTGGCACGGTTATACTGCTCATATCATGCATACGGTGTCTTGCATTGCATAGTTTAGACATCATATACACAATATTCAACACCATGTTCTTAGTTCAGACATCATATCGAATGCCCTCTGTTTAGCATATAAATCACATATGTGAATTAAATGATGCGATCCTGATTACTTAGATAACATGTAGGTGAATTATGTCATGCGATCCTGTTTAGTTATTCATCATATCTTTGAATTATGTTATGCTATGCTATCCAGTTTAGATAGACATCATATATGTGAAATTATGTCATGCTATCCGTTTTAGTTAAACAATATACATGTCAACTATTTCATGCCCTCTTTTTTCCACACTATCTATTGCATCTGTCTCTCATACAATGTCTGTACATTCAACTATGTTTCCTGTTTATCAGCCATTTGAATTGGAGCGGGTGATGCCAGTATCTAGCGGACTAAAAACACGGTCTTCAAATAAAACAGTGCTACCTCTTGGTGGAGATAGCACCCCGGTTGTACATGCACAAGAACCAGCCCTACCACACATAACCCAAACTCTCGCAGATTGTACCCCTACTGCGATGGACAGAGAACCAGCTTCACCCAATCTAACCCCAACCCCAGCCGATAGTAACCCAGTTCCTGTTGACACAGCACCATCTCCACCACAGAGCTCCCAAACAAGAGCAGTTAGTAAGGCAGCTCCAGTGCCCAAAGGGCCAGTACTATCACGGCGAACCCCAACTCCACCAGTTAGTACGCCTATTCCTGTGGAGGAAGCACAACCAGCTAGTCGTAGTTTAGCATCTATCGCATTTGATGTTGTTAAATCGTATGTGCGTATCTTCCCATCTTGGAAATATTATACTGAAGATGAAGGAAAATGCCAGTTGCAGGTGTTTGTCCAGGAGTTATGTGTAAGTAATGTTATTCATGGCAATTACTTTGCTTCGTCCCATACATCCTACCTCCATGATGGTTATAATACAGCAAATTTTCCCATTTTTCTCTATAGAGAAGGACCGATTTGGAAACTCAGGATGAGGTAACCTGTGCTAATACCTCTGCTATCTTCAAGAATGCTTGGTGGCAGTATCGGAATTACCTGAAGAAAACGTACTTCACCGGCAAAGAAACTCATCAAATTCCCTTACGTTCTCCTGAGACACATTTACTGGACGATGACTGGGAACGCCTTGTTCTGTACTGGTCCCGAACCAAGAATGTGGTAAGGTCTATGAGCTCATTTTCTATTTTTAGTATTATATTCTTGCGTCTTACTGTACTCTGTTCATGTAGAACAAGTGCCTAAACCTGAAGAACAACTGTTCTAATTTAAGATTCCATTGCTATCATAGTTCAAAAAAGCGCTAGGCGTTAATTGTGCGTTTTGCCACCGCCTTGCGCTTTACTGACCAAAGCGCATGCTTATGCGCAGTTATGCACAGATTATGCGTAGTTATGCGCAATGCGTTTTGCCAACGCCTAGAGCCTAGGCGCGCTTAAGCGCTCGCTTAGGCGCGCCTTTTTTAACTATGATTGCTTTGCTCTTGTATCACTGTATTTACTCATACAAACTTATTTTTAAATTGAAGGATCCAATCGAAACTCCAATGGCACAGCAGGTATGTTCACGCATGTTTCTTTAACAGGTTTGCTCTTATCAATAGCTCTGTTGATTTCAATTTCAATTGTGTATACAGTTGACTTTCATATCATGCACATTACTAGCATCACAACAGAGCCAATAGTGTTGTTGTACATGTAGACCCGTGGTACCCATCTGAAATCTTGTTGTGCCGTGTAGTTTCCCACGCTTTGTATTCTTTCACTGCTGCTTTGTCTTGAACTGATATGATTTGAACCGTGTCTCTATTTTGATTTGGCAAGACAATGCAGTGACCATAGGACATAGATATATGTTTGTTTGATGCTTTTATTATGTACTAGTACTTGGCAATAGAAGACTTGGTAGTTTAATCCTGTCCACCTTACTAATGAACTGGTTCACCGAAATGAGTTTCATATACTAGTACATGCTAAACTTGTTATGTGTCTGCTTGTTTCTTCTTTTAGAATGCTGACAGAATATTGGGGAAGAGTGCCTTATTAAGCAATGGTAAAGGAAGTAATGCAGATAAGGTTCAGGATAGTGACACATCCTTGTTGGTCTCCAACAAAGCTGATAAAACAGCTAAGGAAGACTATCTTGAAGACAGCGAGACAACCCCAAAGTCCTGTCTTGGTTTAGTGTTCGAGTTACTGGCCACTACCGCTTGCACAAGCTATTCAAACTCACTGTCTGAATCAGTTCGGTTTCTTGAGTCTCAACTACAAGCTGAAAGACATCGATCAGCTGTGCTGCGACAAGAAGCGGAAGGACTGCGGAAGTCCCTGGAGCATTCAGATGCATACTTTCTGGTGCAACAGCAAGCGTTGGAGGATTTTAGCGCCAAACAGGACAAAGCTAATCAGCTTGCTAAGCTTATTGCCAGCATGGTGGATACCCAGGATAACGTTTCTTGAGCTCTTCTGAAGTTGTTTCAGTTATGCTCTTGTTTTGCTGCCGCGTTTATTTGCACTGGTGGCCAATTTTGACGGCCAGTGTATGTAATGTGCTGCTTTGTTCCCTATATTTGCACTGGTGGCGAACTTTGATGCCCAGTGGATGCAATATGTGTAATAGCGGTAATAGGCTAGCGTTAATTGCTTGCTTATTTATTTCCTTATTGTCTTGTTTAGTTGTTTGCTTGTAGTCACTGCAGTTCTTTTTCTGTTTTTTTCTAGTGGCCACAATAGCCTATTTTTGGTAACTAGGCCAAAATAATCGTGGCAACACACGGACTGTTGTAACCATGGGCCTCCTGCAGGCCGTATGATCCATGGGCCTTCGTCCGGCCGTAGGATCCATCGGCCTTCTATACGGGCCTTAGGGTCCATGGGCCTTCTACGGGCCGTACGATCCATGGGCCTTCTACGGGCCGTACTATCCATGGGCCTCATACGGGCCGTAGGATCCATGGGCCTTCTACGGGGCGTATCATCATTTCGCCAATCATGGGCCGTACTATTCGTGGACCATAACGGGTCGTTAATAGGCCGTATTTGATAACTCTATGAAAACAGCCCAACGGGTTTTTTTGACATGAAAACGGCCCAACGTATTAACGGTCCGCAAACGGGCCGACTGTAACGACGGGCTGAATTTGGCCCACAAGCAGAAAATGACAGTAACGGGCCGTATGTAACCGAATGCTGCAAATGAGCCCAAGAATCAATGGGCCCTGAGAAGGCCGAAAGATAACTTGGGCTGGAAACGGCCCAATGGAATAACGGGCCGTTAATGGGTATAAAGTGATACACTGTTCATTACGGGCCAGTTTCACCACGGGCCGTTAATGGGCCAAGAGTTACAAAGGTCCTCATATGGGCCGAAAGAAGTCATGGGCCACACATGGGCCGGAAGTTAAAACGGGCTGAATCATATTGGACGGCCCAGATGACGCTACTGGGCCTAATTCGGATAGGGCGTAACGGGCCCTGGGTTAGCGGGCTGTAAATGGGCTATATGCGAACATGCCGTTAACAGGCTTTTCGTGGGCCGGCCCGCCACCTTTTGACCAAGTCAAACGGGCTGGCCTTTTCACAGGAATGGGCCTCTATTGGGCCGTGCCACATGTCGCTGTATCATAGGCGACTTTGATCCAATGAGCGGATGACATCTGTCCCAACGGTGAGCCGACACGTGTTTCCTCCAGCCAATGATGATTTTACACGTGGAAAATCCCCATTGGTCGGGGCTGTTAACGGGTTATCGGATCCAAAACCCGACCCGATAGCTTAACGGCGTTCCGTTACGGTGGATGCCACGTGTCGGTCACCCTTGACGAAAGCACTTCTGTGACGCGCGATTTATCGTCATGGAAGTGGACACTTCCGTGATGATAATTTTGGTAATGTCATGGAACACTTCTACGACAGCACAGGTATGACTATCTTGATTCTGTCATAAATTTGTCATGGATGTACATGCATGACAAAAAACGCGACCTACTGTGACAAACACGTATCATCACGGAAGTGTATTTTTTTGTAGTGTAAGCACTTTTATATTATTTTTGGGACTAACCGGAGGCCCAGTGCAAATTGCTGTTTTTTTTTGCCTATTTTAGTGTTTCGCAGAAAAGGAATATCAAATGGAATGAAACCTTCGGGAGAGTTATTTTTGGAAGAAACGTGATCCAGGGGACTTGGAGTGGACGTCAAGAAAGAAGCGAGGACGTGACGAGGCAGGGAGGCGCGCCTGCCCCCCTGGGCGTGCCCCCACCATCGTGGGCCCCTCATAGCTCCACTGACCTACCTCTTCCTCCTATATATACCCATATACCCCGAAAACATCCAGGAGCACCACGAAACCCTATTTCCACCGCCGCAACCTTCTGTACCCGTGAGATCCCATCTTGGGGCCTTTTCCGGCGCTCCGCCGGAGGGGGAATCGATCACGGAGGGCTTCTACATCTACACCATAGCCTCTCCGATGATGTGTGAGTAGTTTACCACAGACCTTCAGGTCCATAGTTATTAGCTAAATGGCTTCTTCTCTCTCTTTGGATCTCAATACAAAGTTCTCCTCGATTCTCTTGGAGATCTATTCGATGTAATTCTTTTTGCGGTGTGTTTGTCGAGATCCAATGAATTGTGGGTTTATGATCAAGATTATCTATGAACAATATTTGAATCTCCTCTGAATTCTTTTATGTATGATTTGTTATCTTTGCAAGTCTCTTCGAATTATCAGTTTGGTTTGGCCTACTAGATTGATCTTTCTTGCAATGGGAGAAGTGCTTAGCTTTGGGTTCAATCTTGCATTGCTCGATCCCAGTGACAGTAGGGGAAATGACACGTATTGTATTGTTGCCATCGAGGATAAAAAGATGGGGTTTATATCATATTGTTTGAGTTTATCCCTCTACATCATGTCATCTTGCCTAATGTGTTACTCTGTTCTTATGAACTTGATACTCTAGATGCATGCTGGATAGCGATCGATGTGTGGAGTAATAGTAGTAGATGCAGAATATTTTCAGTCTACTTGTCGCGGATGTGATGCATATATACATGATCATACCTAGATATTCTCATAACTATGCACTTTTCTATCAATTGCTCGACAGTAATTTGTTCACCCACCGTAATACTTATGCTATCTTGAGAGAAGCCACTAGTAAAACCTATGGCCCCCGGGTCTATTTTCCATCATACAAGTTTCCAATCTATTTTATTTTGCAACCTTTACTTTTCAATCTATATCTTAAAAATACCAAAAATATTTATCTTATTATCTCTATCAGATCTCACTTTTGCAAGTGGCCGTGAAGGGTTTGACAACCCCTTTATCGCGTTGGTTAAAAGGTTCTTATTTGTTTGTGTAGGTACGAGGCGACTTGCGTGCAGTCTCCTACTAGATTGATACCTTGGTTCTCAAAAACTAAGGGAAATACTTACGCTACTTTGATGCATCACTCTTTCCTCTTCAAGGGAAAACCAACGCAGTGCTCAAGTGGTAGCAAGAAGGATTTCTGGCACCGTTGCCGGGGAGGCTTACGCAAAGTCAAGTCAAGATTTGATCTCCCGTCAACTAGCCAATTTCTGGCGCCGTTGCCGGGGAGATCTACGCCAAGTCAAGACATACCAAGTACCCACCACAACTCTTATCCCTCGCATTACATTATTCTCCATTTTCCTCTCTTTTTCCTCTCCCCCACTTCACCTTTGCCGTTTTATTCGCCCTCTTTTCTCGTTCGCCCTTTTTCGCCTGCTTCTTGTGTGTCCGTGTGTTATATCGTTTGCTTTGCTGTCATGGCTAGCCCTTCTATCATTGTTAGTACTCCCGATCATGAAGTTCTTAATTTTAAACAAAGGGAGGGAGAAAATCGAAAAGATGCTTGGCATAGAATTTGCAATGCTCAGAATAGATCTACTAGGAAGCAATCCACTTTCGTTCCTCTTCGCAATTTTTATGTAGGCATCACCCCTTGGAATAGATACATTCTTGATACCATTACGAGAGGGAATTTCTTGGGTAGCCATACTTTTGATTCTTATAATGCTATGATAGATTTGTTTGGCCCACCACCTCTTTTGGTTAATGGAACTATTTTAACTTTGGAACATGTGATGCAAAGGCTTGAAATTATTGAAAATAAATTTGCTACTGTAGAGTTGATTGAAAATTTGGATAAAAAGATCCACCACCAAATTACCCAATATGGATCTAAGGTAGGAGTTACTCTGAATTTTTTAAAGAGAAGGAACCTTTAGTTAACGAAAGAATAGATCAAGATTCCACAAGAATTGTTAAACTTGAGGATATTATTACCAACTTAGGGTCTGCCTTTTCTTCCGTGAAAAATACTCCAAATCCTCCTACTACCAAAGTTTCCAAATTATTGTATGTTCCTAAAAATAAGGGTGAATCTTCTAGTGAGGAAAATGCGGATCTCAAATCAATAAGTGTTCACCCCAACTTTCTCGCTATCATTAAGGAACCGTTGCTACAAATGATTATCTCGATTTCTTGCCTAGGAGTTTGATCATTAATAAAAAGAAGGAAACTCCTAAGGGTTATAAATTTTGTATTGAAGAATTCCATACCAAAGATGATAATACCTAGATCTATTCTCGCTTTTATGCCTAGCTAGGGGCGTTAAACGATAGCTCTTGTTGGGAGGCAGCCCAATTTTATTTTTGTTTCTTGATTTTTGGTTCTATTTAGTAATAAATAATTCATCTAGCTTTTGTTAAGATGTGGTTTCATGTTTTAATTAGTGTTTGTGCCAAGTAGAACCTTTGGGAAGACTTGGGTGAAGTCTTTATGATCTTGCTGTAAAAAACAGAAACTTTAGCGCTCACGAGATTAGCTGCCATTTTTTAATGGAGAGTGATTTTAGGTTGATTATTTTTTCAGATGATTAATAGACAAAGGACTCACGTCCACCAATTTAGTTTAGAATTTTTGGAGTTACCGAAGTATACATTTGATCCAGATTACTACAGACTGTTCTGTTTTTGACAGATTCTGTTTTTCGTGTGTTGTTTGCTTATTTTGATGAATCTATGGCTAGTATCGGAGGGTATGAACCATACAGAAGTTGGAATACAGTAGGTTTAACACCAATATAAATAAAGAATGAGTTCATTACAGTACCTTATGGTGGTGATTTGTTTTCTTATACTAACAGAGCTCATAAGATTTTCTGTTGAGTTTTGTGTTGTGAAGTTTTCAAGTTTTGGGTAAAGATTGGATGGATTATTGAATAAGGAGTGGCAAGAGCCTAAGCTTGGGGATGCCCAAGGCACCCCAAGGTAAAATCCAAGGACAACCAAAAGCCTAAGCTTGGGGATGCCCCGGAAGGCATCCCCTCTTTCGTCTTCGTCCATCGGTAACTTTACTTGAGGCTATATTTTTATTCACCACATGATACGTGTTTTGCTTGGAGCTTCTTGTATGATTTGAGTCTTTGCTTTTTAGTTTACCACAATCATCCTTGATGTACACACCTTTTTGGAGAGATACACATGAATCGGAATTTATTAGAATACTCTATGTGCTTCACTTATATCTTTTGAGCTAGATAATTTTGCTCTAGTACTTCGCTTATATCTTTTTAGAGCACGGTGGTGGTTTTATTTTATAGAAATTATTGATCTCTCATGCTTCACTTATATTATTTTGAGAGTCTTTTAGAACAGCATGGTATTTAGCTTTGGCTATAAAATTAGTCCTAATATGATTAACATCCAAGATGGGTATAATAAAAACTATCATATAAAGGGCAATGAATACTATGAGAAGTTTGATACTTGATGATTGTTTTGAGATATGAAGATGGTGATATTAGAGTCATGCAAGTTGAGTAGTTGTGAATTTGAGAAATACTTGTTCTAAAGTTTGTGATTCCCGTAGCATGCACGTATGGTGAACCATTATGTGATGAAGTCGGAGCATGATTTATTTATTGATTGTCTTCCTTATGAGTGGCGGTCGGGGACGAGCGATGGTCTTTTCCTACCAATCTATCCCCCTAGGAGCATGCACATAGTACTTTGTTTCGATAACTAATAGATTTTTGCAATAAGTATGTGAGTTCTTTATGACTAATGTTGAGTCCATGGATTATACGGACTCTCACCCTTCCACCATTGCTAGCCTCTCTAATACCGCGCACCTTTCACCGGTATCATACACCACCATATACCTTCCTCAAAACAGTCACCATACCTACCTATCATGGAATTTCCATAGCCATTCCGAGATATATTGCCATGCAACTTACCACCGTTCCGTTTGTTATGACACGCTTCATCATTGTCATATTTCTTTGCATGATCATGTAGTTGACATCGTATTTGTGGCAAAGCTACCGTTCATAATTCTTTAATACATGTCACTCTTGATACATTGCATATCCCGGTACACTGCCGGAGGCATTCACATAGAGTCATATTTTGTTCTAAGTATTGAGTTGTAATTTTTGAGTTGTAAGTAAATAAAAGTGTGATGATCATCATTATTAGAGCATTGTCCCAAGTGAGGAAAGGATGATGGAGACTATGATTCCCCCACAAGTCAGGATGAGACTCTGGACGAAAAAAAAGAAAAAAAGAGGCCATAAAAAGGCCCAAATAAAAAAATGAGAGAAAAAGAGTGAAGGGGCAATGCTACTATCCTTTTACCACACTTGTGCTTCAAAGTAGCACCATGATCTTCATAATAGAGTGTCTCCTATGTTGTCACTTTCATATACTAGTGGGAATTTTACATTATAGAACTTGGCTTGTATATTCCAATGATGGGCTTCCTCAAAATGCCCAAGGTCTTCGTTTGCAAGCGAGTTGGATGCACACCCACTTAGTTTCTTTTGTTGAGCTTTCATACACTTATAGCTCTAGTGCATCCGTTGCATGGCAATCCGTACTCAATCACATTGATATCTATTGATGGGCAACTCCATAGCCCGTTGATAAGCCTAGTTCATCTGACACTATCTTCTCCTTTTTGTCTTCTCCACAACCACCATTCTATTCCACATATAGTGTTATGTCCATGGCTCACGCTCATGTATAGCGTGAAAATTGAAAAAGTTTGAGAACATCAAAAGCATGAAACAATTGCTTGGCTTGCCATCGGGGTTGTGCATGATTAAATAATTTGTGTGATGAAAATAGAGCATGGCCAGACTAGATGATTTTGTAGGGATAACTTTCTTTGGCCATGTTATTTTGAGAAGACATGATTGCTTTGTTAGTATGCTTGAAGTATTATTATTTTCATGTTAATATTAAACTTTTGTCTTGAATCTTTCGAATCTGAACATTCATGCCACAGTAAAGGAAATTACATTGAGAAATATGCTAGGTAGCATTCCACATCAAAAATTCTGTTTTTATCATTTACCTACTCAAGGACGAGCAGGAACTAAGCTTGGGGATGCTTGATAGGTCTCCAACGTATCTATAATTTTTGATTATTCCATGCTATTATATTATCTGTTTTGGATGTTTAATGGGCTTTACTAAGCACTTTTATATTATTTTTGGGACTAACCTACTAACCGGAGGCCCAGTGCAAACTGCTGTTTTTTTGCCTATTTCAGTGTTTCACAGAAAAGGAATATCAAACGGAAGCCAAACGGAATGAAACCTTCGGGAGAGTTATTTTTGGAACAAACGTGATCCAGGGGACTTGGAGTGGACGTCAAGAAAGAAGCGAGGAGGCCATGAGGCAGGGAGGCGAGCCTGCCCCCCTGGGCGCCCCCCCACCCTCGTGGGCCCCTCGCAGCTCCACCGACCTACTTCTTCCTCCTATATATACCCATATACCCCGAAAACATCCAGGAGCACCACGAAACCCTATTTCCACCGCCGCAACCTTATGTACCCGTGAGATCCCATCTTGGGGCCTTTTCCGGCGCTCCGCCGGAGGGGGAATCGATCACGGAGGGCTTCTACATCAACACCATAGCCTCTCCGATGATGTGTGAGTAGTTTACGACAGACCTTCGGGTCCATAGTTATTAGCTAGATGGCTTCTTCTCTCTCTTTGGATCTCAATACAAAGTTCTCCTCGATTCCCTTGGAGATCTATTCGATGTAATTCTTTTTGTAGTGTGTTTGTCGAGATCCGATGAATTGTGGGTTTATGATCAAGATTATCTATGAATAATATTTGAATCTCCTCAGAATTTTTTTATGTATGATTTGTTATCTTTGCAAGTCTCTTCAAGTTATCAGTTTGGTTTGGCCTACTAGATTGATATTTCTTGCAATGGGAGAAGTGCTTAGCTTTGGGTTCAATCTTGCGTTGCCCGATCCCAGTGACAGTAGGGGAAACGACACGTATTGTAGTGTTGCCATCGAGGATAAAAAGATGGGGTTTATATCATATTGTTTGAGTTTATCCCTCTACATCATGTCATCTTGCCTAATGCGTTACTCTGTTCTTATGAACTTAATACTCTAGATGCATGCTGGATAGCGGTCGATGTGTGGAGTAATAGTAGTAGATGCAGAATCGTTTCGGTCTACTTGTCGCGGACGTGATGCCTGTATACATGATCATGCCTATATATTATCATAACTATGCACTTTTCTTTCAATTGCTCGACAGTAATTTGATCACCCACCGTAATACTTATGCTATCTTCAGAGAAGCCACTAGAGAAACCGATGGCCCCCGGGTCTATTTTCCATCATACAAGTTTGCAATCTATTTTATTTTGCAATCTTTACTTTTCAATCTATATCATAAAAATACAAAAAATATTTATCTTATTATCTCTATCAGATCTCACATTTGCAAGTGGCCGTGAAGGGATTGACAACCCCTTTATCGCGTTGGTTGCAAGGTTCTTATGTGTAGGTACGAGGCGACTTGCGTGCAGTCTCCTACTCGATTGATACCTTGGTTCTCAAAAACTGAGGGAAATACTTACGCTACTTTGCTGCATCATCCTTTCCTCTTCAAGGGAAAACCAACGCAGTGCTCAAGAGGTAGCACCCAGAAAACTGGTCTTTCGCGTCAAGTCGTTCCTCCATGACCAGTAGGAGGAGTTTCGGGTGGACATAAAACCAGGCAGCCAAAACCAAGGCAGCGGAAGCACTAGAGAGGTCCCGCCGCCAAGCGGCAGCCGCAGCAGAGATGTCCCAGTGCGCCGCGAAGCCCTCGAACGAGCTCTCACGGGCACGCGAGCGCTCTCACAAGCGCACTGACCGCGTCGATGATTGCGACGAGCTCGTGTTGCTGAAGTCCTTGGCCGGCGACGACGACATTCTCGTTGGCCTCATTAAGCAGCAGGCGCTGGTCGACGGCTTGTTGAAGCTGCTCCAAATCGGTGAGGCCTCGGTTGAGAAGGCGGCCGGCCTCATCGAGCAACTCATGGGTGACAATACAAAGCTCCTCAAGGCGCTCGCCGAGAAGGAGGAGGAGGCCGCCGGCTAGAAGATACTGCATGAGTAGAGCAGTGCCTCGGGGATGACGCTGATAGTGGTCGTCGAGGATTTGATGGGTGACTTGAGGAAGCTCCGGATCAAGAGCGAGCAGGAGGTGGAGGAATCTGTGGCTACTTTCCAGCAAAGTCATGAGGAATTGAAGAAGGAGCTGGAGGATGTCGTCGCCCGGCGATCCATCGAAGAGTAGAGATAGTAGCGACCCAGATCGTTGTCTGTGATTTCCTTCATCACTTGCCCCCGTGTCTTCCGGGCTTTGCCGCATGTGGCATTTTAAATTATCCGGAATATGTAACACAATTATTATTCGTGCGATTGTAAATTTATCATCGTATTATCCGTTGCCATTTTATTTGTCATCATATTATTCATTGCCCTATGTGGCATTTTAAATTAGGTCGGAATAGGAGTTGAAAACACGAACAAAGCAAATGCTAATGTTGAGCGGGGCCATGGGATCACAAGCAAACACCCTCCGTCCAGGTGCTTTAATTAATCACGTGTTAAACAATGGCTCGGCTGGCATTAACGGAGAAGTTGTGAGCGAGGCGGGCGGCTGGTGGATGTTGGTCAAAGAGCTTGTTCCCGATAAGCATAGGCAGCCTTGCTGCTCGCACGTGTCCCGTCGAGCCTGCGAGGTGGACAGGACACATGCATCCCATCGAGCCTGCGCCGCTGACTGCTCGCACGCATCCCGTCGAGCCTGCACGGCGGACTTCTCGTGCTCGTCCCCTCTAATTGAACAGCTGCACGCACGCCACCGAGTATGGTTAAATGTTGGCACAAAATACAAAGATGGACAATGAACAAGGACGGAGGTAGTACTATCCCATAAGAAAAGAGGGACGTGTGGCCGCACTTAAATGGTTACGGGAACACACGATTGATATAATACAACCATTTGCGATATTAACTTTTCAGCTATTTATTTCAAAAGGACTTCGTTGGCTATTAATGTGTGCGCCTTGTCTCAAACTGGACGATTTTTACCACGTCATATATGTGCCATGTCATGAAACCATGCCAAGTTTAATGTTATTTGGGTTAGTTTTCGATTTACTGGGATTTAAAAACCGAGATTCTCAATGTTTCAGGACAACGAGAAGTTTGTAATTCATTCCCATTTCTTCAATGAGACCTAAACATGCACCCAATGACACATGTACGATTTTCCACCCATTTTGCTTCACTCGAGCATGTGCTTGTAGTTCAAATTTGAATTATGGACTACATTAAATGCCTAAAAATCAATTAATATATAAAATCGCCAAACGAACCCTGAACAGTTTCAAATTTTAGCATGACACTCCTGTTATTCTATGTTGCCTATAGAAAACAAAGTTCAAGGCGAGAAGAGGCAGCGATTATCGTTTCACCCACAACAGGGGCATGTTTCCCTACAGGAACCACGAGGGTTGCGAGAAACTTTGCTTTGTAAGAGGCTCGTAATATAGCTTGGCCCAAATTGGACAATTATTTTACCACAACATATATGTGCCATGTAGTGACACCATGCCAAGTTTCATGATTTTCTGCTGAGTTTTGGATTTACGGAGATTTTAAAACGGAGATTCGCAATGTTTGTGGCCAAGCCAGGACGCCGAGACGGTTCAATTAATTCACATTCCTTCCATGGGACCTAAACATGCACCCCAACGACACATGTACGTTTTTTCTAGCCATTTAGGTACACTGGAGCATGTATTTGTAGTTCAGATTTGAATTATGGACATTAAATGCCTAGAAAACTCAATTAATGAATAAAAAAGGTCAAATGGACCCTGAATAATTTCAAAGTTCAGCGCGAATCTCCAGTTGTTCGATGTTGCGTGTAGAAGAAAATTCAAGGCTAGA
Source organism: Triticum aestivum (assembly GCF_018294505.1). NCBI lineage: Eukaryota > Viridiplantae > Streptophyta > Magnoliopsida > Poales > Poaceae > Triticum > Triticum aestivum. The sequence goes on along the minus strand of NC_057814.1, from coordinate 368,090,934 downwards.
AGAGGGAGCAATTATCGTTTCACCCACAAGGGGACACGTTTCCCTATCGAAACCACGAGGGTTCTTGCGACATGCTCCGGTTTGTAAGAGGTTTGTAATAAAGCTTGGGCCAAATTGGACAACGTTTTTACCACAACATATATGTGCCATGACGTGACACCATGCTAACTTTCATGACTTTCTGGTGAGTTTTGGATTTACGGGGATATAAAAACCGAGATTTGAAATGTTTGATGACGAGCCAGGACGCCGATACGGTTGTAATTCATTCCCATTCCTTGCATGGGACCTAAACATGCACCCAAGGACAGATGTATAATTTTTCTAGCCATTTTGGTGAACTGGAGCATGTATTTGTTGTTCAGATTTGAATTATGGAAATTAAGTGCCTAGGAAACACAATTAGTGTATAAAAAGGCAAAACAAACCTTGAATAATTGTAAATTTTAGCACGGATATCCTGTCGTTCCATGTTGCCTGTAGAAGAAAATACAAGGCGAAAAGAGGCAGTGATTATCGTTTCGCCCACAAGGGGGACACGTTTCCCTATCAGAACCACGAGGCTTCTTGAGAGAAGCTCCGGTTTGTAAGTGGCTTGTAATAAAACTTGCGCCAAAATGGACAAAAAAAACTCCTCGACATATATGTGCCATGTCGTGACACCATGCCAAGTTTCACAATTTTCGGGTGAGTTTTGGATTTATGGGGATTTAAAAACCGAGATTCTTATCACAAAATGTTTTCAAATAGCACATGGTTCACTCACGAAAGCCGCGTGCCTACCAAACCGTGGCCGATGCCCCCTTGCTGCGCGCACGATCTGAGTCATGCGTTCTGATTGGCCAGAACCCAAACCCCACGGATCGTATGTTTGCACCGTTGGATGCTCCCAGATCGAACGACAATCCTCATCCCTTTCGACAGCACATGCAGTTCCGGTTGTGATTTTAATTATATGGGTAAGCACTGTGCGCATGTGTCGTGCTAGCTCACACTTCCTTCTCTACTAAGTTTTCTATATTAATGTTGTTATATATACAAACACGCTACCGTTTCCCGCCACTCCTCCCATTGGTTTCCCGGCTCTTCTCCCATTGTTTACCCGGTGCCAGTGTCAGTGATCATTGAAGGCTAGGCGGCGACACAACGGCCATGTCAATATCGCACACAGTTTCTAAAGCACAAATTTGTGTGATAGTAGGGAGTAGGTCCCATAGGTTGACCAGCGTGAAAATCCTTAAAGGCAAGGAGGCAATTTCAATCAGCAAGGGGTGGCTTCCCATCTGCTAGCCTAGTCGAATAGAACGCAGAAGTTAAGCGTGCTCGGTCTGGATTAGTCTAAGGATGGGTGACCCAGTGGGAAGTTGCATATCTCAAGCTTCATTTAAACGCTACGACACGATCATTATAGAGATATATGATATCCTTGTTTTGCTAATTTGTAGACTATGTTTTTTATTGGTTATTTTTTTTCTCAAAAATCAAAGAATGATCGACATCTGTAGGCCCACACAAATTATCCCTTTGACTCAAAGCACGAGAAGGGTTTACTCTTTGTTCCATGTGCTATGTTAGAGAAAATCAAGTTTTAGCACATGCGTTGGACGGCACCCAGCCCCTACCCCCCCACCCGCCTCGAAGTTGTGTTCCCGACATCGTACGTATTTAACCTGGTCGTGGGGGTACGATGTTCAGTTGTAATGTTATTGATGTTGTTGGTGCCCCATCGAACTTGTGCTTTTGGGATTTGAAAAAATCACACACCAGACCCATACAATTTTTTTCGGTCGCATGCAGGGGATACGGGGTTGGGTGTTCTGATCGAGGATGTCTCCCTTGTGCCGTTTATAGACGTCGCACGTATCTGTGGGCTCCCCGAGGTATATATATTATCCTTGACCGATAACGAGGGGCCCACACAATCTATCCCTTTGACCCAACATACAAGAAGGGTTTGACCATGATGGTTTCCTATTGCTATATATGTGTGCCATGTTAGACCAAATAAAGTTTAAGCGCATGCGTTGGATGACACCCCCCCCCCCCCCGCCTCGAAGTTGGGAAACCGACATCGTACGTATTGAACCTGGCTTGGGGTCGGGTATGGTGTTCGGTTTGTAATGTAGTTGGTGGCCCATCGAACTTGTGCATTCGGGATTTAGACACATCACACAGCACCGTACCCATACATATTTTCGGGTTGCATGCAGTGTATACTGGGTCTTCTGATCGACCATGTTTCGCTTGTGCGGTTTTTTGTGATTACACGCATATCTGTGGGCTCCCCGAGTGTATATATATCATCCCTTTGATCGATAACGAGGGGTATGTGTTGGCCATGAATGGATTCCTCCTAGTTCGTGTTAGGGCCGGTCACCGTCACGTGTCATTCAGCCAAAGCTCGAGATCATGCGTTGTCAGGATTCCCTCCCACATGCTCGGATTGCTGGGTTCGACCGACATTGTACCCTGCGTATCTCGTCCCAAACTACCTGGCTTTCATGGGTGTTATCTCTATTGAGAGGCAGGCACCGCATCTAAATTGTACATTATTCTATATTGAAAACACACATCACCCCTTCCAACGTACATCATTTTGGGCCGCATGCAAGCGGTGCTATTACGGTCCCTCTCGTGATGGTTTAATCTATTGGCCCAAGCGGTTTATCGACAACAAAAGTTGTCGTTTGACCAAATGATTGATTCACTGGCCCGTCTTACGGTAGGTTATGGCGACATGCATGTATTACCAAAGTATCATTACGTGCATCCGCCCTGCTGACACGAAGCGGGAGGTGGGTCAAGCACCCTAGCTAGCTACGACATTATGTCATTATAGATATATCCAAGGGTGCTTTCGGGTTTGCGAGGTAGGTGCCACCAAAGTTGTGCATTGTGTACTTAAAGTTTTAAACATCACACCCTATATTCCTACATAGATTTGGCCACTTCTAGGTGGTTCTTGACTTCTGGCCCCTCTCATCGATCTTCGACGACGCGCCAAACCGTGGGCCGGCACGGTCAAAGTTGTGCATTGGAAATGTGAACATCACAGACCACCCTTTTCACTCATATATATTTGGGCCACATGCTGGTGTGGTTGTCTTCTGACCCTCTCTAAATTTTTTTTTGCTGTAAAGACTCTGATGACGCTCAACAGACACGGGTATCACTACAAAAAAATACACTTCCGTGATGATACGTGTTTGTCATAGTAGGTCACGTTTTCCGTCATGCATGTACATCCATGACGATTTTATGACAGAATCAAGATAGTCATACCTGTGCTGTCGTAGAAGTGTTCCATGACATTACCAAAATTATCATCAAAGAAGTGTTCACTTCCATGACGATAAATGTCGCGTCATGGAAGTGCTTTCGTCAAGGGTGACCGACACGTGGCATCCACCGTAACGGGTCGCCGTTAAGCTATCGGGTCCAGTTTTGGATCCGATAACCCGCTAACAGCCACGACCAATGCTGATTTTCCACGTGTAAAATTCTCATTGGCCGACGGAACCACGTGTCAGCTCCGCGTTGGCACAGGTGTCACTCATCCAATGGGCGAGATGCGCCTATGATATGTTGACACGTGGACCGGCCCAAAAGTGGCCCATAAAGATTAAATGGGCCGGCCCAACTAATGGCCCACAAGATTTTGCGGACCATAATGGGCCGGCCCAGCTAAAGGCCCACGAGATTTTGCCGACCATAATGGGCCGGCCCAGCTAAAGGCCCACAAGATTTTGAGGACACTAGTGGGCCGGCCCGTTAACAGGCTGCCATGTTTTGGGCCAAATGCCGGCCCATATTTGATCTGGTCCATTAACAGCCTGCCATGTTCTGGGCCTAATAAAGGCCCATATGAGATCCGGCCCGTTAATAGCCTACCACGTTCTGGGCCATATTACGGCCCATATCAGATCCGGCCTTTAAGAGCTTTGGGCTAAATTATGGCCCATATCAAGATTCGGCCCGTCAACTGGACGCTGTGCTTTTGGGCCCACTTGAGGCCTGGTTAGGATTTCTATTTGCTAAAGGCCCATTTAGAAATACGGCCTGATATTAGTTTCGGCCTGTTAAAGGCCGTTTAACATTTCGGCCCTATATTTATTTCGGCCTGTTAAAAGCCCGTCATATAGTTGGGCCTAACTATGGCCCGCTTTGCATCCGGCCTGCTCACAGCCGATAATCTGATTGGGCCAAACAAGGACCAAGACAATTTTGGCCTGTTAATGGCCGTGATGTGATTGGCACAATCATGGGCCGGGGTCTATTTCGGCCTGCTATCGGCCCGTGAGCTGTCGGCACGTTTCAGGCCCAACCTAATTTTCAGCCTACTAAAAGCCCATTGAATTTTCTTGCGAAAATAGGGCCGACAGTTTACTCGGCCTATTAAAGGCCCGAATCTACTAGTGGGCCAGTTTACATTTAGGCCTGTTAACGGACCAAGATGACTGGGCCCATGATGCGGATCATACATAGTGATTTGCATGACGGCCCGATTATGTACCGTAATTTTACGGTTTGGCCGGTTTACTGCGAAGGCAGGATATATATATAGTAAAATAACTGCAGCATCATGAATAAGAAAAGAACCTAGACTATACAATAAAGAAATTATGGCATATTACATCCACTGGGCATGAAGGTTCGCCACTATGGTAATAAAGCACGCAGACAGCAGATTACATACACCGGGCATCAAAGATCGCCACGGGTGCAAATAAACACGCCGACAAAATAATATACAAAACCGACAGCACATCAATAGAGTTCAAGAAAGGTTAGCCCTGCTCGGGACCTGCAGCGCAAGCAGCTGAGCAAGTTGATGAGACTGCGCTTGTTTGACACTTATACCCTCCTCACTCTGAAAGATAAACAAGCAGACATATCACAGGTTTTGCACATATAAGTATCAGTGCTGACCATTCATCACATTTCTTATTGACGAATAAAGTGACACAGTTTAAAATAGCATTAACACAATATGGTATTGTTCAGGTTAAGACATGGCAGGAAATGACATTGTGAAGGAGTTGGCAGCTTCACGACACCACTGGATTACAGATCAAGAACTCATAAGTATCAATGGTTAGTGTGCTGTCAATTTATCCCATTTCAGATTGGCAAATAAAGAGACGGTTTAAATAATAGTAGAATGATATGACATTGTTCATAGTTAAGACATTGCAGAATATGACATTGTGCTGTAGTGGGTAGGTTCACCACACCACTGGATTACGGATCAAGAACAGAAGCATACATGCAGTGCAAAAGAAGATCACTTGCTCTGTATAGTTTAATTTACATGGTATGAAGAAGGAACTTGGTTGTACAACTGAAAACTTAAATTGAGAAGGACAAACTTTTGTTTATGAACTACATAATAAACTTTAAACATGCAATTTGATGCAAACACCAAAAATAAACAGCTGTTGCAGTCATGCCTAACCAAATATACACAACAAAGTTTGAAGGCTTGAGAAGGACAAACTTACATTAGTGGTGAAGACAGGCTCTATAAAGCCCTTGTCCATGCTGATGGGGGGGGGGCAATTCAAGAAGTTTACCACAGAATCTTCTTCATAAGCATTGCCTTTATTCTACATTTTGTTAAGAGTAAATATAGATGTGATAATATAAGAAAAAATGGAGAATATTTAAGATAAGATGAAGAGTGATGCTACATAACCAAGTAGCTATAAATGTAAGTACAGCGATACAGGCAAAAGGTACAGCCAAGAGCAATGCAGAGCTAAACTTTTTCAGTACCATCGGTGTTATCCAACCTTATGGTAAGAGTAAATATAGATCTGATGTGTAGAAAATGGAGGGCAAAGGAAAATAAGCTGCAGAGTGATGGTACATGAACAACTAGCTGTCAATATAAGTACACTGATAAAGGACAACAGGTACTTACAAGAACAATGCAGAGCTAAAAAATTTCATTGGCATTGGATATATTCTACACTAATGTAACCATTCATACAGATCAGATAATTTGGAGCGAACAATTGATAAGCAAGCTATCATGCATACTGCTGTCACATAATGAACCAGGTATGAATGCAAGTACAGTGATACAGGACAACAGGTACTAACAAGAGCAAAGCAGCGGGCAGCATATTTGCGATATCCTGTCGTCCTTTTCAAACCGGAATTCTTCTTCGAGCAGATTTCCTGCAAAAGAGATCCGTAAGGCACATGCGGAAAAGTAGACAGTACCTCATCCTGGGAACGAGACCAGTGCATAACAAGGTTTTTCCATTCAATGTCTTCTAAATTTAGCACAGGAGACTTCACCGGAAATTCGTTTATAGACTTGCCATCAAAGTGTGATTTCCTCAGGTAACACCGATACTGCTGCAATGCTTCCTTGAAAAGCGCAAGCAAGCTTTGCTCGTCATGACTATCCAGATTGACCCTCGCCTACTTACAACAATGTAATGTAAATCATTGATGTGTTCAATCAGCAGAAAACAGGAAAATAATCACCATGAATAATAGCACTTACACGTAAGTGGGACAGGAAGATGTGAAAATGGTGTTTGTCTTCACTATAATCTTCCCATGATGGGAATATATGCACGTAGTCCCTAACAACATTGAAAGCATTGTCTTTTAAACTAGGAATAACTGGAATGGGGTTCCAATCTGCAGGAATTGGCCGTCTCTGCAGTTGGGATAGGTCTTCGGCCGGTGGACTTGCTGTACTTTTTGCTGGAGTGGGATTTTTCTGTGGTACGGCTGGTGCTATGGCAACTGAAATCGGCATACCTTTTGCTGGAGTGCAGGTCCTGTGTGGTGGGGCTAGTGGTGTGGCCAGTGAAGTATGGGTACAGTCTGCTGGAGTCGGTCCTACGTTTTGTGTCACTGGTTGTAGAGCCAATATAAGTGGGGTGTTGTCTGATTTCTCCGGCACCACCACGTTTTTCAAGGACTTTGCTGGTGCTCCTTCAGGTTCGGCAATCACCCTCTTCCTTTTTGATGTCTGATGCACAAGAACAACATTTGAGTGGAAAACATGGTATGATGACAGATGGAATATGTATTGATAATGGATGGGCATGGCACCTTGACATATATGATGAGTAAACTAAGCAGATGGCGGTGCAACAAAGTAGAAGAAATGCAAGACAACTTATGCAAGATATGCGCAATAAATAAAACCTTGCCAAATTAGAACAGCACCTTGATGGGTGAACAGGACAGGCCATCTGCCTTTGACTCCTCGAGGTCAGAATAGTCATTAGGATCATATTCTGAACAAGAATCTACAGGTGGGGAGCATATGAGTTCCATTGCATCCAGAATGGCACTCAATGCCTTGGTGCCAATTTTGTAAGTCGTTGCAGTGTTCCACAATATTCTTCTGATGTGCGGATTCTGATATTCACTGTGATTACGTATAATATCTGAGAAGCATGAAAACATAAATAGTAGTGAGATTATCTTTGTAATGCAGATGATATTCTAATATAGGGGCGCCCTGTAAACCCTTGTGTGCTATCACTGGATTCTGAAGAGAGAGCCCATGTGTGCTGTAATATGGTGCGTGCATTAATATAATCTGACACAAGTACACAAAAAATAGGCTCCAGAAGTAAGGATAGTTGGCAGATGATAGGTTCATAATATACTGTATAGAGAGTTTATTGCCAAACCATGATAACAAGAGCACACAGCAACTAGGCAGATCGTAGTGTACATAAAAGGGGTACACCATAACCAGGATATATAAATCGGGAAAGTGGAACTGGCTGGAAATACGGTGTTGTACTTCCGCTACTAATTGAAAGCCTATCGATCATGTATAGGCTAGCTCTATCAGCTGTTGACTGCAGATGTCCCTGCTCCCCTTCCTGACAAGGAACATACTGTACGTACTAAATACAGAATAACAAAAGAGGAACATGTTAAAGAACAGAAGAGGAAGCATATTCTTGAGGTTCCGCTTCTTTGCATACAATGTTGGTTGCCCACTCATGATGAATCACAGCGCCCAAAGAAATGCAATTCCATGCTGTCTCTCTGTATGTGGCCACACGCATTTGGAAAATCAAGTGGGAGCATTACCTGACCAATTAAATGTGTGTCTGTTAACTAATATCAGTATCATATCACAATTCGTATTTGAAGAAGTAAGCTTTGGACTTATGATTGGTGTGTTGTTTAGCTTCAAGAGTGGACTGCTGCTAGTGCGACACAAAGCATCTACACAGATCATAATGTAGATATAACGGGAAAGCTGTAAGCATCACAAGTAAAATTAGCAAAGTGGAACTTGCTGGAAAATATAGGCTACTATTGCCGGTACGGCTAGAAAGGCTTCGGATACCAGCTCCCTTCAACTGAAGGTGCGGTACTGTTAATATCAGTGTAACTCTCAAAGGCGACACACTCCCCGCATTTCCTTGCTAATCTTATAGGATTCAAGTGGGCAGGCCACTACAATTCCTATTCCTATGTTTACAAAATCCTATGAATCAAAGAGGCCTGAAGAGTTCAAAGTGTCCATCACAACCGACTGTATAGACCTCTACACTGCAAATGTCCCTACTCATCTTCACTACAAGGAACATACTGTACTACTATCATACTCCCTCCGTTCCAAAATATAAGTCTTTGTAGAGATTTCCACTATGGATCACATACATATGTATACAGATACATTTTAGAGTGTAGATTCACTCACTTTGCTCCATATGTAGTCCATGGTAGAATCTATACAAAGAGTTGTATTTAGGAACGGAGAGAGTACTTATTAAAGAAGAACGGAAGAGGAACATCCTAAAGAAGAGCAAGCGGATTTTGGATAATAAAATGTTCGTTGCGCAGTGCCCACACATGACGAACCAGAGCGCATTAAGAATGCAACTCCCTGCTGTCTCTCTATATATGTTGCACGTGCTTTTCGAAAGTAAAGTAGAACATTAGCTGACCAATTAAACGTTATCTGTTTTAGTAATATCCGCATCATATCAGATTCGTATTTGAGCAACAAGTTTGGAATTATGAGTGGCACGTTGTTTAGCTTGATGGATTCAGGAGCAGTGCAAAGCAGCTACTATGATGGTACTGAATATAAAGGCATGTCTGCATGCAAGTAGTGTGACTTTTGTCATTTGGGTCAGTCGACCATTTCAGGCGGTTGGATGAAGATCCTACGTCTCCTAACCCTTCTTCTCCATCGTCTCTGATTCTTCCCATAAGAACACCACACGGGCCGCCGGCCGAACCACCAGCCCCGACACCCCCCGACCTCCCCTGAACCGCCCCCACCGCATGTGTTCCTCCGCCACACCCACCCCCACCCCCGCCCACCCGCGTCGAGTTTTTTTCGTTCGGCGAGGCCCCACCACCGCCAGGCCACCAGCCCCACAACCACCGTTCCCACCCGATCCCCTTCCTTCGCACCGGCGAACTCCGGCGAGCTCTCAAAAATTGACTGACCCAATTTTGAAATTTAGTCTACTTTCATTTAACTAGTGTGGAATATAAAAGGGGAAAACCATAAGCATTGTGAGTATAATGTTAAGTGTGCCATGGCGGATCTGAAGGTGCAAACCGGACAAAGGCAACTGCACAACCAATGTTTGCTTTCAACTAACAAGTATGTGATGGACAACAAATCAGAGTAAAGCAGTGGCGATCTATTTTCTTGCCGCGATAAATAAGTTGAGCATATACGAAAGAGTACCGCCTATGGTGCGGCGTCGTGTATGCATCTGCTGAGTATTTGTCGGTGGTGCAGTAGCGATGGCTGTCGGCGGCGTGGAAGCAGATCTAGGAGGGGAGATGGTGGCGGCGGGGGAAATATCCCGGCGCGGTGGACAAGACGGTCGTAGGAGCGCTGCTGGCAAGGTGGACGACGGAGGGGATGAAGCGAGAGGATGGGATGCAAGGATCCCGGTCTGAAGCCGTGGATGAGAGAGGTCGATCTCTTGTAATGGACGACGGCGTCGGGGTATCAGCTCCGGCATGGTGGAGGAGGACGGCGGTGGATGGTGTGGCGGACGGAGGAGGCTGGGGTGGAGAGGGTGTTTTGGCGCCCACGGAGTACGAATGGGAAATGAAGGGAGAGAGGAAGGGGGAACCATGTCTTCAGGGCGCGCTTGTCTCAAATGCGAGGAAATTTACAAACTTAGCCACCGTTTAAAATTTCCTACATCACAGCAATATTAGTCGGTTGGGGATAGGACGGTAATCTAGCATACACCAAATATTTGCCGACGAGAGTTTGTTTTGGCGCCCACCGTATATGAATCGGGGAGGGAGTCGATTACGGCCGAGGAGACACTATGTTTGGCGCACACCGTGTATGAATTCGGGTGAGAGGCGGTTATGTCACGTTTGAGTGAAATTACAAACCTACCCCTATCAAAACCTATAGAAATCGAGCCGATAGGCTTTGCATGTCAGGGATAGGTAGTAATTTTCATCTCATAGATTTTGGTTTCGGGCGGTTACAGCGACTTTCCCCGCTTCATTCAAATTTTTACAAAGCAAGAGTGCACGTCTACCATGCCAACTCAATTTGAATCCAGATTGTATTCTATTTTTGTTCAGGCAGGATCCATTTTCGATTGGAATAAAATTCTATATACATCATTTTCTATATATACTTTCAAAAGCACAACAAAGAATTCTGCTCCTTTATATATATATAATATGATTTACAAATACAATGATCTCAAAATCATAAGGTTGAATTCAAAAATTTTGAACCAAATTATGTTCTACTAAAATGTATGGATCAGTAATATCTACATATTAAATAACATAGATGCGCGTGAATTCATATGAGTATGCATGTTTGATAGATCAATTTTGGTTCAAGTATGAATTACATGTATCATCATCTCGAATTCAAATATTTGAATCCCTTTTATGTTGACATTTTCTATACACGCAACTAAATATTTGAATCTCCTTTCACGCCCATCTCTCTCGCATGCTCCTTCATGTAGCTATCACTCTTTTTTCTCCAGCTCGCCCGCACGCTCACTTCAGTTTCTCCTATTTTCGCAAACATGGTCTCTCGATGTCTCCCTTGAGAAGTGTCACACTCTCCCTATCATTATACATTACACGGTTTCATTATCTCTCACGTCTCTACCGTTCTCTGGTATCACTGGTACCTAAGCTTTCTTTTTCACCGCCACACACACACTCTCACTCGTCTTTCACTTGGTCTTTCTCTCTATGGGGTTCTCTCACACACCCTATATCTCTCTAGATATGACTCATACCACAAAAATTACTCTCTCCCACAGACACAACATTTGTTGCGGTCTCCTTTCCGTCTCCATCCCAGTTATAAAACTGACATTATTCATTTGTTTACCGACCAGACAAACTCCCCCCCTCTCTCTCACACACACACACACAACTCCTGCTTCCACTCCCCTTTCCGACTACCATCTCTCTCACACACACACAAAACTCTCGCTTTTGCACCCCCAACTCGTATTTCTCTCACAAACATTGATCGACTAGCTTCCAGATAGGTTTATACACCCGCACACTCGTGCTTCCACTATCGCGTACATGTCTCTCTCGTGCTCCTTGTATCTATGTAGATTTTTCGTCCCTTCTTGAGACACGCCCTCTCGATCGTGCACACACACACTATCGCCTCATTTTAAGCTGATACCTCTCGCACACACACTCTTTGTGTCTTTGTCACACACGCACTCTGTCCTCCTCCTCTCTCCCTCTCTCTCTCACACACAACACACACACACACATGGGCTTTTTGCAACAACTAGCAAGATGCCCATGTGTTGCACGGAACATCAAGATGCATTTCTATGAGTAGTTTATCTTGTGGGAGAAAAGGATTAACGTGGGAAGGCCTTATTTGCAAATGTGGAGAGGGTGTGGGTATCTTTTTGCAAAATTGCCATAGTTCCTTCCTATCCGTCAGATATAAATCGGGCGGCCTATCTTGCAGGATGGAAGGCACACCACCATCACCAACTATATTTTTTATCTCTACTCTTATAAAAAGCATAGTTAGTGATGATGGTGTGCCTGCCATCCAACAATATAGGCCGTCTGATCTATATCTAACGGATAGGAAGGAAACTATGACAATTTACCCGCACTCCTCTCCACATTTGCAGATAAGGCCTTCCCTCGTTCATCCTTTTCTCCCACAAGATCTTGAAGTTCCGTGCAACGCACGGGCATCTTGCTAGTAAGAGTAGAAATAAGAGATATACCACTTCTCGAATCTCATCAAAACCGCCACAGGAATATATTTTGAGTGAAACATAACATATTTTTAGTGATATACGTATTTCAAAACTAGAATATTTTTTCTAACAAATCGGTGAATATGTATTAATCTACTTTGATCGTGTGGCAACACATTGGCACATTGCTAGTAGTTATTACTACTGTATAATTTTTTGGACACCAGACAAACGGTGGAGTACATATACGAAGAGAAGAGGCGCAAGCACGCAGTCGGTCTCTCGCTGTCTCGCACACATGAGAGTTACGTAAAGGCACCGTTAACAAATAAACCCTAAAACCCTAGGTGCACGATTGCTGCATGCGTGGGTACCGGGTACGTGGTGGAGCGCACCTTTGTAGGAATAGTCAGCTCGCGTGATAATTTGATCCGTAGGAGTTGATGGTCGGGACCACAGGTGAAAGACCTGGAGGCGGTGGCTCGCTAGTTGCCACTGATCGAGTAGCCATGTTTAAAATATCTTTTTTTAGCGGGGTAAGAGTTCCGATTTTCAATGGCGCGTTATAAGTACTAAGTAGTTTTTAGAACGATTGGTATGGAGTGAAAACGGAATTCATAACTACTACCTCCTTGGCGTATGGTTGTATGGGTTTATGTTGCGAGATGTTGAACCTGGTAGTTCTAGGGCAAATACTATGGTTTCGATGTTGGTTTTCAGTAATGAAAATCGGAAGGGGGAAGCCCTTCTTTGATAAAAAAACTACTACCTCCGTCCTGGTTTACTAGTCCCCATCATATTTTGGGTCAAAGTTTGTCCACGAATTTTACTTGTAAAATGTGAATGGAAAACGAGATTTTGTTATACCCAAACAAAAAAGGACTGGAGGGAGTGATTGCTCTGACACGGACGTGACCTCTCATAGCGCAGGCATTGAACCGACGCGCCGGCAAAGAGGGCCCCACTCACTGCAGGCCAGGCTGAACACGCGCTCCTCGCCGCATGCAACCGGCTTCAGACTTCCCCGCCTGCCTCCATTGAATCCGCGCGTGTGCAGACAATACGTCCTTCCGCGATCCGGACGGCATTTTATAACACGACGTCGGCTGGCTCCTCTCGTCCACTCCCTATTTAAACGAGGCCAGACGCCTGGCAAGAACCGCACCACACCGCTGCTCCCCATATCCTCCCTGCACCATTTTCTCCACTCTCCATAGCATCCAGAGAGCAGGAAGACGAGTTCTCCAGCATAAAAGCCGGCTGGGTGCCGTGACAAGCCAGGCAACTCGCTGCCCCATCTCCCTCCCCTCCACAGGCCATCAGTACCATGGGCGAGGCTGCAGGCGGGCAAGCGTAGGAGCAAGCCGCCACTCCAAGTTGGCCCCTGGTGCATCAACTCGACGCTCCAAGCCTGCTCGCAGAGGAGTGGCCAGTTGCTGCACGCCGGCACACAAGGGACCACGGCGTCCAGTGCACCGTGGTTGGCCGCGCCATCCGACGCAAACATTGGCGGAACCGCGGCATGCTGGCGGAGGTGGCCAACACGTTTGCGGGCACCGTCGACACCGAGGAATAGTAGACCACGGGAGCCGCCGCTGCTCTGAACCCACGAATGCTACGACCACCGCGTCGCCCGCATAGACACCCGATGTATTGCCCGGTTTGGCTCAAAACATCGCGGACTCCAGCCGCGGCAGGCATTAGAAATTATACCTGCTTCTAGAAGTTATTCGCGATTAGTCAAAAAATGACCAAAATATAATTAATTATGCATGGTCTTGACTTGTTGTGCTCGCACTGGTAGTAGGAACTAGAGGTTTTTCTTTATTTATAACTCTCCTCACATGTTTTTGGCTTTGAAGTGAATCATGGTTGTGGATATTATCTATGAATGAGCAGATATCTGTGAACATGAGTTTGATGTGGAAGTTGAACTTGGAATGTTGGGCTTGCGCGTGAACTATACCATGTACAATGCTTCGTGTGTTATTGTTTGGAAAGTAATTACTGTTATTACATGACCCAAAAAAATTATTTTGTGCCACATCAGTAGATGCACGGACATCACAACAGGCATGCTGACTGGATAAACATTTGAACCTAGCTATTAAGAAGGAAAATTTGTATTGACAATAGCTTTAGATAGCAAGAGACGCCTAGCCTGCTCTGCCCCTGCTAGCTTCTTTCTGGCTTCTTCCATGTCTTCTTTGGCTTGGGTGAAGAGAGCATTTGATTGCTCTTTTCGCATCTTCAGGAACTCAGCTACATTTTCAAGGGCTGCTGCACGCTTTCTTTCAGCCTTTACTAGAGCCACGAGGACATGAACAGTTGACGACTCCACCTGGCTTGTGTGTAATCCAACATCATCTGGGAATTTGCACCTTGTGTCTAATACAACATCATTAGGGAACGGGCACCTTGTGTGTAATCCAGCCTCATTTTGGAAACATGATCTCGAGGTTGGCCATACTTCCGTCCTTGCAGGAACTGCCTCCTGACATGTAGTTACTTCTTTTTTAGATCAATACTCAGAGCAACCCAGATCCATTTAGTAGAAGCTAGATCAACAGGACTCGGAGCAGTGAATTCAAAAGGAAAAATGTAAAAACAGACTACAATGTGAGAACACCCACTTCCTACATCAAGCTAAAAATGAAAGCATTAGGATGATTAAGACTCTTCTTATTACACATCAAAGAACACGAGGCTAAGAGAAACAGAAACTACAACATATAGACATCGAAGAACACGAGGCTAAACAAAAGTAATTGAAAGGGTGTTACTTACCAAAGCTCGTTTTACAGGTTCGGTGCAGCTCCTCTTTAACTTGCCATGCTCCTTGAAGATGTCCCCAACATCCCGTGTTTGGTCTTCATTGCTCCTCTGCATGTTCGCACTCGTGGTTTTAAAATCTCAACATGGCAAGAAAAATATACTAGTAATACTCATGCATCTTGTGAGCAACATTAAAGCACTCGTCTGCCATGTTCGAGCATCTCCAACAGAAGCGCAAAGCACGGCGCATTTAAAAAGCATTTACAGCGCCGGAATAGCCAGTTTTTGCGGGCCCGGAGTGCTGACATAGAGAAGTAGAGATAGAGAGTAGAGACGAGAGAGCAGAGACATAGATAGTTCTTAGCATAGATATAGCATAGATAGATAAAAAAATACATAGTTCAACTACTCCTCCTCGTCCGACTCCTCCTCGGTGATGTCGTCCTAGTAGGCATGAAGATACCGATCATCGTCGAAGTCCCAGGGCGATGCTGCTCCTAGCCTCATATTGAATTGAGCGGCCACTTTTCACGTACGCTTGTCCTTGTGATAGGCGGCTCGCTCTGCCCTCCTTTGCGCGTAGAACTCGTGCTCGTTGATGATGTCCTGCGGGAAGCGTTGGCGCCACAACGCCATGGCTTCCTCGTCCATCTTGGCGATGTCGAGACGATGCTCGCGCCTCCGGTTGTCGCAACGATCCTCGACGGTGATAAGCCGCGGCAGAGGCGCGAGCTCCTGCGCCCGCTCCCGCATCGGCCCGTTGGGGAAGTTCAATGTTCTATGAGGCCACCGGAGGCGCCAAGCCGCCACGTCATACGTGCGGGCGGCCTCGTGGGCGGTGTCGAAAGTGCCGAGGACGAGGCGCATCCCGCGGAACCGGATCTTGGTGGAGAAGCCGCCGGAGGGGCGCGCGCGGACGCCGCGGTATCCCCAAGTTTCCCGGCGACGCGGCGACATGGTGGCACAGCAGCGGCGAGGCGAGAAAGAGCGGGGAGAGAGCTGTGGCGAGGCGCAGAGCGGGGAGACAGCGGTGGCGAGGTACATAGCAGGGAGAGAGCAGTGGCAAGGCACAGAGCGGTGGGAGGGCGTTGGATTTTATAAATCACGCCGAACGTCGCGCACCAAAACTAGCGCGCCCCCGGCCGCTTTTTCCCACGCGCGTGATCCTTTCCCGATATCCCTGCTGTCTCTACTCTCTTCTCTACTGTTATATTTATTTTATATTTTATATTTATCTCTACTCTTATAAAAAACAGAGTTGGTGATGCTGGTGTGCTTGCCATCCTACAATATAGGCCGTCTGATTTATATCCGACGGATAGGAAGGAAACTATGGCAATTTGGCAGAAAGATACCCACACCCCTCTCCACATTTGCAAATAAGGCCTTCCCTTGTTCATCCTTTTCTCCCACAAGATAAACTGCTCATACAAATGCATCTTGATGTTCCGTGCAACGCATGGGTATCTTGCTAGTTCTAAAAAACTTTCCATCATTTGCCACACTACTGGTTGTAGATGAAGAACCTACCCAAGCACAGCGCGATACAGGAGCGACGCACAATTACAAGCTGATATTCTGTTAGACAATGGAGGCTATAACCAATTACTTTTACGGGAACAATATCAACCAGGAAATTTGAAGGGTATGTATGAACAAAATTGGAACTTCACATGTACTGCTAAGAGATTCAATACACACATTACTGATCGAGGAAGAGGACGATGGTCGCGGCGGCCTTTGTGCATCATGGGCGGCAACGGGTGTCAGTTCATTGTCCACGACGGTGGTGCTAGTGCGCTTGGCGTCGGTTTCCGGGAAGCAGATCCGAGACAGTGGAAGACGGTGCCGGGGAAGAGGCTCCGTTTAAGACGATGACGGTGGAGCGGCTCCAGTGCGGCGTAAAACATCGTCGATAAGGCAGATGCGCTGCGGTGGACGAGTGCGCCGATGTAGAAGGGGCGGAGCACGAAGGCTGCGGTGCCATGGAGAAGTCTATTTTGCGGCGGGGATAGAAAATGGGGAGTATTGAGGTGTACTACTCTGGGTGCCGGGATGGGGTTGGCTGGGTAGAGTGAACCTGAAGTTACCAAAACAGCCCCCTACCAAGCGTCATCCGTAGGCCTGTTCCGAAGGGTATGATGGTAACTTCGCACTGCTCGAATCAGGGTCGCGGCAGATTTTCCCGCCGACCTCAAAATTTTGTGACACTGAACTCCCCGTGTGGCGTGTTGGGTGATTGGGCTAAGCATTTAGCGAGTAGTACTAGTAGTACTCCCTCCGTTTTTATTAACTCTGCATATTAGGTTTGACCGAAGTTTATAGAAAAATATAAACATTTACCATAACAAATATGTATGATGTGAAAGTACATTCAATAATGAATCTAATGGTATTTATTTGTTATTGTATATGTTAATATTTTTTGTTATAAACTTTGTGAGAGTTTACCAAACTTGACTTTGACCAATGCTAATACGCGGACTTAAATAAAAACGGAGGGAGTACACATTTGTTTTCTTAGTTTGTAGTGAAGTAATCATTTGTTGTAATTATGAAATAAATATATTAGGCTACTGACTTTGAATGTAATGGTCTATACAATTCAATAGTTACAATCATTGTTGAATTCCAAGATGTATACGAGGTCTATAGTACTTCACAATATGCTCAAACTCACATAATCCCAGTCAAATGAAAATCTAAATGCATTTCATAGTTATTACTTTGTAGGATTCAACAAAACCAACCATAACTCTACATCATCCATTATAAAAGCAACATTTTGAACACATCCCAATGTGTGAATGAAATGTGTAGAGAGAGCTTGCAAAGTTGGAGCAGATAGGGCGGGAAAGATTGTATGTATGTGGGCGAGAGAGTAGGAGACAAACCTAACGAGAGAGAGAGAGAGAGAGAGAGAGAGAGAGAGAGGAAGAAGTTAGGTCTGTGAGAAAGATGGAGACATGTAATATATGTGAGATGCGTGTGCATCCGGATTTTGTACACGTGGAAGGTGAAGAGACAACATGTTTGATGAGAGAGCTGGAAAAACATGGACGAGAGGGAAAGGATCTCGTGGGTTGAGGAATTGATAATTTTGTGTACCAGAGAAAGGGATTGGTAATTTTGTGCGGGAGAGAGAGGGGGGAGGAGTCAGTCAGCCGTCGTCACATCATCCTGCTTCCAAATGGCCCTGCATTCTCTAGTGCAGTGTGGTCTCCGTCTTCGACCTCCTCGATGCCCTCTTTGAAGATTGAGGTGGTGTGCATGTTGGGGTGCAGAGAAGCACAAGCGAGATTGGTCGCCATATAACCTTGGATGGGGATGAATTGTGTGCTGGGGGAGGGGGGGTGTGTGTGTGGTGTGTTTGTGTGTGTGTGCCAGATATTGAGAGAAATCAAACCTATGGAGAGAAATATATGTGTATGTGATGGAAAGCTACATTCTAAGTAGGGTTTTCACAAAGAGATTGTGCGTGTGAGATAGAGAGCGATGTGCGGGCCTTGAGGTGGGCACGGGCCGGGTGAGGGTGTCAAAATGTGTGCGTTGATGCATGTGTTACATGCGATCGTGCGAGGGACGGACAAATCGAGAGAGATGGATGTTGTGTTACGGATGCTCCTCTCTCTCTCTCTCTCTCTCTCTCTCTCTCTCTCTCTCTCTCTCGCACACACACACACACAAGTAAATAATAGAAGACCGTTCTCTTATGTATACACAACGTATCGACATCTCTCTATGTCTCACTCATGCATGATCATTCGCACATTCACACCTCTCTATGTCTCTATCACACGCACACCGTCTCCACATTGCCCTTCCGCCACAATACACATATGGACACATACACACATTCTCTCTCAGTCACACAAAAATTCAATATTAAAAAAACTAGGGCGCACCTAAAACGTCCAAATCCAAATAAACACGAACTGAAGCTAAATTCAAATATATGGAAATATTGTAGCGTGAAGAACTTTTCCTAGAAAAAAAATTGAGTATTATTCGGGGATTGTTTTCACACACACAAAAAGGTTCGGTGGATGTCCTTCGAGCGCGACACGGTGACGCACCGTTCAATCAACCGCGCGGCCGTGGTGCACGCCCTTGCACAGGATTCCGTATTGTTGCTATGGTAACTAATATAAGCGATGCCTCAGTCTAATGTTTACGCGTACTAGTACGATTTTCTTTTAAGTTTGACCAACCCTATATAAAACTAAACTAAGGTCCCATACGCGCACTCATCAATATGCCGCTGCCGTCGTTGCGCATGCCGGTGCCCGCCTGCTCCGGCCAACCATTTCTCGCCCATCCCTGTTCCATGAAGTCGAAGGCTCGCCCGCTCACGTCATCTGCAGCCCCTCCTCGCGATGCCGCCGCGCTGCCAAGCACACGAGCCGCTGGTGGAGCCGCGTCTATGCACGCAGCGTACGAAGAGGAGGATGAGCGCATGCTCCAGCACGCCGGCGAGGAGGAGCTAGCGTGTCATTGTCGTCTCCGCCCGCGTGGAGGTGGCGCGCATGGTGGTTGTCGCGGCGGAAGCCGGTCGCGCCCGTGCCGAGCCCGCAAACTGGGTGCGGACGCGGAATCTACCTTCGAGACCTTGAATTCCATGTGGATCCTGCAATCTCAAGGTGCAATTTGGGTCAGTCGACTCTTGTGAGACGTTGGATGCAACATGGATGGCCAGAAGGGCTTCTTCAACTTTCGAAATTGATGCACTGTTCATCTTCTCTCTCAGGCATTGAGCCGCCAGCCCGTCACACGCCTAACCGCTTGCCGCCGCTGCCCCGCTCTCCCCTGAACCACCTTCCACCGCCATGCTCCCCCCACCCCCGATATCCGTTTAACCCCGGGCACGATCCATTTTTTCCGGCGAACTGCATTCCACACCCAACACTCATAAGATAGATCATGGGCATCCTGCCACCCTAATATAGATACTGGGGTGGCTTCTTTGCCATCTTCTTCCTTCGCTCCGTCAAACTTCTAACAAATCGACTGACCCAAATTATACTTCTAGTACGAACGTATTATGTACAGTAGGAACACGAAGATACGAGCAGTAGTACCAACTACAAGAAGAACAGTGGTAAGACATACTAGTACTAATGTACGTACTAAAGAGTTCAAATAACGAGAAAGAACATAAACATAGTTCTTCTAGGGGCTCAGCACAACACACCCCTGAAATAAAACTAAGCAACTAGTCCGCTTGACATTGCAATAGAACCAGCATGAGCAACGGCACTACCACCTTACCTGGAGTCCGAGTCCACGTCCTCGAGTTCGTCCTCGTTCCTCTTCCTCTTCCTCTTCGTCGATGCTTCTTCGCTTGAACCGGACACTGGGCTCTTCTTCTTCATCCAACCCTTGTAGATATTTTAAACAAAGGTAGGCATCCATTGCTGTGTATAGGATGTGATCTTCATCTATTTTCTTCGACTCCCATGCATGATGATACTCGTGGTGAGGTTTCTTCAGTTGAGCGTACGGAGGATCAATCATGGCTGCTGCCAGGGTCAGCATTGAAGGCTGAGAGGGGGGCACCAGGCTTGCCTTCTGGAGATCGAAGGGCTGGCCTACAACGAGGCCTATCCTACCCAGGACAATCATGTCGTTCCTAAAGTCTACAGTAACGAATTTCACTCTCTCGTCCTTGAGGAAGTTCTTAAAATCCTGGCACTCAACGTCGGCATGGCATATGTGTTAGACCAAGCACATGTTATGTACGCAAACCTGGATCACGGCAGGCATCTTCTTCTCTGCCACCTTTAGAATCTTCTCGCTTTCCAGGACTATGGTGTACTCAACATCTAGCCCAGTGACCCACTCATCCTTTGAACTGTTGAACATGCGTAGGAAGCGAGCAAGGCATTCTTTCACCTACACGGATCTACGGGTGTAGATGACGATGAACTCATCGCCGGTGATGGCTCTAACTTGGTACTCAGCGGCGATCATGGAGATTTGGGAGGCGGGTTAGGAGAAGTTGAACTGGTGTAATGTGAAAGGACGGGACGACTGGGAGCGAACTGTTGTAAGTAGAAGACAGGGACGAGTAGGGCGTGCGAACGGCGTGGGGCTGTTGGCTTGCCCGGTGGATAAACAGCTGCATGCCCCCAAAGAGTTCTCGACTACTAGTACTATGCGGGACCCACTAGATGTCATGTCTACTAGACCCATATCATAGACCTGATGGTATAGCTTCCGCGCGTTCGCACGCCATGCCGGCGCGTGGATGTAACTTCACTTAATTCCGTCAACCGTCGCGCCTCCCATGACCTTCGCCTCCCTCGCTCGGTCACGCCCATTGAGACTTCGACCGGCTATAAATGAGCAATTTTTTTGCCTACTCCGCATGCATGATACTTCCTCTGGTCCTTTTTACTCCGTGTATGATTTGTGTCAAGTCAAAGTTTGCAAAGTTTTTGGCCAAATTTATACTGAAAATATCAATATCTACAATACCGAATATATAATTTTATGAAACTACATTTTATAATGAGTATAAAAACATTGATTTTACATTGTGAATGTTGATATATTTTTCTATAAGTTTGGTCAAAGTAGAGGTACATTGACTTCAGACAAAACTTATATGCACAATGCAGACTAGTTCCTCCGTCCAGGTGTGTGCCATGTCCTATCTAGTCACCACAACAAGGTTAGCTATTAGAGTACTACTACCTCCCTTCTAGTTTAAAGGGCTCGATTCAAAATTTTCACCTACTCTTACCAAGATAGAGGCGGTGGAATAGTTTTTGTAGTGGTTTCTAGAGTCTGGACTCCATCCTCGGGAACCTTCGCCGCCGCCGGCAAGAATGCAAGGAGATGAACGAGAAAGGAAATGAGGCTGGAATGAGTAGTTCTGTATTTTATATAGTTGCAGAGGTGGGTAAATATCTGCTACCTCCGGTGGCAAGGCCATGTCTCTATGCACACACATCTCAGTTGTTGGTTCCAAGTAGATCTAACGGCACGTTGTCTAGAGGTAGACACACCATCACCACCAACTGAGATTTTTATAGGAGTATAGATATAGATATAGATATAGAGTAGAAAATAGAGATAAGAGTCGAGATAGAGAGTAGAGATTAGTCAATATTCTCTTTAGGCTACTCATAGTAGAAAGTCTCATATACTAGTATCATGTGCATGATACTAGTGTGTGATACGGGACTACCTTTATAGTGCCATGTATGACACAAAGTAGCATACTCCCTCCGTCTAGGTGTGCAAGTCATCTTACGAAAACCAAATAATCCCAAAATACTTAGGCGCGGTGCATTAACTTCTACCTTGTTTCTTATGTCTTGACATATCAACCAATAAGAGATGTGGGGTGTGCATGCTTTTAATGACTTGAGACTACCAAACACGACATGAAGTGGTTAGTTCATTGCATGCAATGCTATTAATTAGCAAATAAACATCAAGTTCTCTCGTTTTCCCCTCCTCCTTGGTCACGGTGCACAACCTAAGATGACTTATTCACGAAGACGGAGGGAGTAGTATTTAACATGATACGGTATCTACCTATGTTACTCTAAGCCCCCTCTCTTCTTTAATTCTTTGCCACATCAGCATCTTTGCTATTTCCGTGTGCATGATACCAGCTAGTAAGATACCATGTTACCACCACTATGGCCAGCCTTAATCATCGCATGCAATAATTTAGTGCACCTTGAAATCTGAACGCCTGCTTGACTCTCCTTCTCCCTCCGGCAGTCCCACCACTCCGCCCCTTGTGGAAAAAATCAGCATGCATGACTCTCCTCCCCCCGCATTCGTCCAATCCGTTGTGACCAGCAATATTTCCACCCCTTCCCTCCCCCGTAATTTACTCCAACTAATACGCCAACGTAGCTGTTACGTTAATCACGCAACATATCTTATCGGGCGCTGCTTCAGTTACTTAACTGGAGGTGCATTGGGTCACTGACATGTGGACCCAACAAGCATTTGGCCCACATGTCAGTGACGCAACTGCACCTACAGTTAAGTCACTGAAGCTCAGTCCATATCTTACATAGGTGTGCCATTGCTCGCTATAAATACTACGCCTCCCACGGCATTCGGAAGAACGCTGACATTCATCGCTATCTCCTCCCCCTCCCTCTCACGTCGACCACCATGGCATCGCCCCTCCCAAGCCCTAGGCGCCCCTCGCTGCACCGCGCGGATGGTCACGCGTCGCCATTCCGTTCCTCGCCGCCACTAGTCGAGGAGGACGCGTAGGCGTTCCGCTCCTCGAAAACGACGCGTCGAGGTGGACGCGTCGGCGTTCCCAATCTCGCCAGCACACACGTCGGAGGACGCGTCGGCTCCCCGCTACGAGGAGAACGCCGCGCCGCCCACCGAGCCCCCCAGCCTTGAGGAGCTTTGGAAAGAAATGGATGTCGCATTGTGGGAGGCTCTGCCTCCGGCAGAGCGCGCCAAAATAGAAGCGGAGAAGACGGCCGAGGAAGAGAAGCGCGCCGCGGGGCAAGCTGCCTGGCAGGCCTATGTCGCGTCCGAGAGAGTTAGGCAATTGGCTCTTTGGTAGAAGGCTCGTGCAAGGGCCCTGAGGGTGGCGGAGGACGCCCGTGCCAAAGCCCTGAGTGCAGTCGGGCCCAAGCGCCTCATCTACGCTTGGCGGTACATGGACCGGGTGCACGCTTCCAGCGAGGAGGAGTACCTGTTGGCGCCAGATCACCACACCGGTGAAATCACGCTCGCCTGTCGGCAAGCTGCCAATCAGCACCTGTAGTTGCGAGGCTGAGGAAGAGGCGCTGTGTCTACGCGCTGGGAAACGGCCGCGCACCAGGGCACTCGTGGCGCGCCGCAAGCGCTCCTGCGAGCGTCGTGGCTTTTATTAGGAATATAATTTAGTTTCGTAAGGCGATCTCATTAGTTTTGGGACGCAAATGATAAATCCTGAATGTTCGGGAATTATTAGCGTCCTTAATTAAGTATGTAAAACGAAAACTTTGGAAACCTTGTGTATCCATACGCATTTTGTAAGTATGTGCACATAGCACAAACTTTACTATATACTATCGCACTACACGTCTCTCTCTATATATGCTTGCAGACTGTGCTACTACTATTACTTATGTACATGCAAATGCACATTTTAACATTACGATGTGGTTTTTGTAAAAGTAGAAAAACAACACTAGTCAAGCTTGTGAAACGATTCAATGCAAAACAAATGCAAAAATGCAAATTTGATTGTTTACTTTTAGCTTCCTTCTCTGTGGTTATTTCTCTATCGTACTTTGTATGGAGTATCTCACTGGTCGGGAAGGCATGCAAATTCCCAAACCGCTTTCTACACCATGTATCGAATTTTTTGCCTAACAAGTTGTGCCGTGCAATTGGAATTCCAACTTGAGTACTACTACTAGGAGTACCAGGGGCCAGTTCTTTTAGGCTTCTAGATTAGTAATCACATAACTACTACCTCCGTCCTGGTTTATTGGTCCCCATTGTAATCTATGTCAAATTTTGACCATAAATTTAACTAATGAAATGTTTGTGCATGTCACATGCACTAACATTTTATCAGTTAAATCTTTGGTCAAAATTTAGCACAAATTAAAATGGTGACGAATAAACCAGGACGGAGGTACTAGTAGTTTATAAGCCCAAATAAATGAGTGAGGCGCCTTATGTTACTCTCCACTATGACTAGTCTTATGGGAAAAGCTGGGGAAGAGACGGCTTATTTTTAAGCCGCCAAAAGAACCAGCCCTAGGAGTAGTAGCTAGGGATACTAGGAGTAGTAGCTAGGGATCGAGTGTGCGAGATGAACCGGAGATAGTAAATGCAGAGAGATAAAATGCAAAAAAGACGGAGGGATGTGATGGTTGCGTGTCCGTTTATTTTACCATGCCACTTATTACTGGGAGTGGTGGGGTTTTGTGATATGACGGCTTTACTGCCGCGCCACGAGTGGGGTGAAACTCCCGTGCAGCGCCGCCCTCTACACTAGTACTACATCGGTCGTGGTTTATTAGTCCCCCATTGAATTTGACTGAAGATTTAACTGACAAAATGTTAGTGCATGTCAACAAAAACTATATCGTTGGATTTGTATTTGAACATAGTTTTCAATGATATAATTTTAGGTGACATGCATGAGCATTTTTTGTACTATATATAATGTTAGTTAATTTTATGGTCGTACTAATCTATAGTAAGGTGCCTGTGCGTTGCACAGAACTGTGAAATGCATTGATCGGGGAGTTATTTATTTTGACAAAGGATATGGGGATCATCTCATGTGTAACAGGTATCGATAGGTTGCTTTGGATATTACTTCATCTCTAGAGCTCACAAACATTCGGGTGAAATAGATAAAAAAGTATCTTTTGCAAACGAAAGTGTTCAACTGTTCAACCCGCATCCAAAACTTGTGAAGAAATAACACATATTGTGCTTTGCAAGAAATGATCTTTTAAGAGTTAGTTTTTGAGTATCGATTGTTATACATGTTGGCTATAGATGACATGGCACTTTCTTATAGTCAACAGTTGGCTATACTATTAAGTATTAACCATGCTCTTATACACCTAGACGGGGGGATTAAATCAGGATGACTTGGAAGGGCGTAGAGGAGATGTAAGAAATGGTTCATCATAAGTCTTTCACCAGTACTGTAGTAAAAATTCTCAGTTAATCTCATAAATGGCAAGCGAGAACTCAAATGGAGCAAAAGCATACATGGAAGATTCTAGACTAAACCATAAATAGATACACTTTTATTCAAGCGCGATACTCTAATAGAGCAAGATCATGCATGGAAGGTACTATACTATATAAATAAGAAGTCTCCACATGCTTAGACAGCGGATTACATTGAGCGAAGACTTATGATCAACATTTAACTTGGTAATGCATATGTCCAGGTGAACCTCCTTGGAGTCCCTGTGCACCATCTTGGGGGGGGATCATACCATGCGTCTTCCATGTCCACATCGGCGAGAAGGTCCCAGCTCGGCACGGTCCTAGTGAGCGTGATAGAGTTGGTGTGGGCGCCCACGTACCTCTGAGGGGCAGTAACACTGAGCACGCACCTGTACATCGGCCTCGTGTCAGTGTCAGCGTCAGCGGCGTCGCCCCTGACGCACACTACAGAGACGGGGCGGTGGCTTGCGCGGGCCTCGCCGGTGCCCACGATCAAGAGGAAGATGCTGCCATCCTCCTCCGGGACTAGGACGCGGCGGTGATCCTCCAGCGACTCCGGCACGGCGAACGGGTAGCACGTCTCGTACTTGATGTTGTTCGCCGCGGGCCAGTAGTGATAGACGGACGCGTGCATGAGGTGATGCACGAGGCTTGCCGACGAGCCCCAAAACGGCGACGGGCACTCCTAGCAGAAGACGAAGGGCTCCTTGGAGGCATCGACCAGGCCGTCCATGAAACAGGAGTGGCTGTGGGGGATGTCGGTGTCAAAACCGGCGGATCTCGGGTAGGGGGTCCCGAACTGTGCGTCTGAGGCGGATGGTAACAGGAGGCGGGGGACACAATGTTTACCCAGGTTCGGGCCCTCTCGATGGAGGTAATACCCTACTTCCTGCTTGATTGATCTTGATGATATGATTATTACAAGAGTTGATCTACCACGAGATCGTGTAGGCTAAACCCTAGAAGCTAGCCTATGATTATAATTGTTATTTGTCCTACGGACTAAACCCTCCGGTTTATATAGACACCGGAAGGGGCTAGGGTTACACAGAGTCGGTTACAAGGGAGGAGATCTACATATCCGAATTCCCAAGCTTGCCTTCCACGCCAAGGAGAGTCCCACCCGGACACGGGATGAACTCTTCAATCTTGTATCTTCATAGTCATACAGTCCGGCAAAAGGATATAGTCCGGCTGTCCGAGGACCCCCTAATCCAGGACTCCCTCAGTAGCCCCTGAACCAGGCTTCAATGACGATGAGTCCGGCGCGCAGATTGTCTTCGACATTGCAAGGCGGGTTCTTCCTCCAAATACTCCATAGAAGATTTTGAACACAAGGAGACTGTCCGGCTCTGCAAAACAAATTCCACATACCACCGTAGAGAGAATAATATTTCCACAAATCTAATCTGCAGACAACTTTTCATAACATGACGCTCTGCCGTGGTCTGGTCATGACGAACCGTTTTTCCGAGCCTGCCACTGCACGTGTTGCGAGGTGGTTTTATTGGCACGTCTTGTCGAAGCAGAGATCGTGTCCCTCTTATCACGGGATTCTCATCAATACGGGTGTGGGTAACCCAATCGTGCCCGCTGGTATGACTCCTCGATTTTAGGAAAGTTCCAGACGGTCGTGCGGAGGCCGCTTGATATTCACCCTCTTCATAAAGGGGCCAAGGCCTGTCCTTTTCTTCTCGCGCTCGATCCTTCCCTTCTCCCACCTCGAATTCCAACACCCAAGGCGGAGGCTAAGCGCTTCGGACCTTCAATCATGTCCGGATCCAACCTTCAAGGCCGGTGGGTGGCCTCCTCCGTCACAGAGGAGGACATCAAGAAGCTAAGAGAAGCCAGGTATCTGACCGCCGAAATCTCGCATAGGCTACCTGCTCAAGGGCAGGTCATCCCCACTCCCGAACCCAACGAGAGCGTCGTATTTGTTTCCCACTTCCTTCGAGGGCTAGGCTTTAGTCTTGACCCTTTGTTAGAGGGCTTATGTTCTACTACGGGCTCGATTTCCATGATCTGGCTCCAGATTCCATCCTTCACATCTCGTCGTTCATCGTCGTGTGTGAAGCCTTCCTCCACATCACCCCACACTTCGGCTTATGGCTCAAGACCTTCAATGTGAAGCCGAGGATGATCGATGAGCGACACGTGAAGTGCGGAGGTGCCATAATCAGCAAAGGCACCGATGCTCCATGGCCAGGGGGTCCTTCCCGGAGATGTCCAACTTATGGCTGCGGGAGTGGTTTTACATCACGGCTCCCCGAAGTACTAAGTGGGCAACTGCCCCCGCCACAACAAGGGTCGTGGGTCAACAAGGGGCTGGACTGGGGGCCGGTTAATGATGTGTCGACACTGCAGAGTCGCATCTGAGATCTCCTCGAGAGAGATGTCAGCCTTGTCAAGGTAATGCAGGTCATGCTAGTTCGTTGGGTCCTGCCGTGCCAACGTCGACCTCTCCGTATGTGGGAGTTCAACCTGGAAGGATCGCGAACTATTCAGCAATTCTTCGGCGTGACGCTCGAAGGGATGTATGGATTGTTCTTCGGACCACGAATAAAGTGTCCGGACACCACCGAGGATGCGGGTCTAAACTGCAATCGTCCAGATACCCAGGTAAGTAATTCTGCGGCCGAACACGCTGTGTTTTCATTTATCACAACATCATTCTGAAAAGTCGCTCTTTGACCAGGACTGGATAAAAAAGGCGAAGATGATCAGGTGTTCGGCCCCCCTTCCCGAAGGCTCACCGGATCATGTACTGGCCAGGATGCTTGAGCTTGCGCCTTATCAAGCGCCATTAGGGGAAGATAAAGGGAGGAATGAAGAAGCCGAAAGCGGGCCTCACACATTATTCATCCAAACCGGGGGAATTAGTGCCTCCGGGAAGGAGTATAACCGGGGAGAAGAATCTAAAATTCCCTCTCCCCAAGGAAGGAAGAGGACCGCCTCTGAAGACTTGGAAACAATGGTTTCCAAACGAGGGAAGAAACCTTCGCCAGGGGGCCCTGCCCCGGAGGGCATCCTTACCGCATAGTGCCCGCAAGGGGCTCAGCCCTCCACCGAGCTGTAAGTAAACAAAAGTACTTTATAGTAAATATATCATGTTTCATCTCTGAGGACAATAACCGAGATGTATGTCTTGCAGTTCGGACCGTAGCCCTTCTCAACAGAGTTCGTCTTCGGGGGATCTTCTTCCGGAGATGATGGAGAGCGAAACGCCTCCCCGTGCCTCCCCGCCTCATGAGGCGGATGACCCAGAGGTGTCGTCACGGAGGATTTCTCCTGATCCGCCAAGGCCAGACAGTAACCCTTCGGCCACCCGAAGTCCGGAGTATTCGGATCCTAAGGAGAACAACAAAAAGAGTCCGGGACTGTTCGGTGCGCGACTGGACGCACTGATGGGTCTTCTGGAGCAAGCGGCTATCTCAGAGGCGCATCGTACTTTAATGAGTACGGTGGTTGAGAGGATTTCATCTGCCGAAAGTGGGTTACATGAAGCTTTTATGAGCCTGCTGAGAGGCTTTGAGGTACGCAAAGTAACATATATATTTTTGACGGTACCGCACACGCTAGGTGTGCCCTATCCAGATAGTAGCCACTGAGACTCTGGTTGCTGTTGAAAAGGCGGCAAACAGAGGATCATAGTCCCAGGTAATGATCATGCCGCTTTCATGTGCAGGCGGCTGAGGGTCCGGTGGCCATCCGGACTGGTGAGTTTGCCGAACTGAAGCGGCAACTTGATGCGGCAGATGCCGACATCGTGCTTGTAAACAAGCGGCTTGACGAGGCACAGGATATGTATTCTCCGGTGGTCAACATATATTAAGAGGAGCATGATGCAAGTATCTATAATATGCTGTTACTGCAGATGGAGCTGCCGCCGTGGAGACCCTTCGGGCGGAACTTGCCCGGGCCATGCAATAAGCCAGGAGGAGTGATGCGACCGCCCTAAAGGCGGTCAAAGAGTTAAGAGCCTAACAGGCTGCGCATCGTTAGAGCAAAGATAAAAAAAGCCAAGATGGCTGTTGAGTTGAGAGATGCCGCCTACCGTTATGAGCTTCTTGAAAGGGAAAGCCAAACGAAGACGGCGGACCTGGAGAAAGCCATGGTAGCAGCCAAGGAAACCCGCTCTAAAATCAGAGCGGCGAAGGAGGAGCAACGTCAAGCCGGAGATATCACGGCTGGGAAGCCCTTTTTGTTGCGGACGAAGTTCGGAGATCCTAAGTATGCCCTTCTGGATACATTATGGAGTTCTGCAGACGCGTACTTGGATTTGGCAGCGAGTGCTACTGATGCGACTGAGTTTTTCAAAGATCAAACAGATCATGAAGTGGAAAATTTGTTTTGGTCGCAGTTCAGTGCTCCAACGCGTCCGCTGCTCTTAAATGAGCAAATGGCCGAGTGGGCTGAGCTCCATAGGTTCTCCGGGCTTGCCATGAGGTCTGTTGTGGACCATCTTTGGCCGGAAGGACCAAGGCCGAATAGTTATTTTGGTTTAGTGCAACGATTTCTTAGTGTTGTGCCGCATATCGACGCTGTAAAGAGATCGGCGTGCATAGAGGGTGCGCAGATGGCTCTTGCCCGTGTCAAGACATACTGGGCAGAGATGAAGGCCACCGCTATTGTAACCCAGAATCCGGCCGTAGGCCAGGTTTCGGCCAAGCACTATTTTGAAGAAGTCCTAGAAGGTGCTCGTTTAATAGAGGCTCAGTGCTCGAAGAGTATCATGTTCGTGTGACATGTATCCTGATTGTAAAAACAATGTTATTTGGATTATAAAGGCTATGTTTATACTTTTGCCTGAAAGTATTATGATGCCTCCTGTGCGGCCGTTTATGTATGTATATAACCTGAAAGTTTGCAGTCGTCGGCTTCAGCCCCCACGCATATAATGCGGGGGTGTTCGAAAAAGCGCGTGTTCACACTTGATCCAACGTCTTGGTCCATTAAGGAGGTGATAGCGCGGCGAACAAGGCAATCGGACTATATTGCTTTAACACTTACACTTAGCCATAGGAGTTTGACGGTGGGGCTACTATATAGCCCCTGGTACTTCCGCGTCTATCCGAATACGGTGCGCGTACATACATGACCGGGAAACCGGTCCTTCGTTAATGCGGAGGAATCGCGAAGATTCTGATGAGTCATCGAGTGGTTGACCAGTCCCGCGCTTTATCATGACAGTCAGTTTTCGGCTTTCTCTACTGAGGTGCTCGTCCAGATGAACCAGGGCACAATCGCAGTAGTTCTCCCGGTGCCCCTTAGCCGATAGAGCGGAACTTAAGGTAGCAAAACACGGGAGCCGGGCAAACCCAACTATTGACCAAAGACATGATTCGGAGCTAATGCATATAAGGCCAAACTCGCGAAGCCAAACACTCCCTAAGGTATTCGGTCTTTACTACATATACCGGGCTGAGTAATGCCCTTGATAATGAACCCTAAATTTCCAGGTACGTGCATTAGTCTGGCGTGATGAAATGCCAATAACGCCAGCATCCCCCTCGGTTGTGTTGAGTATCCGGAGGGTGTGAAGCAACAAGAGACAGTAAAAAAGGTTCACACAGGGTCTTAATCTAAAAAGAAACCTTTGAGCGGGGCCCTGCTGCATGCCTGCGTCTGTGTCTCCGTTGTGCCGTATCCTGGAAGGGTGTAGCACGATTATCAACTGTAAAAGAGAAGAACTTAGGTGAAAGTTGTCGTGTGAAAATTGCTTATTCTTAATAAACCATTAAAATTTAATATAAATAAGTTCGAGCCGAACTGTAGCCTTTTTTACATGCGGGAAGCCCCTAGCACCATCTATGGGGGTATATTCATCAACCCAATCTCAGGTTTATCTAAGCTGTTACAGCTAGTGGTGCGCCGGACTCATCTAGCCGTGTCCGCGGTCTTGACGACCGATCGTTTATGCTAGTTGGAGAGGCCGTTTAGTGTTCGGCTGCTAAGGCCGCCGCACATTCTTCCGCGCGTAAGGAACGCTCATTGTTTCCGCTAACTATGATGATGCCGCGTGGACCGGGCATCTTAAGCTTAAGATAAGCGTAATGCGGTACTGCATTAAAACGAGCGAAGGCCGTTCTTTCGAGTAGTGCTTGATAGCCGCTTCGGAATGGAGCGATGTCGAAGGTTAACTTTTCATTTCGGAAGTTGTGGGGAGAACCGAATACAACCTCTAGTACGAGAGAGCCCGTGCAGCGGGCCTCTGGGCCTGGTATTACTCCTTTAAAGGTAGTATTGCTTTGGCTAATTCTCGTTGGGTCTATCACCATTTTGCGGACTGTGTCCTGATATATCAGATTAAGACTACTGCCGCCGTCCATAAGGACTCGGGTGAGATGGTATCCGTTGATTATTGGGTCTAGCACCAAGGCAGCCGATCCTCCGTGCCGGACATTGGTCGGGTTATCCCTACGATCAAAAGTGATCGGGCAGGCCGACCAAGGGTTGAACTTGGGGTTGACGGGCTCTACGGCGCATACGTTTCGGAGTGCGTGTTTGCTCCTCCTCTTCGTTACGTGAATCATGTTCACTGTTTTGATCTCTGGTGGGAATTTTTTATGTCCCCCAGTGCTTTGCTGGCGAGGCTCATCCTCGTCTTCACTTGGTGTCTCCCTCCCCTTGTGTTCGGCGTTTAGCTTACCGGCCTGCTTGAAACCCCAGCATTCTCTGTTGGTGTGATTTGCAGGTTTGTCGGACATGCCATGAATCTGACAAAATCTGTCTAGAATCTTGTTTAGGCCGGACGGTCCATCTCTGCCGTTTTTAAATGGCTTTTTCCATTGACCGGGTCGAGAGCCCCTGAATCCGGCGTTTACCGTCGTGTTGTCTGGGCTGTCTTCATTGTTTCGAAGCTTACTTTTATTGCGTCGTGGTTTTCCATTACTGTCCCTGACCTCAGATGTGCCTGGGTCGCTGGTGCCGCTACGGGCCAGCCAACTATCTTCGCCCGCGCAAAAGCGGGTCATAAGGCTTGTTAGGGCTGCCATTGTCCTTGGTTTTTCCTGGCCGAGGTGTCTGGTGAGCCATTCGTCCTAGACACTGTGTTTGAAAGCCGCTAAGGCTTCGGCGTCCGGGCAGTCGACGATCTGATTCTTCTTAGTGAGGAATCTGTTCCAAAGCTTTCGGGCTGACTCTCCGGGCTGTTGAATTATATGACTTAAATCGTCTACATCCGGAGGTCGGACATAGGTCCTTTGAAAATTAGCCCTAAAAGCATCCTCAAGCTCTTCCCAACTTCCGATTGATTTTTCGGGCAGGCTCTTTAGCCAGTGCCTGGCTGGTCCTTTCAACTTGAGGGGCAAGTATTTGATGGCGTGGAGATCATCTCCACGAGCCATATGGATATGAAGTATAAAGTCCTCGATCCAGACTCCAGGGTCTGTCGTTCCGTCGTACGCCTCTATGTTCACGGGTTTGAATCCCTCTGGAAATTCGTGATCCAGTACCTCATCGGTAAAGCATAGGGGGTGCGCAGCACCCCTGTACTTGGATGTGTCATGACGTTCTGATGGTTGTAGTGTTCGGTTTTGATTCTGTGCCGGAGCGCGCTTCCTAGATCCCTAGATGGACCTGGTCATACCGACATCGTTAGCCGCCCTATCGCGGCCACGGGGTGGTCGATCCGGCTGATCGGCCGTTTTATTTTTTGGCTGTATAGGCTCTAAAGCCTCGTCATCGAATTCAGGTAGCAGCTTGCGCTTTGGATAGCTTTTTGTGTGGCGACTGCCACCGTACTTTTCTGCGGTGTCGAGCACTTTGTTCCATCTACTGTTGAGTGTATTATGCGCGGCCTTAAGCCTTTGCTTCTGCTTCTTTAGACTTCTCGCAGTGGCGAGAAGCTTTCTCTGGAGGTTCTCTTGCTCCAAGTGCCTTTCCGGGATGATGTGTGCATCGTCGTCCGGACTGTTCTCCTGTCTAGAGACAGGTTGATTAGCTTTATCCTCGGCGCCGCCGTGATCGGACAGCAGCCCCGTACTATGTTCGCCATCAGCTGGCTCGTCCTGCTCTGTTGATGGGTCCATGTGGTCGTTGTTTCCTCTGGAGTCGACTGGGGTATTATTTTTTCTTGCGCTGTTATCGCTGTTTTTGCCGAGGCGGGATTTGGAGCGGCGCCTACGCCGTCGCTTTGGTTGCTTCTCGAGGGAACTATCCCTCGCTGCATCCTTCCGTTCCTCGTCATCGTTTTCTATGGGTGTATCCACCATATATATATCGTGTGATGAAGTGGCTGTCTAGCGCCCTGTGGGCGGTGGTTCCTGTTCCTCTCCTGCATCATCGTCCATACCGTCGATGTCTTCGGAGTTGAAATCGAGCATGTCGGTTAAGTCGTCGGCAGTGGCTATTAAGTGGGTGGTGGGTGGGAAACGAATTTCTTTATCGTCCGCTTCCCGCTCAAGCCGGACATAGTTTGGCCAAGGGCCTCCTAACAAGGAGAGAGACCTTAATGAATTTAGCACATCGCCCAAGGGCAAGTGCTGAAAGATATCCGCGGAGGTAAACTCCATGATCGGCGCCCAATAAGATTCGATAGGCATGGACGCAGGCGGTTCGGAGCCTGTGGCCGGGGACGAATCCAAGGATCCAGCGACACAGGTCTCATAGGAGGTGAAGTCAGTATTCGGCTCTATCGCCAGTGAGTGTGCGGCCTCTGAGGCGGGGTCCATCCACCCGTCCTCGGACGGCGCAATCGGCTCCGGATCAAGGGCCGGAGTAGCCACAGGTGTGATCTCCCGAACACCGTCCGACGGCAGAGCTAAGTCATGCTCGTCACGACTGTGCGGCGCACCTGACATGGGCTCGAATCCGTCAAAGATCAAGTCTCCGCGGATGTCGGTAGTATAGTTTAAGCTTCCAAACCAGACCTGACGGCCAGGGGCGTAGCTTTCGATCTGCTCTAGATGGCCAAGCGAGTTGGCCCGCAGTACGAAGATGCCGAATACGAAGATCTGCCCGGGGAGAAAAACCTCACCCTGGATCGCATCGTTGTCAATGATCGAAGGGGCCATCAAGCCTTATGGTGGCGGCATAGTGGACCTCTCAATGAAAGCACCAATGTCGGTGTCAAAACTGGTGGATCTCGGGTAGGGGGTCCCGAACTGTGCGTCTGAGGCGGATGGTAACAGGAGGCGGGGGACACAATGTTTACCCAGGTTCGGGCCCTCTCGATGGAGGTGATACCCTACTTTCTGCTTGATTGATCTTGATTATATGAGTATTACAATAATTGATCTACCACGAGATCGTGTAGGCTAAACCCTAGAAGCTAGCCTATGATTATGATTGTTGTTTGTCCTACGGATTAAACCCTCCGGTTTATATAGACACCAAAGGGGGCTAGGGTTACACAGAGTCGGTTACAAGGGAGGATATCTACATATCCGAATTCCCAAGCTTGCCTTCCACGCCAAGGAGAGTCCCACCCGGACACGGGACGAAGTCTTCAATCTTGTATCTTCATAGTCCAACAGTCCGGCAAAAGGATATAGTCCGGCTGTCCGAGGACCCCCTAATCTAGGACTCCCTCAGCGGACGTTGCGCCCGTTGATTATATGAGCAAGTTACTACAAGATTTAATCCGAATAAGCACAAAATAAATCATGACGGCTATAACAGAGATTAAACTAATCATGTGGATAGATGAA
This sequence comes from Triticum aestivum, assembly GCF_018294505.1. NCBI lineage: Eukaryota > Viridiplantae > Streptophyta > Magnoliopsida > Poales > Poaceae > Triticum > Triticum aestivum. Next base: position 368,055,626 of record NC_057814.1, on the reverse strand, counting down.
CAGATCGAATCTAGGACACAGACTAGAAACATGAATTCTACCACGATTTCGAACAGGAAGGACAAAAACACATACGGTGCAACGGGAGCAGCACCGTTGGCGTTGAGGTTGTCGCCTATGTCGTTGAGGAAGAGGTTGCCGAGGTGGGGGAAGAAGTCGTCGTCGGTGAAGTCGTCGCTGCCAGCAATCGCGTGAGTGCGCTCCCCAAATTTCAACAGCGCCCGCCGAATGGAGCGCAGGAGGGAGTGGCTATAGGGGACGTTGCAGCCGCCCAATGGAGCGCAGAAGTAGCACACGAAGAAGTAGATGGTGCTCCTCTCTAGACTCTATCTCTACTAATCTTCTTTCTTTTTTAAATACTAGTAGCTGTCAAATTGAATAGTACTGCGCCGCCCGCTGCACGCCCGGTTGAACACGCCTCCTCACCTCCATCAAACGCCTCCATTAAATCCGCATACAAACCGAGAAACCTACTCCGGCCCGCGGGTGGAAATTTGCCGGTTGCCGTTGGAGAATAATAGAGTCACGTCCAATCAATTTGAGTTAATTGCGTGTATGATTCTCCCTCTATGAAAAGTTAATTGCATCATTAATCTTGTATTCTAAGTACTCTGTGGGTTCCACTGTTAGTATAGTGTACATGACTTGCAGGCTGGCTACAGATTCGTACAGAAAGTTAAAAAGAAACAAATCCATCCTTAATCTTGTATTTTAAGTACTCTGTGGGTTCCACTGCCAGTACATTAGCGAAAGAAATATATATTAAAAATATAAAAAACTAAAGTTTAGGACGGCATTCAAACTCAGGTCATCGCGCTGCGAGCATCCGGCCCAGACAAGTACACCAGGTGTTCGTTGTGGACGATGCAAGAGATAAACCTTTATAGCAATGAGCCCGTCCGTTGCAACGGACCCAAAGTAGAATAACACATATTCACAAATTTGAAAGAAAATAGTTTAGTTTTGATATACATATCACTAAAAACATCTTACGTTTCACTCCAAATATATTCTTTGGGCTGTTTTGATGATGTAAGGGAGGAATGTGGTTGGTTTCAAGATACTAAGGGGTTTTGTGTAAACTAGAGCGGAGAAGTGGGAATTGTTGCAAAAGGACACAACTTACATCACAGCCATGAGATGCAGATCTAATGGTCAGAAATGGCGGATGACAGACACACCATCATCACCAACTGAGTCTTTTATAGGAGTATAGAAAAAACCGAGTTGGTGATGATGGTGCCTGCCATCTTATAATATATTCCATCTGGTCTATATTAGATGGATAGAAAGCAAATAATGACAATTTTACAAAAGATACCCACACCTCTCTCCACATTTACAGATAAGGCCTTGCCTCATTCATCCTTATCTCCCACAACCTCATTGCTGAGCAATTAAAAAATGAAGTCTCTGGAAAAATCTGGCATGGTGGCCGCTGCCGGCGCTGTCCATCCCCATGCCTCCGCCCAGTCCGACTGCCAGTCACCACCACGCCCCACTCCTCCTCACCTTATCTCTCATCTTTCTCGAGATACCATTTTTCGATAAAATTCTCGAGATATCATTAGTTTTTACACATGGGATTACTCCTGCATGGGTCAATCACAATAGGTGTTTTGTATAAAAATGCATCTTGATGTTCTGTGCAATGCACGGGCATCTTGCTAGTTTTTCTTCATATAATTCCAAACACCATGTAGACACGGTCTTTGATCATTTTACAACTATGTTAGTATCATTGTTAGTGGTCAGCCGGTGCAAGTTATAGCCCCGGGTGTTTTAAACTTTTTTTAGTAATGATATCTGGCGATTGTTCGCCACGAGCTCAATCTTGGCGAATCCCACATAACCATCAGATTTCCATCCGATGGTGGCCTATTTTTAAGCCATAGTATTTGTAAAAACCGCCACCCTTACACACGTATTGTAACTGCGTCGCGGGCGTTTGCAACTGCCATGTCTCCCAGCGAGCATTTGCTGGGGATTGGAGTTAGCACCGATGGCGGTTCGTAGTCATTCCACGCTCGGGCATTGAAGTTTGTAACTATTTTAGAATAGAATATACTACTCCTCCAGTGCTAGTAGTAGAGCAGAGTCCTACTCCATTACTACTCTATATGCAAACTAGGGCACAGTAGTAGGTACTGGAGGGAGTACTAGTACTATGATCACTCAAGCAAGTTCTCTCGCATCGATATGACCCTACGCTGCTGGCATGTGTCTCGTAAGTCAAGCGGCATGTTGTAGTCATCATCACCTATCCACTTCCCGCAGCACATATTCACTTCTCCATCTTTTTCCGCACATGGTCGTCCAATATTCCATCCCCGCTAAGGCGCCTCCCCCCTCTTCCGAAACCCAAGCACTAGCAATGGAAGAACCGAACAGCGTCCGCCGAAAGTGTGGCTGGAATTCGCTCCCCATAGAGGTAATCAAGCTCATTGTTTCGTGTGTGGCTAATCTCAGTACCATGCTGCTCGCCGCGTGCTCGTTGGGGTTGTACCGTTTAGTCAAAGCCCTCAGGCTGGAGCTTTTTAAGCCAGCTCCTTGCTTGCTGATGCCGCCGGATCTTCAGAAATGGTGTGTCACGCAGCATAACGATCGTAGGGTGGCGAGCATCAACCCCCTTGACAGCGATCTGATCCCCATCACCCTCAACTACATTAACGGTATCAACTGGGTCGGCATGAACACATCCTGGATGGTGCCCGTCGACGGTAGCGGCAGCTGGATGCTCGTGGAGGTCTACACCCGCGGATTGATCCCCCTTCCTTCGATTAACACTGCACTGCTTTGGCAACGCGGCCCAGAATACTCAGAATTTTACAGTACCCAACATGATACCAAGTTTGATTCGCTCAAGGTTGTAATCTGCCAAGTGCCCACAAGATCTGCAAATTATAAAGACTTCCGGCTAATTGTGTTCTTCAACCGCGGCCTCGCCTATTTGACAGGTCACTGCGGTAAGTGGATAAATCTGCACCTCCATCCCAGGATCATACATTCTCCATGGTTCTCTGATGCCATTGAACACAAGGGCTTCATTTATGCTATCGACTCCTTCTATGGCTGAACGTATTGCTGGCCAACTCCAGTCATTGCTACAAATGGCTGTTACAGCATGTCGGTGGGAAACGACACCTATGGGATCACAAGAATCCCTACTACGGTTGCCGGGGCGCGGGGTTGTGAGAAGAGCAGGATTAGCAGTCAACACAAGGATCGTTTACCCAGGTTCGGGCCGCGACGATGCGTAATACCCTAGCCCTGCTTTGGTGTGTATTTGAGAGAGTTCTTGAGCTCTCGAACTAGCTATGGTGGCTGCGTAGTTCAAAAGAGCCGAATCCCCCTCCAGTACGCCATGGGCCTCCTTTTATAGTCGAAAGGGGCTGCCACAGTGGCACACAGGAGGTGGAAAGGCCTACAGTACCACGAGCTTATCGCCCGTATTACAGGACAAAACGCATTTAATGCGTCGCTTAGGTGTCCCCTAGCTTTATCGGGGACGGAAGCGAGGCCCGTCCCGTTCGTCGCCGCTCCTCTTCGCTTCGACACGCGCCCTGGCCAGCGATGCATGCGGCGCCATGTAGGCAGGCAGGAAGCTGAGGTGGCGCGGTGGTAGGGTCTTCACGAAGATCTGCATGCAGCCACGCAGGCGCTTGCTGATCTGGCCTAGAAGCTGCATGTTGCCACGCAAGTGCCTGCCCAGTTGGTCGGGCTGGCAGCTGCATGCTAATGGCGGTGGAAACTTGGCTGGTGCGGGCCTGGTAGTGGCCCCGCTGATGTCCTCGGCAAGGGCCTTGCCGGGGGCCTGGCAAGGGTCTCGCCGTGGCGCGCAGTCGTCCCCGGCAAGGATCTTGCCGGGGGTCTCGTGGCTTTCCACGGCAAGGATCCCGCCGAGGGTCGCCGTCTTCTGGTCCTCATCTGATCTCATATATCTATAGTCTTGACAAAGATCTGCATGCCACCACAGAGGTGCCTCCCGAACCCTGGTCCAATCGTAGTTGGTTGGGTTGGAACCTGTGGGCTCAAGGGCGGCTCGCTCTGTTGGTGTTTGGGTAAGTTGCCCCGGCAAGGTTCTTGGCGGGGCCGCGGAGGCCGCCCCGGCAAGGGCCTTGCCGGGGGTCTCCACCTCGCCCCTTTGTTGTCTTGTGTTTCTGGCCTTGGCGTTGCCTCTGACCATCTTGTGTTTCGGCTTTTCTCCGGCTCCCCTCCTCTGCCCTACTTAGTGTGGCCATGGCGCGCGGCTTCGACTGCCCGTGCACAGGTAAAGGGGTACAAAGGTGTGCCCCTACTTTTGTACACCGACAGGAGCCCCCGGGCCTGGGCCACATATAAGCATGACACATTGTTGGGCCAGGCCCAGAACGGTGCGCGGGCAGGCGGGGCGGATTTTCACGCAGTAACTCTTCGTCCGCTGCGCTTCCCCACGACCCGCGTTGGACGCGCGTCATGGAGGATCGTGTGTGACGTGGGGGGCATGCGTGGGACGGTTCTCGCATGCATGCGTCACATCACGGTAAAGAGACGGCTCGCACCTTCCCCATAAAAAGAGGGAGGCGTGGAGGCGCGGTTCATTTACTAGATGGACTTGGGTTGCAGTCTTCAAGGCGCCCACGCCCCCCCCCCCCCGATCACGGGGTGGGGAACAGTCGCCTCACCCGTCTTTTCGACCCTGCTCGCTCGCCACGCGTCCTTCATGCAAGTGGCGGGCGGTGGAGGCGGGAAACCAGGCCGTCGCTGATTGGGGCAGCGGGTCGGTCTTGATTCCCTACGCCTCTGACGGCTGGATTGGCTGAGTGGGGCGGCCGAGCCTCGACCCCGCCCCTTTATAAGGATAGGGGAGGGGGCGTCGTCCCACATTCCTTCAGCATCCATCGTCCTCCACCTCTGCTTCTTTCTTCCACCTGCCATGGTGAGAGGAGGCGCCGGGCCTTCGACGGTGGCGGCGAGGGTTGCTGCTCGTCAGCACGTCCCTCCTACCCATGAACCCGTGGTGGCGGAGCCAGCCATGAGAGGAAGGGGGAGGGGGCGTGGCCGAGGTCGCCGCGGCGGTCGGGGGAGAGGGGGACGAGGTGGCGCGGCGGCCGTGCCTCCGCCAGTGGTGCCTCCCGCGATGGAGGGTCACGTCGGGGACCAGCCCCGCGAGTTCTTCATCAGGCTGCGCCGGCCACCGCGTCGTCATCTCCGTCTCCCCACCCCCTTTGCTGAGGAGATGGAGCTTGATCCGCCCCATACCCTCAGATTGCACATGAGGGGCTGCGGGACCGGCGGTACGCGGGTCGACGTCGACTTCCCCCCTCTGCATGTTATGTATCTCTGTCGTGGATGGAAGACATTTGCTCACATCCACAGCCTGACGGTGGGGCTCGTCCTCTACTTCAAGTTAATGGAGGGCGACCTACTCTCCATCAAGGTCTTCGGAGATCTTGGAACTCGCCTAAAGTGCTGCGTGGAGAGCTCCTTCGACGATGAAGATTACTCCTCGAGCGGGAGTGACGAGGAGGACAGCGACAGCGACGACGAGGGAGTCGGGCGGCAGGATGCCAACCCCGACTTATACTGATCGCGTCGCCCCTCCCTCGGCCTCGCGCCCTGCCGAGGGCCTTCTTCGTCAAGCTCTCCATCGGCGCCTTCCCCATCGCCTCCTTGGCCGACTGGCGTAGGAGGGCCGAACAAGGCAAAGAAGGCGGGCAGCGGTCTTCAACTCGGAGTACGCGGGCACCGACGCCTTCGTCACGTATTGTCGGGCCGTTGCCTCGTCTTCCAGCCCCTCCGCCGGCACCGAGATGCTCTCTTGGCGCCTTCTGCTTCTCACACCTCGCCTAGGTGCTCCTTTCGCCCTCCTGCTGTCTTGTTTCACCTCCTGAGGAGAGGGACAAGAAAGGGATTATGGGCACCTTATCTCTTTTTAGTTTGTAAGCGTGCGGGTATTTGTTAATTTTTAGACTTGTAATCCCCTTGCTCATGTTTTTTATTCCGTATGAATTGTACCTGTATGGGACGTTTTTAATGAAAAAGGGTGTTTGCCGGGTTTTGTGTGTGTGAGCGAGGCCCATGCCAAGGACGAATCCTTGTTATTTCTAAGGTAAACATTGTTGCCCGGCAACAGGCCTTGCCGTCCCCCTGCTTTGGTCGAGCATTCTCACGCTCTTGGCGGAGGCAGGGGCGAAGCAGGGTTAGGCCCCTCATTCATTTCTCTTGCCACCGCGACTACGACCAAGTTCCGACCCAAGGGATAGCTCTTGGGTATGGGAAAAGGGGAGCACGGTGGTTTTAAGAATATAAACGAGGTTTCATATGTCCCAGTTCTATACGGAAGTGCATAATAGGAGATAAAAGACTTATCTGAATCCGCAGCCCCCGGCAACCTTGGCTTGCCGTGGTTGGATCCTTTTGTCTTCAGCCCCCGGCGATCCTGGCTTGCCGGGGCCGGAGCGCCGGTCCATCCTCTTTCTCCCAAGCGGCTCAAGAGATATGTCCACGGGCCCTGCGAACCAAAGAGGACAGAAAGACGCACACTCGACCTCTAGGCTAGGGGTTAGTCGCCGCTAAGCACTATCAACCCTAACCGAGGAAGAGACTTAACCTAGCATGCATGCTATAACTTAGGGCGCCAGCGCCTCGTTTATTTATGCTCAGGGTCTGCGCCTGGCTTTGTACAGAGGGTTACATGCCTTGCCGGCAACGCTTGTACAAAAGGTGGCTTGCCGGGAGGCCCGACAAGCCGCGCCTTATGGGTAAAACTTGTGAAGATGCTCGATGTTCCAGGAGTTGCTCACTGGGACAACATCTTCGGTCTCCAGGCAGACTGCGCCGGGCCTGGTGACTCATGTTACTCGATAAGGGCCTTCCCACTTCGGCGTCAACTTGTTGGAATTCTTGGCCGACTGAACGAGCCGAAGAACAAGGTCGCCTTCCTCAAAGCTTCGGGCATGGACCTTACGGCTATGGTAGCGGCGCAAGGCCTGCTGGTAGTGTGCTGCTCTCACAACCGCCCGAAGACGATCTTCCTCAAGGAGCGTTGCGTCATCTTGCCGCAACTGCTCTTGCTCAAGCTCATCATAAGCGAGCACTCGAGGTGACCCGTATATGAGTTCCATGGGGAGAACTGCTTCTGCCCCATACACTAGGGCAAAGGGTGTCTGGCCGGTGGCTCGATTTGGCGTCGTCCTGATCGACCAAAGAACCGCCGGCAACTCATCAATCCAGTGCCTTCCGCTCTTGTGCAGCCTGTCAAAAGTCTTCGTTCTCAGGCCTCGCAACACTTCAGTAATTGCCCTCTCCGCTTGGCCGTTGCTCCGGGGGTGGGCCACGGAAGCAAAACAGACCTTGCTGCCGAGGTCTTGAATGTATTGCATGAAGGTGTGGATTGTGAAATGCGTGCCGTTGTCGGTGATGACTCTGTTCGGCACACCAAAACGGCAGACTAGTCCCTTGAAGAACTTGACGGCTGACTGTGTTGTCACCTTCCTCACCGGTTCGACCTCCGGCCACTTTGTGAACTTGTCGATTGCAACGTACAAGTACTCAAAGCCCTGACAGCATGGGGGAAGGGGCCCAGTATGTCGAGCCCGCAGACCGAAAATGGCTAGAAGAGAGGGATTGTTTGAAGGGCTTGAGCTGGTTGATGAAGCTTCTTTGAATGGAACTGACATGCTTCACACTTGGTTACTAGTGCCGTTGCATCCTAGAGGGCGGTGGGCCAGAAGAAGCCTTGCCGGAATGCCTTGCCGGCAAGGGCCCTTCACCCTATGTGGGAGCCACATATGCCATCATGTATCTCTGCCAACAGCTCCAGTAATTCCTCCCGGAGGATGCACTGCAATTTCACACCGTTCGGTCTTCTTCTGTACAGGACGTCATCGACGAACTGGTACAAGGCAGACCGACGGGCTACTTTTTCTGCTTCTTCCTGCTCCTCAGGAAGTTCCCCTGTCTGGAGGAAATGGACGGTATGTTGTGCCCATGCTGGAGCCTGGGGCTCGACGGCAAGGACCAAAGGCATCTCTTCCGCCATGGGGGCAGTCGTCTCTACAGCCAGGGCTTGGTGCCCTGCCGGAGCCAGTCGTCCCTCGGCGGGCTCAGGATCCGCGGCAACACCCTTGCCGGCAGCCCCTATGGGCTCGGCGGGGAAGTACTTGCCGGGGCCTGACTTCCTCCGCTTGTTCTGCTCTATTGATGGCTCGACGGATGGTTGAGTGAACCGAAGCAAAAAAGGTACCTGGTTCCACGGGTAGCTTGAATGCAGCGCGCCTTGACAAGTAGTTAGCGATGTCGTTCTCCAATCGGGGAATGTGCTCCGCTTGTATACTGTCGAAGCGCTCCTCCAGTTTCCTTACCTCATCTACGTAGGCCTCCATCAACGGACTCTGATAATCTTTGTTAACTTGTCTGACGATAAGCTGTGAATCACCCCTGACGATGAGCTTTTTCACCCCGAGGTTCGCCGTGATCCTGAGACCGGCAAGCAGTCCCTCGTATTCAGCAGTGTTTTTTGTGGACATCTCCCTAGGAAAGTGCATCCGGACCACATACTTGAGGTGCTCCCCGGTGGGTGCGACAAGCAGCACACCGGCACCGGCGCCTTGCAAAGAGAAAGCCCCATCAAAGTACATGATCCAGTCGCGGCTTGCTTCCTTGCCGGGGAGAGCGGTCTCCTGGATTTCTTCGTCGGGCGTTGAGGTCCATTCTGCCTTTAACTCCACCAAGTCTCTTCTCTGGATTGTCGAGGTACTTTCAAACTTCAACCCAAAGCTCGACAACTCCAAGGCCCATTCCACAATCCTTCCGGTCGCATCTGGGTTGTGCAGTATCCGTTGCAACGGGAGGCGGGTGACGACAGTGATCTCGTGGGCTTGGAAGTAATGACGCAGCTTCCTCGAGGCCATAAGGAGGCCGAAGAGCAATTTCTGCACACCGGAGTACCTCGACCTAGCCCCCTCCGGGAGCTAACAAAGTAAACCGGGTGCTGCATCATCTTCTTCTTCTGCACCACTTCACTTGACTGCGTGGGCACTGCCCCGATGGCGTCAGACTCTGCCGGGGGCCTTGCCTTGCCGGCACCAGGCCCTGCCGGGGGAATCTCTGGCTTGCCATCTGCTGGTCCTGCCATCGCCACTGCCTCCTCGTCGACCTCCCTCTGTGCTACCAGTGCGGCGCTGACCACTTGATTCGTCGCCGCTAGATACAGCAGCAACGGCTCTTGTGGTTTAGGCGCAACCAGTACTGGCGTGGAGGAAAGGTATTTCTTCAGATCCTGCAACGCCGCCTCGGCTTCTGGGGTCCACTCCATTGGGCCTGCCTTCTTCAAGATTTTGAAAAACAAGAGGGCACGCTCGACGGACTTGGAGATGAATTGGCTCATGGCGGCAACGCAGCCAGTGAGCCGACGCACATCCTTGATCCGCTTGGGCGCCTCAATTTGTTCAATAGCCTTGATATTGTCTGGGTTTGCCTCGATCCCGTGCTAAGACACAAAGAACCCGAGAAGCTTGCCGGACGGAACGTCGAAGACACACTTCTCAGGGTTCAGCTTGAGGTTAATCTTGCGCAGGTTGGCAAACATCTCTTCCAGGTCTTGTACAAGAGTTGCCCTGTCCTTGGTTTTGACCACTGTGTCATCCATGGATGCCTCCATATTTCTATGGAGCTGGGGTTCAAAACCAATTCGGACCGCTCTTGCAAACGTCGAGCCAGCACTCTTCAACCCGAAAGGCATCCGTAAAAAGCAATACGTGCCACATGGGGTGATATATGTTGTCTTCTCCTCATCTTCTCTTGTCATGAAGATCTGGTGGTAGCCCGAGTAGGCGTCAAGGAATGACAATAGATCACACCCGGCCGTGGAGTCAACAATCTGGTTGATGCGCGGCAACGGGAAGGGGTCCTTGGGACAAGCCTTATTGATATCTGTTAGTCAATACACAGCCTCCAGTTCCCATTTGCCTTGCGCACCACCACCGGATTGGCCAACCATATCGGATGGAGCACTCCTCTCACCAAACCTGCCGCTTCCAACTTCCTGATCTCCTCTGTGATGAACTCCTGCCTTTCCAGAGCCTGCTTCCTAACCTTCTGCTTGACGGGCCGCGCATGAGGACAGACAGCTAGGTGGTGCTCAATCACCTCCCTGGGAACACCGGGGATGTCGGATGCTTGCCATGCAAACACGTCGACATTCGCCCGCAGCAAGGTGACGAGCGCGCCTTCTTATTTGCTGTCGAGGGTGGAGCTTATGGTGAAAGCCCCTCCTGTGCCATCCTCCCTAACAGACACCTTCTTGGTCTGCGGTGGCTCAGCTCTGGATTTCTTGCTCTTGCCGGTGGAGCTCTCTGGCACGTCCTCGATGGTAGCACAACACTCCGAAGAGGTGCGCTTGCCGGAGTGGGTGCGAGAGGTCTTGCCAGGCTTCTTCTTCCTTCCCGGGGCTTCAGCGGCAGGAGCAAGTGCCTTGGTGGCAGCTGCTGCCACTGCTTCCCGGTAGAGTTGGTCGGTGCAAATCAGCGCGTCCTTCTTGTCGGAGGGGACGGAGATGATGGTCAACAGTCCTGGCATCTTCAGCATGTTGTAGGCGTAGTGCAACGCCGCCATGAACTTGGCTAGTGCCGGGCGGTCGAGGATCCCGTTGTAGGGCAAGGGGATCTCAGCCACATCGAAGACGATCCTCTCCGTCCTGTAGTTCAACTCACCTCCAAACGTCACGGGCAGTGTGACCTTCCCCTTCGGCTGGCTCCTCCCCGGATTGACCCCTTGAAACGTGCCCGTTTCCTCGAGGTCTCCATCAGGAATTTGCAGCCTTTTGATCACGACGGGCGAGATCAAGTTCAGGTCGGCCCCGCCGTCGACCAACATCTTGTTCACCTTGAGGTTGCGTATAGTTGGCGAGACCAACAACGGCAAACACCCGATCGCGGTTGTGCGGTCTGGGTTGTCCTCGGCGTCAATGATGAGGGGCGTGCTGGACCACTTCAGCGGCTTCTGAGCGTCGAACGACGGCTCCGCTACTGTAATCTCACACGCCCACTGCTTGAGCTGGCGGTGAGAAGTATGCAGCGAGGCACCACCATCGACGCACATGGCCTCCGTAGCCTTCTGGAACTCTTGCTCGCCGGACTCATCATCCTCGTCATGATCATCGTCTTCTTGCTTCTTGTCACGGCCCCGGGCGGGCCTCTCTTGCTGGTTGTCCTTGCCGCGGCGGCCTCCTTGGCCGCCACGCTTCTTATCGGATCCCTCGGCACCGTCCTGACCCTTCTCCTAGTCCCGCCTCTCATACTCGGCCTTTTGCTTCTCAGCAAGCAGCTCGACTTGCCGACAGTTTTGGAGGTCGTGGCCCTTGGTGCGGTGGATCTTGCAGTACTGCTTGTCGGAGCCCCCTGGCTTGTCGGCAGCCGCCAAGGCCCGGCAAGTGGCGCACCCGGCGATTTCTTTGCCGGGGTCGTCTTCCTTGGCCTTCCTGGCGGCGCCGGTGCTGTCGGATCCCTCGACGGCAAGCACGGCCTTGCCCCTGCGTTTCCTGTTGCGACGCCGGCCCTTTTTCGTCGGGGCGGCGGTGTCTTCATCAGTAGAGTCAGTTTCCGCGACGGCGTCCTCGCCGGGGTACTTCCTTCCCTCTTCAGCCCGGGCGCACCTATCGGCCAGAACATAGAGTTCGGCCACATCCTTAACCTTGGTCACCGCCAGCTCTTCGCGCATCTTGCAGTTGCGCATGTTCTGATGGAACGCACTGATCACGGCGGCAGGATGAACGTCGGGGGTGTTGTACTGCACCCGGCTGAATCTCTGGATGTACTTGCGCATGTTTCCCCTTCCTTCTTGGGAATGATATGCAAATCACTGGCCTGGCCATGAGCTTTGTGGCCTCTAGTGAAGGCACAAATGAACTCATGGCACAGATCCGACCAAGAAGAAATGGAATGAGCCGGCAAGTGCATCAACCAAGACATGACATTGGGCTTCAGTGCCAACGGGAAGTAATTGGCAAGCACCTTGTCGTCGCGAGCTCCGGCAGGCTGCATCGCGATGGTGTAGATGCTGAGGAACTCTGACGGATGGGTCTTGCCAGTGTACTTCTCACCGACGTCGGGCTTGAACGTGCGGTGGGACGGCCACTGGAACTGCCGCAGCTCACCGGTAAAGGCTGGGCAGCCCACCTCGTAAGATAGGCCGCCGGAGCCCCCCGGTGCTGGGTGGTCCATAGCGGGTCCCGCCCGCTTGTCCGACTGGTGGCGTGTATCACGCCGGCGCTCGATAGTGGTTCGAGCATCTTCGTGAGCTCGTTCTCGAAGAACTTGGCGCTGGTCTCGGTGGGTCCGCGGGTCGGACGACGCTATAGAGATGTTATCACAAGCGTCGTCACGATGGGCCGACACCCGTGGTGGCTGGCGAGGAGGAGGAGAGTGCACCGTGACCGCAGCACCCCCGGTCCACCCGGCGCTGGCATGTGGTGGCTCGGTGGAGCACCGGCCCGAGGGCCCCACTGGTCACGGATCATCTTTGTTGGCGACGGCGACGAGGCTCCGGATAGTGGCCCTCCACTCGTCGAGCCTCTCCGCAGCAGGAGGGAAGTCGAGGAGCAGCTGTGCACGTGCCAAAGCTTCTGCTGGCGTGGGTGGCGGCGACAGCTGCGTGGACCGTGGCGCGCTTCGACTTCCAACCACGTTAGAAGGAGCTCTATCACGGCCCAGCGGTTGCGTGCCATTTTCGCCAGCATTTCGGCGGGCATGCTGAACTCCTTCGTCCCGCGGACGAAGCACAGGGCTCTTCCCATGGCGGTGTCCAGGGTCACCGGTGTGGTCACACTGCTCGTCGCGCACACCATGGGAAGAGCGCGCTGTGGTCACCGGGGTTGGCGTCTTGGAGGTCGCTGCGCCGCCCGTAGGGGGTACAGCGACACCCCTGGAGGGCCCCGCGCCGCCTGCGGGAGGCCCAGGCCTGTCCTTGGACCTGGCGGCGTGCGGCTCGTCGTCTGGCGCACGAACGACGCCGCTCGCCAGGCTCTGACCGCCGGGGCGATTCTGGTGCCCGCGGGCCGCGGCTCGGGTTCTGTCCGCGACCGGCCCGCTGCTCGCCCGCACTGGCGCGGGCTGCTCGCCTCCCGGCGCGCCGATCGCTATGATTTTCTTCTTCTTGGGAGCCATGGCGATGAAGAACTGCTAGGCTAACTACTAGACCAGATTCTCACAATTGCAGTCCCTACCTGGCGCGCCAAAGATGTCAGTGGGAAACGACACCTATGGGATCACAAGAATCCCTACTACGGTTGCCGGGGCGCGGGGTTGTGAGAAGAGCAGGATTAGCAGTCAACACAAGGATCGTTTACCCAGGTTCGGGCCGCAAGGATGCGTAATACCCTACTCCTGCTTTGGTGTGTATTTGAGAGAGTTCTTGAGCTCTCGAACTAGCTATGGTGGCTGCGTAGTTCAAAAGAGCCGAATCCCCCTCCAGTACGCCATGGGCCTCGTTTTATAGTCGAAAGGGGCTGCCACAGTGGCACACAGGAGGTGGAATGGCCTACAGTACCACGAGCTTATCCCCCGTATTACAGGACAAAACGCATTTAATGCGTCGCTTAGGTGTCCCTTAGCTTTATCGGGGACGGGAGTGAGGTCCGTCCCGTCCGTCGCCGCTCCTCTTCGCTTCGACACGCACCCTGGCCAGCGATGCATGTGGCGCCATGTAGGCAGGCAGGCAGCTGAGGTAGCGCGGTGGTAGGGTCTTCACGAAGATCTGCATGCTGCCACGTAGGCGCTGGCTGATCTGGCCTGGAAGCTGCATGTTGCCATGCAAGTGCTTGCCCAGTTGGTCGGGCTGGCAGCTGCATGCTAATGGCGGTGGAAACTTGGCTAGTGCGGGCCTGGCAGTGGCCCCGCTGATGTCCTCGGCAAGGGCCTTGCCAGGGGCCTGGCAAGGGTCTCGCCGTGGCGCGCAGTCGTCCCCGGCAAGGATCTTACCAGGGGTCTCGTGGCTTTCCTCGGCAAGGATCCCGCCGAGGGTCGCCGTCTTCTGGTCCTCATCTGATCTCATATATCTATAGTCTCGACAAAGATCTGCATGCCACCACAGAGGTGCCTCCCGAGCCCTAGTCCAATCGTAGTTGGTTGGGTTGGAACCTGTGGGCTCAAGGGCGGCTCGCTCTGTTGGTGTTTGGGTAAGTTGGCCCGGCAAGGTTCTTGGCGGGGCCGCGGAGGCCGCCCCGGCAAGGGCCTTGCCGGGGGTCTACACCTCGCCCCTTTGCTGTCTTGTGTTTCTGGCCTTGGCTTTGCCTCTGGCCATCTTGTGTTGCGGCTTTTCTCTGGCTCCCCTCCTCTGCCCTGCTTAGTGTGGCCGTGGCGCGCGGCTTCGACTTCCCATGCACAGGTAAAGGGGTACAAACGTGTGCCCCTACTTTTATACACTGACACAGCAGTATGTTACTTTCCTATGATATCATGATGGCATGCTTATATTACTGTCAACATTTACTGAAAAATATTCATGCTCATAACATGTTGTTCTTAAGATTGACTACATTAAGAGACCTTTTTTATTTGACTCCAACTTGATATGATGTTGTAGGCTACCTGGTGTCCCTACCCTTCCTAATCCGAGAACCTTTCAAAGAAAAGCAGCATGGTAGTTGCAGGTGTTTCCTGGCTCGATCAGATGATGGTGAACGATTGATGATTGTTCGCACGTACTGGATGTGTTGTTTCACGGAATACAATCACAGTCACTGCAAGGTCTTTGTGCAGGATCCCAGCTTCTCTGGGCCTTCAAGAATTTTTGACTGGAGGCTAGTAAGTAGCCTTGGTACACGCTTCTGTTTCTCGGACTGAATTATCCGATTCACCAGGAGATAACCGACGGCAAGGATCATGATGGCAGCGCGGTTTCGTTCATCAGGCAAAACTGTGTGTACACAGTGTACCATGCGTCTCTGCAAGCACCATACCCTGGTATGTGCCGCCACGCTCTGCATCCCAAAGTAGGAGAGAGGTTCGCAAGTATCAGACTTTGACCTGCTCGCTGGAGTTTCCCCCGTCAGGCACCCATCTGGTTCAAGACATCAGCCAGTCTCCCCAGCTTAATAAATAGTAACATCTAACTGAGCCAGTTAGTTAGATGTGTACACTTGGTGTAGTAGGATCTTTATTTAGTTTGATGCATACACTTGTTCTTTTTTGGTAGCCCTTTTGTAATGATGGCTGATGTTTGGTTTGGAAGAGAGAGTTGCGTCTTTACTCTTCTAGACAGCTTACTGCTTCTGTTGCACCCCCAGCCCTGGTTGCTGCTGCTGTTTTCAATGTAAAATCAATAGTATATTTCGTCTGTTGGTTGAATAAATGTGTTGTTAGAATGACAAACACAATGTTTTGGAAGTCGTTGCATGGTCCAATCCTTTAGTGCCCCGCACCGTACGTAGCGCATACTATTTTTGGTACGAAACACAATTTCCACTTGTCGATAACATGCAGCCCACTGATGAAGGCCCAATAGAGGAGCCCATAATTAACTAGAAGGGAGGCTCTCACATGAATCTGGCCCAGGTACATGCTCATGGTCCCCTAAACATAAATAAGTAAATAAATAAAGCTAAATGCTCATGCACTAGTTCTTTAAACTCATGATTTGAAAAGTCATATTTTAACAGGAGGATATTATTTCCTATGATAGTGTCGTTACATTTGGTCGATATTCTTCTTAGGCAAAGATAGCAACCTGCCTTCTTCTCCCACCATTTTCTTCCTGCAACTAGCGGACCCATGCAAATCGTAGTCAACGTCGTAAATAGTTCCGATCCATTTTTATTTTTCAATAAGAATGTCCAACCCAGCCCAACACATTGGCGACAGCACTTTATCCTCCGCCTTGGTGCACTCGCCGCGGCGCCGCCGTCTGGCCCTGTCAACATAGTGAATCGGTAGAGGACTGTAGTCGTGAGTATGACAGTACAGACCCACCAGGTCCATTCCCGAACACAAGCAAGCGCCTCTTTTACTACTCAGATGCACCCCTCATTTTTTTACTCTAATCCACCCTGCTGATATCTGGGACCCACATCATTGTCAATGTATAGTCAATTAACGACAGAATTGCACAAATTTTTTTTAGGATTTGTTCGGAGGAGCAGGCTATAAACTGGGTTGTGCGGTCGCTGTGGCCCGTCTAACAACATGACCAGCCCAGCAGTTTTTTCTTTGGGAAAATAGGTAGCCCACTATTTCTTTTTGAAGAATACCCAAGCTAGGCCTATTTGTTTTCTCCGACTTACTGGGCTGCAAATCTTTCTAGACGAGGAGGGATGCATTCCGGCCTGGCCAAAGAGTATGGTCAGTATATCTTAAAAGTAATATCAAAGGGGTTGAAAATTCCAAAAAAACTATTATAGCAAATGGGAAATTAGTTTCTTTTTTTGTTTTTTTTTCTTCACTGATATTTTATATTTCATTGGATTTTAACATGGCATAGTACTAATTTATTTTTAAATTTGTTTTAGTATGGCTACTAATTTTTTGATTAAGAGTATTTTGTTCCCCAGCAAAAATTTGCGAATTTTTAAAATTTCGCACATTTTTTAGTTCAGTTTTTTAACCCTGGTACTGACCAAAAAATGGGCAGCAATTTCTAAAAATGGAAAATGGGCTGTAATAAATTCCATATGAATTAGCAAATGAGTAAAAATAATAAAAATAATAGCAAATGGGTTGTACACACCACAGATTTCGAGGCTGACTTGTTTACGCAAGGCTTTGTCAGTCAACACACGATTCTAGTAGCAGTGACTGTTGGATGTCCATCCAACGTCCGACGTGCTTCTTCAATCTCTGATCTTCCTGCTCCAGCCGCCTAAACCAGCGCCGGCGGGACTGCCTGCTCCCTCCTCTTGTAGCCCGCTGTGATGCCGCGCAGGCTTCACCGGCCACCCTACTCCCTCAGCTGGCCTGGCCGCACGCAATCAACTGCCTCCTTATTACGCGAAAAAAATGATTCCTCCCACTGACATCTGGGGCGCACCGGTTCGGAGGCTGACGTGGGGGCTACTAAATTGACGCGTATGCAGGGCTTTGTTAACTTAGTCAACAAACGATTCTAGCAGCAGTGACCGTTGGATTTGAATCGAACGGTCCTCCTGCTTCTTCAATCGTTGTTCTTCTTGCATCAGCCGCCCAAACCAGCGCCGGCGAGACCGCCTGCTCCTGCCTCCAGTGGCCGGCTGTGCTGCCGCTGAGGCCTCACCACCCCCTACTACTGCCACCGTTGGCCATGACCTGCGGTGACGACAGCCTCACACCACAGCCGAACCAATGAACCCTCGTACTCCTCTCCGCATGGGTACCCACTGCCGCGTCGTCCCCGGCTCCGTGTCATCCCCTTCCTAGGCCTCGCTGTCGTCCACCGCCTTGGTGCTCTCAGCGTGGCGTGGTCAATGTGGTCAAGGAACGACTTCCATCGGAAGAGTAATGTACGTGGAGAGGCTGACAGCTGGGTCCACGGCCGCAGCAAGGAAGTGCCTCCTTATTACGTGCAAAATAATGACTCCTCCACCTAACAGCTGGGACCCACCAGAACGGCCTTTGTATTTCACAAAAAAAGTTCCCCCGCTGACAGCTCGGACCCACCAGCTATATCTTCGCATGCAAGGAAGTGCCTCCTTATTACGCACAAAAAAATAAATACTCCCCCTACTAGCCGGGACCCGCCATAGTGGGAGGCTGACTTGTGGGCCTACTAAGTTGACGCGGACGGAGGGCTTTGTCAACTTAGTCAACAAATGATTCTATCACCAGTGACTGTTGGATTATTAACATCCAACGGTCGTCCTACTTCTTCAACCTCTGATTTTATTGGTCCAGCCGTCCAAACCACCGCGTGCTCTTGCCTCCCGTGGTCGGCTGTGCTGCCGCGGAGGCCTCACCGCCCCCTACAACTCCCACCGCTGGCCAGGCCCTGCGGCGACAGCAGCCTCACACCGCAGCTGAACCAGTGAACCCTCGTACTCCTCTCCGCGTGGGCATCCACTGGCGCGTCTTCCTCGGCTCCGTGTCGTCCCCTTCCTAGGCCTCGTCGTCGTCCACAGCCTTCGTGCTCTCGGTGCGGCGGGGTCAATGTGGTCAAGGAAGGACTTCCATCGGAAGAGTACTGTACGTGGAGAGGCTGACAGCTGGGTCCACGGCCGCAGCAAGGAAGTGCATCCTGATTACACTGAAAATAATGATTCCTCCACCTGACAGCAGGGACCCACAGGACGGGCCACCATATTTCGTGCAAAAAATGTTTCCCCCCTGACTGCTGGGACCCACCAGTTACATCTTCGCACATAAGGAAGTGCCTCCTTATCCTCCCTGACAGTCCGGACCCACCTGGTCGAAGCGTATGTAGCATTGTCATTCTGGTAGCGAACGTGTACGTACATATTGGTCGATCGGTCTGTCTGCAGGCTACAGCGATGAACCGTGGCTGAGTAAGGAAGGGCATGTGTCATAGTATAGGCGCGCACGTGTCGTAGTAGAGGCGTGCACGTGTTGTAGTAGAGGCGCGCACGTAGCATGTCACGCAGTCCCGTTAATATTGTGTACACGTACATACAGCCAGGGTGCAAGAAAGTAAATACGCCCACGTACGTACATACGGGCGGGGTCTCGAACGCCTACTCGCGCATACATACGGCCAGGGCTCATGTACATGGCTGGGTCGGAACGGAGGAACTGCATCGTCGTGTTCATCAGGAGCCAACCGGCTTCAACGAAACAACCGATCGAAACGAGGCCTGGCGTACCATAGAATGGAGGAAACGGCCTTGTGTTCGACCGGCCACGGTCGTTACGGGATCCTATTCATCGGGAGTGGTCTGGCGTACCGCAAAACCAAGGAAACGGACTTCTCTTGGACCTCCTACAGTCGAAACGGGGTCCTGTTGATCGGGAGGGGTGTGGCGTGCCGCAAAACGGAGAAAACGGACTTGTGTTGGAGCGTACGGTCGAAACTGGGGTCCTGTTCATCGGGAGGGCTGTGACGTACCGCAAAATAGGACTCCACGGGCTACTGTTCATCTCCATCGTCGACCTCCTCCAGCCTCCACGGGCTACTGTTCATCCACCGTCGACCTCCTCCAACCTCCACCTGCGACTGTTCATCCACGGGCTCCAGTTCATCCAGCCTCCACCGCTCCTCCACCGGCTACTGTTCAACCAGCCCTCTCCACCGGGTCCTGTTCAACCACCCCTCCACGGGCTACTGTTCATCCAGCCCTCCACCGGCTACTGTTCAACCAGCCCTCCACGGGGTCGTCCTGTTCATAAAGGCCTCCACGGGGTCCTGTTCATCCACCCCCAACCGGCTTGATCGATCGGGGTCCTGTTCATCCATCGGCAACGGCCTCTACTACCACAGGGTCCTGCTCATCCAACCCCCCCCCCACCGGGAACTGTTCATCCAACCCCCCCCCCCCAACAACATCCACTATTCATCAAGGGAAGGAGGCAGCAGGGTTCGGTCGGCTTCAGTTAGCAGCAGTAGCGAAGGAATCGCTTGATCGTGTTCAGTTAACAGCCAGATCGATCGATCGCTCGGGTTCAGTAACGCGTAGCCTGTAGTGCAATCGCTCGGGTTCAGTAGGTGAACGCCTTGCTCGGGTTCAGTTAGAGCCCAACACCTCGCACCCACACGCGTACGTGTATGAGAGAAACACGCATCGCTCGGCCCCCGACCACCCACCGTAACCGGGAACTCCCCGATATTTTCCTCGCCCTTGCTTCTACCACGGTTTTTTCCATCATGGTCGGCCCAATGAATGTCATGCAGCTGCGTCTTCGGCCCGCCCAGGACGAAAAGCCCATTTTCTGTCATGATTTTTTATCATAGAGTTAGGAGGCCACCATATCTGTGATGATACCGGGTTTTGTCACAATTATCATCATAGAAGTGTCATAAGCATGACAGAAAAAAAATTCGTTCGGCCCAAAATGTCACAGGTCTGTCTTTTTTGTAGTGTATAATGTCTTAACCGTGTGCGATGCAAGTGCGCTGTGAATCACCACGACTACGCAAGCGTGAGCAAAGGTGGAGGTACTAGCTTAACCGTGTGCGATGCAAGTGCGCTGTAAAATCACCACCTGCGCAAGCTAAAGGCGGGTAGTTTATTTAGATTGAATTCCACGTCTGCGCCTGAAAATTATGATGAACTGTGCGCGATAGACCAGCTAGCTAGAAATTTAAAAACAAACTGCCCGCCTTTAGCGTTGCAAAAATCGGCGGTTCCGCCACTTTTCCTTATTATCATAAACGCATGTTCTTATTGGACTGTGCGCGATCTTGGGTACTCCCGCCCCGCATCAATTCCTTTACCCAAATTTTAGTAGCCGATGTACTTCAATCGTCGCCCATACTCCTCCAGCACCGACCTTATAGTAAAATTGCAGTAGCCGAGGCATTTGAACCGTCGCCCTCCCTCGTCCACCACCATCTCCACCCACCATTACTAAAATTTTCAGTAGCCGCAGTGTATCCTCAAACACCACTCCGCCCCCGCCCCCCTCCATAGTCCCCCACCCGGCCTCCTCCACCCTCGAACCCTAGCTTGCCACCGCCGCCAACCCCTGCAAGTCTGCCAGTTCCTCCTAGCTTAGATAATAAAGATCATGTTACCCAGCGATTCCCATACCATCGCCCCACTCGCCTGAGTTTTTAGATGAGGCCTGCGGTGTCCCTCCTTGCTAGAACCATATCCCCTGCTCCAGAATGTCGTAGCCTAAGCTCGACCACGTATCCCACAGATCCCGACGAGCGTTCGGCCAAGAAGATGTTTATCATGGCCTCTCCGGCGGACGTTGGCGAGGTGGCCGCCGTTCACCCCGACCTGTCGATCCCAGAGCAACACCTTGCTACGAAAGCCAACGAAGACGTTGACTACGTTGCCATGCCGAAGGCTTCATGTCAGCGGGCTAGCGTATTACTGTATCTCGGGAAAGCTGGCTATGACATCAAGCTCATCGACAACGACGGCTTCATGCGGGCCATGTCACAGATTAAGTGGTCCATCCCCAACCCCTCCGGTTCAACCGTCGTCGATCTCTTCGACGGCCCTGCCACTGATCTCCTCTGCGACGCGGTCAAGGATTTGGGATCCTTGTATGCCATCGAGCCCATTTTGTCATTTCTGAAGGACACATTCTACGGCGGCGGCTTGGGATCCTCAATTGCCAAGTCAGATCTCATCGACCACGACCATGAGGAGGACACCCACAAATGTTCTTCCAAGGTGAAACAACCCATCTATGACATGAGAAAGTGCACCATGGGTCTATGCTCTTCCAAATCGAAGGATCCCGTCCATGACATGTGAGGCAACATCCTATCAGCAAATCTTACCTTTTCTAGCCTGACAACCCGTACCCTTTGTTGTAGTAGCATTTTCCATGCGGTGTTTTAACTATGCCATGTTTAATTATTTCAATCATGCAAAAGTGTAATGTTCCATAGGGTTATGTGATGTTTAAGTATGAGTTGTCCACTTCAGTTTCATGAATGGCTATATTTGGTTCTTTATAGTGAGTAGATGCCTTGTTTATCTGTATTTGGTTGTTAGGTTGGTTGCAGTGAGCATTTTTCCAGTTATCGAGCAGATGCCTTGTTTATATGTATTTGGTTCTTAGGTTGGTTGCAGTGAGCATTTGTCCAGTTATCAAGCAGATGCCTTGTTTATCTGTATTTGGTTGTTAGGTTGGTTGCAGTGAGCATTGTCGAGTTTTCAAGCAGATGCCTTATTTATCTGTATTTGCTTGTTAGGTTGGTTGCAGTGAGCATTAGTCCAGTTTTCAAGCATATGCCCTGTTTATCTGTATTTGCTTGTTAGGTTGCTTGCAGTGAGACTCTGTCCAGTTTTCAATGGCTATATTTGGTTGTTATACTGATCATTTATGCCTTGTTTATTTTAGTTATTCACAATGTGATGTTCATTATGTGCAAGTCGGAACTGTGCCACTCGATTGCATCAATGCCAGTTTGAACGGCTATATTTGATTCCAGTTATGCCTGGTGTAGTTAACACATGCCATTTATTTCAGTTTTACACATTTATCCAGTGTGATGTTTAAGCATTACCTACATTCTATTCATTTTCAACAATACCAGTTTGAATTGCAATATTTGATGGCTATTAAGCCTGTTGTAGGTAACATTGCCGTCCATTTTATATCCGCTTTAACAGCATGCTAAAACAAACACATTCAAGCTATCATTTGGAGATGATGTTGTTTACCTTCGCTATATTTGTTTGATGTTAAGGTTGCTGTACTTATCATGCCTTTCCACTACTTAAGCAGGACAACAACGGGAGTGGCCACCATTTTCGACCGAGGTTAGTTTCATCCCTCGGCTTGTACCCCCCCTATCGTTCCATAATGTAGTGCATATAGATCCAAACCTAGACACTTGTTAGCTTCTAATATTGACTTGTTGCTTGTAGGTACATATGCCCTTGGCAAGGATCCACACATCGACCCTTTTTGCGTATGGGGCAATGAGATATTCATGAACAAGCATCAAGTGAGGAAACTGATAAGGATTATTAGCAAAAAGATATGAACGGTGTCAAGCAAATTATTTGTTTATGCTCTATCCAACACAACAATGAGCTGTAGGAGGGTAACTACAAACTCTGCAGCCTTCTCTCTTTACTGCCCATAATGAGTTGTTAGACAACAATGTCTGAATCTTTTTTGTTCGTAGTGGTTCCTGAAGCAGTTCAATCAAGATTACCTCGCAAAGTACATGATTGGTGGACACGCAATGAAGGTTAAACTATTTCATCCAGACTACAATGAGCATCAAGAAGTCCTAATGAAGACAGTGAAGAATGGACGGGCAGGCATCACAAGGGGTTGGCCTAGATTCGCGCGCGCATTGCATGGAGGGGGGCACAATATGGGCATTCCGCTTCACCTCCTCCAGCAACCAGAATGTCTTTCGCCTCTCTTTTTACAGTCTTTAGTACAACTGTGGTTCATCATTCTTTACTCTGTGCTTCTATAGTTCTTCAGTATATGTACTA
The DNA here is from genome assembly GCF_018294505.1 of Triticum aestivum. Lineage (NCBI taxonomy): Eukaryota > Viridiplantae > Streptophyta > Magnoliopsida > Poales > Poaceae > Triticum > Triticum aestivum. Next base: position 368,032,591 of record NC_057814.1, on the reverse strand, counting down.
GTGCATCGAATTATGCATTCGTGGTTGAACCTATATTTATAATAAACATGGTTGGATATGAAATAAGTGATTGCCTGCTTTGAAATTCAAAACATGTGATTTTTAAATTAGGGATTAATTAGGGACTACACTACACATAGATTGCGAGAGAGAAACATCTGCGATAGACGTGGAGATCAGACAGGTTTCTAGGATCCACTATGGGTGCGATCAATCTCTACTGCACACATGATCAGCCAACAAAAAACCTATGCAATTAACAACAACATCGCACACAGTTCTTTTTTTTAATGTTTGCGATAGTCACCTTATCACACATGCTTGGCAATTATGGACTGTTTATGATGTTGTGCGCATCGCAAACGTTTGGTCATAGAAGAACACGTGCGATAGGTCTTCATCCGACGCGGGTACGACGGATGAATTGTGTGGGATGTATTCAAGCTTCACATACAGTTTTATAGCGACAACTGTGTGCGCTCTTACATCGAATTGCACACAGTTGAGGAAAAGTAAATGTGTGTGATTGTCTACTTCTATAATCGTGAACAGTATGTGATGGCCCGCACATCATAAACGTAGCACCACAGAATACCGACTGCGATGTCAATGCAAGCACAAACAAGTAGGGAGTACTGTATATGCATCAAGGCTCCCTATCCCCGATGGTTTCTGGGTCGTGTGGGAAGGACCCCCCCTATCACAGTCACTCACTTGGCGATGGTTCAAAACACCATCGCGGAAAGGGGTTAAAACCGTTTGTATAGAACCTTGCTGTACCAGTGCTTGAAGCTTGTCACTGAGGAAGATGTTGATGCCCCGCCATAGCACCAACAGCCGCAACCCCCCACAACCAAGAGGGTCCAAGATATCAATGATCCGACTGATGGGGTCGAGTATTTAGAGTCCTGGGTGCATGATGTCTACTACACAACTTATTCTTCTAGAATCATGTTGGGCCTCCAAGCGAAAAGTTTTGTAGGACAAGCTATTTTCCTCAAGTGGATGACCTAAGGTATATCAATCCGTGGGACGAGTATGTAGGATGAAGATGGTCTCTCTCAAACAACCGTGCAATCAAGTACAAGAAATCTCTTGTGTCCCCAACACACCAAATACAATGGTAAATTGTATAGGTGCACTAGTTCGGCGAAGAGATGGGGATACAAGTGTTGTATGGATAGTAGATATAGGTTTTTGTAATCTGAAAATATAAAAACAACAAGGTAGAAAGTGATAAAATTGAGCACAAACGTAATTGCAATGCTTTAAAACAAGGCCTAGGGTTCATACTTTCACTAGTGCAATCTCTCAATAGTGCTAACATAATTGAATCATATAACAATCCCTCAACATGTGACGAAGAATCACTCCAAGTTTCTATCGGAGAAAGTACGATGAAAACGTGTATCAACCCCTATGCATAGATTACCCTAGTATGACCACGGGAATCCACAAGTTGAATACCATAACATACATCAAGTAACTCAATAGAGTACCCCATTGTCTCCACGCACTACTACAGGATGCTGCTAACGTGACACTACGATCAGAGACCCTTCGACGAAACTGTGTGCGATGCCATAATCGCAAATGGTGGTGTAAAAAACCGTCAAAAAAGGTGCAAAACGTTTGCGATGGAGGATGCATCAAACATGGTTCAGATTTTAGTTGCATGTGCGGTGCAAGGCATACGGTTCAACTCAATTAACTGTTTTCCATGAGGAGGAACAAAAGAAACGGGCAGCCAGATGAAGGTGTGTGAGATATACAGCATACGGTTCCCTCGGATGAACTATTTGTGGTTAGGCAACACAAAAGAAACGGTCAGCCAAATCAAGGTGTGTGCGATATACGACATGCGATTCACCGGATAAACTTTTTGCGTTGAGACATGAGAACAGAAACGGTTCAACTTAACAAGATGTGTGTGATACACGGCAAACAGGTTTGTAATCAGAAACGTGTGCGAAGACCGATAACAACACAGACGATTACTACTAACAAGCCGTGTGTGTTGTGAGTAAACGATTGCTGGTATACAATTGTGAGTGATTGATGAAAATATCATTGATGGGTTCCATTGTTTAGTCCGTGTGCGATGTGATTTTCTTTGTCCGCACAACATCTACGCTCTGTCTACAGATCATCAACATGTATACTTAAAAACACAGCATGCATAACCAAATTAAGCATACAATTACATAAGTGACTACACACATAACATTTCCATACACCAAAGTAAGCAATTACATGCATACTAAAGTAGGAGAAACGGGGATCTAATCATCTACTTATTGTTGCGACGACGCTTGCCATTACTCTGTTTCCGGCTGGATCCCTGGCCGTTTTGGGGAAGGAGGCACTTCCTCATGTTAACGATCTGCCTGTACATGTCGTAGCTCGTGTACGCCTCCTTAGCTGTGTACATGACGTGAGCTTTGTCGAGTTTCTCCATCCAGGCCGAGTGCCAGGCATGCTTGTCCTTGTTGCACGGATCCTTCATGCTTCTGTAGTAGGGATTGATGATGGCCTCGGCGAGGTGAACCAGCGAGTCCTTCTCATGCTCCTTGCTGCCCCAGATCTTGTATTGGCCCTGGATGTCGACAAGATTCTGGCAGGCGATGCCCGAACTCTCGAGCGCCTCTACATCGTTCGTGATGTCCACCATAGCGAACATGTATTGGGGCTGTTGACAAACCTGGCGAAACGCTCGCAAGGCCTTGTGGCCAGGCAGTAGTGGTAGACGAGGACGTGGTGGCGCACGTACATCTGGGCGACGGCGACCTTGGGACGAGATCCGGCACGAGCGCGGGTGTACTCGAGGTCGAACCTGACCACCTTGTACTTCTCCTCAGCAAGCAACAACTCCATGATGTGGATGGAGTGCTCCACCCAGACCGGGTGTTGGTGTACACCACCGAGAGGTCCATGAACCTTCTGTGGGTGTCCACCACGGCACGCATGGTGAACTGCTGCTCGTCGTCCGCAGCCGCTCGGAGCGCCATTGGAGCCGCGCAGGATACCTTCTAATAATTTCTCGTGGTGGGTGTGCTTCTTGCAATGGTGGGGCGCGATCGAAAGGTTGGCCGCTATAATAAATGGGGGTCGGCCGGCCTGTAATCGTCACGTCTTGTCACGGCGTTCATAGCGGAGGATTCTAGTGTACGCTTGACAATACCGCAACGCACGCGTGGGCTCGAAGAGGCACCAAATGTATCGTCAGTGAGTCTGTTCCCGCGCTACCGCGCAGTTTACCGTGCAAGGTTCCCGCCCGGCTAGTTTGGCCACGCGTCGGCTAGAAGAGGGACAAATCATGGGTGTTTATTGGCAAAAAGCTTTGTAAAAACGAATGGTGTGGAATGACTTCGGTCATAAGTTTACCCGTGGGTGATAAGGTCAAAGTTACACAGAAGGGTGACGATGGACACTCGAGTGCGATAATTAATTCTGCGCTCTACAGGGCACACGGTGGAAGAGACCAACTGTGTGCAATAATGTCAAAGATCACAGTCGAGTTAGCTATACAGATCATGTGCTGTGAGATCGACAAGGTAAACATATCCGAGAATGGTTAATAAAATCTAAGACCATTGCATATTAAGGTCAAAATAGTGCTACCCATATACGAGTCTCATACGATGCCATTTCAACGATTGTACCACAAAAGCTCGAAATATTACAAGGTTCAAATTCCAGAGTTATATGGCTCAAATTCGAAGATTACAAGGTTCAAACTGATATTAGAAATGAAATTTAGCTCATCAGCTGCAAACGCTTGCGCTGATCCGCTGAACATGGATATCAGAGAGGTTCAAACTAATATTACCACTTCTAAGTCTGGTTTCGAAAGCTCACAATTTTTGCAAAGGGGCCAGCCACTGAGAAGTCATGTATGGGGTTGACACGATGACTTCCGATTACTCTGTCATCTGAAGTTCCAAAATGAAATTCAGCATTTTTGGAGCCTATTCCATTCCGCCGCAAGCGCTGGCGCTGATCAATAAACCATTCATTTTTGCGAAATAAATGTAGGGCAAACCTCATTTCCTTCAGCACCCTTGCTCTGAGAACAAAGATCCTGGCAAATATAATCTCTGGTAAGGTCCCTCGGTAGGAGTTCAAAGTAATTTCTGAGAGATGCAGATCTAGGCATTCGACGTGATTGTTATACTGTATCACATTATCCAACACTGGGCCTAATCTTATCTGCAAAAGAAGAAAATGTGTTAGTGCCTACATGCAGTTTTGAACATTACTATAGACCTATTTGGTTTGCAGGATTTGTAAAATGCACTAACATGCCATCTTCGATCTGACATGATTAACATGGGCATTTGATTACATTCTAGAAAAATGTAGCCTTCTTCACAAGAGGTTGGACTAGATGAAAATTTCCCTCAGAAAACTAGTACAGATGAATCCAAAGGAGAAATGCTTATTGATTGTAACCATATGGATCAGGCAACCAATATGGGGGTGGAACATGTATGTACTGAAATCCTCCAAAAGAATCCTTCAGAAATCGTAGTACATTGTCATTGTAAACTTGGAAAAAGGTGTCACAAACTGAACTCCCTTATGGTTAACATTTAACAGGAAAGGAACATCACCTCGATATATAGCTTCTCCAGGCACGGAAAGCATCTCAGGAAACTGACAACTTGCTCAAGGTTGGGGCCGATAGATTTTAGTGCCAAGACCTTCACTGTGCGTAGTTTCGGGGTCATGCTTGTTGGAATCATTTTCTGAATAACAAACGAACAAACATCTTCAAAATTAGAAATAATGTTAATTTGTAGAAGGAAAGGGACATCTATAAGATGGCCAAGATCCAAGACAGGAAGACGAGGGATATTGGCCAAGTCACATGCATCAAGGACGGAGCAGGCCAACTCTTGGTGAAGGACGAGGAGATTAAGCATAGATGGCGGGAGTACTTCGACAAGCTGTTCAATGGGGAGAATAAGAGTTCTACCATTGAACTGGACGACTCCTTTGATGAGACCAGTATTCATTTTGTGCGGCAAATCCAGGAGTCTGAGGTCAAGGAGGCTTTACAAAGGATGAAAGGAGGCAAGGCGATGGGCCCTGATTGTATCCCCATTGAGGTGTCGAAAGGTCTCGGGGACATAGCGATAGTATGGCTAACCAAGCTTTTCAACCTCATTTTTCGGGCAAACAAGATGCCAGAAGAATGGAGACGGAGTATATTAGTACCAATCTTCAAGAACAAGGGGGATGTTCAAAGTTGTACTAATTACCGTGTAGTTAAGCTGATGAGCCATACAATGAAGCGATGGGAGAGAGTCATTGAGCACCGCTTAAGAAGAATGACAAGCATGACCAAAAATCAGTTTAGTTTCATGCCTGGGAGGTCGACCATGGAAGCCATTTTCTTGGTATAACAACTTATGGAGAGATATAGGGAGCAAAAGAAGGACTTGCATATGGTGTTCATTGACTTGGAGTAGGCCTATGATAAGATACCACGGAATGTCATGTGGTGGGCCTTGGAGAAACACAAAGTCCCAGCAAAGTACATTACCCCCATCAAGGACATGTACGATAATGTTGTGACAAGTGTTCGAACAAGTGATGTCGACACTGATGACTGCCCGATTAAGATAGGACTGCATGAGGGGTCAGCTTTGAGCCCTTATCTTTTTGCATTGTTGATGGATGAGGTCACAAGGGATATACAAGGAGATATCCCATGGTGTATGCTCTTTGCGGATGATGTGGTGCTAGTTGACAATAGTCGGACGGGGGTAAATAGGAAGTTAAAATTATGGAGACAAACCTTGGAATCGAAAGGGTTTAGGCTTAGTAGAACTAAAACCGAGTACATGATGTGCGGTTTCAGTACTACTAGGTGTGAGGAGGAGGAGGTTAGCCTTGATGGCCAGGTGGTTCCCCAGAAGGACACCTTTCGGTATTTGGGGTCAATGCTGCAGGGGGATGGGGGTATTGATGAAGATGTGAACCATCGAATCAAAGCCGGATGGATGAAGTGGCGCCAAGCTTCTGGCATTCTCGGTGACAAGAGAGTGCCACAAAAGCTAAAAGGCAAGTTCTACAGGACGGCGGTTCGACCCGCAATGTTGTATGGCACTAAGTGTTGGCCGACTAAAAGGCGACATGTTCAACAGTTAGGTGTGGCCGAGATGCGTATGTTGAGATGGATGTGTGGCCACACGAGGAAGGATCGAGTCCGGAATGATGATATACGAGATAGAGTTGTGGTAGCACAAATTGAAGAGAAGCTTGTCCAACATCGTCTGAGATGGTTTGGGCACATTCAGCGCAGGCCTCCAGAAGCTCCAGTGCATAGCGGACGGCTAAAGCGTGCGGAGAATGTCAAGAGAGGGCGGGGTAGACCGAATTTGACATGGGAGGAGTCCGTTAAGAGAGACCTGAAGGATTGGACTATCACCAAAGAGCTAGCTATGGACAGGGGTGTGTGGAATCTTGCTATCCATGTGCCAGAGCCATGAGTTGGTTGCGAGATCTTATGGGTTTCACCTCTAGCCTACCCCAACTTGTTTGGGACTAAATGCTTTGTTGTTGTTGTTGTTTTAGAGGTAGAAGCCGGCTGTTGTACGTGAACAGGTGTGGATCCAATAACAAGTTCGGAGTATTTGTCAGACGAGTAGCCCACCACTGTCAACTTCGGCGCAGAAATGACAATGATTCTTGTTGGACCTTCTTGATCAACTACACGTAATCTCTCAAGTGCAGTTGTGTCCTCAATTACCATACCGTGGTACACATCTTGTGATGTCTTCGTGCCGCACCAGCAACACACATAAATAGTCCGGAGAGACATGGAGGTGATGTGGAAGGTACTCAACCCATTGATCGCCTGAAGACGAAGGTACTCGAGTGCAGTACAGCCACGGAGCAGGCGCTCCATGTCACCGTTTGAGAGGCAGACGGTGAGGAGCTCGAGGTGCTTCAGTCGTGGTAGAATAAGAGCGGGCACGTCATTAAGGGGCGGGGGGAATGGCAGCTCCTGAACTTGGCGACGCGCGGCATGGGCGCGAGGCGAAGTGTGGACGTTGGCACTGATTGCATATGCCCTTCATCAAAAGTGAGCTCCTCGAGCTGATCTAGGGCAGGGGATCGGAACCAGTCGTCAAGCTTGGCTCGGTCCTTGCCGTTGGAACGGAACTTTCCCATTCTAAGGCCTCTGGTTGGGCCAAGGTGACTACCGAGGATCTTGGAGAACGCATCCAAGCTTTTGTGATAGCCATGGGAGAGCTCGTGGGTGACGATGAGGTCGAGAAGGCTGGAGTTCCATAGGGGGCGCCACCGCCGGGAAAGGACAGTTGTCCGCGCCCCATATTTGATTGTGAGGAGGGAGATGAAGACTGTCAACATATCATCGGGGAGGCTGCTGACGAAGTCTAGGCCTGCTGGAGTCGCTTGCGGTTCTAGCTCGCCCCGCCTCCGCTTGTTGGCAGCCCCATTCTCCACCTCCGGAGTCTCCTTGTCAGCGGCGCTTTCTGATAGAAATGGGAGTACAGGGAATATTTGGTTAAAACAGGGCAACAGAAAAGTGTATTGGTAACTAGAAGTTATTAGGTAGGAATATAGTAAGAAAGGGGGATAACAATTGGTTGCTTAAATACTACACAATTCATTTGACATTGCTGGGTAAGTCAACATGTAGATAGTTGAAAAGAAAACTTACTTCAAACAAAGTCTGGACAGATGATTTTGTCGGGGAAGTTAGCATATATCTCATGACCAGGCCCTTTTATGTGCAGTGCAATTTTAATGCCAGCTTTCAGTACACAAAACTTAGAAATTTCTTTCCAAAAGCCAGTGCCAAAATAGGAGTCACCATGTTCATCAAGTCTTACAGTAGCAACGATTGTAAATCCATGGTTCGTGTGCAGTATGACATCCGTGCTGTCTTGATCTATGTAAAGGGAATGATTGTGCACTACATAATCTGTTGCATAGTGATAACCCACAAGTATTGGGGATCGTTTGTAGCCTTTTTTCGATAAATAAGAGTGTTGAAACCAACGAGGAGCTAAAGGTAGAACAAATATTCCCTCAAGTTCTGTCGACCACCGATACAACTCTACGCACACTTGACGTTCGCTTTACCGGAAACAAGTATGAAACTATTTTGTAAGAGTGATGCTAGAACTACTTTGCAAGAATAAAACTAGAAGTACTTTGCAAGATAATAAAAGTTAGGTGTTTAGTAAAAGGGTTTGTGTCAACAAGAAAGTTATTTGTCCCTAGGCAATCGATAACAAGTACCGGTAATCATTCTTGTAATTTTATATGAGGGAGAGGCATGAGCTAACATACTTTCTCTACTTGGATCATATGCACTTATGATTGGAACTCTAGCAAGCATCCGCAACTACTAAAGATCATTAAGGTCGTGAAACCCAACCATAGCATTAAGTATCAAGTCCTCTTTATTCCCATACGTTATACCCCACCTACTCGGGTTTAAGTTTCTGTCACTCTCGCAACCCACCATAAGCGAACCATGAACATATTGGAACACCCTACATCGGGGGCCCCTCACGTTTGCGCGAGAATGGAGGGCACCGTAGGGCAGCACCATAAATAAAATATACAATCATACAAACCAAGATCACGATTAACCCACAGGACAAAACGGATCTACTCAAACATCATAGGATAACCATAGATCATTGGGAAATAATATATGGAGTTGAGCACAATGTTTAAGTAGAGATTACAGCGGCGGGAAGAGGTGTTACACTGCTACATAGAGGGGGGAAAGTTGGTGTTCACGGTAGCAAGATTGTTGATGTAGATCACCGTCCCGATCGTTGCCGCGGTGGAACTCCGGCGCCACCGGAAGCGAGGGGGAGAGAGCCCCCTACTTCTTCTTCATCCTTGGCCTCCCCCCTAGATGGGGAGGAGAGTTCCCCCTCTGGTCCTTGGTCTCCATGGTGGCGGAGGGGCAGGAGCCCCTCCGAGATTGGATCTCCCTCTTTGTTCTCTTCTGCTTTGCGTTCCCCAGATCTGGCCGAAAACCATTTCTTATTTTCCCGGAGATCCTAACTCCAATTGCGCTGACATTTTAACATGATTTTTTTCGGATATAAGCTTCCTTGCGCCCGAAGTAGAGCTCCAACCGACGTTCGAGGAGGGCACAACCCACCACCGCACGCCAGGGGCCTCTGGCGCGCCCTGGTGTCTTGTGGGCTGTGTGGGCCTCCGTTTATGGTGATTCCAACTCCCAAAAATCACAAATATTCCAAAATAATTCTCCGTGAAATTTTATTGCATTTGGACTTCGTTTGATATGGATACTGTGCGATACAAAAAACATGCAGAAAATAGGAACTAGCACTGGGCACTAGATCAATAGGTTAGTCCAATAAATCATATAAAAAGTTGCCAATAGTGTATAAAAGTTGTATAATATTTGCATGAAACAATCAAAAATTATAGATACGATGGAGACGTATTAGCATCCCCAAGCTTAATTCATGCTCGTCCTCGAGCAGGTAAATGATAAAAAAGATAATTTCTGATGTGGAAAGCTACCTAGCATAAACTTGATCATATATTTAATCATGGCATGAATATTAAGACATAAGTGATTCTAAGGAATAGTCTATAATTTGACATAAAGACATCAATACTCAGGCATCCCAACAAACAATCATGTCTTTCAAAATATCAACGCTAAAGAAAGCATCATATAGTCTTGTCATTCTCTGTCTTCTTAACACAAAGTATTTATCATGCACAACCCCGATGACAAGTCGAGCAATTGGTTCATACTTTTTAACGCACTTCAGCCTTTTCAACCCTCACTCAATACATGAGCGCAAGCCATGGATATAGCACTACGGGTGGAATAGAGTATCATGATAGGGGTAAATATAAAGAAGACAAAAAACTAAGGAAGTCTCACACCGACGCGGCTAACGAACGGGCTATGGAGATGCCCATCAATTGATATCAATGTGAGGAATAGGGATTTCCATGCAACGAATGCAGTAAGAGCTATAAGTGTATGACAGCTCAATATGAAACTAAGTGGGTGTGCATCTAATCCTATAATGAAAAATTCCCATTAGTATATGAAAGTGAAAACATACGAGACTCTCCATATAAAAAACATGGTGCTACTTTGAAGCACAAGTGTGGTAAAGGATACTAAAAATGCCCCTTCTCTCTTTGTTTATTTACTTTTTTATTTTTATTTTTTTTTCTTTTTTTTCTCTTTTTTTTTTCTTTTTTTTCTTTTTATAAGTTTTTTCTCTCATTGTCCGGAGTCTCATCCCGACTTGTGGGGGAATCATAGTCTCCATCATCCCTTCCTCACTGGGGCACTGCTCTAAAAATGAATAGTGATGATCGTCACACTTCTATTTACTTATAACTCAAAAGGAATAAAAATTACAACTCGATACCTATGAAAAAATATGACTCTATATGAATGCCTCTGGCATGTACCAGGATGTGCAATGATCTAGCGTAACATGTATGAAAAATGATGAACGGTGGCTGAGCCACAACTACTATGTCAGCTATATGATCATGCAAAGCAATATGACAATGAATGCTCAAGTCATCAAACGGAAGCGGTGGAAGTTGCATGGCAATATATCTCGGAATGGCCATGGAAAAGCCATAATAGGTAGGTATGGTGGCTGTTTTGAGGAAGATATAATAAGGCTTATGTGTGATAAAGCGTACCATATCACGGGGTTTGGATGCACCTGCGAAGTTTCCACCACGTCACGATGTGAGAAAGGGCAATGGATGGTACCGTAGAGGCTAGCAAATTGCGTAAAGGTAAGAGTGCGTATAATCCATGGACTCACATTACTCATAAAGAACTCATATACTTATTACAAAAGTTTATTAGCCCTCGAAGCAAAGTACTACTACGCCTGCCCCTAGGGGGATAGATTGGTAGGAAAAGACCATCGCTCGTCCCCGACCGCCACTCATAAGGAAGACAATCAATAATAAATCATGCTCCAACACCATAGCATAACGAGAGACTATACGTGCATGCTTCGGGAATCACAAACCTTAACACCAATATTCTTACTAAACACAACCATTTACTAGTACCTCCCACATATTATCATCTCTATATCGCAAAACTATTGCAAGGAATCAAACATATCATATTCAGTGATCCATATGTTTTATGTAGGATTTTATGACTAACCATGCAATTGACCAATTCCTTTTGACTCTCTAAATAGATATAAGTGAAGCACAGGAGTTTAATTCTTTATAAAAAAGATCATGCTCTAATAAATATATGTGAAGCAAAGGAGCATTCTTCAACTAACGGTTTTCTATGTGAAGAGAAACAGGCAATCCAAACTTCAAATGATGTAAGTGAAGCACCTGAAGCATTCTATAAAGCCATACTCAAAAGATATAAGTGAAGTGAAATGAGCATTCTATAAATCAACCATGGACTATCTCATACCAGCATGGTGCATAAAAAAATGTGAAAACTAAATGCAAAAGACGCTCCAAGATTTGCACATATCACATGAACGAAACAAAACCGAAAACATACCGATACTTGTTGAAGAAAGATGGGATGCCTTCCGGGGCATCCCCAAGCTTAGACGCTTGAGTCTCCTTGAATATTTACTTGGGGTGCCTTGGGAATCCCCAAGCTTGAGCTCTTGCCTCTCCTCCTTCTCCTCAAATCGAAACCTCCTCGGTCTTTGATCACTTCATCCACACAAAACTCAATAGAAAGTTCAGTAAGATCCATTAGTATAATAAAGCAAATCACTACTCTAAGTACTGTTGCAAACCAATTCATATTTTGTTTTGCATTGTAGCTACTGTATTATAACTTTTCCATGGCTTAATCCACTGATAGAAATCGATAGTTTCATCAAAACAAGCAAACAATGCATCAAGAAACAGAATCTGTCTTAAACAAGACAGTCTGTAGTAATCTGAACATTCACCATACTTCTCGTACTCCAAAAAATCTGAAACAATTAGGAAAAATAAACAATTCGTATAGAAAGACAGTGAAAAAAGTTTTAGAACCGTTTGACATTCCAGTAAAAACCGTAAAATCGCACACTACAGCCAAAGTTTCTGTTTTGCACCGCACAAACCAACAAGCAATCTAAACATCCTAAAGGCAAATGGTGGCACATTATTTTTATAATACAATGGAATTGTACAAGGGGATAATTATTTTTGTGAGAATCTTCATGAAAAATTCTACATTGTTTCCATGAGCATGAACACAAGTGTTCAAGGTCGACCCTCACTTCTCCAATGCATAACTTCCAATCGCTTCTCTTTTGTGAAAAGTTTTAAGTTCCCCTATATATATATTTTTTAAACTTTATAAAAGCACTCAACAGAAATGAATGACTCTCTAAAACTTCTGGGTTGTCTCCCTGGCAGCGCTTTCTTTAAAGCCATTAAGCTAGGCATAAAGTGCTCAAGTAATGAATCCACCCGGATCCCAAGGTATATCAAAGCCAATTTGAATCAACAATGATTTAACATTTAGTAGTGAGCACAAAGCAACATATATCAAGCAATGACAAAGTCTAACTTTCTTCCTATGCATCGGCATGTCATACAAGAACAATTCATGCACATCAAATAAAGGCCAATACATAGCATAAGCAGTTTCTTGCAACTTTTTCGTGTTGGAAACATAAAGAGGCGGAGACATAGTTCCTCTCTCATAATAATTGCAAATAGGAGCAGCAAGCACATGCATATTATATTCATCAAAATCATCATGTGAAGTAGCAAAATTCAACCCATCAACATAATCCTTAAGAAGAGCAAACTTCTCTGATATAGTGTAGTTTGGAGAATTCAAAAAGATAATAGGACTATCATGTGTGGGTGAAATAGCAACAATTTCATTCTTAACATAAGGAACTATAGCAAGTTCATCTCCATAAGCATAATTCATATTGGCATCTTGGCCACAAGCATAACAAGCATCAAGTTCATCAAAAAGGGATATTTCAAACGAATCAACGGGATCGTAGCAATTATCATGTCATTCATCCTTCGGTAAGAACGAAGGGACATTAAACAATGTATGAGTTGAAGAGTTACTATCATTAGAAGGTGGGAACGGGTGATCAATCCGTTCTTCCTCCATTTGTTCTTCGCTCTCCTCATCATCTTTTTCATCCAATGAGCTCGCAGTTTCATCAATTTCTTCTTCCATAAACTCCTGCAAAATATTAGTCTTTTCTTGGACAGCGGTGTTATTCTCAATAAATACATCAATATCATAATTGTATTTATAATTATCATAGAAATATTTAAGGATAGCAAGATTTTCAGGTCTATAAACTGAATCATAAAAATCTTCAAACTTTTCAAACAAAGATTCAATTTCATATGCACCCTTAAAAGCAAAAAATTCTTCTATCCGTTCCACATCATAGTAATCATATATACCATTAGCATAAGAAGCTAAGGTTTCATTATCATTAAATTCACATGAAAAGGGAAGATGTGGAGCATTCATCCTAGAGCAACAAGTATAATCATATCTCTGGCATAAATTCCAAGCATACAAATGCAACATATGAATTTGATCCATAACAATTTCCCTTTATGAGTCAAGCGATAATCCCTAAAGTATTCACGTTGATCCAACGTTACTCCCATTATATAGTTGAATGGGGTTTTCTCAGGATTATCAAAGTAGTGCATAATATCTTTTACATAACGAGCATCGAGGGTTTTAGGAGGTTCCCATCTCCATGAGTAGCAAGTACCACTAATTTTTTTGGTGTTTCGTGTTCCATATCCATAACTAAAGATAGAGAAAAACTTAGAACAAGAAATAAAACTACTTGGTGATAAAGCAAACAAGCACACACGAGAATATTCACCCCACGCTATAACTCCCCGGCAACGGCGCCAGAAAAAGGTCTTGATAACCCACAAGTATAGGGGATCGTTTGTAGCCTTTTTCGAAAAATAAGAGTGTCGAACCCAACGAGGAGCTAAAGGTAGAACAAATATTCCCTCAAGTTCTATCGACCACCGATACAACTCTACGCACACTTGACGTTCGCTTTACCGGAAACAAGTATGAAACTATTTTTTGTAAGAGTGATGCTAGAACTACTTTGCAAGAATAAAACTAGAAGTACTTTGCAAGATAATAAAAGTTAGGTGTTTAGTAAAAGGGTTTGTGTCAATAAGGAAGTTATTTATCCCTAGGCAATCGATAACAAGTACCGATAATCATTCTTGTAATTTTATATGAGGGAGAGGCATGAGCTAACATACTTTCTCTACTTGGATCATATGCACTTATGATTGGAACTCTAGCAAGCATCCGCAACTACTAATGATCATTAAGGTCGTGAAACACAACCATAGCCTTAAGTATCAAGCCCTCTTTATTCCCATACGTCATACCCCACCTACTCGGGTTTAAGTTTCTGTCACTCTCGCAACCAACCATAAGTGAACCATGAACATATTGCAACACCCTACAGCGGGGGCCCCTCATGTTTGCGCGAGAACGGAGGGCACCGTAGGACAACACCATAAATAAAATATACAATCATACCAACCAAGATCACGATTAACCCACAGGACAAAACGGATCTACTCAAACATCATAGGATAACCATAGACCATTGGGAAATAATATATGGAGTTGAGCACAATGTTTAAGTAGAGATTACAGCGGGGGGAAGAGGTGTTACACCGCTACATAGAGGGGGAGAAAGTTGGTGTTGACGGTAGCAATATTGTTGATGTAGATCGCCGTCCCGATCGTTGCCCCGGTGGCACTCCGGCGCCACCGGAAGCGAGGGGGAGAGAGCCCCCCTACTTCTTCTTCATCCTTGGCCTCCCCCCTAGATGGGGAGGAGAGTTCCCCCTCTGGTCCTTGGTCTCCATGGCGGCGGAGGGGCGGGAGCCCCTCCGAGATTGGATCTCCCTCTCTGTTCTCTTTTGTTTCGCATTCCCAAGATCTGGCCGAAAACCGTTTCTTATATTCCCGGAGATCCGTAACTCCGATTGCGCTGAGATTTTAACACGATTTTTTTCTGGATATAAGCTTCCTTGCGCCCGAATTAGAGCTCCAACCGACGTTCGAGGAGGGCACAACCCACCACCGCGTGCCAGGGGCCTCTGGCGCGCCCTGGTGTCTTGTGGGCTGTGTGGGCCTCCATTTTTGGTGATTCCAACTCCCAAAAATCACAAATATTACAAAATAATTCTCCGTGAAATTTTATTGCATTTGGACTTTGTTTGATATGGATACTCTGCGATACAAAAAACATGCAGAAAGCAGGAACTGGCACTGGATCAATAGGTTAGTCCAATAAATCATATAAAAAGTTGCGAAAAGTGTATAAAAGTTGTATAATATTGGCATGAAATAATCAAAAATTATAGATACGACGGAGACGTATCACATAGCAAGGGATGCGCTGCAGAAAATGGTATGATTGTTAAAGAAAATATGGTAACATGCAAATATGGGCCCAAATTGAAAGAACTGTACAACAGTTGAAATCGAAGGACAAAAATCTATAATTAAACAGATAGGGTAAACATGATGTCATGGAAATATGAGAGTAATCGAAAAAACAATACATCATTAATTTGCCTAATATAGAAAGAAGAGGGGGGAAATCCCCTTTGGCGTATATGGTGCATGTGGCACCTTTTATCCAAATGTAGCAATATTTAGAATATGTTCAGGAAAGTAGGGCATGCCAACCGATTTAGGCTGAGATTGAACATACCGCGCGCGTCCTCAAGTGATCTGGTACGGTGAGATGGAATCTCTGGCGGAGGTCGCAAAGTCCTGATTTGTCAGCGCACTGTACATTCTATGAATGAAAGAAAACCCTCAATTCAGCTCAAATAAAAATGAATTGACGGTGATTTCCACCGGGTGATTAAAGGAGGCAGATGAACTGGGATAAGAGATGAGATAATATCTCACTAAATTAGTTTCCATGTCGTCCATGAGAAAGAACCCTCAGTACGGCAGATTCCCCAACGGAGCGGAGCTGGGTCGACCGCGAGCAGCGTCGAGAAAGTCGATGGTGATAGGCGGCGGCAAGCGGAAGTGGCGAAATGCGGTGGGATTTGCTGGCAGCCTGGCGGCGGCGGCAGGCGCCGAGCTAAGTGTTTACCGCCGTGATACGCGGTGCCATGACATAGACATGGAGGAGCTTGTGCAAGTGTGAATGGGGACCGGAGGGGGTGGCGGGCGAGGTGAGGGTTTTTGTGACGTGGGGATGGTGAGGGTTTTCTTTTTTCTTTTTTGAATTGGGTGGTGAGGGTTTTCTGTCCCACAAAGAATTTTGGAGGCGACGGTTTGCTAGAGCGAACCGTGTGTGATTGACGCAATAGGAAAAATGAAAGTCATTGCACAGGGTTCCAATTTTGGGAACCGTGTGTGATTGACGTACTACCTCCGTCCTGGTTTATTGGTCCCCCTTTGTAGTTTTTACCAAATTTTGACCAAATATTTAACTAAGAAATGTTTATGCATGTCACCAAAAATTATATCATTGAAAACTATGCTCAAATACCCATCCAACGATATAATTTTTGCTGACCTGCACTAACATTTTGTCAGTTAAACCTTTGGTCAAAATTTAACACAAATTACAAAGGGGACCAATAAACCAAGATGGAGGTAGATTCCATCAACCGAACTGGTTGCATCCATATCCCACTGTTAGACATAAGTAAACATAGATTAAACATACTCAGACATAGATAATAAGCATACACATACATAAGCATAGTTCGGCCATAAGTACAGAGTTCAACCGTCATTAAGCATACTCAAGCGTACATAGTTCGATCCATCCCACATCTCATCTCACATGCCGGCACGATCCTAAAGCTTCTCCAGGTACTCGGCGTACGCGTTGTGCGCCACCCTGCGAGAATACTTCTGCTTGAAGGAGCCAATGGCCCGTCGTCTTGCATGCACCAGAACACTTAGATACGCGTCATGAAGCTTGTGGTTGCAAAATGGGCATCGATAGCCACCGTTCCAGGTCCTAATACGCCTGTTATGCATTCCCGCATAAAGCTCCCTCAGGATTTGCCTCTTGTACCTCCTCTGGCCATCTTCATCCTCGCTGTCCACATCGTCAGACAGCACCTATACAAATAGTAAAACAAATTTGGTATCAAATCAATGATTACATGCCGTGAAGTAGGATTAGGAATTTATGGCTATTTATTTGTACATATCTAGAGATTATGGTTCGATTTTTAAGCACAGTCATCTATGTACTGACCAATCTTGAAGAAAATAATGGCACAAACATATGTAGGTCATTCAAAATCAATTGTCAAGTCCTGGCTAGGAATTATTAGCATGAACACTAACCCTAGTCGGATTACTAGCAGAAATCATTTGCACAGATGAAACAACTAATCACTTATCACTTGTACCATTCAAACAATCAATACACTACACGGATCTAATGAAACTAACTCAGATTTCATGGATTGGGAGAACATAACCATAGGATTTATATTCCAAAAAGGGGGAGGCAGGAGTAACCAGAGAAACCCTATGATCTATTTGACACATAAATGGGTATATATGACTAACCAGAAGTCCGTCGTCGTCGGAGTCGTCGCCAGAGTGGTCGTCGGAGTCGTCACCGGGGTCGTCACCAGAGTCGGTGTGGAACTCTGCCTCCGGCTGTGTAAGCTCGACGCCATCGACGACGTTAGGGTGCAGTGATAACTCGTCGGCGGTGATGGCAATCTATGTCTCCATCTCCACGCCATGCTCCGGTGCTTTAGCAACCCAGGCATCGCCACTTCCTCCGATGGGGCGCTTCGGCGGCATCCTCATACACTCACGGCTTTGAGGACCGAGAGCGGCGTCGAGGATGCAAGCGGAGAGAGAGGATTGTGTGTGTGTGGCGAGGATGGGGGTGCGGCCGCTCGGGCGCACCATTAATATGGAGTAGTGGGAGTTGTGGGAGAGAGGCGGGCGGCGGTCAAACCGATGGCTCGCCTCCCGATGAGCCTGCGCACCGGACTGCTAACATGCCTACCAAAGTTTCACACACCTACTCGCACGCCTCCCAATGACACTGCGCAGCGAGCACGCCTCAGTCAATTCACACACCTGCACGCACGCCTCCCTGTCTGCCTGCGCGGCGGATTGCTCGCATGTGTCCCGTTAACTCATGCCTGCTCGCACAGCGCACGGGTCGCGCGGTGGCACGTATATTGTTTTTCTATTTGGATGATTACTGCTTAACCGAAGCATGGCACGTATCCATTGTTGGTCTAACGCTCACGGTTCGAATAAATAATCCGTTTGGGATATTGGTTCCCAATTATTAATAATCTCCCGTTTGTAATTAGATAAAGATTACATCAAAACTGGTCTCAAATTTGACAAAGAAAAGTACAATGCCACTTTGTATTGGTGTCCATATGACAACACGATAAGTTTCATGAACTTCAAATAAGTTTTGTATGTACTAGAATTTAAAAATCAAGAATCTCAATGTTTGAAATTTGTTGCACGAGGAGTAAAAATGCACCCAGTGAGACACATTTGTTTTTCCAATCCATTTAGGTGCACTGTCACGTGTGCATGTAGCTCAATTTTGATTTTTGCACATTATACCCGTAGAAAATCAATCAATTAATGTACTAAAATGTCTTAATGATCTCTGTGATTTTTTCGAAATTAAAACATCCCTCCTTTGGTAACATATGTTCACCGCGGGATAATTAATTTAACATGCATCGTACTTGCGGTGGATTCGCAGTGTGGG
This sequence comes from Triticum aestivum, assembly GCF_018294505.1. Lineage (NCBI taxonomy): Eukaryota > Viridiplantae > Streptophyta > Magnoliopsida > Poales > Poaceae > Triticum > Triticum aestivum. The sequence continues at coordinate 368,013,797 of NC_057814.1, read as the reverse complement.
TGTGGGTGTGTGCGTCTGGGGGTGGCGGGTGGCTCGCAGTACACTACGAGTTGTGAGACACCGTGTGGGTTGGCCATTTTGTTAGGAAGGCCGGTGCCACATCAGAGTCGTGAAATCGTTATTTAAAACATTACACAACCCTTTGATACATACATGTTTTTGCCACATGCAGTCGATGGTTGTCCTACACGACACTCGATACTCGCGTGTGACGCTTTCTATGGCCCCCGAGGTTGTCAGCCATCACTTTGACGAATAGCCGGCAGTGAGGTTAATTTGACCAGCAAGGTATAATCTTTTTTGTTTGTGATATGGTGGTATATAGTACGCGTCGAAGAGGTGGGAGGGGACTAGCATATATACTATACGTACGCGTCCGTGAACAAGTACACCTCACTCAGTGTCGGGACTTTTTGGTTTCGGAGGCACGTGCCACATCAAAATTGTGAAATTGGCTATTCAAACATCACACAACACCTTTTTGGGCCACATGGATGCACGAGGTGGTTATCCTAGCTAGGACACTCACGTGTGACGCTTCCATCTGTGGGCCCATGAGGCCATCGTCGATGCATGCATGTATCACTTTGACCTACATCGGGAGAGGTTAATTAATTTCACCATCGATGAGGATTCTTTTGGGTTGTACATATTACGGCCGGAGCATATAGTATGCGGTGAAGAGGGGGGAAGGGGACCATCATATGTAGTACTCTTCATGAACCTCACTCCGTGTGGGTGCATGGTTTACGGTTTTTGAGGCATGTGGCACATCAAAGTTGTGCATTTTGGGTATTCAACATATATATGTTTGGACCACATGGAAAGCGGTGGTGGTTGTCCTCTGGCACCCACTTAAGAAGTTATCAGCGATATCGATGCTTTCCATCTATGGGCCCGCTTGGTCCATCACTACTTTTTGCCTGACAACAAGAGAGGTTAATTTGACTTAGGAGGGGATTATTATTTTTGCTTGTAATACGGTATATATATAGGTCATGCTCTGGGATGACATGCATGATACAGTTCGAGCACACACACATGCATGTGTACGCATGAATCCCTCCCATCGAGTCGAAGTGGCTAGTACAACGACACGTCATGAACCGATCTCGCTCTGTGTGGGGAGCTAGTGTACGATTTTTGACGCACGCACCACATCAATGTTGTGAAATGGTATTCAAACATGCATGCACGCATCACCTCCATACATATGCATGTAGTGGTTGCCTTCAAATGGTACACTCCCTTGCGTGGTTATCGGCGACAAGCCTATATGTTCGTGGGCCCGCGTGGACATCCATGATCACCTTGACCAACAACAAGATAGGTTACCATGGCGGATTCTTCATTTGGTTCATGTTATCATAGTATAGGTCATGGTGAGATTCCGACCTTAAGTTTGAGCGCATATACTATGCATGCATGCATGCATGAATCCCCGTCGTCGGCTTGAAGTGTGGTGTAACATACATATGCATCGTCAACCTAAGACTCACTCAGTGTGGGGATTTCTAGTTCGAAATCACGGTGCCACATCAATGTTGTTCCATTGTTACTCAAAAACACACCTCTCCATACATATGTTTGGGCCACACGCATGCAGTGGTTGTCTTCGGGGACTAGCTCCTTGCGTGATTATTGGCGAGCTAGCCCATTCATAGCTTAGGATTCCCTTCATGGCGACGCGAGGGGGGCTGCTAGCTACTTCGCACTTTGCTAGGTGAACCTCGGTTGGGGGCATGCATTCATAGCTTAGGATTCCCTTCGTGCCGACACGAGGGAGGGGGCTAGTAGCTACTTTGCACTTTGCTAGGTGAACCTTGGTTGGAGGGGGGCATGCATTCATAGCTTAGGATTCCCTTCGTGCCGACACGAGGGAGGGGGGCTGCTAGCTACTTCGCACTTTGCTAGGGTGAACCTCGGTTGGGGGGGCATGCATTCATAGCTCAGGATTCCCTTCTTGCCGACACGAGGGAGCGGGGCTGCTAGCTACTTTGCACTTTGCTAGGTGAACCTCGGTTGGGGGGGGCGCATGCATTCATAGCTTAGGATTCCCTTCGTGCCGACACAAGGGGGGTGGGGGCAAGCAATACCGTGCACTTTGCGAGATAGGTGCCACATCTTGCATTTGGTATTTGAAAATCAAACCACTCTTTTCATACATAAATTTGGTCCACATGCAAGTGTGTTCGTGTTCTGACCCTCTCCCACATCATTTTTCGCCAAATTTATGAACATTACACAAGTCGGATGACGCAACAGACACGGTTCACTCAAACTAACCGTGTGCCATGCCGGTGCCCCTGTCACGCACACATCCGCATAGTACATTGGGCTCCACGAGGCTCCCCCTCTCAAAAATATCTGCCCGCCTCGAGGGTTTATCTGTTTCATAACACACGGTTGTGATCTCTGGACCGTGTGCGATGTTTCTTGTTCCCAATCCCGCCTGCATCCCTAGAAAATATCTACCCGCCTTGAGGGTTTTTGTGTTTCATAACACACGGTTGTTATCTCCGGACCATGTGCGATGTTTCTTGTTCCCAATCCCGCCTGCATCCCTAGAAAATATCTGCCCGCCTCAAGGGTTTTTCTGTTTCATAACACACGGTTGTTATCTCCGGACCATGTGTGATGCACTATCATCAAAATTTTCAATAGCCCCGGCATTTCACTCCCGCGTTTGACTCCCGCGTTTGACTCCCGCGTAGTAAAATTTTCAGTACCCGTGTCATTTCCTCAAACAACCCCCCCCCACACACACACACACACACAAAAACCTCCTCGGGAGTGCGCGCGCACACACACACACCCCTCCCTCGCTCGAAACCCTAGCAAGGTCACCGCCGCCGCCGCAAGGCCTCCATTGTCAACATCTGCCGGTTTGCCCATGCAGCTTACCCACCGATCTCCATACCCAGGCCGCCCTGAGTTTCTTAGATGACGCCTACCAAATGCCCCCTTTCCCGTAGATCCCCATCCCCATCCCCATACCGCACTCCAGAGCATTGCAGCCTAAGCCCAGCTACGCTTCCCGTGGAGCTCGAGGAGTGACTGGCCCAAAAGAGGTGTATCGCGGTCTCTTCGCTCGACGTTGCCGAGGAAGCTGACGACCATTACTGGTGGCAGGCACTCAAGCAGCGGGCTAGAGTATGCGGGCATGTCTCGGCTGCCGGCTACAACATCGAGGTCATCGACAGCGACGGCCTGAGGCGGGCTATGTCACAGGTTAAATGGCCCACCCCCAACCCCTCGGGTTCAACAGCCGTCGATCTCATCCATGGCCCCGCCGCTGATCTCCTCTGGCTCGCTGTCATCAATTTGCCATCCTACATCGCCATCGAGCCCCTTTTTTCATTTATGAAGGACACGTTCTGCGACGCTGGCTTGGGATCCACAGCTTCCAAGTCAGACCTCATCGACGGTGACCACGAGGAGGGCACCCTCCCCGGCTCTTCCAAGGGGAAATAGCCCATCTACTCTTCCAAGGGGTAAGCACCCGTCTGCGACATCAGGGAGGGCACCCTGCAGCCGTGCTCTTCCAAGGGGATGGAGCCCATCTGCGACAACATGGAGCGCATGCACGGTCCGTGCTCTTCCCAGGGGAACGAGCCCATCTCTGACAAGTGAGGAAACCCATGATTTGTTTTGCCGTGCCTCCTCACAGGGGGAAACCCATGATTTGTTTTGTTGAGTCCCTTTTGTAGTGTAGTGAGAATATGTCCGGTTTTAATTGCTATATCTGGTTGTTTGCAGTATGCCTTGTTTATTTCAGATTTTCACAATGTGATCCTCTATATGTGCAATTATTTACTGTGCATTACATTTCATCAATCCAATTTTAAACATACAGATAGGAATGCATATATTTGCTTGTTGTTAAGCCTGTTATAGCTAGCATATGCCTCTTTTAAAGTTTTTTGATTGTTCGGTTGTTTGTAGTGAGCATATGTCCAGTTTCAAATGCTATCATTGGTTGTTCGTAGTATGCCTTGTTTATTCCAGTTATTCACAACGTGATGTTCTATATGTGCAAGTATGAACTGTGCAGTTCAATTTCATCAGTACCAGTTTCAACAATACCACTATGAATGACTACATTTGGTTGCTGCATCTTGTAGTTAACACGCCTTTCCATTTTTATTTAACAATAACCAGTGTACTTAGACCAGCACAATACCAGTTTGAATGACTATGTTTGCTTGTTGTTTAATGTTAGGCCTATTGCAGTTAACACACCTTTCCACTTGTTTTGCTTTACTAGCATGCTTAAACCTGCACACAGAAGCTATCTTTTGGAGATTATTTTGTCTGCCATGGATAATTTTGGCTGATGTTTAGCCTGTTGTGCTTAAGATGCTTCTTGGTGTACCTACACAGGACAATTTTGGGAACGACTGTTGTTTTCCATCGAGGATAGTTTCATCCCATGGCTTATATCTGCTCACTGTTCAGGATATCGGTAGCTGGTACCATATAGGCCGGGGAGTGAAAAGGGGCTAATCGATGAATCAGACTTTAACTGAATATATCTGCAACCCATTTATCGTTAGGTTAACTAGGGACATAAGTAATTTATTTGAGGCTACATAGCAACATGCACTGTACTTAATGTCTAAATATGCAATCCTAGGCTACATAGCAACAAGGAAGAGTGTTACATTAATGTTCTAATGGTGTCCAGATATACGTAGAAGAGCAGCAGCAACAACAACAAAAACAACACAACCCTGTTTGGATACTCAACTTTGCTAGAGGTTAGAGTTAGTTTCTAGCTCATGACTAACCCTGAACTAACTCCATCCAAAGAGTTGTTTGGATGGCAGGGTTAGATTGACAATAAATGCACTAGGAGAACTAGCTCCAATTAGCACCTCTTGGGTTGGATAGTTTTTTTGGGTGGGTTATAGATGCAACTAGCTCAAACTAGCCCGCATGTTTAGATATACTTTAGGGCTATTTGAGCCCGAACTAGCTCAAACTAACTGTAACCCATGGATACCGCAGCAGTTAATCAGTCGATAATTTGTAAGAATGTACTAAACACCTTCCGGCCCATAATATAAGATGTTAATTCATCTAATATGTGAGTATATTGGATGTTATAAGATACTCGCACCGTTCCTAAATATTTGTCTTTTTATAGATTTCAAATGGACTACCACATACGGATGTATATAAGACATATTTTAGAGTGTAGATTCACTCATTTTGCTCCGTATGTAGTCACTTGTTGAAATCGCTAGAAAGACAAATATTTAGGAACGGAGGGAGTATTATAAAAGAGTGTTGTACTACATCATTGTGCAATTGTATTTTAGCTTCTAATATTAACTTGGTGCTTTTAGGTACATATGTCATTGGTAAAGTTCCGTGCTTCGACCCTTTCTGCGTATGGGGCAATGAGATATCAGTGAACCAGCATCAAGTGAGGAAGCTAATAAAGATTGTTAGTAAAATGGGTCCAAAGATGGCAATTAAACTATTTGTTTACACTTTATCCAAGACAACAGCGAACTGCAGGATGGTAAGTAAGAACTCTGCAGCCTTCTTTTTACTGCCCATAATGAGTTGTGTTAGATGACAATGTCTGAATCTTTTTCCTTTGCAGTGATTGCCAAAGCAATTTACTCAAGATTACCTCTCAAACTACATGATTGGTGGGCATGCAAAGGTTAAAGTATTTCTACCAGAACACGATGATTATCTAGATGTTTCATGAAGACCATGAAGGATGGGCGGGCGGCCATCACAAGGGGTTGGACTAGAGTCGTGCGTGCCTTTTGCAAGGAGGAGGGCACAATATGGGCATTCCTCTTCACCTTGTTCAGCAACCAGAATGTATTTCGCCTCTTTATTTACCGTCTTTAATAGTACAAGTATACAACTGTGGTTCATCATTCTTTATTTGGTTCTTATGTAATTCTTGAACATTGTACCTATGAATCGAATAATGCATTGGTTGTTTGAACCTGATGGATATGAATAAAGCAGTAGCATAAATTCAAATTTGAATTCAAATCTAGTACAATTTGAAATAGCAGGAATTAAATTACGGTGAAATTACGCTCTCCAGGTTGTTACGGCACACATGGTTGGTAAAACACAAACGTTTGCGACATACACCATAATCCGAGATGGTTCACAGAGAGGAAACGTATGCAAGCATGTACACAGTTGCCGTTTGCAAAGCGTGTGCGATGTGAGACAATATCACAAACGGTGCGGGCAAACTAAATGTTTGTGTTAGTTGCCTTATCGTACACGATTCACAACCATGAATTGTTTCTGATGAATTATGCATCGTAAACGTTGCACCACAGAATAGCGTGTACGACGATGTTACGACGGTCCGACGTTTCGTAATCCTGTCCGACACTCGTACGACGATTAGCTAATCTTCTTAATAGTGAACCGTTTGTGATGGGCCGCGCATCATACACGTTCTATAATAGTGAACCATTTGTGATGGGCCGCGCATCGTAAACGTAGCACCACAGAATACCGACTGCGATGGCAATGCAAGAAGAAACGAGTAGGTGTACTGTAGGGTCCCTATACCCGACGGTTTCTGGGTCGTGTGGGAAGGACCCCCTATCACCGTCACTCACTAGGCGATGGTTCCAAATGTCGTCACGGGAAGGGGTTAAAACCCGTTTGTATAGAACCTCGTTGTAACGGTGATGGGTATCCACATGCAAGACATACATCAAGTGATCTCAAATCCAATATTTAGTCCGACATAAGGAAACCTCAAAGAGTAACACTCCATTCATTACAACAATATAGAGAGAGAGGGAAAATCACCATATGATCCAACTATATTAACAAAGCCCATGGTTGCATCAAGATCGTGCCGGATCAAGAACACGAGAGAGAAATCAAAGACATAGCTACTGGTACATACCCTTAGCCCCAAGGGTGATCTACTCCTCCTCGTCATGGAGACCGCCGGGATGATGAAGATGGCCTCTGGTGATGATTTCCCCCTTCGGCAAGGTGTCGGAAAAGGCTTCCAGATGGGATCTCTTCAAATAAGACGCTTGCATCGGCGGAGTCAAACTTCTAGGTTAACTTTACGGGGTTTCTGAATATATAGGAATTTTTAGCATTGGAATCACCAGAAGAGGGGCCACAGGGGGCCACAAAGTATCTGGGCATGGCCACCCCCTAGGCACACCCAGATACCTTATCACCTCCTCGTGGGTCTTCTGGTACTCCCTCGAAGCTTCAGAGGCCTCTTATGTTCCAAAATATTGTCAAAAAGTTTTGTCGCATTTGGACTTTGCTCGGTATGGATTTTCCGGAAAAGCAAAAACATGCACAAAACAACAACTGACACTGGGCAGTAGGTTAATATGTTAGTCCATGAAAATCATATAAAAGTTCACCAAAACGATATAAAATTGTTCTAAACTGGCATGAATACTTCATAAATTATAGATACGTTGGAGACGTATCAGTGCACTACCATCAGCACGCTTTCAAGGTGTTGTCTACCAATGAGTAGGCAGTCATATCTTCCGTTAGGTGAAAAAAGGGCAAGCCACTCCCAAATCTATGTTGCCAGGTCGTAGACACCGTCCATCTCAAAGTCGGGTTGTAGCCGGGCATAACAGTCATGATCAAGGTCCTCAACCATGAGATCAACACTGACACTACCTCATTGCCATGGAAGCCATAGTGGAGGAGACCTTGGCCCTCCATGCTAAGGGGGAATTGCTCATTGTAGCCGTAGGCTTCGAGATCTACTACCGCTTGATATATATATATACAATTTATAATTATGGGATACCTTTAGCTAGTTTAAGCATGGACCCATTTAGATAGTTTAAGTATGTAATCCCTTTAATTAATTTATTATGCATCCCCAATATGTATGTTGCATGTAATGAAAAGGTTTGGAATCGTTTCCTAATTATCTATCCCATCCATAATTGTTAACATGCATTTATTCAGCTCGGTGAATATAAACTTCACTTGCTAAGTCAAAAGGGGTAGGCCTTGGTGGGGTGATGGGTTGCTTTGTAATAACTAGGAAGTAGATTTTGTTTGTCATATTTTGGCCGAAAACAAAATCCTCAAGTAGTACGAAACTGCGAGGCCAAATAAGCAAACATTTCACAAATCGGTTTTAGAAATGTTCCATTTTTTGGGTCAAAACATTGAAAACAATTGACATAAGAGGGCTTCCAAATGGGTCCATCCCTAAACTAGTGGGTTGTTCAGCCTTGGAGAATCACTTTCAAAGAGCATAAGTGGGGCATTTCGGAGAAGCTGGGCGTGATAGAGTGAAGAAGCTACGCGTCTTTATAAATGCAGGGGTTGAAGAACGAGGGGAACGATATGGGAGACAAGAAGGGGATCTGGAGGATAGGGGTAAGTGAATCACATGTGGGACTAGATGAACATGGGCCCTTATGACATTGACCTGACATGGGGTGAGTCTAGTGCGGTTGCTGGCATTGAACTCAATGACATATGGGCGGAGGGCTCACGTGTCTGATATTTTGTTTTTTTAAATATATAACACCTTTGTATATCTATTAGGTCAATGAAATTTTGCATACATTTTTTGTAGTATTGTAACTTCAATATGTTGCTATGTAATCACTAATTTTAGGATTACTATATATTACATATTAAATAATTGTTTGCACACTTATTGAAAATTCTTTCTTTTTTATTACAGATGTATCAAATAATTTAAAAATCTAGTGAAAATATATCCAAGTGTGTATATATATCCATCATGAGTTTTTTCTTGATTCTAGAAAAACAATATCTAAATGAAGTTAAAAACTAATAAACTTGGGATGATACCCTAGTGTAGGTAAATGACCCCGTGATAAATTTTTGACAAGAATACACCAAAAAGTTAGCAAATTGTTCAGAAAAATGGACAATCTCCAATGAAGTTTCATAACATTCACCCAAAATCTACTTTGTACCACCCAAACCAATTGCAGTGACCATTTGGGCTATTTTCCACTCCAAACTTTTTATACAACTTGTTTTAACATATATAATGACAAATGCGAATTAAAATCACATTTTTTATGTAATAATAACTATCTCTAGCTATTTAAGGAAAAAATTGAAAGAATATGTAAATTTTATCCAAAATTACTAAAAAAGGGCAAAGTGTAGCAATATCGGTACAATATCTTAAGACAAAAATTTGAGAAGCACGTAAAACCAATAGCGATTGTTCAAAAAGTGCACTATGTGTCATAATATGACATGCAAATATCTATGCAATCCATTTGAATTCACAATTTGAGATTATTTCACGTCAAAAAAATTGTACACCTTGCTTTTACATTTCTGATGAAAAATGTTAATGAAAATCACTATTTTTATGTAATAATCTAGATTTAACATTTCCTCCAATTATTTAAGAGAAACATTGTGAAGTGGTTTAGTTATCCATAACCTAGAATTATGCATATGCATATATTATGTCAGTCATACTAGTGGTGAGGACTCCGAGCCAAAGAATGCTCTATTACTCGAACACCATCCCTCCTAACTTAACATCTTTTGATTCCTACATTTACCTTCCTATTAATAGTTTAGTGAATTACCCCCATTTTATCGTTTCCATAATAACCGACAGGGTAAACAATTTTCATTCTATGGTATGAGCGCTAACGTAGCTGCGTTTATGACTGTCGGATTTCTGGTTCCGGCAAACCCTTGAGGTTCGAACACTGGGGTGCGCACGAAGATCTCTCTCCCTCTCTAGCTCGCACGCTCAACAATCTCAAGGCCTAGCTCGCCCCGACCCAAGGAACAGGAGACACGAGAGTTTATACTGGTTCGGCCATCGTAGTGGTGTAATACCCTACTCCAGTGTGGTGTGGCGGATTGCCTTGTAGGCTGAGGATGAACAAGTACAAGGGATGAACAGCCTCCTGAGGAGAGGCGTTCTTGAGCTCGGTGAGCTTGTGGGTTGGCCTTGGTGGAATGAGTCCAATCCAAGATGAGATCCCTCCCCGTGGTGGTGGCTAGTCCTTTTTTGTAGTGGCCTTGGTCCTCTTCCCAAATATTAGGCAGGAAGGGATCCCACAACGGCCAAGTTTGAAGGGAGACAACTAGTACAAGTTATCCTGACAAAAGGTGGTCTTCGCCCGCCAAAGGCTCTGGTGGTGACGCCGTCGTGGGCTCCACCGTGACCTCCGTCCTGCCGTCCTACTGGTCTTGGTCTCGTTGCACCGATATGGAATCCTTTGCCTGACGCCTCGGGACTCCTCGCCTGCGCTTGCCTCTTTAGCACCAAAGAGGAAACTGGCACTCTGCGCCCACTGGCGCCCGCCTGGCCTTGGTCATCACGGCTCACATCACGCGTACCTCGCGAGGTGCCCTTTGCAGAGATATCTCCGCTCCTCGGGAGCCAGCCCAGTGAGGCTGCCCCTGAGGAGGTCTTGGCGTCGTCCGCCTCGCGAGGCTTGGCCCCTCGTGAGGGTCTTGAGTGGTTGTTGCTGAAGACGGGCCATACCAAGCCGTTGGTGGGGCCGCGTCGTGGGCCGTAGGTAGGCAAGTCTGGGGAGCCCCATTCCTAGGACGCCGACAGTAGCCCCCGAGCCTAAGGCGCGCTCGGACTTGGCTTCGAGGCAAAGTCGAAGGTCAAGTGCGGAGCGCTGCGGGCCCCAACCGCCTGCGGCCTTGATTGATGCGTGGCGATTGACAGGACGTGGGCGCCTGCACTTCCCCACGCTGCCTCGACAACCATCTAACTTGATGAGTCCCTACTGCATGCAGAGAAACCATCATTACCTGCGATCGTGGAGGCCGGCGGTTGGCCTCCCTCTGGCTATAAATGAGGAGGGGGCGGAGCCCCCGTCATTCGTCTCTTCCTCCATTCCGCCCACTTCTTTTTCTTCCTTCTTGCTCCACCGCCTTACAGCGACACCCAGGGCGCCATCAAAGAGGTTCTTGGCCGGGGAGAAGGGGAAGGCCCGCCAGGAGGGGCCCAGCTCTAAGAGGGGGCACGGTCGCCCTCGCAAGCATGGCGCGACCCCCGCTGTGGTCCCTCATGGGCGTGGGCGAACTTCTTCGGGGTCCGGCGCCATCCCCGGTGGCCGCGCACGGCGGAAGCCGCCCGAGGCGTGGCAGTCTCGTTATCGAAGGGAGGCGCGCCATGGTCGCTCGGCCTCCCCGCCCACGCTTCCACTCGGCGAAGGTGCTGCCGGAGTTTGTTGTGTGGTCGGAGAACCCGGCCGGCACCTGGCTTCAGCTTCCGCGCTCCTTCGCTGGCGAGATGCCGGCCACGGGTCCTGGCGGCCTCTGGCTGCAGGCCGACTGTAGCTGCAGCCAGGCTTCATGGGTGGCGGTGGAGGTCTCCGTCGCGGGCAACGTAGCCCTGGCCCGCGGCTGGCAGACATTTGCCCGCGCGTGCAGTCTGAGTAGGCGGTGCACCCTCCACTTCAAGTACGACGGTGTCGCGACCCTCTTCGTGAGGGTGTTCGGGGAGGACGGTCGCCGCGCCAGGTGCTGGCCTGAAGACAGCGATGGTGACGAAGTGCTCGGCCTTGGCGATGGCCGTGACGAGGATGAGGACAAACTCGCCCTCGGCGACGGCCGTGGCTCGTCCGGAAACGATAGCTCCTCTTTCGGCAAAATCTCCAGCAGCGGCGGCTATGACCAGCCGCCGCGTCGTCGGGCTCGCTTCGAGGACGGTGGCGGGTCATCCCGTCGCCGCGCCCCGGTGAAGCGCGAGGAGGGCTCCGGCTGAGTCGAGGGGGCGGTCCTCGTGACCAGTCGCGTCGTATGAACCGCTTTGGCATGTCCCTTCCTTTCCTTTCCTCCTGTATCACAAGAAACAAGTATGGGGCCCTGTGGCGGCGTGTAATGAACCGTAGTGCTTATGCTGCTTTGTGCTAGGTTTATTGTTTCTGGGTTGTGTTGTGGAATCTATGCCTTATGCAGACGCAGAGGGGTAACCTAGCTTGGTACATCCGGGGTAGCTTCCACCTCGTGAGGGCACGCGCCTCCTGGCATTTGGTGGGGCTTCCCTGCTGCCGACTCGGGCGACATCGCGAAGCTGCAAAAATTCGTTAGGAAATCCATATCCCTCCTTGCGCGAGGCCTTAGGCATGGGCTGCTCGTGGCCTAGCGCACTACGTCGCGGTACCCGTGGGGCACGGACTTAAAAAAGGTGGGTGCGCCGATCACAAGCTCAAACGAGGGCGCCTCACGGAGACTAGGGGAGTGCGCACGCACACGCACCCATCCAGCCCCCGCGCGGGGCGCGCGACGGAGAGCGTCGGGCAACTGCCGCCCTCCCTCGCGCAAAACAAAGAATCGAGGGGAGAATCAGAGAGAAGAGGGGGTTCAACAAAGTCATCGAGAAACGCCAGAACATCAAATTCCATTAAAAAGGGGGCAAGCCAACTACAGAAAGCAAATGAACAGCCGCATCCAGCACCTAGTCTAGTCTTCTCACCAGTGCGGAGCTAAGTGCTACCACTAGGACGTGGGAGGGAGCCCCCGAGGCCCGAGGGCGGCACTCCGGAGACTCCGGGGCGTGTACAGCCCCACTCATTATTATGTGAGAGTGTCACGAGCGGAGACCTTCACAGGCACTGGGCCTTGCTTCATGGGTAGAACTTTCGGAGGTGCTGAATGTTCGAGGCGTTCTGGATGGGGATCCCGCCCTGCGTCTCCAAGTGTGCGGCGCCAGGCCTGGAGACGCGGGCAATCCTAAACGGGCCCTCCCACATGGGTGAGAGCTTATGCAGCCCTTCCCTGGAGAGCACCCGCCTCAGGACGAGATCGCCCACCTCGAGCATCCTAGAGCGGACGCTGCGGCAGTGGTACCGTCGCAGCGCCTGCTGGTATCTTGCCGCTCGAAGCGAGGCTTGACGGCGGTGCTCCTCCCCCAGCACGAGGTCCATCCCCCACATGGCGTCCTGACGTGCCTCGTCAAACGCCAGAACCCGCGCGGAGCGATGCTTGACCTCGTGAGGGAGGACTGCATTAGCTCCGTAGACGAGGAAGAATGGGGTCTCGCCTGTTGGCTTGGTGGCGGTGGTGCGGATGGACCACAGCACGGACTGGAGCTCGTCGTGCCAGCCCTTGCCGCAGGACTCGAGCTTCTTCTTGAAGGTCCTGGTCTTGAGGCCTCTCAAGACCTCTACGTTGGATCGCTAGCTTGGCCATTGCTCCTGGGTGTGCCACTGAGGCGTAGCATATCTCTGTTCCAAGGTTAGCACAATCTGTCTCGAAGAGATTGCTAGTGAACTGCGAGCCGTTATCGGTGATGATGCGATTAGGGACTATCGGTGTCAAAACTAGCGGATCTCGGGTAGGGGGTCCTGAACTGTGCGTCTAAGGTCAATGGTAATAGGAGACAGGGGACACAATACTTACCCATGTTCGGGCCCTCTCTGTGGAGGTAATACCCTACTTCCTGCTTGATTGATCTTGATGAATATGAGTATTACAAGAGTTGATCTACCACGAGATCGTAATGGCTAAACCCTAGAAGTCTAGCCTGTATGACTATGGTAATGAGTATATATATCCGGACTAAGTCCTCTGATTTATACACACCGGGAGGATCTAGGGTTACATGAGGTCGGTTACAGAGGGAGAAAATACACGTTCGATCGCCAAGCTTGCCTCCCACGCCAAGGAGAGTCCCATCCGGACACGAGTGCAGTCTTCGATCTTGATATCTTCACAGCCCATCAGTCCGGCCCATGGTTAACAGGCCGGACGCCCGAGGACCCCTTAGTCCAGGACTCCCTCAGTAGCACCCGAACTAGTCTTGAATGATGAGGTGTCCGGCTCATAGATTGTCTTCGGCATTGCAAGGCGGGTTCCTCCTCCGATGACTTCAGCGAGATGTATTCGGTGTTCCATTTAATGTTGCCCTCCTCGTCTTCTGTGCATCCACAACTTCGGTTTCTACGTGTCAGACGAATACGAGAGGTCAGGGCATTTTTGCACATAACACCCTGGCCACGAAAAAGAGAGCCTATTTAAGGGATTGGATCTCATATCCATTAGGCACCACACGGAAAAATCCTCAGAGATCGCCAGGAAAGACCATTCCAACATGGCTGGCACTCCTAGCTCCTCTTCCCGTCCCTACGACACAGAAAAAGGCGAGTGGGAGAGGTGCTCCGTATCCCATAGTCAGCTGGAGAAGCTGCAAACGCAGGGATTTCTTCCACCCGTTGGTTTGGCCCCTGTTCGAGCAGGATTGACAGTCGTCGATGGCGGGGCTCAGGCCAAAGATTTTCCCAATCCATCCGGGGGGAACGAGTGTGCTTCGTCCCCTATCTGCTGAGAGGTGTCGGTTTTCCAATTCACCCATTCCTCCGCGGGCTTCTGGAGTATTATGGCCTCCAACTCCACTGCTTTACGCCAGCCTCCATCCTACACATCGCAGGTTACGTCACCCTTTGCGAGCTATTCCTGGGTTGTGAGGCCCATTTTGATTTGTGGAGAAAGTTATTCTGTCTCGTCCCTCGCAACCACGAGGGATCGATATTCAAAGTGGGCGGAGCCAAAATATGGCGCATTGCCGAGACCGGATAGCTATCCGGCACACCAAGGAAGGCATCCGAAGAGTGGTCGTCCGAATGGTTCTATATTGAGGACGTCGCACTTCCAGACCCTGTTCGGAGGGGCCTTCCCGAGTTCACAAGTGTCCCGTTGAAGAAACGCCATAGCTGAGGAAGACGATAGTACGGAAGTTCATCAACTCATGAGCAAGATAAAGACGCTTGCTCAGTCCGGATTATCAATAGCCGAGGTAAAGGCGATTTCAATAGTGCAGGAAGTTCAGCCACTCCAATATCGAGGGCTTCCCGTGTGGCACTATAATGGGGAAGATGACGCCTCCCGCTGCGGCCGGAAGGGTCCGGACACCCCCGCCGCTTTGGCCAAAATACTAACCGAATTGTACAAGGGCGAGAAGGAGGAATTCCTTCATATCAAGCACAGAGATGCATATTCCATGTACAATACACCTAGCTGGGTAAGTCTCAACCCCTCTGCGCTACTTAGTCCCCTCCTCAAGTTATCTTTAATGAATTTGTAATCCGCCTGTTTATTATAGCACTGGCGAAAGGTCTCTGAGGGGCTTTACAGCCCCGCCCCCAGACAGAGGACCACAACCGGGCCCTTGACCCTAGATTTGAGGAGGATCCGGATATAGTCGTGACGCTCGCGGACGGGATGTTTTACCAGGTGAGCTACGATGGCACGGAAGTGGCCATCATCGCCGACTACCCTGGTCTTCTTCCCGCCTCCCATGTAAGTAATCAGGAGATGTCTTCCCCGAAAGGGTTCCCATGTTCCGCCTCACCCACCGCACCGTCTTGTGCTCCAAAGGGGAGGCGTTCAACGTGCCGCGTTACCCCAGGAGCGATGCCGAAGAGAGCAGCTCCTACACCGGGCAAGCCTTCGAAAAGGAAGGCAAATGAAGACACGGTCGGGCCCTCGTCAAAGACGTACGGGTTTCCAAATATGTTTTTAGCAGTCGCATCCAACTGAGACTTGCATGTTCGTCATGTATCAGGAAAAGAGTTCACCGGACTGTGTCCAGGGATCCGGTCGGACATACTTCCAACAGCCGGGACCCAGTTTCAGCTGAGGAGGCGAGGGCCGATATGGGAGTGGCGCCGGACTATCCTTCGGCTGAGGGCTTAGAAGATATGTCCGTTACCAACTCAGAAGTGGAGAGTGCCATGGATCACCGGCGCCGGAGGACCGTTTTACGCGACCCCCGCTTCTCGGAAGAGGCGTTCAATGCCTTCAGCTCAACTGATGCATAAATCCAAGCTACTCGAAATGGGCTTGGCAGAGCCACAGAGCAATATTTAAGAGATGTGCAGGTAAATTTACTGTGTCAAAAATATGATAACCGTATGCCAGTAGCCCCCGAGACTTAAAGTAGTTGGTACAACTGATTTGAGGATCGTTGCATAACCAGGTTCTTATGGAGAAGAATAACCTACTAGCCCAAGAGCTAGAAAGGTGTCGGACACAGCTAACTGTTGTGACCGCCGAACTGGAGAAATGCAAGAAGGCGCCGCCTGGTAATATTCCCCTCCATTGAGAAAATATAATTATATGTTGATACGTCTCCAATGTATCTATAATTTTTGATTGTTCCATGCTATTATATTATCTGTTTTGGATGTTTATGGGCTTTATTTTACACTTTTATATTATTTTTGGGACTAACCTATTAACCCAGAGCCTAGTGCCAGTTTCTGTTTTTCCCCCTTGTTTCAGTGTTTCGCAGAAAAGGAATATCAAACGGAGTCCAAACGGAATGAAACCTTCGGGAGAGTTATTTTTGGAATGGAAGCAATCCAGGGGACTTGGAGTGCACGTAAGGGAAGCAACGAGGAAAGCACGAGGCAGGGGGCGCGCCCTCCACCCTCGTGGGCCCCTCGTGGCTCCCCTGACCGACTTCTTTCGCCTATATATATATATATCCATATACCCTAAAACCATCGAGGAACAGAATAGATTGGGAGTTCCGCCGCCGCAAGCCTCTGTAGCCACCAAAACCCAATCGGGACCCTGTTCCGGCACCCTGCCGGAGGGGGGATCCCTCACCGGTGGCCATCTTCATCATCCCGGCGCTCTCCATGACGAGGAGGGAGTAGTTCACCCTCGGGGCTGAGGGTATCTACCAGTAGCTATGTGTTTGATATATATATATATATATATATATATATATATATATATATATATATATCGTGTTCTTGATTCGGCACAATCTTGATGTATCACGAGCTTTGCCATCATAGTTGGATCTTATGATGTTTCTCCCCCTCTACTCTCTTGTAATGGATTGAGTTTTCCTTTCAAGTTATCTTATCGGATTGAGTCTTTAAGTATTTGAGAACACTTGATGTATGTCTTGTCGTGCTTATCTGTGGTGACAATGGGATATCACGTGATCCACTTGATGTATGTTTTGGTGATCAACTGTTCCGCCCATGAACCTATGCATAGGGGTTGGCACACGTTTTCGTCTTGACTCTCCGGTAGAAACTTTGGGGCACTCTTTGAAGTTCTTTGTGTTGGTTGAATAGATGAATCTGAGATTGTGTGATGCATATCATATAATCATACCCACGGATACTTGAGGTGACATTGGAGTATCTAGGTGACATTAGGGTTTTGGTTGATTTGTGTCTTAAGGTGTTATTCTAGTACGAAATCTTGAATAGATCGATCCAAAAGAATAACTTTGATGTGGTTTCGTACCCTACAATGATCTTTTCGTTTGTTCTCCGCTATTAGTGACTTTGGAGTGACTCTTTGTTGCATGTTGAGGGATAGTTATATGATCCAATTATGTTATTATTGTTGAGAGAACTTGCACTAGTGAAAGTATGAACCCTAGGCCTTGTTTCCTAGCATTGCAATACCGTTTACGCTCACTTTTATCATTAGTTACCTTGCTGTTTTTATATTTTCAGATTACAAAAACCTATATCTACCATCCATATTGGACTTGTATCACCATCTCTTCGCCGAACTAGAGCACCTATACAATTTACCATTGTATTGGGTGTGTTGGGGACACAAGAGACTCTTTGTTATTTGGTTGTAGGGTTTTTTGAGAGAGACCATCTTCATCCTACGCCTCCCATGGATTGATAAACCTTAGGTCATCCACTTGAGGGAAATTTGCTACTGTCCTACAAACCTCTGCACTTGGAGGCCCAACAACGTCTACAAGAAGAAGGCTGCATAGTAGACATCAAGCTCTTTTCTGGCGCCGTTGCTGGGGAGGTGAGTGCTTGAAGGCATATCTTTAGATCTTGCAATCGAATCTTTTAGTTTCTTGTTTTATCACTAGTTTAGTTTATAAAAGAAAACTACAAAAGAATGGAATTGAGTTTGTCTCATACGCTTCATCTTTTTAATATCTTTCGTGAGTATGATGGAAAGGAAAATTGTGCCAAAGTGTTAGAAGAAGAATGTATTAAAATGTTTGGCACTAAATCTTTGAATGATGAGCATGATTGCAATGTTGTTAGTATGAACTCTTTGAATATCCATAGTACTAATGATGATTGCACTAGTCATGATGAAAATATCTCTTATAAGCATGTCGATTTTTGTGGAGTGCATAGAGTTTGCAAATACATACCAAAAAGGGAAGATAGATTTTGTAAGAGGCACAAGTACTTAGAAACTAAATGGTTGCAAGAGAGGCTAAATGTTAGTGCTGAAAATTTAAAATATCTTTGCCATACTTGTGAACTTTGCAATGAACATGGTCATTTAAATATCAAATGCGAATTGTTTAATGATCGAATCGTGTCCAAAAATTGTGATGACTTGATTTCCCTTGCACATCATAATGAACTTAGTCTGCTTTTGGGTTATGAAGAATTGAAACGTCAAACTAAGTTTATTCCAGAATATAACCTCAAGAAATTCCTCGATATTGATCTAGAAGAAATTTATATGTATTGTGCGGTGAATTGCATTGAAAATCCTTATATTGCCAATTACGTAAAGAAAAGAAAGCAAATAGAATATGAAGAGAACACTAATGAAAGGGAAGAGACTTCCCAATATCCTCCTATTATTTCTTATGATGAATCAGGTAACGAGGAGGAGCTTTCTATTCAACCAATCTCATTAATAAGGAGCTCCAAGAAGAGGATTGAACCCACACATGATGTGAAGAAGAAAAAGAAAAGACGGAGAAGCAAAGGTAAAAAGGTATCTCTCCCAAATGATGTTGCTCCTATTACTCATCGTGATGATGATAATTGCTGTACTATTGGTGCTATCCATACTATTAATGATGAGAGTAATTATGCTTATGATATGAAAAGGCCCAAGCTTGGGGAAGCTATGTTTGATGAGAATGACATATTTGAGAATATATTTGCTGAAATTAATGTTTGTCCCAAGCTTGGGGATGCTACGTTTAATGAAGATGATATTTTTAGCCTCCCAAGTTTTGATATGCAAAATTGTTATGATGATAGTACGCCTTCTACCTATGATGATTATATTGATGAAAGTGGGTTTGGAAGAGTGTCAACTTTAGGAAGTAATGATCCCACTATTTTGCAGGATGTTGAATCTTATAATATTTATGAAAGTGGATTTGGAGAGGTCATGACTTTATTTAGTGATGAGTCCACTATCTTGGAAGAGGTTTCAATCGATTATGAAGAGAACAAAGTTGCTACTTATGATGATTATTGTGATGAAACTTATGCTATAAAAAGTAGTGATGATTATATTTATAAAACTTGTCATGATTATGATTACCCTTTTCTGAACATTACTCTTATAATGTGGAAACAATTTATAGTATTCAAGTCTCTTATGATACTCCCACTATTCCGAATGAGAAGAATTTTGCTTATGTGGAGAGTAGTAAATTTTCTATGCAAGTAGATCATGAAAAAGAATGCTTTAGGTGCTGGTTATATTGTTGAATTCATTCATGATTCTACTGGAAATTATTATGAGGGAGGAACATATGCTTGTAGGAATTGCAATAATATCAAGTTTCCTCTCTATGTGCTTAAAGTTTTGAAGTTATGCTTGTCTTGCCTTCCTATGCTAGATGATTATTGTTCCCATAAGTTGTTTGCTCAAAAAATCCCTATGCATAGGAAGTGGGTTAGACTTAAATGTTCTAGTCATATTATTCATGAGGCTCTCTTTATGTTACAATTCTTATCTTTTATGTGAGCATCATTGAAATCATCATGCCTAGCCAGGGGCGTTAAACGTTAGCGCTTGTTGGGAGGCAACCCAATTTTATTTTAGTCTCTTGATTTTTGGTTCTGTTTAGTAATAAATAAGTCATCTAGCCTCTGGTTAGATGTGTTTTCATGCTTTAATTAGTGTTTGTGCCAAGTAGAACCTTTGGGAAGACTTGGGTGAAGTCTTTATGATCATGCTGTAAAAAACAGAAACTTTAGCGCTCACGAGATTAGCTAAAACTTTTTACTGGAGAGTGCTATTTAGTTGATTATTTTTGCAGATGATTACTAGAAAAATTCCTGAGGTCCACCAATTTATTCTAGAATTTTTGGAGTTCCAGAAGTATACGTTTGATACAGATTACTACAGACTGTTCTGTTTTTGAAAGATTCTGTTTTCATTGTGTTGTTTGTTTATTTTGATGAATCTATGAGTAGTATCGGAGGGTATGAACCATAGAGAAGTTGGAATACAGTATATTTAACACCAATACAAATAAAGAATGAGTTCATTACAGTACCTAAGTGGTGATTTATTTTCTTATACTAACGGAGCTTACGAGTTTTCTATTAAGTTTTGTGTTGTGAAGTTTTCAAGTTTTGGGCAAAGATTCGATGGACTATGGAATAAGGAGTGGCAAGAGCCTAAGCTTGGGGATGCCCAAGGCACCCCAAGTTAATATTCAAGGACAACCAAGAGCCTAAGCTTGGGGATGCCCCGGATGGCATCCCCTCTTTCGTCTTCGTTCATCGGTAACTTTACTTGGAGCTATATTTTTATTCACCACATGATATGTGTTTTGCTTGGAGCGTCATTTTATTTTGTTTTGTTCTGCTTGCATTATGAATAAAATACCAAGATCTGAAATTCTTAAATTAGAGAGAGTCTTCACATAGTTACATAATTATTCAACTACTCATTGATCTTCACTTATATCTTTCGGAGTAGTTTGTCATTTGCTCTAGTGCTTCACTTAAATCCTTTTGTAGAAATAGATGAACTCTCGTGCTTCACTTATATTATTTTGAGAGTCTTTAGAACAGCATGGTACTTTGCTTTGGTTATGAAACTAGTCCTAATATGATGGGCATCCAAGATGGGTATAATAAAAACTTTCATATAAAGTGCATTGAATACTATGAGAAGTTTGATACTTGATGATTGTTTTGAGATATGAAGATGGTGATATTAGAGTCATGCTAGTTGAGTAGTTGTGAATTGGAGAGATACTTGTGTTAAAGTTTGTGATTCCCGTAGCATGCACGTATGGTGAACCGTTATGTGATGAAATCGGAGCATGATTTATTTATTGATTGTCTTCCTTATGAGTGGCGGTCGGGGACGAGGGATGGTATTTTCCTACCAATCTATCCCCCTAGGAGCATGCGCGTAGTACTTCGTTCCAATAACTAATAGGTTTTTGCAATAAGTATGTGAGTTCTCTTTGACTAATGTTGAGTCCATGGATTATACGCACTCTCACCCTTCCACCATTGCGAGCCTCTCTAATACCGCGCACCTTTCGCCGGTATCATACACCCACCATATACCTTCCTCAAAACAGCCACCATACCTACCTATCATGGCATTTCCATAGCCATTCCGAGATATATTGCCATGCAACTTACCACCGTTACGTTTATTATGACATGCTCCATCATTGTCATATTGCTTTGCATGATCATGTAGTTGACATGGTATTTGTGGCAAAGCCACCATTCATAATTCTTTCATACATGTCACTCATGAGTCATTGCACATCCCGGTACACCACCGGAGGCATTCATATAGAGTCATATTTTGTTCTAATTATCAAGTTGTAATTCTTGAGTTGTAAGTAAATAAAAGTGTGATGATCATCATTATTAGAGCATTGTCCTAGTGAGGAAAGGATGATGGAGACTATGATTCCCCCACAAGTCGGGATGAGACTCCGAACTAAAAAAAAGAGGCCATAAAAAAGAGAGAAAAGGCCCAAAAAAACAAAAAAGAGAGAAAAAGAGAGAAGGGACAATGCTACTATCCTTTTACCACACTTGTGCTTCAAAGTAGCACCATGATCTTCATGATAGAGAGTCTCCTATGTTGTCACTTTCATATACTAGTGGGAATCTTTCATTATAGAACTTGGCTTGCATATTCCAATGATGGGCTTCCTCAAAATGCCCTAGGTGTTCGTGAGCTAGCAAGTTGGATGCACACCCACTTAGTTTCTTTTGTTGAGCTTTCATACACTTATAACTCTAGTGCATCCGTTGCATGGCAATCCCTACTCACTCACATTGATATCTATTAATGGACATCTCCATAGCCCGTTGATACGCCTAGTTGATGTGAGACTATCTTCTCCTTTCTGTCTTCTCCACAACCACCATTCTATTCCACCTATAGTGCTATGTCCATGGCTCACGCTCATGTATTGCGTGAAGACTGAAAAAGTTTGAGAACACCAAAAGTATGAAACAATTGCTTGGCTTGTCATCGGGGTTGTGCATGATTTAAATATTTTGTGTGATGAAGATAGAGCATAGCCAGACTATATGATTTTGTAGGGATAGCTTGCTTTGGCCATGTTATTTTGAGAAGACATGATTGCTTTGTTAGTATGCTTGAAGTATTATTGTTTTCATGTCAATATTAAACTTTTGTCTTGAATCTTATGGATCTGAATATTCTTGCCACAATAAAGAGAATTACATGGATAAATATGTTAGGTAGCATTCCACATCAAAAATTCTGTTTTTATCATTTACCTACTCGAGGACGAGCAGGAATTAAGCTTGGGGATGCTGATACGTCTCCAACGTATCTATAATTTTTTATTGTTCCATGCTATTATATTATCTGTTTTGGATGTTTATGGGCTTTATTTTACACTTCTATATTATTTTTGCGACTAACCTATTAACCCAGAGCCCAGTGCCAGTTTCTGTTTTTTTTTCTTGTTTCAGTGTCTCGCAGGAAAGGAATATCAAACGGAGTCCAAACGGAATGAAACCTTCGGGAGAGTTATTTTTGGAACGGAAGCAATCCAGGGGACTTGGAGTGCATGTAAGGGAAGCAACGAGGAAGGCACGAGGCAGGGGGCACGCCCACCCCCACGGGCGCGCCCTCCACCCTCGTGGGCCCCTCGTGGCTCCCCTGACCGACTTCTTTCGCCTATATATATCCATATACCCTAAAACCATCGGGGAACAGAATAGATCGGGAGTTCCGCCGCCACAAGCCTCTGTAGCCACCAAAACCCAATCGGGACCCTGTTCCGGCACCCTGTCGGAGGGGGGATCCCTCACCGGTGGCCATCTTCATCATCCCGGCGCTCTCCATGACGAGGAGGGAGTAGTTCACCCTCGGGGCTGAGGGTATGTACCAGTAGCTATGTGTTTGAGCTCTCTCTCTCTCGTGTTCTTGATTCGGCACGATCTTGATGTATCGCGAGCTTTGCTATGATAGTTGGATCTTATGATGTTTCTCCCCCTCTACACTCTTGTAATGGATTGAGTTTTCCCTTTGAAGTTATCTTATTGGATTGAGTCTCTAAGGATTTGAGAACACTTGATGTATGTCTTGTCGTGCTTATCTATGGTGACAATGGGATATCACGTGATCCACTTGATGTATGTTTTGGTGATCAACTTGCGGGTTCCACCAATGAACCTATGCATAGGGGTTGGCACACGTTTTCGTCTTGACTCTCTGGTAGAAACTTTGGGCACTCTTTGAAGTTCTTTGTGTTGATTGAATAGATGAATCTGAGATTGTGTGATGCATATCGTATAATCATACCCACGGATACTTGAGGTGACATTGGAGTATCTAGGTGACATTAGGGTTTTGGTTGATTTGTGTCTTAAGGTGTTATTCTAGTACGAACTCTTGAATAGATCGATCCAAAAGAATAACTTTGAGGTGGTTTCGTACCCTACAATAATCTTTTCGTTTGTTCTCCGCTATTAGTGACTTTGGAGTGACTCTTTGTTGCATGTTGAGGGATAGTTATATGATCCAATTATGTTATTATTGTTGAGAGAACTTGCACTAGTGAAAGTATGAACCCTAGGCCTTGTTTTCTAGCATTGCAATACCGTTTACGCTCACTTTTATCATTAGTTACCTTGCTGTTTTTATATTTTCAGATTACAAAAACCTATATCTACCATCCATATTGCACTTGTATCACCATCTCTTCGCCGAACTAGTGCACCTATACAATTTACCATTGTATTGGGTGTGTTGGGGACACAAGAGACTCTTTGTTATTTGGTTGCAGGGTTGTTTGAGAGAGACCATCTTCATCCTACGCCTCCCACGGATTGATAAACCTTAGGTCATCCACTTGAGGGAAATTTGCTACTGTCCTACAAACCTCTGCACTTGGAGGCCCAACAACGTCTACAAGAAGAAGGTTGCGTAGTAGACATCATATGTTAGTAATGCTAAAAGTGTTGCATATACCATGATATGATTGTCAGGGGAATTCGAGGAGGCACTGGAAGTCGCGCAATCGAATGAACAAGATGCCAAAAGGCTACATGCTGCGGGCGAACGTGTGCTGAAACAGGTTATTGATGAGAAAAACCAACTCCAGGATTCCAAGAGTCAGCTGGGCGAAGAGCTGAAGGATGTGCGGGCCCAGCTAGCCGACTCCGTGAAGGAAAATAAGAGGCTGCGAGGCGGCATATTTAGTATGTGTTCAAACTTACCACCGTGTAATTCGGCGAGGAAAGGAACTGACAGAGTTATGTCTGTAGGTATACTGACTAGCCTTCCCGAGGAGAAGATGTCCGGATCTTCGGGCGATCTGCTACAAGAGTTGTCGCAAATGCACGAGCAAGCACGGCAGGCGATGCAAAGTGTGACCAGGGCCTTATGGCCATCCGCCTCCCCTCCAGGAAGTATGGGAGAGCTTATACGGCTATTCAAGGGTGTGCGGCGGCGTTTCCGGTTATGGAAAATATCAGCCTGCCGGGAAGGTGCAAGAGAAGCCTGGGCCATGGTGAAAACACGGTACACCAAGCTTGATCTGAATCATATGGCCTGGGTTGGGCCTCTAGGGTCAGATGGGAAGGAAATTCTCGTGAGTTTGGTATATAACCAAGTAGAAGTAGCCGCCAAGTACTCCCAACAAGATTGCAAATTGGACAGCCTGCTGGATGGCATAGAACAGGAAGTTTTTGAGTCTTAAATGACTATGTACTTTCCTTGGCTTGTGTAACTCTAGCTAAATTGTAAAACGCTTGTCATGGCAGACCTTTTCGCTTTGACCTCTGGACCCGAGGGTGCGGAGTGTTTCCGAATACCAGAGCGGCCGAGTAGACCGGGGTATGCGTGGAAACCAGGCGTAGGGGTCATAGTTGCTTGAACAGACAAGTATCCGTCTAGTTATGTTATATTACATTTAAATTTGTAAGAAACATCTTCCAGAGAGAATAGTTCCGTTAAGGGTTCCTTTCCCTGGGTGTACATGCGTTAACGTGCACGTCCGAACTGTGATTGAAAAATCACAGTATATATAACTTCTGGGGGTTCACGATGGAGTGAGTGCAAGAACATCTTTAGTTCACCGACCGAATATTCCCTTAAGAACGCTAGCTTTCGGCTTCACCCAGTCTGAGGTACACATCCGGATGACCCGGCAGTAACAATCATAGAGGTGCTCTCTTTATGCCCTAGCCGAACTAACGGGAACGTAGGGCATAAGCACAGGAGCCAGGCAACCCAGCTTGGCCAAAACTTAAGTCATATTGATGCATATAATGGCAAAGAAAAGGTACATATGGAAAGAAGAACGCATATGTGATGAGCTTGATGCTCGAAATAATAATAGCAAGCTTCTGCTCAAGAAGCCCCCAGGTATAATGGGCGTACGTGTTTGAAGATGTATACGTCGCAAGTGCGCGGTTGAGCCGCACGAGAGCTTTAAGGCTACAAAAGAAAAGAAAAGCAAAAGAAGAGAGGAAAAATAATGGAAACCAGAGGGAAAAGGAGACAAACAAAGAGTTCGGCACTAGGCGTAGAATCTTCGGAGTCTGGCCGCGTTCCATGGG
This sequence comes from Triticum aestivum, assembly GCF_018294505.1. Lineage (NCBI taxonomy): Eukaryota > Viridiplantae > Streptophyta > Magnoliopsida > Poales > Poaceae > Triticum > Triticum aestivum. Next base: position 367,988,028 of record NC_057814.1, on the reverse strand, counting down.
TTCGGCTCCAAGCGATTGTCTGAGGCATCGCGCAGGCGGTACGCTCCTCCGGTGAGAACTTCGTCGATGATGAAGGGACCCTCCCACTTGGGCTTGAGTTTGTCCTTTTTCTTCTCCGGCAAGCGTAGAACTAGTTCGCCAACATTATAAGTCTTGGTCCGTACTTCTCTCCTTTGATACCTGCGAGCCTGCTGTTGATAAAATGCGGAACGGGTTTTTGCGACGTCGCGCTCCTCCTCCAGGGCATCTAAGTTGTCCTGCCGATCGAGCTCGGCCTCTCTCTCTCTCTTCGTACATGCGCACTCGAGGCGAGTCATGAATAATGTCGCAGGGTAGTACTGCCTCTACGCCGTACACCATGAAGAAAGGTGTGTATCCAGTAGCGCGATTGGGTGTGGTCCGCAGCCCCCAGAGTACGGAGTCGAGCTCCTCAACCCAGTGCTTGTCTAATTCTTTCAAAGACCGCACTAGTCTGGGCTTAATGCCGCTCATAATAAGACCATTGGCTCTCCCGACTTGACCATTTGTTTGTGGATGATATACAGAGGCGTAATCGAGCTTAATGCCCAGATTAGCGCACGAGGTTTTCACTTCGTCCGATGTGAAGTTGGAGCCGTTATCGGTGATGATACTATGCGGAACACCATAACAGTGTACGACGCCGGATATGAATTCTATCACTGGCCCGGACTCGGCCGTTTTAACTGGTTTGGCCTCTATCCACTTAGTGAATTTATCCACCATGACCAGCAGATATTTTTTCTTATGGCTTCCTCCTTTAAGGGGTCCAACCATATCCAGTCCCCAGATTGCAAAAGGCCAAGTGATGGGGATTGTTTATAGGGCAGTGGGAGGCATATGGCTTTGGTTGGCGAAGAGTTGGCATCCGACGCAACGTTGGACAAGGTCCTGTGCATCTGCTCGGGCCGTTGGCCAATAGAATCCTATACGGAAGGCCTTGCTAACAAGGGCCCGAGCTGCGGCGTGGTGCCCGCCGAGACCGGCATGAATCTCAGCCAGGAGCTGCCGCCCCTCCTCTTCGGAGATACACCTTTGAAGGACTCCGGTGGCGCTTTTTTTATAAAGCTCTCCGTCGTGGACCTTGTAGGCCTTCGAACGCCGGACAATGCGACGGGCCTCATTCTGATCCTCGGGGAGTTCCTTCCTATTAAGGTAGGCCAGGAAAGGTTCGGTCCATGGGGCGATGACTGCCATAATGAGGTGGGCCGACGGTGTTATTTCGGTGGCTAAGCCGCCGATGATATCTGTGTGTTCGGGATCTGGGGTTGTGTTCGGATCCGGACTAGTGTTACTGCTTTCCCCCTGCCATACCACAGATGGCTTAAAAAGCCTTTCCAGAAAGATATTTTGTGGGACGGGGTCGCGCTTGGTGCCGATACGAGCAAGAACGTCCGCCGCTTGATTACTTTCTTGGGCCACATGATGGAACTTGAGCCCCTCAAACCGAGCCGACATTTTTAGGACGGCGTTACGATAAGCTGCCATCTTCGGATCTTTGGCATCAAAGTCTCCATTTATTTGAGATATTGCGAGGTTTGAGTCCCCGCGCACTTCCAGGCGTTGTATCCCATGGAGACAGCCATCCGGAGACCATGCAATAAGGCTTCATATTCGGCTGCGTTATTGGAGGCTGTGTATAGTATCTGGATTACGTACTGAATGACGTCTCCAGTGGGGGACGTTAAAACGATGCCCACTCCTAGCCTTGCCAGCATTTTGGAGCCATCGAAATACATAACCCAATTGGAATATGTGTCGTACTCTTTAGGGAGCTCGGCCTCTGTCCATTCGGCGACGAAGTCAGCCAGTACTTGGGATTTAATAGCTCGACGTGGCTTGTATGTAATGTCAAATGGAAGGAGCTCAATGGCCCATTTGGCAATCCGTCCCGTGGCATCGCGGTTGTTTATTATATCGTTGAGTGGTACTTTGGAAGCCACCGTGATCGAACACTCCTGGAAGTAGTGTCATAGCTTTCGGGATGCCATGAAGACCGCGTATGTTATCTTTTGATAATGGGGGTATGGAGATTTGCATGGTGTAAGGACAGTGGATACGTAGTATACTGGCTTCTGAAGCCGGAATTTGTGTCCGTCCTGTTCTCGTTCAACGACGAGTACGGCGCTCACCACCTGATGTGTTGCCGATATGTATAGTAACATGGGTTCGCCGACGTTTGGCGCGGCCAGGATTGGGTTGCTCGCTAGAAGGGTTTTATTTCTTCCAGTCCGGCTCTTGCCGCGTCCGTCCACTTGAAGTGATCGGTTCGCCGTAGAAGGCGATAGAGTGGCAGTGCTTTTTCTCCCAATCTGGAGATAAAGAGGCTTAGAGCTGCCAGGCAACCCGCGAGTTTTTGGACTTGTTTAAGGTCCGTTGGCGTAGCCAATTGTGACAGAGCTCGGATTTTGGCTGGATTTGCTTCAATTCCTCTATTGGAAACAATGAAGCCCAGCAATTTTCCAGCGGGGACGCCGAAAACACACTTTTCCGGATTGAGCTTAATGCCATATGCGCGGAGGTTGTCGAATGTTAGACGTAAATCGTCTATTAGTGTTTCAAAGTGCCTAGTTTTGAAGACGACGTCGTCCACATAAGCTTCAACTGTGTTGCCGATCTGTTTTCCCAGGCATGTTTGAATCATGCGTTGATATGTGGCGCCGGCGTTCTTGAGCCTGAAGGGCATGGTGTTGAAGCAGAATGGCCCGTATGGGGTAATGAATGTTGTTGCAGCATGATCGGACTCCTTTATTTTGATTTGATGGTATCCGGAATATGCGTCGAGAAAACACAGCGAGTCGTGTCCTGCGGTAGCGTCAATGATTTGGTCAATGCGGGGGAGGGGGAAGGGTCCTTAGGGCAAGCCTTATTGAGGTCTTTAAAATCGACGCACAGGCGCCAGGATTTATCCTTCTTTGGTACCATCACCAGGTTTGCCAGCCAGTTCGGATGTTTTATTTCTCTAATGAATTCGGCCTCGATTAGCTTGGCTAGCTCCTCCCCCATGGCTTGGCATTTGGGCTCGGAAAAGCGCCGCAGTGTTTGTTTGACCGGTTTATATCCCTTTAGTATGTTGAGGCTGTGTTCGGCCAGCTTGCGCGGGATTCCTAGCATATCAGAAGGGTGCCAGGCGAATATATCCCAGTTTTCGCGAAGAAAATCCCGTGGCGCGGCGTCGACCGTTGGGTTTAATTGCACCCCAATAGATGCTGTCTTCTTGGGGTCCATTGGATGGACCTGGAATTTGACTATCTCTTCCGCTGGCTTGAAGGAGGTGGATTTGGGGCGTTTGTCTAGGATCACATTGTCCCGGTCCACCGTGGAGCGCAGTGCGGTTAACTCTTCGGCCGCGAGGGCTTCAGATAATGCCTCAAGGGCCAAGGATGCGGTTTTATTTTCGGCGCGGAGTGTTGTGTCCAGATCACTGGCGAGAGTGATTACGCCGTTGGGCCCGGGCATCTTAAGCTTCATGTACCCTTATTGAGGTATAGCTTGGAAGCGTGTAAATGCCTCTCGCCCCAAGAGGGCGTGATACCCGTTGTTGAAAGGAGCCACTTGGAAGGTTATTTCCTTGGACCGATAATTATCTTGCGTGCCGAATACCACGTCGAGTGTGATTTTACCCGCACACCGCACCTTCCGACTGGGAATGATTCCTCTGAAGGTCGTGCTGCTTTGCTTGATGCGGCTTCTGTCTATTTCCATTTTGTGGAGTGTATCCTCATAAATGAGGTTTAGTCCGCTGCCGCCGTCCATGAGGACCTTGGTGAGTCTAAAGTTGTCCACGATGGGACTGAGGACTAATGCGGTTGGCGCTCGGACTGTCTTGTATTTTGGTTCATCACCGGCATTGAAGGTTATAGTCGTGTCGTTCCAAGGGTTTGTCGCGGCGATTTGACAGACTTTGGCGAGTTCGCGGAGTGCCCTTTTGCGCTTATTGTTTGAAGCGAATGTCTCGAAGACCGTCAATACTCTGGGGTCGTCGTCTTCTGGGCGGTGTTGTTCTGGGATATTCTTGGTGACGATATTCTCGCCGCTCTTGGCCACTTGCCGGAGTATCCAACATGCTGTAAGGCTATGCGTTGGTATGCTATCCGGTGTTGCGTGTATTTTGCATGGCCCATCGAGCCATCCTTCCAGAACGGTTCCCGCCCCGTGATGGACTTATATTTCTTTACTATTGGACCGGGCGTGTTACAAGGGTGTGCCCTTTTCGCCTGAATGAGGGGTTGGGTGAGGGCCGATGGTTTCCAACGGGCTGCCTGAGTTTTCTAGGCGCTTTCCATTGCGTTGTACTTCTACATGATAGTTGCCAAGTCTGCGAAGTGTAATAAGCGACGGCGGTTGATGGCGTTGAGTATTCCTTCGTCCGTGCAATTTGTTGCAGAACGCTGATATCGCGTCCTCGTCGCGGCAATCTTTAACCTTGTCCTGGACAAGGAGGAATCTGGCCCAGAAGTGGTGGACCGTTTCCTTAGACTGTTGTTGTATGCTCATAAGAGTGCTTACGTCTGGGTGGGTGGGTGGACTTGAATCCGGACCCTGACCCGATCGATGATCCGGAGTCTGAAGATTTTCCAGACTTAACAGTCCGGACTCCGGAGTACCTTCAGATTGCTTAGGCCCGCCGTCCGATTCTATGTTCGGAAGGCTGGTCACACCCTTTAGCTAGTGGGAATCCGGCTCTGCAAGGTCGGCGATCCGAACATAGCCCGTCTTTAGTATAGGGGAAGAGTCACCGTCTTGCTCCTCGACTACCGCTATCTGGTGAGTGACCGGTGGAGATTTAATTTCTCTTTGGTCGGGTTTAAGCCCGATCCGATCATAATCTGTGGCAATTCCCAGGGCGGCGATGCGATCCAGGAGTTTGTTCAAAGACGAGAGCTCCACCGGATCCATCTGCTTGGAGTGTTTGGAGTCGATACGAAGGGGATTGTCGATGGACGAGAGGTCATCGTCGGCTTAACGGCCGAACGGGCGGTCATAGTAAAGCTGCCCAACCGAAGGGTTTGGCCTGGGGCCAGGCCTCCTCCGGCGGTGATATTGTCTTTAAGGACGAGGCGAGTCATTGATCCTGTCATCGACATCACAGTGGAACTCTCAATGAAAGCACCAATGTCGGTGTCAAAAACGGCAGATCTCGGGTAGGGGGTCCCGAACTGTGCGTCTAAGGTCGATGGTAACAGGAGACAGGGGACACAATGTTTACCCAGGTTTGGGCCCTCTCTGTGGAGGTAATACCCTACTTCCTGCTTGATTGATCTTGATGAATATGAGTATTGCAAGAGTTGATCTACCACGAGATCGTAATGGCTAAACCCTAGAAGTCTAGCCTGTATGACTATGGTAATGAGTATATATCTCCGGACTAAGTCCTCCGGTTTATATAGACACCGGGAGGATCTAGGGTTACATGAGGTCGGTTACAAAGGGAGAAACATACATGTTCGATCGCCAAGCTTGCCTTCCACGCCAAGGAGAGTCCTATCCGGAGACGAGTGCAGTCTTCGATCTTGATATCTTCACAGCCCATCAGTCCGGCCCATGGTTAACAGGCCGGACGCCCGAGGACCCCTTAGTCCAGGACTCCCTCAGGGACCCCAAACCGGCTCACGAGGCCCTTGATGAACTTAACTGCCGACTCGGCTGGGATGGTGCGGACAGCTTCCAGCTCTGCCCATTTGGTGAACTTGTCGATGGCGACATAGAAGTAGCGGTGGCCCCCGGGCGCTCGAGGGAACGGACCGAGGATATCCAGCCCCCAGACCGCGAACGGCCACGAGAGTGGGATAGTCTGGAGGCCCTGGGCCGGCTGGTGGATTTTCTTGGCGTGGAACTGGCAGGCCTCGCAGGACTTTACCAACTCGGCGGCGTCGTTGAGTGCCGTGGGCCAGTAGAACCGCTGTGGAACGCCTTGCCAACCAGGGTGCGTGACGATGAGTGGTGCCCGGAGTCCCTGCCGTCTATGTCAGCTAGCAGCTCGCTCCCCTGCCATTGGACAACAATACTCACCAATTGCCTCGACACTTCATACAGGATCAACTCAATTTTGTTCTACCACCATACCCGACACTTATATGGGATGTGGTGACTCGGGCGGCTCTTCAACCTGAATAGGTGAACATGATCAAAATAACAAGAGAAACGAGAAATGGCAAGAAGGTGAACCATAGGAGGCAGAACCTGACCAAGACCAAGAGTACAAGGTCACCAACCAGTTTGAAGATTAAGGTTCACTTCAACAACCACAAGTTCCTTTGGCCCAACGGAGGTATTTGGCTATTGTGCCATACTAGGCACACCTGATACCCTAGTAGAACATTGTAATAAGCATAATCGGAGTTGTGCTTGGTCCCCCACTGCGCCCCTAAGATGATATGGACGAGGTCTTGTGAAAATCTAATGGATCATTGTGCAGTAACAATGATATCTCAATCTCTGATGATGTGCCTTTTTGCCCTTGTAATTTGTTCCAAACAAAATTGGGATATATCTTTCAATGTTGAGAAGCTGAGCTTTCAGCTTGTTTAACACACCCCTTGTCCTCTCCAAGGAAACAATTTAGGAAACTTGTTCATCAACCTGTTGCATTGCCTAATCCTCCTCAGCGATCGAATGTGAGGGTATTGTTCCTTGAAGCTCCTCTGCAACAATGTCTGACTGATCATTGATACGTCTCCAATGTATCTATAATTTTTTATTGTTTCATGCTATTATATTATCAATCTTGTATGTTTATACACCATTTTATATTATTTTGGAACTAACTATTAACTCGGTGCCCAGTGTTAGTTGCTATTTTGTGCTTGTTTTTGCTTTTTCCATAAAATCCCTACCAAGCGGAGTCCAAACACAATGATACTTTTTGACGCTTTTTTCTGGACCAAAAAAGACCCTAGAAACAATGGGGGAGACCAAACGGTGCACAAGGAAGCGACAAGGAAGGGGGCATGCCCTGCCCCCTTATAGGCCCCTGCTGCTCTGATTGACCTAACTCCTGGCCTATAAATTCACATATATCGGAAACCCCCACAGTGAGACCTGAAACAATTTTTCTGCCACCGCAAATCTCCGTTCTTCTGTGATCCCATCTGGAGACCTTTTTTGGTACACTGCCGGGGGGAATTGATCATGGAGGGCTTCTACATCAACCTTGTTGCCTCTCCGATGATGCGTGAGTAGTTCCCCATAGGATCTATGGGTCCATAGCAGTAGCTAGATGGCCCTCTCTCTCTCTCTCTTTGATCTTCAATACAATGTTCTCTTCGGATATCTATTAGATGTTATCTTTTTATGATGTGTTTGTTGGGATCCGATGAATTGGGGGTTTATGATTAGATTATTCACTGAAAGTAATTGAGACTTTTCTGAACTTTATTATGTGTGATTTCTATAGCTATGTAATTTCTTCACATCTATCTATTTAGTTTGGCCAACTAGATTGATTTGTCTTCAGTGAGGGAGGTGCATAGTACTAGATTCAATCTTACGGTGTCTTCGCCTCATGACAGAAGGGGTAGTGAGGCACGTATTTATATTGTTACTACTAAGGGTAAAACAATGGGGTTCAATCATATTGATTCGTCTTACTTTGTCTACATTATGTCATCATGCTCCAAGCATTACTGTGTTTTTTATGAACTTAATACCTTAAGATGCATGCTGGATAGCGGATGAGGGGTGGAGTAATAGTAGTAGATGTAGAATCATTTCGTTCTACTTGTCATAGATGTAATGCCTATGTATTGGTCATGCCATGAATAACATCATAACTATGCGCATTTCCTCAATTGCCCAACAGTAATTTGTGTACCCATCGTTACCACGCTCATGAGAGAGATGCCTCTAGTGAAAGCTATGACCCCCGGGTCCATTGACATCATATTACTAAAGCCCTAAATACTTTGTTGCAATTATTTATCTTTATTTTATTTTGCAATTGATCTATCTGCCATTACCGTAATTAATCAATGCAGTTAACAAGTACATGGGGATTGACAACCCTCTTGCCCGCGTTGGATGCAAGTATTTGTTTTGTGTGTGTGTAGGTACCGTTTATCTTTGTTTAAGTGAATCTCTGATACGTCTCCAACGTATCTATAAGTTTTTATTGTTTCATGCTATTATATTATAAATCTTAAATACTTTTTATAAAATTATATATCAATTTTTGGAACTAACCTATTAACTCAGTGCCTAGTGGCAGTTGTTGTTTTCTGCTTGTTTTTTGGTTTTCCAAAAAAGTTGTACCAAACTGAGGCCAAACACTATGAAACTTTTTGACAATTTTTTCTGGACATAAGAGACCCTAGAAGCTTTGGGAGGAGACCAGACGCAAAGCAAGGAGATGGCAAGGAAACAAGGCGCCCCCTGATGCCTTGTGGGCCCCACGTGGCTCTGTCTGACATAATTCCACTTCTATAAAATCTCAACTATTGGGAAACCCCCAGAGAGTCACCCGAAAGAATTTTCCGCCGCCGCATGCTTCCGTTCTTCTGTGATCCCATCTGGAGGCCTTTTCCGATACTCTACTAGAGGGGGAATCGATCACAGAGGGCTTCTAAGTTAACCTTGTTGCTCCTCCAATGATGTGTGAGTAGTTCACCACTTGACCTACAGGTCCATTGTGATTAGCTAGATGGATTCTTCTTTCTCTCCGATCTTTAATACAATGTTCTCCTCGGAGTTCTATTTGATGTAATCTTCTTTTGTGATGTGTTTGTTGGGATCCGATGAATTGTGGGTTTATGATCAGATTATTCATTGAAAGTAATTGAGTCTTTTTTGTACTTTATTATGCATGATTATAAATAGCTTTGTATTTTTCTCCGATCTATCCACTTGGTTTGGCCAACTAGATTGATTTATCTTCAGCGGGAGAGGTGCTTTGTTGTGGATTCAATCTTGCGGTGTCCTCACCTCACGATAGAAGTGGTAGCAGGCACATATTGTATTATTGCTACTACGAGTAAAATGATGGGGTTTAATCATATTGCTTGGTTTTATTCTATCCACATTGTGTCATCATGCTCCAAGCATTACTCTGTTTGTTATGAACTTAATACCTTAAGATGTGTGCTGGATAGCAGTCGAGAGGTGGAGTAATAGTAGTAGATGCTAGCAGGAGTCGGTCTACTTGTCACAGACGTAATGCCTATATACATTATCATTGCCATGAATAACGTGATAACTATGCGCTTTTCTATCAATTGCGCAACAGTAATTTGTCTACCCACCGTATGTTATGCTTATGAGAGAGAAGTATCTAGTGAAAACTATGGCCCCCGGGTGTACTTAAATCATATTTCAAAAAACAAAATTACCTTGCTGCAATTTTCTTTCTTTTATTTTAATTTTTAATTTATCTATCTACCATTATTAGATTTAATCCTTGCAAGTAACGAGTTCAAGGGGATTAACAACCCTCTTGCCCTTGTTGGGTGCAAGTATTTTCTCTTGTGTGTGTAGGTACTACTTACTAGGCATTTGCGTGATTCTCCTATTGGTTCGATAACCTTGGTTCTCACGAAGGGAAATACAAGCCTCTACTATATTGCTTCACCCTTCTTCTTCCTGGAAAATCCTACATAGCTCACAAGTAGCAGAAATAATTTCTGGCGCCATTGCCGGGGAGACATCATCAAGTACCTATAGGTTCCTTCACACAAATTATCATTTACTTGCTCTACTTTTTATTTGCCTTGTCTTTTTCATCTCCCTCACATCTCTAAAAAAATCAAAAATACCAAAAATATTTTGTGTTTATCTTTGTTTGTGTTACCACATGCCTCCTATTTGCTTGCTAAAATTATGGATCGACTTAAAGTTTTCTACTTGGATCATCTTCGATCCATTTGTGCTCGTGCTAAAAACCCGACTAGCTTAGTTGAGGCAAAATAATTAGATGAGCATGCTTATTTTGTGCGTCACCGTTTGTCTCAAAAAGGGAGACTCCTATGGGATCAAAAAAATAGTTTGTTATGCTATGCTTGAAATCTATGCGAAATATATGATTTCACTTGCTGCTCTAGAAAGGACCTTAAAAACACCTTCCCTCTCAATGTGAGTTTAACGATAATGAAATCTTGTCTTCTTATGCCAAGGGTGTTTATAGTTACTATGATATCTAACAAACTAAAGAATTTGTTGCTTTTAAGGGTGCCTATCACTAGTACGCGTCGGTGCTATACAAACGGTTTTCAACCCCTTTCCGCGACGGCATTTGGAACTGTCGCCTAGTGAGTGACGGCGATAGGGGGGTCCTTCCCACACGACCCAGAAACCGTCGGGGAAATGCCCTCCTGGCACACACGCTAGGCAAAATGAGGTCGTGTGCGACAGGCGAGCGCTCAACTATGAAAATACGTACAGTAGAGCTAGAAAAATACAATTATACAGGCAAAATTGTTTCCGGTCGCAAGTACATCCCACACAGTCAGTCCCCGCTAAACGTTCCCATTCATATGTACATCCCACACAGTCGCTCCAAGGAAAACGTTTCTGTTCATAAGTACATCACACACAATTTTTCTCATTAAATCGTTTGTGATAGCGTTGCCATTGCACACGATATTAACAATTTTATCATTTGCATTATTCAATGCATCACACACGGTGCGTAGAAGAAACTGTGTGGCAAAGGCTGTCCATCACACACAGTTTTTATGTGGTAAACGTTTGCGCAAGGTGGCCTAACGCAAACAGTTTTCAAGAGGAGGTCGTGTGTGTAGTGGAGATTGATCGCACACGTAGTGGATCCTAGAAACGTTTCTGATCTCCACGTCTATCGTAGGCGTTTCGTTTTCGCAAACCGTCTGCAGTGTAATCCCTAATTTAAAAATCACATGTTTTGAATTTGAAAGTAGGCAACCACTTATTTCATATCCAACCATGTTTATTACAAATATAGGTTCAACCACGAATGCATAATTCGATGCACAAGTACATATACTGAAGAACTACAGAAGCACCAAGTAAAGAATGATGAACCACAGTTGTACTAAAGCCTGTAAAGAGAGAGGCGAAGACATTCCGGTTGCTGGAGAAGGTGAAGCGAAATGCCCATATTGTGCCCTCCTTCATGCGTAATGCGCGCACGACTCTAGGCCAACCCCTTGTGATGGCTGCCCGTCCATCCTTCACTGTCTTCATTACGACTTCTCGATGCTCATTGTAGTCTAGATGAAATACTTTAACCTTGATTGCGTGTCTGCCAATCATGTACTTTGCAAGGTAATCTTGAGTGAACTGCTTCGGGAACCACTGGGAACAAAAATGATTCAGACATTGTTGTCTAACAACTCATTATGGGCAGTAAAAAAAGAGAAGGCTGCAGAGTTTGTAGTTACCATCCTACAGCTTACTATTGTATTGGATAGAGCATAAACAAATAATTTGCTTACCACCATTCGTATCTTTTTGCTAATAATCCTTATCAGTTTCCTCACTTGATGCTTGTTCATGAATATCTCATTGCCCCATACGCAAAAAGGGTCGATGCGTGGATCCTTGCCAAGGGCATATGTACCTACAAGCAACAAGTCAATATTAGAAGCTAACAAGTGTCCAGGCCTGGATCTATATGCACTACATTATGGAACGCCGGGGGGAGTACAAGTCGCGGGATGAAGCTAACCTCGGCGGAAAATGGTGGCCACTCCCATTGTTGTCCTGCATAAGTTGTCGAAAGGCATGATAAGTACAGCAACCTTAACATCAAACAAATATAGCAAAGGTAAACAACATCATCTCCAAATGATAGCTTGAATGTGTTGGTTTCAGCATGCTGTTAATGCAGATATAAATGGAAGGCAATGTTATCGACAGCAGGCTTAACAGCCATCAAATATTGCAATTCAAACTGGTATTGTTGAAAATGAATAGAACATAGGTAATGCTTAAACATCACACTGGATAAATGTGTAAAACTGAAATAAAGGGCATGTGTTAACTACACCAGGAATAACTGGAACCAAATATAGCCGTTCAAACTGGTATTGATGTAGTCGAGCGGCACAATTCTGACTTGCACATAATGAACAACACATTGTGAATAACTAAAATAAACAAGGCATTAATGACCAGTATAACAACCAAATATAGCCATTGAAAACTGGACAGAGTCTCACTGCAACCAACCTAACAAGCAAATAGAGATAAACAGGGAATATGCTTGAAAACTGGACAAATGCTCACTGCAACCAACCTAACAAGCAGATAAAGATAAACAAGGCATCTGCTTAATAACTGGACAAATGCTAAAAAAAGCAACCTAACAACCAAATACAGATAAAGAAGGCGTCTACTTGATAACTGGACAAATGCTAAAAAAAGCAACCTAACAACCAAATACTGATAAACAAGGCATCTGCTTGATAACTGGACAAATGCTCACTGCAACCAAACTAAGAACCAAATACATATAAACAAGGCATCTGCTCGATAATTGGAAAAATGCTCACTCCAACCAACCTAACAACCAAATACAGGTAAACAAGGCATCTACTCACTATAAACAACCAAATATAGCCATTCGTGAAACTGAAGTGGACAATTCATACTTAAACATCACATAGCCCTATTGAACAATACATTTTTGCATAACTGAAATAATTAGACACGGCACAGTTAAAGCACCGCATGGCAAATGCAACTACAACAAAGGGTACTGGTTGGCAAGCTAGAAGAGGTAAGATTTGCTGATAGAATGTTGCCTCACATTTCATGGACGGGATCCTTCCAGTTGGAAGAGCACAGACCCATGGTGCGCTCTCTGATGTCACAGATGGGCTGTTTCACCTTGGAAGAACCTTCGTGGGTGCCCTCCTCGTGGTCGTGGTCCATGAGATCTGACTTGGCAATTGAGGATCCCAAGCCGCCGCCGTAGAACGTGTACTTCAGCAGTGACAAAATGGGCTCGATGGCGTATAAAGCTCGCAAATCCTTGACCGCTTGGCGGAGGAGATCAGCGGTAGGGCCGTTGAAGAGATCGACGGCGGTTGAACCAGCGGGGTTGGGGATGGACCACTTAACATGTGACATGGCCTGCGTGAAGCCGTCGCTGTGGACGAGCTTGATGTTGTAGCCAGCTTTCCCGAGATACAGTAATATGCTAGCCCGCTGACATGAAGCCTTTGGCATGGCAACGTACTCAATGTCTTCGCCGGCTTCCGCGGCGACGTGTTGCTCCGGGATCGACAGGTCGGGGCGAACGGCGGCCACCTCGCCAACTTTCGCTGGAGAGGCCATGATAAACCTCTTCTTGGCCGAACGCTCGTCGGGCTCCCCGGGATACGCGGTCGAGCTTAGGCTGCGACATTCTGGAGCAGGGGATGTGGATCTGGCGGGGAGGGACGCCGCAGGCCTCATCTAAAAACTCAGGGGAGTGGGGCGACGGTACGGGAATCGTTGGGTAACCTGAACTTTATTATCTAAGCTAGGAGGAACGGGCAGACCGGTAGGGGTTGGTGGCAGCACCGGCGGCGGCTGCGAGCTAGGGTTTGAGGGGGGAGGGGCGGGTGGGGGACTGTGGAGGGGGGGTTGGTGTTTGAGGATACGTTGCGGCTACCGAAAATGTTAGTAATGGTGGGTGGAGGGGGGGGTTGGTGGACGAGGGAGGGCGACGGTTCAAATGCCTCGACTACTGCAATTTTACTATAAGGTCAGTGCTGGAGGAGTGTGGGCGATGGTTGAAGTACGGCGGCTACTAAAATTTGGGTAAAGGAATTGAGGCGGGGCGGGAGTGCCCAAGATCGCGCACGGTCCAATAACAATATGCGTGTATGATAATAAGGAAAAGTGGCGCGGAACCGCCGATTTTTGCAACGCTCAAGGCGGGTAGTTTTTTTATATTTCTAGCTAGCTGGTCTATCGCACACGGTTCGTCCTAATTTCCAAATAAACTTACCCGCCTTTAGCTTGCACAGGTGGTGGTTTTATAGCGCACTTGCATCGCACACGGTTAAGCCAGTACCTCCACCATTTGCTCGCGCTTGCGCGGTCGTGGTGATTTTACAACGCACTTGCATCGCACACGGTTGAGCCAGTACCTCCACCTTTGCTCGCGCTTGCGCAGGCGTGGTGATTCACAACACACTTGTATCTTACACGGTTAAGATATTATACCCGTATCCGTTGAGCGTCATCAGAGTCTTTGCAGCAAAAAAATAACGTTAGAGAGGGTCAGAAGACAGCCACACCAGCATGTGGCCCAAATATATATGAGTGAAAAGGGTGGTCTGTGATGTTCAAAATTCCAATGCACAACTTTGACCACGCGGGCCCACGGTTGGGCATGTCGTCGAAGATCGATGAGAGGGGCCAGAAGTCAAGAACCACCTGGAAGTGGCCAAATATATGTAGGAATATTGGGGATGTTTAAATCTTTAAATACACAATGCATAACTTTGGTGGCACCTGCCTCGCAAACACGAAAGCGTTGAATAGTGCCGAATAGTAATGTCACTATTCAGGGCGGAATTTGTCTTTTTCATAGCTCACATCTCGTAATGTTTTTCAACTTGAAATTTTGTGTCGCAATAAAACATCACCTTCTTAACATCCCACATTTTTTTAGATTTTTATGAAACTTTAAAATATGGTTTCCACAAAGTTTTCATTGAATATCGGCTTTCGTGAGTGAACCGTGTGCTATTTGAAAACATTTCGTGAGAAGAATCTCTGTTTTTAAATCCCCGTAAATCCAAAACTAAGCCGAAAATCGTGAAACCTGGCATGGTGTCACGACATGGCAATTATATGTCGAGGAATTTTTTTCGTCCATTGTGGCGCAAGTTTTATTACAAGCCTCTTACAAACCGGAGTTTCTCTTAAAGAAGCCTCGTGGTTCCGATAGGGAAACATGTCCCCCTTGTGGGCGAAACTTAATCACTGCCTCTTTTCGCCTTGTATTTTCTTCTACGGGCAACATGGAACGACAGGATATCTGTGCTGAAATTTAAACTTATTCAGGGTTCGTTTGGTCTTTTATACACTAATTGAGTTTCCTAGGCATTTAATGCCCATAATTCAAATCTGAACTTCAAATACATGCTCCAGTTCACCAAAATGGCTAGAAAATTTATACATGTGTCCTTGGGTGCATGTTTAGGTCCCATGCCAGGAATGGGAACGAATTACAACCATACCCGCGTCCTGGATCGTCCTCAAACATTTGGAATCTTGGTTTTTAAATCCCTGTAAATCCTAAACTCACCAGAAAGTCATCAAAGGTGGCATGGTGTCACGTCATGGCACATATATGTCGTGGTAAAAACATTGTCCAATTTGGGCCAAGATTTATTACAAACCTCTTATAAAAATCGGAGCTTCTCAAAGAAGGCTCGTGGTTCCGATAGGGAAACGTGTTTCCCTTGTGGGCGAAACGTAATCACTGCCTCTTTTCGCCTTGTATTTTCTTCCACGGGCAACATGGAACGACATGATATCCGTGATGAAATTTAAACTCATTCAGGGTTCGTTTGGCCTTTTTATACACTAATTGAGTTTCCTAGGCATTTAATGTCCATAATTCAAATCTGAACTACAAATACATGTTCCAGTTCACCAAAATGGATAGAAAAATTATACATGTGTCATTGGGTGCATGTTTAGGTCCCATGCCAGGAATGGGAACGAATTACAACCGTATCGGTGTCCTGGCTCGTCCTCGAACATTTTGAATCTCGGTTTTTAAGTCCCCATAAATCCAAAACTCACCAGAAAGTCATCAAAGGTGGCATGGTGTCACGTCATGGCACATATATGTCATGGTAAAAACATTGCCAATTTAGGCCAAGCTTTATTACAAACCTCTTACAAACCGGAGCCTGTCGCAAGAACCCTCGTGGTTTCGATAGGGAAATGTGTCCCCCTGTGGGCCAAACGATAACCACTCCCTCTTCTAGCCTCGTATTTTCTTCTACACGCGACACGGAACAACAGGAGATTTGCGCTGAACTTTGAAATTATTCAAGGTTCGTTTAACCTTTTTTATTCATTAATTGAGTTTTCTAAGCATTTAATGTCCATAATTCAAATCGGAACAACAAATACATGCTCCAGTGCACCAAAATGGCTAGAAAAAACGTACATGTTTCCTTGGGGTGCATGTTTAGGTCCCATGGAACGAATGGGAACGAATTCAACCGTCTCGCCGTCCTGGCTTGGCCACAAACATTGTGAATGCCGGTTTTTAAATCTCTGTAAATCCAAAACTCACCAGGAAATCCTGAAACTTGGCATGGTGTCAGTACATGGTACATAGAATTGTCCAATTTGGGTGAAGCTATATTACAAGCCTCTTACAAACCGGAGCCTGTTGCAACCCTCGTGGTTCCAGTAGGGAAACATGCCCCTCATGTGGGGGAAACGATAATCGCTGCCTCTTCTCGCCTTGAACTTTGTTTTCTACAGGCAACATAGAATAACAGGAGTGTCGGGCTGAAATTTGAAACTATTCAGGGTTCGTTTGGGCATTGTATATATATTACTAATTACTAAGTTTTCTACGCATTTAATGTAGACCATAATTCAAATTTGAACTACAAGCACATGCTGCAGTGAAGCAAAATGGGTGGGAAATCGTACATGTGTCATTGGGTGCATGTTTAGGTCTCATTTAAGGAATGGGAATGAATTACAAACTTATCGTCGTCCTGAAACATTGAGAATCTCGGTTTTTAAATCCCAGTAAATCAAAAACTTACCCAAAAAACATAAACTTGGCATGGTTTCATGACATGGCACATATATGCCGTGGTAAAAAAATCGTCCAGTTTGAGAAGAGGCGCACACATTAGTAGCCAACGAAGTCCTTTTTGAAACAAAAAGCTGACACGTTAATATCGCAAATGGTTGTATTATATTAACCGTGTCGAAATTTAACCATAGTCGGTGGCCTGCGTGCAGCTGTTTGATTAGACGGGGTGAGCGCGAGAAGTCCGCTGTGCAGGCTCGACGGGACGCGTGCGAGCAGTCCGCCGCGCAGGCTCGACGGGACGCGTGCATCCGATCCACCTCGCAGTCGCAGGCTCGACGGACACGTGTGAGTAGCAAGACCGCTCATGCTCACCGGAAAGCGAGCTCTTTGACCTCCATGCACCAGCCGCCGCCCGCCTCGCTCACAACTTCTCCATTAATGGGTTAATTAAAGCACCTGGACAGAGGGTGTTTGCTTGTGATCCCATGGCAGCATTTGCTTTGTTCGTGTTTTCAACTCATATTCCGCCCTAATTTAAATTGCCCCATAGGGCAACGGATAATACGACCATAAATAAAATGGCAACGGATAATACGACGACAAATTTACAATGGCGCAGATAATAATTGTCTTACATATTCCAGATGATTTAAAATGCCACATGCGGCAAAGCCCGGAAGACAGGGGGCAAGAGAACAAGGAAATTGCAGACAACGATCTGGGTCGCTACTGTCTCTACTCGTCGATGGATCGCCGAGAGACGACATCCTCCAGCTCCTTCTTCAATTCCTCACGACTTTGCTTGAAAGCAGCCACGGATTCCTCCACCTCCTACTCGCGCTCAATCCGGAGCTTCCTCAAGTCACCCATCAGTTCCTCGGCGACCGCTGTCAGCGTCATCCCCGAGGCACTGCTCTGCTCATGCAGCATCTTCCAGCCGGCGGCCTCCTCCTCCTTCTCGGCGAGCGCCTTGAGGAGCTTCGCATTGTCACCCATGAGTTGCTCGACGAGGCCGGTCGCCGTGTCAACCGAGGCATCGCTGATCTTGAGCAGCTTCATCAAGCCATCGACCAGCTCCTGCTGCGTAGTGACACCGGCGAGAATGTCGTCGTCGCCGGTGAAGGACTTCAGGACCGCCGGATCGTCGCAATGGACGACGCCGCGAATGCGCTTGTGAGAGCCCTCGCGTGCCCGTGAGAGCTCGTTCGAGGGCTCCGCGGCGCGCCGGGACATCTCTGTTGTGGCTGCGGCTTCACGGCGGGACCTCTCTAGTGCTTCCGCGGGCTTGGTCTTTGCTGCCTGGTTATATGTCCACCCTAAAATCCTCCTACCGGTCATGGCGGAACGACTTGACAGGAAAGACCAGTTTTGTGGGTGATGAGGAGAGGAACTGTGAAGTAATTTTCGAGTGGGTAATTTTTATAGCCCGGTGCTAAGTGTGAACACATATTAGTTTGATAGGTGTGAACAGATTTGCAATTACTTCTTGTGCTGTAATCTGCAATGTGACGAGAAACAAGGTCAAAATTTATTGATGGCAGAAGGTTGACCACGTGGTTGCTCGCCGTTGAGTCTGCTGTTTGCCACGTATCACACACATCTTGTTAAGTTGAACCGTTTCTGTTGCGTTCGCTGATCGAAAACAGTTCGTCCGAGTGAACCGTATGCCCTATAACACACACACCTTGATCTGGCTAACCGTTTCTGTTGCACTCCCTAATAGCAAACAGTTCAGCGGAGCGAACTGTATGCCATATATCGCACACACATTGATCTGGCTGTCCATTTCTGTTGTTCTGCCTCATCACAAACAGTTCGAACGGGTTAACCGTGTACCCTGGATCGCACACGCAACTAAAATCTGAACCGTGTTTGATGTATCATTCATCGCAAACGTTTTGCACCTTTTTTGACGGTTTTTTACATCCTCGTTTATGATTAATGCATCACGCACAGTTTCGTCAAAGGGTCTCTGATCGTAGTGTCGCATTAGCACCATCCTGTAGTAGTGTATGAAGTTGCTTCTTTGATTGATAAGTATGATGCTACTCTCTAAAAATCTAAAAAAATTGTCATACTTAAATATTGCTACGAAAACTTTGCTCCTAATGCATATGTTACTGAATTTATTGAGAAAATGTCTACTGCTTTGGACGAGAATAATAATATGCATGAATCTATAGATAATTATGGTCCCATTTATTCATTTGAAATATCCCTTTTTGATGAACATGATGTTTTCTATGCTTATGTCCATGATGCCAATATTAATGATGCTTATGGATATGAACTTGCTATATTTCCTTATATTAAAGATGAAGCTATTGCTATTGCACCCACACTTCATAGTCCTACAATCTTTTTAGATTCTCCCAACAACACAATATCAGAGAAGTTAGCACTTATTAGGCATAATATTGATGGGTTGCATTTTACCATTACACGCGATGATTTTGTCATGCTTAATATTTATTACAATGTTCATGATTGGGGTGATAATGCTTCTTATGATCTTGAAAATTTATTTAAGCCTCATGATAAATATGTTATTGATAATAGTGTTTGCAATAATACGGAAAGTGGGTTTGGAAGGGTATCAACTTTAGGTAAAAGGAATCCCACATATTTGGAGAGTGTTCAATCTTATGATTTTTTTATAAAAGTGGGTTCGGAGAGGTCACGACTTTAGTTGATGTTAATCCCACTATCTTTGAAGATTTTAAAACTTTTATGCATGTGGATCATGAATAGAATATTTATATGATAGCTATATTGTTGAATTTAATTATGATCCTACATTCAATTATTATGAGAGACGAAAATGTGGTTCTAAAAATCTTCATGTCGCCAAATTACCTCTCTTTGTGTTGAAATTATTAACGCTTCATTCTTCCTATTTGCATATGCTAGTTGATCTTTTATTGTAAGGGAAAATAAGCTTTGTATGAACTTGTGATGACAAAGAAATAAAAGCGACGGACTGCATAATAAAGGTTGCTCTCATAAGGGGCAATATAAATTGACATTCCTTTACATTAAGAGTTTGCACATTAAAATAATAATAATCAAAAGCGCATGACAACCTGCTTCCCTCTGCGAAGGGCCTGTCTTTTACTTTTCAGGTTTTACTTTCATGCAAGAGTCAATAGTATTCCTTCTCATTCCAACCTCAATTATTCTCTAGTTGGCAAGCATCATGTGGTGGGGAAATATCCAAGCACATATGGACATTCAAATATATTTGACCATGAATTATTATTGTGGACAATTATCTCTATGATAAATGAGTTGGGAGGCGAAACATTAAGCCCCTATATTTCCCTATGTTCAATGGATGCTATTTGTTCTAAAAATATTCTTTGAGTATTAGCAATCATACAAGACTATATGGTAATTGACTATGTGGAGCTCTTAATTAGACTTTGCTGAAAATGAGATGCATTGTAATTGTTTGGTGACTAAGAATACATGTTGTTAAGTTTCAAGAGAATGTATTGTTTGAACCATAACATGTGAATAGATTGCTACTTGATCATGAGAAGTTTTATGATATATATATATATATGATGCTAGAAAGTGACTAGAATCATCATTGATCAAACTTGTGCACTATTCTAGCATTCACACTTCATAAACTATTTCTTTTATCATTTACCTACTCAAGGACGAGTAGGAACTAAGCTTGGGGATGCTGATACGTCTCCAACGTATCTATAAGTTATGAAGTATTTGTGCCATGTTTACAACAATTTTATATGGTTTTGATGCACTTCTATATGAATTCTATATGATTTTCATGGAGTAACATATTAACCTACTGTCCAGTGCCAGTGTTGTTTTCTACATGTTTGTGGTTGTCCAGTAAATCCATACCAAACGAAGTCCAAACGCGAGAAACTTTTTGACGATTTTTTTGGAACATAACGGACCCCCGAAGCTTTGAGGGAATACCAGAAGACCCACGAGGATGTGAAAAGGTATCTGGGCGCGCCTAGATACCTTATGGCCCCTCTTCATGTGATTCCAACGCTGGAAATTCTTATATATTCGTAAACCCCCGAAAGTTAACCTAGAACTTTGACTCCGCCGACGCAAGCCTCTGTTTCGAAGAGATCCCATTGGAGGCCTTTTTCGGCACCCTGCCAGAGGGGGAAATCATCACCGGAGGCCATCTTCATCATCCCGGCGGTCTCCATGATGAGGAGGGAGTAGTTCACCCTCGGGGCTAAGGGTATGTACCAGTAGCTATGTATTTGATATATCTCTCGTGTTCTTGATCCGGCACGATCTTGATGTAACCATGGGCTTTGCTAATATAGTCAGATCATATGGTTTTTTCCCTCTTTCTATCTTGTTGTGATGCATTGAGTCTTTCTATTTGAGGTTTCGTTATGGTTGATTGAATATTGGATTTGAGAACACTTGAT
The DNA here is from genome assembly GCF_018294505.1 of Triticum aestivum. Classification (NCBI taxonomy): domain Eukaryota; kingdom Viridiplantae; phylum Streptophyta; class Magnoliopsida; order Poales; family Poaceae; genus Triticum; species Triticum aestivum. The sequence continues at coordinate 367,966,884 of NC_057814.1, read as the reverse complement.
TTATGTCTTGCATGTGGATACCCATGGTGATAATGGGGTATTCTATTGAATTACTTGATGTACATATGTTATGGTATTCAACTTGCAGATTCCCGTGGTGACATTGGGGTAATCTATGCATAGGGGTTGATACACGTTCTCGTCCTACATTCTCCGATAGAAACTTTGGAGTGATTCTTTGTCGCATGTTGAGGGATTGTTATATGATTCAATTATGTTAGCACTGTTGATAGATTGCACTAGTGAAAGTATGAACCCTAGGCCTTGTTTTCAAGCATTGCAATACCGTTTGTGCTCCATTTTATCACTTGCTACCTTGCTGTTTTTATATTTTCAGATTACAAAAACCTATATCTACTATCCATACTACACTTGTATCACCATCTCTTCGCCGAACTAGTGTACATATACAATTTAACATTGTATTTAGTGTGTTGGGGACACAAGAGATTTCTTGTATTTGATTGCAGGGTTGTTTGAGAGAGACCATCTTCATCCTACACTTGAGGGAAATTTGTTGTTGTCCTATAAAACTCTGTGTTGGAGGCCCAACACGAGTCTACAAGAATAAGTTGTGTAGTAGACATCATGCACCCAAGACTGTAAATACTCGACCCCATCAGTCGGATCATTGTTATCTTGGACCTTCTTGGTTGTGGGGGTTTGCAGTTGTTGGCGCTATGGCGGGGGCATCAACATCATCCTCAGTGACAAGCTTCAAGGCAAGGTCCATCATGCCCCATTCGCCTAGGTTTAGGATCAAATGTGTCATGACATCATAATTCCTTAGAATCTCGACTTTGCGCCCCACCACATAGTCCATGCGGAAGAGAATGACCGCTCTCGGCCTTGCCCTTGACTTTCCGGACGTCACGAGGCTAGGGAAATCAACTGAGGGGTTGTGAGGGCGCGTGAGTACAGGGGCGAGGAACGTGAGTACTTTGGCGAGTGTCTCGGGAGGGCAGTAGCTATAGGAGGCCGGTGTCTCCTCGGGCATCGTGGGAGAAGCAACGGTTGGATGCAGAGATTCAGTGCAAGTTCGGCGTGGCGTGCGAATAGGATAACATTCAATGTTGTTTGAGCGTCGAGCACTAATGTTGTGTTGTCACGTCCTGTCCCAGCAACCGTAGGCCCCATAAAGGAGGAGTCTATGGTCAAATGCCTTCGAATGTCAATATAGTTGACATGACTAGGCGCGGGTCCCACGGAGGAGGAAACATAACAAATTAGACGACAATAGATGGTGATGGCGCGTAGGAGCATGCCGCTATTTTCTTTGCAGCCGATAGTCCCATAGGCCGAATTCATGAAGTTTGAGTGGTTGGCCTCGAATATTCGAGTTCGATAGTGGCACAGACCAAATAATCCCCATAAAATAATGCATGTGAGAGACAAGCGTCACTGGGAGAAAATGAATGGGGTTGACAATGCCCTCCAATGCTCACTAAAGCTTATGGGAAGGCGACCCAAGAATAGGAGAAAGAACCCCGTACAGAAGAAGAATGGTAGAAATGTTCTCAATAAGAAAGGAGTCGCCATGCATTGCTCTTTTTATGGGAAAGCATACCCCAACTAGAAGGAAATGACAAGCCCATTTTAGCTCAAATGCAAGCCCATGTCCCAAAAGATGAAGAATTTGAGGATTCTGTAGGTATTCTTGCATTATTATTGTGAGCGGAGTAACATGATGAAAATTAATTAGCGGGACATAATGCCGAACCTAGTAAACCCTAGATTCGATCGAACAAATGATTGTGACAACATGGTCTACAACTTGGGGCATGAGGTACTTAACCTTCTTACCATTTTTATGTACTAATTCATATTGTTTTTTCTCATTTATCTTATTAATTTGAGCATATGAGAGAGGATAGTGAGCAATGTGAGACCACTGATCCAGTACTTGTGAATCAAGTTTTGTAGCCGCCACTAAAGACTCAATCCCTCAAAGCACTACAACAAACATGGGGAGGATGAGAGGAAGAGTCATGTCAAGCGGAGAGGGTGTAGGACAAGCCCTAGCTAGGAGAGTCGAAAGCAGGCTAGCAAAGCATCAAAGATGAGGCAAACGCAAGTTCATATGCTAGTAAAGGAAACAAAAGAGCAAGAACATAAAGTATCAAAACATGTCAACAACTCACAAGCATTACACATCACTGACATAAGCCATGTCTTGGGTTCCAATCCTAGGGGCCAATTTTTTTAATTCATGTTCATTTTCATTTGCAGTCAAGTGATTTCATGTTCAAGGAGAAAACCCAAAAACTTGTAGTTTGCAGTCACACTATGTCAACATGGCCCTTGTCATCCAGCATAAGAAAAATAACAGCACATAGGTCATGTTTTCATTTTCAGTTTGCAATTACACATATATTAATGACATTGCATCATAATTCAACAAATAACATGATAAGGTAACAAAGGTTTCACTTCAGTAGGCAAAAAAGATACTTCATAAGTTACAAACTATTAATATAATATTCCAACATTATTACAAAGGGCTAAAATTTCACTCTGCTTATACACAAACCTCAATCTTCATACGAGTGATCAAAAACTACACTCACACGCAACCCCTTTTCATCAATACAACCAGAGCATACCTGATTGCAAAAGAACATAAAAGAAATACTAAAATCATTTTCTTTCTTGACCTTGATTTAATATGCTTCTTTTGATTCACAATCATGACCTATCTTTCTTCCTTGATGCTAGTAATTGCAAGCTCCTTTTAAACCACACACTTCTATAGCATAAGATTATCATCAGCAACCTTACATATTGCAGTTCTTGCCCTCCCCTACCTTCATGCACCCATTTCATTTGCAATATTGGTACCCTTACATAACAATGAACAAAAGTCAAATGGCATATCAATGAATTCAATAAACCATGTTGCAAAACAACCTCAAATAGTATAATTTTGTTGTCCACCTTGCACTTTTCTAGTTTCTAGTAACCCGATAAGGGCAAATCAGACATATGTGACCAAAATGATAATCCTTCCTTGCAAACTCTATCTAGTAGGCTTGTCTATGCCCACAAATTTCCTTTCTCTGTCCAACGAACTCGGCATCATACTCAAACTGGAGCATTCCTAGTCAAAATCAGGGAGGATTTCATTCTCCTAAAATTCTTCCATTCATCAATTTGTGTCAATGGTGCTCGAGTTAATTGAGATTTACGAGGGAAAGCACTCCGTTTGCGCGGAGGGGGGGGGTACTTTTTACGACTTGTTCCAACGCTCCTATATTTCTTATTTAAGGGAAACTCCAACGCAAATCATCAAATCGCCTCTAATGTCCTGTTCAGACGGCATGGGCATTTTTTTGCCATCCAATGGGAGTCATCAAATGTCGGCGGAGAGCGGGTCACACGGTCCGACATGCGAAATCTCACAAACCGGAACCAAACGTAGGAGAGGTTTGGGTGATTCCGGACACGCCGCGGACACGTCACCTCAGTCTTGGACCCACAACAAACCCACTTTTTCCACATCATCGGAGAAATGTTTAGTTTATTTGAAATACAATGCATGTTAGGAGAAAATGGCTATCGGGCCAAATAGGACTAAAGATAAGCGTTTAATTTACTCACCACACCATTAGTTTTGAGCCCACACTCCACTGTTGTTATGGTTTCGCCACGCTAAAACTACATCACAATTGTTAGATTAGATCCTTTCAACAAGAGTCGCGGTGGTAGATTACTTGTGCTCGCTGGTAATTAACCCGTTTTCATCACATGTATAACTCGACTAGTTTGTTTGATAGCTGACTACGTCGGGACTAGGAACACTATGCTTGAACAAACCTAATAGCGCAACACAACTAGAATGGTCCCTTTCAACAAGTCTTGATAACTCGGCACGTCGACTCAGTTCACGGTGGTGGTAAAGGCAGCATTTTACACGATTTGGGTCAGGTAAGTATGCCTTGCAAGTTAGTTAAATCGAAACTACCCGCAAAAAAAAGTTAAATCGAAACTAATTAGACCGGTTTCTTTCGCAGACGAGGCATTATGAAGCTCTCACGGGGTAAAGTCACCATCTACATAGAGTAGTTTCTTTCGACAAGCCCAAATGGGCGGTAACAAGCAGCAGAAAAACGTGCCGTCGTCGCGTCGGTGGAGGCTACCCACCAGTCTAGCAAAAGTCGAGGGTCATGCAGCTGCCCTTTTGTATTTTCTACTACGTAGTATTTTTTGTACACACATGAACTCGTATGGGTGTTTGCGGCGTGCCAGCAGGCATGTACTTTTGTGTGCGCGTTGCCGTGTTGCGCTTGACAAACCCAGCTCGGCGTACCCCTGGCTGCCACCTCCGCTCGACATAAAGCCGAGAGCCACCGCGTCCACAGGCCACAGCCAGCGGCGGCAACATGTGCTAGTACGTACCTCGCCACTGGTACGACGTCACAGACTCGCTTGTAGTCTAGGAGAGCCAATGCACGTTCCCAGCTAGGCTGCTAGATTTTCTCGCACGGCGACGGTGACGGCGCCGTGTGTGCACACACAAAGACAGCAGCAGAGGCAGTAATGGTCGGTCCAGTCCGCCAGGTAGGAGAGGACCGGCACATGCATATGACGCGCTGGCCCGAATCCTTAATCCGCAATCACTATCGCTGCTAGTATATTTATTTGTGCTAAAGTAAGAAGGGTGGTAGGAGTAGACCAGAGCAGAGCCAGCCGGAATGGCCACCCCACCCGAAGCGAAGCACACAGAGGCCGACATGAGTGGAGATGCGAGGAAAGTCCGTTAATCCGGATTATACTATACTAGTCTTACCGGCCGGTGGGAGGAGATCACATGGGTCTGCCGCGTCGTCGTCGCGCGTTTCCCGATGCTAATGGAACAACCGCGCGTGCCGGCCGGCAATGTGCGCGTTTCGGCGTTTGCACCGTCGTCGCCGTCCTCCCACCAAACAGCATCTCCAACGCGGACCCCTAGTTCGCGGTATTCGTCTGTATGCGGATGCGTCCGAAAGTGTCCACGAGGAGCGACACTGAAGCCGGCCGTCGAATCCATTACATCAAGCATCCGCGTACATTTCAAACGGAATTCGAGCAAATCGGACGATTTCCATACAAATCAGATGATTTTCATTTAATCATTTAAATCTGACAACATTCATTACATCTTCACATATTTCATTAAACAAAAGCATCCAAAAGTTAATCTAGTCTAAATGGTTATTCCACATGTCTGGCATCCTCGATGGCCTTGAGCCTCGGGAAGTGAAACTGCATGTCTCCGACGAGTAAGACCAATACAAGGGACACGGAAGTGGCCACATGGTCGCCACGGCCTCCTCCCTCGTGAACTCGTTGTAGATTTGGTCTTCCGCCAGCTGGTGATGCGCGAGGAGGCAAGGTTGTAGTATTGCTCCTCTGCGCCTACCGGAATGCCGAAATCGGCCGTGGCGCCGGTTGCTCCTCTAGCATAATGGCATTGAAGTGCATCTGCGCCTGCTCCAAGGTGAAACCGACATGGACAAGCGTGGTCGGGGGCGCCGGCTCGTCATCGGATGCCTCCTCTATCGTGGGGTTGTCGCTGCTCACCCTCGGTGAGCTCGCCGTGAAGCCGGCCTCTATCAGTCGCGCATGACGCGCCCGCCACCCAGACTTAAGGCCGGTTAACTTGAGCTTCTGCTCCGTTGAGAGGCTCTCCCACACTGCTCTACAACTCGCGGTCATGGTGGAGGTCGTGCAAGGTGGAGAAAGGAAGCGGACGTGGTGTTGTGTGGATGGTGCCAGGGCGTGACCACGTATAAATAACAGGCGCCGGTCAGGCCAAGCGGCGGGGTATGTCAATGCGGGGGACGGCCCAACTCCGTCTGGCCTGTTTAATGCCGGCAGGTGGACGGACGGTCAGTCGGTTTAAATGTGGTCGATAGTCGTCTCGTCCAGTCCAGTCCGGGACAAGACGGCTATCGACCATTTCTCAATGTCGGACTACTTATGCATCGCGGTGGCCACAGGTGTGGTGGTGTGGGGCGGCCGGTGGATGAGAATTGTGCAGGTAGGGTTTTACAGGGTAGGAGCCCAACCGGCTTTAAAGTCGGAGTAGACTTCTCGATCGCCGCGCTGCCATGAATGTGGGCAGGCGAAAGGCCGGTCTGCCGGAGTGAATGTTGTCAAGCCAGAGTGGACGGATAATCATAGAGGTGGGCCCGAGGCATCGGAGTCCGACTCGGTGGACGTCCAAACTCTCTTAAAGCTCCCCCCCCCCCCCCCCCCCCCCCCCCCTCTCATTTCGCACCGGTTTGCAAAAATTCTGACACCCGGACTGGTTCAAACAAATCGGACCGGTTAATGACCGTCGTTGAATGACCAAAATTGTTCAAATCGTTGATTTGATGATCTAGTACATTGGAGTTGTACTTAGATATCGCCGCGCGGTGCTAGCGAAATACTAGCGAATTATGCCCGAGATTCCCGTGCCTCACCACGTGGGTGTCCATGATCAAACATCATTTCTTTTACTCAAAGAGTATACTCTGCCCATCTTGCATGTCCCATGTCTCTGCGAGGTTTGGAATGTCAATGGGAATCGTTGCGCTTGCTGCTCTACTTACCGTGAGTGTCCACCAACGATGATTCAGGATGTGCGCCCACAGTTGCACGTTCTTGGGCAGGCTGTGGTACGTTGCAGTTAAGTAACCAAAAGAAATTGGTGATTGGAGAGAGTTCTTCTTGTTTGTAAAAAATGTACAGTACTGTTTTGGTTACTCAGCTCTGTGAAGTGTTTTTTATTCCTTCATTTTTGTCTTTCTTGAAACCGAGCTTTATGAACGTGGAGTATCTTGTCTTTCAAGAGACCGTGGTGTATTTTTCTATTTTGATTTGACGGAATTTTATCGGACTTTGAACAATTTGAATCGCAAGAAATTTTTTGTGAAACTGTCGCATAGACGGTCAAAGCCCTTTGACTGAATGGAAACAATATGGTAGGGCATTTCTATAATGAGATTTGACGGAAAAAGAGCAGATTTAAGTACACTTAAGAATTAAGGGTAATTTTGAGTAGCGGCTTCGACTTAGGGATAGAAACGTAAATGGCTTTTTTTTTGTTCTCGGGTGTATAGAGGAAAGCTTGCAATGTTATTTTACAATTGGGTCTTTGTTGATGATAACCACACTACATATACATACATCAAGTTATGGTATTATTGTGTTGCAAATGATCTTTGTTTTGCAGTATAGGAGTTTGTTTAACATGGATTTTTCTTATATCTATGTTGATTTCTTAAAATTCAAACTTCAGTTTTGTGGAACAAAAAACATCATCCAACCTGGTGAAAAATGCAAGTTGCATATTTTATAATCGACTTCACATAAGGAAATCTCGACTGATTTAGATGTCGACAAACCTTATTTAGTTTTAGACATAGAGTTCAGGTAGTCCTTTCAGGCTTATCTGAAGTGTCCAACCCCGACATTGTGGGAAAGGGGGGATGTGGTCATGTGTCGGATAATAGAAACCATGAAGCCCCACTTTCTAATAACAGGGTACTGTTTTCTTTTCTATGAATAGGCAAAGCTTGCCTATCATTCCATTGATAAAAGGATAACAACATACAGTTATAAGATTGCTTGCAAATAAGATACATAGTAGGAGTGGGGAGAACAAAAAAGGTTAGTGGTTGTGATAGTAAGGACATTAGAAGGTTTGGATGGAACAAAAATTGGTTTGAACGCAAGGCTGGAACAATGTGGGAGATTGGGTCTCAATACAAAGAAACATTATATATAGGGGTAGGGGAAGAAAAGCATGGAGTATGGAAGTATCAGACACATGCCAAATATGTAGCTAGCTAGCCAGCTAGATCCATCCAAGATCTAAAGTTTCAGATGAATAAATTGGGTGTTAGAACAACTCTAGCAGACCCTGCAAAACGCCCCGGCCCGCAATTGCGGGCCGGGGCCAGAAAATCTGCACGACTAGACCCCGCATCTCGCACCGGCCCGCAATTTTTTTTGCAGGGGGCGGCAAATCTTCTCCCCCAACCTCTATCTTCACGGGCTGGGAGGCCGACCCGAGCTCAACCCCTATCCGGCGCGAGATTTGGCGGGAGGGACATTTTCGCGCGCCCTTTCCCGCTCCCCGCACCCTCCGCCACCATTGCCCCCCTCCACAAGCTCCGGCTGCTCCTCCCCGGCCGTCCCTCGCCGCCATGGATGACCCCATGCTGTCCCCCGTCACCGCCGAGGTCGCGCACGCCCCTTCCCCTCGGGCGGATCTCGTCGCCGACCATGTTGGCCCCGCCGGCGTCGCCCAAGCACACGCCGCGCCTGCCCGCAAGCGGCAGGGCAACGTGGTTGTGCAGGGCGGGAATCCGGCTGCCCCCGCCGCGATGGCCCGCGCTCCGGGCGCCAATGCCGCAGTGCGATCCCGGCCAGCGGCGGAGAAGGCCGGCAAGGCCGCGGGCGCAAAGCGGAGGAAGGTTCCGACTTCAAGGAAGCCATCTTCTTCAACATCTCACTCCATCCCCCCGCAAGGAGGTGCTCCGGCGATGTCGTTCAACGGTGCCGCTCCCCCCGCGAGCGAGGTGTTCGACGAAATGGCCGGAAGGTATATCTCTTCGGTCTTCGGCGATTCTCTTTCATTTTTCGCCATTGTTCTCGATAGCTAGTGACTTGTTATCGTTCGCTATAGCGGTGGTTCGAACAATGCAACAACCGAGTTCGTGAACTTGTTGGACACGAACGCGGTTGACATTGATCAAGCCCCTTTCGAACCATTTGACTACAATGAAACGGAGGGCGGCGTGGACGATCATGGTTGTGCGGACGAGTTGGAGGAGATCGAAGCGGAAGCGTTTGAGCAATCACAAGCAAAAACTGGGAAAAGCCAAAGATCAAAGAACTACACGATCTTGGAAGATCAAGCTTTGATCAAAGCATGGAGTGCGGTGTCTCTTGATGCATGCACGGGTACTTCTCAAACCGCCAAGAGATATTGGCAAAGGATCGAAGATCAATACTTCCGCATTATGAAAAACTACCCCAATAGGACTCCACGCACATTTCGGTCGCTTCAAGGTCGTTGGGAGAACATCAAGCCTATGTGCAGCCGTTGGGCAGCTTGCTTGGAGCAAGTACGCAATGCACCTCCAAGTGGCACCGTGGAGTCCGACTATGTGAGTTTGCTTTGCCTTTGTTCAAGTTGTGCATCATCATAATGTATCATGAGAAATGATTGCATCACTTTGTTCACATTGTGTAGGACAAGATTGCTCAACATAGATACAAGGACATGGAAGCTTTGGAAGGCAGATTCTTCAAATTAGAGCATTGTTGGGAGTTGCTCCAAAAGTGCGAGAAGTGGAAGTTGATCGACAAAGAATCCCCACCAAAGAGAGGCTCACTTACAAACATGGATGAAGATGAGGATGATGATGGCCCAAGAAATTTGCACAAGCCCGATGGCGACAAGAAGACTAAAGAGAAGATGAAGAGAGAGCAAGAAGCATCGAGCTTGAGGGAGAATATTGATGTCATGGTGCAATCAAACGAGTTGATGTTGTTGAAGTCGTTGGAGATCAAGAAAGAGTTGGCCGAGAAGAAGGCAAAAGAGAAGCAAGAAAAATGGCAAATGCTCAAGGAAGAGGGGCTGCGCAAAGCTGCCATTGAGGAGAGAAAAGCACGCGCCTCTGAAAACAAATCGATGTCATTGTTGCTCACCGAAGAGAACAGGATCATGTCAGTGAACCGCAATGACATGGACGACGTCACCAAAACATGGCATGATATGGCAAGGAGAGAGATCTTGAAGAGGAGAATGGTCGCCTCGGCCGGTCCGTCTGCCAGTTCCGGTGATGTTTTCTCTGCTCCATATGGTGGCAATGTGGATGATCTCGGTGCGGGAGTTGGAACAATCGACAGAGGTGGCTACGATGGCGCCGATGAACTTCAAGATGGACTCCATGGCGCGGAGTGAAGATCGACCCCCAAGATGATGCCGGACATGGGCGCATACCTTTGCATGCCCTCTTTTGCGTAATGAACTTCGCTTTTATTTGCGCGCAAACTGTTTATGCCATTTGAATTTGAACTTGTTTGTGAAACCCTATGACAAATTTCAGATTTGCAGTTTTTCTGTTTGCGGGTCGTTGCGCTGGTGCCCGAGCAAAACCCGCATAGCCGACTCGTAAAAAAGCATATTCCGTGAATATACTTTTTTACGGGTCCGTTTGGGGGGTTTGCATCTGTGTTAGCACGCGCCGGCCCGCAAAAGCGGTTTTGCGCGAACTGCAAACGTGTTTTGCGGGCCGGCGTTTTGTGGGGTCTGCTAGAGTTGCTCTTACTAGTACGCACCTCGGAAAATACCAAGTGGTCCCGTGTTCCTAGGCACTTGAGAGATCCAACGGTCATGTGCAGAGCCACGTATATGTGCGTAATTATAATACTCTTGAGGGAATTTTCTCCAAACATTCAGAAGGCCCGCCCATGCTCGTTGGATGGAAATTCAACCGCGCGGGTGCCTCAAGAGCATGTGAGCACCTCACATCTTTGTGAAGATGTTCTATCACTCATGTGATACTTACATGAGAGTTACTTGTTCCGATGAAAGTCTGTAAGAGCAAGTATAATAAGGTGATATAAGTGTGCTATAAGGATTTAAATATTATATATTTGCTGAGTTGGAAAAGAGAGAAGAACAGCAGGATGTAGATTTATGGCCAGTTGTAGCACATGCACTAAGAAGCTTTGTGATAGTGTAAGGTCAGAGCTAATACAATAGTGGGCTATAAGCCTGCTTACATGGCACTTTCAGCCATTTAAAGGAGAGAGACATGGGAAAAGCAAGGAGTGGGATCTTAGAGCAAGCATAATAAGATGATTTAGGCGGGCTCTAAGTCTTTAAATATTATATTTTTGCACAGATGGAAGAAAGAGAAGTGATGAGAGAAGAGAAGTGAGCTACTACTTAAGAGCCAGCTGCAACACGTGCTCCTATGGACATTGTGAAAGAGTGTGTTGGGCCATGTATCAACAAAGTAGTACATATTTATATTCAACTATTGTATTTGCCGGATATAATCTTGGCTATAAATGACGTGACAACATCATATAGCCAACAGCGTTTGTACTATTAGAGCATGATTAATAATATAGCCAGCTGATGGCTATATGGAACTGCCATGTCATCTATAGCCATCATCTATAGTCACTCATACAATAATGTGGGCTATAAGATTGACTATTATATTTGTACCTTTTTCATCTTCTCTCTGTCTCTTTCTCCACATTTATTGTATTTGTCTATAAATGTGTATATAGCTAGGCTCTTGCATGAGAGCTCATTCCCCTTACTTTTTCACATCTCTCCTCCACATAGGCAAAAGTGCCAAGCAAGCTATAAACCCACTGTTGTACTTGCTCTCAGCCATGCTCTTATGCAAGAGGCCACCTCTATACGTGCTCCTATGTGAAAACATTTAGTGAGAGGGAAGAGATAGAGAGAAAGTGAAAAAAAGTTGTTACCTTATAGTCAACCCTATTGTATGAGTAATTAATAATGTTAACTTTTGATGACAATGGCATGCTCGTATAGTTAATAGCTGCAGGGGCGGATCTAGTGGGTGTGTCGTGGGTGCCATGGCACCCCCTCCAAAATTGTAACATAAATTTTAATATATACTTAACACTAAATACCTATGAAGTTGTTACTATTGTAAGACTATTTGTTGAGATTATGATGATGTTTAGTGTAAATTTTGAACTATGGACCCAAGACTGCGATTAAAGATCCGCCACTGAACAGCTGGCCATACTGTATTAACCATGATTGAGTCATATGGATGACATGACAACATGTTATAGCCAGCAGCTGGCTATATATTGACCATGCTCTAAAGCTTCTCAATATGATGAGGTGACAATTCATGACAAACAATCAAACAAGCGCCTTATCCTCATCCCAAAGACAAATAATAAGGAAATGTATGCGTAGCAAGCTTGGCTTGAGCATGAGAAACCTGGCTCAACGGCCCTTGCCCTAAAGCCCGATATAATGATTGGGCTTCGTCTCAACTTTTTCGCCCCAAAACCTATAAAAAGCCCAAACAAGATAACAACTATATTTTTCTAAGAAATTTGGTACTCTCTTCGATCCATATTACTTATAGTTGATCGAAAGAAGTATGCCAATAGGTTTAATTAAATGCTCTAACATAATTAAATCGAACGAGAAATATTGTTCATATTAAGCCCAGCCCGAATTCCGACCCGGCTCAAAGTATGTTCATAGGATGATTATTTGAGAACTCTGATTTTCAACACTGATTTAGATGTTTTCCTGAAACAGGAATTGGACAGGAGCTTTGATTTTAGCTCTTTTTTTCTCTTTCTTTCTCTCTTTAGATTTGTTGTACATATTGTATTTTGCTCCTTTTATTAATAGAAAATTAGCGGTTCAGAAAAAGTATGGGCATGTCTATGTGAGGGCAGCTAGCTAGCGCGGACAGTGCAGCCAGTCCGACGCCACAGGAATCTCGAGACCTTAATAGGGACTGAAGAGAGAAGAAACCGAATCCAGCAAGGAGGGTGAGATGGCGCCATCAAGGGATTGCGGATACAATATTATTGCGATTTGGCTTTCGAGCCTCACTAATTATCTCAATGGCGCTTTGCTGCATCACGCTTATGGCCAAAGTGAATTCACTAATCATGGCACATGAGAGCTGTTGCATCACACATGTGCACCACGTACAAAACGTACTAATGTAACCAATAACCATTTTGTCACGCGTGCATTAACATGTCGGTCAAGTCCGCGCCAAGAACTGTAGAACATTTGTGAGAAATTTGTGCCCGAGGCAAGCAAGCGAATAACTGACGCGGCTAACGGCAGGTGCAGTTCAGGTTGTATTTTTTTTCTCGCGTGAAATCTTTCAATCTACTCGTCTTCAATCATGATAGTACAAAAAATACTAGAGGTAATAAAAATACCAGAAGTAATAAAAATCACAATCATGTCTATGGACCACTAGCGACGACTACAAGAGCGAGCCAAAAGCGTGCCGCCGTCATCACCCCTCCCTCGCTAGAGCCAGGCAAACTTTATTGTAGTAGGTACTCCGGAAGTCGTCATGTTAAGCCCCATAGGACCAGCGCACTAGAGCAGCAATCATCACCGATGAAGAAAGTCGTAGCTCGGAAGGATCAAACCTGTAAACATTCTAGCGAAGATGAACGAAGACCGGATCCAAACAGATCCACCGAAGACCATCACCGAACGAATCCCGCGAGATCCGGCGGAGACGCACCTCGACACGCCCTCCGATGAAGCTAGATGCACCTCGGGACTGGGGTAGAACGTGGGAAACATTATTCCTACTAAGGGACATCGCCACCGCCACACAGCCCCAACCAAGACGTTGAACCTAACAAGAACGAGAACGGAGTCCCTCCCGTCGCCGGGGAACCGAGGTTCTCCACACATGCATAGCCCAACGGCCATTGGAGATGGGGCAGATCAGCGGCGGCGCCAACGGAAAGAGGAAGAAGACCTAGGCTCTTTTCTTGTTCATTTTATGCAACAACAACTATCCGTGTAACTGCGAGAGTCAGCTCTCATTACCAATTGTAACGCCCCGGCCTTCAAAATTTCTACACTGAAATTAAAGAACTGTCATGGTAATTTTCTTTTTAAATGTCACCCCCACTACTCTACAAACTGCCACCCGAGTTATTCGCAAATGCCATCCTTGGCAGTGAACGGCCGCTAGCTAGTGTTGTCCTTATTTTATGGACATGCCAAATAGTGACTACGGCGATAATAAATATCACAAACCATGTCACACGATCATATACATACAACGTTCATCGATAGTCCCGTTGCACATGTATCTTTGTGTGTGCACATGGTTTGTGGGGCCCAAAACAACCGGACAACGCCATCGCACACCGATTGGCCGCCCTTGTCACCATGTACCCAACGAACCTATAGGGAAAAACCACACACGGTGGGCGTGCTAGCGTGTAAGGTCAAACTCTAACGCGCGACCTCATTCTGTCCGCCCGTGTTTATTAGGGGGTAAACGGACAAAGCAGGCCTCCCAACACGCGGCCACAAACGGATCGTCATCCGTTTTTTGTCCGCTTTGACCCATTCACGGCTTAAGTTTGGACCGAGTTTGCGGACGAACGGACACACACGGACGCAAGCGGCGCGTGCCCTTGTCCTGCCCTGGCCCGCCCATCGGGGAGACAGACCCCCCTTTCTCTTCTTCTACCTCCCTCCATGCACCAACATTGCCGCCGCCACCACCATCCCCGGTCACGTCGTCTTCCACCAGGGCCGTCCCAACCACCATTGCGCCATGCCATAGCTGTCTCCGCACCGGCCTTCCAGAAAGCATTTGACCGGCGTTCTCCTTGTTGCCGATGGAAGACAATCTACGGCCGTGGGTGTCGCCCGTCGTCCCCAACCTCTTCTGGCCGGCTGTTCGGTGAGGCAGGGCGCCCTCCAGCACCACCGACCCCAAAACCTTGCTTTGCTGCCTGCGAGGGGAGCATGGCGTGCACTATCTGGCCGCTTTCCCAGCACGACCGCAAGGCGTTCGACGAATTGCTCAGAAGGTACAATGGATAGTGGTGATGAGTTTTTCTTTCACAACTCATTTGCCCATCGAATGCTTCATCCTCGGATGATGAAGAGTTAGCGGCTGCGTTGGTCGTACATGAACACATCACTAGGAAGCAGCCTCGGTACAAGGGATCAATCCCCGTCCATACTCCGGCCTTGGACCGCAATAGGGAGAAAGGCCACGCCCTTCTCTATGCTGATTACTTTAAGGATGGTGCTCTCTTTAGGCCACATCAATTTCGTTGCCGATTCCAAATGAGAAGGCATGTGTTCAATCGTATTCGCCAGGGAGTGGTCGCGCATGACCCATACTTTGACTGCAAAGAGGATGCCCTAGGCAAGCTTGATTTCTCTTTGTACCAGAAATGCACTGCGACTATCCGCATGCTTGCATATGGAATTCCTGGTGATCTTGTGGATGAGTATGTTCGTATGAGTGAGTCCACATGTCTCCTCTCATTGTATAGTTTTTGCGCGGCGGTGGTGGAAGTGTTTGGCCCGGAGTACCTCAGAGAGCCAAATGCCGCTGACACAGAGAGGTTGCTAGTGATCAATGCCGAGAGGGGCTTTACGGGCATGCTTGGTAGTATAGATTGTATGCACTGGAAGTGGGAGAGCTGTCCATTTTCTTGGCAGGGTCAGTACAAGGGCATGTGAAAGGTGCCGCTGTTATACTTGAAGTTGTGGCTTCACAAGATCTCTGGATATAGCATTCTTTCTTTGGCATGGCTGGTTCTCAGAATAATATTAGTGTTCTTCAGCGGTCTCCGGTGTTTGCAAGGCTTGCGAAAGGGCACTCCCCGGAGGTCAACTTTGAGGTCAATGGCCACCATTACAACAAGGGATATTACCTAGCTCATGGCATCTATCCTCGGTGGTCCACTCTTGTGAATACCATACCCAATCCGCAAGGTGAGAAGAGACAGAGGTTTTCCCAAATGCAAGAGAGTGCTAGGAAGGATGTGTAGCGTGCTTTCGGTGTGCTTTAGTCTCGGTGGGGTATCGTTCGTAACCCTACATTGACATGGAGCACGAAGAAGCTTTGGGAGGTGATGATTGTTTGTGTGATCATGCACAACATGATCGTGGAGGATAAGCATGTTGTTAGCATCTACGACCAAGGGGTTGATTTCCAGGGTGAAAATGCTGAGCCTGAGCATCCACCTCCTGCAACGTTTGAACAGTTTGTCAAGTTTCATCGGGAGTTGCGTGATTGGCATACTCATGTCCAGCTCCAGGATGACTTGGTTGAGCACGTGTGGACTCACATTGGCAATTAGTAGATCTATGATTTTAATTTCTTGTCATGCAAACACATTTTGATTGGGTTGTAAGACTATTTGATATTGTTTCTTGTCATGCAAATAAATTCCGATTGGGTTGTAAACACTATTTGAGAGCTATGTTTGATTTGAACCATTTCATATGCATCCATTTTCATTTTATATACTGTGCTGGTGAACGGACGAGATTCAGCCGAAATGCAGGTGCGCGTTGGGCGCACGACCGTCGCATCCACAAATCCGGGCGGACACGACCCCATTGCCACCCCCAAACGGACGAAATTCTAACAAAACAGACGTCCGTTTGGGGTCGCGCGTTGGAGTTGGCCTAATGCATACGCTGGGTAACACATGTGGGGTCCCTTAATGATCGCGACCAAGCTACAAATAACAACCTAGCGGGACGTTCCCAAAGGTGCCAGCCCCGTGAGGGCATAACACCGCATGCCCCACGCATGTGCTCCTCAGGAAGCATGGGTGGGGTGATGCACAGACCTTGTAATCCATACGGATGCTGAGCCTGGGGTACTGGATGTTGTCCGTCATTTAGCTTTTAATGAAACCGGGGTGATCCCATTCTCATAAAAAAAAACAATTCAACATAACATAGAAACCGAAGTAACAACATGCCACGACATATTTTTTCCTGTTGCCAACAGTTGGTGACGTGTATTGCTCTCCCGACCCCAAGAGGTTGGAGTTGTGCAGAATAGGTCTCCTCTCAAACCCTAGTTCATCTCTTGTATCCGATCTTTGTCTCAAAACCTCAGATTGGTACCTGTGGGTTGCTAGTAGTGTTGATTACTCCTTGCAGTTGATGCTAGTTGGTTTATTCGGTGAAAGATCATATGTTCAGATCCTTGATGATATTCAATACCCCTCTAATCTTGAACATGAATATGCTTTGTGAGTAGTTACATTTGTTCCTGAGACATGGGAGAAGTCTTGTTATAAGTAATCATGTGAATTTGGTATTCGTTCGGTATTTTGATGAGATGTATGTTGTCTTTCCTCTAGTGGTGTTATGTGAACGTCGACTACATGACATTTCACCATGATTTGGGCCTAGGGGAAGGCATTGGGAAGTAATAAGTAGATGATGGGTTGCTAGAGTGACAGAAGGTTAAACCCTAGTTTATGCGTTGCTTCATAAGGGGCTGATTTGGATCCACATGTTTCATGCTATGGTTAGATTTATCTTAATTCTTCTTTCGTAATTGCGGATGCTTGCGAGAAGGGTTAATCATAAGTGGGAGGCTTGTCCAAGTAAGGGTAGCATCCAAGCACCGGTCCACCCACATATCAAATTATCAAAGTAATGATGACCCACAAGTATAGGGGATCAATCGTAGCTCTTTTTGATAAGTAAGAGTGTCAAACCCAATGAGGAGCAGAAGGAAATGACAAGTGGTTTTCAGCAAGGTAATGTCTGCAAGTGCTGAAATTGTAAGTGGCACAGTAGTTTCATAGAAAGATAATTTGTAACGAGCAAGTAACGATAGTAGTAACAAAAGTGCAGCAAGGTAGCCCAATCCTTTTGAGGCAAAGGACAGGCCAAAACGGTCTCTTATGATAAGTGATACGTCTCCAACGTATCTATAATTTTTGATTGTTTCATGTTATATTATATTCTGTTTTGGACATTATTGGGCTTTGTTATACACTTTTATATTATTTTTGGGACTAACCTAGTAACCGGAGGCCCAGCCCAGAATTGTTGTGTTTTGCCTATTTCAGAGTTTCGCAGAAAAAGAATATCAAACGGAGTCCAAATGGAAGGAAACCTTCGGGAACGTTATTTTCGGAACGAACGTGATCCAGAGGACTTGGACCCTACGTCAAGACATCAACCAGGAGGCCACGAGGTAGGGGGGCGCACCTACCCCCCTGGGCGCGCCCTCCACCCTCGTGGGCCCCCTGTTGCTCCACCGACGTACTCCTTCCTCCTATATATACCTACGTACCCCCAAACTACCAGATACGGAGCCAAAAACCTAATTCCACCGCCGCAACCTTCTGTACCCGTGAAATTCCATCTTGGGGCCTGTTCCGGAGCTCCGCCGGAGGGGGCATCGATCACGGAGGGCTTCTACATAAACACCATAGCCTCTCCGATGAAGTGTGAGTAGTTTACCTCAGACCTTCGGGTCCATAGTTATTAGCTAGATGACTTCTCTCTTTTTGAATCTCAATACAATGTTCTCACCCTCTCTTGTGGAGATCTATTCGATGTAATCTTCTTTTGCGGTGTGTTTGTTGAGACCGATGAATTGTGGGTTTATGATCAAGTTTATCTATGAACAATATTTGAATCTTCTCTGAATTCTTTTATGTATGATTGGTTATCTTTGCAAGTCTCTTCGAATTATCAGTTTGGTTTGGCCTACTAGATTGATCTTTCTTGCAATGGGAGAAGTGCTTAGCTTTGGGTTCAATCTTGCGGTGTCCTTTCCCAGTGACAGTAGGGGCAGCAAGGCACGTATTGTATTGTTGCCATCGAGGATAACAAGATGGGGTTTATATCATATTGCATGAGTTTATCCCTCTACATCATGTCATCTTGCTTAAAGCGTTACTCTGTTCTTATGAACTCAATACTCTAGATGCATGCTGGATAGCGGTGGATGTGTGGAGTAATAGTAGTAGATGCAGGCAGGAGTCGGTCTACTTGTCTCGGACGTGATGCCTATATACATGATCATACCTAGATATTCTCATAACTATGCTCAATTCTGTCAATTGCTCAACAGTAATTTGTTCACCCACCATAATACTTATGCTCTTGAGAGAAGCCACTAGTGAAACCTATGGCCCCCGGGTCTATTTCCCATCATATTAATCTTCCGTCAACAAGTTATTTCTTGCGCCGATTTTATTTTACTTTCTTTACTTTGCATCTTTATCACAAAAATACCAAAAATATTATCCTATCATATCTATCAGATCTCACTCTCGTAAGTGACCGTGTAGGGATTGACAACCCCTTATCGCGTTGGTTGCGAGGATTTATTTATTTGTGTAGGTGCGAAGGACTCGTGTGTGTCCTCCTACTGGATTGATACCTTGGTTCTCAAAAACTGAGGGAAATACTTACGCTACTTTGCTGCATCACCCTTTCCTCTTCAAGGGAAAACCAACGCAGTGCTCAAGAGGTAGCAAGAAGGATTTCTGGCGCCGTTGCCGGGGAGTCTACGCAAAAGTCAACATACCAAGTACCCATCACAAACCCTTATCTCCCGCATTACATTATTTGCCATTTGCCTCTCGTTTTCCTCTCCCCCACTTCACCCTTGCTGTTTTATTCGCCCTCTCTTTTCCGTTCGCCTCTTTTTCGCTTGCTTCTTGTTTGCTCGTGTGTTGGATTGCTTGCTTGTCACGATGGCTCAAGATAATACTAAATTGTGTGATTTCACCAATACCAACAACAATGATTTCCTTAGCACTCCGATTGCTCCTCTTACCGATACTGAATCTTGTGAAATCAATACCGCTTTATTGAATCTTGTCATGAAAGATCAATTCGCCGGCCTTCCTAGTGAAGATGCCGCTACCCATCTAAATAGCTTCGTTGATTTGTGTGATATGCAAAAGAAGAAAGATGTGGATAATGATATTGTTAAATTGAAGCTATTTCCTTTTTCGCTTAGAGATCGTGCTAAAGCTTGGTTTTCATCTTTGCCTAAAAATAGTATTGATTCTTGGAATAAGTGCAAAGATGCTTTTATCTCTAAATATTTTCCTCCCGCTAAAATCATCTCTCTTAGAAACGATATTATGAATTTTAAGCAACTTGATCATGAACATGTTGCACAAGCTTGGGAGATAATGAAATTAATGATACGTAATTGCCCTACTCATGGTTTGAATTTGTGGATGATTATACAAAAAATTTATGCCGGATTAAATTTTGCTTCTAGAAATCTTTTAGATTCGGCCGCGGGAGGCACTTTTATGGAAATCACTTTATGAGAAGCTACTAAACTCCTAGATAATATTATGGTTAATTATTCTCAATGGCACACTGAAAGATCTACTAATAAAAAGGTGCATGCGATAGAAGAAATTAATGTTTTGAGTGGAAAGATGGATGAACTTATGAAATTATTTTCTACTAAGAGTGTTTCTTCTGATCCTAATGATATGCCTTTGTCTACTTTGATTTAGAATAATAATGAATCTATGGATGTGAATTTTGTTGGTAGGAATAATTTTGGTAACAACGCGTATAGAGGAAACTTTAATCCTAGGCCTTATCCTAGTAATTCCTCTAATAATTATGGTTTTTCCTACATCAATTCTTATGGAAATTTTTAATAAGATGCCTTCTGAATTTGAGACTAGTGTTAAGGAGTTTATGAATTCGCAAAAGAATTTCAATGCTTTGCTTGAAGAAAAATTGCTTAAAGTTGATGAATTGGCTAGGAACGTTGATAGAATTTCTCTTGATGTTGATTCTTTGAAACTTAGATCTATTCCACCTAAGCATGATATCAATGAGTCTCTCAAAGCCATGAGAATTTCCATTGATGAGTGCAAAGAAAGAACCGCTGGGATGCGTGCTAAGAAAGATTGCTTTGTAAAAGTGTTTTCTTCTAGTTCCTATGAAAATAAAGATGAAGATCTAAAAGTTATTGATGTGTCCCCTATTAAATCTTTGTTTTGCAATATGAATCTTGATAATGATGGGACTGAATATGATCCACCTTTACCTAGAAGACGTTCCAAAAATCCGGAGTTTTTAGATCTTGATGCTAAAATTGATAAAAGTGTTATTGAAGAGATCAAAACATTAGATATTAATGAACCCACTATTTTGGATTTCAAGGAATTTAATTATGATAATTGCTCTTTGATAGATTGTGTTTCCTTGTTGCAATCCGTGCTAAATTCTCCTCATGCTTATAGTCAAAATAAAGCCTTTACCAAACATATCGTTGATGCTTTGATGCAATCTTATGAAGAAAAACTTGAGTTGGAAGTTTCTATCCATAGAAAACTCTATGATGAGTGGGAACCTACTATTAAAATTAAAATTAAAGATCATGAATGCTACGCTTTGTGTGATTTGGGGTGCTAGTGTTTCCACGATTCCAAAAACTTTATGTGATTTGTTAGGTTTCCGTGAATTTGATGATTGCTCTCTAAACTTGCACCTTGCGGATTCCACTATTAAGAAACCTATGGGAAGAATTAATGATGTTCTTATTGTTGCAAATAGGAACTATGTGCCCGTAGATTTTATTGTTCTTGATATCGATTGCAATCCTTCATGTCCTATTATTATGGCGATACCTAGATCTATCCTTGATTCTATGCCTAGCTAGGGGTGTTAACCGATAGCGCTTGTTGGGAGGCAACCCAATTTTATTTTTAGTTTTTTTTGCTTTTTGCTTCTGTTTAGGAATAAATCTTTGATCTAGCCTCTGTTTAGACTTGTTTTTATGTTTAATTAGTGTTTGTGCCAAGTTAAACCTATAGGATCTTCTTGGATGATAGTTATTTGATCTTGCTGTAAATTCCAGAAACTTTCTGTTCATGAAAATAATTGTTAAAAATCACAAGAACGTGATAAAATATTGATTCCAATTGCTGCTGATCAATAAACAAATTTTCTAGGTCGTCCTATTTTGGATGAAGTTTTGGAGTTTCAGAAGTTTGCGTTAGTTACATATTACTACAGACTGTTCTATTTTTGACAGATTCTGTTTTTCGTGTGTTGTTTGCTTATTTTGATGAATCTATGGCTAATGAAATAGTTTATAAACCATAGAGAAGTTGGAATACAGTAGGTTTAACACCAATATAAATAAAGAATGAGTTCATTACAGTACCTTGAAGTGGTGTTTTGTTTTCTTTCGCTAACGGAGCTCACGAGATTTTCTATTAAGTTTTGTGTTGTGAAGTTTTCAAGTTTTGGGTAAAAGATTTGATGGATTATGGAACAAGGAGTGGAAAGAGACTAAGCTTGGGGATGCCCATGGCACCCCAAGATAATCTAAGGACACCAAAAAGCCAAAGCTTGGGATGCCCCGGAAGGCATCCCCTCTTTCGTCTACTTCCATCGGTAACTTTACTTGGAGCTATATTTTTATTCACCACATGATATGTGTTTTGCTTGGAGCGTCTTGTATGATTTGAGTCTTTGCTTTTTAGTTTACCACAATCATCCTTGCTGTACACACCCTTTTGAGAGAGACACGCATGATTCGGAAATTGTTAGAATACTCTATGTGCTTCACTTATATCTTTTGAGTTATATAGTTTTTGCTCTAGTACTTCACTTATATCTTTTAGAGCACGGTGGTAACTTTTGTTTTATAGAAACCATTGTTCTCTCATGCTTCACTTATATTATTTTGAGAGTCCTACAAAACAGCATGGTAGTTTGCTTTAACTATGATAGGCATCCAAGATTAGTAAAAACAAATTTTCTTATGAGTGTGTTAAATATTATGAGAAGTTTGATACTAGATAATTGTTTTGAGATATGAAGATGGTGATATTAGAGTCATGCTAGTTGAGTGGTTTTGAATTTGAGAAATACTTGTGTTAAAGGTTGTGATTCCCGTAGCATGCACGTATGGTGAACCGTTATGTGATGAAGTCGGAGCATGATTTATTTATTGATTGTCTTCCTTATGAGTGGCGGTAAGGGACGAGCGATGGTCTTTTCCTACCAATCTATCCCCCTAGGAGCATGCGCGTAATACTTTGCTTTGATTTGTAGATTTTTGCAATAAGTATATGAGTTCTTTATGACTAATGTTGAGTCCATGGATTATACGCACTTTTCTTCCTTCCACCATTGCTAGCCTCTCTAATACCGCGCACTTTTCGCCGGTATCATACACCCACCATATACCTTCCTCAAAACAGCCACCATACCTACCTATGATGGCATTTCCATAGCCATTCCGAGATATATTGCCATGCAACTTACCACCGTTTCGTTTACTATGACACGCTCCATCATTGTCATATTGCTTCGCATGATCATGTAGTTGACATTGTATTTGTGGCAAAGCCACCGTTCATAATTCTTTCATACATGTCACTCTTGATTCATTGCATATCCCGGTACACCGCCGGAGGCATTCACATAGAGTCATATTTTGTTCAAAGTATTGAGTTGTAATTGTTGAGTTGTAAGTAAATAAAAGTGTGATGATCATCATTTTTAGAGCATCGTCCCAAGTGAGGAAAGGATGATGGAGACTATGATTCCCCCACAAGTCGGGATGAGAGTCCGGACGAAAAAAAGAGGCCATAAAAAAGAGAGAAGAAAAGGCCCAAATAACAAAAATGAGAGAAAAGAGAGAAGGGACAATATTACTATCCTTTTACCACACTTGTGCTTCAAAGTAGCACCATTATCTTCATAATAGAGAGTCTCCTATGATATCACTTTCATATACTAGTGGGAATTTTTCATTATAGAACTTGGCTTGTATATTCCAATGATGGGCTTCCTCAAAATGCCCTAGGTCTTCGTGAGCAAGCGAGTTGGATGCACACCCACTTAGTTTTTTTTGTTGAGCTTTCATATACTTATAGCTCTAGTGCATCCGTTTCATGGCAATCCCTACTCACTCACATTGATATCTATTAATGGGCATCTCCATAGCCCGTTGATACGCCTAGTTGATGTGAGACTATCTTCTCCTTTTTGTCTTCTCCACAACCACCATTCTATTCCACATATAGTGCTATGTCCATGGCTCACGCTCATGTATTGCGTGAAGATTAAAAAAGTTTGAGAACACTAAAAGTATGAAACAATTGCTTGGCTTGTCATCGGGGTTGTGCATGATTTAAATACTTTGTGTGGTGAAGATAGAGCATAGCCAGACTATATGATTTTGTAGGGATAACTTTCTTTGGCCATGTTATTTTGAGAAAACATAATTGCTTAGTTAGTATGCTTGAAGTATTATTATTTTTATGTCAATATTGAACTTTTATCTTGAATCTTTCGGATCTGAATATTCATACCACAATTAAGAAGAATTGCATTGAAATTATGCCAAGTAGCATTCCACATCAAAAATTCTGTTTTTATCATTTACCTACTCGAGGACGAGCAGGAATTAAGCTTGGGGATGCTTGATACGTCTCCAACGTATCTATAATTTTTTATCGTTCCATGCTATATTATATTCTGTTTTGGACATTATTGGGCTTTATTGTACACTTTTATATTATTTTTGGGACTAACCTATTAACCGGAGGCCCAGCCCAGAATTGCTGTTTTTTTCCTTGTTTCTGTGTCTCGCAGAAAAAGAATATCAAACGGAGTCCAAACGGAATGAAACCTTCGGGAACGTGATTTTCGGAACGAACATTATCTAGAGGACTTGGACCCTACGTCAAGACATCAACCAGGCGGCCACGAGGTAGGGGGCGCGCCCTCCACCCTCGTGGGCCCCCTGTTGCTCCACCCACGTACTCCTTCCTCCTATATATACCTACGTACCCCCAAACTACCAGATACGGAGCCAAAAACCTAATTCCACCGCCGCAACCTTCTGTACCCGTGAGATCCCATCTTGGGGCCTGTTCCGGAGCTCCGCCGGAGGGGGCATCGATCACGGAGGGCTTCTACATCAACACCATAGCCTCTTCGATGAAGTGTGAGTAGTTTACCTCAGACCTTCGGGTCCATAGTTATTAGCTAGATGGCTTCTTCTCTCTTTTTGAATCTCAATACAATGTTCTCCCCTCTCTTGTGGAGATCTATTCGATGTAATCTTGTTTTGTGGTGTGTTTGTTGAGACTGATGATTGTGGGTTTATGATCAAGTTTATCTATGAACAATATTTGAATCTTCTCTGAATTATTTTATGTATGATTGGTTATCTTTGCAAGTCTCTTCGAATTATCAATTTGGTTTGGCCTACTAGATTGATCTTTCTTGCAATGGGAGAAGTGCTTAGCTTTGGGTTCAATCTTGCGGTGTCCTTTCCCAGTGACAGTAGGGGCAGCAAGGCACGTATTGTATTGTTGCCATCGAGGATAACAAGATGGGGTTTATATCATATTGCATGAGTTTATCCCTCTACATCATGTCATCTTGCTTAAAGTGTTACTTTGTTCTTATGAACTTAATACTCTAGATGCATGCTGCATAGCGGTCGATGTGTGGAGTAATAGTAGTAGATGCAGGCAGGAGTCGGTCTACTTGTCTCGGACGTGATGCCTATATACATGATCATACCTAGATATTCTCATAACTATGCTCTATTATATCAATTGCTCAACAGTAATTTGTTCACCCACCGTAATACTTATGCTCTTGAGAGAAGCCACTAGTGAAACCTATGGCCCCCGGGTCTATTTTCCATCATATTTATCTTCCGTCAACAAGTTATTTCTTGCGCCATTTTTATTTTACTTTCTTTACTTTGCATCTTTATCACAAAAATACCAAAAATATTATCCTATCATATCTATCAGATCTCACTCTCGTAAGTGACCGTGTAGGGATTGACAACCCCTTATCGCGTTGGTTGCGAGGATTTATTTGTTTGTGTAGGTGCGCGGGACTCGTGCGTGGCCTCCTACTAGATTGATACCTTGGTTCTCAAAAACTGAGGGAAATACTTACGCTACTTTGCTGCATCACCCTTTCCTCTTCAAGGGAAAACCAGCGCAGTGCTCAAGAGGTAGCAATAAGCAAAGCGTTCTTGAGGGTACACGGGAATTTCATCTAGTCATTTTCACCATGTTGGTTCGATTTGTGTTCGCTACTTTGATAATTTGATATGTGGGTGGACCGGTGCTTAGGTGTTGTTCTTACTTGAACAAACCTCCTACTTATGATTAACCCTCCCGCAAGCATCCGCAACTACGAGAAAAGTATTAAGAATAAATTCTAACCATAACATTAAACTTTTGGATCCAATCGGTCCCTTACGGAATAGCGCATAAACTGGGGTTTAAGCTTCTATCACTCTCGCAACCCATCATCCAATTGCTACTCCACAATGCATTCCCTTAGGCCCAAATATGATGAACTGTCATGTAGTCGACGTTCACATGACACCACTAAGGGAATCACAACATACATACTATCAAAATATCGAACACATATCAAGTTCACATGATTACTTGCAACATGATTTCTCCCGTGACCTCAAGAACAAAAGTAACTACTCACAAATGATAATCATGCTCAAGATCAGATGGGTATTAAATAGCATATTGGATCTGAACATATAATCTTCCACCGAATAAACCATATAGTAATCAACTACAAGATGTAATATACACTACTAGTCACCCACAAGCACCAATCTATAGTTCCGGTAACAAGATGGAACATAAAAGATGAACTAGGGTTTGAGATGAGATGGTTTTGTTGAAGATGTTGATGGAGATAGCCCTCCCCAAGATGGGAGAGTTGTTGGTGATGATGATGACGATGATTTCCCCCTCTGGGAGGGAAGTTCCCCCGGCGGAATCACTCCACCGGAGGGCAAAAGTGCTCCTGCCCAAGTTCCTCCTCGAGACGGCGGCGCTCCATCCCGAAAGTCTTCTCCTTATTTTTTTTCCAGGTCAAAATGACTTATATACCAGAAGATGGGCACCGAAGGTGGGCCTGGGTGAGCACAACCCACCAGGGCGCCCCTGGGCTCCCTGGCGCGCCCAGGTGGGTTGTGCCCACCTGGTGGGCCCCCTCTGTTAGTTATTTGCTCCAATATTATTCATATATTCCATAAAAATTCTCCATGAAGTTTCAGCTTATTTGGAGTTGTGCAGAATAGGTAGCTTGATGTAGCTTTTCCAGGTCCAGATTTCCAGCTGTCGGAATTCTCCATCTTTGTGTATACCTTGCATATTATGAGAGAAAAGACATTAGAATTACTCCAAAAAGCATTATTATGGATAAAACAGCATAAATAACAGTAAGAAAACATGATGCAAAATGGACGTATCAACTCCCCCAAGCTTAGACCTCGCTTGTCCTCAAGCGAAACCGAAATCGCAAAACATGTCCACATGCTTAGAGAGAGAGGTGTCGATAAAAACAAAATACAGACATAGAAGCATCATGTTCATTATTATAACAGCAACAAAATTAAACATAAGGCTTTTGTCATAGAACTTTTATCATATACTTCTCATGAATAAGTAATAGTTCATCACACAATAGTAGTATAAAGCAAAAAATCTATTAGAAACCAACAAACTATGTTCTCGGTCAACTTTGCAACTACAATTCATCATCTTTTCAGGAAGGGTCACGTGTCGCAGCCTTTAGGCAAGTCTACATACTCAACCATCATATAGTCTTCTATGATTGCTAACACTCACCGCATACACATGAGCAAAATGTTTCAACCGGACACATAAGAAAATAGGGGCTTATAGTTTCTCCTCCCAACGTATTCACCTCAAGGGTGATGTCAACAATAATAACTCATGTACCCATATTCAACTGGACATATGTGCCTAGATCTTTCCTCACCACATGATGTTTGCCAAAGGAGAAAATAAAAAGGAATAGAGCAAAAACTTTGACTCTTTGCATAAAAGTAAATACATAAAAGTAAAAGATAGGCCCTTCGCAGAGGGAAGCAGCGGTTGCCATGCGCTTATTTGTTTGTATGCTCAACCCCTTAGTGCAAAAGAACGTCATGTTGCATTGCCCCTTGTGATAGCGACCTTTATTATGCAGTCTGTCGCTTTTATTCTTCACCATCACAAGTTCGTGCAACGCTCAATTTTCTCTTACACTAAATGACCTCACACATTTAGAAGCAATTTTTATTGCCTTTTTGCACCGATGACAATTTACTTGAGGGAACTTGCTCAGTCCCTAGGTTGGTATGGTGGACACATGAAAATGAGATTTGGGTTTAAGGGTTTTTGGATGCACAAGTAGTGTCTCTACTTAGTGCGGAATTTTTGGCTAGCAAAGGTAGGGGGCAAGCACCACATGTTAAAGGATCTATGACAATATGACTTCTATGTGAATATGAACAAACATAAACCATTAAGTTGTCTTCCTTGTCCAACGTCAACAATTTTGGCATATAATATTTCGATGGGGGCTCACAATCGCAAAAGATTTCTAGGATAGTATATTTATATGTGAATCTTCTCTTCCCTTATTAATTCTTTCATGAGTTGCATCATTGACTAATGCTATGTTTGTCAATCTCTAATAAAATTTCCTACTTATATTTTTCCTTATGTGGTGCCATCACCTACCATAAGATTAGTATATAATCTTCTTGATTTATTTCCTTTCCTTTTGTTTATTTCCTTTCTTTTAATTTATAACTTTTCCTTTTATTGCAACAAGAAAGTAAAGAAAACGAAAAATCACACTAAACTTTATTATATAACTTGCACACGATTACAAGGATAGATCACTAAGCAAACTCTCAAAGAAGAAAGGATCGAACTAAACTTTTATTCATCTAAAGAAAAAAATTGAACTAAAATAGTAAAAGCAAAAAGATAGTGGGGATGATACGATACCGGGGCACCTCCCCCAAGCTTGGCGAAATCCAAGGGGAGTGCCCATACCCGATACTCAGTTTTCCTTTGGCGGTGAAGAAGATGGTGGTGGTGGTGATGTAGAGGGCTTGCCCTTCTTCCTTAGCTTACGCTTGAGGATGGAATTTTCCTCCTTTAATTCGCCGACCTCCTGCTCGAGCTCCAGTACTCTCTTACATAAGTCCTGCTTGCATTCCTGCAAAAGACGGTGGGGTATGAACTGAATCTTAGGCCTCTTTGGTTTCTTCGGGAGGCTTGACTTCTTGAATTTCACATGTGTTGGGGAACGTAGTAATTTCAAAAAAATTCCTACGCACACGCAAGATCATGGTGATGCATAGCAACGAGAGGGGAGAGTGTGTCCACGTACCCTCGTAGACTGAAAGCGGAAGCGTTAGCACAACGCGGTTGATGTAGTCGTATGTCTTCACGATCTGACCGATCAAGTACTGAACGCACGGCACCTCCGAGTTCAGCACACGTTCAGCCCGATGACGTCCCTCGAACTCCTGTCCAGCCGAGTGTTGAGGGAGAGTTTTGTCAACACGACGACGTGGTGACGATGATGGTGTTCTACCGACGCAGGGCTTCGCCTAAGCACCGCTATGATATTATTGAGGTGGACTATGGTGGAGGGGGGCACCGCACACGGCTAAAAGATCAATGATCAATTGTTGTGTCTATGGGTGCCCCCTGCCCCCGTATATAAAGGAGCAAGGGGGGAGAGGCGGCCGGCCAGGGGAGGGGCGCGCTAGGAGGAGTCCTACTCCCACCGGGAGTAGGACTCCCTCCCTTCCATGTTGGATTAGGAGAAGGGCGAAAGAGGAGGAGGAGAAGAAGGAAAGGGGGGCCCCGCCCCCCCCCCCTCCTTGTCCAATTCGGACTAGAGGGGGAGGGGGGCGCGCGGCCTGCCCTGGCCGCCCCTCCTCTTCTCCACTAAGGCCCATGTAGGCCCATTAATCCCCCGGGGGGGGTTCCGGTAACCCCCGGTACTCCGGTATATATCCGATAACCCCCGGAACCATTCCGGTGTCCGAATATAGTCGTCCAATATATCAATATTCATGTCTCGACCATTTCGAGACTCCTCGTCATGTCCGTGATCACATCCGGGACTCCGAACAACCTTTGGTACATCAAAACATATAAACTCATAATATAACTGTCATCGAAACTTTAAGTGTGCGGACCCTACGGGTTCGAGAACTATGTAGACATGACCGAGACACGTCTCCGGTCAATAACCAATAGCGGAACCTGGATGCTCATATTGGCTCCCACATATTCTACGGAGATCTTTATCGGTCAGACCGCATAACAACATACGTTGTTCCCTTTGTCATCGGTATGTTACTTGCCCGAGATTCGGTCGTCGGTATCTCAATGCCTAGTTCAATCTCGTTACCGGCAAGTCTCTTTACTCGTTCTGTAATACATCATCCCGCAACTAACTCATTAGTTGCAATGCTTGCAAGGCTTAAGTGATGTGCATTACCAAGTGGGCCCAGAGATACCTCTCCGACAATCGGAGTGACAAATCCTAATCTCGAAATAAGCCAACCCAACAAGTACCTTCGGAGACACCTGTAGAGCACCTTTATAATCACCCAGTTACGTTGTGACGTTTGGTAGCACACAAAGTGTTCCTCCGGTAAATGGGAGTTGCATAATCTCATAGTCATAGGAACATGTATAAGTCATGAAGAAAGCAATAGCAGAATACTAAACGATCGTGTGCTAAGCTAACGGAATGGGTCAAGTCAATCACATCATTCTCCTAATGATGTGATCCCGTTAATCAAATGACAACTCATGTCAATGGCTAGGAAACATAACCATCTTTGATCAACGAGCTAGTCAAGTAGAGGCATACTAGTGACACTCTGTTTGTCTATGTATTCACACATGTATTATGTTTCCGGTTAATACAATTCTAGCATGAATAATAAACATTTATCATGATATAAGGAAATAAAGAATAACTTTATTGCATATTTCCTTCAACATGCATATCTCCAGGTTGAGGTAATGGAGGTTCGTCTTCATCTGATCTCGTGTCCTTCTCCCTAGGATAAAAGTCCTCCTCCTCCTCTGTGGTCAAGCCAGAGTGCTCCACATCCCCATAGGACTTGGGGTTTGCGATGAAATCAGCAACATAGCTCTCACCCTCAGAGTCTTGGGACGACATATTTTTTAGATCTAACAGGAAAACAACAAGAAAAGAGAACAGAAGATTTCTCCGCGATACGGTGATCAACAGGTTCGGGGAGTATATATAGATTTTTTATCTTGGGGTACAAGCAAGCTATAGAAAAACGGAGTTCGGAAGGTGTCCGAGGTGGGCACAACCCACCTGGGCGCACCAGGCAAGCCTGGCGCGCCCTGGTGTCTTGTGCCCACCAGGGTACACTTCCTAGAAGTTTCTTATTTTCCTATTTTTCTAAATATTCCAAAACTGACAAAAAAATATTTTTGCGGATTTTTCGGAGTCTGTTTACTTACTATATCACGTACCTCCTTATTTTCACGATTCTGGAGTGTTCCGGAAGGACTCTTTTATGTGTTCTCCCGGTGTCAAAGTTTGGATAATATTACTTTCAACATTAATGGGTGTACCTGAGATATAATGCTTTATTCGTTGCTCATTGACAACCTTCGGGTTAGTACCTTCGGCATTATTTATTTTGATGGCTCCAGACCGATAAACCTCCTCGATAACATATGGGCCTTCCCATTTTGAGAGGAGTTTCCTGCAAAGAATCCGAAACGAGAGTTGTACAAAAGAACATATTCTCCGACTTTAAACTCACGCTATTGGATTCTCTTGTCATGCCATCTTTTAAATTTTTCTTTGAATAGTTTTGCATTTTCATAAGCTTGGGTTCTCCATTCATCTAATGAACTAATATCAAACCTCTTTTCACCGGCAAGTTTGAAATCATAATTGAGTTCTTTGATTGCCCAATATGCTTTATGTTCTAACTCAAGAGGCAAATGACAAGCTTTTCCATAAACCATTTTATAAGGAGACATACCCATAGGATTTTTATATGATGTTCTATAAGCCCAGAGTGGATCATCTAATTTCTTAGACCAATTCTTCCGGGACCTATTAACAGTCTTTTGCAAGATTAATTTTATTTCTCTATTGCTAAGTTCAACTTGACCACTAGACTGAGGATGATAAGGTGATGCAATTCTATGGTTAACATCATACTTGGCAAGCATTTTACGGAAAGCACCATGACTAAAGTGTGAACCACCATTAGTCATTAAATGTCTAGGGACTCCAAACCTTGGGAAAACAACTTCCTTAAGCATTTTAATAGAGGTGTTGTGATCAACACTACTGGTTGGAATGGCTTCTACCCATTTAGTAACATAATCAACAACAACCAAAATATGTGTATACCCATTAGAGGAAGGAAAAGGTCCCATGTAATCAAATCCCCAAACATCAAATGGTTTAACAACAAGTGAATAATTCATAGGCATTTCTTGACGCTTACCGATATTACCTATTCTTTGGCATTCATCACAAGATAAGACGAACTTACGGGCATCCTTGAAGAGAGTAGGCCAATAAAATCCAGACTGCAATACCTTGTGAGCAGTTCTATCTCCAGCATGATGCCCTCCATAAGCTTCGGAGTGACATTTCCGTAGGATTTGTCCCTGTTCATGCTCAGGTACACAACGTCTAATAATACCATCTACTCCTTTATAAAGATGTGGGTCATCCCAAAAGTAGTGTCTTAAATCATAGAAGAATTTTTTCTTTTGTTGGTATGTAAAGCTAGGTGGTAAATATTTAGCAACAATGTAATTAGCGTAGTCAGCATACCAAGCTGTATTATGAGAAACATTTATTGCAGCTAACTGCTCGTTAGGGAAACTATCATCAATAGGTAGTGGGTCATCAGGCACATTTTCAAGCCTAGACAAGTTATCAGCTACGGGCTTCTCAGCTCCTTTTCTATCAGTGATATGTAAATCAAATTCTTGTAGCAAGAGAACCCATCGAATAAGTCTAGGTTTAGCATCTTTCTTTTCCATAAGATATTAAATAGCAGCATGATCGGTGTGAACAATTACTTTAGAGTCAATAATGTAAGGTCTAAATTTATCACAAGCAAACACCACTGCTAAAAATTCTTTTTCAGTAGTTGCATAGTTTCTTTGAGCATTGTCTAGAGTTTTACTAGCATAATGAATACCATTCAATTTCTTACTCAACTCTTTGTCCTAGAACAATACCAACAACATAATCACTAGCATCACACACAATTTCAGAAGTCAAGTTCCAATCAGGTGGTTGAACAATAAGTGCAGAAATTAAGGCTTTCTTGAGTGTTTCAAAGGCTTCTAAACAATCATCATCAAAAACAAAAGGAATATCCTTTTGCAAAAGACTCGTGAGAGGCCTAGAAATTTTAGAAAAGTCTTTGATAAATCTTCTATAGAAACCAGCATGACCTAAGAAACTACGAATACCTTTGATATCTTTAGGACATGGCATTTTCTCAATTGCATCAACCTTAGTTTTTTCCACTTCAATACCTCTTTCAGAAATTTATGACCCAAGAAAATACCTTCATTAACCATAAAGTGGCACTTCTCCCAATTCTAGACAAGATTTGTTTGCTCGCATCTCTGCAAAACTCGATCAAGATTGCTTAAACAATCGTCAAAAGACTTCCCATAAATAGAGAAGTCATCCATCAAAACCTCAACAATCTTTTCACGAAAGTCAGTGAATATAGCAGGAATACATCTTTGAAAGGTAGCAGGTGCATTGCATAAACCAAAAGGCATACGTCTATAAGCATAAGTCCCAAAGGGACAAGTAAAAGTGGTCTTTTCTTGATCAGGTTGAGAAACAGGTATTTGTGAAAAACCAGAATATCCATCAAGAAAGAAAAAATGTGTGTGCTTAGATAATATTTCTAGCATTTGATGAATAAAAGGCAGAGGGTAATGATCTTTTCTAGTTGCTTTGTTTAATTTTCTAAGAACAATTACCATCCTATAGCCTGTAACAATTCTTTGTGGAATAAGTTCATTCTTATCATTAGGCACAGTAATACCTCCTTTCTTAGGGACACAATGAACAGGACTTACCCATCTACTATCAGCTATGGGATAGATTATACCTGCTTCCAGAAGTTTTAATATTTCCGTTCTTACCACTTCTTTCATTTTTGGATTTAACCGTCGTTGGTGATCAACAACGAGTTTAGCATCAGGTTCCATATTAATTTTGTGCTGACATAGAGTGGGACTAATGCCCTTTAAATCATCAAGAGTATATCCAATAGCAGCTCGGTGCTTCCTTAGAACTTTCAATAATCTTTCTTCTTCATGTTCTGAAAGGTTAGCACTAATAATAACAGGATATACCTTCTTTTCACCAAGATAAGCATATTTCAAAGTGTCTGGCAATTGCTTTAATTCAAACACAGAATCACCTTTAGGTGGAGGAGGACCTTCTAGAGTTTCAATAGGCAAATTGTGTTTAAGCAGAGGACGTTGTTCAAAGAAAATCTTGTCTATTTTATTTCTTTCATGCATATGTAAATCATTTTCATGGTCTAGCAAATATTGTTCTAGAGGATCAGTAGGGGGCACATCAATAGAAGCAAGACCAATTAATTCATCTTTACTAGGCAATTCTTTTTCATGAAGCTTTCTACTAAACTTGGAAAAATAAAACTCATAAGACTCATCACCAAAACTAACACCGACAGTTTGTTTCTCACAATCTATTTTAGCATTAACGATGTTCAAGAAAGGTCTACCAAAGATAATGGGACAAAAGTCATCTTGTGTGGAACCAATCACAAGAAAATCAGTAGGGTATTTTATTTTCCCACACAAGACTTCAACATCTCTAACAATCCCAATTGGTGATATAGTGTCAGTAACATCTATGTCTTCTATCTCTGCGGGTGCTATGTCATTCATAATTTCTTGATATAAGGTGTAAGGAATAACACTCACACTAGCACCTATGTCACATAAACCATGATAACAGTGATCTTCTATTTTAACTGAGACAACGGGTATGCCAACAACAAGTCTATGCATATCCTTTTTATCAGGTTTGGCAATTCTAGCAGCTTCTTGACAGAAGTAAATGACATGCCAATCCATATCTTATTCCAAGAGATCTTTAACCATAGCAATACTAGGTTCTACTTTGATTTATTCATCAGGTTTAGGTGTTATAATATAGCTTTTCTTAACCACAGTTAAAACTTTAGCATGTTCCTTTATCCTAACAGGGAAAGGTGGTTTCTCAATATAAGCAGTAGGAACAACTTGATCAACATTATAAAGTATAGTTTCTTCTTTAACTGGTACCAGTTCTTTAATTTCTTCTTTAATAGGTGGGTGATATTTAAACCACTTCTCTTTATGGAGATCAACATGAGTAGCAAATGATTCACAAAAGGAGGCTACTATCTCAGAGTCAAGTCCATATTTAGTGCTAAACTTTTGAAAAGCATTGTTATTCATAAAATATTTGACACAATCATACTTAAGCTTAATACCTGACTCTTTACCTTAATCGAGTTCCCAATCTTCAGAGTTGTGTTTAATTCTTTCCAAAAGATCCAACCGAAATTCAATAGTCTTCTTCATAAAGGAACCAACACAAGAAGTATCAAGCATGGTTTGATCATTACGAGAAAGCCGAGTATAAAAATTCTGGATAATAATTTCTCTTGAGAGCTCATGATTGGGGCCTGAATATAACATTGACTTAAGCCTCCCCAAGCTAGAGCGTTACTTTCTCCTTCACGAGACCAAAAATTATATATGTAATTCCGATCACGATGAACTAGATGCATAGGATAAAACTTTTGATGGAACTCCAATTTCAATCGATTCCAATTCCAGGATCCAATATCAACGCTTAGCCTATACCATGCTAATGCTTTTCCCTTCAAAGATAAAGGGAAAACCTTCTTGATAACTTCATCTCCGGGTAAACCTACAAGCTTAAACAATCCACAAATTTGTTCTACATATATCAAGTGCATATCAGGATGTTCGGTTCCGTCTCCTGCATAAGGATTAGCTAGCAGTTGTTCTATCATACCCAAAGGAATTTCATATTCAATATTTTCAGTAGGTGCAGTTGGTTGAGGGGTAGCTAATTATGGTTCCGGTCGAGGTGAAGATACCCCGAACAAACCCCTCAAAGGATTGTTTTCCATAGTAACAAGTGACAATAAATTTCAGCATAATATATAAATGTTTCCTTACCAAATTCCACTTACCAAAGGAGCTTCACTCCCCGGGAACGGCGCCAGAAAATATCCTTGATGACCCACAAGTATAGGGGATCAATTGTAGCTCTTTTCGATAAGTAAGAGTGTCGAACCCAACGAGAAGCGGAAGGAAATGACAAGTGGTTTCCAGCAAGGTAATGTCTGCAAGTGCTGAAATTGTAAGTGGCACAGTAGTTTGATAGCAAGATAATTAGTAATGAGCAAGTAACAATAGTGGAAACAAAAGTGCAGCAAGGTTGCCCAACCCTTTTGAGGCAAAGGATGGGCCAAAATGGTCTCTTATGATAAGCAAAGCGTTCTTGACGGTACACGGGAATTTCATCTAGTCACTTTCACCATGTTGGTTCGATTTGTGTTCGCTACTTTGACAATTTGATATGTGGGTGGACCGGTGCGTAGGTGCTGTTCTTACTTGAACAAACCTCCTACTTATGATTAACCCTCCCGCAAGCATCCGCAACTATGAGAAAAGTGTTAAGA
Organism: Triticum aestivum; assembly: GCF_018294505.1. Lineage (NCBI taxonomy): Eukaryota > Viridiplantae > Streptophyta > Magnoliopsida > Poales > Poaceae > Triticum > Triticum aestivum. The sequence goes on along the minus strand of NC_057814.1, from coordinate 367,930,726 downwards.
ATAAATTCTAACCATAGCATTAAACTTTTGGATCCAATCGGCCACTTACGTAATAGCGCATAAACTGGGGTTTAAGCTTCTATCACTCTCGCAACCCATCATCTAATTGCTACTCCACAATGCATTCCCTTAGGCCGAACGGTGGAGCTATGTACAGACCTGAGGGGGCCGTGCCCCCCAGCCCAGATGATTTTTTTTACTAGGTATGAGTAATCAAAGTACAGTAGCACGCTGGCGGTTCGTGCGGCGGCTTGCGTCGCACGGAGGCAGAGCTCTATACTGTATCTCTATATATGCTACAGCCTGACTAGGGTAATGAGGCACAAAACGCTACCAGCCTATAGCCCGCTACAGTGCGCTGCACTTTACACATCTGCACGCATGCACGTGCTGGTGCTATTCTCTTTGCATGAAACTGGATGTTGTTCTTTTTTCTTGGCAACAGCCGCAAGGTTCTAACCTATAATCTAGGATTATAAAGGTTTAAACCTGGTAGCTAGGTATTTTTAATATGACAAAGTGTGCATCTTTTTAGAACACAATTAACCAGGTAAGCAAGTACAACAAGAAAATCAAGATGAAGAGCTGATTTGTAGTACCACTTCTCTTGTAGTTCTTCATTAGCTCAGAGAATGTCTTTGAGGGTAGACCGGTATATCCATGTAGACATGTCGTATACTTTGGTGTAGTTAGTTCTCTTATGAAGTATATATTGCTAATCATACATGTATTTTGCGACCAATATGAATAATATAAGTATACATTTGCCTGGAGGCTACAAGTTCTGGTTTGTGGCAGTTGGTTAATTTTTTTGTGTGTGTTTGGCCCCCCCATAGATTCTTTTCAAGCTTCTCCACTACTTAGGCCCAAATATGGTGAAGTGTCAGGTAGTCGATGTTCACATGACACCACAAAGGGAATCACAACATACATACTATCAAAATATCGAACACATACCAAGTTCACATGATTTCTCCCGTGACCTCAAGAACAAAAGTAACTACTCACAAATGATAATCATGCTCAAGATCAGAGGGGTATTAAATAGAATATTGGATCTAAACATATAATCTTCCACCGAATAAACCATATAGTAATCAACTACAAGATGTAATCAACACTACTAGTCACCCACAAGCACCAATCTATAGTTCCGGTAAAAAGATTGAACACAAGAGATGAACTAGGGTTTGAGATGAGATGGTGTTGTTGAAGATGTTGATGGAGATAGCCCTCCCCAAGATGGGAGAGTTGTTGGTGATGGTGATGACGATGATTTCCCCCTCCGGGAGGGAAGTTCCCCCGGCGGAATCGCTCCGCCGGAGGGCAAAAGTGCTCCTGCCCAATGATACGTCTCCATCGTATATACTTTTCCAAACACTTTTGCCCTTGTTTTGGACTCTAACTTGCATGATTTGAATGGAACTAACCCGGACTAACGCTGTTTTCAACAGACTTTCCAAGGTGTTATTTATGTGCAGAAACAAAAGTTCTCGGAATGACCTGAATTCACGGAACATATTTTTGGAAAATATTAAAAATACTGGAAGAACAATCCACGTCAGGGGGCCCACACCCTGTCCACGAGGGTGGGGGGCGCGCCCCCTACCTCGTGGGCCCCCTGACGCTCCACCGACCTCAACTCCATCTCCATATATTCACTTTCGGGGAGAAAAAATCAGAGAGAAGGATTCATCGCGTTTTACGATAGAGAGCCGCCGCCAAGCCCTAAAACCTCTCGGGAGGGCTGATCCGGAGTCTGTTCGGGGCTCCGGAGAGGGGGATTCGTCACCGTCGTCATCATCAACCATCCTCCATCACCAATTTGATGATGCTCACAGCAGTGCATGAGTAATTCCATCGTAGGCTTGCTGTACGGTGATGGGTTGGATGAGATCTATCATGTAATCGAGTTAGTTTTGTTAGGGTTTGATCCCTAGTATCCACTATGTTCTTAGATTGATGTTGCTATGACTTTTCTATGCTTAATGCTTGTCACTAGGGCCCGAGTGCCATGATTTCAGATTTGAACCTATTATGTTTTCATGAATATATGTGAGTTCTTGATCCTATCTTGCAAGTCTATAGTCACCTACTATATGTTATGATCCGGCGACCCCGAAGTGACAATAATCGGGACCACTCCCGGTGATGACCGTAGTTTGAGGAGTTCATGTATTCACTATGTGTTAATGCTTTGTTCCGGTACTCTATTAAAAGGAGGCCTTAATATCCCTTAGTTTCCATTAGGACCCCGCTGCCACGGGAGGGTAGGACAAAAGATGTCATGCAAGTTCTTTTCCATAAGCACGTATGAGTATATTCGGAATACATGCCTACATTACATTGATGAATTGGAGCTAGTTCTGTGTCACCCTATGTTATGACTGTTACATGATGAACCGCATCCGGCATAATTCTCCATCACCGATCCAATGCCTACGAGCTTTTCACATATTGTTCTCCGCTTATTTACTTTTCCGTTGCTACTGTTACAATCACTACAAAACCCAAAAATATTACTTTTGCTACCATTACCGTTACTTCCATATTACTTTGCTACTAAATACTTTGCTGCAGATACTAAGTTATCCAGGTGTGGTTGAATTGACAACTCAACTGCTAATACTTGAGAATATTCTTTGGCTCCCCTTGTGTCGAATCAATAAATTTGGGTTGAATACTCTACCCTCAAAAACTGTTGCGACCCTATACTTGTGGGTTATCAAGACTATTTTCTGGCGCCGTTGCCGGGGAGCATAGCTCTATTCTTTGAGTCACTTGGGATTTATATCTGCTGGTCACTATGAAGAACTTGAAAGACGCAAGACAACAAATTTATCCCTCAACTACGAGGGGAGGTAAGGAACTGCCATCTAGCTCTGCACTTGATTCACCTTCTGTTTTGAGTAAGCTTGCGACACCTAAACCTGCTTGTGCTATTCATTCTAATATGTCGCATGTTATTGATGATGCCACTTCTGCTATGCATGATACTTATGATGAAACTACTTCTATGCTTGATACTACTGTGCCACTTGGTGAATTTCTTGATGAACAACTTGCTAGGGTTAGAGAGAATGAAATTATTGAAACTGATAATATTGATGAAAGTGACGATGAAGAATCTCCCCCTAATAAATATGAATCGCCTGTTATTCCTGAGGGTTATGTTTTGAAAAAGAAGCTGCTTTAGCTATTTTAGCTTGCAAAGATAGATACGAGCTCAAGAGGTTATTAGCTAAATGGAAGCAGCAATCTCTTAATGCTAGAATGAAACCTGACCCTGCTTTTGCTACTTCACCTATCTGTGTTACTGATAAGGATTATGAATTCTCTGTTGATCCTGATATAATTACTTTGGTTGAATCTGATCCTTTTCATGGCTATGAATCTGAAACTGTTGTGGCACATCTTACTAAATTAAATGATATAGCCACCCTGTTCACTAATGATGAGAAATCTCACTACCTTTATATCCTTAAAATATTTCCGTTCTGATTAAAGGGTGATGCTAAGATATGGTTTAATTCTCTTGATCCTGGTTGTGTGCGTAGTCCCCAGGATATGATTTATTACTTCTCTGCTAAATATTTCCCTGCTCATAAGAAACAAGCTGCTTTAAGGGAAATATATAATTTTGTGCAAATTGAAGAAGAGAGTCTCCCACAAGCTTGGGGGAGGCTTCTCCAATTACTTAATACTTTGCCTACTCATCCTCTCAAGAAAAATGAAATACTTGATATCTTTTATAATGGACTAACCGATGCTTCCAGAGATTACCTGGATAGTTGTGATGGTTCTGTTTTCAGGGAAAGAACACCGGATGAAGCTGAGTTTCTATTGAATAATATGTTGACAAATGAAAATAATTGGACACTTCCTGAGCCACCTCCTGAGCCAATTCCTGAGCCTATTCCAAAACCAACTCCGAAGAAGAGAAGTGTTCTATTTCTCAGTCCTGAAGATATGCAAGAGGCAAAGAAATCTATGAAAGAAAAGGGTATAAAAGCTGAAGATGTTAAGAATTTACCTCCTATTGAAGAAATACATGGTCTTAATTTACCGCCTGTTGAAGAAACATATGATCTTAATCCATTACCTATTGAAGAAACTCATGGTCTTGATAACCCGACACAAGTAGTAAAGGTAAATTCTCTCTATAGATATGATAAAGCTGAAATCCCTCCTACTAAAATTGCTAGCCAATGCTTGGATGAGTTTGATAACTTTATGGTTAAGCAAGAAGATTTTAATGCTTATTTTGGTAGACAATTAAAACAAAATGCTTATATGATTGAACACTTGGGTGATTATATGTCTAGAGTTAAAGGTGAACTTAAACTCATTAGTAAACATGCTTCTATGGTTACCACTCAAGTAGAACAAGTACTTAAGGCTCAAAATGATTTGCTCAATGAATTGAATAGTAAGAAAAATGATTATGCTGTTAGAGTGGCTACTAGAACTGGTAAAATGACTCAGGAACCTTTGTATCCTGAAGGCCACCCTAAGAGAATTGAACAAGATTCTCAGAGAAATAATATTGATGCACCTAGTCCTTCTAAAAGAAGAAAAAGAAAAATGATAGGACTTTGCATGCTTCTAGTGAACCTATTGCTGAACCACCTGAGAATCCAAATGATATATCTATTTCTGATGCTGAAACACAATCTGGTAATGAACATGAACCTAATGAAAATGTTAATGATGTTCATGATGATGCTCAACCTAGTAATGATAATGATGTAGAAATTGAACCTGCTGTTGATCTTGATAACCCACAATCAAAGAATCAACGTTATGATAAGAGAGACTTTGTTGCTAGGAAACATGGTAAAGAAAGAGAACCATGGGTTCAGAAACCCATGCCTTTTCCTCCCAAACCATCCAAGAAAAAGGATGATGAGGATTTTGAGCGCTTTGCTGAAATGATTAGACCTATCTTTTTGCGTATGCGATTAACTGATATGCTCAAAATGAATCCTTATGCTAAGTATATGAAAGATATTGTTACTAATAAAAGAAAGATACCGGAAGCTGAAATTTCCACCATGCTTGCTAATTACACTTTTAAAGGTGGAATACCTAAGAAACTGGGAAATCTCGGAGTACCAACTATACCATGCTCCATTAAAAGAAACTATGTTAAAACTGCTTTATGTGATCTTGGAGCCGGTGTTAGTGTTATGCCTCTCTCTTTATATCGTAGACTTGATTTGAATAAGTTGACACCTACTGAAATATCTTTGCAAATGGCTGATAAATCAACTGCTATTCCTGTTGGTATTTGTGAGGATGTGCCTGTTGTGGTTGCAAACGTTACTATTTTAACGGACTTTGTTATTCTTGATATTCCCGAGGACGATAGTATGTCTATTATTCTTGGAAGACCTTTTTGAATACTGCAGGGGCTGTTATTGATTGCAACAAAGGCAATGTCACTTTTCATGTTAATGGTAATGAGCATACGGTACACTTTCCGAGGAAACAACCTCAAGTCCACAGTATCAATTCTATTGGAAAAATTCCATCGATTATTTTTGGAGGTTTTGAATTTCCTCTTCCTACTGTCAAGAAGAAATATGATATTCTTATTATTGGGGATGTGCATATCCCCGTTGAGGTAACATAGTGTTATTCGGAATTTCTCCTGTTCCATGTTATTCGGAATGAGTTTGTTAACAAGACTTGATCAACCTTGTTAGTGGATTCCTTTTGATGAGCATGAGATGGATGAAACTAGAAGGCACAACCTTCTGTATCCTCTCTCTACTTTCTGTTATTTAGTTGAAATAAAGTAAAAATAGTATTTTTCTGTCTGTTTTCTGATTTATCCGTGCAAAATAAAAATACCCCCAAAAATAAAAGTTCTCCAAATGCCCTGAAAATGAAATATGATTTTTTCTGGAATATTTGAGATTATCTGGCACTGAGAACACAGCAGGAGGGGCAAGCAACTAGCCACGAGGGTGGAGGGCGCGCCCCTGCCTCGTGGGCCCACGATGCCTCCCCTCCACTTATTCCTGCACCCACACACTTCTTCTTCCTCCCAAAAAAATCACCATCCAGCTCAAGCACGAGTTCTAGCTCATTTTGCTGCGATTTTCGATCTCCTTGCTCAAAGCACCTCTCACAAAACTGCTTGGGGCGATTGGTCCTTGGTATGTGACTCCTCCATTGGTCCAATTAGTTTTTGTTCTAATGCTTTATTCATTGCAAATTTGCGCTACCTATGTGACCATGTTCTTGAGCTTGCATGTCAAATTTATATGGTTCCAAGTAGTTCTAATGCATGATTTAGCCTCTAGGCACTTGTAGGAGTAGTTGCTATCAATTTTGTTGAGCTTGGCTCACTTTTATTTGAAGTTACTAAAAAATTCAGAAATTTTTCAGAGGAAGAAATATGCTTAGGAAAATGTACCAAGGTGGTTCTTCAAGGAAGCAAGGACCCAAGCTTGCAATGCGTGATGCTGACGATGAGCCACCAAGGGACGCTCCAGTGCGGCCCTGTGAATGGCCTTCAGAAAACTTTATGGATCGAGCGGGAATCAAGGAAGAATTTAACGCATATTTGCGTAACGCTGATCTTGTGAGCTTCGAGGCAGGAAAATGCCGCCTGTTCCACTATCTCACTAGTTCCTTTGTGAGGAGGTTTGTATTTTCATCTTCACGTAATTCTCCAACTGTCCTGTTTGATCTTTATGAAAAATCTTATACGATGGACTTAGAGGATTTTACCACTGCTTGCAAACTTCCATAATGGGGTAGTGCTAGTGAACCCCGCAAATCTGAATTTAGAAATTTTCTTGCTGGTATAACTGTGGGGGAATCTAGAGATATAGCACAAGCTACCATAGGGAGCATTCATTTTCCTGCTATACATTATTTTGCTCTCTTCATAGGTAGGTGCATAACTGGTAAAGATGAAGCATGTCATATGTGTGTTCCTGACCTCAGTATTCTTAGGAGTGCTGTGTTAGGAGACAAATCTTATAATTTGGGAGCCATTGTTGCACGTAGGTTGCATCATAATAGATTTAATGGAGATTTCTTTGGTGGAATTTATGCAACCCGCTTAGCTGACTTTCTTGGTGTAACCATACGTAATGATGATATTGAATTGCCTCCTGCTTACCTAGACTTTAATGCTATGGTTCACCACCAGATTGTTGAGAGGAACGAATCACCTCTCCAGCATCGCTTAATCTTTGACAGACGTCGTGCTGTCCGTATTACTCTCCCTGCTCCTGCCTTCTTTGATTATTAGACAAAAGGAAGATATGTTATTACTAGAGAGGAGGCAGATGAGTACGAGAGGAGGGCGGAGGCAGCTCGCCGCCACGCTGCAGCCCAGGAGGCAATAATTGCTGCATCTCAGTACGACCCCGGCTACAACTACGGATATCCGCCAGGCCATCCGTGGCAATAAACCAACTTAGGCCAAAAGCCTAAGCTTGGGGGAGTACGTATTTCCCACCGACATTACATTCATGTTCACACACACTCATTGCTAGATGTCGGTGCTCATACTCTTTCACTGTAATATCCATGCTAGTTTATTTTCTTTTTCTTGCTTTCTTCTTGTGTGTTTGAAAAACCTTAAAAAACAAAAAAATAGTGTAGTTTTTAGTTAGTTTACTTTTCTTGCTGTAGTAGTAATAATTAAAAGAAAACCCAAAAAGATTTCCCGTTCTTCTTTTGCTTGTTGGGAGCTTTCCCGTGTAAATAGTTTTATTTCTTTTCTTTTCTTTGGGGGTCGATAGGAGAAGACCATGATTAAATTGTTGAAGCGGCTCTTATATGCATTATTGTTGATTTAACCAAGAGCCCATACTGCCTTGTCTTCTACTGTTTATTGAATGCTCGCAGATTCCAGCTTAGTCCAATGCACGTGCACTCTTATTATTTTTACTTCGTTCGGTCGTGCAACTGAAAGGCAATTATGACGATATATGATGGACTGATTGAGATGAGAAAAGCTGGTATGAACTCGACCTCTCTTGTTTTTGTAAATATGATTAGTTCATCGTTCCTGATTCAGCCTATTATGAATAAACATGTTTGCAATGACAATTAGAGATTATAGTTGCTCGTGCCATGCTTGATTAGCTATGAGTTATAATGGTTTACCTTGCGTGCCAACATGCTATTAAAATGGTTGTGATGTGGTATAGTGGGGTGGTATCCTCCTTTGAATGATTTAAGTGACTCGACTTGGCACATGTTCACACATGTAGTTGAAACAAATCAACATAGCCTTCACGATATTTATGTTCATGGTGGATTATATCCTACTCATGCTTGCACTCAATGTTATTAATTTTAATGCATGTTCATGACTGTTGTCGCTCTCTAGTTGGTCGCTTCCCAGTCTTTTGCTAGCCTTCACTTGTACTAAGCGGGAATACTGCTTGTGCATCCAATCCCTTAAACCCCAAAGTTATTCCATATGAGTCCACTATACCTTCCTATATGCGGTATCTACCTGCCATTCCAAGTAAATTTGTATGTGCCAAACTCTAAACCTTCAAATGAAATTCTGTTTTGTATGCTCGAATAGCTCATGTATCAACTAGGGTTGTCCGTATCTTCCATGCTAGGCGGGTTATTCTCAAGAGGAGTGGACTCCGCTCCTCATTCACGAGAAAATGGCTGGTCACCGGGATGCCCAGTCCCATGCTTTATGCAAACTAAATCAAAATAATTGCAAACAAAACTCCCCCTGGGACTGTTGCTAGTTGGAGGCACTCGTTGTTTCGAGCAAGCCATGGATTGATGCTTGTTGGTGGAGGGGGAGTATAAACTTTACCATTCTGTTTGGGAACCGCCTATAATGTGTGTAGCATGGAAGATATCGCCATCTCTTGGTTGTTATGTTGACAATGAAAGTATGCCGCTCAAAATATTATTTATCTCTATTTCAAAATCGAGCTCTGGCACCTCTACAAATCCCTGCTTCCCTCTGCGAAGGGCCTATCTATTTACTTTTATGTTGAGTCATCACCCTCTTATTAAAGAGCACTAGCTGGAGAGCGCAGCTGTCATTTGCATCCATTACTATTAATTTATATTGGGTATGACTATGATTGGATCTCTTTTACCATGAATTACAATGTCTAGTCAGTCCTTGATCTTTAAAGGTGCTCTGCATTTATGTTTTGCGGTCTCAGAAAGGGCTAGCGAGATACCATCCTATTATATCATATCATAATTGTTTTGAGAAAGTGTTGTCATCCGAGATTTATTATTATTGCTCGCTAGTTGATTATGCCATTGATGTGAGTAAACATGAGACCTAAGAGTTATTGTGAATGTGGTTAGTTATAATCTTTGCTGAAAACTTGAATGCTGGCTTTACATATTTACAACAACAAGAGCAAACAGAGTTTGTAAAGGTTTTTCTTTATCACTTTCAGTTTGTCAACTGAATTGCTTGAGGACAAGCAAAGGTTTAAGCTTGGGGGAGTTGATACGTCTCCGTCGTATCTACTTTTCCAAACACTTTTGCCCTTGTTTTGGACTCACACTTGCATGATTTGTATGGAACTAACCCGGACTGACGCTGTTTTCAGCAGACTTTCCATGGTGTTATTTATGTGCAGAAACAAAAGTTCTCGGAATGACCTGAAACTCCACGGAACATCTTTTGGAAAATATTAAAAATACTGGAATAAAAATCCACGTCAGGGGGCCCACACCCTGTCCACGAGGGTGGGGGGCGCGCCTGCCCCCCTGGGCGCGCCCCCCTACCTCGTGGGCCCCCTGACGCTCCACCGACCTCAACTCCAACTCCATATATTCACTTTCAGGGAGAAAAAACAGAGAGAAGGATTCATCGCGTTTTACGATACGGAGCTGCCGCCAAGCCCTAAAACCTCTCGGGAGGGCTGATATGGAGTCCGTTCGGGGCTCCGGAGAGGGAGATTCGTCGCCGTCGTCATCATCAACCATCCTCCATCACCAATTTCATGATGCTCACCGCCGTGCGTGAGTAATTCCATCGTAGGCTTGCTGGACGGTGATGGGTTGGATGAGATCTATCATGTAATCGAGTTAGTTTTGTTAGGGTTTGATCCCTAGTATCCACTATGTTCTAAGATTGATGTTGCTATGACTTTGCTATGCTTAATGCTTGTCACTAGGGCCCGAGTGCCATGATTTCAGATCTGAACCTATTATGTTTTCATGAATATATGTGAGTTCTTGATCCTATCTTGCAAGTCTATAGTCACCTACTATGTGTTATGATCCGGCAACCCCGAAGTGACAATAATCGGGACCACTCCCGGTGATGACCGTAGTTTGAGGAGTTCATGTATTCACTATGTGCTTAATGCTTTGTTCCGGTACTCTATTAAAAGGAGGCCTTAATATCCCTTAGTTTCCATTAGGACCCCGCTGCCACGGGAGGGTAGGACAAAAGATGTCATGCAAGTTCTTTTCCATAAGCACGTATGACTATATTCGGAATACATGCCTACATTACATTGATGAATTGGAGCTAGTTCTGTGTCACCCTATGTTATGACTGTTACATGATGAACCGCATCCGGCATAATTCTCCATCACCGATCCAATGCCTACGAGCTTTTCACATATTGTTCTTCGCTTATTTACTTTTCCGTTGCTACTGTTACAATCACTACAAAACCCAAAAATATTACTTTTGCTACCGTTACCGTTACTTCCATATTACTTTGCTACTAAATACTTTGCTGCAGATACTAAGTTATCCAGGTGTGGTTGAATTGACAACTCAACTGCTAATACTTGAGAATATTCTTTGGCTCCCCTTGTGTCGAATCAATAAATTTGGGTTGAATACTCTACCCTCGAAAACTGTTGCGATCCCCTATACTTGTGGGTTATCACCCAAGTTCCGCCTCGAGACGGAGGCGCTCCATCCTGAAAGTCTTCTCCTTATTTTTTCTATGTCAAAATGACTTATATACTAGAAGATGGGCACCAGAGGTGGGCCTGGGTGAGCACAACCCACCAGGGCGTGCCTGGGCTCCCTGGCGCACCCAGGTGGGTTGTGCCCACTTGGTGGGCCCTCTCTGGTAGTTATTTGCTCCAATATTCTGCATACATTCCATAAAAAATCTTCGTGAAGTTTCAGCTTATTTGGAGTTATGCATAATAGGTAGCCTGACGTAACTTTTCCAGGTCCAGATTTCGAGCTGCCGGAATTCTCCCTCTTTGTGTAGACCTTGCATATTATGATATAAAAGGCATTAGAATTACTCCAAGAAGCATTATTATGGATAAAAACATCATAAATAACAGCAAGAAAACATGATGCAAAATGGACGTATCAAGTAACAACGCGAATCATATGAGCATGATGAAAACTAACTTGACAATAATTCACATGTGTCCTAGGGAGCGCTTTGCTTTATATAAGAGTTTGTCCAGGCTTATCCTTTTCTATAAAAAGGATTGTTCCACCTTGCTGCACATTTGTTACACATGTTACTTGTTACCCGTTATGAATTACCTTATCACAAAACAATCTGCTACCGATAATTTCAGTGCTTGCAAAGAATACCTTACTGAAACCCGCTTGTCATTTTCTTCTGCTCCTCGTTGGGTTCGACACTCTTACTTACTGAAAGGACCACTATAGATCCCCTATACTTGTGGGTCATCAAGACTCTTTTCGGGCACCGTTGCCGGGGAGTGAATCGCCTTTGGTGAGTCGAATTCGGTAAGGAAAAATTTATATTACATGCTGAAAATTACTGTCACTTGTTACTATGGAGAATCATCCTTTGAGGGGCTTGTTGGGGGTATCTTCACCTCGACCGGAAGAGCAAAGAGTTGCTCCTCAACCTACTGCACCTACTAAAATATTTATTATGAAATTCCTTTGGGTATGATAGAGAATCTGCTAGCTAATCCTTATGCAGGAGATGGAACACTACATCGTGATATGCACTTAATCTATGTGGATGAAGTTTGTGGATTATTTAAGCTTGCAGGTTTGCCCGAGGATGAAGTCAAGAAGAAGGTCTTCCCTTTATCTTTGAAGGATAAGGCATTGACATGGTATTGGCTATGCGATGATATTGGGACTTGGAATTACAACCGATTGAAATTGGAATTTCATTAGAAGTTTTATCCTATGCATCTGGTTCATCGTGATCGGAATTATATATATAATTTATTTCCTTGTGAAGGAGAAAGTATCGCTCAAGCTTGGTGGAGGCTTAAGTCAATGTTACATTCATGCCCCAATCATGAGCTCTTAAGAGAAGTTATTATTCCGAATTTTTATGCTCGGCTTTCTTGTAATGATCAATCCATGCTCGATACTTCTTGTACTGGTTCTTTTATAAAGAAGACTATTGAATTCAAATGGGATTTATTGGAAAGAATTAAACGCAACTCCGAAGATTGGGAGCTCGACGAAGGTAAGGAGTCAGGTATGAACCTTAAGTTTGATTGTGTTAAATCTTTTATGGATACCGATGCTTTTCGTGAATTTAGCACTAAATATGGACTTGACTCTGAGATGAATCATTTGCTACTCATGTTGATCTCCCTAAGGAGAATTAGTTTAAATATCATCCTCCCATTGAAGTTAAAGTAGTAGAATCTATTAAAGCTGAAGAAGAAACTATTACTTATAATGTAGATCTGGATGTTCCTACTGCTTATATTGAGAAACCACCTTTTCCTGGTAGGATAAAAAGAACATGCTAAAGCTTCAGCTGTGGTTCGTAAGAGTTATACTAGAACACCTACACCCCCTGAACAAATTAAATTTGAACCTAGTATGGCTATGGTTAAAGATCTCTTGGTCGATAATATTGATGTGCATGTTATTTATTTCTGTGATGAAGCTGCTAGAATTGCCAAACCCGATGCTAAAGATAAACTAGACCTATTGGTGGCATGCGTGTTGTTTCTGTTAAGATAGGAGATCATTTTTATCATGGCTTATGTGATTTGGGTGCTAGTGTGAGTGCAATTCCTTTACTTTATACCAAGAAATTATGAATGATATTGCACCTGCTGAATAGAAGATATTGAGCTTGCCAATAAGATACTATATCGCCAATTGGTATTGTTAGAGATGTTGAAGTCTTGTGTGGGAAAATAAAATACCCTACTGATTTTCATGTTCTTTGTTCCCCACAAGATGATTTTTGTCCCATTATATTTGGTAGACCTTTCTTGAATACTGTCAATGCTAAGATAGATTGTGAGAAAGAAACTGTTAGTGTAAGTTTCGGGGATGTGTCTCATGAGTTTAATTTCTCCAAATTCCATAGACAACCCCATGATAAAGAATTGCCTAGTAAAAATGAAATTCTTTTCTTGCTTCTATTGTCGTGCCTCCTACTGATCCTTTAGAACAATACTTGCTAGACCATGAAAATGATATGTTTATGAATGAAAGAAATGAAATAGATGAAATATTCTTTAAACAAATGCCTGACTTGAGACACAATTTGCCTGTTGAGACTGTTGGATATCCTGTACCAACCAAGAGTGATCCTGTGTTCGATCTTAAACAATTGCCTGATAGTTTGAAATATGTTTATCTTGATGAAAAGAAGATATATCCTGTTATTATTAGTGCTAACCTTTCAGAGCATGAAGAAAAGAAATTATTAAAAACTCGGAGGAAGCACTGTGCTTCTATTGGATATACTCTAGATGATCTTAAGGGCATTAGTCCCACTCTATGTCAGCATAAAATTAATATGGAGCCTGATGCTAAACTAGTTGTTGATCATCAACGATGGTTAAATCCTAAGATGAAAGAAGTGGTAAGAAATGAAACATTAAAGCTTCTGGAAGCAGGTACAATTTATCCTATTGCTGATAGTAGATGGGTAAGTCTTGTTCATTGTGTCCCTAAGAACGGAGGTATTACTGTTGTTCCCAATGATAAGAATGAATGGATCCCACAAAGAATTATTACAGGTTATAGAATGGTAATTGATTTCAGAAAATTAAACAAAGCTACTAGGAAAGATCACTACCCTCAACCTTTTATTGATCAAATGCTAGAAAGACTATCCAAACATACACACTTTTGCTTTCTAGATGGTTATTCTAGTTTTTCTCAAATACCCGTGTCATAAGAGGATCAAGAAAAAACTACTTTTACTTTTCCTTTTGGTACTTTTGCTTATAGACGTATGCCTTTTAGTTATGCAATGCACCTGCTACCTTTCAAAGATGTATGATTGCTATATTCTCCGACTTTTGTGAAAAGATTGTTGAGGTTTTCATGGATGATTTTTCCGTTTACGGAACTTCTTTTGATGATTGCTTACGCAACCTTTATCAAGTTTTGCAGAGATGTGAAGAAACTAATCTTGTCTTGAATTGGGAGAAGTGCCACTTTATGGTTAATGAAGGTATTGTCTTGGGGCATAAAATTTGTGAAAGAGGTATTGAAGTGGATAAAGCTAAAGTGGATGCTATCGGAAAAATGTCGTGTCCTAAAGATATCAAAGGTATAAGAAGTTTCCTTGGTTATGCTAGTTTCGATAGGAGATTTATTAAAGAATTCTCAAAAATTTCTAGGCCTCTTACCAATCTCTTTCAAAAAGATTTTCCATTCGTTTTTTGTGATGATTGTGTAGAAGCATTCAAATCCTTAAGAAAGCCTTAATCTCTGCACCTATTGTTCAACCACCTGATTGGAACCTACCCTTTGAAATTACGTGTGATGCTAGTGATTATGTTGTTGGTGATGTTCTAGGTCAAAGAGTTGATAAGAAATTAAACGTTATCCATTATGCTAGTAAAACTCTAGACAGTGCTCAAAGAAATTATGCTACTACTAAAAAAGAACTTTTAGCGGTCGTGTTTGCTTGTGATAAGTTCAGATCTTATATTGTCGATTCCAAAGTAACTATTCACACTGATCATGCTGCTATTAAAAATCTTATGGAAAAGAAAGATACTAAACCTAGACTCATTAGATGGGTTTTCTTTCTACAAGAATTTGTTTTGCATATTATTGATAGAAAAGGAGCTCAGAACCCCGTAGTAGATAACTTGTCTAGGTTAGAAAATGTTCTTGATGACCCACTACCTACTGATGATAGCTTTCCTGATGAGCGATTAGCTGTCATAAATGCTTCTCATAGTACTCCATGGTATGCTGATTATGCTAATTACATTGTTGCTAAATTTATACCACCTACTTTCACATGACAACAAAAGAAAAGGTTTTTCTATGATTTAAGACATTACTTCTGGGATGACCCACATCTTTATAAAGAAGGAGTAGATGGTGTTATTAGACGTTGTATACCTGAGCATGAACATGAACAAATCCTACACAAGGGTCACTCCGAGGCTTACGGAGGACACCATGCTGGAGACAGAACTGCACACAAGGTACTACAATCTGGTTTTTATTGGCCTACTCTATTCAAAGATGCTCGTAAGTTTGTCTTGTCTTGTGATGAATGTCATGAAGGAAATATGCCCTAGAGGCAATAATAAAGTCGTTATTTATATTTCCTTATTTCATGATAAATGTTTATTATTCATGCTAGAATTGTATTAATCGAAAACCTGATACATGTATGAATACATAGACAAAACAAAGTGTCCCTAGTATGCCTCTACTAGACTAGCTCGTTAATCAAAGATGGTTAAGTTTCCTGACCATAGACATGTGTTGTCATTTGATGGACGGGATCACATCATTAGGAGAATGATGTGATGGACAAGACCCATCCGTTAGCTTAGTATAATGATCGTTTAGTTTTATTGCTATTGCTTTCTTCATGACTTATACATATTCCTTTGACTATGAGATTATGCAACTCCCGAATACTGGAGGAACAACTTGTGTGCTATCAAACGTCACAACGTAACTGGGTGATTATAATGATTCTGTACAGGTGTCTCCGAAGGTGTTTGCTGTGTTGGCATAGATCGAGATTAGGATTTGTCACTCCGAGTATCAGAGAGGTATCTCTGGGCCCTCTCGGTAATACACATCATGATAAGCCTTGCAAGCAAGGTGACTAATGAGTTAGTTACGGGATGATGTATTACGGAACGAGAAAAGAGACTTGCCGGTAACGAGATTGAACTAGGTATAAAGATACCGACGATCGAATCTCGGGCAAGTAACATACCGATGACAAAGGGAATGACGTATGTTGTCATTGCGGTTTGACCGATAAAGATCTTCACAGAATATGTAGGAACCAATATGAGCATCCAGGTTCCGATGTTGGTTATTGACCAGAGATGTGTCTCGGTCATGTCTACATAGTTCTCGAACCCGTAGGGTCCGCACGCTTAACGTTCGATGACGATTGTTGGTTATTATGAGTTATGTGTTTTGGTGACCGCAGATTGTTCGAAGTCCTAGATGAGATCACGGAAATGACGAGGAGTCTCGAAATGGTCAAGAGGTAAAGATTGATATATTGGACGATAGTATTCGGACACCAGAATGGTTCCGGAGTGTTTCAGGTATTTATTGGAGTACGTGAGGTTACCGGAACCCCCCGGGGAAAGTAATGGGCCACATGGGCCATAGGGAGAGAGGGCAGCCCACAAGGGGGTGCGCCCCCCCATGGGGAGTCCGAATTGGACAAGGGGAGGGGGCGCGGCCCCCCTTTCCTTCTCCCTCTCCCTCTCATTCCCCCTTTCCCCTCTGATGAAAGGAAGGGGGCCGAATTGGACTAGGAGTCCAAGTGGGACTCCTCCCACTTGGCGCGCCCCTTAGGCCAGCCTCCCCCCTCTCCTCCTTTATATATGGGGGCAGGGGGCACCCCAAAGCACATCAATTGTTTCTTAGCCGTGTGCGATGCCCCCCTCCACCGTTTACTCCTCCGGTCATATATATTGTCGTAGTGCTTAGGTGAAGCCCTGCGCGGATCACATCACCATCACCGTCACCACGCCGTCCTGCTGACTAAACTCTCCCTCGACACTTTGCTGGATCAAGAGTTCGAGGGACGTCATCGAGCTGAACGTGTGCTGAACTCGGAGGTGCCATACGTTCGGTACTTGACCGGTTGGATCGTGAAGATGCTCGACTACATCAACCGCGTTAAAATAACGCTTTCGCTTACGGTCTACGAGGTACGTGGACATAATCTCCCCTCTTGTTGCTATGCATCTCCTAGATAGATCTTGCGTGATCGTAGGATTTTTTTTGAAATTGCATGCTACGTTCCCCAACAGTGGTATCAGAGCCAGGTCTATGCATAGATGATATGCACGAGTAGACCACAAAGAGTTGTGGGCGATGATAGTCATATTGCTTACCTCCAACGTCTTATTTTGATTTGGCGATATTGTTGGATGAAGCGGCCCAGATGAACCTTACATGACCACGTTCATGAGACCGGTTCCACCGACAGACATGCAACTTGTTTTGCATAAAGGTGTCTGGCGGGTGTCTGTTTCTCCAACTTTAGTTGAATCGAATTTGACTACGGTTGGTCCTTGTTGAAGGTTAAAACAACAAACTAGACAAAACATTGTTGTGGTTTTGATGCGTAGGTAAGAACGGTTCTTACTAGAAGCCCGTAGTAGCCATGTAAAACTTGCAACAACAAAGTAGAGGGCGTCTAACTTGTTTTTGTAGGGCATGTTGTGATGTGATATGGTCAAGACATGATGTGATATACGTTGTTGTATGAGATGATCATGTTTTGTAAAAATTATCGGCAACTGGCAGGAGCCATATGATTGTCGCTTTATTGTAAGAGATGCATACGTCATGTAATTGCTTTACTTTATCACTATTCATTAGCGATAGTTGTAGAAGCAATAGTTGGCGAGACGACCATGATGCTACAATGAAGATCAAGGTGTCAAGCCGGTGACAATGGAGATCATGACGGTGCTTTGGAGATGGAGATCAAAGGCACAAGATAATGATGGCCATATCGTGTCACCTATTTTGATTGCATGTGATGTTTATCTTTTGTGCATCTTATTTTGCTTAGTACGGCGGTAGCATTATAAGATAATCCCTCACTAAAATTTCAAGGTATAAGTGTTCTCCCTGAGTATGCACCGTTGCGACATTTCGTCGTGCCGAGACACCACGTGATGATCGGGTGTGATAAGCTCTACGATCACATACAACGGGTGCAAGACAGTTTTGCACTTGTTACTTGTTACCCGTTACGAATTACCTTATCACGAAACTATATGTTACCGATAATTTCAGTGCATGCAGAGAATACCTTACTGAAAACCGCTTGTCATTTCCTTCTGCTCCTCGTTGGGTTCGACACTCTGACTTATCGAAAGGACTATAATAGATCCCCTATACTTGTGGGTCATTACGGTTGTACCCGCGGGTCCCATCGTCTGGTTAGTTTTGGTTGAGATCGTTGGTCGGTTACATATGCGAAGCGATAGACGGTGATAGCCGACCAGGTGTAACTAAAGGAGATGCCAGAAAGAACCATTGCATGTGAAATCCGTTCGTTGGGTATGATCAACAGGGGCGGTTGGCCTATGTGTCATAGTCGGGTGTTTAGGAAGGAGTGCAACATGCGCCGGGTGTCGGCTCTGTTTAGTTACCTTTTCAAATGGCATGTGACGAGTAATCGGGTTTTCCATGTAAAGCTTTGACGGGGACTCCATGGTAGGCCCTCGCTCGTGAAGCTCAGGCGACACCGTTGTCAGCGGAGGTGGTTAGAATGACACGGTCGACGCGCACGGAGTCATAAATAGGCAAATAGCATCGACCATCGCTGACCAAGGGTCCGGGAGGCTATCTCGTGGAGGTGAATAATCGGCACATACGTTGTTCAGGTCCAAGAAATGTGTGACAACATTTTCCTCGTCACATGAAACTTTCCTTGACAACCACAACCCCACGTCCAACCAAGCATAGTAAGGTCCTCTCTATCTTGCATGTACGCCTCACTCGGGGTATCTGCTTTGGACATAACAGACACCAAAGGGCGCATTGCCGGGTAGGATCGCATGGTTGGTCTAAGTCGATAAATCCTTGCACCACAAAGTGCTTTGTGAACGCAAATTGGGGCTGATGCTTGTGCCGTCTCGTGAGCATACCTAGGGTTGCCAGGTGATGGCCTGCAAGTGCACATGGTTTAGTTGTAGCCTTTTCAAAGTAATAGTATCGATCCCATAGGAGCACTGGAATTGGACTTTGTCCCTTATATAGGTAGTTATGTAAATGTGCGTGCAATTTACTCGCAGACACCGGGAAAAATGAGGGCGGGAGATTAATTGAAGTTGAGTTGGGTGCGAACAAAAGTAAATAACATAAAAGAATTAAAAGAGCCCGATGGGATGAATAAAGCTTGAAATTGACAGAGAATTAGATCATTCTCAGGAAGTCAGAAATCCCCATTGGTATGTGTCTAACGTAGGATATGCTTCTGTATTATCCTAAGTCGGGTACTTGAGTCACTCTTGATATTTTTGATTGGACTGATTCGGTTACATAATATGATCTACTCGAGGTAGACTTCATACCACGCATGCCACTACAGTAGTTTCCCCACTCAGGTTCTCACTATGGTAATTAAGGGTTTCCCCATGGATCCTCGTCCTCACAAGGGTTCTCCAGTATTTCCATATAAATTACAAAGGTAAGGTAGAGAGGATTTTACTATCACCTCAAAATACCTCTACATACTAAAATTTACAATGATAGTAATATGCTTCGCGGTCTTGTGGTGGAAATGCGGAAGCCTCCCCCCCTCACAACATTCACGAAGGCTCTTAAAATAAACATTCAACGGAAAATTTCATATCCTTGTTAACGATTTAAATCCTATACATACCAAGGTTCATCCATATCCCCGAGAACTAAGGGAACTACTCACATAGAGACGTCAAACATCATATGAATAGTGGTGGTAAACATGATGGAACAAACAGGCAATACACGTAGGGATCTACAAGGGTTCGATATTACAACAAGATGACAATGGATCGCAGTGAAGATGATTGATGTCGACGTCCCTTGCACAAGGTGGTGGGGATGGCGATCTCATCCTGGCCGATTCCCCCTTTGGATGTATCGGGAGGCTAGGGTTCTCTGTTCTAGGCAAGTTTCTGGAGTCTCTTGGTGTCTTCTCCCCAATCCGGTCACACGGGGTGAAGTAGTTCACCAGGCGGTGGCGCTGGGGGGGGGGAGGGGCAACACGTGGTACGAGTGCGGTGGACCGCTCTGGTTGCCTCCTCACGGTTCCTTTCTGCGCCCTTATATTTTATTCTTTTATGGTGATTTACTATTCACATGGATTGACGTGATTTCACCACCTTTTCTTGTCGTTATTTTCGTAAAGTCCCAAACACATCCGAAAACGACATCCTGGGGAAAACAAGTAAAAGGAAGTGCGCGAACACGATAAAACCTGACAAAGCCTACTACGTAGGCACAAAACAAATAGTAAAATTGGACTCATCAACTCCCCCATGCTTGAATCTTGATCGACCCCGAGCAAGCATCGCAACTTGTAACAAAAAGGTCATCTGGTTTGATGAGATCCAGAATAGATAGAAGCATGAGTCCATCACAAGTAATCAAACAACACATAAGATAAATGACAACGATGAGTACTAGCACCTTTCCATCATTGGGATGCTCATGAAGACTTGCACATCTTGCTATTTAATTCATTAACGTACGTATCACAACTCCATGTATTAAGCTATTTGTTATTTCAACCGAGCAAATAGCAAGGGGTCCTCTGCTTTATTAAAATAGTTGACATCATTTTTCTACTCTTTACCGTGAAAATATGTTTATTCACCGATCACCGACTTATTCTTTTTTTGTGTGACATGTAAGCTAAACACACTTTTCTTTTTGAGACTCTCTTTTCAAAAATCTTTGAAATTTTTCAGAAGGTCTCCTTCACTTGCTACCGGCTCTAATATTTTCTTGATCGAACCTTACGTCTCAATCTTTTCATTAAAGTATTTTATTCTAATAATTCAAATTTTATTAGACTAACACATGCAACTATTTTCCTCCGCTAATCAATTAATACCAATGGTGTGGAAGGCTTATAATCATCGCACAGGTGACTATGTCCTCGCACTTAAATTCAATCACCATCTCATATACTTTCCAACTCATGCAATGGTGCTCCACATCACGACATCTATAGCTCATCAGAAGAGAATCTTCCCTTATTCAAAAGGGCTAGAGAGTTCTACTTTACACTACATAATTTGCTCTAATTTGCGATGTTTCACTTTTGTGACATAAAACCCTTTTTTTGCCACGGAAAATGTCCTGGTGACATTTTCCAGCTGTCACCCCCACTGTCACCAAAGTGCCGGCATAAAAAATAAAATCTTGACGGTACCACTTCCTCGGTCATGCAAGATCGCATCTTAGGTGACGATCCCAAAAATTTCACTGATGGTAGTTTTCGGTGACGGCCCATAATGTCACCTATGATACGCCAATCTGTTGCCTAAGATCGTTTTTGGTGACGATAATCCGACACTAGTGATTGGTCTGTGGGTCTGACCGGTCAATGATTCTGACAACTGGAGCCAGCAGTTGCTGACATGGCTTCTTCCATGTGGGTCCGTCATGGGTTTTATCGTCTACAGTCCCATAAGTAATAAATCGGGTGCCAGTTTTCACCGATCAACGCTACTGACATATGGGCCCAGAAGATGCTGATGTCGTTGCTTACATGTGGGACCGAGCATTGTTTTTTCTGTGATGATGAGTGGTTTGACCGGTCAAAAATTCTGACATGTGAGCCCATTGTAGTGCTGGTGTGGATGCTGGCATGCGGGTCCATACATGAGCGACGTGGCTTCTTGCATGTGGGACTATACGCTTGAGACGACGTGCATAACTATCACAATATTTAGGCGCGGTAAATTTTTACTATATTGCTAAATTGGCGGGCATATTTCATACAAAATTGTAATATACAATTTTAGTATCAATTTGTGCAAAATTTGAAATTTATTGCAGATTGAGCTGTCGCTTCTTTTATTAAACCGCAAACTTGACAATTGTCAAACAGGCTGTCCGAGACGTTATAATAACCAACCATGGGGCAGAGCCACAATATCAAAATTAGACACATGACTTAGTTTCATTGCTCACATCTCATAGGATCCTGGCGACGCAATCCGGGCGAAGAAAAAGGTGAACAGTAGAGCAAAGGCGTCGAGCGAGGTATGTAACAGAAAGGGGTATGTGGCATACGAACAAGTAGGAAGACGTATAACAACTCGGGAGAAAGTACCTGTACAGAATAAACGCGTACACTATCTCGTATTCATAACAATATCCATAAAATCTCAAACCAACTTAAATAGCGGCCAACTTGTATTCGGATCACAGCACAGATCGATGGCCAGAGACGTTTCTGTAGGTGTGTGCCTCCGCACCTGTGTGCCCCTATGATTTTGTAGGTTCAGACGATTAACCGGGGCACATGACAACTCTATTAGAGCGGGCTTTTCGATCAAAATCATAATATTGATAATTACTTATACTGATTAAGCCGATACGGTGACTCTAGTTGGTCTGTGTGCCCTAGAGAAGAATGATGGTAGTACAGATCATCGGAAGTATGTGGGGTCAGAAATGATTTCGACAGAAGAAGGTAAGAAACGGTCAACCCAGTGGCCGATTACATAAGCCTGATGTTGATAGTTATGTGTAGACTCCTAACAGAGTGAAAGAAGCCAAAAATCTAAAGGCAAAAAATAAAAGAAACTCCAAGATTGAAAGGCTTTGGGGCGATGCCACCACCGACAGTTTGGGTGGACCTCCTGTGGTAGCAAAAAGGAGGAAATATTTAAGTGTTTTCTAGAAAGGAAAGAAGAAGATAGCCTTGCATTAGGGGATGCTTTCAGTCAATCATTGGATTGGTAAGGGGGTGGAAATACGCTACTCCGTCTCAGTGTAAGCCGTTTTTTTTTTCTCTTTGCGGGGAAATGTAAGCCGTTCTTGTTGATTGCTTGTTAGTAGTTTATTACCCATAAATTGACTGATGCGTTCCCACCATGCAGCACCAAACACAGACAAATGCCCGTAGTGCCATCATCACGTCAAATCACAATGTGACTGTTCCAAGCAAGTAGTACCACGAGACTAGGCCTGGCCATGGGCAGCCCGGCCCGACCCGACCCAAAAAGGCCCGACCCGACGCTGCATTTGGGCCGGGCTCGGGCCTAGATATTGAGCCCGAAGGCCTGGTCGGGCCCGCCGTTTTCATGATTTACTCAAGGGGCCCGGCTCGTGGCCCGTGGCCCGACTAGCATTATCACTTTTGGGCCGGGCTTGGGCCCAAAATTCAGGCCCGACAGCCAGGCCGGGCCGGGCTCAGGCCTAGGTTTTCTGCCTGGGGCTTTGGTAGGCCCGGCAGATGGCCAGGTATACACCAGACACCTACTACCTCCGTCCTGGTTTATTCGCAACCTTCGTATTTTATGCCAAATTTTGACCATTAATTTAACTAATAAAATATTAATATATGTTATCAATAATAATATCATCATAAACTATATGTAAATACGAATTCAATGATATAATTTTTATGACATGCATTAACATCTTATTGGTTAAATCTTCGATCAAAATTTGGCAAAAAATACAATGAGGACTAATAAAATAGGACAGATGTAGTAGTTAGGGATGAAAGCGGACTGACACGCACGAATCAAAAAAAGAAGTCAAAGTGCGTGTCGACCGTCTGCTTGCATCCCAGCATGTACTAGCTCAAAACACTTGGGATTGCTTCCTTAGGTTACGATTTTGACCTCTTTGGTTGTCTTGTCTGCACTGAAATTATGGTTCATACGAAACTCAAAGCACCTTCCAGCTAGGCCTATTAACAACTGTTAAATCGAGTGTGTCCTCTCATCCAGGTTCTCGGCGAGCAGCGTCGAGCTCATGCGATCAGGGAGATGCCGTGAGCTCGCGCACATTCCCAAAAACGACGTAGTCACCTCCCGTTGATTCGGTCACCCAATTTAGCCCCATTTGGCTCACCGCCGAAAGTCCTGCCGCCATTTGTCTCCCTTTAAGCTCTTCGTCATGGGCGGATTCTCCACCGACGAGCAGGTAAGTGGCGCAGCTTTTTCAGGCGGTGGTTATCGACGACGGTGATTCTTTTACCCCCTTCTCCAAGATGTTACGTGCGTCCTCCTTGCCCCTCTAATGGTTGTAAGTTAAATCCCTCCATACTTGTTCGACCTTAGATCTGCGAGCATGTGGTAGGAGTAGATTTTGATGAGGACATCAATACCATTGTTACACCCACAGCCCCTGCAAATATACATACTGGACCAATTACTAGAGCTCGCGCATGCCAATTGAATTACCATGTACTTTTGTTTCTTGGTAACGATTCTAGTGTTCATGAGAATATGATGCTGCCTAAATTGGATACATTTATTTTGCTTACAAATGAAGGGCCTAGCTTGGATAAGAAAGATGAACCTTAAAGCAAGTTCAAGCATGGAGATGATGGCATGCGCAAGGGGAACAAGAATGAAGTTTCAAGTGATGATTTCAGCACTTTGAAGCCACCATAATGAGTGCATGAAGGCTTGGACGAAATATACTAGATGCCATTTCCTAAATTTCGTCCAGAGACTATTATAGGTGTTGTGTCGTCTTATTATTGGGCCAGGCCCATGTAATTTCGAAATACTTGAGTATAGGCTGTTTTTACAGTCCGTATGTGTGGGGAAACAAGAGTTAGGGTTGGTTTCGGGCCCCTCCTCCAAGGGCCACGAAATTCCCCCCTCTTCCTCCATATATACAACCCTTAGGGCGTCGTTTAGACTTTGGATTTTGTTTAGATTAAAGTTCGCCATAGCTGCAACTTCGCGTACTTCGTTTTTGTTCAACGACCAGACCAAGACGTCATAGAACCCCACTGTCATCAATAAATCTTTCCTCTTATATTCGCAATAGACAGATTGCAATCTCCGTTTCTTGCTTGTTCTTCGTTTGCTCGCAGGAAATAGACCCTCGTGGTTAGGTTGAACGTGCCCCGGCGTGCTCAATAACATCCGGAAGTCGGTTTAGCGATGCTAAGGCGCGACGTCTCGCACGTTCGTAGTCGGTTCGACAAAGTCTACTCCCACAGAAAATGATAATCACCTTCTCACTGAAAGACAGGACACCTTGCCTCCATCAAGTGGTATCAGATTTCTAGGTTGCTCAGTGAGATTTTACAGTTTTTCGTAGTTTAGATCGAGTCAGTTTTTCATACGTATAGTCCACAAAAAAGCCAAAAAAATTTAGGGTTAGTTCATCATATCCAAACCAATCTGAGCCATTGCATAATCTTTTCTGTATTTGCTTTGTTGAATTTGCGGTTGCTTCGTCATGTCAAGTTGCTGGTCTTAGTGTCTAGTCTTTTAGAGTTTCGAGTTCAGGTCACAAGTTGTCACACTGCCGCCGCACCATCATCATCGCCCTTGCCATATACCACCACCGCTTATAAGCCACCGATCCGACTCCATATACCACCACCGATCCGAGTCCATATACCACCACCACTCCGAGTCCATCTCATATTAGGTTTGTTTTCGAGATCCATCTCTTTTCATATTCGTGTTTCCTTGCCTGAGTAGGTTTCGAAAAAGAAAAAGAGTCTGGAGACCCCCGGCCAGTTTTTAGGCCAAAATTTCAGCAGGTGAAAATATCTTTTCCCTATCTTATTTTTTAGGCTTTTCTGAATCTTTTGAGACATGTGCCATCATAGTGATTTTTTATCGCACTTTTTGGTCGTCGCTACCCTGATTTCCAAAAAAATAGTCAAAAACAATTCGTGGCTATCATGTTATTTTGACTTGGGAAGAGTTTTGAGACACTCGCCATTATAGTGATTTTCGACAAAAAAAAGAGCGCCAATTTTATCCCGAGTGTGATTTTCCCTTGTTTACGTGTCGCGCCGTGATTTTGTTAGTGTTCTAGGCTTGCGTCTCTAGCACGGTCTAGCCTAGGACTAGCACAGTACCGTCATTGAGCGTTTATTCAACTTTGCATCTCTGAATTGATTATTGCTGACATTTTTCGCTACCATATCATAAGCCTTCCCAGCTCCACATACATCTACATCATGCACTTGACATTAGCTGGCAATCCCTCTGTCCAAGCTTTGGGTGTTTTGACTACAACGGTTGCCGATCACCACCTGCTGTTGGGTAAGAACTGGTAAGAATTTGAGATTTGCTTGACGGATTTGTGACACACCACCACCACCACCACTTTCTAGTAGTCTGTAGGATCATATTCTTATGTGTTTCTATTGATGCTAACCATGGAAGGACCACAAGCCAACAAGATTGACTGGGAGAACATGACGAAGAAGGAGCTTCACGATAAATTTCAGCAAATGTTGGGTCAACAGGTGGAAGACGTGATGGCCAGCTTTGGAAAGGCACTGGAGAGGATTGATGACATTGAGAAGACAATTGACACCAAGTTGGACGCCAAGTTTGATGAAGTGCTCGCGCGTCTACCACAACCACCACCCGCATCTGCTGCACCATTGCAACATAATAACAACCGCCTCCACGTCACGATCCAGTAGGGCGAGTTTAGCGTTTTCCTCTTGAGCCAGGACAAACTCCGGTGCCACTGCTACAGCTGTTGATGCTTCTGTAGCTCCTGCTGCCACCATAGAGGAGGACGACCATTATGAGGATGAGGTTGATCAAAATTAGAACTATGTGCAACCACCAGCACCACCACCACCAGGTCGTCCTCATGCATATCATCGCAACAGTAGGGCTGCAACACCCCCTCAGGTACGAGATCAAGACCACATCCATGAACTAAAGTTGAATATCTCGCCATTCGAGGGTAGATACATTCCTGATATTTATCTTACTTGGGAGTTAGAAACTGAACAACGCTTTACATGCTTACAATATCCCGAGGATAGACGTGTTGTTGCTGCTATTTGTGCATTCACTAGTTTTGCATGTGTTTTATGGTCTGAACATTAATTGTAGATTATATCCTATTCCAGTGACTTGGGCTGCTTTGGAAACTGCTATGCGTACTCGTTGGGTCCCACCATATTATCAGCGTGAATTACTTCAAAAATTGCAGCGCTTAAGACAAGGGAAAAATTCTGTAGAGGAATATTATTAGGAATTACAAACTGGCATGATTAGATGTGATATTTTTGAGGATAATGGAGCTATGCTCGCACGTTTTATGGGTGGATTAAATTGAGAGATTTAGACCATTTTAGAATATAAGGAGTATAATAATATCACTCGTTTATTCCATCTTGCTTGCAAAGCTGAACGCGAAGTGCAGGATCAACATGCATTGGCGCGAACTAATTTTTCTGCAGGTCGTTCATCATCATGGACACCACGTGCATCCTCTACTTCCACACGTTCTGCTGCACCAACATCTCCGTCAGCTGCCACCTCCAACCGTGATACACGAAAGCAGGTACAACCACCACTATCTGCCAAGAGCACACCATCTGGTCCCGCACAGAGCTCTTCTTCATCCATGGCATCAACAGGGCAAACACATGAGGTTATATGTCGTCGTTGCAAGGGTGGAGGTCACTATGCGAGCAAATGTCCATCTCCGCGTGTGATGATTGTTACTGAGGATGTTGGGTATGAGTCCACTAGTGACTATGATGAGGAGACTTTGGCTCTTATTGCAAGTGAAGAACACGGTGGAGATGATTCTGAACATTAGACGCAATACATGGCTGCTGAAAATGCTAACAGGTATGAGAGTTTAGTTGCTCAACGTGTTTTGAGTGTGTGCAGGTCACACAAGCTGAGCAAAATCAGAGGCACAATTTGTTCCACACAAAGGGAGTTGTGAAGGAACATTCTATTTGGGTCATCATAGATGGAGGGAGCTGCAACAACTTGGGTAGCATGGAGATGGTGGAGAAGCTGTCTCTCACCACAAGACCACATCTGCATCCTTACTACATCCAATGGTTCAACAACACCGGCAAGGTTAAGGTAACACGTACTGTTCGTGTGCATTTTAGCATCACTACATATGCTGATTATGTTGATTATGATGTGGTACCCATGCAAGCATGTTCCTTATTACTTGGTAGACCATGGCAATTCGATAAAAAAATCTGTACACCATGGTAGAAACAATTAGTATACTCTTCTTCATAAGGATAAACATATCACTTTGCTTCCTATGACTCCTGATTCCATTTTGAAAGATGATATTAATCGAGCTAGTAAAGCAAAACAGGAGCAAAGAGTGAAAATCCTATAGTAGCAAAAGAATTTGAGCAACAAATGAAACCTAATAATAAACCATCTAGTGTTGCTTCTGAAATTAAATTGAAAAGTGGATGTTTACTTGCCACCAAATCTGATATTGATGATCTAGATTGCAGCAAATCTGTTTGCTATGCTTTTGTGTGCAAAGAGGCATTATTTTTATTCGAAGACGTGCCTTCCTCTTTGCCTCCTACTGTCACTAACATTTTGCAGGAGTTTGCTGACGTCTTTCCACAAGACGTGCCACCGGGATTACCACCTATTCGAGGGATTGAGCATCAGATTGACTTAATTCCCGGTGCATCGCTACCCAACAGTCACTACTAGAAATCCACATTTTACCTAGAGTCATATACCCTAGGTGAAATAGGAAAAACCATAGGGAAAGACTTTACCTTGGGCTTGCCCTAGGTAAAGAACTCTAGGTATAGTATAGTCGGTAAAGACCCCTTCCCCTAGGGTGTATCCAGCAAGCTCTAGGGAAAATTTCTTTACCTAGAGGCACAAGCCCTAGGGAAAGATTTCCATATGTATGTTGCAATCCACGTGGATAGGTTGTTTACCTACAGCCAGGCCCTAGGGAAAGATTGTGGGGCCCTTTTGCGCCACATCACCATACTTTCCCTAGAGTTACATACTGTAGGGAAACACATTCCCCATATGCAGACATAATTCAAATGTGTAATTTAAATTTGAATTCATAACGAATAATTAAAAATGGAGCCATAATAATGAAATGAAAATAACATCAAATAATTAATGTATATACATAGAGAGAGAGACAGATATAGATACCAATCGTCACATGCATACAGTAGATGCCAAGACATCACTGGCCATCACATGTTTGACCAAAAAATAGGCTTGCTAGCTAGAGTTTGCTACATCTAACTGATTAAGCATCTCAATTAGCACGTACATACTGATGTAGGTCAACTAGAGTTTCCTACATTACAGAACATGTACTAGCATGTGAACTATACATGCACCAAAATATTACTCCACGCACTGTACATCCAAGAACATCAAGGAACCAACTGACTGCTCAGTAGCGATAGGCTTAGTGCACCAGTTACAGACTAACTGAAAAATCCCCCAAACATCCCTTCATCGTCTACAGCAGGAACACTTGCAGTAGTAACATGTTCCTGAAAAGAAAGATTCGCAAATTTCAAAGGTTGGAACATGACAATAAGAACTTATTAGAGGAACCACACTCAACTCTGTGTTCCAATGAATATTAGTGAGTTACATCAAGTCGACAAAGTCTAAACAGAATTTCCTATTTCCAGTAATTAGAACAAAGGCATGCAAAATCTGGTATAAATTTTGGCAGCATAAGAACTATAAACTGGACAATTGGACAAAAAATATATTATGCTCCCTCCAACATCCTCACACAGCCCATGAATCAACATTAATCCCAAATGATCTAGCACCACACAGGCTAGCATCACACATCACATAAGCATGCATATTGTCACAAGTATGTGAATAGGTATCTCTCAACTTATCCATACACATAAGTAATGCAACTACACACGTTGCATCGTTCTGAATCAGATCACTGGTTGTTTTGGTACAAATAAATGAGACCAAAGACTATACTGAAGGAAGGAAAAACATTTACTACCAACAATAGCCATGCGAAACTATTATTTGCACACAGAAACAACAATATGTACTCCTATGTTTGAAGCACCCTATGGTGCATTGCATTCGTGTTTTATCCCAATCAAGAAATTATACTACAAACAGCTCTAACATTCCCTTCTGAAAAGGAAAGAAGGCAAACATGCATTGTTCAATATACCCCTCTTACTAAGTTATTTAACCCTGGAGGTCACAACGAATAGACCATTACTATTTGTATCATTTGAGATCAGTTTGAGAAATACATACATTAATAGAGCTAGGGTTTGTTTCTTGTTGAGCACACAAAGCTGGCGATTCTTCGCTATTTTCTATAATCTGCAAAAGAAGAGGCAGGTTTTAGAAGTAACCCTTATCATGCTTTAAATGTATTAATGTGTGTGTGTGTGTTTGCTTGAGATGGATGATTACATACTTGGATGGTAGATTGTTGTGGAGATCCAGGAGGAGAAAGCAAATGAAAAGGAGGTGGAACCGGCGGCAGTGGTATTTCTCCAATAGACACTCCTTGCTTAGTTGCCAAAGTCTACAAAAAAAGAAAATTCACATAGTGGTTACTTTCAACTGCTAGCAAATTAATTGATAAACATGGAATATATAACCAACACCTGAAGAAACTTTTGTATCTCATTGCACTGCTCGTACATCCCAACACCCCATGACAAGACATTGCTGGCATAAGCATATGCTTTTCGAGTCTTCTCGGACTCCTTTTGACGCACATCTTCAATTTCTTCAGCTCGACGACGCTTCAAGGCTGCTGAAGATGTACCAGTAGCTCTCACCTCAGAAATGACCTCGATGTCATTGACAATGCCATTAAAGAGAGACCATGTACCATGTGGCTTCCCATTAGAGAAATCGTAAAGTGCCTTAGAACTAACATCATTTTTCAAGATATCATAGTCCTCTCCATTTAACTCTTTAGCCTTTTCTGTGTAAAGTGCCTACTCAAGAAGAAAACAAGGGTACACAAATGTTTAGGAATTTCAAATAATTGTGTAAAGCTCCTATTACAATTCCCACAGCTTAGGAATGTGTGTCCAATTGTGTGTTACTCCATAACCTTCAAAATTGTTGTCCTTAACTTCATACATGTAAGCAAAAACTTCATCCCCTGTTAACCTACGTGGAGCAATATCCTTCACTACGGTATCTTTTAAAAAGGCATCAGGCTGGGTCCTAAATACATGGTCGGCCGATAGAAATCGCCTGTGGCTGTCAAACCAACTCCATTTGTGCCCATTATCCAGCCAAATTGTTTGTGGATCTGCCCCCACACTCGTAACAAGCCAGCCCACCATGGGTAGACCATCCAGCAACCATACCAAAAGCAGGGCGGTCATGGACAGTTGTATGCAAGGTTACCCTCATATTGAAATTCTGCTTAAGGAAACTATCGTAAGTTGGTACACCTGCCCACGCCTCTTTCAACTCACCAAATAAAGGCTCCATGTACACATTGAAGTTCTTGCCAGGACTCTTTGGTCCAGGGATCACCATGCTAAGAAAGATATTTTGTGTTTTCAAGGAAAGAGCAGGTGGCAGGTTCAAAGGAGCAAGAAACACAGGCCAACAAGAGTATTGTGTTAACCCGAAATTAAAAGGGTTGAAGCCATCAGAGGACTTGACTAGCTTAACTTTGCGTGGATCACTTGCAAACCCATCCACATTGAAAGATTTCTATGGTTCACTATCAGATGTGTGCACCATCATTCCTGGATTTTCTCGGTTGCCTTCCATGTGCCATCTCATGTGCTTAGCAAATTCAGGCTGCATGAACAACCTTTGCAATCTTGGTAGAAATGGAAGGTATCGCAGAACCTTATGTGGGATGGGTTTACGCTTCCTATTTGGGCAGTCATTGTTAACTACCTTATATTTTGCTTCACCGCAGAAATCACACTTCAGTTTTTCTCTCTCTATCCTTATAGTATATCATGCAATGGTTAACACATGCATCTATTTTCAGGAGTGGCATTTTCAAACCAGCTAAGATACACTTGCACTCATACAAGCTTGATGGAATTTTATTGCCTTGTGGGAGTGTATCTTGCCAAAGTTTCAGTAAACTATTTATGCAGTCCCCTGACAAATTGTATTGTGACTTAATTCCCATCAAGCGTGTAACAGTAGCAAAGCGTGAGGTTTGGGTGAACTCATGGAGCGGATCTCTAACAGCTTACAACATGGCATAAAAAGCTTTGGCATCTGGTGTTGGCTCCTCGTTTACATTATCGGCATGCATTGCATCCCCAAAGTCACACAACATGCCCTCTAAGCAATCAGTGTTGATAGACTCCACTCTATCTACATGAACATGATGCTCCCCATGTGCAGTCCATCTAAAGTAGTTGGGCATGAAACCCAATGACAAAGATGAGAGGTCATCAATTGTATTGTTCTTCTACTACCATCGCAACATTTTGAGCAAGGACAAGAAACTCCAAACTTGGCACTACGGACACCCTCAAAAACATGGTTCACAAAAACATTTGTATTGCGTATCCACTCATCAGAATGCCTTCCATTATCCTTCCACCCACTATACATCCAGCTACGTTGATCATCCAAAGACATGGTTTGGTTTTGTACTTAAATCTGAAATAAAAATGAATTGCTACGATCACGAGTCGCACCCCAACAAAAAAATGAATGCATCATACACACTAAAATAGAAAACCACTCATCACCAACAAAAAATAACCCCACATTCCCACATCATACAAGTGAAAAATGCATTAATCAACATAGTTTTCATGGAAAGAAGAAATCATAATACCTACTTGATTTAGCAATGCCTTTCTTCTCTGTTGCTTCGATGCCACGAGCAGGGAACTTTTCTTCAAGCATTCAACACCCGACACTTGCTAGTTTCTGAAAAAATGTAGAAAACCAATGAAGAATGTTAGAGGACTTCCATTTATTCATAACATAAAACAGAGACTGGGGTGGAAAAGCCCAACAATTGCGGCTACTAGCTTTTATATGGATAACTAAACGACAATGGTAAAACACACACGCAATTTCATGTAGATAAGTATAGCAATCGTAAAAATGCAGTAATCTGACCACTGTTAACACGAGCATATATAGTAATCAATGAAGCTATTGTTTCTGTCATTCATGCAATTGCAGTAGCTATGAAAAAATTCAACAGATAAACTACATGAAACATTTCCTGTTCATTGTGTTTACAGTCTGCATTCCGACCACAATTTACATGGTTGAATGGCTCATTCATGTGTTCGTGCATCTCCATATCAATCAATTCTTCTATTTCTTCTTTTGCTAGAAATTTCTTTTATTCCTATGACCTTCCATACACCTTTTAACCAAGATGTTTAAACTGAAAACCCCACCTGCTGGAGAAGATACTGAAAAGTGTCCACATGTACTGAATAGTGCACCACCTACTGCTTCCTTCGGATGCTAAAACCAAAACAACAGTTTCGGAATTTTGCTAGACATACACAAGTAAAACTATCTAAGCCAGCAATCAAACATCTTTCTAAACTAGAGGGGAAGAGAGATAGAGAAAACCTTTTGGACAGAACAAACTGCTTACAACACAGCAGATCGGGTGCTCGTCCAATCAGCGGGGGCGCCACCGTCTCCGCATCCAAAGGGCGACGTGGTCAGCAGAGTTAAGGGCGTCGCAGATGCGGTCACCACGGGCGGCACGACGCCGTCACCCCGGCCGGCGTGGCCATGGCCACCACGCCCGTCGCGACTGCCACCGGTGCAGCACAGGGGGAAGAAGGGGCGCAACGGAGGGGGGCGGGCCGGGGCGTAGCGGAGCGGGGTGGGCCGGGGCGAAGCAGGTCGCGGTGGCACAGAGCGAAGCAGGTCACGGTGGCGCGGGGAGGGTGGGGATAGAAGCTTCGTGAGAGAGGGGGTTTTTTTAGTCTGGCAGCGCAGCGCTTGGGGTATGGGTGAAGCGTGAAGGAGGGACCTAGCCAAAAAAATCCTCTACGCGCCCTTTTTCCCTTCCTTTTTTCACTGGTCAGCGGGCCCAACTTGTGCGAGGGGAAATAATTGGCGCGCGGTGTCGATAAAGGAGCGTGGGAGGAATCTATGTGGCCACATCGAGGGCATCTCTTCGGTCTTTTTTTGGCTTCGATGGTATGTACGTGGCACCTCCCTAGGGAAAGTTTAGTTTCTAATTTTTTTTGGCTGGAAAGACATCTTTCCCTAGAGGGTCCTATTCATTTCTTTTCTATCCCTTGAGTTAGCTAATGAGCTCTAGGTAAAGAGGTTGGCTCTAGGTAAAATGTGGATTTCTAGTAGTGAGTGCACCATACCGTACCAATCCAGAGGAGACGAAGGAAATTATGTGTCAAGTCCAGGAGCTGCTCGACAAAGGTTATATACGTGAACCCCTTAGTCCTTGTGTTGTTCCTATTATTCTAGTGCCGAAAAAGGATGATACATCGCGTATGTGTGTTTATTGTAGTGGCATTAATAACATTACTATTCGTTATCATCATCCTATTCCTAGGCTAGATGATATGCTTGATGAATTGAGTGGCTCTACAATTTTCTCCAAAGTTGATTTGCATAGTGGATACCATCAAATTCGTATGAAATCGGGAGATGAATGGAAAACAACATTTAAAACTAAGTTTGGATTGTATGAGTGGTTAGTCATGCCTTTTGGGTTAACTAATGCACCTAGTACTTTCATGAGATTAATGAACGAAGTTTTACGTGCTTTCATTGGACGATTTGTGGTAGTCTATTTTGATGATATATTGATTTATAGCAGATCTTTGGAGGAAAATTTGGAACATTTATGTGCTATTTTTATTCCTCTACGAGATGCACGTTTGTTTGGTAACCTTGGGAAGTGCACCTTTTGCACCGACCGAGTATCTTTTCTTGGCTATGTTGTTACTCCACAAGGAATTGACGTTGATAAACCCAAGATTGAAGCTATTGAGAGTTGGCCGCAGCCCAAAACGGTAACACAAGTGCGGAGTTTTCTTGGACTCGCTGGTTTCTATAGGCGTTTTGTGAGAGATTTTAGCACCATTGCTGCACCTCTCAGTGAGCTTACAAACAAGGATGTGCCTTTTGTTTGGGGTACCGCACAGGAAGAAGCCTTCACG
Organism: Triticum aestivum; assembly: GCF_018294505.1. NCBI lineage: Eukaryota > Viridiplantae > Streptophyta > Magnoliopsida > Poales > Poaceae > Triticum > Triticum aestivum. The sequence goes on along the minus strand of NC_057814.1, from coordinate 367,895,738 downwards.
GTATTGTAAGATAAGTTGACAAATGCTCCTTTACTTCAACTTCCTGATTTTAATAAGACTTTTGGGCTTGAATGTGATGCTAGTGGAATTGGATTAGGAGGTGTGTTACTACAAGATGGTAAACCTGTTGCATACTTTTCTGAAAAATTGAGTGGGCCTAGTCTGAGCTATTCTACTTATGATAAAGAATTATATGCTCTTGTTCGGACCTTGGAAACATGGCAACATTATTTATGACCCAAAGAATTTGTTATACATTCTGATCATGAATCTCTGAAACACATTAAAAGTCAAGCAAAACTGAACTGTAGACATGCTAAATGGGATGAATTTTTTGAGACTTTCCCTTATGTCATTAAACACAAGAAGGGTAAAGAAAATGTTATTGCTGATGCATTGTCTCGTCGCTATACTATGCTTTAACAATTTGACTTTAAAATATTTGGTTTGGAGACCATCAAAGATCAATATGTGCTTGATGCTGATTTTAGAGATGTAATGCAGAATTGTAAAGAAGGGAGAACATGGAACAAGTTCGTCGTTAATGATGGATTTGTGTTTTGTGCTAACAAGCTATGCATTCCAGCTAGCTCCGTTCATCTTTTGTTGTTGCAGGAGGCGCATGGAGGAGGATTAATGGGACACTTTCGCATCAAGAAGACGGAGGACGTATTTGCTACACATTTCTTTTGGCCAAAGATGAGACGGGATGTTGAGCGTTTTGTTGCTCGCTGCACTACATGTCAAAAAGCTAAGTCACGACTCAATCCTCATGGTTTATATATGTCTTTGCCTCTATCAAGTGTTCCATGGGAGGATATATCTATGGATTTTGTTTTAGGATTACCTCAAACAAATGAGGGGAGGGATAGCATATTTGTTGTCGTGGATTGATTTTTGAAATTGGCACACTTCATACCATGTCATAAAAGCGATGATGCTGCTAATGTTGCTCATTTGTTCTTTCGTGAAATTATTCGCTTGCATGGTGTGCCAAATACTATTGTTTCAGATCATGATACTAAATTTCTTAGCCACTTTTGGAGATGTTTATGGGCTAAGTTGGGGACTAAACTGCTTTTTATTACTACTTGTCACCCCAAACTGATGGACAAACTGAAGTAGTCAATAGAACATTGTCTACATGCTTAGGGTTGTTTTGAAGAATAACAAGAAAATGTGGAAAGAATGCTTGCCTCATATTGAATTTGCTTATAATCGTGCGGTGCATTCTACTACTAAGATGTGCCCTCTTGAGATTGTGTATGGTTTTCTACCTCATGCACCTATTGATTTGTTGCCTCTTCCATCTTCGGAGAAGGTTAATTTTGATGCTAAACATCGTGCTGAATTGGTCTTCAAAATGCGTGAGTTAACTAAGGAGAACATCGAGCATATGAATGCTAAATATAAACTTACTGGAGATAAGGGTAGGAAACATGTTGTGTTTGCACCTGGAGATCTTGTTTAGTTACATTTGCGTCAGGATAGATTTCCTGATTTGCGCCAATCAAAGCTAATTCCACGTGCTGATGGTCCTTTTAAGGTGTTAGAGAAAATAAATGACAATACATATAAACTTGAGCTGCCTACAGATTTTGGGGTTAGTCCCACTTTTAAGATTGCAGATTTGAAGCCTTATTTGGGTGAGGAAGATGAGCTTCCGTCGAGGACGACTTCATTTCAAGAAGGGGAGGATGATGAGGACATCAATACCATTGTTACACCCACAACCCCTGCTGCTATACATACTGGACCAATTACTAGAGCTCGTGCACGCCAATTTAATTACCAGGTACTTCTGTTTCTTGGTAACGATTCTAATGTTCATGAGATTATGATGCTGCCTAAATTGGATACATTTGTTTTGCTTACAAATGAAGGGCCTAGCTTGGACAAGAAAGATGAACCTTGGAGCAAGTTGATGCATGGAGACGATGGCATGCGCAAGGGGAACAAGAATGAAGTTTCAAGTGATGATTTCAGGACTTTGAAGCCACCATAATGAGTGCATGAAGGCTTGGATGAAATATACTAGATGCCACTTCCTAAATTTTGTCCAGAGGCTATTATAGGTGCTGCGTGACCGCGTCGCCTTATTATTGGGCCAAGCCCATGTAATTTCGAAATACTTGAATATAGGCTGTTTTTAGAGTCTGTATGTGTGGGGAAACAATAGTTACGGTTGGTTTCGGACCCCTCCTCCAAGGGCCATGAAATTCCCCCCTCTTCCTCCATATATATATATATATATATATATATATATATATATATATATATATATATATATATAGCCCTTAGGGCATCATTTAGACTTTGGGTTTTGTTTAGATTAAAGTTTGCCATAGCTGCAACTTTGCATACTTCGTTTGTGTTCAATGACCAGACCAAGATGTCATAGAACCCCACTGTCATCAATAAAGCTTTCCTATTATAATTGCAATCTCTAGATTGAAATATCAGTTTCTTGCTGGTTTTTTGTTTGCTCACAGGAAATAGACCCTTGTGGTCAGGTTGATCGTGCTCCGGCGTGGTCAATAACCCTCGGAAGTTGGTTTAGCGATTGCTAAGGCGCGACGTCTCGCACGTTCATAGTCGGATCATCAAAGTCTACTCCCATAGAAAATGATAATCACCTTCTCATCGGAAGATGGGACACCTTTGTCTCTATCAGATTTGTAGGTAGGATGGTAGGTTATGTCGTTCTAGTAGCATGCTAGGTTCTGCTTTTGCTGGATTGATGTTGTTCATATTGTTTTCCATGTCAGTTTCAACGTTTGATACGAGACCATGTGTCGTATGATGCTATATCAGTATGGTAGATAGGTAGATGTGGTAGTCTGTTGAACTTCATGATCAGTCAATGCTAGTTCGCTAGATGTGCTAGTGTGTTGAGCTTGAAGATGAGTTCATGTGTAGCATGTGTTGTCTTTGTTCAGTAGTCCTGATGCTAACCATCGTAGGACATGAACAGCGATGACCTTAGTTAGGCCATTGTTCTGTCCGAGAGTCGGTTATGTTCCTCCCATGTCGAGGACTTCCATCCGCTATCCGAGCAGATGAATCCTGATTCAGATGTGTTTGAGGGCCCTATTGTGCAACCGTCCTTAGTGGCGTCGATGCTTGTGGCAGCTACTAAGGCTGCAAAGGCACCAATTAGGGGGGGGCTGGGAAGGGAACACAATGAAATGGCTAGCTTTCTATCCACATTCGTGCTTCAAGATTTGTGAGATCATCTCCAATGGGGTGAGGACTGACAAGAGTTCAAGGAGGTGCAGCTCAACTCTATTGCCGAGCAGGTCTTTGAATTCTGTAGCACATAGGTGACCTCAGCCCAGGTCTACAACTAGCTTAGGAAGTGGAGAGACATATGGATCTCAAGCTCAGAGACCTTAGTGACACACAATGGATCAGGAAACCTTCTTGATCCTATTGAAGGTAGAGGACTACCAAGGTTCGCGATTAGCTAACATACCACTTGTCTCACTTTTCCAACATGCCAATCATAACTAACAATGTTGTCTTTCTTTCTTATGACCAGCCCAAGGACGCAGAGTTCTTCCACACTCCTATCCATAACTACTGTCAGATGCAAACCATACTCTCCTGGGCTCTGGCTATCGGCAAGAATGCTACAAGCCCAAGTGAGCCTCTCGGTTCACCTATGCATGAGTACCAAACACCCAGGAGTCGGAGACCATCATTCTTGATGGCCCTTGGAAGGCTGGTGTTGCTGATCACTGTCCTGCTCATGAGATAAAGAGAAAGATAGAGAGCTTGATGGAAGAGGATCTCAACGTCTTAGCAGCATAACCGATGTCGTGAAGGAGATGGCATCCGCCATCAAGAAGAGCAAGCCCGTCGACGTCCACCCTTCCCTCTACAACATGTCATGGACATGGTTGCCTACAGTCGGGAGGCTTTCAGGGTAGCTCTTAGCCACCTGCTAGACAGCAGGGCGCGGTGTTTTGGGTTCGTTGGGACGGAAGCGCAACATAAGATCCTCTATCTTGGGACCTGGCTGGCAAACACTACTACTAGTACTAAGGTCTAATAATGGTGATGATGTGCATGTTGTTGATGATGATGGTGATGTACATTTTGGTAGCTAGGTCTTTAAAACACTATTTGTTTGTATATTTTGACGAGGTGGTATATACTAACTCCTGATGATGATGTTGAACTAGCGATGGTAGAATTACATCCTCTATTGGATGTGGTGGTAGGATGACACCACGTTAGTTAGGACGAACTTGTGCTACTTTTTGGATATATGATCATGCATGCCCATGTTGCTTTTGTTGCATATTTTGTGTTCCTTTGCCTGTGATGCGGCTTGAAACTGCGTCGGTATTTCCCCAAAGAAGAAGGGATGATGCAGTACAGCTATGATAGGTATTTCCCTCTGTTATGAAACCAAGGTTATCAATCCAGTAGGAGAACCAAGCAAAACTATGTAAATGGTACTTGCACACAAAGAACAAATACTTCCAACCCGACGCGTAAGAGGGGTTATCAATCCCTCCACTATAAAAAGATAGATTAAATTGTATGAGATTAGATAAATAGATCTAGCAAGAACACAAAATAAAATAAGTAAAGAAAAAGTGCAGCAAGGTGTTTTTGGGTTTTTGGAAATATAGGTATGAAAACAATATGATAAAAGATAGACCCGTGGGCCGTAGATTTCACTAGTGGCTTCTCTCAAGAAAATAACATACGGTGAGTAAACAAATTACTGTTGGGCAATCGATAGAAGATCAAATAGTTATGACGATATCCACGGCAATGATCATGTATATAGGAATCACGTTCAAGATTAGTAGACTGAAACAATTCTGCATCTACTACTATTACTCCACACATCGTTGGCTATCCAGTATACATCTAGTGTATTAAGTTCATGGAGAAACGGGGTAATGCAATAAGAACGATGATATGATGTAGACAAGATCTATTCATGTAGAAATAGACCCCGTCTTGTTATCCTTAATAGCAACGATACATACGTGCCTCGCTACGCCTTTTGTCACTGGGTGAGAACACCGCAGGATCAAACCCATCACAAAGCACCTCTTCCCATTGCAAGAAAAATCGATCTAGTCGGCCTAACTAAACCAAAGATTCAAAGAAGAAATACAAGGCTATAAATGATCATGCATATAAGAGATCAAAGAAAACTCAAATAATATTCATGGATATAGATCTGATCATAAACTCGAACTTCATCGGATCCCAACAAACACACCGCAAAAGTCATTGCATCAAATAGATCTCCAAGAACAACGAGGAGAACAGTGTATCGAGAATCAAAAACAGAGAAGAAGCCATATAGCTACTGCCTACGGACCCGTAGGTCTATGGTGAACTACTCACGCATCATTGGAGGAACACCAATGAGCATGATGAACCCCTCCATGATCGTGTTCCCATCCGTCAGAGTGCCGGAATAGGGCTCAAGATTGGATCTCATGGTGCTGGAACTTGCGGCGGCTGGAATTGTGTTTCGATCGCTCCCCTAGGGTTTCTGAAATATTGGGGTATTTATAGAGCTGGGAGGCGGTGCAACGGAGCTTTGTGGGCCCCACCACCCATCAAGGAGCACCTGGGCCTCCTGGCGCGCCCTGGTGGGTTGTGGGCCCCATGGTCCTTCCCTTGTCCACTTCCTTGGCTCCCAAGTTTCCTTCTGGTCCAAAAAAAATCTTCAAAAAGTTTCACTGCGTTTGGACTCCGTTTGGTACTGATATTCTGCGAAGTAAAAAACAAGCAAACAACAGCAACTGGCACTGGGCACTATGTCAATAGGTCAGTCTCAAAAAATAATATATAGTTGCTATAAAATGATTGTAAAACATCCAAGAATGATAATGTAACAACATGGAACAATCAAAAATTATAAATACATTGGAGACGTATCATCATGCTGGTTGGATTGTTGATCTTCTATCATGATAGATGAAGTGGTATGTGTACTCAGGAATGGTTTCAGGAGTATATGGTTCATGACAGACATGTCATGAACAATTGAACGGTTGCAAAGACACCCTAGCCAAAAATCACGAAACACCGACAACCAAACGCTAGTGAAATTATTAACCTAATGTAGGCAACCAAAGATGCTGCAGAATATGGCTCAGAGCCTGTTTTTACCTAGTCGAGCTGAATCGGGTCACATATGCAAAGAGAACAATTTTGATGCTGGCAACCAAACAAGTCTTTGTGTGATGTAAGGTTGTATATATATGCCAGGAACATTATGCTCGGATCCGCATTTTCCTGACAGTTTTGCTTGCTACATGTGATTCTTTTTTCGCGAATACGCAAGCTGCGTATCTTTGTATTGATAGAAGGAGAAAGTAGCATGGGATTACAACGCTTACAGGGCCATGTACGCAGGAGGCATGGTGCACGAGCGTCGGAGCAAACTGGAACAAGGGGTCTGCTTAGCCCTAATGTCTAACCTAGTAGCTACTCGCTAGGGATGATGTTTAGTAGCCCTTTGGCGCCTGCCTTTCCCATAGGCGCGCTTCATCTTTTATGGTGTCGGAGACGAGGGTGAGCACGGGAGTGGCTCGGTTGAAGATTGATGACCCACAAGTATAGGGGATCTATCGTAGTCCTTTCCATAAGTAAGAGTGTCGAACCCAACGAGGAGTAGAAGGAAATGATAAGCGGTTTTCAGCAAGGTATTCTCTGCAAGCATTGAAATAATAGGTAACAGATAGTTTTGTGATAAGATAATTTGTAACGAGCAACAAGTAACAAAAGTAAATAAAGTGCAGCAAGATGGCCCAATCCTTTTTGTAGCAAAGGACAAGCCTAGACAAACTCTTATATAGAGAAAAGCGCTCCTGAGGACACATGGGAATTATCGTCAAGCTAGTTTTCATCACGTTCATATGATTCACGTTCGGTACTTTGATAATTTGATATGTGGGTGGACCGGTGCTTGGGTGCTTTCCTTACTTGGACAAGCATCCCACTTATGATTAACCCCTATTGCAAGCATCCGCAACTACAAAAGAAGTATTAAGGTAAACCTAACCATAGCATGAAACATATGGATCCAAATCAGCCCCTTACGAAGCAACGCATAAACTAGGGTTTAAGCTTCTGTCACTCTAGCAACCCATCATCTACTTATTACTTCCCAATGCCTTCCTCTAGGCCCAAATAATGGTGAAGTGTCATGTAGTCGACGTTCCCATAACACCACTAGAGGAGAGACAACATACATCTCATCAAAATATCGAACGAATACCAAATTCACATGACTACTAACAGCAAGACTTCTCCGATGTCCTCGGGAACAAACGTAACTACTCACAAAGCATATTCATGTTCATAATCAGAGGAGTATTAATATGCATATAGGATCTGAACATATGATCTTCCACCAAATAAACTAACTAGCATCAACTACAAGGAGTAATCAACACTACTAGCAACCTACATGTACCAATCCCAGACTATGAGACAAGAATTGGATACAAGAGATGAACTAGGGTTTGAGAGGAGATGGTGCTGGTGAAGATGTTGATGGAGATTGGCCCTCTCCCGATGAGAGGAGCGTTGGTGATGACGATGGCGATGATTTCCCCCTCACGGAGGGAAGTGTCCTCGGCAGAACAGCTCTGCCGGAGCCCTAGATTGGTTCCGCCAAGGTTCCGCCTCGTGGCGGCGGAGTCTCGTCCCGAAAGCTTGCTTATGATTTTTCTTCGAACGAAAGACTTCATATAGTAGAAGATGGCCACCGGAGGGCCAACAGGGGGCCCACGAGGCAGGGGGCGCGCCCAGGGGGGTAGGGCGCGCCCCCACCCTCATGGCCAGGGTGTGGGCCCCCTCTGGTATTTCTTCCGCTCAGTATTTTTTATTATTTCCAAAAATAACTTTCGTGGAGTTTCAGGACTTTTGGAGTTGTGCAGAATAGGTCTATAATATTTGCTCTTTTTCCAGCCCAGAATTCCAGCTGCCGGCATTCTCCCTCCTTATGTAAACCTTGTAAAATAAGAGAGAATAGGCATAAGTATTGTGACATAATGTGTAATAACAGCCCATAATGCAATAAATATCGATATAAAAGCATGATGCAAAATGGACGTATCAACTCCCCCAAGCTTAGACCTCGCTTGTCCTCAAGCGGAAGCCGATAACGATAAATATGTCCACATGTTTAGAGGTAGAGGTGTCGATAAAACAAAATACGGACATGAGGGCATCATGATTATTCTCATAACAGCAACATATATGGATAATGTCATATGATTTCTTATGCTTAAGTAATAATCTATTCACAATGAAAAGTATGAATCAGAAACTTTATTGAGAACTAACAAACTATACTCTCAGTCATTGAAGCAATTGCAATTTATCATAACATCAGAAAGAGTCTATGTCAGAGCTTTCTAGCAAGTCCACATACTCAACTATCATTTAGTCTTTCACAATTGCTAACACTCACGCAATACTTGTGGTTACGGATTTTTAATCGGACACAGAGAAAGATAGGGGCTTGTAGTTTCGCCTCCCAACCTTTTACCTCAAGGGTAATGTCAACAATAATAATTCATGCTAACCCACATCCAATTAGATATATATATCAGGATCTTTCCAACATCCTGTGCTTGCCAAAGGATAAAATGTAAAAAGGAAAGGTGAAGATCACCATGACTCTTGCATAAGGTAGAAGATAATAATAAAAGATAGGCCCTTCGCAGAGGGAAGCAGAGGTTGCCATGCGCTTTCAGGGTTGGATGCACAAAATCTTAATGCGAAAGAACATCACTTTATATTGCCACTTGTGATATAGACCTTTATTATGCAGTCCGTTGCTTTTATTTCTCCCACATCACAAGATCATATAAAGCTTATTTCCTCCACACCAATCAATCATACATATTTAGAGAGCAATTTTTATTGCTTGCACCGATGACAACTTACTTGAAGGATCTTACTCAATCCATAGGTAGATATGGTGGACTCTCATGGCAAAACTGGTTTAAGGGTATTGGGAAGCACAAGTAGTATCTCTACTTGGTGCAAAGAATTTGGCTAGCATGAGGGGGAAAGGGAAGCTCAACATGTTGGATGATCCATGACAATATACTTTATCTCAGATATAAGAAAACATAACCCATTACGTTGTCTTCCTTGTCCAACATCAACTCTTTAGCATGTCATATTTTAATGAGTGCTCCCAATCATAAAAGATGTCCAAGATAGTATATTTATATGTGAAACCTCTCTTTCTTTATTACTTCCTATTAATTGCAATGATGACCAAAGCTATGTTTGTCAACTCTCAAAAAATTTTAATCATCATACTCTTTTCTATGTGAAGTCATTACTCTCAATAAGATCAATATGATCCCTTTATTTCTTTTTATTCTTTTCTCTTTTCTTTTATTCACTCAAGATCATAGCAAGATAATCAAGCCCTTGACTCAACACTAATCTTTATTATATAGCTCACGAACTCGATTGCATAGAGAGATCATAAAGCAAAACTCAGAACTAGATCATACCAAAACTTTATTCTACTAGATCAAGATACTGCTAAAAGGATCGAACTAAGAAAAAAAAGGGTAAAGATAGGGGTGTGATGGTGATACGATACCAGGGCACCTCCCCCAAGCTTGGCAGTTGCCAAGGGGAGTGCCCATACCCATATGATTATGTCTCCTTCTTCGGAGGTGATGGTGTGATATTCTGGGCGATAATACTCCTTAGGATATGATTCTCTTCTTCGAGCTTATTGAGTTGCTGCTTGAGATCTATTATCTCCTTACGAAGCTTTCCTGTAACGGCCGAAGCTCCTTGCACCCAAGGGTGTTGCATAGCTGCGGGAGAACAAGTGACACTCTTCTTCATATTTTCATAAGAAAGAAATCTAACATTGGAAGGGATAACCGAGTTTGGAATAGCCGAGCTTTGTAGTTCTCCCATCATGAATCCAGCTCGGAAGTGAGAAGTGACTTCTTGATCCCCCTCCATGGTGTCTATCCTCTTCAAATCAGCCTCCATCTCTTCCTCCGTTGCTGGCCGAAAGTGGTCAGCATCGATGTTTGTCCTTGATCTCGGTGCCGGAGGAGACACCCGGCTCTCCCCGACTGACTCTCGAGAAGACATCTTGCTCTAATCTGCAGCAGCAACAGCTCAAAACAAAAACAGAGGATATTTGCGTGATACAGGAGTCAAAACCTTCGGAAGATTATATAATGAATTTTCACCGACCAAAATACGTATCGTGCAAGAAAACGGAGTCTGGAGAGCGCACGAGGTGCCCACGAGGCAGGGGGCGCGCCCAGGGGGGTAGGGCGCGCCCTCCACCCTCGTGGAGCCCTCGTGTCCTTCCCGGACTGCTTCTTATTTTTCTATTTTTCTAAATATTCCAAAATGGAGAAATATTGCCATTAGAACTGTTTTGGAGTCGGTTTACTTACCGTACCACATACCTATTCCTTTTCGGAGTCTGAAACGTTCCGGAAAGTGTCCCTTATATATGCCTCCGGGGTTATGGTTTCAATGACATTGGTTTCAACATTTATAGGATTACCCGAGATATAGTGTTTGATTCTTTGACCGTTCACCACCTTCGGATTTGTGCCCTCGAAGTTGTTGATTTTTATGGCACCGGAACGATAGACCTCCTCGATAATGTAAGGACCTTCCCATTTAGAGAGAAATTTTCCTGCCAAAAATCTTAAACGAGAGTTGTATAGCAATACATAATCACCTACATTAAACTCACACTTTTGTATTCTTTTGTCATGCCATCTTTTAATTTTTTCTTTAAACAATTTGGCATTCTCATAGGCTTGGGTTCTCCATTCATCAAGTGAGCTAATATCAACTAACCTCTTCTCACCGGCAAGTTTGAAATCATAGTTGAGCTCTTTAATGGCCCAATATGCCTTATGTTCTAGTTCGAGAGGTAAATGCCATGCTTTTCCATAAACCATTTTATACGGAGACATACCCATAGGATTTTTATATGCAGTTCTATAGGCCCATAATGCATCATCAAGTTTCTTGGACCAATTCTTCCTGGACCTATTAACAGTCTTTTGCAAAATTAATTTGAGTTCTCTATTGCTCAATTCTACTTGTCCACTAGACTGTGGGTGATAAGGAGATGCAATTCTATGATTAACATCATACTTAGCAAGCATTTTACGGAAAGCACCATGAATAAAATGTGAACCACCATTAGTCATTAAATATCTAGGGACTCCAAACCTCGGAAAAATAACTTTCTTAAGCATCTTAATAGGTGTTATGATCAGCACTACTAGTTGGAATAGCTTCTACCCACTTAGTAACGTAATCAACAACAACTAAAATATGTATATATCCATTAGAGGCAGGAAAAGGTCCCATATAATCAAAGCCCCAAACATCAAATGGTTTAATAACAAGTGAATAGTTCATAGGCATTTCTTGACGTCTACTAATATTACCAATTCTTTGACATTTATCACAAGATAAGACAAACTTACGGGCATCCTTGAAGAGAGTAGGCCAATAAAAACCGGATTGCAATACCTTATGTGCAGTTCTATCTCCAGCGTGGTGTCCTCCATAAGCCTCGGAGTGACACTTGCGTAGGATCTGTTCCTATTCATGCTCAGGTACACAACGTCTAATAACACCATCTACTCCTTGTTTATAAAGATGTGGGTCATCCCAAAAGTAATGTCTTAAATCATAGAAAAACTTTTTCTTTTGCTGGTATGTGAAACTAGGTGGTATAAATTTAGCAACAATATAATTAGCATAATCAGCATACCATGGAGCAGCACGAGAAGCATTTATGACATTTAATTGTTCATCAGAAAGCAATCATCAATAGGTAGTGGGTCATCAAGAACATTCTCTAGCCTAGACAAGTTGTCTACAACGGGGTTCTCAGCTCCCTTTCTATCAATAATATGGAAATCAAATTCTTGTAGCAAGAGAACCCATCTAATAAGTCTAGGTTTAGCATCTTTCTTTTCCATAAGATATTTAATAGCAACATGATCCGTGTGAATAGTTACTTTAGAATCAACAATATAAGGTCTAAACTTATCACAAGCAAATACAACTGCTAAGAATTCTTTTTCTGTAGTAGCATAATTTCTCTGAGCATTGTCTAGAGTTTTACTAGCATATTGGATAATATTTAATTTTTATCAACTCTTTGCCCTAGAACAGCACCTACAGCATAATCACTAGCATCACACATAATTTCAAAGGGTAAATTCCAATCAGGTGGCTGAACAATAGGTGCAGAGATCAATGCTTTCTTATGTATTTCAAATGCTTCTACACAATCATCATCGAAGACAAATGGCATATCTTTTTGTAATAAATTAGTCAGAGGCCGAGAAATTTTTGAGAAGTCCTTAATGAACCTCCTATAAATACCGGCGTGACCAAGGAAACTTCTTATACCTTTGATGTCCTTGGGACATGGCATCTTTTCAATAGCATCAACCTTGGCTTTATCAACCTCAATACCTCTTTCAGAAACTTTATGCCCCAAGACGATACCTTCATTAACCATAAAGTGGCACTTTTTCCAATTCAATACAAGATTAGTTTCATCACATCTCTACAAAACTCGATCAAGGTTGCTCAAGCAATCATCAAAAGAGGATCCATAAACGGAGAAATCGTCCATGAAAACCTCACAAATCTTTTCACAGAAGTCAGAGAATATAGCCATCATGCATCTTTGAAAGGTAGCAGGTGCATTACATAAACCAATAGGCATACGTCTATAAGCAAAAGTACCGAAAGGGCAAGTAAAAGTGGTCTTTGATTGATCATCGGCTGACACATGTATTTGAGAGAAACCAGAATAATCATCTAGAAAGCAAAAATGTGTATGTTTGGATAATCTTTCTAGCATTTGATCGATAAAAGGTAAGGGGTAATGATCCTTTTTAGTAGCTTTATTTAGTTTGCGGAAATCAATTACCATCCTATAACCTATAATAATTCTTTGCGGAATCAATTCATCTTTATCATTAGGAACGACGGTAATACCTCCCTTCTTGGGGACACAATGGACAGGACTTACCCACTGACTATCAGCAACGGGATAAATTATACCTGCCTCAAGGAGCTTTAGTATTTCCTTTCATACAACTTCTTTCATCTTAGGATTCAACCGTCGTTGGTGATCACGAACTGGTTTGGCATCTTTCTCCAAATTTATTTTGTGTTGACATAGTGTGGGACTAATGCCCTTAAGATCATCGAGAGTATATCCAATAGCAGCACGGTGCTTCTTCAGAGTTTTCAATAATCTCTCTTCTTCATGCTCTAAAAGGTTAGCACTAATAATAACAGGATATATCTTTTTCTCACCAAGATAAGCATATTTAAGAGTATTAGGTAACGGTTTAAGCTCAAACACGGGATCACCCTTGGGTGGAGGAGGATCCCCTAGGATTTCAACAGGCAAATTGTGTTTCAGGATGGGTTCCTGTTTAAAGAACACTTCATCTATTTCCCTTCTTTCATTCATAAACATATCGTTTTCATGGTCTAGCAAATATTGTTCTAAAGGATCACTAGGAGGTACGGCAATAGAAGCAAGACCAATAATTTAATGCTTACTAGGCAATTCCTCTTCACGGTGTTGCCTATGAAATTTAGAAAAGTTAAACTCATGAGACATATCACCTAGACCAATAGTAATAACATCCTTTTCGCAATCTATCTTAGCATTAACTGTGTTCAAGAAGGGTCTACCAAAAATAATGGGACAAAAGCTATCTTGTGGGGAACCAAGAACAAGAAAAATCAGCAGGATATTTAGTTTTCCCACACAAGACTTCAACATCTCTAACAATTCCCATTGGTGAAATAGTATCTCTATTGGCAAGTTTAATTGTGACATCAATATCTTCTATCTCAGCAGGTCAATATCATGCATAATTTCTTTGTATAAGTCATGAGGTATAGCACTAGCACTGGCACCCATATCACATAAGCCATGATAACAATGATCTCCTATTTTAACAGAAATAACAGGCATGCCTACCACGGGTCTATGTTTATCTTTAGCACAAGGTTTAGCAATTCTAGCAGTCCCATCACAGAAATGAATAACATGCCCATCAATATTATCAGACAAGAGATCTTTAACAATAGCAATATTAGGTTCAACTTTAACTTGCTCAGGAGGTGTATAGGTTCTAATATTGCTTTTACGAACCACAGTTGGAGCTTTAGCATGATCCTGTATCCTAACAGGAAAAGGTGGTTTCTCAACATAAGCAGTAGGAACAATTGGATCATTATAAGTGATAGTCTTTTCTTCAACTTTAATAGGTGCAGCTACTTTTACTTCTATGGGAGGCTCATATTTAAACCACTTCTCATTAGGGAGATCAACATGAGCAGCAAAAGATTCACAGAAAGAAGCTACTATCTCAGTGTCAAGTCCATATTTAGTGCTAAATTTACGGAAAACATCGGTATCCATAAAAGATTTAACACAATCAAACTTAGGTGTCATACATGACTCCTTACCTTCATCGAGGTCCCAATCTTCAGAGTTGCGTTTAATTCTTTCAAATAAATCCCATTTGAATTCAATAGTCTTCATCATAAAAGAGCCAGCACAAGAAGTATCGAGCATGGTGCGATTGTTATCAGAAAGCCGAGCATAAATTTTTTGAATAATTATTTCTCTTGGGAGCTCATGATTGGGGCATGAATATAACATTGATTTAAGCCTCCCCCAAGCTTGAGCGATGCTTTCTCCTTCGCGAGGCCAAAAATTATATATATAATTGCGATCACGATGAACAAGATGCATAGGATAAAACTTCTGATGAAATTCCAATTTCAATCGTTTGTAGTTCCATGATCCCATATCATCACATAGCCTATAGCATGTCAATGCATCTCCCTTCAAAGATAAAGGGAAGACCTTCTTCTTAATAACATCATTAGGTACACCTGCAAGCTTAAATAATCCACAAACTTCATCCACATATATTAGGTGCTCATCAGGATGCATTGTTCCGTCTCCTGCAAAATGATTAGCTAGCAGTTTTTCTATCATACCCGAAGGAATCTCAAAGTAGACATTTTCATTTTCAGTAGGTTCAGTAGGTTGAGGAGCAACTCTTTGCTCTACTGGTCGGGGTGAAGATACCCCGAACAAGCCCCTCAGAGGATTACTTTCCATAGTAACAAGTAACAGTAAATTTCAGCACACTATATAAATTTTTCCTTACCAAATTCCACCTACCAAAGGCGCTTCACTCCCCGGCAACGGCGCCAGAAAAGAGTCTTGATGACCCACAAGTATAGGGGATCTATCGTAGTCCTTTCGATAAATAAGAGTGTCGAACCCAACGAGGAGCAGAAGGAAATGAAAAGCGGTTTTCAGCAAGGTATTCTCTGCAAGCACTGAAATAATAGGTAACAGATAGTTTTGTGATAAGATAATTTGTAACGAGCAACAAGTAACAAAAGTAAACAAAGTGTAGCAAGATGGCCCAATCCTTTTTGTAGCAAAGGACAAGCCTAGACAAACTCTTATATAGATAAAGGATCACTAGGAGGTACGACAATAGAAGCAAGACCAATAATTTCATCCTTACTAGGAAATTCCTCTTCACTGTGTTGTCTACGAAATTTAGAAAAGTTGAACTCATGAGACATATCACCCAAACCAATAGTAACTACATCCTTTTCGCAGTCTATCCTAGCATTAATGGTGTTCAAGAAGGGTCTACCAAATATAATGGGACAAAAGCTATCTTGTGGGGAACCAAGAACAAGAAAATCAGCAGGCTATTTAGTTTTCCCACACAAGACTTCAACATCTCTAACAATTCCCATTGGTGAAATAGTATCTCTATTGGCAACTTTAATTGTGACATCAACATCTTCTATCTCAGCAGGTCAATATCATGCATAATTTCTTTGTATAAGTCAAAAGGTATTGCACTAGCACTAGCACCCATATCACACAAGCCATGATAACAATGATCTCCTATTTTAACAGAAATAACAGGCATGCCTACCACAGGTCTATGTTTATCTTTAGCACAAGGTTTGGCAATTCTAGCAGTCTAATCACGGAAATGAATAACATACCCATCAATATTATCAGACAAGAGATCTTTAACAATAGAAATATTAGGTTCAACTTTAATTTGGTCAGGAGGTGTATAAGTTCTAATATTGCTTTTACGGACCACAGTTGAAGCTTTAGCATGATCCTTTATCCTAACAGGGAAAGGTGGTTTCTCAACAAAAGAAGTACGAACAATATGATCATTATAAGTGATAGTCTTTTCTTCAACTTTAATAGGTGCATCTACTTTTACTTCTATGGGAGGATGATATCTAAACCACTTCTCCTTAGGGAGATCAATATGAGCAGCAAATGATTCACAAAAAGAAGCTACTATCTCAGCGTCAAGTCCATATTTAGTGCTAAATTTACGGAAAACATCGGTATCCATAAAAGATTTAACACAATCAAACTTAGGTGTCATACCTGACTCCTTACCTTCGTCGAGATCCCAATCTTCAGAGTTGTGTTTAATTCTTTCCAATAAATCCCATTTGAATTCAATAGTCTTCATAGTAAAAGAGCCAGCACAAGAAGTATCGAGCATGGTGCTATTGTTATCAGAAAGCCGAGCATAAAAATTTTGAATAATCATTTCTCTTGAGAGCTCATGATTGGGGCATGAATATAACATTGATTTAAGCCTCCCCCAAGCTTGAGCGATGCTTTCTCCTTCGCGAGGCCAAAAATTATATATATAATTGCGATCACAATGAACAAGATGCATAGGATAAAATTTCTGATGAAATTCCAATTTCAATCGTTTGTAGTTCCATGACCCCGTATCATCACATAGCCTATACCATGTCAGCATCTCCCTTCAAAGATAAAGGGAAGACCTTCTTCTTAATAAAATCACCGGGCACACCTGCAAGCTTAAATAATCCACAAACTTCATCCACATATATTAGGTGCTCATCAGGATGCTTTGTTCCATCTCCTGCAAAAGGATTAGCTAGCAGTTTTTCTAACATACCCGAAGGAATTTCAAAGTAAACATTTTCATCTTCAGTAGGTTGAGGAGCAACTCTTTGCTATACTAGTCGGGGTGAAGATACCCTGAACAAGCCCCTCAGAGGATTACTTTCCATAGTAACAAGTGACAGTAAATTTCAGCACACCATATAAATTTTTCCTTACCAAATTCCACCTACCAAAGGCGCTTCACTCCCCGGCAATGGCGCCAGAAAAGAGTCTTGATGACCCACAAGTATAGGGGATCTATCGTAGTCCTTTCGATAAGTAAGAGTGTCGAATCCAACGAGGAGCAGAAGGAAATGATAAGCGATTTTCAGCAAGGTATTCTCTGCAAGCACTGAAATAATAGGTAATTGATAGTTTTGTGATAGGATAATTTGTAACGAGCAACAAGTAACAAAAGTAAATAAAGTGCAGCAAGGTGGCCCAATCCTTTTTGTAGCAAAGGACAAGCCTGGACAAACTCTTATATAGAGAAAAGCACTCCCGAGGACACATGGGAATTATCGTCAAGCTAGTTTTCATCACGTTCATATGATTCGCGTTCGGTACTTTGATAATTTGATATGTGGGTGGACCGGTGCTTGGGTGTTGTCCTTACTTGGACAAGCATCCCACTTATGATTAAACCCTATTGCAAGCATCCGCAACTAAAAAAGAAGTATTAAGGTAAACCTAACCATAGCATGAAACATATGGATCCAAATCGGCCCCTTACGAAGCAACGCATAAACTAGGGTTTAAGCTTCTATCACTCTAGCAATCCATCATCTACTTATTACTTCCCAATGCCTTCCTCTGGGCCCAAATAATGGTGAAGTGTCATGTAGTCGACGTTCATATAACACCACTAGAGGAGAGACAACATACATCTCTTCAAAATATCGAACGAATACCAAATTCACATGACTACTAAGAGCAAGACTTCTCCCATGTCCTCAGGAACAAACGTAACTACTCACAAAGCATGTTGATGTTCATAATCAGAGGAGTATTAATATGCATATAGGATCTGAACATATGATCTTCCACCAAATAAACCAACTAGCATCAACTACAAGGTGTAATCAACACTACTAGCAACCTACAGGTACCAATCCCAGACTATGAGACAAGAATTGGATACAAGAGATGAACTAGGGTTTGAGAGGAGATGGTGCTGGTGAAGATGTTGATGGAGATTGGCCCTCTCCCGATGAGAGGAGCGTTGGTGAGGACGATGGCGATGATTTCCCCCTCCCGGAGAGTGTCCCCGGCAGAACAGCTCTGCCGGAGCCCTAGATTGGTTCCGCCAAGGTTCCGCCTCGTGGTGGCGGAGTCTCGTCCCGAAAGCTTGATTATGATTTTTCTTCGGACGAAAGACTTCATATAGCAGAAGATGGCCACCGGAGGGCCAACTGGGGCCCCACGAGGCAGGGGGCGCGCCCAGGGGGGTAGGGCACGCCCCCTACCCTCGTGGCCAGGGTGTGGGCCCCCTCTGGTATTTTTTCCGCTCAGTATTTTTTATTATTTCCAAAAATAACTTTCGTGGAGTTTCAAGAATTTTGGAGTTGTGCAGAATAGGTCTCTAATTTCTGCTTCTTTTCCAGTCCAGAATTCCAGCTGCCGGCATTCTCCCTCCTTATGTAAACCTTGTAAAATAAGAGAGAATAGGCATAAGTATTGTGACATAATGTGTAATAACAGCCCATAATGCAATAAATATCGATATAAAAGCATGATGCAAAATGGACGTATCAAAGATGCACGCGTTGCGGTGTTTCCATAGCCACCATGCCGTGAGTATGATGAGGGAGGAGAGGCCTTTTCGCACGGGGGCTGGTGAGCTGTCTAGGCAGGAAGACCACCATGTTTGGAAGGGGGTGTCCGCAGATGGAAGATCGATGGCCATGCGAGCCCAGCCGAGGATCTCATGCCAAATCTGACGCAAGAACGAACAGGCCGCGAGGAGGTGATGCATGGACTCGGGATCTTGATCACAGAGTGCGCTTGTGTCCTCGTGTGGCAAGTCGTGGAGGGCGAGCCGTTCCGCGGTCCAGCTGCGGTCTTGCATGGCAAGCTAAAGGAAGAACCTGACGCGAAGGGGCGCCCATGGACACCAGGTGAGCCGCCAGTGGGGATCTTCACAAGCACCAAAGAAAAGCGCCTTGTAGCAGGAGCTCGCCGAGTATGTGGCGGAAGCAGTCGAACGCCAGGAGAGCACGTCCGGCGTGGAGGAAAGCGGTGTGTGGAGCACCAGGCGCTAGAGGTCGACGTATTGCACCATGGCCGCTGGGCCAAGTGCGCCTCGAATGTCGTGGACCCAGGAACGCAGGTGAAGGCCGTCGCGCACACTGCGGTCTTTGCGGAGGCGGCGCGGGACGAGAGCGTAGACGAGAGGGGCGATCTCAGCAGCGGATTTGCCGTTGATCCAGTGGTCGGTCCAAAAGCGGCAAGTTTCGCCCGAGCCAAGCTGCCAGCTTGTGGAGGCGCAGAAGATAGCGTTTGCGTCAGCGTTGTGAGGAATGGGGAGGTGTCTCCATGGCCGCGAGGGGTCTGTGCGCTGGAGCCACAGCCAGCGAACACGCAGGGACATGCCCGTGCAGTAGAAGTCACAGATGCCAAGGCCGCCAAGGGAGATGGGGCGGGACACCCGCTGCCAGTTGACGCGGCATTGGCCTCCGTTGGCCTCCTTGTGGCCCGCCCAAAGGAATCCACGGATGATCCGATTCACCTTCTTGATGGCCGTTTTGTTGAAGGCGATGGCCGTGAGGAAATGCGTCGGGATGGCGCAGAGGACGTGCCACACTAGGGTAAGGCGATCACCTTGAGAGAGCATGGAGGCGCGCCAGGTGGATAACTTGCGGCCGAGCTTGTCGATGATTGGCTCTAGACTCGTCGAGCAGGTCTTGTGGACGGCGAGAGGCAACCCAAGGTAGGAGATGGGGAAGTGCGCCACAGGGCACTGCATCTCGGAGGTGATCGTGGCGATGTGATCGTCAGTGCACTGGATCGGGGTTGCTGAGCATTTGTTGAAGTTCGTGTGCAGCCCAGAAGCCCTTCCGAATACCTGGAGGAGGGTGCGCACGGCAGCGATGTCATGGCTGTCCGGATGACAAAAAACGACAACATCGTCCGCGTAGAGAGATATGTTGGATGCCGCATGCCGGGTGGTGAGGCGATGCAGGAGGCCGGTGTCCACAGCGCATAGCAGCATAGTGTTGAGGACGTCGATCACGATCGTGAAAACCATGGGAGATACCGGATCACCCTGTCTCAGGCCATGGGCATGGTCAATCGGGGGGCCTGGATGACCGTTGATGAGCACCCTCGTCGAGGCCGTGGAAAGAAGGATAGATATCCACTCGCGCCATCGTGGCCCAAAGCCAAGGTGCGTCAAGGCCTGGAGGAAAAATGGCCAGGACACGCTGTCAAAAGCCCGCGCGATATCAAGCTTGAGGAGCATTCGCGGCGCCTTGAGGTTGTGGAGGAGACAGGCCGTTTGCTGCACGAGCATGAAGTTGTCGTGGATGCACCGTCCTCCGATGAAAGCACTTTGGTTGGTAGAGACCATGGATCGTAGGTGAGTGATACGTCCATTATGCATCATGCTTTTATATCAATATTTATTGCATTATGGGCTGTTATTTCACATTATGTCACAATACTTATGCCTATTCTCTCTTATTTTACAAGGTTTACATAAGGAGGGAGAATGCCGGCAGCTGGAATTCTGGGCTGGAAAAGGAGCAAATATTAGAGACCTATTCTGCACAACTCCAAAAGTCCTGAAACTCCACGAAAGTTATTTTTGGAAATAATAAAAAATATTGAGTGGAAGAAATACGTCAGGGGGGCCTCCACCTGTCCACGAGGGTGGGGGGCGCGGCCTACCCCATGGGCGCCCCCCCCGCCTCGTGGGCCCCCTGTTGGCCCTCCGGTGGCCATCTTCTGCTATATGAAGTCTTTCGTCCGAAGAAAAATCATAATCAAGCTTTCGGGACGAGACTCCGCCGCCACGAGGCGGAACCTTGGCGGAACCAATCTAGGGCTCCAGCAGAGCTGTTCTACCGGGGACACTTCCCTCCGGGAGGGGGAAATCATCGCCATCGTCATCACCAACGCTCCTCTCATCGG
The DNA here is from genome assembly GCF_018294505.1 of Triticum aestivum. NCBI lineage: Eukaryota > Viridiplantae > Streptophyta > Magnoliopsida > Poales > Poaceae > Triticum > Triticum aestivum. The sequence continues at coordinate 367,874,557 of NC_057814.1, read as the reverse complement.
GAGAGGGCAATCTCCATCAACATCTTCACCAGCACCATCTCCTCTCAAACCCTAGTTCATCTCTTGTATCCAATTCTTGTCTCCAAGTCTGGGATTGGTACCTGTAGGTTGCTAGTAGTGTTGATTACTCCTTGTAGTTGATGCTAGTTGGTTTATTTGGTGGAAGATCATATGTTCAGATCCTTTATGCATATTAATACTCCTCTGATTATGAACATGAATATGCTTTGTGAGTAGTTACGTTTGTTCCTGAGGACATGGGAGAAGTCTTGCTATTAGTAGTCATGTGAATTTGGTATTCGTTCGATATTTTGATGAGATGTATTTTGTCTATCCTCTAGTGGTGTTATGTGAACGTCGACTACATGACACTTCACCATTATTTGGGCCTAGAGGAAGGCATTGGGAATTAATAAGTAGATGATGGTTTGCTAGAGTGACAGAAGCTTAAACCCTAGTTTATGCGTTGCTTCGTAAGGGGCTGATTTGGATCCATATGTTTCATGCTATGGTTAGGTTTACCTTAATACTTTTGTTGTAGTTGTGGATGCTTGCAATAGAGGTTAATCATAAGTGGGATGCTTGTTCAAGTAAGAACAGCACCCAAGCACCGGTCCACCCACATATCAAATTATCAAAGTACCGAACGCGAATCATATGAACGTGATGAAAACTAGCTTGACGATAATTCCCATGTGTCCTCGGGAGCGCTTTTCTCTATATAAGAGTTTGTCCAGGCTTGTCCTTTGCTACAAAAAGGATTGGGCCACGTTGCTGCACTTTATTTACTTTTGTTACTTGTTACTCGTTACAAATTATCCTATCACAAAACTATCTGTTACCTATTATTTCAGTGCTTGCAGAGAATACCTTGCTGAAATCCGCTTATCATTCCCTTCTGCTCCTCGTTCGGTTCGACACTCTTACTTATCGAAAGGATTACGATAGATCCCCTATACTTGTGGGTTATTAGTGAGGTGCCAGCCGAAGGGAGAGCAGCTTCGCGACAAGCTTGGCGAAAATGTGGATAAGACTAATCGGCCGGTAGTCATAGAGTGATCTCGCGTCCGCACGCTTCGGGAGCAAAGTGAGCAATGCCTCATTGAGCTTTTGAAAGCTTCGGCCGTTCATGGAGTATAGCTTGTCGAAAGCTTCACGGAAGTCGTGCTTGATCGTGTCCCAACAAGCAACTAAGAAGTCGGAAGTGAAGCCATCGGGGCCGGGCGCCTTGCCGGTCGGCAGGCTTTTGACGGCGTCGCAGATCTCGTCATCGGTGAAGGGCGTGTCTAGCACAAGCAGGTTGAATTGCGGGACTTGGAGAGCATGGAGATCGAGCGTGATATCGCGCTCTGCAGCGGTACCGAGCACCTCAGAGAAGTGGTCGAAGGCGGCGTCAACCATGGCGTCATGATCGGTGACAGTGTTGGATCCCACCTGGAGGCTCGTCATGAGATTGCGTTGCTTGCGGTGGGCCGCATGGATTTTGTAGTAGGATAGCGCAGCATCGTCGCTTCGTAGCCACGATAGACGTACCCGTTGCCGTGCGATCGATCTCTCGAGGGAGGCGAGGCCCAGGTACAAAGCCTTGAGCTTCCGTCGCAGCCAGGTCTCGAGGTGGGAGAGAGGTCTGGAGTCTTGCGTCGCGTCTAGGCGCGCGATGAGCTCCCGCGCGACCTTCAGCTGCATTGAAACATTACCAATCGTGCGCGCACTCCATCGCTGCAGTTGCCTCGCCGTAGCCTTGAGACGTGTCACGATCCTTCTGAAAGGATCGGCGTCAGGCACAGCGGATGTCCTCGCCTCCGAAACCATGTCGTGGAAGCCCTGAAGCCTCGGCCAGAATCTCTCGAAGTGGAAGCGTCTAGCCCCGGGTGGCCGCGCCACATAGTCGACCAGGAGCGGGCAATGGTCCGAAGCTGCCGAAGAGAGGCACTGTAGGAGGCAGTGTGGGTGAGCAAACTCCCATCCAGAGGTGCAAAGGATGCGGTCGTTGCGGACTAGGGTCGGGTTGTCGCGCTCATTAGACCACGTATAATGGCGGCCGTGCATGTATAAGTCACGGAGCTCCTCATCAGCAATGAATCATCGAAATCTACTCATGATGCGGTGGTTGAGATTTGCATTGCTCTTCTCAACCGCCGAGAGGATCATGTTGAAGTCCCCACCAAGGAGCCACGGGCCTATGCGGGATTCACACACATCGTGCAGCTCGGCCAGGAACTCGAGCTTGGCCTCGTCGTCTTGTGGTCCGTAGACCCCGGTGATCCACCAATGGCCATTGCTAGCCTGGGGGGTAACGAGGGCCGTGACATGATGCGTGCCAACAAGTGGGTTCGAGAGGGGGCGGTCCGATCGTCGCCAGGCGAGCAAGATGCCCCCACGGGTGCCGGTGGCGGGGAGGAAGAAGTAATCCTCAAATAATGGACCAAGCGTGTCAAGCACAATGGAATCGGTGACGAGTGCTAGTTTAGTTTCTTGTAGACAAACGATGGACGGGGCAGCAGTGGTGATCACGCTGCGAACAGCCGTTCACTTGGCGCCAGAGTTGAGGCCACGAACGTTCCAGAAGATGGCTTTAAAGTTGTAATCCATAAAAAGGAAGATGCGGGCGTTTGGGTTACAAGATCAAGGGCGCTAAGCCTCGATGAGCTGTGCGCTCGTCGTGCGGGTGGTCTCGGGCAGCGAAGACGGGAGCTGCCAACCAAAGAAATCCGCGAAGGCCTGTAGGACGTCCACGACCAGGGGCTGATCGAAGAGGAGGGCATACTTGTCAAGAACGTCGTTGGGGATGGGTGAATCATCATCCGCAATGAGGCCAAGGCGCCGGAGGAGAACCCGTTTAGCTTTCAACTCCGAACTGAGGCCAAGATCTTCCCGGGCGATCCGGAAACTGCGCCGTGGTGTAAAGTTGGCTGGCAATTCTTTCCGTCTACGCCGTGGCTTGGGAGCAGGCAAAAGGGAAGAGGCCCTGACGGAAATCGCGTCAACAGGCTAGAGGGGCGTCGTTCGCGGCCATCTGCATGGGCTGCATGGCTAGGTCATCCATCCTAGCCGTAGCTGGCTCCTGGTTGGGTGGCTGAGCCTCAAAAGCAGCAGCAGGCGGGGCAGAGCTGGGGCCGGGGTGGGTGGCAGCAGGGGAGAGGACGATCGCCATGCATGGCCCCTGGCGTGGAGTGGCGGGGGACGCGCCATGCAGCCACGGGACGGACGCGGGCCCGGGGGATGTGACGGGGTCATGCACGTCGCCCCCAGGGACCCCATCGGCGATAGGAGTGGCATCCAAGGCTGGGGCCGCGCCAGGCGGGGCATCCGAGGCCGAGCCGGCCACCCAATCCGAGCCAAGAAGGATCAGCGCGGGATCCAAGGGCGGGGAGGGGTGGCAGCTGGAGACAGGCGTGGTCGGGAGGGGCACAACAGCACGATCCTCTGAACTGGGCGGAGAAGGCACGACAGTGATTGGCTCGTTCAAATCACGCACGTCTCCAACCCCCTGGGTCCTGCAGGAAAGCACAAGAGTGGACGGGTGGGCCTCTGCGACAGGCGGTGGGTTGTCGGGGTGGGCCAGCTGCGTGGACAGAGTGGTGACGACGGGGGAGCCCAGCCTTTGACGCGCGGGGACTCGGTCAAAAGGTGGGAGACAGCCAGGGTGGGGCCCCAGGATCCCAGCCGAAACGCGGCACCGCGGAGGCGCGTGCGTCCGGCGGCGACCACGCCGGCGGCCATCCCGGCGAGGATGCGGGCGCGCGTTGTCCGGTTGGGCGGGGGGAGTCATGTTGCAGCGGCCAACGTGGGGGGAGAGGGAGGAGCTTGGCCCCGAGCCAACATCACCGGTGGAGGGCGGCGAAGGCGGGGGCGGAGACGGGCGGCGGTAGTCAAGACAGGAGGCGACATGAATGCAGACGGGGAAGCGCGTGAGCCCGAGCGCAAAACGCTCTGCACGATCCGGGTCGGCGTCGAGGTCCACCGCGTCATCGTCTTGCACGAGCAGCTCGGAGGAGCGCGGGATCGCGTCGGGGTTGATGGTCCAGGCCGTAAGTTTGAAGACGGACATGTCGTACATGTCCCGGGTTTCCGGCGCGAGGTGTTCGATCTTGCAGAACGGGGAGAGCAGTGTCTCGGCGGCGGAACGATGCCAGACGTGGTCTGGGACACCGAACAGCTCGAGCGAGACGAGGAACCGCGCCTTCACCGGCTCGGAGCCCGTGGTCCTGGCCCATGGGTGGAAGATGAGGCGGAAGCGGGGCGTGCGCACCCGGCTGGTGGCGACGCGGGCGCGGAGCGAGGGGTCGGTGAAGCGGACGAGGAAGTCCACCGAAGCGTGCCGGTGGACCGAGAAGTCGCCATCGGCAAGGTCGCACTGGGAACGAAGGGCCTTGGCAATCTCATCGCGAGAAATACCAGTGCGCCGACCCGCGACGATGACCAGGAGCGCGCGCTCCAGAGCGCGCTCGGCGTCGATGACCTCCTGGGAGTGGGGCCGGTAGCAAACAGCCGCGGCCGGGCGGGAAGCCGGGTGGCCGGAGAGCGGGGTGGCGACGGAGGAGCCAACCGAGGCTGGCGAGGAGGGTCGCGAGGACGTCGCAGGCGCCGTGGACGCCGGTGAGGGGTCGTCTGAAGGAAATATGCCCTAGAGACAATAATAAAGTTATTATTTATTTCCTTATATCATGATAAATGTTTATTATTCATGCTAGAATTGTATTAACTGGAAACTTGATACATGTGTGAATACATAGACAAACAGAGTGTCACTACTATGCCTCTACTTGACTAGCTCGTTGCTCAAAGATGGTTATGTTTCCTAGCCATAGACATGAGTTGTCATTTGATTAATGGGATCACATCATTAGGAGAATGATGTGATTGACTTGACCCATTCCGTTAGCTTAGCACTCAATCGTTTAGTATGTTGCTATTGCTTTCTTCATGACTTATACATATTCCTATGACTATGAGATTATGCAACTCCCGTTTACCGGAGGAACACTTTGTGTGCTACCAAACGTCACAACGTAACTGGGTGATTATAAAGGTGCTCTACAGGTGTCTCCAAAGGTACTTGTTGGGTTGGCGTATTTCGAGATTAGGATTTGTCACTCCGATTGTCGGAGAGGTATCTCTGGGCCCACTCGGTAATGCACATCACTATAAGCCTTGCAAGCATTGTAACTAATGAGTTAGTTGCGGGGTGATGTATTACGGAACGAGTAAAGAGACTTGCCGGTAACGAGATTGAACTAGGTATCGAGATACCGACGATCGAATCTCGGGCAAGTAACATACCGATGACAAAGGGAACAACGTATGTTGTTATGCGGTCTGACCGATAAAGATCTTCGTAGAATATGTGGGAGCCAATATGAGCATCCAGGTTCCGCTATTGGTTATTGACCGGAGAGGTGTCTCGGTCATGTCTACATAGTTCTCGAACCCGTAGGGTCCGCACGCTTAACGTTACGATGACGGTTATATTATGAGTTTATGTGTTTTGATGTATCGAAGGAGTTCGGAGTCCCGGATGAGATCGGGGACATGACGAGGAGTCTCGAAATGGCCGAGACGTAAAGATCGATATATTGGACGACTATATTCGGACTTCGGAAAGGTTCCGAGTGATTCGGGTATTTTTTGGAGTACCGGAGAGTTACGGGAATTCGTATTGGGCCTTAATGGGCCATACGGGAAAGGAGAGAAAGGCCCCAAAGGGTGGCCGCACCCCTCCCCATGGACTAGTCCGAATTGGACTAGGGAGGGGGGGCGCCCCCTTCCTTCTTTCTCCTTCTCCCTTCCCTTCTCCTATTCCAACAAGGAAAGGAGGAGTCCTACTCCCGGTGGGAGTAGGACTCCCCCCTTGGCGCGCCCTCCTCCTTGTTCGGCGGCCTCCCCCTTGCTCCTTTATATACGGGGGCAGGGGGCACCCCATAGACACAACAACAATTGATCATTGATCTCTTAGCCGTGTGCGGTGCCCCCCTCCACCATATTACACCTCGATAATATCGTAGCGGTGCTTAGGGGAAGCCCTGCGTCGGTAGAACATCATCATTGTCACCACGCCGTCGTGCTGACGAAACTCTCCCTCAACACTCGGCTGGATCGGAGTTCGAGGGACGTCATCGAGCTGAACGTGTGCTGAACTCGGAGGTGCCGTGCGTTCGGTACTTGATCGGTCGGATCGTGAAGACGTACGACTACATCAACCGCGTTGTGTTAACGCTTCGGCTTTCGGTCTACGAGGGTACGTGGACAACAATCTCCCCTCTCGTTGCTATGCATCACCATGATCTTGCGTGTGCGTAGAAAATTTTGAAATTACTACGTTCCCCAACAGTGGTATCAGAGCCAGGTTTTATGCGTTGATGTTATATGCACGAGTAGAACACAAGTGAGTTGTGGGCGATATAAGTCATACTGCTTACCAGCATGTCATACTTTGGTTCGGCGGTATTGTGAGATGAAGCGGCCCGGACCGACATTACGCGTACGCTTACGCGAGACTGGTTTCACCGTTGCGAGCACTCGATGCTTAAAGGTGACTGGCGGGTGTCTGTCTCTCTCACTTTAGTTGAACCGAGTGTGGCTACGCCCGGTCCTTGCGAAGGTTAAAACAGCACCAACTTGACAAACTATCGTTGTGGTTTTGATGCGTAGGTAAGAACGGTTCTTGCTAAGCCCGTAGCAGCCACGTAAAACTTGCAACAACAAAGTAGAGGACGTCTAACTTGTTTTTGCAGGGCATGTTGTGATGTGATATGGTCAAGACATGATGCTATATTTTATTGTATGAGATGATCATGTTTTGTAACCGAGTTATCGGCAACTGGCAGGAGCCATATGTTTGTCGCTTTATTGTATGAAATGCAATCGCCATGTAATTGTTTTAGTTTATCACTAAGCGGTAGCGATAGTCGTAAAAGCAATAGTTGGCGAAACGACAACGATGTACGATGGAGATCAAGGTGTCGTGCCGGTGACGATGGTGATCATGACGGTGCTTTAGAGATGGAGATCACAAGCACAAGATGATGATGGCCATATCATATCACTTATATTGATTGCATGTGATGTTTATCTTTTATGCATCTTATCTTGCTTTGATTGATGGTAGCATTATAAGATGATCTCTCACTAAAATTTCAAGATAAAAGTGTTCTCCCTGAGTATGCACCGTTGCGAAAGTTCTTCGTGCTGAGACACCACGTGATGATCGGGTGTGATAGGCTCTACGTTCAAATACAACGGGTGCAAAACAGTTGCACACGCGGAATACTCAGGTTAAATTTGACGAGCCTAGCATATGCAGATATGGCCTCGGAACACGGAGACCGAAAGGTCGAGCGTGAATCATATAGTAGATATGATCAACATAGTGATGTTCACCATTGAAACTACTCCATCTCACGTGATGATCGGACATGGTTTAGTTGATATGGATCACGTGATCACTTAGAGGATTAGAGGGATGTCTATCTAAGTGGGAGTTCTTAAGTAATATGATTAATTGAACTTGAATTTATCATGAACTTAGTCCTGATAGTATTTTGCAAATTATGTTGTGGATCAATAGCTCGCGTTGTTGCTTCCCTGTGTTTATTCTTGATATGTTCCTAGAGAAAAATTATGTTGCAAGATGTTAGTAGCAAAGAATCGGATTGGATCCGTGATCTGAGGATTATCCTCATTGCTGCACAGAAGAATTATGTCCTTGATGCACCGCTAGGTGACAGACCTATTGCAGGAGCAGATGCAGACGTTATGAACGTTTGGCTAGCTCAATATGATGACTACTTGATAGTTTAGTGCACCATGCTTAACAGCTTAGAATCGGGACTTCAAAGACGTTTTGAACGTCATGGACCATATGAGATGTTCCAGGTGTTGAAGTTAATATTTCAAGCAAATACCCGAATTGAGAGATATGAAGTCTCCAACAAGTTCTATAGCTAAAAGATGGAGGAGAATAGCTCAAGCAGTGAGCATGTGCTCAGATTGTCTGGGTACTACAATCGCTTGAATCAAGTGAGAGTTAATCTTCCAGATAAGATAGTGATTGACAGAGTTCTCTAGTCACCATCACCAAGTTACTAGAACTTCGTGATGAACTATAGTATGCAAGGGATGACGAAAACGATTCCCGAGCTCTTCGTGATGTTGAAATCGACGAAGGTAGAAATCAAGAAAGAGCATCAAGTGTTGATGGTTGAAAAGACCACTAGTTTCAAGAAAAGGGCAAAGGGAAGAAGGGGAACTTCAAGAAGAACGACAAGCGAGTTGTTGCTCAAGTGAAGAAGCCCAAGTCTGGACCTAAGCCTGAGACTGAGTGCTTCTACTGCAAAGGAACTGGTCACTGGAAGCGGAACTACCCCAAGTAATTGGCGGATAAGAAGGATGGCAAAGTGAACATAGGTATATTTGATATACATGTTATTGATGTGTACTTTACTAGTGTTTATAGCAACCCCTCAGTATTTGATACTAGTTCAGTTGCTAAGGATAGTAACTCGAAACGGGAATTGCAGAATGAACAGAAACTAGTTAAGGGCGAGGTGACGATGTGTGTTGGAAGTAGTTCCAAGATTGATATGATCATTATCGCACACTCCCTGTACTTTCGAGATTAGTGTTGAACCTAAATAAGTGTTATTTGGTGTTTGCGTTGAGCATGAATATGATTTGATCATGTTTATTGCAACACGGTTATTCATTTAAATTAGAGAATAATTGTTGTTCTGTTTACATGAATAAAACCTTCTATGGTCATACACCCAATAAAATGGTTTGTTGGATCTTGATCGTAGTGATACACATATTCATAATAATGAAGCCAAAAGATGCAAAGTTAATAATGATAGCGCAACTTATTTGTGGCACTGCCGTTTAGGTCATATTGGTGTAATGCGCATGAAGAAACTCCATACTGATGGGATTTTGGAATCACTTGATTATGAATCACTTGATGCTTGCGAACCGTGCCTCATGGGCAAGATGACTAAAACGCCGTTCTCCGGAACTATGGAGAGAGCAACAGATTTGTTGGAAATCATACATACAGATGTATGTGGTCCGATGAATATTGAGGCTCGTAGCAGGTATCATTATTTTCTAACCTTCACAGATGATTTGAGAAGATATGGGTATATCTACTTGATGAAACATAAGTCTGAAACATTTAAAAAGTTCAAAGAATTTCAGAGTGAAGTGGAAAATCATCGTGACAAGAAAATAAAGTTTATATGATCTGATCGCGGAGACAAATATTTGAGTTACGAGTTTGGTCTTCAATTAAAACAATGTGGAATAGTTTCACAAATTTATGCCACCTGGAACACCACAGCATAATGGTGTGTCCGAACGTCATAACCGTACTTTATTGGATATAGTGCAATCTATGATGTCTCTTACCAATTACCACTATCATTTTGGGGTTATGCATTAGAGACAGCTACATTCACGTTAAATAGGGCACCATCAAAATCCATTGAGACGACGCCTTATGAACTGTGGTTTGGCAAGAAACCAAAGTTGTCGTTTCTTAAAGTTTGGGGTTGCGATGCTTATGTGAAAAAGTTTCATCCTGATAAGCTCAAACCCAAATCGGAGAAATGTGTCTTCATAGGATACCCAAAGGAGACAGTTGGGTACACCTTCTATCACAGATCCGAAGGCAAGATATTCATTGCTAAGTATGGATCCTTTCTAGAGCAGGAGTTTCTCTCGAAAGAAGTGAGTGGGAGGAAAGTAGAACTTGGTGAGGTAATTGTACCTGCTCCCTTATTGGAAAGTAGTTCATCGCAGAAACCAATTTCTGTGACACCTATACCAATTAGTGAGGAAGTTAATGATGATGATCATGGAACTTCAGATCAAGTTATTACTGAACCTCGTAGGTCAACCAGAGTAAGATCCGCACCAGAGTGGTACGATAATCCTGTTCTGGAGGTTATGTTACTAGACCATGACGAACCTACGAACTATGAAGAAGCGATGGTGAGCCCAGATTCCGCGAAATGGCTTGAGGCCATGAAATCTGAGATGGGATCCATGTATGAGAACAAAGTGTGGACTTTGGTTGACTTGCCCAATGATCGGCAAGCCATAGAAAATAAATGGATCTTCAAGAGGAAGACGGACGCTGATAGTAGTGTTACTATCTACAAAGCTAGACTTGTCAGAAAAAGGTTTTTGACAAATTTCAAGGTGTTGACTACGATGAGATTTTCTCACTCGCATCGATGCTTAAGTCTGTCCGAATGATGTTAGCAATTGCCGCATTTTATGAAATCTGGCAAATGGATAAACAAAACTGCATTCCTTAATGGATTTATTAAAGAAGAGTTGTATATGATGCAACCAGAAGGTTTTGTCAATCCTAAAGGTGCTAACAAAATATGCAAGCTCCAGCGATCCATCTATGGACTGGTGCAAGCATCTCGGGGTAGGAATATACGCTTTGATAAGTTGATCAAAGGATATAGTTTTATACAGACTTGCGGTGAAGCCTGTATTTACAAGAAAGTGAGTGGGAGCACTACATCATTTCTGATAAGTATATGTGAATGACATATTGTTGATCGGAAATAATGTAGAATTATTCTGCAAAGCATAAAGGAGTGTTTGAAAGGAGTTTTTCGAAGAAAGACCTCGGTGAAGCTGCTTACATATTGAGCATCAAGATCTATAGAGATAGATCAAGACGCTTGATAAGTTTTTTCAATGAGTACATACCTTAACAAGATATTGAAGTGGTTCAAAATGGAACAGTCAAAGAAAGAGTTTCTTGCCTGTGTTACAAGGTGTGAAATTGAGTAAGACTCAAAACCCGACCACGGCAGAAGATAGGAAAAGAATGAAAGTCATTCCCTATGCCTCGGCCATAGGTTCTATAAAGTATGCCATGCTGTGTACCAGATCTATTGTATACCCTACACTGATTTTGGCAAGGGAGTACAATAGTGATCTAGGAGTAGATCACTGGACAACGGTCAAAATTATCCTTACTGGAATAAGGATATGTTTCTCGATTATGGAAGTGACAAAAGGCTCATCGTAATGGGTTACGTCGATGCAAGTTTTGACACTAATCTAGATGACTCTAAGTCTCGGTCTAGATACATATTGAAAGTGGGAGCAATTAGCTAGAGTAGCTCCATGCAGAGCATTGTAGACATAGAAATTTGCAAAATACTTACGGATCTGAATGTGACAGACCTGTTGACTAAAATTATCTCACAAGCAAAACATGATCACACCTTAGTACTCTTTGGGTGTTAATCACATAGCGATGTGAACTAGATTACTGACTCTAGTAAACCCTTTGGGTGATGGTCATATGACGATGTGAACTATGGGTGTTAATCACATGGTGATGTGAACTATTGATGTTAAATCACATGGCGATGTGAACTAGATTATTGACTCTAGTGCAAGTGGGAGACTAAAGGAAATATGCCCTAGAGGCAATAATAAAGTTATTATTTATTTCCTTATATCATGATAAATGTTTATTATTCATGCTAGAATTGTATTAACTGGAAACTTGATACATGTGTGAATACATAGACAAACAGAGTGTCACTACTATGCCTCTACTTGACTAGCTCGTTGCTCAAAGATGGTTATGTTTCCTAGCCATAGACATGAGTTGTCATTTGATTAATGGGATCACATCATTAGGAGAATGATGTGATTGACTTGACCCATTCCGTTAGCTTAGCACTCGATCGTTTAGTATGTTGCTATTGCTTTCTTCATGACTTATACATGTTCCTATGACTATGAGATTATGCAACTCCCGTTTACCGGAGGAACACTTTGTGTGCTACCAAACGTCACAACGTAACTGGGTGATTATAAAGGTGCTCTACAGGTGTCTCCAAAGGTACTTGTTGGGTTGGTGTATTTCGATATTAGGATTTGTCACTCCGATTGTCGGAGAGGTATCTCTGGGCCCACTCGGTAATGCACATCACTATAAGCCTTGCAAGCATTGTAACTAATGAGTTAGTTGCGGGATGATGTATTACGGAACGAGTAAAGAGACTTGCCGGTAACGAGATTGAACTAGGTATTGAGATACCGACGATCGAATCTCGGGCAAGTAACATACCGATGACAAAGGGAACAACGTATGTTGTTATGCGGTCTGACCGATAAAGATCTTCGTAGAATATGTGGGAGCCAATATGAGCATCCAGGTTCCGCTATTGGTTATTGACCGGAGAGGTGTCTCGGTCATGTCTACATAGTTCTCGAACCCGTAGGGTCTGCACGCTTAACGTTACGATGACGGTTATATTATGAGTTTATGTGTTTTGATGTACCGAAGGAGTTCGGAGTCCCGGATGAGATCGGGGACATGACGAGGAGTCTCGAGATGGCCGAGACGTAAAGATCGATATATTGGACGACTATATTCGGACTTCGGAAAGGTTCCGAGTGATTCGGGTATTTTTCGGAGTACCGGAGAGTTACGGGAATTCGTATTGGGCCTTAATGGGCCATACGGGAAAGGAGAGAAAGGCCCCAAAGGGTGGCCGCACCCCTCCCCATGGACTAGTCCGAATTGGACTAGGGAGGGGGGCGCCCCCTTCCTTCTTTCTCCTTCTCCCTTCCCTTCTCCTATTCCAACAAGGAAAGGAGGAGTCCTACTCCCGGTGGGAGTAGGACTCCCCCCTTGGCGCGCCCTCCTCCTTGGTCGGCGGCCTCCCCCTTGCTCCTTTATATACGGGGGCAGGGGCACCCCATAGACACAACAACAATTGATCATTGATCTCTTAGCCGTGTGCGGTGCCCCCCTCCACCATATTACACCTCGATAATATCGTAGCGGTACTTAGGCGAAGCCCTGCGTCGGTAGAACATCATCATTGTCACCACGCCGTCGTGCTGACGAAACTCTCCCTCAACACTCGGTTGGATCGGAGTTCGAGGGACGTCATCGAGCTGAACGTGTGGTGAACTCGGAGGTGCCGTGCGTTCGGTACTTGATCGGTCGAATCGTGAAGACGTACGACTACATCAACCGCGTTGTGTTAACGCTTCCGCTTTCGGTCTACGAGGGTACATGGACAACACTCTCCCCTCTCGTTGCTATGCATCACCATGATCTTGCGTGTGCATAGAAAATTTTGAAATTACTACGTTCCCCAACATCGTCGTGCGTGCCCGTCGCGGTCCACCCGGAGGACGCGGGGGAAGCCGACGAGGGGCGCTGGCCGGCGGTGCATGCCTGCCCGGAGGACGTGGGCGTGAGCAGCCCAGATGAGGAGCGGGTGGACGCCGCCGAGCCAGCCGACGCAGGGCAGACGTCGACTGCCGACGGGGAGGGGACGCGACCCTGGAGAGGAGGGGGGAGCGGCTGTCGGCTGAGGGAGGGGCGGCACGGGGGAGATGGCACTGCTTGGCGATGTGGCCGAAAAAACGACGCCTTGCACAGCGGATGTCCTTCCGGCACTCAGAGCGCGGGTGGGCGTCGAGGCAGCGCGGGCAGTCCCCCTCACGCAGCCAGGAGGGGCGGGGGCGAGGCCGAGCCTCGGCGCCCCGGCGCTGGAAGCGGGGTTCACGCGGGCGAGGGCGCTTGCGGCCCCGAGCAACCTGCCATGCGTCGTGGGAGCCCGCCGCGCCCGTCGGCATCCGGCAAATCTCGGAGCGGATGGGGGGCGAGCGGCACGCGGTGAGGGACGCGCGGTAGGCGGGGAGGACGAGGGCCGCGTCGCCGATGGGGGAGACGAGTCGCGGGGCGCCGTAGCCGGAGAGCGACACAGGGCCAGGCGGTAGGAGAGCGGGGATCCCTCGGCGAAGGGGATGGACTCGAGCCTGCGATCCTCGCGGGAGCGCCCGACGGCGGGGGGGAGGGGGAGGGGGATGGGGAGGGAGCCATGACGGCGAGCTGGGCGGCGCTGTCGGAGTGGCCGACGCCGAGGGCGGTGGACGCCGGGGCCGGAGTGGCTGGCGTGGGAGTGGGGAGCGTGGGAACGGGGGTGCCTTCGGGGAGCTAAGGCGAAACCAGTCTTATCCCGGGTTTGAGTTAATGGTTGGATTACAGTGGTAATAGTAGGAAAAGATCACCAGTTGTGTTTATTCTGTTTTCGTGTGCTGGTGGAAGACTTTGCTGTTATTTTTAATTAAAGATAAAGAGGTCTTGTACATGACGCCTAACATATTGTTTGTTGTTGTACTTTTTAACAGAAATTAATTTGCCAAGTAGCCTATACTTTTTCCAGTCAACTAGACATATTACATGTTTATTATACAACTGGGCCTTTTCAATGCAAACGTGACCTGCAATGTGCAACAAGTGCCAGCTAGCCAGCTCAAGTTTCCTCTACAAGTACACATCCAGGGGACACCATATATGTACCTGAAATGACCCCCGACCCCGAGCCGCTCCCGCGAGCGTCCTCGGGGGAAACCCTAGCCGCCGCCTCTCGCCCACCCTCGTCGACTCCTCCCCCTGCCGCCACCGCACAGCGCCGCCGGGCAAAGACCGGCCGGCGTTAGTGGCGGCGGGGATCTTGCCCTTCCTCGCGATTGGCATCCGGCGCGGGACGGCGCGGCGCGGGACGGCGCTGGGCTGGGCGGGGCCTAGCGGCGCGGCGGAGGGCGTGCTGGGTGGTGGCGTCCCTGCCTGGCGGCGGGGCTACTGCGGCTTGAGCCCTCTCCAATGCGCGGCGGATGCGGCTTCTCTAGTGGCGGCTCGAGGTATCCCGGCGGTGGCTTGGCGGCGTGGCGCGGCGAAGCTCCGGCGATGACTCGGCGGCGGGCTGGAGGGCTTGGCATCGTCCAGTGGTGCTGCCTCCGCGGCGGTTACGGCTTGGGGCCCTGGACCCCGATCCGATCTGGATTTGGGGGTGCCGGGGTCTGGGCCATGGCGGCTGGAGGGGAATCGTCGGGGCTTGTCGGCCTCTAGGCACCATGGGGGTGCCGGCGGCGACGCGTGCCAGGCGTGGTGACACTGCTGGACGTGGTGGTCATCTTCTTCCCGAGATGGCCGGCCAGAGGCTTGGTGATCGGATCTCGAGATCCATCATCTTGTCCTGGCTGCGAGTAGGGGAGACATGGTTGCCGGTGAAAACCGAGCCAATGGCAGGCGATGGCGGCGTTCTCGCCGTTACCTTGATGAAGGCATCGTCGTGTAACTATTGTCGACCCACTCGTGCTGCTCCGGGGGAAACCCTAGGATCTGGTGTTCCAGATCGGACGATGGCGGCACTGCGGTGTCGTTTCTCTCTTGGGAGCATCGTTTGCGGAGCAGCGCTGGAGGTCAGAGGCAGGAGGTGGAGCGGCTTCATCTTGTACGGAGCTTCGGTGGTGATGTCAAGTCATGCCTGACCGACAGGTGCTACGCCTTGTCATGCCTGGTCGGCAGGTGCTACGCACGACAGATCTTCCAAGGACTTCAAGCTGTGTCGGCTGGTGATACTTGGCAGCATGGCGCTGAGGTGTATCAGTGGCGACCGCGACGTGTTCAGCTGTTTGCGCGCAGGGAGGTGTCGTTTGGCGCCGTGGTGGCGTCGACGTTAGCTAGACCGAGCAAGGTTGATGCATCAGGACAGTTCTGAAGATGGAGCGGTGGCAGTTGGGGGAGGCGGCATCTGAGTGCACGCCGGACCGGTGAGACCCATGCCTGGCAGGCGTCCTGGATGGGTTCTCAGGTCTTAGATGTTAGGTTTGGCTGCGATGTGTGTTTGGTATTAGGTCCAGGCTATCTGCGCCCCTTCATTAGCGGGATAGAGATGATTAGACGGCGGCTTTAGTCTTTCTGTTGTATTACTTTGTAAGGTCTTATGAGAATAATTAATAAAGTGGCCGTATGCATCACCCAGATGCAGAGGCCGGGGGTCATCCTCCTTTTCTAAAAAATATATATATATATATATATACGTACTATATAGGGGAAAACTTTTAAAAACGAGACATTCAAGATTGAAGCAATCTGATCATCAATCCGTACAGTGATCTGTTTCAAAACATTTTCATCTTTTTTAAGCATCGCCACTTATGAGCTCTAATGGTCACGTTGATGAATTATTGACCAAAAGAAAAACTTCAAGATTAACATATTTTAGTATCCATTGAAATCTCTGAAAATTCAACCAACCTTGGAAGAAATGACAAACCCTATTCAATATTTCCTCCATCCCATAATATAAAACATTTTTGTAAGCTATGTTACGGGACGGGAGCAGTAGAACCTTCTGTTCCTTTTTCACTTGGGCGGGGAAGAAGGTACATCAGCTTCAGGAGCAAGTACACCAGGGAGTAGTACTCCTTGCTTGGTCTAGCTTGAGCTGCGCCCATTAATGGCGCGCACTCCTCCTTTAACTAATCCGGGAGCAAGAATTAAGACGGCAACTAGGGGAACGGACAGATGGATATATACTCTGATGGAGTGTTTCGGAAGGCTCGGTGATTAAACGCTCCAAACTTATAACCAACTTCTACTTAAAGTCGGAGTACTCTATAGCTAGGCGTGCATTTCGTACGAGAGTACAGCAGTACGGTGATGCATGAGCCTATGAAACAGCACTTAGTATTAAACACCGATTATTTGATCTCTGCAATCAATCCATCAATCCATGGATAAGTGCGTACGGTACATAGTACGTGCACGTATCGGTCGGTTTAATTAGAGCAAGTATAATAAAGGGTTTATAGTCCACACATATATGACACTTTTGCTTATGTGCAAGAAAAGGACATGAGAAAATAAAAAAGAGCGGCTCTCATGTAAAAAACAATCTATAATCGTGCTCCTAGATAAATACAATAAATATGAAGAAAGAAAAAGGAGAGAAAGTTGAACAATGTACTATTACAATAGCCAACCTTAGGGCAACTCCAACACCATATCTCAAGACAGATACACCAAATATCCGCGGAAATGTCCGGACGTGTCCACGGGAAATTTAGGAGAGTCATTCACCACTCGCTCCACCAAATAAAAGCTGAGACACAACATTTTCATTAACATTTAGGATTACTTTTACATAGCAAAAGCAAGCTACCCTGGTATACTCTTCGTCGGACATGGGCACACCCATGTCCCACGTCCTAATCTTCGTCAGCCGTGTCCCACGTCCTACTCCTTGTTGGAGTCCGCCACCTGACCGTCGATATAATGCGGGCCACGCGACGAGCATGCCATGCGTCCAGCTCAGCCACAATTTCATGGCGGTGCCGCGGCAAAAGGGTCTTCCACCACCCACGGTGGGTCCCGGCCATTGGTCGTGGAGGTCGAAGAAGGAAGAAGGGAAGACTTGGTGCGACCACGGCTCGGGCGGAGGGAGATGGAGCTCGGAGGTGGTATGGGTTTGTGTCGTGGCCGGCGGTCTTTAAATAGCGAGTGCCCGAGCAAGCGGACTGACGTCTTGAATGCACTCGGAGTTGGCATCTCGTTCGCCGCGCCGACTTGAATGTCAGGCAAACGGACGAACGGTCGGCTCGCTTGAATATGGTAGGAAGTTATCTCGTCGACCTGTCCGAGCACGTCCGCTTTGAATAGGCATTAACACGGTGCGGAGAGCGAGCGCACGCGATGCGAGCGGCCGGCCGATGCGTGTGTCTCGATCGCTGCACTAGTGTGAATCAACTTCGTCCAATATTCACCAGTGACCGGTCACGTCTGCTCTCAATTGGCATGAATGCAGCGTGAAGAGCGGAGTGGAGGTTGGAGCGGAACTAGAGAGAGGATTTTGTGTGGGCCTGGGTGCTGGACGCCAAAGTGGCACGCGTCCGGGCACCCATAAACCTCCCCCGACTTTGCTTTTGGTTTGTGAATCTGATGTCTTGACCGCGCATGTTGAGTATCATGATTAGATTGGAAACATAGAATAGATTAGAAAGTATTCTAACTTGTCTTGTACTCCAAGTAGATCATGTAGTCATATATATATGCCCACGAGGCTCAAGCAATAAACATCAATTCCACCAATCCCTCTCTATTCCTTCTAACACGGCATCAGCCTAATATCGATCCAAAAACCTTAGCTGCCGCCACTTCCGCATCGCCCCGCCCTGGGGCGGACGGCCTTCATGACAGCCACCAGGGGCCGCGCCGCCCGTACCTAGGGTTCGTCTGCTGGTCGTGTTAACCGGCTGCCCTAGAGAGTCTTTTTCCCGATCCTTGATTCGGGTTTTTTCTCTCTTCGCCGGTCTCTTTGATTGGTGTTTTATTTTTGGTTTTCTGCTCTCGGATCGGTTTCGTCGCCCGCCGCCGCCGTCAACGAACGTGCACCTCTACTCCAACACCGGTGCGACAGGCCGGCTTCGTCAACGACCCGGCGGCCTCGCGCGATAGGTGGCCCCTCACGGCCGCCGTCCGCGCATCTGCCCGCCCGTCGCCCTGCGCCGGTCGTCGCCGCTCTGCTCCAATCGGGACCTCTCCGTCGCCACCCCCTCTACGCATATGCACGGCGGCCCTGCGGTCTGCCTCACCAGCCTCATCCCCGGCTGCATCGGGCTGAAAGCACATTTGCTCCCTTGGTGGTTTTGATAATTAATGTCAACATATTCCTTATTGGACTAACAGGTTTACCTAGAATGTTTCGGATAAGTCCAATGGTGGTGTGGCAAGGACATGAAGATGTGAGCCCTTTCAAAATATGAAGAACAAATTTGGCTACCCCAAGACTCTACATTTTTGGTTTAGTGATCCAAGATCACGTTGAGTCCCTTAGGAAAGCTAATACTATTAAAAGGGGGTGAGGTATTGTTGATGAGGTTGTTTCTAAAAGTGCTCAGTGATATTGCTCCAAAACCCTCGGTCACTTTCCCGAAACACATCTGTCCAAAACACTAATTCATCATTTCGGTCCCACAGATGCAATCCATTCCGGACCCACCGAGATGACCCTTCTACTGCCATAGCCAAAACCCTAACATTTCGGTATGACCGAAATGGCTCTTGGTCCCACCAAGACGTCCTTGCCAAGTTTGTGTGATGAAATCACTTTATTTCAGAATCACCGAGTGAAACTGGTCGGATTTACCGAAACGAGGTTCTGCCTTTGCCATTGCACTTCGGTCCCACCGAGATGGTATAACCGGTCTCACCGAAAACACTAATGGTCAAGTCTTTTGCACTAGTTGGTACCACCGAGTTAGGTCAAAATCTTGTAACGGTTGGATTTTTGGTGCTGCCTAGTTATACCCCTCCACCACCACTTACTCTCTAAGAGAGCCATCAGAACGAAACACAACTTCCAGCATTCATTTTGTGAGCGAGAACCACCTGCTCATGTGCCGAGATCAAGAGATTTGTTTCCTACCATTTGAACCTTGATTTCTAGCCTCTTCAAGTTGCTTTCCACTCCAATCCTTATCCTACCCAAGTCAAATCTGTGTGAGAGAGATTAGGTGTTGATGAGACTATCATTTGAAGCACAAGAGCAAGGAGTTTATCACCAACACAACATCTATTACCTTTTGGAGAGTGGTGTCTCCTAGATTGGTTAGGTGTCGCTTGGGAGCCTCCGACATCATGTGGAGTTGAACCAAGAAGTTTATAAGGGCAAGGAGATCGCCTACTTTGTGAAGATCTACCAGAGCGAGGCCAGTCCTTCATGGACGTAAGCCATAGTGGAATACACAAGGTTGCTTCTTCATGGACCCTTCGTGGGTGGAGCCCTCCATGGACTCACGCAACCGTTACCCTCCGTGGGTTGAAGTCTCCATCAACGTGGACGTACGATAGCACCACCTATCGTAACCACGCCAAAAATCTCCGTGTCTCCATTGTGTTTGCTCATTCCAATTTCCATCCCTTTTACATTGTTGCACTTGCATGCTTTACTCTTTCCGCTGCCTATACTCTTGCCATGCTAGTGTAAAATGTATTGTCTACCCTTTAACGTGTGCTAAACTCAACCTTAACTTGAAGAATTGTAAAAACTGCTACTTGTACTTGTTAAGGGTCTAATCCCCCCTCTAGACCCCTCTTCTTGATCTTTCACAGGCCGGCTGTCGGCTGCATCAAGGTCATTGGCAGCCTCGAGCTCGGGCACCGCTGCTATGATCGTCACTCGGGCCTCACTGCCCGGGCGTCGGTGCTACTCCGCCCGTCGTCGCCGGCTTCATCTCAGACTTCATCGCCACCCCGCCTCTACCGAGCGGCGTCCCCAACCTCACACACGAACGAATTGATCACCCGCCCGCCTATGATCCACCTTATCTACGCCATGCGATCGATTTGGCCCATCGGTTGCACGCGCCTCGGTAGGTCCCATGAAGGTTGTCCCCGAGTACGACGCGCCCCTCCACCGTTGAGCAACGGGTTGGCGCCGCGTCGCCCCGTCGAACCGCAGCGCCGCCGCCCCGTGGTTCTTCCCGCGGCTGCACCGACTAGTGTGTCGCGGTTGCGTCGCCCCTTCGGGTCGGAGTGCCGCGGCCCGTGGTCCACCGCCGCCTCGAGGCCGTCCACTCTAGGTCGTCCCCATGGCTGCACCGACCCTCGCGTCGCTGTTGCATCGTCCCGTCAGGCCGTAGCGAGCGTGGCACGCGGTAAACACCACCGTCCCGAAACCGTTTCGGTGGCTGCACCGACCTGTGCCCTGCCGTGCACTGCCCCTTCGGGTTGTATTGCCACGGCGCGTAATCCACGTCGCCGCCCCTGAGATCTTCCCATTGTCGCCCTGACATGCACGCTGCCACTACGTCGCCCATCGGGCCCTAGCGCCGGGGCGCGCGGTCCACCCGTCGTCCCTGCGCACCGACTTCTCGTGGTATGCACTACGCCGCCTCCCTCGGCATGGGAACGCCACCGTCCACACCAGTCTTCGCCACGCTGTTGGGGTCTCGTCGCCTAATTTGAGCATCGCCGCCGAGCTCCTAACCCAGCCGCGGCCGCCGCTCTTCTTCGGCGCCACTACCACTCGCTCACCTTAGCCATGCTGCCAGTCCACCCCCTTCGTCTTCGTCTAGCACCACCTTGTCGCCAGCGTCGCCTTCATCTTCCCCAACCACTTCGTCTACTCCAACCACCGTTGGTGACATAGGCCCCACGCCGATTGGCGCCACAACCTTCATCGAGTCTCCTTCTCTGCTGGCCCCTACGACTCCTCGACATGGCGTACAACTCGTGCAGGTGTTGGAAATATGCCCTATATGCAATAATATTGTATTATTATATTTCCATATTCATAATTAAGAGTTTATATTCCATGCGATAACTACTATGATCCTGGAATATGCGATTCAATGGAAAACTCATATGCACGTGTGGAATGATAAACGGAATAAAATACGTTCCCGGTCTTGCCTCTAAGACTATCTTAAGAGTTGTTGGTGATCCCGTTTTCCTGATCTTAGGATATCGTTAAGTGTAACGATAGTTGATACGTCTCCATCGTAGCTACTTTTCCAAACACTTTTGCCCTTGTTTTGGACTCTAACTTGCATGATTTGAATGGAACTAACCCGGACTGACGCTATTTTCAGCAGACTTTCCATGGTGTTATTTATGTGCAGAAACAAAAGCTCTCGGAATGACCTGAAACTCCACGGAACATATTTTTGGAAAATATTAAAAATACTGGAAGAAAAAACCACGTCAAGGGGCCCACACCCTGTCCACGAGGGTGGGGGCGCGCCCCCCTACCTCATGGGCCCCCTGACGCTCCACCGACCTCAACTTCAACTCCATATATTCACTTTCGGGGAGAAAAAAACTAGAGAGAAGGATTCATCGCGTTTTACGATACGGAGCCGTCGCCAAGCCCTAAAACCTCTTGGGAGGGCTGATCTGGAGTCCGTTCGGGGCTCCGGAGAGGGGGATTCATCGCCGTCGTCATCATCAACCATCCTCCATCACCAATTTCATGATGCTCACCGCCGTGCGTGAGTAATTTCATCGTAGGCTTGCTGGACGGTGATGGGTTGGATGAGATCTGTCATGTAATCGAGTTAGTTTTGTTAGGGTTTGATCCCTAGTATCCACTATGTTCTGAGATTGATGTCGCTATGACTTTGCTATGCTTAATGCTTGTCACTAGGGCCCGAGTGCCATGATTTCAGATCTGAACCTATTATGTTTTCATGAATATATGTGAGTTCTTGATCCTATCTTGCAAGTTTATAGTCACCTACTATGTGTTATGATCCGGCAACCCCGAAGTGACAATAATCGGGACCACTCCCGGTGATGACCATAGTTTGAGGAGTTCATGTATTCACTATGTGCTAATGCTTTGTTCCGGTACTCTATTAAAAGGAGGCCTTAATATCCCTTAGTTTCCATTAGGACCCCGCTGCCACGGGAGGGTAGGACAAAAGATGTCATGCAAGTTCTTTTCCATAAGCACGTATGACTATATTCGGAATACATGCCTACATTACATTAATGAATTGGAGCTAGTTCTGTGCCACCCTATGTTATGACTGTTACATGATGAACCGCATCCGGCATAATTCTCCATCACCGATCCAATGCCTACGAGCTTTTCACATATTGTTCTTCGCTTATTTACCTTTCCGTTGCTACCGTTACCGTTACTATCATACTACTTTGCTACTAAATACTTTGCTGCAGATATTAAGTTATCCAGGTGTGGTTGAATTGACAACTCAGCCGCTAATACTTGAGAATATTCTTTGGCTCCCCTTGTGTCAAATCAATAAATTTGGGTTGAATACTCTACCCTCGAAAACTGTTGCGATCCCCTATACTTGTGGGTTATCAAGACTATTTTCTGGCGCCGTTGCCGGGGAGCATAGCTCTATTCTTTGAGTCACTTGGGATTTATATCTGCTGGTCACTATGAAGAACTTGAAAGACGTAAAAACAAAAATTTATCCCTCAACTACGAGGGGAGGTAAGGAACTGCCATCTAGCTCTGCACTTGATTCACCTTCTGTTTTGAGTAAACTTGCGACACCTAAACCTGCTTCTGCTATTCGTTCTGATATGTCGCATGTTATTGATGATGCTACTTCTGCTATGCATGATACTTATGATGAAACTACTTCTATGCTTGATACTACTATGCCACTTGGTGAATTTCTTGATGAACAACTTGCTAGGGTTAGAGAGAATGAAATTATTGAAACTGACAATATTGATGAAAATGATGATGAAGACTCTCCCCCTAATAAATATGAATCGCCTGTTATTCCTAAGGGTTATGTTTTGGAAAAGGAAGTTGCTTTAGCTATTTTAGCTTGCAAAGATAGATACGAGCTCAAGAGGTTATTAGCTAAATGGAAGCAGCAATCTCTTAATGCTAGAATGAAACCTGACCCTGCTTTTGCTACTTCACCTATCTGTGTTACTGATAAGGATTATGAATTCTCTGTTGATCCTGATGTAATTACTTTGGTTGAATCTGATCCTTTTCATGGCTATGAATCTGAAACTGTTGTGGCACATCTTACTAAATTAAATGATATAGCCACCCTGTTCACTAATGATGAGAAATCTCGCTACCTGTATATCCTTATAATATTTCCGTTCTCATTAAAGGGTGATGCTAAGATATGGTTTAATTCTCTTGATCCTGGTTGTGTGCGTAGTCCCCAGGATATGATTTATTACATATCTACTAAATATTTCCCTGTTCATAAGAAACAAGCTGCTTTAAGGGATATATACAACTTTGTGCAAATTGAAGAAGAGAGTCTCCCACAAGCTTGGGGGAGGCTTCTCCAATTACTTAATGCTTTGCCTGATCATCCTCTTAAGAAAAATGAAATACTTGATATCTTTTATAATGGACTAACCGATGCTTCGAGAGATTACCTGGATAGTTTTGCTGGTTCTGTTTTCAGGGAAAGAACACTGGATGAAGCTGAAATTCTGTTGAATAATATGTTGACAAATGAACATAATTGGACACTTCCTGAGCCAGCTCCCGAGCCAGCTCCTGAGCCAATTCCTGAGCCTATTCCTAAACCAACTCCGAAGAAAAGAGGTGTTCTATTTCTCAGTCCTGAAGATATGCAAGAGGCAAAGAAATCTATGAAAGAAAAATGTATTAAAGCTGAAGATGTTAAGAATTTACCTCCTATTGAAGAAATACATGGTCTTAATTTACCGCCTGTTGAAGAAACATATGATCTTGATCCTTCACCTATTGAAGAAACTCATGCTCTTGATAACCCGACACAGGTAGTAAAGGTAAATTCTCTCTATAGATATGATAAAGCGGAAATCCCTCCTACTAAGTTTGCTAGCCAATGTTTGGATGAGTTTGATAATTTCATGGTTAAGCAAGAAGACTTTAATGCTTATTTTGGTAGGCAGTTAAAACAAAATGCTTATATGATTGAACACTTGGGCGATAATATGTCTAGAGTTAAAGGTGAACTTAAACTCATTAGTAAACATGCTTCTATGGTTACCACTCAAGTAGAACAAGTACTTAAGGCTCAAAATGATTTGCTCAATGAATTGAATAGTAAGAATAATGACTATGCTGTTAGAGTGGCTACTAGAACCGGTAAAATGACTCAGGAACCTTTGTATCCTAAAGGCCACCCTAAGAGAATTGAACAAGATTCTCAGAGAAATAATATTGATGCACCTAGTCCTCCTAAAAAGAAGAAAAAGAACAATGATAGGACTTTGCATGCTTCTAGTGAACCTATTGCTGAACCACCTGAGAATCCAAATGATATATCTATTTCTGATGCTGAAACACAATCTGGTAATGAACATGAACCTAATGAAAATGCTAATGATGATGTTCATGATGATGCTCAACCTAGTAATGATAATGATGTAGAAATTGAACCTGCTGTTGATCTTGATAACCCACAATCAAAGAATCAACGTTATGATAAGAGAGACTTTGTTGCTAGGAAACATGGTAAAGAAAGAGAACCATGGGTTCAGAAACCCGTGCCTTTTCCTCCGAAACCATCCAAGAAAAAGGATGATGAGGATTTTGAGCGCTTTGCTGAAATGATTAGACCTATCTTTTTGCGTATGCGATTAACTGATATGCTCAAAATGAATCCTTATGCTAAGTACATGAAAGAAATTGTCACTAATAAAAGAAAGATACCGGAGCTGAAATTTCCACCATGCTTGCTAATTACACTTTTAAGGGTGGAATACCAAAGAAACTTGGAGATCCAGGAGTACCCACTATACCATGCTCCATTAAAAGAAACTATGTTCAAACTGCTTTATGTGATCTTGGAGCCGGTGTTAGTGTCATGCCTCTCTCTTTATATCATAGACTTGATTTGAATAAGTTGACACCTACTGAAATATCTCTGCAAATGGCTGATAAATCAACTGCTATACATGTCGGTATTTGTGAGGATGTGCCTGTTGTGGTTGCAAACATTACTATTTTAACGGACTTTGTTATTCTTGATATTCCCGAGGACGATAGTATGGCTATTATTCTTGGAAGACCCTTCTTGAATACTGCAGGGGCTGTTATTGATTGCAACAAAGGCAATGTCACTTTTCATGTTAATGGTAATGAGCATACGGTACACTTTCCGAGGAAACAACCTCAAGTTCATAGTATCAATTCTATTGGAAAAAATCCATCGATTATATTTGGAGGTTTTGAATTTCCTCTTCCTACTGTCAAGAAGAAATATGATATTCTTATTATTGGGGATGTGCATATCCCCGTTGAGGTAACATAGTGTCATTCTAAATTTCTCCAGTTCCATGTTATTCGGAATGAGTTTATTAACAAGACCTGATCAACCTTGTTAGTGGATTCCTTTTGATGAGCATGAGATGGATGAAACTAGAAGGCACGACCTTCTGCACCCTCTTTCTACTTTCTGTTATTTAGTTGAAATAAAGTAAAAATAGTATTTTTTCTGTCTGTTTTCTGATTTATCCCTGCAATATAAAAACACCCCGAAAATAAAAGTTCTCCAAATGCCCTGAAAATGGAATATGATTTTTTCTGGAATATTTGAGAATATCTGGCACTGAGAACACAGCAGGGGGAGCAAGCACCTGGCCACGAGGGTCTAGGGCGCGCCCACCCCTACAGGGCATGCCCCCCTGCCTCGTGGGCCCATGGTGGCCCCCCTCTACTTATTCCCGCACCCACACACTTCTTCTTCCTCCCAAAAAAATTACCATCCAGCTCAAGCACGAGTTCTAGCTCATTTTGCTGCGATTTTCAATCTCCTTGCTCAAAGCACCTCTCACAAAACTGCTTGGGGAGATTGTTCCTTGGTATGTGACTCCTCCATTGGTCCAATTAGTTTTTGTTCTAGTGCTTTATTCATTGCAAATTTGTGCTGCCTAGGTGACCATGTTCTTGAGCTTGCATGTCAAATTTATATGGTTCCAAGTAGTTCTAATGCATGATATAGGCTCTAGGCAGTTGTAGGAGTAGTTGCTATCAATTTTGTTGAGCTTGGTTCACTTTTATTTGAAGTTACTAAAAATTTCAAAAACAATTCAGAAAATAATGAAGATATTTTTGAGGGGCTCATCGAGCCGAAGCTCGAAGGAAAAGCAAAGTGAAGAAGCACAGAGGCCCAAATATAATCTACCCCGCACCGCGGAGGTTCGTCCGTGTGAATGGCCTTCCGATGATTTCTTGAGAGAAGCCGGGATGTACAATGATTTTTATGAATTGGCTGAGAATGCAGGCCTCACCGACTTCCTCCGCGACCAACGCGAACAGTATCTCTTACTCACCAATACTTTTGTGCAAAACTTCTACTATAATCCTAAAAAAACGCCTCCTTCAGTAGAGTTTCATTTATATGATGTTGTTAAGAAGATGCCACTAGATGAATTTTGCAAGGTTTGCAAAATACCTTTTGAGGGTAGTTTAGAGGAACCACATCGTAAAGATGTGGACGGGTTTATTGACACTATTACCATGGGGGAAACTAGGAAGGTTTCCGATGCAAGAATCACTAGCATACATTTTCCTGTTTTACGCTATTTTGCCATATTTGCTAGTCGTTGCTTAATTGGTCGCGGAAACTGTGGAAACCTTAGTGTTCCTGATATTATCATTTTGTTCCATGGTTTATTCTGCGATAACACTGTTAGTATGGGCGGTATTATTGCTAAACGGTTAAGTTTGAACTGTACAAAGGGTCCCATCTTTGGAGGTATTTATGCTTCACGCCTTGCTGCACATTATAACATACCTATTAGGCACTATGAAAAAGAAGAAAAATTGCTGCCCAATGCTTATTTATATTATAAGAGTATGATAGCGCATGACTTTATTGTTAAGAATAGGGAAGGGGCTCTTAAATACAAATTATTCTTTGATAAACATCACCCTGAGACTATTACCTTGCCTGCTCCCTCCTTGTTTAATTTATCTATAGGTCTGTATCTCGTTCCGTGGGCGGCCATTCACCCCTACCGGAACCCTACACCAGCCACGGAGCCGGAACCACAATTTGAGCCTCCACGACAGTCTAACTACCAGTGGGATCCGGAGATGATTTCCAACCAGTGGCAATCAGAGTCTTCTTCATCTTAGTAAGACCCCGGCTACAACTATGGATATCCGCCAGGCCACCCGTGGCAATAAACCAACTTAGGCCAAAAGCCTAAGCTTGGGGGAGTACGTATTTCCCACCGACATTACATTCATGTTCACACACACTCATTGCTAGATGTCGGTGCTCATACTCTTTCATTGTAATATACATGCTAGTTTATTTTCTTTTTCTTGCTTTCTTCTTGTGTGTTTGATAAACCTTAAGAAAAACCAAAAAAAATAGTTGCAGCTTTTAGCTAGTTTATTTTCTGGCTGTAGTAGTAATAATTAAAAAGAAAACCTAAAAAGATTTCTTGTTCTTCTTTTGCTTGTTGGGAGCTTTCCCGTGTAAATAGTTTTATTTCTTTTCTTTGGGGGTCGATAGGAGAAGACCATAATGAAATTGTTGAAGTGGCTCTTATATGCATTATTGTTGATTTAACCAAGAGCCCATATTGCCTTGTCTTCTCCTGTTTATTGAATGCTCGCAGATTCTAGCTTAGTCCAATGCACGTGCACTCTTATTATTATTCACTTCGTTCGGTCGTGCAAGTGAAAGGCAATTATGACGATATATGATGGACTGATTGAGATGAGAAAAGCTGGTATGAACTCGACCTCTCTTCTTTTTGTAAATATGATTAGTTCATCGTTCCTGATTCAGCCTATTATGAATAAACATGTTTGCAATGACAATTAGAGATCATAGTTGCTCGTGCCATGCTTGATTAGCTATGAGTTATAATGGTTTACCTTGCGTGCCAACATGCTATTAAAATGGTTGTGATGTGGTATAGTGGGGTGGTATCCTCCTTTGAATGATTTAAGTGACTCGACTTGGCACATGTTCACACATGTAGTTGAAACAAATCAACACAGCCTTCACGATATTTATGTTCATGGTGGATTATATCCTACTCATGCTTGTACTCAATGTTTATTAATTTTAATGCATGTTCATGACTGTTGTCGCTCTCTAGTTGGTCGCTTCCCAGTCTTTTGCCAGCCTTCACTTGTACTAAGCGGGAATACTGCTTGTGCATCCAATCCTTTAAACCCCAAAGTTATTCCATATGAGTCCACTATACCTTCCTATATGCGGTATTTACCTGCCGTTCCAAGTAAATTTGTATGTGCCAAACTCTAAACCTTCAAATGAAATTCTGTTTTGTATGCTCGAATAGCTCATGTATCAACCAGGGCTGTCCGTATCTTCCATGCTAGGCGGGTTATTCTCAAGAGGAGTGGACTCCGCTCCTCACTCACGAGAAAATGGCTGGTCATCAGGATGCCCAGTCCCATGCTTTATGAAAATTAAATCAAAATAATTGCAAACAAAACTCCCCCTGGGACTGTTGCTAGTTGGAGGCACTCGTTGTTTCGAGCAAGCCATGGATTGATGCTTGTTGGTGGAGGGGGAGTATAAAATTTACCATTCTGTTTGGGAACCGCCTATAATGTGTAGCATGGAAGATATCCCCATCTCTTGGTTGTTATGTTGACAATGAAAGTATGCCGCTCAAAATATTATTTATCTCTATTTCAAAACCGAGCTCTGGCACCTCTACAAATCCCTGCTTCCCTCTGCAAAGGGCCTATCTATTTAGTTTTATGTTGAGTCATCACCCTCTTATTAAAAAGCACTAGCTGGAGAGCGCAGCTGTCATTTGCATCCATTACTATTAATTTATATTGGGTATGACTATGACTGGATCTCTTTTACCATGAATTACAATGTCTAGTCAGTCCTTGATCTTTAAAGGTGCTTTGCATTTATGTTTTGCGGTCTCAGAAAGGGCTAGCGAGATACCATCTTATTATATCATATCATGATTGTTTTGAGAAAGTGTTGTCATCCGAGATTTATTATTATGGCTCGCTAGTTGATTATGCCATTGATATGAGTAAACATGAGACCTAAGAGTTATTGTGAACGTGGTTAGTCATAATCTTTGCTGAAAACTTGAATGCTGGCTTTACATATTTACAACAACAAGAGTAAACAGAGTTTGTAAAAGTTTTTCTTTATCACTTTCAGTTTATCAACTGAATTGCTTGAGGACAAGCAAAGGTTTAAGCTTCGGGGAGTTGATCCGTCTCCGTCGTACCTACTTTTCCAAACACTTTTGCCCTTGTTTTGGACTCACACTTGCATGATTTGAATGGAACTAACCCGGACTGACGCTGTTTTCAGCAGACTTTCCATGGTGTTATTTATGTGCAGACACAAAAGTTCTCGAAATGACCTTAAACTCCACGGAACATCTTTTTGGAAAATATTAAAAATACTGGAAGAAAAATCCACGTCAGGGGGCCACACCCTGTCTACGAGGGTGGGGGCGCGCCTGCCCCCCCTGGGCGCGCCCCCTACCTCGTGGGCCCCCTGACGCTCCACCGACCTCAACTCCAACTCCATATATTCACTTTTGGGGAGAAAAAAACAGAGAGAAGGATTCATCGTGTTTTACGATATGGAGCCGCCGCCAAGCCCTAAAACCTCTCGGGAGGGCTGATCTGGAGTCTGTTCGGGGCTCCGGAGAGGGGGATTCGTCGCCGTCATCATCATCAACCATCCTCCATCACCAATTTCATGATGCTCACCGCCGTGCGTGAGTAATTTCATCGTAGGCTTGCTGGACCGTGATGGGTTGGATGAGATCTATCATGTAATCGAGTTAATTTTGTTAGGGTTTGATCCCTAGTATCCACTATGTTCTGAGATTGATGTTGCTATGACTTTGCTATGCTTAATGCTTGTCACTAGGGCCCGAGTGCCATGATTTCGGATCTGAACCTATTATGTTTTCATGAATATATGTGAGTTCTTGATCCTATCTTGCAAGTCTGTAGTCACCTACTATGTGTTATGATCCGGCAACCCCGAAGTGACAATAATCGGGACCACTCCCGGTGATGACCATAGTTTGAGGAGTTCATGTATTCACTACGTGCTAATGCTTTGTTCTGGTACTCTATTAAAAGGAGGCCTTAATATCCCTTAGTTTCCATTAGGACCCCGCTGCCACGGGAGGGTAGGACAAAAGATGTCATGCAAGATCTTTTCCATAAGCACGTATAACTATATTCGGAATACATGCCTACATTACATTGATGAATTGGAGCTAGTTCTGTGTCACCCTATGTTATGACTGTTACATGATGAACCGCATCCGGCATAATTCTCCATCACCAATCGAATGCCTACGAGCTTTTCACATATTGTTCTTCGCTTATTTACTTTTCCGTTGCTACTGTTACAATCACTACAAAACCCAAAAATATTACTTTTGCTACCGTTACCGTTACTATCATACTACTTTGCTACTAAATACTTTGCTGCAGATATTAAGTTATCCAGGTGTGGTTGAATTGACAACTCAGCTCTAATACTTGAGAATATTCTCTGGCTCCCCTTGTGTCGAATCAATAAATTTGGGTTGAATACTCTACCCTCGAAAACTGTTGTGATCCCCTATACTTGTGGGTTATCGATAGTCCTAAAACAACATTGGGGGTATGACGTTAGAAGAACAATCATATTGAATCGACCCAATACTTGTCTGTTATACTGTGTGATTATATCGTCTGTAATCATCTGTTATAACATGGAATGTTATCATGTGTTTTAGTTCCTCAGACCATGAGAGTGTCACGCCACTTTCTACCAGACGGTGGGCTTTGGGGTTGCTCAAATGTCATCTGTAACAAGGTCATCATAACAACAACTTCCAGGCACACCAGAAAGTTTGACAAGTGATCAGACAGCTCGAGAGTGGGATTTGCTCCTCTGACGATGGAGAGATATTCTTAGGGTCCTCTTGGTGTGATAGCATCCATCATCGTCTGGCCAGACACAGGTGACTACGTCACGGGGATGCCGGAACACGTCAACGAGAAAGAAGAACAAAACCGATATCGGAGCAACAGTATAGTGAGCATGGTGACGACTCAGGAGGATACGGATGCACATCGGGTTTTTTAAAGTATCGCAAAGCAAAGGGAACATCACATGATAACCAAAAGTTCACTTGAATATCATTCATGTAATCATAGGGACCGATATGGATATCCACGGTTCCTCTATCGGTCATTGAACGAAGGGGTTTCGTTCATGTCTATGGTTTATGGAACCTTCATGGTCACAAGATTAAGGTAATCATGATCTGCCGAGTGTTAATGGGACGGGAGTGATGAGAATATATTTGTGGAATTGTTTCATTAATATCCGGAATAGTTCCCAGAGGTTCCGGAAGCGTTTCAGGGTCACCGGAAGGATTTCGATGAATATCGAGTAATACCGGGTATTACCGTTTAGTTATATATAGGTGGAAAATGTTTCTGGGATGTTAAATTATGTATATAATGCTATCAAAAAGTTTAGAACATTTTATATTTAATTTAAATATCAATGGGCCTTAAAAGGCCAAGATGTGGAGGGCAACTTGGGCCACAAGGGCCCAAGTAGGAAGGCGCCCCCGTTCCTTGTGGGGGGGAGGGGCGGACTAGCGGAGGAGTAGGACTCCTCCCCCTTTGGCCGGTGTCCCAAGAAGGACTTTTCCCCTTTGGTGGCAGCCGTCTCCCTCCCCTCTAACCTATATATACTAGAGGATTTCCCTCCTAGGTGTACACATGTTTTGGAGCCTCCTCTAGTTGATCTAGTGCACGTTCTAATTGGTCCTAGTTGACTAATTAGAGCGAGCCCTAGCCACCTTTTATCCTCATAATTAGAATCCTTGTGTGGTTTTAAACTCCTCTCTCTAATTAACCGGTGATGATTAGCTCTGGAAGGTGAAGCGCTGCCGGATCATGAAGACCATACGCTTGCAACCAAGTAGAGAGGTCGTGCTTTTGGTCTTCTATTCAAGGGATCGTTTGAGGGTAGTTCGCGGGATCGTCATCAACATTCGAGGGACTCCAAGTATGATATACACCGACTCGTATACTTTCGCTGCACTCCCGGAGTCGGTAACGACCGTTGATCACAACCCGTTATGCATCTTCATATTGTTCCTGGGTGATCGTAGGGCAGCTTTTTTGTCTTCTACTACATTTCCCAACAGTGGGATCATGAGCGGTTCTATGAGTAGATACAGGCTGCGATCTAAATCACGTGTGGATGTGAGGGTGTTGTTCTTGCTATGCTTCCCACAAGTGTTGCTTCGATTCAGTTCATTAACGGCATGGTGTCGCTTTCTACAAGGTTCTGACAATCGCTCGGCTCTGGCTGTCGACAATCTGCTAACAGTTCCTTGGGCTTCACCACAGTCAAGAATAGTGAACCGTCATGTACGCAAGAGGGCGATGAAGATGGATGATCTTCTAGGGGGTCACACGTATTAGACGAAGTTTAGTGTGGGGGAACGAGATTTTTAATTAAGTCTCTTCTTTCACACACCCTGAAAGTTAATCTAGGAACAAGGATTATCACTTTATGGTGTGCATGTAGGCAGCTAGGTTTATAGGTGATGGTGGCAAGATGTACACGGAGGACCCCGACGAGGAGAAGGTGTACCAAGGCGTGGGACGAGGAGCTATAATTTTGTGTCGCGGCAGAATTTCAGATTTCTGGTGTCATGGCAATGTTTTCTGAAACAATCACCACGGCAAAGTTTTCTGAGGTTGCCGCCATAGCCACGTTTTTAAAATGGTTGCCACAGCGAGGAAATATTGGCCGTCACATCGCTTCAACTGGAAATTGAAGATGATCACAGAGAACTCCCGGTGCCCAGGGCTATACCATATCATGCTATCATGAATTGCTCGAGATGTTTATCCCTTTCTTGTTTGCACCCTTCGATTGCGCGGTAGTCAATTATTAGGGTGATCTCTCACAGTAAATATCAAGTTAAAAGGTGCTCTTCCGAGTGCTGCAACCTCTATAACACATAGCATTCCGGAGTGCGTCATGTCCACATGAGTACAAACGGGACGTGAGGTGTCAGACGGAGATGGTCAGACCATGTATGCAGATAGCACTTGGTTGTCTTGAAGTTCTAGCAGAATCGTTCTGAGCTCGGAGCACAAAGCATCGAAAGATGAACAAGAGTCATATTGTGATATGGTCGGCAAAAGTTTGCCTACTGGTCAAAATTCTCGTCATCAGTAATGTCCACATGAATGGCTGAGAACTAGATTTGGATCTTGAATCACTCACTATCAATTATGAGAGATATTGATTTGAGTGGGAGCACAATTATGTATTAATTAAGTTTAATAACTAGTGCTAATCAATTATGAACAATGTCTATGTGTAGTTTGCATTGTAGTTGTAGAATTATGGCTCACGGTTCCACCTTTGTTGTTGAAATTGATTGACTCTTATTTATCTGGTTGAAACTTTATGTTTGAGAGGATTGTCCTCTAAAAGTGCCAAGAAGGTTTGTTTCGTCCTACTGCATGTTTACAAAACTCTCTTGCTGATGTTGTGGATGATGAGACTCGCGTCCTTCGATCCAAAAGCTAGAATTGCATTACGGTTTGCTTGCTTCCATCAAAACCCGAACTTAGTAATGTTTGGGATAGTTATGTGATATTCTTGGAACTGAAAATTGTTTTCAGAAACAAACAAAGGCTAAAAAGTATGTGATATCTAAAGAAGTGTTTTGTTTGCAAATTCTAGTGAATTGTTCAACTATGATTAAGACTAAAATGCGTAAGATCTGGAAGAAAGCCAGTCATGTGTTGACGGTGAAAACTTGTAGAGAAAGAACAAAACCAAAGGATGTAATGAGACTTACACGCCTAGGGAAGTTCAGGGCTCACTTCACTCTTAAAGTTGTTGTTTCTTCTGAGAGTAAGAGAAATATTGAAGTAAAACTATAAGCAGTAAAAGGCAGAAAGAAAAGAAGACTGGAATGTCCAGCTCAGGTATGAATGGCATACAAGTTATGAGATGTAGAGGTGGTTGGTCAAGTAAAAGTGTAGTTCTTGCGAAATATGATCAATTTGTTGATCACTGATTCTTTGGTATTGTGGCTAAAAGGTTAATCACAAGGATATCGACTGATTGCATATTGTTGCAAAGAAACTCCGAACGGCCTAAATGATCAACATATGATGAGGTTAAAATATTTTGATGGATTGTAAAAGGTTAAAGTATTTCTATCGGTGTATTTACTCTGTATTTATTATCATAATTCATTTTAGAGTTTTTGTACACTCTAGCCCATTGCATAGAAGTTGCAAGGAGGTTATTCATGATAGAACAATAGTTGTTTGATATTCTGAAGGAGGTTGTTCATGATAGAACAATAGTTGTTCGATGTTATGAACAAAAGGGCATACTCTTGTTGTGCATAAGATGTATATTATGAATATTGATAATAAAATTGAACATCCATAACACGACGCTAAATGTCGCAAGACTAAAAGGATACCATATCTGTGTAGCACTGCATTTAGTCACATTGGAGAAACCAGCATGGAGAAATTTCATAGTGACGAATTATGAAGACATCTGATTGAGAATCATTTGAAACTTGCAAGTTTCGTCTAATTAGTGAAGTAAACTAAAATACCATTCATAGGCCATAAAGAACGAGCAGCAAAAATAATTGGAGATATGCATGTAATCTAATAAGTGTTGTTGCAAGCAATGGATTTATCTATCTTCAAGATGACTCAAGTAGATATTTATATTTACTAATGAAGACATAAGTCTGGATCTTTTTAAGTGTTTCAAAAGGTTTTTCAGAATGAAGTCGAAATTATTGTAACAAGAAAATTATGTTTCTATAATTGGATTGTAGAAAAGAATATTTGACTTACAAATTTAGCGAATGTCTGATGAGCTATAAAAGAATTTTATAGCTTGCACCTCCTAGAAACACTAGTGAGAATAGATTGTTTAAAGCAGATGCAATCAAACAATGTATGGCATGGTGAGATCAAATATGACGTTAATTATTTTGCCAATATACTTTCAAAGTGATGATTTAGAGACTGTGGCTTTGCTACTTGTGAGCTGCATTGGGATTTCCCTGAAGAGGCGGGGATGATGCAGTACAGTAGAGATAAGTATTTCTCTCAGTTATGAAACCAAGGTTATCAATCCAGTAGGAGAACTAAGCAATACTATGTAAACAGCACCTGCACACAAACAACAAATACTCGCAAACCAACGCGTAGAGGGGTTGCCAATCACTCGACGGTCAAGAGAAATATTAAATTGTATAGGTTTTGATAAATAGATCTAACAAAGTACAAAATAGAATAATTAAAAGAAAATCACAGCGGGGTATTTTGGGTTTTAATATATGATAGAAAATAGACCCAGGGGCCATAGTTTCACTAGAGGCTTCCCTCGAGAAAATAGCATATGGTGGGTAAACAAATCACTGTTGGGCAATTGATAGAAAAGCAAAATAATCATGATGATATCCAAGGCAATGATCATGTATATAGGCATCACGTCCAAGATTAGTAGACCGAAATGATTCTGCATCTACTACTATTACTCCACACATCGACCGCTATCCGGCATGCATCTAGTGTATTAAGTTCATGGAAAAACGAAGTAATGCATTAAGAAAATGACATGATGTAGACAAGATAAACTCACGTGTGAAATAAATCCCATCTTGTTACCCTTAATAGCAATGATACATGCGTGTCATGTCTCTTTCTGTCACTGAGATTGAGCACCGCAAGATCGAACCCATCACAAAGCACCTCTTCCCATGGCAAGATAAATCAATATAGTTGGCCAAACCAAAGCAATAAATCATAGAAGAAATACGAGGCTATAAAAATCATGCATAAAAGAGTTCAGAGAAAACTCAAATAACATTCATGGATAGATCTGATCATAAACTCACAATTCATCGGACCCCAACAAACACACCATAAAAAAGAGTTACATCAAATAGATCTCCAAGAACATCAAGGAGAACATTGTATTGAAGATTGAAAAGAGAGAAGAATTCATCTAGCTACTAACTACGGACCCATAGGTCTATGGTAAACTAATCACGCATCATCAGAGGGGCAAGAAGGATGATGAAGAACCCCTCCATGATCACTGCCCCCTCCGGTAGAGTGCCGGAAAAAGCCTCTAGATTGGATCTCGTGGTTTTGGAACTTGCGACGGCGAAAAAAGTATTTCGTCGACTCCCCTAGGGTTTTTGAGATTTTAGGGTATTTATAGAGGCGGAGGTAGGTCAAGACGGTGCATGTGGGCCCCACTAACCACCAGGGCGCGCTAGAGGCCCATGGCGCGCCCCTAGTGGGCCCCACGGGCCTCTTCTCATGGCCTCCAGAAGCTTCCAGGGTCTCTTACTTCCATAAAAAATCTCTAAAAAGTTTAGTGGCATTTGGACTTCGTTTGGTATTGATATTCTGCAAAATAAAAAACAAGCAAAAAACAGCAACTGGCACTGAGCACTAAGTTAATAGGTTAGTCCCAAAAAATGATATAAAGTTGCTACTAAATGTATATAAAACATCCAAGATTGATAATATAACAGTATGGAACAATAAAAAATTATAGATACGTTGGAGACGTATCAGGCTTTTACACTGAAAAAGGAGCGCCATCAAATTTATTGAAATAAGTGCTACTTTGTAGGTTATCCCAAATAGTTGGGTATTCCTCTATCACTAGCCAAGGCAAAGTGTTGCCACAGAGTGCGGAAGTTTTGAAGAAAATGTTTTCTACAAAAGAGTAAGTGGGAGGGCAGTGCAACTCGACAACATTGCGGAATCTTCGTAATCAGCTCAAAGAAAAGAAACACTGGAAGTAATTCTAGAATTTCTTACTGCAACTGATACAAAAGCCTCTACATGAGATATAGAGACTATGGTTGAACTTGCAGCTGAACTATATAGGTTGGGAAAATTTGTGCAGACCTTTGTGGTATGCAGACGAAATATTGTTGGGCAAACAAGGAACCTATAAGTCACAGAGAAGCGTTGATGGGCCTTGACTTCGGAAATTGGCTATATGCCTACATAATCCGAGATAGTATCCATTCACATAATTCAAGCTTAGAACTTGATGAAACCTTTGAAAGACTTAGAGTCTAAAGAATAGTTATGGATCTATGGACTCACAAAGATAAAAATGTTTTATAGTGCTTGACTTGTTACAAATAGTTTATGACAAGATCAAAGAATTGACCATGACGAGATTGTCTCGTCATAGCAATACTTAAAATTAGTTCGGGTTAGACTAGCAATTACTAAATATTTAAATTATGAGATAAAGCAGATGGATGTCAAAATGATTCCCATGAGATGGAAATAGAACAAAGGTTGTATGTTTGATACGATCCAAGGTAATTTTGTCGATCCAGAGGATGCTAGTAAGTATGCAACCTTCAAGAGATCCTATAATGATCTGAAGCAAGCATAGTGGAGTTGGAATCTTTGTACTGATGAAATGGTCAAATAAATTGATTTCATCGAGTAAAGCGAAGATGCTTGTATTTACAAGAAAGTAAGTGGGAGCATAATCATATTTCTAAACACTATATGTACATGACATATTGTTGATTGGAAGTTATGTAAATTTCTTGACATGAATTAAGACTTTACTGAAACTAGTTTTTCAGTAAAAATCCTTAGGCAGTGAATAGTCTTGGTATTAGACATAATGATGGAGATAATAGTGTCTAATCGGACTTAGCCAAAATACATATTGACAGAATACTAAAGCAGTTTAGTATGAAAAATGTCAAGAAGAGTTTCTTATCAATGTCACACGGAAGGAGTCAGTATCCTGAAATACTGATGAGCAAAATATGATTTCAACCACATTTGTATTCCATCGTATGTAAACAACCAGATATTTTCAGTACTTCAAGTAAGTTGTAAGTAAAAGTTACTAGTATGGTCAAATTATTGACCATAGGATAACAATGAAAATGTCGTTAAGGATTAATGACATGTTTCTCACACACAGAGAACATGAAGAGATTGTTGTAAGGAGTTACATCGATGAAGGTTCGTTGTAAGTAGTACATCGATAAAATCTTCATCGATGCTCCAAGTGATTTTTTGATTTCAAATTAAAAGTGATATATGGTGGCACAGTAAGTTAGAATTGGTCCAAGAAAGTTACTGTGGTGAATTCTATAATAGAAGGCTAAGTATATTATTTCTTTAGAAGCAAAAATGAAGGGTGATGAATCAAAAGTTCATTTCTGAGCTTGGTATGGTTTCTAGATGATTGTATCATTGGAACACTATTCTTAATAGTGGTTCCTTAACTCAGTCTAAGGAATCGAAGGTTCTACAAGTGATTCAATATATATACAAAGCCGGTTTCACACAAATTATGAATTGATAGATGCATAGAAATGCAAATGATACACGCGGATATGAAATTTGTCGGATTTGATAGGACGAAGTCTATACCACAAGCAAAGCATGGACTCACACCGGATTGTCATTGGTGTAAAAGTTAAAAGTGCTAACTAGATTATTGACTATAGTGCAAGTGGGGGACAGTTGGAAATATGCCCTAGAGTTAATATTGTATTATTGAATTTCCATATTCATAATTAAGAGTTTATATTTCATGCTATAACTGTTATGTTCCTAGAATATGCGATTCAGTGGAAAACTCATATGCACGTGTGGAATGATAAACAGAATAAAATAGGTTCCCGGTCTCGCCTCTAAGACTGGCTCAAGTGTTGTTGGTGATCATGTTTTTCGGATCTTAGGATATCGTTAAGTGTAACGATAGTCTTAAAACAACATTGGGGGTGTGACGTTAGAAGAACGATCATATTGAATCGACCCAATACTTGTCTATTATACTATGTGATTATATTGTCTAAAATCATCTATTATAACACAGAGTGTTAGCATGTGTTTTAGTTCCGCGCACTGCTAGGCATCAGACTACTGATAGGTTGCATCTATCAGACTAGTCGCATGCCGTTAGATCGAAAGGAGAACGTACGTTCGATCTGCTGGTTTAGGACCCACTAAAACGAACATGGGAATACTTCCATAAATCACGTGGATCCCTGATTGCGCGGGATTAACTGCCTTTACGCTTCAGTCCTTAGTTTTAGGAAACAAATTAAATCCATAGCTTGCTTCCTTACCATATGCATTGGTCCATAGTTTTAGGACACAAATCAAATCTCGTAGCTTGCTTCCCTCCAATATGCATTGGTCCATAGTTTTAGGAAACAATCCGGTAGCCTGCTTCCTTATGAAGCAAAATTTGCATCTGAAGCAAATAATACATACAACCACCTTGTTTGGAATGTTGTGCATCAGCTCGCTTCCTTTACTACATACTCCATTAGTTTATGCTTTCATTCATTGAAGATTTTGCGTCTGTTGTAAATAAAATATGCTTCGATTTATTTAAAATTTTATGTCCTTTGTAACGTGAAATTTTGTTTCCAAAGCATCAGTATCTTGCTTCCATAAACTAGTGAATTGGTTTGAACCTGCTTCCATCGAAAAGGAAATTATTCCACATGTTTGAGAAGCATCACAATCTTGTTTACAACGACTAGAGAATTGCCTCCAACCAAATATTATATTGCTTCCAATAAAGAGAAAAAAAGTTGAGTCATAATTACACATGATTCCAACTCAAATTAGGGAGTTGTTGCAAAGAAGAGAAAAATGCTACATTCAAATGGAGAGTATGCTTCAAGGCAAAGTCAAATTGCTTCCATGCATCAATCTTTGCTAATTCAAATGTGGCCTAGCCATCATGTGATGGAAGTCATTGTCCAAGGTGCCAATGGGTACAAGCTGAGGTGCCCTTGCCCGAGTGCTTAGATCTTCATTGTGCCGTCCTCGAGGATGTATACCTTTTGATAGCCTGAACATTTGAACCATGGGGTATTTCTATGAACTCGACTCGTCATCTTTGAAGTAGACACATCCAGCCTTGATCCCCTAGGCCCCCTTGTCGGCATACAAACATGTGTGAGAGCACTTAAGGTAGGAAGCATGGGTAACACAAATAAATGATTTGATGCTATCGCACACTAAAATAATGGAATTTTGATTTGAGAAATCTACATGCTTGGCAAGCAAGATTGAGATGCACAATTTTAACGTTCATGAAACATTGTTATGTTGTGGCACTACATGTCTATAGTAGAAGCATATGGTAAAAATCAAGGAAGCATGATTAAGAAGGAACACTAATTTGTGCTATTCAACCGCTTGCTATTAATCAACTGAAGCATACTGTATAGGCCGAGGAAGAATATGTATTACAATGTGGAAGCACGAATGGGTAAGAAGCACAAAAATAGTTCTCTAGATACAAAAGGAGTATTACTTTGAAGCATGGGCGATTGAAAAAAAAATCAATACGAAAAAATTGTGGCCAACAT
This sequence comes from Triticum aestivum, assembly GCF_018294505.1. NCBI lineage: Eukaryota > Viridiplantae > Streptophyta > Magnoliopsida > Poales > Poaceae > Triticum > Triticum aestivum. The sequence continues at coordinate 367,833,813 of NC_057814.1, read as the reverse complement.
GGGTAAGCATATTTGTGTCATGTACTTTCCAAATAGACATATACTCGCTGATGGTCTAGTGATCCACTATATAATATACGGAACAAAATCAGCCCCCCAAAAAGGGAATAAAGCAAAATATGCGCATAGAGATATCAGTCAATTCTCAAGAACATAAATATGTTTGGAAATCAACTGGCACTATATCAGGATGAGAGGACTCAATACCTAGGACAGATGAGGATGATGCCTGTGGGGAGGGACAAATCCTACACACTTAGAAGGCTACTTTCCGAAGTGTCGCATATCAGACTCTTGAGCATACAATTTGTTTCGACCTGTTTCATTGTTGTGTGTCAAAATATGTGAATTGAAGGAATAAATCGAGACATGAAGATGTCCGCCAAAATAGGTGCATGGAAGCAAGGCACTAGAACTAACAAGCTTATCTGTTATAAACACAGTATGTCAATTTGTAAGAAGCATGAATAGATGACAACTCAACATTAATCATGGCCGGAAGCATGGAGCATTGATAATGGGAACAATTAGGATCGCCGCCAATGCGAGGATGCATGCTTTGGGTTGCCTATACGCAAACTTAACCAATTTTTGTTGGCCAATGCAAGCAATTTTCTTGCCCAAAGAAGCATGAAAAAGTGCACTGGGTACATCTGTATTGTCATTGGGAAGCATCAAAAATTGAAAAATGGAATAAATACTAATAACCGGGTCGGCATATGTGTGCGATGTACCTACCTAATTCAGAAAAATAAAGATAATTTAGTGATACAATACATACTGGACGGAAGAAATTCACAACACAAATTGTACATAAACTAACGTATTAACATCACGATATCAAGCAAAAATTAGAAAACAATTGTGTTAGGAATCACCTAGAACTGCAAGATTCAAAATTACCAAGAGGAGAGACGACTCAAACCCTAGATTGGATAAGGACGGGCCGCGTGGGAGAATCATGCGATACGCAATGCTAGTCCGGCGAGCTGGACCGGAGGAAAGAATGACAAGTGGAGCGAGGCTAATCCCGATGGAGATAAGCATGACGGCGAGGAAGTTTACGAGCTCGTCGGTGAGCAGGGTCATGGCTAATGTCGGGCGTAGCGGCCGGATGGGATGATGCACAAGTGAGATGGGTCGAAGGCCGTAGTGGGGCTGGGCAGAACCCTGGCGGACAGAGACGGGTGCGAGGGCACTGGTGAGCAAGGAAAACAGCTTGGACGGGTGCGGCAAAATCGGAAACAGGCGTGCTTGAGTAGGGGCTGTTAATTAGGGATAGAAATTGATGACGGGGAATTATGGTTGCATGTGCGGCCAACTTGGAGGCGGAAATCTCAGCCGTGAGATTAAAAGAAGGATCAACGGATCACAAGCAGTCTGACGATGGCTTCCTTTCAAACTACTGACAGTAAGTGTTTCCCTTTAGTTCCTCAAACCATGAGAGTATTATCGGTGATGTCGCTTGAAACGGCGTCGGTATTTCCCCAAAGACAAAGGGATGATGCAGTACAGCTACGGTAGGTATTTCCCTCAGTTGTGAAACCAAGGTATCAATCCAGTACTAGAACCAAGAAACACTATGTAAACTATACCTGCACCCAAAGAACAAATACTTGCAACCCGACGCATATGAGGGGTTGTCAATCCCTCTTCGGGTAACGGCGCCAGAAATTGTCAAGTTGACGGGATAAAATTTGTGCTACATTGGATAAATAGATCTCGATAAACATTAAATAAAATATGCAAATAAAAAGTGCAGCAAAGTATTTTTGGGTTTTGGAATAATAGATCTGAAAATAAAAGCGAATAAAATAGATCTCAAAGCAAATATGATAAAGAATAGAACGGGGGGCCGTAGATTTCACTTGTGGCTTCTCTCAAGAAATAGCACACGATGGGTAAACAAATTACTGTTGGGCAATTGATAGAAGATCGAATAATTATGACGATATCCAAGGCAGTGATCAATATATAGGCATCACGTCCAAGATTAGTGGACGGACTCCTGCCTGCATCTACTACTATTACTCCCACATCGCCAGCTATCCAACATGCATCTAGTGTATTAAGTTCGCAGAGAAATGGAGTAATGCAATAAGAACGATGACATGATGTAGACGAGATCTATTTATGTAGGAATATCCCCCATCTTGTTATCCTTAATAGCAATGATACATGCGTGTCTTGCTGCCCCTTCTGTCAGTGGGAAAGAACACTGCAAGATCGAACCCATCACAAAGCATCTCTTCCCATGGCAGGAAAAATCGATCTAGTTGGCCTAACTAAACCAAAGATTGAAAGAAGAAATACGAGGCTATAAATAATCATGCATATAAGAGATCAAAAGAAGACTCAAATAATATTCATGGGCATAGATCTGATCATAAACTCAAAGTTTATCGGATCCCAACAAACACACCGCTAAAAAGAGTTACATCAAATAGATCTCCAAGAGACCATTGTATTGAGAATCAAAAGAGAGAGAGGAAGCCATCTAGCTACTCCTACGGACCCGTAGGTCTATGATGAACTACTCATGCATCATCGGAGAGGCACCAATGAGGATGATGAACCCTTTCGTGATGGAGTTTAGATTGGATCTCGTGGTTCTAGAACTTGCGGCGGCTGGAGTTGTGTTTCGTCGACTCCCGTAGGGATTCTGGAATATTTGGGAATTTATAGGGCGAAGAGGCAGTGCGAGAGGTCACCGAGGGGGGCACAACCCCCCTGGGCGCACCTGGGCCTCCTCGCGCGCTGGTGGGTTGTGCCCACCTTAGGCCTCCCCTCTAGTACTTGTTTGGAACACTGGGTGTCTTCTAGTCCAGAAAAAATCTCCAAAAAGTTTCGCTGCGTTTGGACTCCGTTTGGTATATATTGATTTTCTGCGAAGTAAAAAACAAGCAAAAAACAGCAACTAGCACTGGGCACTATGTCAATAGGTTAGTCCCAAAAAATGATATAAAGTTGTTATAAAATGATTGTAAAACATCAAAGAATGATAATATAATAGCATGGAACAATAAAAAAATGTAGATAAGTTGGAGACGTATCAGCACCCCCAAGCTTAATTCCTGCTCGTCCTCGAGTAGGTAAATAATAAAAACAGAATTTTTGATGTGGAATGCTGCCTAACATGTTCATCAAATATTCGTTTCTTCGTAGCATGGATATTTGTACTTTTATATGGTTCAAAGCAATAATCTAGTTTAGACATGAAGATTTCAATACTCAAGCATATCAACAAGCAACCATGTCTTTCAAAATATCAACACTAAAGAATGTTATCCCTAGCCCATCATGCTCAATCATTGATCCATTCATGAAACACACTCGCATATTAGCTACATCCAATGGTAAAGTATGATCATAGTGCTCCCTAGTTGGTGCTTTATAAGAGAAGATGGACACTTAACTAAAAATAAAAATTGCATAAAGTAAATAGATAGGCCCTTCGTAGAGGGAACTTGGGATTTGTAGAGGTGCTAGAGCCCAAAGGTTAAATTGAGAGATAGAAATTTTAATAGGCATACTTTTCCCGTCAACGAAAACGACCGAGTAATTCCCAACACTTTCCATGCTAGATATATCATAGGCGGTTCCCAAACAGAAAATAAAGTTTGTTCCTTTTCCACCATTCTTTCACAATCCATGTCTAGCCGTATCCACGGGTGCCTTCCATACCAACACTTCCCAAGGAATTTATTATTTGACAACACAAAGTAAATTTCTTTTTCATTTCGGGACTGGGCATCCCTATTACCGCCGTACTCTCGTACAATGACAAGTGAATAAACACGCATCTTGAGAATAACACATCTAGCATGGAAAATATTGGCAACCCTCTGCCGCTTCATGAGCGGTACGAGCACACAAAAAGGAAATTTATTTTGAAAATTAGAGATGGCACATACAAATTTACTTAGAACGGCACGAAAATACCGCATATAGATGGTATGGTGGACTCATGTGGCAAAATTGGGTTTAAGGATTTTGGATGCACAAGTAGTATTTGTACTTAGTACAAGTGGAGGCTAGCAAATAGATTGAGAAGCAACCAACCAAGAAACGAAAAAATCACATAAGTGAGCATTAAGCATAACTAACACCGAATAATGCACCATACGTAGGATGTAATTTCATTGCATAACTATTGACTTTCATGCTTGCATAGGAAATCACAAACCTTAACACAAATATTCTTACTAAAGCATAATTACTCACCAAAATGACTCACATATGACTATCATCATATCGCAAAACTACTACAAGGAATCAAGTTTATTTTGTCCAATGATCTTCCTGAAAGTTTTTATTATATCGCTCTTGAATATCTATCACTTTGGGACTAATTTCATATGTTGCTTTTGACAAGCTCAAATAAATTTAAGTGAAGAACATGAGCATATATTTTTTTGTCTTTCAAAATAATATAAGTGAAGCATGAGAGAATTTCTTAAAAAATTTACTAACTCTCAAATAAATCTAAGTGAAGCATGAGAGGATTTCTTCAAAAATATTAAAGCACACTGTGCTCAAAAAGATATAAGTGAAGCACTAGAGCAATTTCATAGCTCAAAAAATTTAAGTGAAGCACATAAAAGCAATTCTAACAAATCATGGCATAATTTTGGCTCTCTCAAATAGGTGTGTCCAGAAAGGATAGATGATGCAACTAAAAAGCAAAACAAGCAAAGACTCATATAATACAAGACGCTCCAAGCAAAACTCATGATATGTGACGAATAAAAATATAGCTCCAAGTAAAATACCGATGGTCGTTAGAAGAAAGAGGGGATGCCTTTCAGGGAATCCCCAAGCTTAGTTTCTTGGTTCTCCTTGAATAATAACTTGGGGTGCCATGGGGCATCCCCAAGCTTAGGCTCTTTTCACTCCTTATTCCTTCATCCATCGTGATATCACCCAAAACTTGAAAACTTCAATCACACAAAACTCAACAAAACCTTCGTGACATCCGTTAGTATAACAAAGCAAATCACCACTCTAAGTATTGTTGCAAACCCATTCATATTTTATTTTTCCATTATACCTACTGTATTCTAACTTTATCATGGCTTATACCCCCCGATACAAACCATAGATTCATCAAAATAAGCACACAATGTAAAAAAATAGAATCTATCAAAAAACAGAACAGTCTCTAGTAATCTGAAAACTTTATGTACTTATGTAACTTCAAAACTTCTGAAACATTAGGACAACGTAGGAAATTTGTATATCAATCTTGTGTAAAAAATTCAAAAAAATTCGTCGCTTCTGTGATTTTTAAAAATTCTGTTACTCGACGCGGAAGTTTCTGTTTTCAAACAAGATCAAATCAACTATCACCCAACATAATCCCAAAGGCTTTACTTGGCACAAAAACTTATTAAAACATAAAAAACACAATCATAACAGTAGCATAATTGTGCAAACACTCAAGAACAGAAAGAAAAAGGCAAAAATAAATTCTATTCATTGGGTTGCCTCCCAACAAGCGCTATCGTTTTATGCCCCTAGCTAGGCACAATGCATAGATTCAAGTATTGTCATCTTTAGTTCTAGATCCATAGGATGCCCTCATGATTGATTCATATGATGGCTTAATTTTTGTTCTAAGGAAGTGTTCCATACCCTTTCTTAGTGGAAACTGAAATTTAATATTCCCTTCTTTCATATCAATCACGGCACCTATAGTGTGTAAAAACGGTCTACCAAGTATGATATGACAAGATGCATTGCAATCAATATCAAGAACAATAAAATCAATGGGCACATAACTCCTATTTACAAGAATAAGAACATCATTAATTCTTCCCATAGGCTTTTTAATAGTAGAATCCGCCAAGTGGAAATTAAGAGAACATTCTTCAATATCGGTAAGACCAAGCACATCACACAAAGATTTCGGAATTGTGGAAACACTAGCACCCAAATCACATAAAGTAAAACACTCATAATTTTTAATCTTGACTTTGATAATAGGTTCCCATTCATCATGTAATTTTCTAGGAATTGAGATCTCTAATTCCAACTTCTCTTCTAAAGATTTCATCATGGCATCTACGATATGTTTAGTAAAAGCTTTATTTTGTTCATAAGCATCGGGTGAATTTATCATGGATTGCAACAAATAAATACAATCAATCAAAGAGCAATTATCATAATTAAAGTCTTTGTAATCCAAAAGAGTGGGCACATCACTAGTTAAAGTTTTGACCTCTCCAAACCCACTTTTATCAATTTTCTCATCAAGATTTTCACCCTCCGAATTATCGAGACGCCTTCTAGCTAAAGTTGACTCTTCTTCAGTCCCTTTGTCATCAATTCTAATTTTACTAAACAAGGAATCAATAGAAGAAACACCAATCATTTTAAGATCTTCATCATTTTTATCTTCCAAAGAAATTGGTTTAGCGGCCATTTGATATACTAGGGTAGCTTGTGCGTCGGATATTTTTCTAGCAAATTTTCAGCAAAAGCATATTTAGATTGGAGATTACAAACTTCTCTACTAATATCATCAAGTTGTTTTGTTATAGCACCTAGCACAGTAGAGTGTTCTTTAAGTTCCTCGGTAAAATACTTATTGTGCTCAAATTGTCTAGTCATATGTTCCTTGGTACTCTTTTCAATCTCTAGGAAAATATTGGGTAAGGAACATCATAGTACTTCCTTTGAGACATCGTGACTATGCAAACAAGATTGCAAACAAAAAACAGATCTGACGAGAAAAAGGCGAACGAAAAAGAGGGCGAATAAAACGGCATTTTTTGTGAAGTGGGGTAGATGAGGCAAATGTCAAATAATGCAAATTGCAAGGAGATGAGATTTGTGATTAGGAACCTGATAGATGTTGATGATGTCTCCCGGCAACGGCGCCAGAAATTCCTTTTGATGTCACTTGAAACTGCGTCGGTAATTCCCCAAAGAGGAAGGGATGATGCAGTACAACTACGGTAGGTATTTCCCTCATTTGTGAAACCAATGTATCAATCCAGTAGGAGAACCAAGCAACACTATATAAACGGTACCTGCACACAAAGAACAAATACTTGCAACCCGACGCGTATGAGGGGTTGTTAATCCCTCTTCACGTAACGGCGCCAGAAATTGTCAAGTTGACGGGATAAAATTTGTGGTAGATTGGATAAATAGATCTCGATAAAACGCGAAATAAAAGATGCGAATAAAAAGTGTAGCAAAGTATTTTGGGTTTTTGGAATAATAGATCTCAAAATAAAAGCGAATAAAAGTAGATATCAAAGCAAATATGATAAATTTTCTTCTTGGCGTACAGAATTCTCTGTCGGGGGCCGTAGATTTCACTAGTGGCTTCTCTCAAGAAATAGCTCACGGTGGGGTAATGCAATAAGAACGATGACATGATGTAGAGGAGATCTATTCATGTAGAAATAGCCCCCACCTTGTTATCCTTAATGGCAATGATACATGCGTGTCTTTCTGCCCCTTCTATCTCTGGGAAAGAACACCGCGAGATCAAACCCATCACAAAGCACCTCTTCACATGGCAAGAAAAATCGATCTAGTTGGCCTAACTAAACCAAAGATTCGAAGAAGAAATACGAGGCTATAAATAATCATGCATATAAGAGATCAAAAGAAGACTCAAATAATATTCATGGATATAGATCTGATCATATACTCAAAGTTCATCGGATCCCAACAAACACACCGCAAAAAAGAGTTACATCAAATAGATCTCCAAGAGACCATTGTACTAAGAATCAAGAGAGAGAGAGAGAGAGGAAGCCATCTAGCTACTGCCTACGGACCCGTAGGTCTATGATGAACTACTCACGCATCATCGGAGAGGCACCAATGAGGATGATGAACCCTTCCACGATGGTGTTTAGATTGGATCTCGTGGTTCTGGAACTTCCGGCGGCTGGAATTGTGTTTGTCGACTCCCATAGGGTTTCTGGAATATTTTGGAATTTATAGGGCGAAGAGGCGGTGCGGGAGGTCACTGAGGGGGGTACAACCCCCTGGGTGCGCTTGGGCCTCCTAGCGCGCCCTGGTGGGTTGTGGCCACCTCGGGCGTCCCCTCTGGTACTTCTTTGGCCCACTGGGTGTCTTCTGATCCAGAAAAAATCTCCAAAAAGTTTTGCTGCATTTGGACTCCATTTGGTATTGATTTTCAGTGAAGTAAAAAACAAGCAAAAAACAACAACTGGCACTGGGCACGATGTCAATAGATTAGTCCCAAAAACTGATATAAAGTTGCTATAAAATGATTGTAAAACATCCAAGAATGAAAATATAATAGCGTGGAACAATCAAAAATCATAGATACGTTGGAGACGTATCAATCGGTCACTTCCTACCCGACGTTGGGCTTTGGGGTTGGTCAAACGTCATCTGTAACAAGGTGATCATAACGACAACTTTCAGGCACACCGGAAAGTTTGAAGAGTGACCGGACAGCTCGAGAGTGGGATTTGCTCCTCTGACAATGGAGACATATTCTTAGGGCCCTCTCGGTGTGGCAGCATCATCATCATCTGGCCAAACATAGCTGACTACATCATGGGGACGCCGGAACACGTCAATGAGAAAGAAGAACAAAACCGGTAACGGGAGCAACGGTATAGTGAGCATGGCGATGACTCAGGAGGATACTGATGCACGCTAGGTTTTGTAAAGTATCGCAAAGCAAAGGGAACATCACATGATAACCAAAGGTTCACTCGAATATCATTAGTGTAATCATAGGGACCGATATGGATGTCCACGATTCCGCTATCGGTGATTGAACGAAGGGGTTTCGTTCATGTCTATGGTTTACCGAACCTACGGGGTCACAAGCTTAAGGTAATCACAATCTACTGAGTGTTAGTGGGACGGGAGTGATGAGAATATATTTGTGGAATTGTTTCATGAATATCTGGAATAGTTCTGAGAGGCTCCGGAAGCGTTTCGAGGTCACCGAAAGGGTTTCGGTGAATATCGGGTATTAAGGATTACTTATATATAGGTGGAAAATATTTCCGGCGATGTTAAATTATATACATAATGCTTTGAAAATGTTTAGAACATTTTATATTTAATTTAAATATCAATGGGCCTTAAAAGGCCAAGAGGTGGAGGCAACTTGGGCCACAAGGGCCCTAGTAGGAAGGTGCCCTCCCCCTCCTTTCCATGTAGGGGGGGCGAATTGGACTAGGGGAGGAATCCTATGTTGGGGAACGTAGCAGAAATTCAAAATTTTCTACGCATCACCAAGATCAATCTATGGAGTAATCTAGCAACGAGGGGAAGGGGAGTGCATCTACATACCCTTGTAGACCGCGAGCGGAAGCGTTCAAGAGAACGGGGTTGATGGAGTCGTACTCGTCGTGATCCAAATCACCGATGATCCTAGCGCCGAACGGACGGCACCTCCGCGTTCAACACACGTACGGAGAAGCGACGTCTCCTCCTTCTTGATCCAGCAAGGGGGGAGGAGAGGTTGATGGAGATCCAGCAGCACGACGGCGTGGTGGTGGAAGTAGCGGGATTCCAACAGGGCTTCGCCAAGCGCTGCGGGAGGAGGGAGATGTGTCACGGGAGGGAGAGGGAGGCGCCAGGGCTTCGGTATTGCTGCCCTCCCTCCCCCCACTATATATAGGGCCAAGGGACAGGGGGGGCGCAGCCTTGGCCCTTCCTCCAAGGAAGGGTGCGGCCAGGGAGGAGTCCATCCTCCCCAAGGCACCTCGGAGGTGCCTTCCCCCTTTAGGACTCTCCCTTTCCCTTATCTCTTGGCGCATGGGCCTCTTGGGGCTGGTGCCCTTGGCCCATATAGGCCAAGGCACACACCCCTACAGCCCATGTGCCCCCCCGGGGCTGGTGGACCCCCTTGGTGGACCCCCGGACCCCTTTCGGCACTCCCGGTACAATACCGATAATGCGCGAAACTTTTCCGGCGACCAAAATAAGACTTCCCATATATAAATCTTTACCTCCGGACCATTCCAGAACACCTCGTGACGTCCGGGATCTCATACGAGACTCCGAACAACTTTCGGGTTACCGCATACTAATATCTCTACAACCCTAGCGTCACCGAACCTTAAGTGTGTAGACCCTACGGGTTCGGGAGACACGCAGACATGACCGAGACGACTCTGTGGTCAATAACCAACAGCGGGATCTGGATACCCATGTTGGCTCCCACATGCTCCTTGATGATCTCATCGGATGAACCACGATGTCGAGGATTCAATCAATCCCGTATACAATTCCCTTTGTCTAGCGGCATAGTACTTGCCCGAGATTCGATCGTCGGTATCCCGATACCTTGTTCAATCTCGTTACCGGCAAGTCTCTTTACTCGTTCCGTAACACATCATCCCGTGATCAACTCCTTGGTCACATTGTGCACATTATGATGATGTCCTACCGAGTGGGCCCAGAGATACCTCTCCGTTTACACGGAGTTACAAATCCCAGTCTCAATTCGTGCCAACCCAACAGACACTTTCGAAGATACCTGTAGTGCACCTTTTTAGCCACCCAGTTACGTTGTGACGTTTGGTACACCCAAAGTATTCCTACGGTATCCGGGAGTTGCACAATCTCATGGTCTAAGGAAATGATACTTGACATTAGAAAAGCTCTTAGCAAACGAACTACACGATCTTGTGCTAGGCTTAGGATTGGGTCTTGTCCATCACATCATTCTCCTAATGATGTGATCCCGTTATCAACGACATCCAATGTCCATGGTCAGGAAACCGTAACCATCTATTGATCAACGAGCTAGTCAACTAGAGGCTTACTAGGGACATGGTGTTGTCTATGTATCCACACATGTATCTGAGTTTTCTATCAATACATTTCTAGCATGGATAATAAACGATTATCATGAACAAGGAAATATAATAATAACCAATTTATTATTACCTCTAGGGCATATTTCCAACAGTCTCCCCCTTGCACTAGAGTCAATAATCTAGTTCACATCACCATGTGATTAACACTCACAGGTCACATCACCATGTGACCAACATCCAAATAGTTTACTAGAGTCAACAATCTAGTTCACATCACTATGTGATTAACACTCAATGAGTTCTGGTTTGATCATGTTATGCTTGTGAGAGAGGTTATTAGTCAACGGGTCTGAACCTTTCAGATCCGTGTGTGCTTTACGAATATCTATGTCATCTTGTGGATGCTACCACGCGCTACTTGGAGCCATTTCAAATAACTGCTCTACTATACGAATCCGGTTTACTACTCAGAGTCATCCGGATTAGTGTCAAAGTTCGCATCGACGTAACCCTTTACGACGAACCCCTTTTCACCTCCATAATCGAGAAAATCCTTAGTCCACTAGATACTAAGGATAAGTTCGACCGCTGTCAGTGATCCATTCCCGGATCACTATTGTACCCCTTGACCAACTCATGGCAAGGCACACTTCATGTGCGGTACACAGCATAGCATACTGTAGAGCCTACGTCTAAAACATAGGGGACGACCTTCGTCCTTTCTCTCTCTTCTGCTGTGGTCAGGTCTTGAGTCTTACTCAATACTCACACCTTGTAACACAGGCAAGAACTTCTTCTTTGCTGATCTATTTTGAACTCTTTCAAAATCATGTCAAGGTGTGCGTTCTTTGAAAGTATCATCGAGCGTCTTGATCTATCTCTATAGATATTGGTGCCCAATATGTAAGCAGCTTTATCCAGGTCTTCCTTTGAAAAACTCCTTTCAAACAACCCTTTGTGCTTTCCAGAAATTTTTACATCATTTCGGATCAACAATATGTCATTCACATATACTTATTAGAAATGTTGTAGCGCTCCCACTCACTTTATTGTAAATACAAGTTTCTAACAAACTTTGTATAAACCCAAAAAACTTTGATCACTCCATCAAAGCGTATATTCTGACTCCGAGATGCTTGCTCTAGTCCATGGAAGGATCACTGGAGCTAGCATACCTTTTAGCATCCTTAGGATCAACAAAACCTTGCTGATTGTATCACATACAACCTTTCCTTACGAAAACTGGTAAGGAAACTTGTTTTTGACATCCATCTGCCAGATTTCATAAATGCAGGTAATGCTAACATGATTCTGACGGACTTAAGCATCGCTACGGATGAGAAAATCTCATCGTAGTCAACTCCTTGAACTTGTGAAAATACTCTTTGCCACAAGTCGAGCTTCATAGACGGTAACATTACCGTCCACATCCGTCTTCTTCTTAAAGATCCATTTATCTCAATGGCTTGTCGATCATCGAGCAAGTTCACCAAAGTCCATGCTTTGTTCTGATACATGGATCCTATCTCGGATTTCATGGCTTCTAACCATTTGTCGGAATATGGGCCCACCATCGCTTCTCCATAGCTCGTAGGTTCAGTATTGTCTAACAACATGATATCTAAGACAGGATTACCGTACCACTCAGGAGTAGTACATATCCTTGTCGACCTACGAGGTTTGGTAGTGACTTGATCCGAAGTTTCATGATCACTATCATAAGCTTCCACTTCAATTGGTGTAGGTGCCACAGGAACAACTTCTTGTGCCCTGCTACACACTAGTTGAAGTGACGGTTCAATAACCTCATCAAGTCTCTACCATCCTCCCACTCAATTCTTTCGAGAGAAACTTTTCCTCGAGAAAGGACTTGTTTCTAGAAGCAATTAATTTTGCTTCCAGATCTGAAATAGGAGGAATACCCAACTGTTTTGGGTATTCTATGAAGATGCATTTATCCGCTTTGGGTTCGAGCTTATTAGCCTGAAACTTTTTCACATAAGCATCGCAGCCCCAAACTTTTAAGAAACGACAACTTAGGTTTCTCTAAACGGTGTCGTCTCAACGGAATTGCGTGGTGCCCCTTTTAAAGTGAATGCGGTTGTCTCTAATGCCTAACCCATAAACGATAGTGGTAATTCGATAAGAGCCATCATGGTATGCACCATATCCAATAGGGTGCAGTTATGATGTTCGGACACACCATCACACTGTGGTGTTCCAGGCGGTATTAATTGTGAAACACTTTCCACAATGTCTTAATTGTGTGCCAAACTCGTAACTCAGATACTCATCTCTATGATTATATCACAGACATTTTATCCTCTTGTCACGACAATCTTCAACTTCACTCTGAAATTACTTGAACCTTTCAATAATTCAGACTTGTGTTTCATCAAGTAGATGATCTGAGCATCTACTCAAATCATCTGTGAAGTAAGAACATAACGATATCCACTGCATGCCTCAGCACTCATTGAACTACATACATCAAAATGTATTACTTCCAACAAGTTGCTCTCTAGTTCCATCTTACTGAAAACGAGGCCTTTCAGTCATCTTGCCCATGTTGTATGATTTGCATGTCTCAAGTGATTCAAAATCAAGTGAGTCCAAACGATCCATCTGCATGGAGTTTCTTCATGCATATATACCAATAGACATGGTTCGCATGTCTCAATCTTTTCAAAACGAGTGAGTCCAAAGATCCATCTACATGGAGCTTCTTCATGCGTTTTATACCAATATGACTCAAATGGCAGTGCCACAAGTATGTGGTACTATCATTACTATTTTATATCTTTTGGCACGAACATGTGTATCACTGCGATCGAGATTCATTTTAGGTGCAAGACCATTGAAGGTATTATTCAAATAAACAGAGTAACCATTATTCTCCTTAAATGAATAACCGTATTGCGATAAACATAATCCAATCATGTTCATGCTCAACGCAAACACCAAATAATTATTATTTAGGTTTAACACCAATCTCGATGGTAGAGGGAGCATGCGATGCTTGATCACATCCACCTTGGAAACACTTCCAACACATATCGTCATCTCACCTTTAGCTAGCCGTTTATTCCGCAGCTTTTATTTCGAGTTACTAACACTTAGCAACCGAACTGGTATCTAATACCCTGGTGCTGCTAGGAGTACTAGTAAAGTACACATTCATATAATGTATATCCAATATACTTCTGTCGACCTTGCCTGCCTTCTCATCTACCAAGTATCTAGGGTAGTTCTGCTTCAGTGACCGTTCCCCTCATTACAGAAGCACTTAGTCTCGGGTTTGGGTTCAATCTTGGGATTCTTCACTAGAGTAGCAAATGATTTGCTGTTTCATGAAGTATCCCTTCTTCCCTTGCCCTTCTTAAAACTAGTGGTTTTACTAACCATCAACAATTGATGCTCCTACTTGATTTCTACTTTCGCGGTGTCAAACATCGCGAGTTGCTCAAGGATCATCATATCTATCCCTGATATGTTATAGTTCATCACGAAGCTCTAATAGCTTGGTGGCAGTGACTATGGAGAACCATCACTATCTCATCTGGAAGATTAACTCCCACTCGATTCAAGCGATTGTGGTACTCAGACAATCTGAGCACATGCTCAACGATTGAGCTTTTCTCCCTTAGTTTGCAGGCTTAAGAAACTTGTCAGGGGTCTCATACCTCTTGACGTGGGCACTAGACTGAAATCCCAATTTCAGTCTTCGGAACATCTCATATGTTCTGTGACGTTTCAAAACCGTCTTTGGTGCCACAATTCTAAACCGTTAGCATTGCGCACTGAACTATCACGTAGTCATCAAAACGTGTATGTCAGATGTTTCGCAACATCTACAGATGACGCTGAGGTTCAGCACACCGAGCAGTGCATTAAGGACATAAGCCTTCTGTGTAGCAATGAGGACAATCCTCAGTTCACGGACCCAGTCCGCATAATTGCTACTATCAACTTTCAACTAAATTTTCTCTAGGAACATATCTTTAAACAGTAGAGCTAAAGCATAAGCTATGACATAATTTGCAAAGACCTTTTGACTATGTTCATGATAATTAAGTTCATCTGATTATTTAATGAACTCCCACTCAGATAGACATCCCTCTAGTCATCTAAGTGATACATGATCTGAGTCAAACTAGGCCGTGTCCGATCATCACGTGAGACGGACTAGTCATCATCGGTGAACATCTCCATGTTGATCGTATCTACTATACGACTCATGTTCGACCTTTCGGTCTCTTGTGTTCCGAGGCCATGTCTGTACATGCTAGGCTCGTCAAGTCAACCTAAGTGTTTCGCATGTGTTCCGAGGCCATGTCTATACATGCTAGGGTCATCAACACCCGTTGTATTCGAACGTTAGAATCTATCACACCTGATCATCACGTGGTGCTTCGAAACAACGAACCTTCGCAACGGTGCACAGTTAGGGGGAACACGTCTCTTGAAATTTTAGTGAGGGACCATCTTATTTATGCTACCGTCGTTCTAAGCAAATAAGATGTAAACATGATAAACATCACGTGCAAATCATAAAGTGACGTGATATGGCCAATATCATCTTGCGCCTTTTGATCTCCATCTTCGAGGCGCGGCATGATCACCTTCGTCACCGGCATGACACCATGAGCTCCATCATCATGATCTCCATCATCGTGTCTTCATGAAGTTGTCTCGCCAACTATTACTTCTACTACTATGGCTGACGGTTAGCAATAAAGTAAAGTAATTACATGGTGTTTTCATTGACACGCAGGTCATACAATAAATTACGACAACTCCTATGGCTCCTGTCGGTTGTCATACTCATCGACATGCAAGTCGTGATTCCTTTTACAAGAACATGATCAATCTCATACATCACATATATCATTCATCACATCCTTTTGGCCATATCACATCACATATCATACCCTGCAAAAACAAGTTAGACGTCCTCTAATTGTTGTTGCATGTTTTACGTGGCTGCTATGGGATTCTAGCAAGAACGTTTCTTACCTACGCAAAAGCCACAACATGATATGCCAATTTCCATTTACCCTTCATAAGGACCCTTTTCATCGAATCCGATCCGACTAAAGTGGGAGAGACAGACACCCGCTAGCCACCTTATGCATCAAGTGCATGTCAGTCGGTGGAACCTGTCTCACGTAAGAGTACGTGTAAGGTCGATCCGGGCCGCTTCATCCCACGATGCCATCGAATCAAGATAAGACTAGTAACGGCAAGTAAATTGACAAAATCGACGCCCACAACTACTTTGTGTTCTACTCGTGCATAGAAACTACGCATAGACCTAGCTCTGATACCACTGTTGGGGAACGTAGCAGAAATTCAAAATTTTCTACGCATCACCAAGATCAATCTATGGAGTAATCTAGCAACGAGGGGAAGGGGAGTGCATCTACATACCCTTGTAGACCACGAGCGGAAGCATTCAAGAGAACGGGGTTGATGGAGTCGTACTCGTCGTGATCCAAATCACCGATGATCCTAGCGCCGAACGGACGGCACCTCCGCGTTCAACACACGTATGGAGCAGCAACGTCTCCTCCTTTTTGATCCAGCAAGGGGGGAGGAGAGGTTGATGGAGATCCAGCGGCACGACGGCGTGGTGGTGGAAGTAGCGGGATTCCAACAGGGCTTCGCCAAGCGTTGCGGGAGGAGGGAGATGTGTCACGGGAGGGAGAGGGAGGTGCCAGGGCTTCGGTATTGCTGCCCTCCCTCCCCCCCCACTATATATAGGGCCAAGGGAGAGGGGGGGGCAGCCTTGGCCCTTCCTCCAAGGAAGGGTGCGGCCAAGGAGGAGTCCATCCTCCCCAAGGCACCTCGGAGGTGCCTTCCCCCTTTAGCACTCTCCCTTTCCCTTATCTCTTGGCGCATGGGCCTCTTGGGGCTGGTGACCTTGGCCCATATAGGCCAAGGCACACACCCCTACAGCCCATGTGGCCCCCCGGGGCTGGTGGACCCCCTTGGTGGACCCCCGGACCCCTTTCGGCACTCCCGGTACAATACCGATAATGCGCGAAACTTTTCCGGCGACCAAAATAAGACTTCCCATATATAAATCTTTACCTCCGGACCATTCCGGAACTCCTCATGACATCCGGGATCTCATCCGGGACTCCGAACAACTTTCGGGTTACCGCATACTAATATCTCTACAACCCTAGCGTCACTGAACTTTAAGTGTGTAGACCCTACGGGTTCGGGAGACACGCAGACATGACCGAGACGACTCTCCGGTCAATAACCAACAACGGGATTTGGATACCCATGTTGGCTCCCACATGCTCCTCGATGATCTCATCGGATGAACCACGATGTCGAGGATTCAATCAATCCCGTATACAATTCCCTTTGTCTAGCGGCATAGTACTTGCCCGAGATTCGATCGTCGGTATCCCGATACCTTGTTCAATCTCGTTACCGGCAAGTCTCTTTACTCGTTCCATAACACATCATCCCGTGATCAACTCCTTGGTCACATTGTGCACATTATGATGATGTCCTACCGAGTGGGCCCAGAGATACCTCTCCGTTTACACGGAGTGACAAATCCCAGTCTCGATTCGTGCCAACCCAACAGACACTTTTGGAGATACCTGTAGTGCACCTTTATAGCCACCCAGTTACGTTGTGACGTTTGGTACACCCAAAGTATTCCTACGGTATCCGGGAGTTGCACAATCTCATGGTCTAAGGAAATGATACTTGACATTAGAAAAGCTCTTAGCAAACGAACTACATGATCTTGTGCTAGGCTTAGGATTGGGTCTTGTCCATCACATCATTCTCCTAATGATGTGATCCCGTTATCAACGACATCCAATGTCCATGGTCAGGAAACCGTAACCATCTATTGATCAACGAGCTAGTCAACTAGAGGCTTACTAGGGACATGGTGTTGTCTATGTATCCACACATGTATCTGAGTTTCCTATCAATACAATTCTAGCATGGATAATAAACGATTATCATGAACAAGGAAATATAATAATAACCAATTTATTATTGCCTCTAGGGCATATTTCCAACATCCTACTCCTCCTCCTTTGGCCGACGCCCCAAGCGGGACTTTTGCCCTTCGGTAGCAGCCCTCTCCCTCCCCTCTAACCTATATATACTAGATGATTTCCACCCTATGTATACACAAGTTTTGGAGCCTCCTCTAGTTGTTCTAGTGCACGTTCTAATTGGTCCTAGTTGACCAATTAGAGCGAGCCCTAGCCACCTCTAATCCTCATAATTATAAGCCCCGTGTGGTTCTAAACTCCTCCCTCTAATTCTCCGGCGGTGATTAGCTCTGGACGGTGAAGCGCTGCTGGATCGTGAAGATCGTATGCTTGGAACCTAGTAGAGAGGTCGTGCTTTCGGTCTTCTGTTCGAGGGATCATTCAAGGGCGGTTCACGGGATTGTCATCAATGTTCGAGAGAATCCAAGTACGATCTACACTAACTCGTCTACTTCCCCTGCACTCCCGAAGTCGGTAACGATCGTTGATCACAACTCGTTATGCATCTTCATATTGTTCCTCGGTGATCATAGGGCAAAAAAGAATTCTACTACGTTTCCCAACATCAAGTCCCTCGTCTATGCATGCCAGGTGCTAGCAACACTGATGTGTGCCTTCATCCACGACTTGTCCCCGGGCCTGGCAAGCCTAGTGCGGCGCTTCGTCAACTTCGTCTTTGTTCAACGCATGCCCGGGGCTGGCAACACCGATGCGTGCCTTTGTCTACGACGTGTCCCTGGGTTTGGTAAACCTGACATGACGCCTCGTCAACAACGTCTTCTTCCCGGCGCACCACTACTTCGACGCCACTACGCCCATGACTAACTCAGGGCCTCCTTGCGCCCGCGGCTCCACGGTGACATCCTCGACACCAGCTACCCCAACTCGAAATCGACCACGACGTTCTTCGCACGGCTACCTCGATCACGGCTGCACCATCCTACGCTCTAGGATACCACGACATCGGCACAAAAGCCTACCGCCTTGCTTGAGCAACCTCATTGGTTTCCACTCTAGCCACAACTTCCGCGATGCATCGACCGTCACGACTATGGGGGTGTCCGTCGGCTTGCATTCAGATTCTTCTCCAGTCTCACTATCTGCGTTGCTACCATTGTGGCTGCGGGGAGATGTTGAGTATCAGGATTAGATTGGAAACATAGGATAGACTAGAAACTATTTTGACTTATCTTGTACCCCAAGTAGATCATGTACTCCCATATATATTCCCACGAGGCTCAAGGAATAAACATCAATTCCGTCAATCCCTCTCTATTCCTTCTAACAGCGCCACGGATATTTGTTGCACGGCGTTGCATGGCCGAAAGTGTCTAAACAACACGGTCCAGACATTAGCGGACGATTTAGTGCACTACGTTGAAGTTGCCCTTATAACCTACCTTACTATATGAGTGATCATAGATGATATCTTTAGATGACATGACGACTGCATATAGCCAATTAGCTGGCTATACTACTAACCATGTTCTTAGCTACTACTGAGGTGGCTATGTGGAGGCATCTTCAATCGAGTTCATCAAATCTTTTTCGTATGTTTGGATCGGACAGTTCGTACATTCTTAACCATCCAACACAATTTACCAAATGTTCGCAGGCTAGTCTAGACTCTGGAATCCCACAAACCTTCAATAAACTTGGAGGAGTCTTAGAGGAGTGTGGATGTTCGGACACCACTAACTCGGCCTCGAATCCAGCACGAACTCATTTTTTTCCTTCGTTCCTTTTCTTCTCTCCATTGAAGAAGAGGCGAACATTTCATGGATATTATTGGATAACTGATGTCCATCCAATTGTTCACACACATGTTCGAATGTGTGCATGAACAATTAGCGATGTCCATTGGTGATCCGCGTGGAAGGTGCCCTGTGAAACCAGAAGGGTGGCATACCACTACGCTTAGGGCATCTCCGTGACCCGCAAACCGCCCGTATCCGTTCGGACTGCACTGTCCGGACCATGGAAGCCATCCAACGCGGGCCTCTATCGATCCACCGAGTAGTGCAGACATGTTTTCTCCCGTAAACCGGAACCAAACGTGGGGGGAGGGGGTAGCAGGAGACCATACACATGAAACATCGCTCTTTGCACCCCTAGCCCACCCAAAAGGAATGCGGAACCCGTGCTTTTGTTGTTGGGGATCGTAGCAGAAATTTAATCTACGTATCACCAAGATCAATCTATGGAGTCATCTAGCAACGAGAGAGAGGGGAGTGCATCTACATACCCTTGTAGATCGCGCGCGGAAGCGTTCAAGAGCACGGGGTTGATGGAGTCGTACTCGTCGTGATCCAAATCACCGATGATCCTAGCGCCGAACGGACGACACCTCCACGTTCAACACACGTATGGAGCGGGGACGTCTCCTCCTTCTTGATCCAGCAAGGGGGGAGGAGAAGTTGATGGAGATCCAGCAGCACGACGGCGTGGTGGTGGAAGTAGCGGGATCCTGGCAGGGCTTTGCCAAGCGCAAGCGGGGAGGAAGAGGTGTCACGGGAGGGAGGGAGGCGCCAGGGCTTGGGGTGCTGCTCCCATGCGCCTCCCCACTATATATAGGGGTGGAGGGGGCTGATTTCTTGCCCTCCAAGTCCATTGGGGCGTTGGCAAAGGTGGGGGAAAGAAATCCCATCATTTCCCTTCCCCACCGATTGTTATCCCCCCTTTTTAGGGATCTTGCTCTTATCCCTTCGGGATATGATCTTATTCCTTCTAAGGTGGGATCTTGGTGCGCCTTGACCAGGGGTGTGGGGCCTTGCCCCCACTGCCCACGTTCATGTGGGTCCCCCATGCAGGTGGGCCCCACTTCGGAACCTTCTAGAACCTTCCCGGTACAATACCGAAAAATCCCGAACATTTTCCGGTGGCCAAAATAGGACTTCCCATATATAAATCTTTACCTCCGGACCATTCCGGAACTCCTCGTGACGTCCGGGATCTCATCCGGGACTCCGAACAACTTTCGGTTAACCGCATACTAATATCTCTACAACTCTAGCGTCACCGAACCTTAAGTGTGTAGACCCTACGGGTTCGGGAGACATGCAGACATGACCGAGACGACTCTCCGGTCAATAACCAACAGCGGGATCTGGATACCCATGTTGGCTCCCACATGTTCCACGATGATCTCATCAGATGAACCACGATGTCGAGGATTCAATCAATCCCGTATACAATTCCCTTTGTCAATCGGTACGTTACTTGCCCGAGATTCGATCGTCGGTATCCCAATACCTTGTTCAATCTCGTTACCGGCAAGTCACTTTAATCGTACCGTAATGCATGATCCCGTGACCAAACACTTGGTCACATTGAGCTCATTATGATGATGCATTACCGAGTGGGCCCAGAGATACCTCTCCGTCATACGGAGTGACAAATCCCAGTCTCGATTCGTGCCAACCCAACAGACACTTTCGGAGATACCCGTAGTGCACCTTTATAGCCACCCAGTTACGTTGTGACGTTTGGCACACCCAAAGCACTCCTATGGTATCCGGGAGTTGCACAATCTCATGGTCTAAGGAAATGATACTTGACATTTGGAAAAGCTCTAGCAAACGAACTACACGATCTTGTGCTATGCTTAGGATTGGGTCTTGTCCATCACATCATTCTCCTAATGATGTGATCCCGTTATCAATGACATCCAATGTCCATAGTCAGGAAACCATGACTATCTGTTGATCAATGAGCTAGTCAACTAGAGGCTCACTAGGGACATGTTGTGGTCTATGTATTCACACATGTATTACGATTTCCGGATAACACAATTATAGCATGAACAATAGACAATTATGATGAACAAGGAAATATAATAATAACCATTTTATTATTGCCTCTAGGGCATATTTCCAACATTTGTAGCATCCCGCACTATTTCCGCGCCAAAATCCCCCACTCTCCTCTTCCATTCCCCGCCGCTCTCCGCCCAATTCCTGCTCTTTTCTCCCACCCTCTCCTTCCTTACGCCGCCCATGCATAGACCTGTCGGAGAACTTGTCAGAGATGGAGGCGGCGGCGGTGCTGGAGGACCCGAGCATCATGCTCACCCGGAAGATCAGCTCGGCAACGTGGCAAACTCACCACATGAAAGCGAAGGCCACAAAGGAGGAGAAGCTCAAGGAGCGGTTGCCCGCCAGTGGGCCTGGTGGTTGCATTGGGCGTGGTGGTCGTTGTGATCGTCGCGGACGTAGCCAGATGGGCATGCCCACAGTACAGACAACATCGTGGCCGGAGAATTACAAGCCTCTGTACTACTATGCCCCCAAGCAGCTCGGAATCCCCGTCAGTAAGGTGCCTTACATCATCGACGTTAACGCGGCGCCGCTCTTCTTCGAGTTTTCTTTGTCGCAGCTCGTCCGATCAAGAACGACGGGCAGGGAGTGATATGTCCATTTTGCATCATGTTTTCCTACTATTATTTATAGTGTTTTTATTCATTATAACACTTTATGGAGTAATTCTAATGCCTTTTATCTCATAATATGCAAGGTTTACACAAAGAGGGAGAATACCGGAGCTGGAATTCTGGACTTGAAAAAGCTATGTCAGAGATACCTATTCCGCACATCTCCAAATGAGCTGAAATTTTACGGAGAATTATTTTGAAATATATAATAAATATTGGAGAAAAGAACTACCAGAGGGGGCCACCCAGGTGCCCACATGACACCGGGGCGCACCTGCCCCCCTGGTGCGCCCTGATGGGTAGTGGGCTCCTCGGCCCACCTCCGGTGCTCATCTTCTGGTACATAAGGTCTTTTGACCTAGAAAAAATAAGGAGAGGACTTTCGGGATGGAGCGCCGCCGTCTTGAGGCGGAACTTGGGCAGGAGCACTTTTGCCCTCTAGTGGAGCGATTCCGCCGGGGGAACTTTCTTCCCGGAGGGGGAAATCGAAGTCATCGTCATCACCAACAACCCTCTCATCTTTGGGAGGCCAATCTTCATCAACATCTTCAACAGCACCATCTCCTCTAAAACCCTAGTTCATCTCTTCTGTTCAGTATTTGTACCGGAACCACAGATTGGTACATGTGGGTGACTAGTAGTGTTGATTACATCTTGTAGTTGATGCCATATGGTTTCTTTGGTGGAAGATTATATGTTTATATCCATTATGCTATTTAATATCCCTCTGATCTTGAGCATGAATATTATTTGTGAGTAGTTAACTTTGTTCTTGAGGCCACTGGAGAAGTCATGTTGCAAGTAATCATGTGAATTTGATATTCGTTCAATATTTTTATGATATGTATGTTGTGATTCCCTTAGTGGTGTTATGTGAACGTCGACTACATGACACTTCACTATCTTTGGGCCTAAGGAAATGCATTGTGGAGTAGTTATTAGATGATGGGTTGCTAGAGTGACAGAAGCTTAAACCCTAGTTTATGCGCTATTTCATAAGGGGCCGATTTGGATCCACATGTTTAATGCTATGGTTAGATTGCCATCTTAATTCTTCTTTCGTAGTTGCGGATGCTTGCGAGGGGGTTAATCATAAGTGGGAGGCTTGTTCAAGTAAGAACAACACCCAAGCACCGGTCCACCCACATATCAAATTATCAAAGTAGCGAACGTGAATCAAACCAACATGATGAAAGTGACTAGATGAAATTCCCGTATGCCCTCAAGAACGCTTTGCTTATTATCTGAGACCGTTCCGGCCTGTCCTTTGCCATCAAAAGGATTGGGCTACCTTGCTGCACTTATTGTTACTATTGTTACTTGTTACAAATTATCTTGCTATCAAACTACCTGTTACCGACAATTTCAGTGCTTGCAGAGATTACCTTGCTGAAAACCACTTGTCATTTCCTTCTGCTCCTCGTTGGGTTTGACACTCTTACTTGTCAAAAGGACTATGATCGATCTCCTATACTTGTGGGTCATCAAGACTCTTTTCTGGCACCGTTGTCTGGGAGTGAAGTGCTCTTGGTAAGTGGGAATCGGTAAGAAAAATTTTATATTACGTGCTGAAATTTATTGTCACTCGTTACTATGGAAAACAACCCTTTGAGGGTTTTGTTCGGGGTATGTTCACCTCGACCGGAAACACAAAGAGTTTCTCCTCAACCTACTGCACCTACTGAAAATATTAGCTATGAAATTCCTTCGGATATGATAGAGCAACTGCTAGCTAATCCTTATGCAAGAGACGGAACAAAACATCCCGATATGCATTTGATACATGTGGATGAAATTTGTGGATTGTTTAAGCTTGCAGGTTTACCCGGAGATGATGTTAAGAAGAAGGTTTCCCTTTATCTTTGGGGGGAGCATTGACATGGTATTGGCTATGCGATGCTATTGGATCTTGGAATTGGAATTTTAGCAAAAAAAATAT
The DNA here is from genome assembly GCF_018294505.1 of Triticum aestivum. Lineage (NCBI taxonomy): Eukaryota > Viridiplantae > Streptophyta > Magnoliopsida > Poales > Poaceae > Triticum > Triticum aestivum. Next base: position 367,809,636 of record NC_057814.1, on the reverse strand, counting down.
CCTATGCATCTAGTTCATCGTGATCGGAATTTCATATATAATTTTTGGCCTCGTGAAGGAGAAAGTATCGCTTTAGCTTGGGGGAGGCTTAAGTCAATGTTATATTCATGCCCCAATCATGAGCTCTCGAGAGAAATTATCATTCAGAATTTTTATGCTCGACTTTCTCGTAATGATCAATCCATGCTCGATACTTCTTGTGATGGTTCTTTTATGAAGAAGACTATTGAATTTAGGTGGGATCTTTTAGAATTAAATGCAACTATGAAGATTGGGAACTCGGCGAAGGTAAAGAGTCAGGTATTAAGCTTGAGTTTGATTGTGGTAAATCTTTTATGAATACCGATGCTTTACACAAGTTTAGCACTAAATATGGACTTGACTCTGAGATAGTAGCCTCTTTTTTTGAATCATTTTCTACTCATGTTGATCACCCTAAGAAGAAGTGGTTTAAATATCACCCCCTATTAAAGAAGAAACTAAAGAACCAGTTCTAGTAAAGACGAAACTATCATTTATAACGTCGATCCTGTTGTGCCTACTGCTTATATTGAAAAACTACATTTCCCTGTTTAGGGCGAAGCGAGAAGGTGCGGCGGCCAAGCTGATAGAGAGGTTCGAGGACATCTTAGCGAAGGAGGAGGAGGCATGTGTGAAGTGCTCAGACATCAAGGGTAGAGAAGAAGGCAGAGAGGTTCAAATTGTTGATGAGGCGACGGACAAGAAGCTCAAACTCGAAGAGAGGAGGATCATGGTCGAAGAGAGGAAGGCTGCGCTCGAGGAAAAGAATGTGAAGATCGCCGCCAATGTGGAGGACACCAAGATGTTGATCTTGAATGTGAACTCTTTGGATGCCAACACAAGAATGATCGTGCAACCCATCCGCTACTAGATGTTGCAGCGGCAGAAAGATCGGTCGGCGGCATCGGAGAATGAGGGCGCGGCGGAGGCGACGGAGGAGGATGCAGAGGCTGTCTATGCGGCGACGACGACACCTTGATCGGGGAGCACACGGCTGGGATTGCCGGTCCGGCAGGGCGAAAATTGCACGGACCGCCGGACTGATGTTGTTTTGGATTCGGCCATTTAAAACTAAGCATGCTTATCTCTTTTTGGTTGTGATCGGGCATGCAATTCGGAGTTGGTGTGATCCGGCACGCTGTGTGGATTAGAGCAAGTCTGAATTTGAATTTACCGACGGACATATACAAAATAGCATTGGATGGCGGTCTCCCGCATCTGTGTTCGCGGATTAGTCCCCCTGTCCACGGATGGATGGGGGGATTTGCAGGTCATCGTTGGAGATACCCTTAACCAACCAACCAGTAGAAGTGGCGGAGGGGGCGTCAAGGCGATGGGAAAATACCAAAGTCGGGCGGTCCGCGCCATGGCCGGACTGCCCCCAAGGAGGAGAAAGACGAGGATCGCAGCGTATCGGACAGCTTCAGCAGTGAGCATATCCACCTCGATCTGTTCTGCGCCTTTGACCGCTACTGCGGAAGGACGACGGGAAGGGCAAGGGCAAGGACGGCCGTGGATGAACTTCTCTTATCATCGTTTCTTTCGTAGTTAGTAGAGCTTGTCATTTTTTGGTAGCCGATGATATGTGTTTAGCTACGTACAACATTGCATCGCGGAGTCTCGGCGGCGTGGCGTTGCAAGGTATCGGCGACAGATGCGTGATGATGAGCGCGCGTAGGGAGGTGGCGTTGTCTGGCGCCGTGGGGGCGTCGATGGCAGGCCTGGCAAGGTCGATACGTCAGTACCTGCTCTGAAGATGGATGAGTGGAAGACGGAAGACGGCGGCGGCGACCACTGAGAGTGCGTCGGACCGGTGTGTGCCTCAGACCCGGTATGAGGCTTGGTTGGGGCCTCCAGCCTTTGATGTTAGGCTTTGGTGCAAGTTCTGTTTGGTATTTGGCTTGGACATTCGGCATTCCCTTCATCGACTGGATATGAGTAACGACAGATGTTCCCAAGATGGTGGCCTCAGACTTAGTGATGTATTACTTTGTAAGGTTTTTGTGAATAATTAATAAAATGGCTGCATGCATCGCCTAGATGCAAAGGCCGGAGTCATCCTCCTTTTCTAAAAAAACGCACAATATTGCATGAGCTAATATGGATTTGAGTATTCAATTTAGATGCATCTGATTGTGGAGTAACTATTATATGTGCTGCTCAGTCAATGCCCGCGGATGTGCCCGGACGTGTCATTGGTACTTGTGGTTGTAAATGCTCTCGCGTAATTATTTTTTTTTGCGAGGACTGCGGTTAACCAACCAACCAGTAGACCCCCTAAAATACGAGTGGATGAAAAAAATGGTACGTTCGCGTTGCCTCTGCTGCTGCCTGACAGGGTTGGCTGGTACCGTGGTGGTAGCAGTAGTGGAAGAGAGTGCGCCGGGTTTGGTAGATCGATCAACCCCGTGGCACCGGCCGGGCAATCCGGACAGAGCCGTACGTCCCTGGCCGCGTCGTGTAGACGCTGCGAGTCGTCGCCTCGCCACCGAGAGCGAGCGAAGGGCACAGGCAAGCTGGTCGGCGATGACGTCCCGGGCACGGTAGGTCGCGGGCCCTTTGTCCCCGCCTCCGACACGGTACGAACCAGCCCTCGCACGCATCCGGCCTTCTTCATGTGACGAACCGACCCGCCTCCGCCCACTGCTCGGCCTCCTCCGCGTTAACCCACAGTACGGTACAGCCGTGTGCGGACGTGCGTGCGCCAAGGAAGAGGATGGATTCCCTCAAAAAAAAAAAGGAAGAGGATGGATGGAAGGGGGGAAACGGAACGAGACGTGGCGTCAATTCGTTGCGTGTGGGGGCGCGGCGGTTGCGGCGTTCCTGTCGCCGGGAATGTCATGCCCCGTTGCCCGCGCCGACCGAGGGAGCTCAGGCGCAGCGCAGCGCATCCATCGGGTTGGTTGCGGCATTGCTGTTCCGCGGCAGAGACCGTGCGTGTCACCCGTGCGTTATTCACGGCCGACGTCTGGCCTAGAATGTGCACATCTTGCTTGGTCTAGTGCGTGCCTGGCTTGGCAGACGCACCGTACCTGTATGGAACAGTAGGAGTACCGCACCATGTACTGATGTACAGTTTCACACCGGATGCATGTTGTCGTTGGTTCAGTCACGGTCAGACCGACAATAGATCAATTATATAGATATATAGGTCCATGGATCCACCGTTCGTTGCAATCCATCCGTCCGTTTCGTCTCAATTAGCAGGAGATGCATACCGCTAACTACTAGCTAAGGTTGCCACCAACTGACGCGACACGAATCGCATATACTACTACGTATAACTAACCAACTAATCAATGGAGGCTCATTGTATTTGGTTCGTTACACGAATGGCGCTAGCTTAGCAACACCTTTCCTTTCCTTACCTTCCTGGCGGCCGATGTGGATGGAGCCACGCTTAGCAGTGCCACCGTAGCAACCTAGGTTCATCTAAATGGTCCCGTTGCACGCTTCGATCGAGTGTCTCGTGTGGATATGCGTATTGAGATTGTTCCCATGGGGTCGATGCGTTACAAAGATAAAGAGCGGAGCTAGCTAGGCGTGCAGTGCAGGGATAATTAGTTGGTCCATCCATTCCTGCCTAGTACTACTAACTAGAGATTCTCCAATATGCATGCATGCATGGTGATGGACTGATGATGGTGCTGAATGAGCTCAGTCGGTGGGTCGATCGGTTTGGGAAAGAAAACGAGTCGCACCACGGCACTAGCTAGCTAGCTTACCTTTAGATGCATCATTGCAGTTTTACTTAATTTATTATCGTCTTTTTGACCACTTTGCTGTGCTGGAGATATACACACTGTTTTTATTTTAGTACTCATATTACTACTATACTATATCTATATGGGAGAGGAGGGTCAAGGTTTTAGACGGTAGTCGCCCCGATGAGACGAGACGAGACGCCAAAAACAAAAACAGTGGAATATAGGTTGTCGGTGCAGGCCGTTACGAGGAGTGGTGATTTTGTATCGTGTTTTTGGCCTGCTGTAAGCGCGCTGCCGGCTTCAACTACGTGGGGCTGGGCTGTTTTTATTTTTTTGCCGACGCCCCATGCCCCAGCTACATTGCCTTTTTTTTTTGAGCAAGCCCAGCTACATTGCCTAATGCTACTACAATGCCGCACGACTTATACTAGACGTAGTACGTACTACGTGCGGCCAACGCGTCGCGCTCCGGGCCAAGAAGCCCACCTCTCTCGCTAGCTGCAGCTTTTATACATACATGCATACACCTCTGGCACCAGAAAGAAGAAACCAAATTCAATAAAAAGAAGAAAAAAAGAGTGGCCGCGCGCGTTGTTTGGAAAGCAAGGGTGGGAGAAGCTTCCAAACTTGGCATCTGGGTACACCTCGCACTCGCACGCACCGTCACACAGACTCTCTCTCATCTCATCACATGGACCCTGCCTGCGTATAGATTCATCATCCCCACTTCCTTCCTCCAAGCCTAACAGAGAAAGGAAGAAGAGAGAATTGCCATTGCGTGTGGGCTGGAGCTCCATGATTGGCTCTCCTGCCCCGCCTGTGTGTGGGCCCAAACCAACACTTACTCTGTGTGTGTGTGTGTGAGGCATCAACATTCAACAATAGTATGCTCTTCTTCAACAGTTTTTTCTTTTTGAGAAATTTCTTCAACAGTATATGCTCTTGACAGGAGGGAGGGAGGCGAGGTTAAATTAATTTTTCAACGCATCTTTGACCAATGCTGCTGCTGTATTTGGGGGAATGGACGGGCCAACCAACCAAGCGGACCGTGCGGCATTGACAAAAATGGCCCGTCCAGCACCAAGAAACAAACTACTACTATAGTCAGTCAGTCGCACGATGGCCTCTCCTCCCTCCGGCCTCGTGTCGGCCGGAGCAACCCAAAAGCAGGCAAAAAGCCGCTCCTCACTCGCCACAACACTATTTATTTCTTTATTTATTATCTACATACACTACACAGTCGGCCGATTGTGTCGGCCGCCTAGCTCAACACGCAATTAACTCGCCGATTACCGAATTACGACCACGTGACGCATCATTATCGTCATGATCGATTGATGACACTTTCTTTCTTCTTGAGGCAATAAGGATATACTACTAGGATAGGAATTTGTTAGTACTTCTAAACGCTCTTATATTAGTTTACAGAGGGAGTACTTTTCAACGTGGCCCTTCGCCAACACATTTCACAAGTGATCATCATCATTCCTTCCATTCTTTCTAGCACCGCTTCCGTTTACGATTATTTATATCCCACCCAACTGATGAGCACCATCAATGTGTCCACAACATATATACTGAGGTGTGCACCACCATTTGCCACTTAATTACCGTCCTTGTCTAGTGACGTACTACTCGTCATTGTTTACATACATAAACATTAGACGAGGCATTCCCTGACCATAAAAAAGGAAAACCAGAGATGAGATGAGACACCACATTCACATTGTGTACAACATACCTAGCTAGCTCCCACTAAATAATTAGTAGCTAGGAGTACATCATACGGTTACACTCGCCACTGTCTTGCTCTTGTCTTATCTCCATTGTTTGTATCTGCGTCTGCATCTCTTCTCCATCAGAGGCAGGCAGTTCCCCTCTGACACAAAGCTCCCCATGCATCCTGATGGTGATGGGGTCATTGTAAATAAAAAATACCCAGAGCTAGCTCCAGTCTACACTACACCATTCCATAATTGGCTTTGCTACTAATCATTACACTCACGGCACAAAAACATTCCAAAGCTCAGCTCAATCATGTGCTTCTTCGTATAATTCTACATGCTCCTATAACTAATCGGCAAAAGAAACAAGAGATAGAATAGATTAGGTTAAATCCTGTCCGGGCGGCGTCTTGCGTCGTCGGTGAGCGTATACCGGCATTTCTCTCATGATTCAGCCGGTGTTTGTCTTCGGTGGATCTACTTGAATCCGGTCTTTGCTCGTCTGCGTTCTGTGTGTATATATATTGAATACTTTCGATCTACGTTTCTCTTCATCGGTGTCTGTTATTGTTCTGATGTGCCGACAATGTACCAACTGTCTACACAATAAGATTTGGTCAGTTCCGGTAAGGGAGGGATGATGACGACGGTGCGCATTCGACTCGCTCCAGAGATTGTAGTCGCCCCTAGGTGATCTATAGACCTGGATGTAATTTTTCTTACTTCTTATGTTCTTTGTACTGGATGTAATTTTTCTTACTTCTGATGTTCTTTGTACTGGATGTAATTTTTCTTACTTCTGATGTTCTTTGTACGACTATTGATGAGTAGATTAAAAAAATCCGCAAATAAAATAAAAACCATACTAGTAACGAGTTATACTGATGCAACATGCCAATACTACATAGCACTGTCCATACCAAACATACATGCAACGTTCAAGAAAATCAATTCGGTGTCTTGCTTCCAGCAAGGGCAGGCAGGCTGAAGAACATCGACCAGTACCACACACACACATGACACTCCTTGTGATTGTGTGCAGGTGCTACAGCACTGTCTGCCCCCCTGCTGCATGTTCATATCTATCCATGTGGGCCCCACAGGTGTAAGGGGACTCCCCAGCTACCCACCCCGCCACCACCACTGCACACCCAATGCGCAAATGCAGTGAACCACAGTGATGGCCATAATAATGCAGCTGAGAAAATCAAGCAAAGCATATGCCTTCAAATAAACAAAGCATCCCCGCAACAAAATCATGCAAAATTCATGTGCTGCAAGCAAGCAGACTCAGGCCCAGACGAGCCGGAACCCTAACCGTTGATAATTTGAAAGATGGATTAAACAAACAGCAAATCATGCGATTAGTTTAGTTGAATGCGATCGATGATTAAATAGACACACCAACCAACCAAAGCAGGCCGCGCAACAGAACAAGATCTGCCAGCCAGGTCGCAAGAATAGACAACAACAGAATCAATCAACTTAGATTAATATTGTAATACACCCATGATGACCTATAAAAACCACACAAGAAAATCGTATTAATTTGAAGGGCTGGAGAAGCAAAACGGAGAATGTGCATGCAAACAAGCTAGGGCTTCGCCATCATCTGGCCCCCACACGTCACACTGGCTGCCGTGCATGGACCAGTGTACTGAGACACTTGAGCTACTGCTAAGAATACTACTGGTACAGCACCACTAATAATAGTGTACTATAGCTGATACACAGATGAACAGTGAGTGAGGAGTGAGCATCCATGGCAGCACCCGCACCAGCATGGCACAATTGTAACTGCCAATCAGTCCAATCCTGTCTTAGTCCCGCCAGGATCTTGGCGCATCGTCATGTTCTGCCATTACGCTAGGCACATACTAGGACCGACTAAAGAATGTGTAGCGCATATAGTTAGGTTGGGTTAGTACCTAGTGGAACCTTGGATGGAATGGAAAGAAAAATACAATATATATGATTAGGTTGGGTAGATTCTTATGGTGAAAGGTACAGGACAATAGTCCTTGAAGCTGACGCCAATGCATGCCCAGCTCACCACTGGCTGGTACTAGTGTACCATGCATAAATACGTACAAACATCAACACTACAACAATGCCATGTCATACGTGTGTAGTCGTAGATGGATGCTCACCATTGTACCCACCTTGGATGCTCATCTCGTCCAAATTTGAAACAGTGATTGCTCATCGACCGCGATTCTAAACAGTGCATTCTTTTTTATGTGGAACAAGCACAAGAAACCTTGGACGAGCAGTGATTCTTGCTAGAAAGACAGGCCACAGAAGGAAGCTGTCCTGCTGCAACGATCGACCACTCTGCTACTAGAGGTGATTGTACCATCATCATATCATACGAACAAAGGGTCACATAGACACATAGCCGTCCGTCTATGGTTCGATAGGAACCGCAGCTCTTGTGCTGCAATCATCATTGCCTTGTTGCTTGATCCTGTGTTGTTGGTTCAGTCACGCAGTCTCACATGCCTTGGTTGCAAGGAAGAGGTTGGCTGGTTATTCAGCAGTTGGGTTCGGCACGCATAAGCCCAGTTTCTGATTCTGCACGCATCAATGAGGGGTGCATCATTCCTTTCTTCCATTCATTCATTCAGAGTCGGCCTGGTTGTGGTCCTCCTGGACTGGACTGGACTGGAGTATTGCTACTGCAGCACCTTCTGATATGCCACTGACAGTGTACATAGGTTGCCGCGGCTTAACCTCGAAATATTGTCTTGTCTAAGACGACGATGTGTCCTGTTCCTCATCCGGGCGTAGAGAATGGGGCCAGCAGCTGCATTCTGTTACCTGTTTCATGATGAAATTGGCTTCAACAGTCCAGTTCAGGTGTTAGCTGCAGCTGAACCACATCTAAACTCAGAGATTTCATGGGTTCATGGATGAGAAACATATCACAAGAGCTGAAACATGGCTGGGCTGGGTTCAAATCAATTCACAACATCACGACTCTTCTAAGCTCGATAGCCAACAGCTTATGCCATCGCTGATTACACAAACCTGTCGAGCAACTACAACTACTACATAGGAGAATGGGGAACAACTGGATACAGGAGCATCTCTATCTTGCCATACATGTTTTTCCAACCGAAAAAACTAAGTTTAGTCCTAGAGCATTCAAAGGGTTAGAAGATATATCTCCAGGACCGTTCCTTTTCCTATACAAGCACAAGCACACGCACATAGAGATCGGTGTTATCCGCCACAGCAGCAGCACTTGAAGCAGCTGCAGCAGGCTGGGCACTTGAATGCACCAAACGCGAAGCATTTCCTCAGTGCATGGCAGCAGCTGCAGCCGAGATTGCAGCTTGGTTTGCGAACTCGAATGCGGCAGCAACAGTTGGTGGTGAAGGTGGTAGTTGTTGCCGTGTTCGCGCGGTATGCCGTCTTTGTCGGCTCGAGGGACTGCCGAATCTTCTTCAGCCTCGTTTTCGTTGTCACGCTCTCCATTTCGCGGACGAACTTGGAGAGGTGGCGGATGAAGTCAGGGTACAGCTCCAGGTTGCAGTGACCGCCTCCTTTGATCCATAGTGGATCATACGGCTCCCTTGCCAGTTTCCACAGCTCATTACCATGTGACCAATTCACAACATCGTCGTCGGTCCCCTGCAAACGTCAATACGTGTATAATTAACAGCAACACTTCTACACACCATCAAGTTGGTGCATGCGAAAAACTTTGAGAAAGAAAGAGTACACATAATAAATCAATCCATCACATAAATGGTTAGTCGAAAACAGAAAATCACTTCAGAGAACTATGAGTGCATCAACTATGGGAGCCATTCATGCTTTCTTCATCGACCTTGACTAAGGAAATGTAGTATTGGCCCATGAAAATGCTGCCCACCTTGACCACATCAAGCAACACGTGGTACTCTGGTTACGAAGCGGTTTATCCATATACATTGCAAACAAAGAGAACTACAAAAGGAAAGTTTGTAAGAATATTACGTTTCAGTTTGAGATGTTCTAACTTTTTTCTGAATCGGATGTATATAGAGACACGTTTGTTTCAGCGTGATTGGATTCAAATCACCTATGGACTCGCTTTACTAGCAAAGCAGATTCTGCAGCCCTGTTTGTTTGAGCTTTGATTGGATTCGAATCACATGTGGATTTGCTGAAAATGGCCTGAATCCAGATTTAGCTTAACTGGCAAAGCTGATTCAGCTGTTTGTTTCAGCTTCAAACGAAAGAGCTGAATCTGGCCCCTGAATCTCAAACGAAAGAGCTGGGTGTTTCAGATTCCAGATTTAGCTTCACTGGCAAAGCTGAATATGATCCCTGAAGCTCAAGCAAACAGGGCTTAGCACTCATTTCAGTCCATATGTAGTCTATACTAAATATCCAAAACATCCTATATTTGCCAATGGAGGGAGTATTATTTACACACAAGGGAAAAGTTTGAAAGTAGCAGCTAAGTTATCCTCACTGATCTCTCAATTAAGAGTCTTCAGGCACAGCTAAAGATACTACAGCCGCAAGGTTCAAAATATTTAGTGATAACAAGCAGTCCCAGCTGGGAACAGGAATATAGGATGTGAAACCATCTCAGTAAGAGCTATGGATAACACATGCTGACACCACCGATATTGTAGGAGCAATGAAATTAGTCAACTTTGTAGAGTTGTAATCAAATTATGACTGACAGGTAAGTGATAGTAAAAGAGCGGAAACTGGGCAGTTACCAGTAAAGTGGTGGTGTTCCAGAACTATGGCATTTATAGTTTTTATTTCTCGAACATGCATTTGATCTGGAACTATGGTATTTCTATATTTTTTCCTGAACACGCATAGTTGTGTATTAGAAGAAAACAACCAAAGAAGGTACAGCAGTACATGCTCCCTCCATCCCATAATATAAGATGTTATTACAACCGATATGTGTATACCGGTTGTAATAACATCTTATATTATGGGGAGGGAGTACCACCAAAGGTGGCCTCCGACCAAAACCAAAACCAAAACCAAAACAGGAAAAAGAAAAAGAAACCTGTAGAAGATAAGCGTAGGAAACAGAAATCACGATACTAGATTGTAGATTCAGTTAGACTTGTACAAAAAACCTGATCATGTGGCTACACTACACATTTTGTTGGGCTCGGCCAAAGAGCAGAATAATGGAAGTCAAGCCATGCAAGGCCTACCTGTGCCTATTATAATTTTACAGCAGACTGAATCAAACCAAATCAGCTCGTAATGTTTATAGAGTGAGTCAGAAGTCAGAACTGCTAATGGCACATCCCATATCACTAGAGGTGCTGGTGTTCAATGCCCTTTGTGTTTGGATCAGTGTATCAGGTGTCCAATGGCACATCTTAGATCAAACATTCTCTTCTAAAGAACAAGTGTGGGATGTTGGATGGTTACACATTAACCCAAGACTGTAAGAAATGTGGGAGTAGTAAACTTTCCTATAAAAATATTGAAGCATGAAGGATGATTCATTTCTCTACATTCCCGTATTCCTCACCTCAATACTTCTGCAAGAACATTTATGCAACAGCAACACCCTCTCGACGGGTTATTACATGAATACATGGTCCACATATCACTCAGAGAAGTAGTTGCATTATTTATCAGACTTTGCAACAAGGAGCAGCAATGGCAATGGCTAAGCAGTTACAGTGTCCCAAAGTACTATGTAGCTTCTCAGAAGATGCTGGAATCTGTAATAAACTGTGCGAGTACACACCAAGTATTGATATCTATATCTCTACTCCTATAAAAAAACTGAGTTGGTGATGACGGTGTGTCAGCCGTTGGATCTAACACGCAGGGCTGGGATGAAGACAAGCACAGTTGGTCCGATCTATAGCCAGCGGTAGAGATGTGCGTGCATAGGGACCTGACTTTACCACCGTATGTAGCAGATATTTACCCACCTCTGCCACTGCTTAATATATGGAGGTCCTCATCCCGATCCCACTGCCACACCATCTCGCAGTTGCCGGATTTGCGCGCGCCCTCGCTGCCATCTGCTCTCCACCACGCCATGTCCCCAATCGCCCTAGCTCTCCCTCACAGCATTGCAGTCACATGTCTGCTGCCGTGGAAGGCTCGACCCGCTCCCATTTCGGTGCAGCTCGACACCCTCCTCCAACCACCTCTGCTTCTTTAGCATGCTCTAATGCGGGCCTCTTTTCCTCCCCAAACAGCCATTAAGACACGGTCAATGTCACAATGTGGGTCACTAATTTGGTTGGTTTGTGCGGGTGAAATCGGTGATTAGGTGTCGAGCTGCACCGAAATGGATGCCGGTGTAGTATAATGTGGTTGCACCAAGAGACCCTCTCAGTCAAGAGGTGGTATGTAGCCTAGCCGTGGGCGAGATAGCTGTAGGGCTGAGCGCACCAGATCGGGTAATCTCCTGAATGTAACTAGGGCTGCAGTTTAGCTTGATTCGATGTGTTTGATTCCAGTAAGCCTCCTATGGAAATATTTTTTGTTCCTTCTTGGAAAGCATCATTTTCCCTTTATGTGGCAAAAGGCTGAAATAAATCGGTTCATTAAGCTCTGGAAAAACAAAGAGAAATGTTTCCACACCTGAAATCTGTACACAATAGATGTTCATATTCTTCAATTTCAATTTAGCTAAAACTCATACTCTGGTTAGCAATGCTCAGGTGATATACACATGTTATCAAATGGTTAATGGTCCAAGTTTCAGTTGATTAAATGTATTGATATATGTTCTGACATGTTTTATATAGAGCGGCTGGATTTTATACCGACAGAACTGCGAGATAAATTTAATGGAAAATGGCTCACTTGTCTTATTGCATAATAAACACATTACCAAGCTTATGGAGAATTCATTTTAATCACATCTGACTGAAACTTGGAGGGCATCCAGTCCCCTCATGTTCCCTTCTCTGTTCTTTTATATCGACTGGTTCCTTCATAATTCTGTTCCAATTGCTAAAGGTGGCTGCAAGTTGCACTTGTTGTTTCCTCATTTTCTGACCTTTAGGTCCACTGACCCGAGAGTAAATCAGGTGTTATCAAATGAAATAATTGGTGTGATACCCAAACGAAATAGTCTGCTTCTTGTGAATTGACTCTGCGTAAGCATTTGAAGTTGAACCAGATGGGTCTGTTGAAATATATTGCCCGCCTCCCTCCATCAGTTCGGACTTTTGGATGAGTTGGCTGGTGCATGAATTCAATATGGGATCCGAGCCAAGAGGCCTTGAGTTCAAGACCCTGCCAACGCAGTATTAAATAAAACGATTCTGCGGCCTACATCGATCCCACATCTAAGGACTAAAATAGCCTAGACATGGGAGGGGGGGGGGGGGTTGAAATATATTGCCCGCCTCCCTCCATCAGTTTGGACTTTTGGAAGAGTTGGCTGGTGCATGAATTCAATAGGGTCATGGTGTATTCTAGGTGACTGTTACTGAGATCAGAGTACTAAACAGCATGGCCAAATGCCAGTGACAATGTATAGCTCCTCACCACTTATATACTAGCAGAAAATTAAGATGAGCTAAGAAAACAACACTGATAGGCAAAGACAAGAATGGGTCTGACTTGATGTCGCCACAGGAGAGGCATGTGTGTACTTTCCAGTAGATGTGTCTATAAGATAAGTATACTTTTTAGTGTTGTTTGGCTACTTGCAAAACTGTTTTAGCCTGTGGCTACATGTAAAGATCCTTATATTCGGGTCTCATCCTAAAAATGGGAGCTGGGAATTTCCTTGTGAGCCTAATTTTTATCATGATTTAGAAGGATTGTTTATTTGATGAGCTTCCTATGCAATTTAGCAAATTTTAACATGAAATAATTTCGTCGTAAAAGCATTTACTTTATGCATGATATACATGATATTTGGTTCTTCTGGATAACCATGATGCAGACAAAGGAGATTCGAAAGTAAGCATTCAATTTTTTTTCTTTCCTGATTGGATTAGTTTTATACTACTCTTTTGAGAGAATTATTAATGTGTAGCGGAACAAGGGAACTAAATCTGAAGTGAAACAAAACATATTTTCAATGAAAAAAAAAGTGTAACACATTATAATGTTTCCCTGTGGGCACAAGATGATTTTATTCTAGATCCGTTAAAAAGCACGGGCACTTTGATAGTTTTGTTAGTAAAGAGACTTACATGAATAACAAGCACTGGGCATTTCACCTTCTTTATTTTTTTGACATTCTGCAAGAACAATTTAGCTGGACGTTAGTAAACCTACTCTGAAGGCACAAAAGGTAGAGACCGAAATGGAATAATCAATTTTGAGATGCTTACTTTGTAAATGTCGAAGCAAAATGTAAAGTTCACATGGCAAACAACACGGAGGCCTGACAGTATAGCACTGTGAAGAACCACACCGCGCAATCTTGGTAAACGAGATGCTAAATGCAATGTGGGCCCACTGCCAACAGATTGTCCATACAGGATAAGCTCTTCCTGGCTGATTCCGTACTCAGTTTCTAAGCACTGGTAAACTGCTTCAATATCTGCATATGTATTCTCTTCACTTGGCTGCACTTGAAAAGACAAGCATAAAAATCCTTTCACAAAAATGCATTCCTTGAGGAAGAAACATGGACATGCGCATGCTCAGTGGAAATGCCAATTAGGTGACAGTAATTCAAAGTGAAAGTGCCATATGATTTAGTTCAAATAAGCAAATACAGGATACAGAGACATTAATATCTAACTCCCAGTAGGGCAAAACATAAATTTCAAATACCACCACCCATAGCATTTTGTTTGTTCCTTTATCTTGATGATAGTGGAACCTGGTCCATGTTGGATAGTATGGAACAAAAAAAAAAGGAAAATTCTCACTTCATTTGAATGCAGGGCCCCCAAAATAGACAGCAGAAACAATCAACATAACATGTTCTCCATTTCAATGGATAAAGCCGCAATAAATGAACTTGAGAAAATGCATAGATAGTTGATACAGACATTTATATCTGTCCTTTAGGATAAATGTATAAGACTATAGTCACAATGGGCAGTAACTTAGGCTAGTCATAGTGGGAGTAACTTAGCAAGTAACATAGCGCACTCCGAGAAATTTTTGCTTATGTGGCATGTAGTTAATGAGAAGTGGTAACATAATATGTTACTGTAACATAGCGCTTTCCAAGATAAGATGAGTCTACAAGCTAATTAATGAAGGTAGTAACTTAGACTAGTGTCATATGCATGACACTAGTATAAGTTACTCCCCACTATGACCAGCCTTAGACTAGTAACATGCATATGTTACTAGTCTATGTTACTACCTCTATAGTGTGGAGTAACATATGTGTGGTGTCATGCAATACTTCATTTATTAGGTTGTAGACTCATCTTGTCTTGGTATATGTGATGTTACAGTAATAACTAGCTATGTTACCACATTCCCTTATTTCCTCATTAATTACTCGCCACATCATTGTTTTGCCTAGAGATGTGTGAAGTTACCACCTATATTACTCCCACTGTAGGTGGTCCAAAAGGCATGCCCAAATTACTGTTTAGCCTGAATTTTACAATGGCAGTGGCTGAGAACAAAAGTTGCAGACATATAAAAGATTTATAATGGCCATGATATATAAAAGGTTTATAAGACTGGCCATAGTGGGGGTAACATAAGCGGTATCATACACTTGGGACTCGCAAACATGCTTATGTGGCAAACAATTAAAGAAGAGAGAGAGCGTTATAGTAACATAAGTAGATACCGTATCATAATTAATGTTATGCCATTATATGTCTTGCATGGCAATAAATGAAACCATATATGATACTAACCTATGATACTATGCACTATAGATGTAGTATCATACACTAGTATCATATGCATGATACTAGTGTATAGTATCATATGCTTGATACTAGTGTATGATACTCCCCACTATGACCAGCCTAATGGCTATGATATGACTGGAAGGCACCAGTCGGGGGCATGGGCCAAACCTTCTTCAGTTGAGTTGTAGACAAATGCAGCTTGTTCTTGGAAACTGAAACTGAACCACATTTCTCGAGGTATCTTAATTAATTCAGGTTGTTGGTAGTAGTGCTATCATTCCATGCCTACATTAGTCAAGTAAGGAAACTAAAATTTACCCCATGACATAAGCAACCTATATTCAGTAGTAGTATTCACCAAATAATGAACCCGCAGTAGAGTCGACGGTAAAATTAAAATTAAACCTTACTGTAAAGAGTAACTACTTATTACCTTGCCAGTAGATGCTCCGTACCCCGAGTAGTCATATCTGCAGTTATAAAATTAAAAAGTAAATCACGTCAGGCTTTTCTGCACAGCAAATCTTGTGTACCTCCAGACCACATTGAAATTGCAACAGCAGGAAAAAAAACTGGCGAAAAAAAATACTGCATGGTTGTAACTGAGGATTCAAGATCAGCTAATCGGACTGATTATTATTATATGTGTACTATTTAGAGAATCGTCAGGCACTGCTTTCCTCCCTTTTAATAATAAATAATAAATATATACTGTACTAGTTAGGTTGCAGATATCCCGTCCCGTGTTCCCGCAAATCATCTGCCCCAATAACCAAATCTACTTGATGTCGTACGTACAAGCATTTGTGATAGGAAATGCAGGACTGAAAAAACATGTCAGATAATAATTCCTACTAGTAGAAGAGAAGCAGAAAAAAGCAGTGTAGGGGTAGAATGAGGTGTCCTCCCTCCTAGAGAAGAGAAATCGAAAGCGAAAGCACAGCACAATGTACCACTAACCCCATCAGATTGACCTTGAGATTGACCTTGAGCTGCACAAAGAGATCGTAGAGCTGGGCGAGGTCGGCGGCGTTGCCGTGCGAGTAGAGCAGGGTGAGGCGCGCGCAGGGGTTCCTGAGGTAGAAGGCGACGACCTTGGTCCCCCTGGTGGTGTCGAGGAGCAGCACATCCAAGGCGTTGTCCCGCGGGACGCCGGAGGCGACGAGGCGGCCGGTGGCCTCGTCCTTGCGGAGGGCGTAGGTGGGCGGGTCCGGCGGGAAGAAGGCGAACCTCGCCGCGAGACTGGACACCGAGCACCCCGAAAGCATCGGTGGCAGCGCTCAGTCATCGACAGGCGGCGGCGGCGGTGCTGCTGCTCATAGAGGGAGCCTCTCCCCTCCTCCTGTTTCACTTTCACCACCAAACGATCAAATGGATCGAAAAATTTCCCAAACTTGGGGGCGAACGGAAAGGATAAAAAAACAAAATCCCCAGCTTGGGGATTTCTCGGTGAAAAAACTAAGAGGAACTAGGGGTGGGTGTGGATCTTCATCCCAAGGGACTTGTTCAGTGAGAGTAGAAGCCAAATCGACAAAAAAAATCAAGAAGAAATTGGCTCAGTCCCTGCTCCCCAGGGGAATCCCCCGAAGTCGTATGAACCAGAAGTCCGTCGTTTGGTGGGATGGGGTGGGAGGTTTTACGAGGGTTTAGTGCATTGTGGGTGGGTGGGAAATGGCGAATGCGAGCAGCAAAGAGGGAGGAAGGGGAGAATGAGGAAGAAGAAGAAGAGCAAGGGGCGGGGAGGGTGTGGACCAGTAGCAGTAGGGAAGGGAGAGCTCCGCCTCAGGCCTCAGCCACGCTGCCACTGCCATTTATTACTCATGCTGCACAGAGACAGAGGGGGGGAGGGAGGGAGGGTGGTGGACTGATGTGCGGTGTGTGCGTGCGTGCGTGCGTGCGTGAGAAAGAGAGCGAGAGCGTGCGCGTGTAGCAGGTGTAGGGGTGAGGACCAGGCAGGGCAGGGCAGGCGAGGTGATGAAATGAAACTGGAACAGGGCAGCGGAAAGCGCAGGCGATCCCCACACCTTTGCAAAAGATGTTCTTCCTTTCTTCACATGTTCTCGCAGCGGGGATGCGATTTTGTCACGCCGCACGCACGCACGGATGGACTGGACGCAAAAAAACGGCGCCCCGGAAGGATCACGCTGCCCGAGTTTCAAGGCTCAAAATTAGAATTTTTTTTCCTTTTAGATCATAGTACTTTCTTTCCTTTCAGGTGGTGAAAATGCCGCTTTGCTAAATCCATATGTGTTTTGCACATAGGCCCGCGTGCGAGTTTTCATCTCTCTGTCTCAGAATAAATATCTCACAACTTTGAATAATTTTATGCTAAAGTTAATATAAAATTGAGACACTTGAAGTATATTTCTATCTCTACTACTCCATCTCCCTCTATTCCCTTATACAAGGCCACTATCAAAAATACATTTTACATCAATATAAGGCCACCAACAGTAATCGAGGCAAAAATTAATAATGTTTTCTCGTACTAACAACTTTTTAATACTTATATGCATGTAGTTATAATAACACTCAGGCACTTCTTTTCCATTCATTCGTTGCATGCTTGTGGTGTATTAATGATCCCGGTTAACGAAAATAAAAGTTGACTTGCAAAGAAGTCATTAAATTTTATCTTGATACCTGTAATATGAGTTTGTGGCCTTATATAAGGAAATGGAGGGAGTACTACTTAAAAGGATTTAAGGTTCCATGTTTCTGAGCATGTACTTTTATTTTCTTTTCTTTGCTCCGCTTGCGAGCTGTAATACCTTTATGACTTTGTGATACTTCGAGACTTTTTAATAAGATGGTTGCATGCATCATTATGATGCAGAGGCCGGGGGCACGCCTCCATTTTCAAAAACATGTTTCTCTTTTATTCCCCCCAACCTTCATTCAACCTTCCCCCTATGATAATCAATCATCGCATTTACTTATCTTTCGAACCAATTTCACTTTAATTTACTTATCAAAATTTTCATCAAAATATAAGGTAAATCACACGCAAGATTTGATAAACATTTATTTACACAATTGCATTAATATGCGAAGGTAAATCACAAGCTAACGTACTAAAATACTTATTCACGTTGCAACACACGGGCATTGTCCTAGTAGAGAAAAAATGCCGCCATCAGCGATACAAGGAAAGGGTCCCCCGGATCACGCGAGTCAGGGCATCCCCTTGTCCCCATGATGTACGCCAAAGCCCCGAACACTGGCCTCCTGCATCTCTCCACCGAAAGCAAATATAACAAGGTGATATAAACGGACTATAAAAATTTAAATAATATATTATTGTTGAGTTGGAGGACCGCGAAGAGAAGAGTGGAGAGAGGAGTGTTGTAGATTAAGGCTGGTCATAGTGGGAGTAACATAGATAGTAACATGGATGTCACATAAGCAAAAATTATGTTGTGGCAAGTAGTTAATGAGGAGAGAGGCAAATAGAGTAACATAATATGTTACCATCACATTGCGCTTCCCAATGCATAATGAGTCTACAAAGTAATAAATGAAGGCATCTGTGTCACCACACTTATGACACTACCCACTATGAGACTAACAACAGAAGAGTTGTATATGATGCAACCAGAAGGTTTTGTCGATCCTAAAGGTGCTAACAAAATGTGCAAGCTCCAGCGATCCATCTATGGACTGGTGCAAGCATCTCGGAGTTGGAATATACGCTTTGATGAGTTGATCAAAGCACATAGTTTTATACAGACTTGTGGTGAAGCTTGTATTTACAAGAAAGTGAGTGGGAGCTCTGTAGCATTTCTGATATTATATGTGGATGACATATTGCTGATTGGAAATGATATATAATTTCTGGATAGCATAAAAGGATACTTGAATAAGAGTTTTTCAAAGAAAGACCTCAGTGAAGCTGCTTACATATTGAGCATCAAGATCTATAGATATAGATCAAGACGTTTGATAAGTTTTTTCACTGAGTACATACCTTGACAAGATTTTGAAATAGTTCAAAATGGAACAGTCAAAGAAAGAGTTCTTGCCTGTGTTACAAGGTGTGAAATTGAGTAAGACTCAAAGCCCGACCACGACAGAAGATAGAAAGAGAATGAAAGTCATTCCCTATGCCTCAGCCATAGGTTCTATAAAGTATGCCATGCTGTGTACCAGATCTATTGTATACCCTACCACTGAGTTTGGCAAGGGAGTACAATAGTGATCTAGGAGTAGATCACTCGACAGCGGTCAAAATTATCCTTAGTGGAATAAGGATATGTTTCTCGATTATGGAGGTGACAAAAGGTTCGTCGTAAAGGGTTACGTCGATGCAAGTTTTTGACACTGATCCAGATGACTCTAAGTCTCAATCTGGATACATATTGAAAGTGGGAGCTATTAGCTAGAGTAGCTCCGTGCGGAGCATTGTAGACATAGACATTTGCAAAATACTTACGGATCTGAATATGACAGACCCGTTGACTAAAATTATCTCACAAGCAAAATATGATCACACCTTAATACTCTTTGGGTGTTAATCACATAGAGATGTGAACTAGATTACTAACTCTAGTAAACCCTTTGGGTGTTGGTCACATGTCGATGTGAACTATGGGTGTTAACCACATAAAGATGTGAACTATTGATGTTAAATCACATGGCGATGTGAACTAGATTATTGACTCTAGTGCAAGTGGGAGACTGAAGGAAATATGCCCTAGAGGTAATAATAAAGTTATTATTTATTTCCTTATTTCATGATAAATGTTTATTATTCATGCTAGAATTGTATTAACCGAAAACTTGATACATGTGTGAATACATAGACAAAACAATGTGTCCCTAGTATGCCTCTACTTGACTAGCTTGTTCATCAAAGATGGTTATGTTTCCTAGCCATAGACATGTGTTGTCATTTGATGAACGGGATCACATCATTAGGAGAATGATGTGATGGACAAGACCCATTCATTAGCTTAGCATTGTGATCGTTACAGTTTTATTGCTACTGCTTTCTTCATGACTTATACATATTCCTCGGACTATGAGATTGTGCAACTCCCGAATATCCGGAGGAACACTTTGTGTGTAATCAAACGTCACAACGTAAATGGGTGATTATAAAGATGCTCCACAGGTGTTTCCGAAAGTGTTTGTTGGGTTGGCATGAATCAAGATTAGGATTTGTCACTCCATGTGTCGGAGAGGTATCTCTGGGCCCTCTCGGTAATGCACATCACTATAAGCCTTGCAACCAATGTGACTAATGAGTTAGTTGTGGGATGATGCATTACGGAACGAGTAAAGAGACTTGCCGGTAACGAGATTGAACTAGGTATTGAGATACCGACGATCAAATCTCGGGCAAGTAACATACCGATGACAAAGGGAATAACGTATGTTGTTATGCGGTTTGACCGATAAAGATCTTCGTAGAATATGTAGGAGCCAATATGAGCATCCAGGTTCTGCTATTGGTTATTTGACCAGAGATATGTCTCGGTCATGTCTACATAGTTCTCGAACCCGTAGGGTCCGCACGCTTAACGTTCTGTGACGATTTGTATTATGAGTTATGTGATTTGATGTACCGAAGGTAGTTCGGAGTCCCAGATGAGATCGGGGACATGACGAGGAGTCTCGAAATGGTCTAGACGTAAAGATCGATATATTGGACGACTATATTCGGACATCAGAAAGGTTCCGAGTGATTCGGGTATTTTTCGGAGTACCGGAGAGTTACGGGAATTCGTATTGGGCCTTAATGGGCCATACGGGAAAGGAGAGAAAGGCCTCAAAAGGTGGCCGCACCCCTCCCCATGGTCTGGTCCAAGTTGGACTAGGGTGGGGGGCGCCCCCTTCCTTCCTTCTCCTTTTCCCTTCCCTTTTTCCTATTCCATGTAGGAGGAGGAATCCTACTAGGACTAGGGAGTCCTAGTAGGACTCCACACTTCTGGCGCGCCCTAGAGGCTGGCCGGCCTCCCCTCCTCCATCTTTTATATACGGGGGCAGGGGGGCACCTCTAGACACACAAGTTGATCTGTTGATCTCTCCCAGCCGTGTGCGGTGCCCCCCTCCACCATATTCCACCTTGGTCATATCGTAGCGGTGCTTAGGCGAAGCCCTGCGTCGGTAGCAACATCATCGCCGTCATCACGCCGTCGTGTTGACGGAACTCTCCCGTGAAGCTCTACTGGATCGGAGTTCGCGGGACGTCATCGAGCTGAACGTGTGCTGAACTCGGAGGTGCCGTGCGTTCGGTACTTGGATCGGTCGGATCATGAAGACGTACGACTACATCAACCGCGTTGTGCTAACGCTTCCGCTTTTGATCTACGAGGGTACGTGGACACACTCTCCCCTCTCGTTACTATGCATCACCATGATCCTGCGTGTGTGTAGGATTTTTTTTTGAAATTACTACGTTCCCCAACAGTGGCATCCGAGCCTGGTTTTATGCGTAGATGTTATATGCACGAGTACAACACAAGTGAGTTGTGGGCGATACAAGTCATACTGCTTACCAGCATGTCATACTTTGGTTCGGCGGTATTGTTGGATGAAGCGGCCCGGACCGACATTACGCGTACGCTTACGCGAGACTGGTTCTACCGACGTGCTTCGCACATAGGTGGCTGGCGGGTGTCAGTTTCTCCAACTTTAGTTGAACCGAGTGTGGCTACGCCCGGTCCTTGTGAAGGTTAAAACAGCACTAACTTGATGAAATATCGTTGTGGTTTTGATGCGTAGGTAAGAGCGGTTCTTGCTCAGCCCGTAGCAGTCACGTAAAACTTGCAACAACAAAGTAGAGGACGTCTAACTTGTTTTTGCAGGGCATATTGTGATGTGATATGGTCAAGACGTGATGAGATATAAGTTGTTGTATGAGATGATCACGTTTTGTTGAAGTTATCGGCAACTGGCAGAAGCCTTATGGTTGTCTCTTTATTGCATAAGATGCAAGCGCCAAACAATTGTTTTACTTTATCGCTATGCGATAGCAATAGTTGCAAGAGCAATAGTTGGCGAGACGACCATGTGACGACATGTGACGCCCTCGATTCAATCGTACACTAATCATACACGCAAATGTGTACGATCAAGATCAAGGACTCACGGGGAGATATCACAACACAACTCTAGACACAAATTAAAAATAATACAAGCTTTATATTACAAGCCAGGGGCCTCGAGGGCTCGAATACATAAGCTCGATTACACAAGAGTCAGCGGAAGCAACAATATCTGAGTATAGACATAAGTTGAACAGGGATGCCTTAAGAAGGCTAGCACAAAAGCAACACGATCGAAGAGGCACGACCTCCTGCCTGGGAGCCTCCTAACTACTCCTGGTCGTCGTCGGTCTCCACGTAGTAGTAGGCATCGGCGGTGGCATCTGGCTCCTGGGCTCCGACATCTGGTTGCATCAACCGGAAAGAAGAAGAAAGGGGCAAAGGGGGAGCAAAGCAACCGTGAGTACTCATCCAAAGTACTCGCAAGCAAGGCTCTACACTACATATGCAACATTATCAAAGGAAGGTTGTATATGTGGACTGGGCTGCAGAAATGCCAGAATAGAGAGAAGGCCTAGTCCTATCGAAGACTAGCATCTTCTGGAAACCACCATCATGCAGCAACAGGAGGGAGTAGAGTAGCATAACTAAAGTAGTAGTAGTGTTATCAACCTCGGCCAGAGATCCTTTCTCGACTCCCTGCGAGAAAGCAATCCCAGAGCCATACTATCCAGTTATCATCACAATCCATTACTCATCACAAGTATCCAGTTCTAGTTGTATCGATCGGGATACAACTCCAAGTGTCCGTTACCGTAGGACAGGCTATCGATAGATGTTTTCTTCCCTGCAGGGGTGCACCAACTTACCCACCACGCTCGATTAACTCCGGCCGGACACACTTTCCTGGGTCATGCCCGGCCTCGGCCAAACAATACGCCGCAACCCGACCTAGGCTTAATAGAGAGGTCAAGCACGCCGGACTAAACCTATGACCCCAGGGGTCATGGGCCATCGCCCCGGGAACTCCTGCATGTTGCGTGGGCGGCCGGTGAGCAGACCTAGCTACCTCCTTAAAAAGGCAGGAGCTTACCAGTCCAACCCGGCGCGCGCCGCTCAGTCGCATGACGTCTATTAAGCTTCGGCTGATGCATACGACGCAGAACGCCCATACTATGCCCACGTGATGGTTAGTGCTATCAGGCCAGAGGCCCCTCGGATCAAATATCCAAATCGTAGTGGATTAGGAACGCGCGGTAACAAGCAGAGACTCACGAAAGATGTGACCCCGTCGCCCCGTCTCGAGGACTTGCGGCAAGGGCTAGGAATGCCCGGCCACGCCTCGTAATTATCTCGCGGGCACCTTCCAGGTCAACCCGACTCCACATCACTCGCAATTATGCTCGTGCGGGTACCCCTCAGGGTCGACCCGTCTTTAGTAACATGGTTCAGTGTAAAGTCATAGTAACCATAGTAACCGTGTGTCCAAACATCAAGGGGAAAACCCGAGGAATCACCCCGGTGAATTCCACTCGATGTAATCATCAAGGTGAACGTAAGAGGACCACCCTCGAGGTTCACACTTGAGGGGTTGCACGACAGAGTCGTATCGGAAGTGGTTAAGGCGGAATCACCCTCGATGACCACGACCGAATAACTACACTACAGGGTTAACATCAGAAGTGCTGATGAGGCCTCACCCTCGGCACTCGATAGTAACCCAGTAGTGTCGAGCAACTAAGGGGAAGTGATGTGCGGTGTCGGGGCCTGGTCTTCGATCCCGTTGATCGGGTCTTCGATGATGAAGCAGGGGCAACAAGGACAAGGTGGGGGTCACTGGTGGATCACTAACCAACCTATACTAAGCAGTTTAGGATAAGCAGGTAGGTAACAATGAAGCAGGTTACAAAAGCAGGCTATGCATCAGAATAGGAGCAAACAATAACAGTAGCAAAATCTAATGCAAGCATGAGAGAATGGAATGGGCGATATCGGGATGATCAAAGGGGGGGCTTGCCTGGTTGCTCTGGCAAGGAGGGGTCGTCGTCGACGTAGTCGATCACCGGGGCATCATCGGCCTCGGGGTCTATCGGAGAGAATAGGGGGAAGAAACAGTAAATATAAGCAAACAGATGCAACGCTAAGCATGACATGACGATAAGCAGAACTAGGGTCGACCTAACATAGTACTACACGTTGCAGACGGAGGGGATAAACATCCGAGGATGAATTCCCGGCGTTAGGTGGATTCTGGACAAAGGAAAAGAGGGGGAAGTTCCAAGTTCAGCATGCTAGGGGCATGTGACAGATGAACGGACCATGTATCCGGATTCGTTGGATCTTTCTGAGCAACTTTCATGTAGAAAACATTTTCATCGGAGTTACGGTTTAATTACTATGATTTTTGCAAGTTTAAAACATATTCTGGAATTATTTATATTAACAGAAAAGGAATTATGACGTCAGCAGAGTGTCAGCATGACATCAGCAGGTCAACAGACCCGCTGACTGGTCAAACTGACCAGTGGGTCCTACATGTCATAGACAGAGGGCTAACAGTGGGTTATTTTAATTAAACGTGGTTAATTAGCAGCCGGGCCCCACATGTCAGTGACTATTTAGTTTAACTATTGATTTTAATTAGAAAAACGTTTTAAGTAAATTAATTATGCGGTGGGGCCCGCACGTCAGCGCCACAGGGCTGCCCGGTCAGTACGTTGACTGGGTCAACCCAGTCAACGGGGCCCTCAGGGCCTACGAGGCAGTGACCAGGGGAGGGGCCCGCCTAGCCACGTCGGCGGCGCGGCTCACGCCGCGACCTTCAGACGCGGCGGAGGCACGGGACGGCGTCGGTTTCGTCTACAGGCGGCCGTTTCACGCGCGAGAGGGCGCGTTCGAACGAGCGGAGCTAGCCGCGTCGAACCGTGGCGGTTATGTGGCCGGAAACGAGGCCGGCGACGAGCTACGGCGGCGGCGCGTATGGGACCTCGACGGAAACGGCGCTACGGAGCTCAGCGGAGCGCGTGCGCATGTTCGTTGTGCTCCTGGGGGCACCAGGAGCACGGTGCTGTGCTCAGGCGAGCGTGACAGCGGCTATGGCGACGGCCACGAGCCCGTCAGTGGCGGACAGAATACGGGCGCGGTGGCAAGCTAGCTACGGCGCACGAGGAAGCTAACGGAGAGGAGCAGGAGGTGGCGGAGCTCACCACGCGGCTAAGGAAAGCCTTTGAGAGCTTAGTAGCAGCAGACGGTGGCCGGAGTGGAAGAAGATCGACGGCGGCCGAGGCGGAAGGGGGCGGCTCGATCCACGCGTTGTGGAGCTCCCCAACTCCTGTTCGAGGACGGAGACGAAGCAGACGACGTCGACGGAGACGAGGGGCACGACGGTGAGGCAAGGCGATGGCTGTGGCCGCGCGTTTTACGGCGGCGAGTCCATGACGGCACTCGGTAGCGGTGGATCTGGAGGGGAGAGGGAGGGCAACGGGGGAGAGAGGGGGCAAGTGGGCGAGTGGGGAGGGAGCCCGAGGC
This sequence comes from Triticum aestivum, assembly GCF_018294505.1. Taxonomy (NCBI): domain Eukaryota; kingdom Viridiplantae; phylum Streptophyta; class Magnoliopsida; order Poales; family Poaceae; genus Triticum; species Triticum aestivum. The sequence goes on along the minus strand of NC_057814.1, from coordinate 367,783,876 downwards.
GTCGGGGCTGCCCTTATCCCCTCGCCGGCGACGTGGCAGCGCGGGGCACCGCGCCGAGTCCGGTGGGAACGAGCTGGGGTGGCTCGGTCGCGTGAACAGAGAGGAGAGGGATGACCGGGGAGGGGGAGCGGGCCGAAGCCCAGGTGAGGCAGGGGGCTTTCTCTCTCTCTCCTCTGCTTTTCCTTTTCTTTTAGTTTTCTTTTTATTTTCAGCAGCTTTTGCATTTTCTTTTTAGCCAATAATGACTTTGCAAAATTATGCCACTGGCCAAAACAATTTCAAAGAATTAAAGTGCACTGCCACAAGAAGGTTGGGAGGCTTTCCGAATAGTTGCCAATTTTATAAATTAAAAAGGGCATTTAATTTATTGCTTAGGTCACTATTTTAAGTAGTTTAGGCCACTTAAACCCTTTGCAAAAATGTTGGTTCACCACCAATATTAGTTGTGGAATATTAGGCACATGATGAACATTTTTGTTTTCATTTTTGAGAAATTTTGAATTTCACTTAGCATTTGAATTTGCATTCAAAGGGGAAGTTGAAAGAAACATGAGATAATAATGATCAGGCACATATTTAGCAAAAAGATTAACTTAACCCCAGGGGTTACTGTAGCATCATACACCGGGGTGTTACAACTCTCCTCCTCTAAAAGAAGTTCTCGTCCCGAGAATTAAGAGGTAGAAGGGAACAGATCGGGGTATTCAGCACGGAGGTTATCCTCGCGTTCCCAAGTGGCTTCATCTTTAGAATGATTTGACCATTGCACCTTGAGGAACTTGGTAACCTTCTGGCGTGTTCGACGTTCAGCTTCTTCAAGAATGCAGATCGGATGCTCTTTGTATGTGAGATCATCTTGAACTTCAATCAATTCCGGATCCACTTCACGTTCCGGATCCTTGAAGCAACGACGAAGTTGCGACACGTGGAAGACGTCATGGACGTGAGAGAACTGAGGTGGCAACTCCAGTTGATAAGCCACCAGTCCACGACGGGCCAGAATGCGGAAAGGACCAATGTAGCGCGGAGCTAGCTTGCCCTTGACTCCGAACCGATGAGTGCCTCTCAAAGGAGTGACACGCAGGTAAGCTTGTTCACCAGGTTGATAAGTTGAACCCCAGTGTTTACGATCATAATTGCTCTTCTGGCGGGATTGGGCCGCCTTGAGATTATCCCGGACAATGCGAACCTGCTCTTCAGCTTGTTGAATAATGTCTGGACCAATGAGCGTCCGTTCCCCAGTTTCTGACCAATTCAGAGGGGTTCGGCACTTACGTCCATAAAGCACTTCGAAGGGTGCCATCTTCAAGCTGGCTTGATAGCTGTTGTTATAAGAGAACTCCGCATAAGGGAGAGATTCTTCCCACTTCTTGCCGAAAGAAATAACACAAGCTCGAAGCATGTCTTCAAGAATTTGATTAACTCGCTCGACTTGGCCTTGGGATTGGGGATGATAAGCAGTGCTCCAGGTAATATGAGTTCCCATTGCCTCTTGGAAACTATCCCAGAACTTTGAAGTGAATATACTGCCGCGGTCTGAACTGATCTCCTTCGGAATGCCGTGGAGTGACACAATTCTGGAGATATACAAGTTTGCTAATTGACTAGCAGTGATTGTCTCCTTGACTGGCAGAAAGTGAGCAACCTTCGAGAATTGGTCGATGACGACAAAGATAGCATCGTTACCTTTCTGAGACTTGGGAAGGCCAGTGACGAAGTCCATTTGAATCTTATCCCACTTCCATTCAGGAATCGGAAGTGGTTGTAGAAGTCCAGCCGGTTTCTGATGTTCTGCTTTGACGCGACGACAAACGTCACATTCTTCAATATATCGAGCAATGTCTTGCTTCATCTTAGACCACCAGTACTTCTGACGGATGTCTAGATACATCTTGGTACTTCCCGGATGAATAGAGAGAGGGGTGTCATGCGCTTCTTTCATCACCTTCTCTGTCATAAGCTCGAACCGGGGTACTACAATGCGATCTCTGAAGTATAAGGTTCCATCTTCACCAAGTGAGAAATCTCTGGATTTCTCTAATGCAAGATCCTTTTTCATCAGATCAACATGTGCATCTTTGGCTTGAGCAGACTTGATTGCTTTCAGAAGAGTTGGTTCCAAGACAAGGTTATTCAGAGAACCCTGTGGAACTAGTTGAAGGTTCAGCTTGCATAGCTCTTCATAAAGGCGGGGTTGAGCTTTGAAGACCATGTGATTGTTGCAATAAGACTTACGACTCAGGGCATCGGCCATTACATTAGCCTTGCCAGGGGTATAAGATATACCGCAGTTGTAGTCAGCAATAGCTTCCATCCACCGCTGCTGACGGAGGTTCAGATCTGGCTGAGTAAACAGGTACTTCAGACTCTGATGATCAGTGAAGATCTCACAACGATTACCGAGAAGGTACTGTCGCCATAGCTTCAGTGCAAAGATAACCGCAGCAAGCTCGAGGTCGTGAACTGGGTAGTTCTCTTCGTGAGCACGCACTTGACGGGAGGCATAAGCAATCACTCTGCGCTCTTGCATTAGGACACAGCCTAATCCTTGTCGTGAAGCGTCGCAATAGATGACGAAGTCTTTGCGAGAATCAGGGGGAGCAAGCACTGGGGCAGAAGTCAGCTTGTCCTTGAGTGCCTGGAAACTTTCCTGACATTTGTCTGTCCAATCAAACTTAACGCCTTTGTGTAGCAGATTGGTCAGTGGCTTGGCGATCTTGGAGAAGTTCTCGACAAAGCGGCGACAATAGCTAGCTAGTCCGAGAAAGCTTCTGACTTGCTTGACAGTCTTCGGAGGGGTCCAGTCAAGAATAGCCTGAACTCGCTCTGGGTTGACGGCAATACCATCCTTGGAGATGACATGCCCAAGGTAGGTGACTTCGGGTAACCAGAATTCGCACTTGGAATACTTGGCATAAAGTTGATGCTCTCGAAGCTTCTCTAGAACAAGTCGAAGATGTTCAGCATGTTCTTCTTTGTTCTTCGAATATACCAGGATATCATCCAGATAGACTACGACGAACTTGTCGAGGTAATCCATGAATATATAGTTCATCAAACGAGAGAATGTAGCTGGAGCATTGGTCAAGCCAAAAGACATGACGGTGTACTCGTAAGAACCATAACGAGTGACGAATGCGGTCTTTGGAATATCCTCTTCACGAACACGGATCTGGTGGTAACCCAACCTCAAGTCGAGTTTAGAGAAAATCGATGAACCAGCCAGTTGATCATACAGATCATTGATCCGAGGAAGGGGATATTTGTTCTGAATTGTAGCTTGGTTGATAGGACGGTAGTCTTGGACCAAACGGTTCGTTCCGTCCTTCTTCTTGACGAAGAGAGAAGGTGCTCCCCAAGCAGAGGAACTTGGACGAATGAAACCCTTGCGAAGAGATTTGTCGATTTCCTCCTTAAGTTCAAGGAGTTCATGAGGTGGCATCTTGTAGGGTCGTTTGGCAATAGGAACGGTGCCTGGTTTCAAGTCGATGACGAACTCGATAGCCCGGGCAGGGGGTATTCCTGGAAGTTCTTCTGGAAATACGTCTTGGAAGTCGCGAACGACTGGAATCTTTTCAATTCCCTCAAGAGGTGCTGCGTTCAACGCATTCAAAGCATAAAGTCGTGCTTCAGCGTTTTGAACAAGCTGAGCATGGTAGGTTACTATCTCATCGGAAGGATGTAAGAGGTGAACGACCTTGGTGGCGCAAACGATAGAGGCAGTATGCGCTTTCAACCATTCCATTCCCAGAATGAGGTTAATATTGGAAGACTCCAGAATAATGGGAGAAACAAGGAATTCCAACCCTTCAATTTCAATGGGGACGTCGCGAGCAATCATGGTAGTTCGACACTGACCCGCAGGGGTGCGTACCACTATCGGAGTGTTCATGGGCTCGCATCGAATGTCATGTGCGTAAGCAAAATTTTCTGACATGAATGAATGCGATGCTCCTGAATCGAATAAAACAGAAGCCGGTACTGAATTAACGAGAAGAGTACCCATCACCGTGGCAGGGTGGTCTTGAGCTTCATTTAGATCAACATGATTAGCCTGACCACGACCATAAGGTCTGGCATTGTTGTTATGGGGCTGATTGCTACGACCAGTCGAAGGCAGAGCCAGCTGGCTCTTTTTCTGATTGCACTCTTTAGCAAGGTGTCCTGGGTGGCCACATCTGAAGCACAGACCATCATTGGGATCGGGAGCAGGGGCTCGAGGTGGTACAGTTCGAAGAGGCGGTCTCTGCGGTGGAGGGGGAAGACGAGGTGCAGCATAAGACTGTCTTGGTGCAGGTGCAGTTGGACGATACATGCTGTGGGGGATCCATATCCGACGCTTCTGCGCTGACGGGCCCGAAGATGAGCCAGCGTCACGGCTGCGCCTGAGGGATCCCTGGTGTTCCTGAAGACCAGTCTCAACCTGAATAGCCTTGTTCACCAAGGTGGCGAAGTCGGCAAAGTCATGAACGAGCAGTGCTAGCTTGATATCAGGGTGAAGTCCATCACGAAACTTCTCTTGCTTACGAGCATCAGTTGCAATGTCTTCTTCAGCATAACGTGACAAGTCTAGAAATTCCCATTGATAAGAATCTACAGACTTGTTGCCTTGGGTGAGGTTACGGAAATCTCGCTTCTTCCCGTCCATGATTCCCTGAGGAATGAAGCGGGCACGGAAGGCAGCTTGGAAATCCGGCCAAGTGATGACCGTTCCAGCAGGTAGGGTACACCTGTGGCTATCCCACCATTGAGCAGCAGGACCCATGAGGAAGAAGGATACGAAGGTGACATAGCTGGCAGGGGCAACACTAGCAGACTCCATTTCATACGTGATGTTGCGGAGCCAGTCATCAGCATCAAGGGGTTGAGTTGAGCTGCGGTAGATAGTTGGGTTGAGGCGCATGAAGTCCTGCAGAGTTACTGGGGTTGGCTGTTGATTCATATTCGGACGAGGAAACTGAGCCATCATTCCTTCCATGAACTGGCGGTTCAGCTCAAATTGTTGCATCATTCCGGCAAAGAATTCGGGCGGTGGTGGATCGTTGGCACCACGGCCATGACCAGCGGGTCTAACCATCCTGCTAACAAGTAACAGGGGGTAGTTCAGCATTGAGCATTTGCAAAGACAAGGATCATTCATGATGAAACATGCATAAATAAAGAGGTACGATGGATACCACTTAGTAGTCAACACGACAGTGTGTGCACTACTCAAAATACTATTCTAAGGAATAGCTATGGCTTATCCAACTTTGGGGTGAATGTGGTCACGGGATCCTAATGTTAGAGTTAGTAAATTCGTTTAACCCAAATGGAAGAGAGATCAGAGTCCCAGAGTATAGATGAGGAGTAAAAGATCCTAATACCACCCAATGGCGACGTGGGCCCGTAAGCCACACAACCAATGTTAGTAAAAGTTTTTCAGTGGCTAGACTCAACTTCGGCCAAGGAGTTGGAAGGGGGGCTACCTACAGGCAGTCGGCTCTGATACCAACTTGTGACGCCCTCGATTCAATCGTACACTAATCATACACGCAAATGTGTACGATCAAGATCAAGGACTCACGGGGAGATATCACAACACAACTCTAGACACAAATTAAAAATAATACAAGCTTTATATTACAAGCCAGGGGCCTCGAGGGCTCGAATACATAAGCTCGAATACATAAGCTCGATTACACAAGAGTCAGCGGAAGCAACAATATCTGAGTACAGACATAAGTTGAACAGGGATGCCTTAAGAAGGCTAGCACAAAAGCAACACGATCGAAGAGGCACGGCCTCCTCCCTGGGAGCCTCCTAACTACTCCTGGTCGTCATCGGTCTCCACGTAGTAGTACGCATCGGCGGTGGCATCTGGCTCCCGGGCTCCGACATCTGGTTGCATCAACCGGAAAGAAGAAGAAAGGGGCAAAGGGGGAGCAAAGCAACCGTGAGTACTCATCCAAAGTACTCGCAAGCAAGGATCTACACTACATATGCAACATTATCAAAGGAAGGTTGTATATGTGGACTGGGCTGCAGAAATGCCAGAATAGAGAGAAGGCCTAGTCCTATCGAAGACTAGCATCTTCTGGAAACCACCATCATGCAGCAACAGGAGGGAGTAGAGTAGCATAACTAAAGTAGTAGTAGTGTTATCAACCTCGGCCAGAGATCCTTTCTCGACTCCCTGCGAGAAAGCAATCCCAGAGCCATACTATCCAGTTATCATCACAATCCATTACTCATCACAAGTATCCAGTTCTAGTTGTATCGATCGGGATACAACTCCAAGTGTCGTTACCGTAGGACAGGCTATCGATAGATGTTTTCTTCCCTGCAGGGGTGCACCAACTTACCCACCACGCTCGATTAACTCCGGCCGGACACACTTTCCTGGGTCATGCCCGGCCTCGGCCAAACAATACGCCGCAACCCGACCTAGGCTTAATAGAGAGGTCAAGCACGCCGGACTAAACCTATGCCCCCAGGGGTCATGGGCCATCGCCCCGGGAACTCCTGCACGTTGCGTGGGCGGCCGGTGAGCAGACCTAGCTACCTCCTTAAAAAAGGCGGGAGCTTACCAGTCCAACCCGGCGCGCGCCGCTCAGTCGCATGACGTCTATTAAGCTTCGGCTGATGCATACGACGCAGAACGCCCATACTATGCCCACGTGATGGTTAGTGCTATCAGGCCAGAGGCCCCTCGGATCAAATATCCAAATCGTAGTGGATTAGGAACGCGCGGTAACAAGCAGAGACTCACGAAAGATGTGACCCCGTCGCCCCGTCTCGAGGACTTGCGGCAAGGGCTAGGAATGCCCGGCCACGCCTCGTAATTATCTCGCGGGCACCTTCCAGGTCAACCCGACTCCACATCACTTGCAATTATGCTCGCGCGGGTACCCCTCAGGGTCGACCCGTCTTTAGTAACATGGTTCAGTGTAAAGTCATAGTAACCATAGTAACTGTGTGTCCAAACATCAAGGGGAAAACCCGAGGAATCACCCCCGGTGAATTCCACTCGATGTAATCATCAAGGTGAACGTAAGAGGGACCACCCTCGAGGTTCACACTTGAGGGGTTGCACGACAGAGTCGTATCGGAAGTGGTTAAGGCGGAATCACCCTCGATGACCACGACCGAATAACTACACTAGCAGGTTAACATCAGAAGTGCTGATGAGGCCTCACCCTCGGCACTCGATAGTAACCCATTAGTGTCGAGCAACTAAGGGGAAGTGATGTGCGGTGTCGGGGGCTGGTCTTCGATCCCGTTGGTCGGGTCTTCGATGATGAAGCAGGGGCAACAAGGACAAGGTGGGGGTCACTGGTGGATCACTAACCAACCTATACTAAGCAGTTTAGGATAAGCAGGTAGGTAACAATGAACATGTTACAAAAGAGGCTATGCATCAGAATAGGAGCAAACAATAACAGTAGCAAAATATAATGCAAGCATGAGAGAATGGAATGGACGATATCGGGATGATCAAAGGGTGGCCTGGTTGCTCTGGCAAGGAGGGGTCGTCGTCGACGTAGTCGATCACCGGGGCATCATCGGCCTCGGGGTCTATCGGAGAGAATAGGGGGAAGAAACAGTAAATATAAGCAAAACAGATGCAACGCTAAGCATGACATGACGATAAGCAGAACTAGGGTCGACCTAACGTAGTACTACACGTTGCAGACGGAGGGGATAAACATCCGAGGATGAATTCCTGACGTTAGGTGGATTCCGGACAAAGGAAAAGAGGGGGAAGTTCCAAGTTCAGCATGCTAGGGGCATGTGACATATGAACGGACCACGTATCCGGATTCGTTGGATTTTTCTGAGCAACTTTCATGTAGAAAACATTTTCATCGGAGTTACGGTTTAATTACTATGATTTTTGCAAGTTTAAAACATATTCTGGAATTATATATATTAATAGAAAAGGAATTATGATGTCAGCAGAGTGTAAGCATGACATGAGCAGGTCAACAGACCCGCTGACTGGTCAAACTGACCAGTGGGTCCTGCATGTCATAGACAGAGGGCTAACAGTGGGTTATTTTAATTAAACGTGGTTAATTAGCAGCTGGGCCCCACATGTCAGTGACTATTTAGTTTAACTATTGATTTTAATTAGAAAAACGTTTTAGGTAAATTAATTATGTGGTGGAGCCCGCATGTCAGCGCCACTGGGCTGCCCAGTCAGTACGTTGACTGGGTCAACCCAGTCAACGGGGCCCTCAGGGCCTACGAGGCAGTGACCAGGGGAGGGGCCCGCCTAGCCACGTCGGCGGCGGCCGGCGGCTCAATGCCGGCGACCTTCAGACGCGGCGGAGGCACGGGACGGCGTCGGCTTTCGTCTACAGGCGGCCGTTTCACGCGCGAGAGGGCGCGTTCGAACGAGCGGAGCTAGCCGCGTCGAACCGTGGCGGTTATGTGGCCGGAGGTGGCCGGAAATGAGGCCGGCGACGAGCTACGGCGGCGGCGCGTATGGGACCTCGACGGAAACGGCGCTACGGAGCTCAGCGGAGCGCGTGCGCATGTTCGTTGTGCTCCTGGGGGCACCAGGAGCACGGTGCTGTGCTCAGGCGAGCGTGACATCGGCTATGGCGACGGCCACGAGCCCGTCGGCGGCGGACAGAATACGGGCGCGGTGGCAAGCTAGCTACGGTGCACGAGGAAGCTAACGGAGAGGAGCAGGAGGTGGCGGAGCTCACCGCGCGGCTAAGGAAAGCCTTTGAGAGCTTAGTAGCAGCAGACGGTGGCCGGACTGGAAGAAGATCGACGGCGGCCGAGGAGGAAGGGGCGGCTCGATCCACGCGTTGTGGAGCTCCCCAACTTCTGTTCGAGGACGGAGATGAAGCAGACGACATCGACGGAGACGAGGGGCACGACGGTGAGGCAAGGCGATGGCTGTGGCCGTGCGTTTTACGGCGGCGAGTCCATGGCGGCACTCGGTAGCGGTGGATCTGGAGGGGAGAGGGAGGGCAACGGGGGAGAGAGGGGGCAAGTGGGCGAGTGGGGAGGGAGCCCGAGGCGTCGGGGCTGCCCTTATCCCCTCGCCGGCGACGTGGCAGCGCGGGGCGCCGCGCCGGGTCCGGTGGGAACGAGCTGGGGTGGCTCGGTCGCGTGAACAGAGAGGAGAGGGATAACCGGGGAGGGGGAGCGGGCCGGCCTAGCTGGGTCGGCTGGCCGGGTGGGCCGAAGCCCAGGTGAGGCAGGGGGCTTTCTCTCTCTCTCCTCTGCTTTTCCTTTTCTTTTAGTTTTCTTTTTATTTCAGCAGCTTTTGCATTTTCTTTTTAGCCAATAATGACTTTGCAAAATTATGCCACTGGCCAAAACAATTTCAAAGAATTAAAGTGCACTGCCACAAGAAGGTTGGGAGGTTTTTGGAATAGTTGCCAATTTTATAAATTAAAAAGGGCATTTAATTTATTGCTTAGGTCACTATTTTAAGTAGTTTAGGCCACTTAAACCCTTTGCAAAAATGTTGGTTCACCATTAATATTAGTTGTGGAATATTTGGCACATGATGAACATTTTTGTTTTCATGTTTGAGAAATTTTTAATTTCACTTAGCATTTGAATTTGCATTCAAAGGGGAAGTTGAAAGAAACATGAGATAATAATGATCAGGCACATGTTTAGCAAAAAGATTAACTTAACCCCAGGGGTTACTATAGCATCATTACACCGGGGTGTTACACGACACATTGATATAGATCAAGATGATGGAGATCATGGTGTCATGCCGGTGACGATGGAGATCATGACGATGCTTTGCAGATAGAGATCAAAGGCACAAGATGATGATGGCCATATCATGTCACATATTTTGATTGCATGTGATGTTTATCTTTTATACATCTTATTTTGCTTAGTTCGGCGGTAGCATTATAAGATGATCTCTCACTAAATTTCAAGGTATAAGTGTTCTCCCTGAGTATGCACCGTTGCGAAAGTTCTTCGTGCTGAGACACCACGTGATGATCGGGTGTGATAAGCTCTACGTTCAAATACAACGGGTGCAAGATAGTTTTGCACACGCGGAATACTCAGGTTAAACTTGACGAGCCTAGCATATGCAGATATGGCCTCGGAACACTGGAGACCGAAAGGTCGAGCGTGAATCATATAGTAGATATGATCAACATAGTGATGTTCACCATTGAAAATTACTCCATCTCACGTGATGATCGGACATGGTTTAGTTGATATGGATCACATGATCACTTAGATGATTAGAGGGATGTCTATCTAAGTGGGAGTTCTTAAGTAATATGATTAAATTGAACTTTAATTTATCATGAACTTAGTCCTGATAGTATTTGCATATATGTTGTAGATCAATAGCTCGCGATATATATCCCCGTTTATTTTTGATATGTTCCTAGAGAAAACTAAGTTGAAAGATGATAGTAGCAAAGTTGCGGACTTGGTCCGTGATCTGAGGATTATCCTCATTGCTCCACAGAAAAATTATGTCCTTGATGCACCGCTAAGTGACAGACCTATTGCAGGAGCAGATGCAGACATTATGAACGTTTGACAAAGCTCGGTATGATGACTACTTGATAGTTTAGTGCACCATGCTTTACGGCTTAGAACCGGGACTTCAAAAATGTTTTGAACGCCATGGAGCATGTAAGATGTTCCAAGAGTTGAAATTGGTATTTCATACTCATGCCCGTGTCGAGAGGTATGAGACCTCTGACAGTACTTTGCCTACAAGATGGAGGAGAATAGCTCAACCAGTGAGCATGTACTCAGATCTTCTTGGTACTACAATTGCTTGAATCAAGTGGGAGTTAATCTTCCAGATAAGATAGTAATTGACAAAGTTCTCTAGTCACTATCACCAAGTTACTAGAACTTCGTGATGAACTATAATATGCAAGGGATGACGAAAACAATTCCCAAGCTCTTCGCGATGCTAAAATCGGCGAAGGTAGAAATCAAGAAAAACATCAAGTGTTGATGGTTGACATGACCACTGGTTTCAAGAAAAAGGGCAAAGGGAAGAAGGGGAACTTCAAAAAGAACCGCAAGCAAGCTGCTGCTCAAGTGAAGAAGCCCAAGTCTGGAACTAAAGCCTGAAACTGAGTGCTTCTACTACAAAGGAAATGGTCACTGGAAGTGGAAATGCCCTGAATATTTGGTGGATAAGAAGGATGGCAAAGTGAACAAGGGTATATTTGATATACAGGTTATTGATGTGTACCTTACTAGTGTTTATAGTAGCCCCTGGGTATTTGATACTTGTTCGGTTGCTAAAAAATAGTAACTCGAAACAGGAGTTACAGAATAAACAGAGACTAGTTGAGGGTGAGGTGACGATGTGTGTTGGAAGTAGTTCCAAGATTGATATGATCATCATCGCACACTCCCTATACTTTTGGGATTAGTGTTGAACCTAAATAAGTGTTATTTGGTGTTTGCGTTGAGCATAAATATGATTTGATCATGTTTATTGCAATACAGTTAATCATTTAAGTTAGAGAATAATTGTTGTTCTGTTTAAATGAATAAAACCTTCTAAGGTCAAACACCCAATGAAAATGGTTTGTTGGATCTCGATCGTAGTGATACACATATTCATAATATTGAAGCCAAAAGATGCAAAGTTAATAATGATAGTGCAACTTATTTGTGGCACTGCCATTTAGGTCATATTGGTTTAAAGCGCATGAAGAAACTCCATGTTGATGGGCTTTTGGAATCACTTGATTATGAATCTCTTGACTAAGACTCCGTTCTCCGGAACAATGGAGCGAGCAACTGACTTATTGGAAATAATACATACTGATGTATGCGGTCCGATGAGTGTTAAGGCTCGCGGCAAGTATCATTATTTTCTGATCTTCACAGATGATTTGAGCAGATATGGGTATATCTACTTGATGAAACATAAGTCTGAAACATTTGAAAAGTTCAAAGAATTTCAGAGTGAAGTGGAGAATCATCGTAACAAGAAAATAGAAGTTTCTACGATATGATCGCAGAGGTAAAATATTTGAGTTACGAGTTTGACCTTCAGTCAAAACAATGTGAAATAGTTTCACTACTCACGCCACCTGAAACACCACAGTGTAATGGTGTGAACGTCATAACGTACTTTATTAGATATGGTGCAATCTATGATGTCTCTTACCGATTTACCACTATCGTTTTGGGATTATGCATTAGAGACAGCTGCATTCACGTTAAATTGGGCACCATCTAAATCCGTTGAGACAACACTATATGAACCGTGGTTTGGCAAGACACCAAAGTTTTCGTTTCTTAAAGTTTGGAGTTGCAATGCTTATGTGAAAAGGTTTCAACCTGATAAGCTCGAACCCAAATCGGAGAAATGTGTCTTCATAGGATACCCAAAGGAGACTGTTAGGTACACCTTCTAATCACAGATCCAAAGGCAAAATATTCGTTGCTAAGAATAGGATCCTCTCTAGAGAAGGAGTTTTTCTCGAAAGAAGTGAGTGGGAGGAAAGTAGAACATGATGAGGTAATTGTACCTTCTCCCGAATTGGAAAATAGTTCATCACATAAATCAGTTCCAGTGATGCCTACACCAATTAGTGAGGAAGATTAATGATGATGATCATGAAACTTCAGATCAAGTTACTACCAAACCTCGTAGGTCAACCAGAGTACGGTCCGCACCAGAGTGGTACGGTAATCCTGTTCTGGAGGTCATGATGCTTGACCACGACGAACCTACGAACTATGAGGAAGCGATGATGAGCCTAGATTCCGCAAAATGGCTTGAGGCCATGAAATCTGAGATAGGATCCATGTATGAGAACAAAGTGTGGACTTTGGTTGACTTGCCCGATGATCGGCAAGCCATTGAGAATAAATGGATCTTCAAGAGGAAGACGAACACAGATAGTAGTGTTACTATCTACAAAGCTCGAATTGTCACAAAATGTTCTCGACAAGTTCAAGGTGTTGACTACAATGAGATTTTCTCACTTGTATCGATGCTTAAAAGTCTGTCCGAATCATGTTAGCAATTGCCGCATTTTATGAAATTTGGCAAATGGATGTCAAACCTGCATTCCTTAATGGATTTCTTAAAGAAGAGTTGTATATGATGCAACCAGAAGGTTTTGTTGATCCTAAAGGTGCTAACAAAATGTGCAAGCTCCAGCGATCCATCTATGGACTGGTGCAAGCATCTCGGAGTTGGAATATACGCTTTGATGAGTTGATCAAAGCACATAGTTTTATACAGACTTGCGGTGAAGCCTGTATTTACAAGAAAGTGAGTGGGAGCTCTGTAGCATTTCTGATATTATATGTGGACGACATATTGCTGATTGGAAATGATACATAATTTATGGATAGCATAAAAGGATACTTGAATAAGAGTTTTTCAAAGAAAGACCTCGGTGAAGCTGCTTACATATTGAGCATCAAGATCTATAGAGATAGATCAAGATGCTTGATAAGTTTTTTCAATGAGTACATACCTTGACAAGATTTTGAAATAGTTCAAAATGGAACAGTCAAAGAAAGAGTTCTTGCCTGTGTTACAAGGTGTGAAATTGAGTAAGACTCAAAGCCTGACCACGGCAGAAGATAGAAAGACAATGAAAGTCATTCCCTATGCCTCAGCCATAGGTTCTATAAAGAATGCCATGCTGTGTTCCAGATCTATTGTATACCCTACCACTGAGTTTGGCAAGGGAGTACAATAGTGATCTAGGAGTAGATCACTGGACAACGGTCAAAATTATCCTTAGTGGAATAAGGATATGTTTCTCGATTATGGAGGTGACAAAAGGTTCTTCGTAAAGGGTTACGTCGATGCAAGTTTTTGACATTGATCCAGATGACTCTAAGTCTCAATCTGGATACATATTGAAAGTGGGAGCTATTAGCTAGAGTAGCTCCGTGCAGAGCATTGTAGACATAGAAATTTGCAAAATACTTACGGATCTGAATATGACAGACCCGTTGACTAAAATTATCTCACAAGCAAAACATGATCACACCTTAATACTCTTTGGGTGTTAATCACATAGCGATGTGAACTAGATTACTGACTCTAGTAAACCCTTTGGGTGTTGGTCACATGCCGATGTGAACTATGGGTGTTAACCACATAAAGATGTGAACTATTGATGTTAAATCACATGGACATGTGAACTAGATTATTGACTCTAGTGCAAGTGGGAGACTGAAGGAAATATGCCCTAGAGGCAATAATAAAGTTATTATTTATTTCCTTATTTCATGATAAATGTTTATTATTCATGCTAGAATTGTATTAACCAAAAACTTGATACATGTGTGAATACATAGACAAAACAATGTGTCCCTAGTATGCCTCTACTTGACTAGCTTGTTCATCAAAGATGGTTATGTTTCCTAGCCATAGACATGTGTTGTCATTTGATGAACGGGATCACATCATTAGGAGAATGATGTGATGGACAAGACCCATTCATTAGCTTAGCATTGTGATCGTTACAGTTTTATTGTTACTGCTTTCTTCATGACTTATACATGTTCCTCGGACTATGAGATTGTGCAACTCCCGAATATCCAGAGGAACACTTTGTGTGTAATCAAACGTCACAACGTAAATGGGTGATTATAAAGATGCTCTATAGGTGTTTCCAAAAGTGTTTGTTGGGTTGGCATGAATCAAGATTAGGATTTGTCACTCCGTGTATCGGAGAGGTATCTCTAGGTCCTCTCGGTAATGCACATCACTATAAGCCTTGCAAACAATGTGACTAATGAGTTAGTTGCGGGATGATGCATTACGGAACGAGTAAAGAGACTTGCCGGTAACGAGATTGAACTAGGTATTGAGATACCGACGATCAAATCTCGGGCAAGTAACATACCGATGACAAAGGGAACAACGTATGTTGTTATGCGGTTTGACCGATAAAGATCTTCGTAGAATATGTAGGAGCCAATATGAGCATCCAGGTTTCGCTATTGGTTATTTGACCAGAGATGTGTCTCGGTCATGTCTACATAGTTCTCGAACCCGTAGGGTCCGCACGCTTAACGTTCGGTGACGATTTGTATTATGAGTTATGTGATTTGATGTACCGAAGGTAGTTTGGAGTCCCGAATGAGATCGGAGACATGACGAGGAGTCTCAAAATGGTCTAGACGTAAAGATCGATATATTGGACGACTATATTCGGACATCGGAAAGGTTCCGAGTGATTCGGGTATTTTTCGAAGTACCGGAGAGTTACGGGAATTCGTATTGGGCCTTAATGGGCATACGGGGAAGGAGAGAAAGGCCTCAAAAGGTGGCCGCACCCCTCCCCATGGTCTGGTCCGAATTGGAATAGGGAGGGTGGGCGCCCCCTTCCTTCCTTCTCCTTTTCCTTTCCCTTTTTCCTATTCCATGTGGGAGGAGGAATCCTACTAGGACTAGGGAGTCCTAGTAGGACTCCACACTTCTGGCGCGCCCTAGAGGCTGGTCGGCCTCCCCTCCTCCATCCTTTATATACGGGGGCAGGGGGCACCTCTAGACACACAAGTTGATCTGTTGATCTCTCCCAGCCGTGTGCGGTGCCCCCCTCCACCATATTCCACCTCGGTCATATTGTAGCGGTGCTTAGGCGAAGCCCTGCGTCGGTAGCAACATCATCGCCGTCATCACGCCGTCGTGCTGACGGAACTCTCCCGTGAAGCTCTACTGGATCGGAGTTCGCGGGATGTCATCGAGCTAAACGTGTGCTGAACTCGGAGGTGCCGTGCGTTCGGTACTTGGATCGGTCGGATCATGAAGTCGTACGACTACATCAACCGCGTTGTGCTAACGCTTCCGCTTTCGGTCTACGAGGGTACGTGGACACACTCTCCCCTCGTGTTGCTATGCATCACCATGATCCTGCGTGTGCGTAGGAATTTTTTGAAATTACTACGTTCCCCAACAGAGTGTTGTTTTTATGCTCATCAAACCAACGTTTAAACCGAGTTATTTCATAAAAACTGAGATATCCGCTCCGATATTGCTACTAATGACTAATGAATGCAAATGATTCCAAATATCTTATCTTTATTTTGTTTCCACGGGAAATGGGATATTTATGGACGAAATGAAGCCAATACATGAAAAGGAGTAAAGAGGAGATATAGGAGATCAAGTGGGAGGTGCACCAGAAGAAACATAGCGCAAGAGGGCGTTCCTTATGACCGCACACGCTCGTATGAGCGGTCGTATGGACTGCCAACGGCGTCCCCTAATCCACCAGAACAAACTTTATAAAGGGTTCCACACCAGAAGAGCTGCAGACAATCGTTGAGACCTCCATGTTCGTCACCCATAGCAACCTTAGCCACCGCCATTTCACATCTCCATCTCCATAATCACCACCATCTCCACCACCATAGCATTCATCCAACTAGTCTTACTTTGTAATCGTGTATCACATCCAACAACTATTGTGAGACATATTATCAATCAATCAATCTTCATGATATGGTCTTCAATGGTTTGTCCTTATGATCTGGTCTCCATGCGTGAGTAATTTGATAAGGTCATGGGTTGAGGCATAGCCTTGCAACTCGATGTACTTGTTAAGGGATTGATGGAAGTGCTTTGAATTAATGTCCCGTGTGTGTAACATAAAATTGCTTCGTAGTTGTCCATTGTCTCATCCGCGTTCTTCATCCCTGTAGGTACCCAGGATCATGGAGAGCGAGCCACGGAGTGGCTAAGGGTAGGGAGACCCTGAAGTGTTGTTATGAACACCAGTGACATAAAGGTTTAGTACGATAACACATATCCTATCCTTGGAGATACAAGAGGTGTTGTCATTAAACGTCTAATGCTTTTGTTTGATTTCTATCTTAATTACCGGGGCAAACCCCGCACGACGGATAGGGCCTTATGGTTGGACAACTGACTTTTGATGAAGGACACGCTCTGGTCCAAACGTAATTTGGACACATCCCTCACTTCAATACATTGCAAGCACATATCAATGAATGGCATTCAGAGCGCAAATTAATGTCATGATGATCATGTTCACAAATATATGTAAGAAAAGTCCTCATACCATGCTGAATTTTATTATAAGTGTTTTTAGTCTCAACTTGATTTTGATCTAGTCGAAGCTAGAATTAATACTCTTGTAAAATCTTGTTAGAAACCTCTGACTTCAAGGGTGCCTTCGTCTCGTGGGTTCGATAACTCAGAGTCACCTCTAGGGAAAAAGGCGAGAATCCTTTCTACTCCTTTACCGGCTCACTAAAGGGACTAATCAAACCTTTTTCTTGCGCCATTGCCGGGGAGGATTTGTGTGCCTAGTCTTTGTGTTAGAGTTTTTATTTCAATTTTAGTTTAATTTTTGTTGCAAGTGTTGTCAGTGGAAAACCCAAAAATATTACTATGGCTCGTAATCTTGGAAGCTTTGCTGGTCCTAGCAATAGTTTCATGCATGAACCAATTGCACAACCTGATGATGTTGCATGGAGTATGAGATTAAACTGAACCTAGCCTCTGTGGCTTAACAAGACCAATTTGGAGGCTCTGCTTCTGAGGATGTCGGCATGCATTTGCATAATTTTTATGAATTGTTTAACATGAGATGCATAAGGGATTATGACCCTGACGCTTTGAAGCTGCGTCTATTTCCGTCCACTTTGAGAGGAAAAGCTAAGAATGGCTTCTAGCTTTTCCTAGAGGTAGTAACTTTTTATCTAAGTTTGTCCACCTGCAAAGATTATGCAATTGCGTTAGTAGATAACAAGTTTTAAATAGGAAGATCGTGAGTCATTAGCGGTTGCATGGGATCACATGAAGGAGGCTATAAGGAATTATCCTAATCATGCAATGGATGAATGTTTAATTTTTAATGTGTTTTATAATGTTTTAACTCCCATGTCAAAAACTATGCTCGACACTGCTGCAGGAAGAACAATTATGGGAAATCCCATCACTGAAGCTAAAAGGTTGCTAGATGATATGCTAGAGAACCATGCCCAATGGCATGTTGAGAGGTCAACCACCAAGAGAGTCAATGCCATTGAAGAGAAGAATAAGAAGTTGACCGCTAAACTTGATGAACTCATCTCTATGATGAAAGGTAGAGAAGAGGTGAGATAAGTGCTATTACCGAAGAAGATGTTAATGCTGTCAATTTCATTGCTCGTGATAGCTATATTCCAAACTGGAAAAATAATATGTATGTTCCTAGATTTCCCTATCCTAATAATAGTGGAGCACCTAACAATTTTAATGGAACATTCAGTGGTAATGGAAATACTTTAGAGGAAACTCTGAAATTTTTTATTGCTAGTCAAAGTGAGCAAAATGAATCTTCTAAAAATATTCTGAAGAATCATGACAACTTGCTTGGTCAATTGACCAGTAAAATTGCCGGACTCACTAACAATGTGTAGGCTCTAGATGGAAGAACTTAGGGCATGGAAGCGCAAGTTGCTAAAATTGCAGGGATTCAACTTTGATTCTAGCCAAGCTTGCAGGTAAACCAGAACCTAACCCGGTTGAAGACGTAAGATGATGAGAAGCAACGAAGAAAATTCGAAAGAACTTGATAAGAGTCATGTACCAGAATATACATATACAATTGCAGACTTTGTAAGGATGATAGCAATGAAACATCGACTACCTGAAGTATCAAGTGATGAAGCATATAATGTTTTTATTGATCATGTTGCATCTAAGTTATGTGAGTTGGATGATGAAAGAAAGAAACTATATGGTAAGCTACCTACTAAACAAGAATATATCTTTGAGCCCACTACTGAGATGGAGATTGGTTTGAAAAAGTTCAATGCTTTTGAGTGATCTAGGTGCTAGTGTTTCAACTATCCCTAAGTTTGTTTATGATAGTCGCAATCTTAGTCCTTTCATTACTACTGAAATTAAAATGAATATGAAAAATTCTACCTTTACACAAGCAGTAGGGATTAAGCATGGTGTTATCATTCAAATTAATGATTGCCATGCTATGATTGCCCTTGTTATTGTTCATTTGCCTGAATATCCCATTGCATAATTCTAGGTAGACCGTTTCTTAGGACCATAAAGGCTACTATGAATGTGTTTGAGGGAAATGTAAGGTTTGATCTTCCTGTAAAGGATCCTTTTGTGAGACATTTTTAAAGCACATTTGCTCCCTCGGTGGTTTTGGTAATTAATGTCAACATACATATTGTTGAACTACTAGTTTTACCTAGAATATTTTAGATAAGTCCAACGGTGGCATGGCAAGGACATGAGGATGTGAACCCCTTCAAAATGTGAAGGACAAAAATTGGCTACCCCAAGACTCTACATTTTTTGTTTAGTGATCCGAGATCACATTGAGTCCCTTAGGAAAGCCAATACTATTAAAAGGAGATGAGGTATTGTTGATGAGGTTGTTGCTCAAAGTGCTCAGTGATATTGCTCTAAAAACACTCAATCACTTTCCCACAATCACATCTTTCCAAACCCTAAATCATCATTTCGGTCCCACCGATACTATCTACTCCGGACCCGCCGAGATGACCATTCTACTGCCACAGCCAAAACCCTAACATTTCAGTCTGACCGAATTGGTTCTCGGTCCCACCGAGAAGGCCTTTCCAAGTTTCTATGATGAAGTCGCTTCGTTTTGGAATAATCAAGACAAAACGATCGGAATTACTGAGACACGACTCTGCCCTAGCCATTGCACTTCGGTCTCACCGAGATGGTATAATTAGTCTCACCGAAAACGCTAACAGTAAAGTCTTTTGCACTAGTCGGTCTCACCAATATTTTCATATCGGTGCCACCAAGTTGGGTCAAAGACTTGTAACGGCTGTGTACGTGCATCTAGTGCCCCTTAGTGATTTTGGTGTATTGAAGACTTATAGGTTAAGGGACTAATGTGTTTGTGAGTGTGCACATGAATCATAAGTCTCTGAGGAGTTTGATATTTCCGAAGAAAGTCGACCCCTAAAAATGAATGTCTTCATTTGAAGACTTTGGTTTTTGTCGGCGTTCTGGGAATCGGGGTACCCAGACTTGCCTACCCGTGGTCCGCGGCGTGGCTCCATCGACGGCCTGTACGACCCATCTTCAGCACCAACAACGCAAGACCCTCACGAGGGGCCAAGCCTCGCGAGGCGGACGACTCCAAGACCTCCAGAAGGAGTGGCCTCCTCAGGCTGGCTCCTGAGGAGCGGAGATTTCTATGCAAGCCCTCACCTCGTGAGGTTCGGATGACGCGAGCCATGATGACCAAGGCCAGGCGGGCGCAGTACAGCAGGTTTCCTCTTTGATGCTAAAAAGGCAAGCGCACACGTGGAGTCCTGAGGCATCAACCAAAGGTTTACATTTCTGTGCTACAAGACCAAGACCGCCAGGACGGCAGGACGGAGGTCATCGCGAGCCCACCATGGCGTCATGACCAGAAGCTTTGCAGGCGCAGACCACCTTTCGTCGGGATAAGATGTACTAGTTGTCTCCCTTCCAATTTGGCCGTTGTGGGATCCCTTCCCGCCTTCATTTTGGGGAGAGGACCAAGGCCACTATAAATAGAGCCTAGCCACCACCGTAGAAGGGGATGGATCATTCATTCACCCACACCCTCACCAGCTCACACAAACACAAGAACACACCTCCTGAGGTTGTTCTCCCCTTGTACTAGTTCTTCCTCAGCCCACCTCAAGGCTAATCCACCACAAAGCAGGAGTAGGTTATTACACCGCAAGGTGGCCCGAACCTGGGTAAATTGCCTTGTTCCATTTTTCTAGTTCATCGAGCTAGACCGTGAGAACGACGAGTTGGCAGACTGGGAGGTTGAATTCTTCGCACGCACCCCAGAGTTCGAATCTATCCAAGATTTGCGGAGCCCCGAATCCGACATTTGGCGCGCCAGGTAGGGGTGCGTTGGAGCCTCTCTTCCTCCGGTCAATCCGCCACCATTTCGCCATCCCCATGGCTGATGCTCGTCGAGTTCATGCTGAGCGCCGGGCGGCCCTCGCCGCCCGCGTCACCCAGACAACGCTTGCAGGCGACTGTCGAATTCCAGGGCTCCACATACCCTAGATAGATTCGAACTCTGGGGTGCGTGCGAAGAACTCGTCCTCCCCAGTCTGCTTACTCGATGATCCCACTGCCTATCTCTATGAACTGGAAGGAAATGGAACACAACAGTTTACTCAGGTTCGGGCCACCTTGTGGTGGGTTGGGCTCGAGGGGCTGAGGATGAACTAGTACAGTGGGAACAACCTCAGGAGGCATGTTCTTGTGTTTGTGTAAGATGGCGAGCTGGCGAGGATGATCTGAATGATCCGTCCCCCTTCTATGGTGGTGGCTGCCCTATTTATAGTGGCTTTGGTCCTCTTCCCCCAAAATGGAGGCGGGAAGGGATCCCACAACGGCCAAATTTGAAGGGAGACAACTGGTACATCTTATCCAGACAAAAGGTAGTCTTCGCCTGCAAAGCTTCTGGTCGTGACGCCGTGGTGGGCTCGGCGATGACCTCCGTCCTGCCGTCCTCGCGGTCTTGGTCTTGTTGCATGGAAATGGAAACCTTTGGCTGATTCCTCGGGACTCCGTGCCTGCGCTTGCCTCTTTAGCACCAAAGAGGAAACTGCTGTCCTGCGCCCGCAGGCGCCCGCCTGGCCTTGGTCGTCATGGCTCACGTCATCTGAACCTCACAAGGTGAGGGCTTGCATAGAAATCTCCTCTCCTCAGGAGCCAGCCTGAGGAGGCCGCTCCTTCTGGGGGTCTTGGAGTCGTTCGCCTCATGAGGCTTGGCCCCTCGCGAGGGTCTTGAGTTGTTGATGCTGAACGTGGGCCATACCAGGCCGTCGATGGAGCCACGCCGTGGGCTGTAGGCAGGCAAGTCTGGGTACCCCCGTTCCCAGAACGCCGACAGTAGCCCCTGGGCCCAAGGCGCGCTCAGACTTGGCTTCGAGGCGAAGCCAAAGGGCAAGTGCGAAGCGCCGCGGGCCCCAACCGCCTGCGGCCTCGATCTACGCGTGGCGCTTGATGGGACGTGGGCGTCCCCGCTTCCTCACGCAGCCTCGACAACCGTTCGACTTGACAAGAGCCTGCTGCATGCAGAGAAAGATCATCATTGCGTGGGATCGTGGAGGCCAGCGGTTGGCCTCCTTCTGGCTATAAATGGGGGGAGGGGCAGAGCCCCCTACTCATCTCCATCCTCTCGCTGCCTGTCCCTCCTTCTTCTTCGTCTTCCCGTCTTGCCGTAGCATCCATGGCGCCAATAAGGAGGTTTTCCGTGGCGGAGAAGGGGAAAACCCCTCGGGAGGAGCCCGGGCCACTTCCGCCGAAGAAAAGACTCGGCCGCCCCAGCGATGCTGGCGAGGAGCAAGAGGTGACGCGGACTTGGTACGAGGGACCTCCGCCTGGCTTCCTGATCCCTCTGTACGCCCGCGCGCGGAGCTCCGGGCAGGGTGGCAGTGCCCAGCGCTGCGCGGTCCGGGGTCGCGGAGGACAGGCCGAGGCTGCACGGCTAGCCGGGGTGGGAACCCACACCGAGGGTACCTCGCGTGAGTTCATGGTGTGGGCGGCGATGCCGCCGCGCACATGGATCCGGTTCCCAAGGTTCTTCGCCGAGGAGATGCCGCCGAGGGGGCCACTCGAGCTGTGGCTGCAACACACCGGGTGCTACAGCCAAGCCACGGAGGCAGAGGTCGAGGTCGTCCCTGATGTCTACTACACAACCTTCTTCTTGTAGACGTTGTTGGGCCTCCACGTGCAGAGATTTGTAGGACAGTAGCAAATTTCCCTCAAGTGGATGACCTAAGGTTTATCAATCCGTGGGAGGCGTAGGATGAAGATGGTCTCTCTCAAGCAACCTTGCAATCAAATAACAAAGAGTCTCTTGTGTCCCCAACACACCCAATACAATGGTAAATTGTATAGGTGCACTAGTTCAGCGAAGAGATGGTGATACAAGTGCAATATGGATGGCAGATATAGGTTTTTGTAATCTGAAAATATAAAAACAGCAAGGTAACAAGTGGTAAAAGTGAGCGTAAATGGTATTGCAATGCTAGGAAACAAGGCCTAGGGTTCATACTTTCACTAGTGCAAGTTCTCTCAACAATAATAACATAATTGGATCATATAACTATCCCTCAACATGCAACAAAGAGTCACTCCAAAGTCACTAATAGCGGAGAACAAACGAAGAGATTATGGTAGGGTACGAAACCACCTCAAAGTTACTCTTTCGGATTGATCTATTCATGAGTCCGTAGTAAAATAACACGAAGCTATTATTTCCGTTCAATCTATCATAGAGTTCGTACTAGAATAACACCTTAAGACACAAATCAACCAAAACCCTAATGTCACCTAGATACTCCAATGTCACCTCAAGTATCCGTGGGTATGATTATACGATATGCATCACACAATCTCAGATTCATCTATTCAACCAACACAAAGAACTTCAAAGAGTGCCCCAAAATTTCTACCGGAGAGTCAAGACGAAAACGTGTGCCAACCCCTATGCATAGATTCATGGGTGGAACTCGCAAGTTGATCACCAAAACATACATCAAGTGGATCACGTGATATCCCATTGTCACCACAGATAAGCACGGCAAGACATACGTCAAGTGTTCTCAAATCCTTAAACACTCAATCCGACAAGATAACTTCAAAGGGAAAACTCAATCGATTACAAGAGAGTAGAGGGGGAGAAACATCATAAGATCCAACTATAATAGCAAAGCTCGCGATACATCAAGATCGTATCACCTCAAGAACACGAGAGAGAGAGAGAGATCAAACACATAGCTACTGATACATAGCCTCAGCCCCGAGGGTGAACTACTCCCTCCTCGTCATGGGGAGCGCCGGGATGATGAAGATGGCCACCGGTGAGGGATCCCCCCCCTCCGGCAGGGTGCCGGAACAGGGTCCCGATTGGGTTTTGGTTGCTACAGAGGCTTGCGGCGGCGGAACTCCCGATCTCTTCTGTTCCCTGATGTTTTAGGGTATATGGATATTTATAGGCAAAAGAAGTCGGTCAGGGGAGCCACGAGGGGCCCACGAGGGTGGGGGCGCTCCCAGGGGGGCAGGCGCGCGTCCCTGCCTCATGGCCACCTCGAAGCTTCCCTGACGTCTACTCCAAGTCTCCTAGATTGCTTTCGTTCCAAAAGTAACTCTCCCGAAGGTTTCATTATGTTTGGACTCCGTTTGATATTCCTTTTCTGCGAAACACTGAAATAGGCAAAAAACAGCAATTAGGGC
The DNA here is from genome assembly GCF_018294505.1 of Triticum aestivum. Taxonomy (NCBI): domain Eukaryota; kingdom Viridiplantae; phylum Streptophyta; class Magnoliopsida; order Poales; family Poaceae; genus Triticum; species Triticum aestivum. The sequence goes on along the minus strand of NC_057814.1, from coordinate 367,759,686 downwards.
TGGGCCTCCGGTTAATAGGTTAGTCCCAAAAATAATATAAAAGTGCATAATAAAGCCCATAAACATCCAAAACAGATAATATAATAGCATGAATACTTCATAAATTATAGATACGTTGGAGACGTATCAGCATCCCCAAGCTTAATTCCTGCTCGTCCTCGAGTAGGTAAATGATAAAAGAAATAATTTATGAAGTGTGAATGCTAGCAGGTGCACAAGTTTGATCAATGATAATTTCAATCACCTTTTCTAGCATCATCATATGTCATAACAATAGCTCATCTCATAAAACTTCTCATGATCAAGTAACAAGCTATTCACATGTTAAAGTATAGATCATAAACTTTTCTTGAAAACTAACAAACCGTGTTATCGGTCATCAAACAATTACAATTCATCTTATTTTCAGGAAGAGTCTATGTCAGAGCTTTGATTTAGCAAACTCCACATACTCAACTATCATTTAGTCTTCCGTGATTGCTACCACTCAAAGTATATTTTTAGAACAAATAGCATCCATCGAACACAGAGATAGATATGGGCTTAATGTTTTGCCTCCCAACTTATTTATCATATAGATAATTGTCAACAATAATGATTCATGATCAAACATATTTGAATGACCATATATGCTTAGATCTTTCCATCACATGATGCTTGCCAACTAAAGAGTAGGTTGGAATGAGAAGGAATACTACTGACTCTTGCATAAAAGTAAAAGATAGGCCCTTCGCAGAGGGAAGCAGGGATTTGCAGAGGTGCCAGAGCTCGAAGCTAAAACAGAGATGAAAATAATTTTGAGAGGTATGCTTTCATTGTCAACATAACGACCAAGAGTTCCCAATATCTTCCATACTAGATACATCATAGGCGGTTCCCACGCAGAAAGGTAAATTTTTTACTCCCCCTCCACCAACATTCACACTCCACGGCTTGTCTGAAACAACGGGTGCCGTCCAACTATCAACATTCCTGGGGGAGTTTTGTTTAAATTATTTGCGAATTTGTTTTTGATCTTTTGATCATAGGACTGGGCATCCCAGTTACCATCCATTTTCTCGTGAATGATGAGCGGAGTCCGCTCATCGTGAGAATAACCCACCTAGCATGGAAGATACCGACAGCCCCTAGTCGCTACATGAGCGATTCGGGCATACAAAACAGATTATTATTTGAAGGTTTAGACTTTGGCACATGCAAATTTACTTGGAACGGCAGGTAAATACCGCATATAGGTAGATATGGTGGACACTCATGGAAGAAACTTGGTTCAAGGAATTTGGATGCACAAGCAGTATTCCCTCTTAGTACAGATATTTTGGCCAACAAAGGATTCTAAATAGCAAGCACCACATGCTAGAGGATCCATAACAATATAACTTTTATACAAATATACCCAAGCATAACTCATTATGTTGTCTTCCCCAACTTCAACTAATTTGCTCAGGTTTGAAAATAATTAATGGGGCTCACAATCATAGAAGATGTCCAAGATAGTATTATATGTGAAATCTCTCTTCCTTCAATATTCTTTCATGAATTGTTCAAGTGACCAATACAACGTTTGCTAACCTTCAATAAATTTAGCACCTCTACTTCTTATATGTAAAGTCATTACTCCCCATGGGATAAGCATATGAAACATGTATAATTTCAGATTTATGATATTCAATTCATTCAATCATTTACTCATAGGATATAAGTGAAGCACACGAGTAAATGACAAGCTACTCCAAAAAGATATAAGTGAAGATCAATGAGTAGTTAAATAATTATTTAGCTATGTGAAGACTCTCCCATTGAATAATTTCAGATCTTAGTATTTTATTCAAACTGCAAGCAAAGCTAAAGAAAATAAAACGACGGTCCAAGCAAAACACATATCATGTGGTGAATAAAAATATAGCTCCAAGTAAAGTTACCAATGAACGAAGACGAAAGAGGGGATGCCATCCGGGGCATCCCCAAGCTTAGGCTCTTGGTTGTCCTTGAATATTACCTTGGGGTTCCTTGGGCATCCCCAAGCTTAGGCTCTTGCCAGTCCTTATTCCATAGTCCATCGAATCTTTACCTGAAACTTGAAAACATCACAACACAAAACTTAACAGAAAATCTCGTGAGCTCCGTTAGCGAAAGAAAACAAATCACCACTTCAAGGTACTATAATGAACTCTTTCTTTATTTGTATTGGTGTTAAATCTACTGTATTCCAACTTCTCTATGGTTTATAAACTATTTTACTAGCCATAGATTCATCAAAATAAGCAAACAACACACGGAAAACAGAATCTGTCAAAAACAGAACAGTCTGTAGTAATCTGTAACTAACGCAAACTTCTGGAACTCAAAAAATTGTACCAAAATAGGACGACCTAGATAATTTGTTTATTGATCCACTGAAATTGTAATCAGTATTTTATCACGTTCTGGTGATTTTAAACAATTGTTTTCGTGAACAGATAGTTTCTGGAATTTTCAGCAAGATCAAATAACTATCATCCAAGAAGATCCTATAGGTCTTACTTGGCACAAACACTAATTAAAACATAAAACCACATCTAACCAGAGGCTAGATAGATTATTTATTACTAAACAGGAACAAAAAGCAAAGAAGTAAAATAAAATTGGGTTGCCTCCCAACAAGCGCTATCGTTTAACGCCCCTAGCTAGGCATGATGATTTCAATGATGCTCACATAAAAGATAAGAATTGAAACATAAAGGGAGCATCATGAAGAATATGACTAGAACATTTAAGTCTAACCCACTTCCTATGCATAGGGATTTTGTGAGCAAACAATTTATGGGAATAATAATCAACTAGCATATGAAGGCAAAACAAGCATAACTTTAAAACTTTAAGCACATAGAGAGGAAACTTGATATTATTGCAATTCCTACAAGTATATGTTCCTCCCTCATAATAATTTTCAGTAGCATAATGAATGAATTCAACAATATAACCAGCACCTAAAGCATTCTTTTCATGATCCACAAGCATAGAAATTTTGTTACTCTCCACATAAGCAAAATTCTTCTCTTTCGGAATAGTGGGAGTATCCTAAGAGACTCGAATACTATAAATTGTTTCCACATTAAAAGAGTAATGTTCAGAAAAAGGGTAATCATAATCATGACAAGTTTTATAAATATAATCATCACTACTTTTTATAGCATAAGTTTCATCACAATAATCATCATAAGTAGCAACTTTGTTCTCATCATAATCAATTGAAACCTCTTCCGAAATAGTGGATCCATCACTAAATAAAGTCATGACCTCTCCAAATCCACTTTCATATTTATCACAATAAGATTCAACATCCTCCAAAATAGTGGGATCATTACTTCCTAAAGTTGACACTCTTCCAAACCCACTTTCATCAATATAACCATCATAAAGAGGAGGCATGCTATCCTCATAATAAATTTGCTCATCAAAACTTGGGAGGCTAAAAATATCATCTTCATTAAACATAGCATCCCCAAGCTTGGGACAAACATTAATTGCAGCAAATATATTCTCAAAAACATCATCTTCATCAAACATAGCATCCCCAATCTTGGGCCTTTTCATATCGTAAGCATAATCACTCTCATCATTAATAGTATGGATAGCACCAATAGTATAGCAATTATCATCATCACAATGAGTAATAGGAGCAACATCAGTTGGGAGAGATACCTTTCTACCTTTGCTTCTCCGTCTTTTCTTTTTCTTCTTCACATCATGTGTGGGTTCAATCCTCTTTTTGGAGCTCCTTATTAATGAGATTGGTTGAATAGAAGGCTCCTCCTCGTTACCTGATTCATCATAAGAAATAATAGGAGAATATTGGGAAGTCTCTTCCCTTTCGTTAATATTCTCTTCATCTTCTATTTGTTTTCTTTTCTTTATATAATTGGCAATATAAGGATTTTCAATGCAATTCACCGCACAATACATATAAATTTCTTCTAGATCAATATCGAGGAATTTCTCGAGGTTATATTCTGGAATAATCTTAGTTTGACGTTTCATTTCTTCATAACCCAAAAGCAAACTAAGTTCATTATGATGTGCAAGGGAAATCAAGTCATCACAATTTTTGGACAAGATTCGATCATGAAACAATTTGCATTTGATATTTAAATGACCATGTTCATTGCAAAGTTCACAAGTACGGCTAAGAAAATTTAAATTTTCAGCACTAACATTTAGCCTTTCTTGCAACCATTTAGTTTCTAAATGCTTATGCCTCTTGCAATATCTATCTTCCCTATTTGGTGTGTACTTGCAAACCCAATGCACTCCACAAAAGACATGTTTATAGGAGACATTTTCATCATAACTAGTGCAATCATCATTAGTACTATGGATATTCAAAGAGTTCATACTAACAACATTGCAATCATGCTCATCATTCAAAGATTTAGTGCCAAACATTTTATAGACTTCTTCTTCTAGCACTTGAGCACAATTTTCCTTTTCATCATACTTACGAAAGATATTAAAAAGATGAAGCGTGCGAGACAGACTCAATTCCATTTTTTGTAGTTTTCTTTTATAAACTAAACTAGTGATAAAACAAGAAACTAAAAGATTCGATTGCAAGATCTAAAGATATACCTTCAAGCACTCACCTCCCCGGCAACGACGCCAGAAAAGAGCTTGATGTCTACTACACAACCTTCTTCTTGTAGACGTTGTTGGGCCTCCAAGTGCAGAGGTTTGTAGGACAGTAGCAAATTTCCCTCAAGTGGATGACCTAAGGTTTATCAATCCGTGGAAGGCGTAGGATGAAGATGGTCTCTCTCAAGCAACCCTGCAACCAAATAACAAAGAGTCTCTTGTGTCCCCAACACACCCAATACAATGGTAAATTGTAGGGGTGCACTAGTTCGGTGAAGAGATGGTGATACAAGTGCAATATGGATGGCAGATATAGGTTTTTGTAATCTGAAAATATAAAAACAGCAAGGTAACAAGTGGTAAAAGTGAGCGTAAACGGTATTGCAATGCTAGGAAACAAGGCCTAGGGTTCATACTTTCACTAGTGCAAGTTCTCTCAACAATAATAACATAATTGGATCATATAACTATCCCTCAACATGCAACAAAGAGTCACTCCAAAGTCACTAATAGCGGAGAACAAACGAAGAGATTATGGTAGGGTACGAAACCACCTCAAAGTTACTCTTTCGGATCGATCTATTCAAGAGTCCATAGTAAAATAACACGAAGCTATTCTTTCCGTTCAATCTATCATAGAGTTCGTACTAGAATAACACCTTAAGACACAAATCAACCAAAACCCTAATGTCACCTAGATACTCCAATGTCACCTCAAGTATCCGTGGGTATGATTATACGATATGCATCACACAATCTCAGATTCATCTATTCAACAACCACAAAGAACTTCAAAGAGTGCCCCAAAATTTCTACCGGAGAGTCAAGATGAAAACGTGTGCCAACCCCTATGCATAGGTTCATGGGCGGAATCCGCAAGTTGATCACCAAAACATACATCAAGTGGATCACGTGATATCCCATTGTCACCACAGATAAGCACGGCAAGACATACGTCAAGTGTTCCAAATCCTTAAAGACTAAATCCGACAAGATAACTTCAAAGGGAAAAATTAATCCATTACAAGAGAGTAGAGGCGGAGAAACATCATAAGATCCAACTATAATAGCAAAGCTCGCGATACATCAAGATCATATCACCTCAAGAACACGAGAGGGAGAGAGATCAAACACATAGCTACTGATACATACCCTCAGCCCCGAGGGTGAACTACTCCCTCCTCGTCATGGCGAGCGCCGGGATGATGAAGATGGCCACCGGTGAGGGATCCCCCCCTCCGGCAGGGTGCCGAAACAGGGTCCCTATTTGGTTTTGGTGGCTACAGAGGCTTGCGGCGGCGGAACTCCCGATCTTGTCTGTTCCCCGATGTTTTTAGGGTATATGGATATATATATATAGGCGAAAGAAGTTGGTCAGGGGAGCCACGAGGGGCCCACGAGGGTGGGGGGCGCGCCCAGGGGGCAGGCACGCCTCCCTGCCTCGTGGCCACCTCGAAGCTTCCCTGCCGTCTACTCCAAGTCTCCTGGATTGCTTCCGTTCCAAAAATAACTCTCCCGAAGGTTTCATTCCGTTTGGACTCCGTTTGATATTCCTTTTCTCCGAAACACTGAAACAGGCAAAAAACAGCAATTTGGGGTGGGCCTCCGGTTAATAGGTTAGTCCCAAAAATAATATAAAAGTGCATAATAAAGCCCATAAACATCCAAAACAGATAATATAATAGCATGAATACTTCATAAATTATAGATACGTTGGAGACGTATCAGTCCCTCCGAGCGACATCTTCATGACTCGAGGATGGGGCGAGGTCGCCTGCGCCTGCTCGCCTGAGGGCGCCCTCGCCATCCACTTTGATTATGACGGAGCCTCTACGCTGTTCTTCAAGGTCTTCGACGAAGACGACCGGTGCCTGGAGTGCTGCTCCGGAAGAGACGATCCCCGCGGTGCGGCCACGGGCGCTGAACTTGCCCTTGGCCTTGCTAGCAGCTGCTCCAGCAGCAGCGGCGGCTCCCTGGAATCTAACAGCTCTCCTGAGCCTAGCGATTCCCGGAGTCCAGCGACGACAGCTATGTGTCGCCAAGCTCTCGCCGCGCCCGGAGCGCAGCAGCGGTATCTGCTCGGCGTCGTCGGTGATACCCTGCAGCCATGGTCCTTCGAGGTCTTCATCTTTTGTTTCCCTGCGCGGAATTGTGACAAGCCCCATGGGGGTATGTAAAAACTATCATGATTTTGCTCCAATGTTATCCTTCCTAGTGCGATGTTGCAACTGCGTATCTCGCTCCGGCACGGTCCCCCCTTTTCGTTCTCGCAGTAGCTTAGTGCTCTATGATGTCTACTACACAACCTTCTTCTTGTAGACGTTGTTGGGCCTCCAAGTGCAGAGGTTTGTAGGACAGTAGAAAATTTCCCTCAAGTGGATGACCTAAGGTTTATCAATCCGTGGGAGGCGTAGGATGAAGATGGTCTCTTTCAAGCAACCCTGCAACCAAATAACAAAGAGTCTCTTGTGTCCCCAACACATCCAATACAATGGTAAATTGTAGGGGTGCACTAGTTCGGCGAAGAGAAGGTGATACAAGTGCAATATGGATGGTAGATAAAGGTTTTTGTAATCTGAAAATATAAACACAGCAAGGTAGCAAGCGATAAAAGTGAGCACAAACGGTATTGCAATGCGTTGAAACAAGGCCTAGGGTTCATACTTTCACTAGTGCAAGTTCTCTCAACAATAATAACATAATTGGATCATATAACTATCCCTCAACATGCAACAAAGAGTCACTCCAAAGTCACTAATAGCGGAGAACAAACGAAGAGATTATGGTAGGGTACGAAACCAACTCAAAGTTATTCGTTCGGATCGATCTATTCAAGAGTTCGTACTAGAATAACACCTTAAGATACAAATCAACCAAAACCCTAATGTCACCTAGATACTCCAATGTCACCTCAAGTATCCGTGGGTGTGATTATACGATATGCATCACACAATCTCAGATTCATCTATTCAAACCAACACAAAGTACTTCAAAGAGTGCCCCAAAGTTTCTACCGGAGAGTCGAGACGAAAACGTGTGCCAACCCCTATGCATAGGTTCATGGGCGGAACCCGCAAGTTGATCACCAAAACATACATCAAGTGAATCAATAGAATACCCCATTGTCACCACGGGTATCCCACGCAAGACATACATCAAGTGTTCTCAAATCCTTAAAGACTCAATCCGATAAGATAACTTCAAAGGGAAAAATCAATCCATTACAAGAGAGTAGAGGGGGAGAAACATCATAAGATCCAACTATAATAGCAAAGCTCGCGATACATCAAGATCGTATCACCTCAAGAACACGAGAGAGAGAGAGATCAAGCACATAGCTACTGGTACATACCCTCAGCCCCGAGGGTGAACTACTCCCTCCTCGTCATGGAGAGCGCCGGGATGATGAAGATGGACACTGGTGAGGGATCCACCCTTCGGCAGGGTGCCGGAACAGGGTCCCGATTGGTTTTTGGTGGCTACAGAGGCTTGCGGCGGCGGAACTCCCGATCTATTCTGTTCCCCGATGTTTTTAGGGTATATGGACATATATAGGCGAAAGAAGTCGGTCAGGGGAGCCACGAGGGGCCCACGAGGGTGGGGGGGCGCGCCTAGGGGGGCAGGCGTGCCTCCCTACCTCGTGGCCACCTTGTTGCTTCCCTGACGTGCACTCCAAGTCTCCTGGATTGCTTCCGTTCCAAAAATAACTCTCCCAAAGGTTTCATTCCGTTTGGACTCTGTTTGATATTCCTTTTCTGCGAAACACTGAAACAAGGGAAAAACAGAAACTGGCACTGGGCTCTGGGTTAATAGGTTAGTCCCAAAAATAATATAAAAGTGTTTAATAAAGCCCATAAACATCCAAAACAGATAATATAATAGCATGGAACAATCAAAAATTATAGATACGTTGGAGACGTATCGGCATCCCCATGCTTAATTCCTGCTCGTCCTCGAGTAGGTAAATGATAAAAATATTTTTTTTGATGTGGAATGCTACCTAACATATTTATCAATGTAATATTCTTTATTGTGGCAAGAATATTCAGATCCATAAGATTCAAGACAAAAGTTTAATATTGAAATAAAAATAATAATACTTCAAGCATACTAACAAAGCAATCATGTCTTCTCAAAATAACATGGCCAAAGCAAACTATCCCTACAAAATCATATAGTCTGGCTATGCTCTATCTTCATCACACAAAATATTTAAATCATGCACAACCCCGATGACAAGCCAAGCAATTGTTTCATACTTTTGATGTTCTCAAACTTTTTCAATCTTCACGCAATACATGAGCGTGAGCCATGGACATAGCACTATAGGTGGAATAGAATGGTGGTTGTGGAGAAGACAAAAAAGGAGAAGATAGTCTCACATCAACTAGGCGTATCAACGGGCCATGGAGATGCCCATCAATAGATATCAATGTGAGTAGGGATTGCCATGCAACGGATGCACTAGAGCTATAAGTGTATGGAAGCTCAACAAAAGAAACTAAGTGGGTGTGCATCCAACTCGCTTGCTCACGAAGACCTAGGGCATTTTGAGGAAGCCCATCATTGGAATATACAAGCCAAGTTCTATAATGTAAAATTCCCACTAGTATATTTAAGTGACAACATAGGAGACTCTCTATCATGAAGATCATGGTGCTACTTTGAAGCACAAGTGTGGTAAAAGGATAGTAGCATTGCCCCTTCTCTCTTTTTCTCTCATTTTTTATTTTTTTATTTGGGCCTTTTCTCTTTTTTATGGCCTTTTTTTGTCCGGAGTCTCATCCCGACTTGTGGGGGAATCGTAGTCTCCATCATCCTTTCCTCACTGGGACAATGCTCTAATAATGATGATCATCACACTTTTATTTATTTACAACTCAAGAATTACAACTCGATACTTAGAATAAAATATGACTCTATATGAATGCCTCCGGCGGTGTACCGGGATGTGCAATGACTCATGAGTGACATGTATGAAAGAATTATAAACGGTGGCTTTGCCACAAATACGATGTCAACTACATGATCATGCAAAGCAATATAACAATGATGGAGCGTGTCATGATAAACGGAACGGTGGAAAGTTGCATGGCAATATATCTCGGAATGGATATGGAAATGCCATGATAGGTAGGTATGGTGGCTGTTTTGAGGAAGGTATATGGTGGGTGTATGATACCGGCGAAAGGTGCGCGGTATTAGAGAGGCTAGCAATGGTGGAAGGATGAGAGTGCGTATAATCCATGGACTCAACATTAGTCATAAATAACTCACATACTTATTGCAAAAATCTATTAGTTATCGAAACAAAGTACTACACGCATGCTCCTAGGGGGATAGATTGGTAGGAAAAGACCATCGCTCGTCCCCGACCGCCACTCATAAGGAGGACAATCAATAAATAAATCATGCTCCGACTTCATCACATAACGGTTCACCATACGTGCATGCTACGGAAATCACAAACTTTAACACAAGTATCTCTCAAATTCACAACTACTCCACTAGCATGACTCTAATATCACCATCTTCATATCTCAAAACAATCATAGAGAATCAAACTTCTCATAGTATTCAATGCACTTATATGAAAGTTTTTATTATATCCCTCTTGGATGCCCATCATATTAGGACTAAATTCATAACTAAAGCAAATTACCATGCTGTTTAAGATTCTCAAAATAATATAGGTGAATCATGAGAGTTCATCTATTTCTTCAAAATAAAACCACCATTGTGCTCTAAAAGATATAAGTGAAGCACTAGAGCAAATGACAAACTACTCCGAAAGATATAAGTGAAGATCAATGAGTAGTTGAATGATTATGCAACTATGTGAAGACTCTCTAACATTTAAGAATTTCAGATCTTGGTATTTTATACAAACAGCAAGCAAAGCTAAAGAAAATAAAATGACGCTCCAAGCAAAACACATATCATGTGGTGAACAAAAATATAGCTCCAAGTACAGTTACCGATGAATGAAGACGAAAGAGGGGATGCCTTTCGGGGCATCCCCAAGCTTAGGCTTTTGGTTGTCCTTGAATATTACCTTGGGGTGCCTTGGGCATACCCAATCTTAGGCTCTTGCCACTCCTTATTCCATAGTCCATCGAATCTTTACCCAAAACTTGAAAACTTCACAACACAAAACTCAACAGAAAACTTGTAAGCTCCGTTAGTATAAGAAAATAAATCACCACTTTTGGTACTGTAATGAACTCATTCTAAATTCATATTGGTGTAATATCTACTGTGTTCCAACTTATCTATGGTTCATACCCTCCGAACTACTCATAGATTCATCAAAATAAGCAAACAACACATAGAAAATAGAATCTGTCAAAAACAGAACAGTCTGTAGTAATCTGTATCAAACGTATACTTCTGTAACTCCAAAAATTCTGAAATAAATTGGTGAACCTGAGGAATTTTTCTAGTAATCATCTTAAAAAAGAATAAACTAAATGTCACTCTCCAGTAAAAAGTTGAAGCTAATCTCGTGAGTGCTAAAGTTTCTGTTTTTACAGCACGATCATAAAGACTTCACCCGAGTCTTCCCAAAGGTTCTACTTGGCACAAACACTAATTAAAACATAAAACCACATCTAAACAGAAGCTAGATGTTTTATTTATTACCAAACAGAACCAAAAAGCAAAAAAACTAAAATAAAATTGGGTTGCCTCCCAACAAGCGCTATCGTTTAACGCCCCTAGCTAGGCATGATGATTTCAATAATGCTCACATAAAAGATAAGAATTGAAACATAAAGAGAGCATCATGAAGAATATGACTAGCATATTTAAGTCTAACCCACTTCCTATGCATAGGGATTTTGTGAGAAAACAACTTATGGGAACATGAAACAACTAGCATAGGAAGGTAAAACAAGCATAGCTTCAAAACTTTAAGCACATAGAGAGGAAACTTGATATTATTGCAATTCCTACAAGCATACATTCATACCTCATAATAATTTTCAGTAGCATCATGAATGAATTCAACAATATAACCAGAACCTAAGGCATTGTTTTCATGATCTACAAGCATAGAAATTTTATTACTCTCCACATAAGCAAAATTCTTCTTATTCGGAATAGTGGGAGTATCATAAGAGACTCGAATACTATAAATTGTTTCCACATTAAAAGAGTAATGTTCGGAAAAAGGGTAATCATAATCATGACAAGTTTTATAAATATAATCATCACTACTTTTTATAGCATAACTTTCATCACAATAATCATCATAAGTAGCAACTTTGTTCTCGTCATAATTGATTGAAACCTCTTCCAAGATAGTTGACTCATCACTAAACAAAGTCAAGACCTCTCCAAATCCACTTTCATAAATATTATAAGATTCAACATCCTCCAAAATAGTGGGATCATTACTTCCTAAATTTGACACTCTTCCAAACCCACTTTCATCAATATAATTGTCATAACAACTTTGCATATCAAAACTTGGGAGGCTAAAAATATTGTCTTCATTAAACGTAGCATCCCCAAGCTTGGGACAAACATTAATTTCAGCAAATATATTCTCAAATGTGTCATCCTCATAAAACATAGCATCCCCAAGCTTGGGCCTTTTCATATCATAAGCATGATCACTCTCATTATTATTAGTATGGATAGCACCAATAGTATAGGAATTATCATCATCACAATGAGTAGTAGGAGAAACATAATTTGGGAGGATACCTTTTTACCTTTGCTTCTCCGTTTGTTCTTTTTCTTCTTCGCATCATGTGCGGGTTTATCCCTCTTTTTTGAGCTCCTTATTGATGAGATTGGTTGAATAGAAAGCTCCTCCTCATTACCTGATTCATCATAAGAAATAATAGGAGGATATTGGGAAGTCTCTTCCCTTTCATTAGTATTCTCTTCATCTTCTATTTGCTTTCTTTTCTTTATGTAATTGGCAATATAAGGATTTTCAATGCAATTCACCGCACAATACATATAAATTTCTTCTAGATCAAAATCAAGAAGTTTATCACGGGCAAATACTAGGAGATAGTTAGTTATATGTTTCATTTCTTCATAACCCATAAGCAAACTAAGTTCATTATGATGTGCAAGGGAAATCAAGTCATCACAATTTTTAGAAACGATTAGATCATGAAACAATTTGCATCGGATAGTTAAATGACCATGTTCATTGCAAAGTTCACAAGTACGGCTAAGAAAATTTAAATTTTTAGCACAAACATCTAGCCTTTATTGCAACCATTTAGTTTCTAAGTACTTGTGCGTCTTACAAAATCTATCTTCCCTTTTTGGTATGTATTTGCAAACTCTATGCACTCCACAAAAATTGACATGCGTATAATTGATATTTTCATCATGACTAGTGCAATCATCATTAGTACCATAGATATTCAAGGAGTTCATATTAACAACATTGCAATCATGCTCATCATTCAAAGATTTAGTGCCAAACATTTTAATGCATTCTTGTTCTAACACTTTGGCACAATTTTCCTTTCCATCATAATCACGAAAGATATTAAAAAGATGAAGCGTATGAGACAAACTCAATTCCATTTTTTTTGTAGTTTTCTTTTATAAACTAAACTAGTGCTAAAACAAGAAACAAAAAGATTCGATTGCAAGATCTAAAGATATACCTTCAAGCACTCACCTCCCCGGCAACGGCGCTAGAAAAGAGCTTGATGTCTACTACACAACCTTCTTCTTGTAGACGTTGTTGGGCCTCCAAGTGCAGAGGTGTGTAGGACAGTAGCAAATTTCCCTCAAGTGGATGACCTAAGGTTTATCAACCCGTGGGAGGCGTAGGATGAAGATGGTCTCTCTCAAGCAACCCTGCAACCAAATAACAAAGAGTCTCTTGTGTCCCCAACACACCCAATACAATGGTAAATTGTATAGGTGCACTATTTTGGCGAAGAGAAGGTGATACAAGTGCAATATGGATGGTAGATAAAGGTTTTTGTAATCTGAAAATATAAAAAACAACAAGGTAGCAAGCGATAAAAGTGAGCACAAACGGTATTGCAATGCGTTGAAACAAGGCCTAGGGTTCATACTTTCACTAGTGCAAGTTCTCTCAACAATAATAACATAATTGGATCATATAACTATCCCTCAACATGCAACAAAGAGTCACTCCAAAGTCAGTAATAGCGGAGAACAAATGAAGAGATTATGGTAGGGTACGAAACCACCTCAAAGTTATTCGTTCGGATCGATCTATTCAAGAGTTTGTACTAGAATAACACCTTAAGATACAAATCAACCAAAACCCTAATGTCACCTCAAGTATCCGTGGGTATGATTATACGATATGCATCACACAATCTCAGATTCATCTATTCAAACCAGCACAAAGTACTTCAAAGAGTGCCCCAAAGTTTCTACCGGAGAGTCGAGACGAAAACATATGCCAACCCCTATGCATAGGTTCATGGGCAGAACCCGCAAGTTGATCACCAAAACATACATCAAGTGAATCAATAGAATACCCCATTGTCACCATGGGTATCCCACGCAAGACATACATCAAGTGTTCTCAAATCCTTAAAGACTCAGTCCGATAAGATAACTTCAAAGGGAAAACTCAATGCATTACAAGAGTGTAGAGGGGGAGAAACATCATAAGATCCAACTATAATAGCAAAGCTCGCGATACATCAAGATCGTATCACCTCAAGAACACGAGAGAGAGAGAGAGATCAAGCACATAGCTACTGGTACATACCCTCAGCCCCGAGGGTGAACTACTCCCTCCTCGTCATGGAGAGCGCCGGGATGATGAAGATGGCCACTGGTGAGGCATCCCCCCTCCGGCAGGGTGCCGGAACAGGGTCCCGATTGGTTTTTGGTGGCTACAGAGGCTTGCGGCGGCGGAACTCCCGATCTATTCTGTTCCCCGATGTTTTTAGGGTATATGGATATATATAGGTGAAAGAAGTCGGTTAGGGGAGCCACGAGGGGCCCACGAGGGTGGAGGCGCGCCCAGGGGGGAAGGCGCGCCTCGCTGTCTCGTGGCCACCTCGTTGCTTCCCTGACGTGCACTCCAAGTCTCCTGGATTGCTTCTGTTCCAAAAATAACTCTCCCGAAGGTTTCATTCCGTTTGGACTCCGTTTGATATTCCTTTTCTGCGAAACACTGAAACAAGGGAAAAACAGAAACTGGCACTGGGCTCTGGGTTAATAGGTTAGTCCCAAAAATAATATAAAAGTGTTTAATAAAGCCCATAAACATCCAAAACAGATAATATAATAGCATGGAACAATAAAAAATTATAGATACGTTGGAGACGTATCACTCTACGCCGACAGGACCCAGTCCCTAGGCAGGCTTCAGCCTTCACTGGTATGCCTGGTCGCGATGCCGTGGTCAAGGCCAGGAGGTGAGCGGCCCGAGGTCCGGTAAGAGCTCCTAAGGTGCAATTCTCAAGAGGTCCCCTTTGGCGTGCAAGCAGCTCCCCGAAGGCTGAAAAGGAAAGCGGCATTGCTCGAGCAAGATCGTGAGAGTCGAAATACGGGGTCGTGAGGTTCACACCGTTGTGTATGGGTGACTTATCTTGGCGAGCTCGCGGCGATTTCCTTGCGCGGCGCCTGACCGTGCCTTAGTGGTGGCGCTTCTAGGTAGGGTCCACGCTGGTCCCCCCTTTTCCTCGCTCATAGAGATGCTCTACGTCCTCGGGTCCCGGCCCTCATGCGAGGCTCGGTCGCTGCTGGTATGCCAGGTCGCGATGCCGTGGTCAAGGCCAGGGGCGAGGGCCCGAGAGCCAGTAGGAGGTCCTGAGGCGCGATGCTCACGAGCCCCCCTTTTAACATGCAAGCGAATTGCATGAAAAAGGAGTGGCCAACGGGGCAGCTCGTAGTCAAGCTCCGGAGGTACCTGCGAGTTATTCCGAGGAGGAGAACATAAAACATAATCACGCTTGCTGTCCTGCCACTGATCTTTCCGCAAGAAGATGAAGGCACTGAGGATCTGGTGAGGTGACGTGCACGGGGCAGGCCGCGAGTCAGAGCTCGATCTCTCAGATATGTCTGCGTTGCAGGGACGGACCCGAGCACAAGCGTCGTGCCAGCATGTCTAGCCCCCGTTGCGGGATGAGCAAGTGGCGCGTCAGAGACGCGCAGAGGCCGCGAAGGGCGATGGAGCACCAAACAAACAGGTGATAATCATAAAGCAACTCATGGAAGAAGGTAAAGCCAGTTCTGATAGATGCAAAGAACGATACATGCCGCAGGGACGGACCCACTGTTCGGGAACATAGTAATAATTCAAAATTTTCCTACGTGTCACCAAGATCAATCTAGGAGATTCTAAAAACGAGAGAGAGTGAGTGCATATTCATACCCTTGAAGATCGCTAAGCGGAAGCGTTACAAGAACGCGGTAGATGGAGTCGTACTCGCGGCGATTCAAATCACGGAAGATCCGATCCAAGCGCCGAACGGACGGCACCTCCGCGTTCAACACACGTACAGCCCGGGGACGTCTCCTCCTTCTTGATCCAGCAAGGGGAGAGGAGAAGTTGAGGGAGAGCTCCGGCAGCACGACGGCGTGGTGATGGAGCTTGCGGTTCTCCGGCAGGGCTTCGCCAAGCACAACGGAGGAGGAGGAGGTGTTGGAGGAGGGAGGGGCTACGGCAGGGGAAGGGGTGCAGCTGCCCTCCCACCCCCACTATTTATAGGGGGAAGGGAAGAGGGGGCCGGCCCCCCTAGATGCGTCTAGAGGGGGGGGGGGGCGGCGGCGGCCAGGGGGGAGACTTGCCCCCCAAGCAAGGTGGGAGACGCCCCCTCCCCCTAGGGTTTCCAACCCTAGGCGCCTTGGGCCCTTGGGGGGGGGGTGCACCAGCCCACTAGGGGGTTGGTTCCCTCCCGTATTCAGCCCATTAAGTCCCCCGGGGAAGGTGGCCCCACCCGGTGGACCCCCGGACACCTTTCGGTGGTCCCGGTACAATACCGTTAACCCCCGAAACTATTCCGGCGACTGAAACTGGACTTCCCATATATAAATCTTCACCTCCGGACCATTCCGGAACTCCTCGTGATGTCTGGGATCTCATCCGGGACTCCGAACAACCTTCGGTAACCACATACAATTTCCCATAACAACTCTAGTGTCACCGAACCTTAAGTGTGTAGACCCTACGGGTTCGGGAACCAAGCAGACATGACCGAGACATCTCTCCGGCCAATAACCAACAACGGGATCTGGATACCCATGTTGGCTCCCATATGTTCCTCGATAATCTAATCAGATGAACCACGATGTCGGGGATTCAATCAATCCCGTATACAATTCCCTTTGTCCATCGGTATGTTACTTGCCCGAGATTCGATCGTCGGTATCTCCATACCTCGTTCAATCTCGTTGCCGGCAAGTCTCTTTACTCGTTCCGTAACGCATGATCCTATGGCTAACTCCTTAGTCACATTGAGCTCATTATGATGATGCATTACCGAGTGGGCCCAGAGATACCTCTCCATCATACAGAGTGACAAATCCCAGTCTCGATTCGTGCCAACTCAACAGACACTTCCGGAGATACCTGTAGTGCACCTTTATAGTCACCCAGTTACGTTGTGACATTTGATACACCCAAAGCATTCCTACGGTATCCGGGAGTTGCATAATCTCATGGTCGAAGGAAATGATACTTGACATTAGAAAAGCTCTAGCAAACGAACTGCATGATCTTGTGCTATGCTTAGGATTGGGTCTTGTCCATCACATCATTCTCCTAATGATGTGATCCCGTTATCAATGACATCCAATGTCCATGGTCAGGAAACCACAACCATCTATTGATCAACGAGCTAGTCAACTAGAGGCTCACTAGGGACATGTTGTGATCTATGTATTCACACATGTATTACGGTTTCCGGTTAATACAATTATAGCATGAACAATAGACAATTATCATGAACAAGGAAATATAATAATAACCACTTTATTATTGCCTCTAGGGCATATTTCCAACAGTCTCCCACTTGCACTAGAGTCAATAATCTAGTTACATTCTGATGAATCGAACACCCATAGATTTCTGGTGTTGATCATGTTTTGCTAGTGGAAGAGGTTTAGTCAACGGGCCTGCGACATTCAGATCCGTATGCACTTTACAAATATCTATGTCTCCATCTTGAATATATTCATGAATGGAGTTGAAGCGACGCTTGATATGCCTAGTCTTCTTGTGAAACCTGGGCTCCTTGGCAAGGGCAATAGCTCCAGTGTTGTCACTGAAGAGAGTCATTGGGCCCGACGCATTGGGAATTACTCCTAGGTCGACGATGAACTCCTTCATCCAGACTGCTTCCTGCACTGCCTCCGAGGCAGCCATCTACTCCGCTTCACTTGTAGATCCCGCCACGACGCTTTGCTTGCAACTGCACCAGCTGACTGTCCCACCATTCAAAATGTACACGTATCCAGTTTGTGACTTCGAGTCATCCAGATCTGTGTCGAAGCTAGCATCGACGTAACCCTTTACGACGAGCTCTTCGTCACCTCCATAAACGAGAAACATATCCTTAGTCCTTTTCAGGTACTTCAGGATATTCTTGACCGATGTCCAGTGTTCCATACCGGGATCACTTTGGTACCTCCCTACCAAACTTACGGCAAGGTTCACATCAGGTCTAGTACACAACATGGCATACATAATAGACCCTATGGCTGAGGCATAGGTGATGACACTCACCTTTTCTCTATCTTCTGCCGAGGTCGGACATTGAGCCGTGCTCAATCTCACACCTTGCAATACAGGCAAGAACCCCTTCTTGGACTGATCCATATTGAACTTCTTGAATATCTTGTCAAGGTATGTGCTTTGTGAAAGACCAATGAGGCGTCTCGATCTATCTCTATAGATCTTGATGCCTAATATGTAAGCGACTTCTCCAAGGTCCTTAATTGAAAAACATTTATTCAAGTAGGCCTTTATGCTTTCCAAAAGTTCTATATCATTTCCCATCAATAGTATGTCATCCACATATAATATGAGAAATGCTACAGAGCTCCCACTCACTTTCTTGTAAACACAGGCTTCTCCATAAGTCTGCATAAACCCAAATGCTTTGTTCATTTCATTAAAGCGAATGTTCCAACTCTGAGATGCTTGCACCAACCCATAGATGGAGCGCCGGAGCTTGCATACCTTGTCAGCATTCTTAGGATCGACAAAACCTTCTGGCTGCATCATATACAATTCTTCCTTAAGGAAACCATTAAGGAATGCCGTTTTGACGTCCATTTGCCATATCTCATAATCATAGAATGCGGCAATTGCTAACATGATTCGGACGGACTTCAGCTTCGCTACAGGTGAGAAGGTCTCATCGTAATCAACCCCTTGAACTTGTCGATAACCCTTAGCGACAAGTCGAGCCTTATAGACGGTCACATTACAATCCGCGTTAGTCTTCTTCTTAAAGATCCACTTATTTTCTATGGCTTGCCGATCATTGGGAAAGTCTATCAAAGTCCATACTTTGTTTTCATACATGGATTCTATCTCGGATTTCATGGCTTCAAGCCATTTGTTGGAATCCAGGCCCGCCATCGCTTCTTCATAGTTTGAAGGTTCACCGTTGTCTAACAACATGATTTCTAGGACAGGGTTGCCGTAACACTTTGGTGCGGAACGTGTCCTTGTGGACCTACGAAGTTCAGTAGCAACTTGATCCGAAGTTTCATGATGATCATCATTAACTTCCTCTCTAGTCAGTGCAGGCACCACAAAAACATCTTCCTGAGCTGCGCTACTCTCCGGTTCAACACACGTACAGCCCGGGGACGTCTCCTCCTTCTTGATCCAGCAAGGGGAGAGGAGAAGTTGAGGGAGAGCTCCGGCAGCACGACGGCGTGGTGATGGAGCTTGCGGTTCTCCGGCAGGGCTTCGCCAAGCACTATGGAGGAGGAGGAGGTGTTGGAGGAGGGAGGGGCTGCGGCAGGGGAAGGGGTGCAGCTGCCCTCCCACCCCCACTATTTATAGGGGGAAGGGAAGAGGGGGCCGGCCCCCTAGATGCATCTAGAGGGGGGGCGGCGGCGGCCAGGGGGGAGACTTGCCCCCCAAGCAAGGTGGGAGACGCCCGCTCCCCCTAGGGTTTCCAACCCTAGGCGCCTTGGGCCCTTGGGTGGGGGGGGGGGGGCGCACCAGCCCACCAGGGGGTTGGTTCCCTCCCGTATTCAGCCCATTAAGTCCCCCGGGGAAGGTGGCCCCACCCGATGGACCCCTGGACACCTTTTGGTGGTCCCGGTACAATACCGATAACCCCCGAAACTATTCCGGCGACTGAAACTGGACTTCCCATATATAAATCTTCACCTCCGGACCATTCCGGAACTCTTCGTGACGTCTGGGATCTCATATGGGACTCCGAACAACCTTCGGTAACCACATACAATTTCCCATAACAACTCTAGTGTCACCGAACCTTAAGTGTGTAGACCCTACGGGTTCGGGAACCAAGCAGACATGACCGAGACATCTCTCCGGCCAATAACCAACAACGGGATCTGGATACCCATGTTGGCTCCCATATGTTCCTCGATAATCTAATCGGATGAACCACGATGTCGGGGATTCAATCAATCCCGTATACAATTCCCTTTGTCCATCGGTATGTTACTTGCCCGAGATTCGATCGTCGGTATCTCCATACCTCGTTCAATCTCGTTGCCGGCAAGTATCTTTACTCGTTCTGTAACGCATGATCCTGTGGCTAACTCCTTAGTCACATTGAGCTCATTATGATGATGCATTACCGAGTGGGCCCAAAGATACCTCTCCATCATACAGAGTGACAAATCCCAGTCTCGATTCGTGCCAACTCAACAGACACTTTCGGAGATACCTGTAGTGCACCTTTATAGTCACCCAGTTACGTTGTGACGTTTGATACACCCAAAGCATTCCTACGGTATCCGGGAGTTGCATAATCTCATGGTCGAAGGAAATGATACTTGACATTAGAAAATCTCTAGCAAACGAACTGCATGATCTTGTGCTATGCTTAGGATTGGGTCTTGTCCATCACATCATTCTCCTAATGATGTGATCCCGTTATCAATGACATCCAATGTCCATGGTCAGGAAACCACAACCATCTATTGATCAACGAGCTAGTCAACTAGAGGCTCACTAGGGACATGTTGTGATCTATGTATTCACACATGTATTACGGTTTCCGGTTAATACAATTATAGCATGAACAATAGACAATTATCATGAACAAGGAAATATAATAATAACCACTTTATTATTGCCTCTAGGGCATATTTCCAACAGTCTCCCACTTGCACTAGAGTCAATAATCTAGTTACATTCTGATGAATCGAACACCCATAGAGTTCTGGTGTTGATCATGTTTTGCTAGTGGAAGAGGTTTAGTCAACGGACCCGCGACATTCAGATCCGTATGCACTTTACAAATATCTATGTCTCCATCTTGAATATATTCATGAATGGAGTTGAAGCGACGCTTGATATGCCTAGTCTTCTTGTGAAACCTGGGCTCCTTGGCAAGGGCAATAGCTCCAGTGTTGTCACTGAAGAGAGTCATTGGGCCCGACGCATTGGGAATTACTCCTAGGTCGACGATGAACTCCTTCATCCAGACTGCTTCCTGCACTGCCTCCGAGGCAGCTATCTACTCCGCTTCACTTGTAGATCCCGCCACGACGCTTTGCTTGCAACTGCACCAGCTGACTGTCCCACCATTCAAAATGTACACGTATCCAGTTTGTGACTTCGAGTCAGCCAGATCCGTGTCGAAGCTAGCATCGACGTAACCCTTTACGACGAGCTCTTCGTCACCTCCATAAACGAGAAACATATCCGTAGTCCTTTTCAGGTACTTCAGGATATTCTTGACCGATGTCCAGTGTTCCATACCGGGATCACTTTGGTACCTCCCTACCAAACTTACGGCAAGGTTCACATCAGGTCTAGTACACAACATGGCATACATAATAGACCCTATGGCTGAGGCATAGGTGATGACACTCACCTTTTCTCTATCTTCTGCCGAGGTCGGACATTGAGCCGTGCTCAATCTCACACCTTGCAATACAGGCAAGAACCCCTTCTTGGACTGATCCATATTGAAATTCTTCAATATCTTGTCAAGGTATGTGCTTTGTGAAAGACCAATGAGGCGTCTCGATCTATCTCTATAGATCTTGATGCCTAATATGTAAGCGACTTCTCCAAGGTCCTTAATTGAAAAACATTTATTCAAGTAGGCCTTTATGCTTTCCAAAAGTTCTATATCATTTCCCATCAATAGTATGTCATCCACATATAATATGAGAAATGCTACAGAGCTCCCACTCACTTTCTTGTAAACACAGGCTTCTCCATAAGTCTGCATAAACCCAAATGCTTTGTTCATTTCATTAAAGCGAATGTTCCAACTCCGAGATGCTTGCACCAACCCATAGATGGAGCGCTGGAGCTTGCATACCTTGTCAGCATTCTTAGGATCGACAAAACCTTCTGGCTGCATCATATACAATTCTTCCTTAAGGAAACCATTAAGGAATGCCGTTTTGACGTCCATTTGCCATATCTCATAATCATAGAATGCGGCAATTGCTAACATGATTCGGACGGACTTCAGCTTCGCTACAGGTGAGAAGGTCTCATCGTAATCAACCCCTTGAACTTGTCGATAACCCTTAGCGACAAGTCGAGCCTTACAGACGGTCACATTACCATCCGCGTTAGTCTTCTTCCTAAAGATCCACTTATTTTCTATGGCTTGCCGATCATTGGGAAAGTCTGTCAAAGTCCATACTTTGTTTTCATACATGGATTCTATCTCCGATTTCATGGCTTCAAGCCATTTGTTGGAATCCAGGCCCGCTATCTCCGATTTTTGCTCAAAGTCCTCGGAGGTTGGGATGCTCTCAATGACAAGTGTCAGTTTCTCTCGGAGGAGCCTGCCAGCTAGTGGTTGTAGGGGGCGGCAATTTATAGCCTAGGGAGCAGCCCAACATGATAAGACATAAATGCCCTTCAATGATATGACCGTTAGGTGGGTAGATATTTTGGGACAGCTGGCGCGTAGCACAGCAACAGTCATAAATTTGAGGCTCAAATTCCTCAGGGCTATCATGTTCCTCACTTGTAGGCAATCCACACTGGCGAATTCCTAACTCCTCAGTCAGAATAAATTCCTCAGAGAACAGAAGAACTTCGTCTCTGTCACTGAAGAAATTGACTGAACTGTATGAGATTTCCAATTGCTTCACTCGAAAGGATTGGCAAGTGTAGGATTTTGAGTTGAGCATCACTGGGAAATTTTTCCTTAGCTTTTCCTTGACCCCCTTTAACAGTACGGTGTTTCCAATGACTTAAGAAAGAGAAAATGAAACTACGTAAACAAAAGTATGCACGCTTCATATTCCTCGCATGATTATCAAGTCTTCATGGTCACACCAATTTCTTCACTTTCAAAGTCTTCAGAAAGTCCTCAGAAATCCAAAGTCTTCAGTTGAAGGCATTCATTTTTCGGGGTTGACTTTCTCTGTAAATATCAAACTCCTCATAGACTTATAGACCTGTGTACACTCACAAACGCATCAGTCCCTTAACCTATAAGTCTTCAATACACCAAAATCACTAAGGGGCACTAGATGCACTTACAATCTCCCCCTTTTTGGTGATTGATGACAATATAGGTTAAGTTTTCAACGGGGATAAACATATGAAGTGTAAATACTGATATTGAGGAATTTGATTGCAAGATATAGAAGAACTCCCCCTGAAGATGTGCATAGTGAGGAATTTGCTCTTCAGACAATGCACATTTGAAGAGTAGAATCATGCAGATCTCCCCCTATATCTTGTAATTCATACACGCGTTTAACATATGATATGAAGAATTTGAAATGCATGATGAAATATGGTGACTGATGTAATTCAGCATGCGTGCATTAACATAACTGAGGAAATAGCATGCAGAAAAACATAGCAGAAGTATCAGACCACCATCGGGTTTAAGTTTACAACCCGATCCAACAAAGTCTTCAAAAGAATGAGAGTTGTAACTTAGCAAAAAAATGCCCATAATTAGAGACCCGCTTGAAGACTAACTCAAATTTCTCCCCCTTTGCCATGAAATGACCAAAAGGGACGAAAAATGAGGACTAACGCCCCTGAAGAATATCACGAAGTCGATGGAGGAGCGCTAGCGTTGTTGGGGTCGGTTGTTGAAGTAGGGCCTGCCGCAGTGTCGTCCAAATCTTCATGCTCATCAGTCTCGCGCGATGAAGAATATGAGCTGGCTACCAAGGAAGGAACTCTGACTTTCTTGAATTTCTTCGACGGTGGCTGAGTCCAGTCAAAGTCCTACTTGAAGCCCATCTGATTGAGATCTGCTTCGCCATAAAGGTGAGACAGAACATCCCAGGTGCGATTGAATACTTCATGGAGGTAGTAGTGGTTCTTCTTCGCTGAATTGTGTGTAGCAGTAATGTTGTGAAGAATCAAACCAAACTGACACTTGAACCATTTGTGGTTGCGATCGACCTTCTGGTGAAGACCGAGGAGAAGCTCACGATCAGTCATCACCTTGGAGTTGGGACTTGAGGATTTTGCTTTGTGGCATTGGCGGCAGAGTCATGGGTGGCAGAGTCATCATTGGTGGAGTAAGATGCAGCTTTGCGAAATTGACCATCCAATGGACGAATGCCTTCATCAATAACAGCAGTAACCTTGCCCTTTTCATCAGCTGAGGAGAATGTCCGCTTGAGGACTTCAATGGGGCACTGGTGCGCGTCGGTCCTAAACAAACGGTTTACCCCTTTTCGCGACAGCATTTGGAACTGTCGCCATGTGAGTGTGTGCGATAGGGTGTCCTTCCCACATGACCCAGAAATCATCGGGGATAGGCCCTCCTGGGACCCAGGCTGGGGCCGTGTGCGATCGGGCGAGGCATTGAAACCCAATCATTTCCGTAGGTATGTACATCCCACACGGTGAATCCCAGAAATCATTTCCGTAGGTATGTACATCCCACACGGTGAATCCCAGAAATCATTTCCGTAGGTATGTACATCCCACACGGTAATCCAAGAAAATCATTTCCGTAGGTATGTACATCCCACACAGTGAATCCCAGAAAAATATTTCCGTTCGTATGTATATCACACACAGTCAATCCAAGGAATACGTTTCCGTTCTTATGTACATCCCACACAGTCAATCCAGGGAAAACGTTTTCGTTAGGACGTAAATCCCACACAGTTTTATGTGTAGGCTCGTGTGTGAAAGGTGTAACTATCACACACGGTCTTCCTTGGTTAACTGTTTGCTTTTATCAACTATATCACACATGATTTGATGAAGAAAACTGTGTGGCATTGAGCTATCCATCGCAACCGCTTTTACTGCTAGAACCGTTTGCCAAGGTCCATGACACATTTAGCAGGTTTATTAGTTTACAATTAATAATTCCAGTACTAAGCAAATTCACATTTCATATCGAACAGCTGTTTGCCAATTTCATATCACGCACATAAATATATTATAACATCACAGTACGGTAGCTACATGAAAACAACACAGTACAACATATAGCTAGTTCAACTTCATAAGAACAATATATTCATTTCCCTAATCGAGATCATCCAGGCTCGTCTTATCCACCTCTGCTTTCAGTTCAGTAAGAACCCGTTTTGCACGGGCCAACTGGGAAAGTGCCTCCTCCTTCGCCAACACCATCTTAGCAAAGTCTTTTTAAAAAATCTGAGCTCATTCTCCACCTTCAACTTTTTATCCCGCATCTTGAAATATGCTTCAGCGTTGACAAGACTTTCTCTAAGCCTAGCTGTGTTCACTTCCTCATACATGCTCCAGAGCTTCGTTAGGCACATCTTCAAAGACTGTGGCCACTCTTGATCAACCCACTCCAAGTAAGAACACTTCCGTTCATCCTATAATATTTAAAACTAGATCAGTAACAATTGTAGGGGAAATGGGTTTATAGCAACATAGAAAATCACCAATGCTTATTTTGAAAAACTGAAGAAACATGTTAATTATGACATATCTTCTCAAAAAGATCAATGTGCAAATGAAATAATTGGTACTGAGACAACAACCAAATTCTGGAACATCAGAAGCTATAATTAACTACAACGACGCTACAAGTTCTTACTCATGTACAATAAATAACAAATTGAACATTTTATGAGGAAGGTAAATATAACTGCAACAGCATAGCGACAGTGTTTGGATGACAGCAAATTGATACTAACAGGTGTGTACATGCACAAATTTAGTAACATAGAACTAATAGCACTAAGGCCGTCCACTATGTATGCCAAAACTGGTGTAAAGACAACTGTTGCTACATCTCGCACCGGTGCCCTGAACTGGCGAGCCGATGCAGCGGAAAAAAATCAGGGACCCGGACTCCGGAGCACGTAGTTGCTCCGATGCCCAGTTCCTTCGTGCCATAAAGATTTAGTATTTTACTGCTTGGCTGCTCGGATGTGTGGACCAAAGTTGGCTGCACAAACTGCTGAAGCGGTGCCAAATAATTTTCTAATGGCACCGCTGATGAGATGGCAACAATTTAAGATACTAGGTACAAACTGTGACACTGTCTTAGGATGCGTTTGGTTGAAGGTGTGGTATGAATGGGTTGGGACCGTGACAGTGTCTGAATCACATCTAACAAATGATTTGTAACAACGGAAGAGGGTCTAACCTTCTCTGCACATGCCAGAAACTTCCTCCCAGTGTCCACAGAATCAAACGCAAGTAGCTTCACGCATGGAGATTGATGGTGACAACGAGCAGATAGATCTTCAGCCACCCCGCTCCATTCGTTGCCACTGATGGTCTTAGGGAGCTACAAGAGGAAGAAACGACTCAAATCGACCTCCGGGTAAAAATCCTTCATTCCAAGTCATAGCCCGAGAGAGAGAAGAGAGGCATACCCGGGTGGTGAAGGAGTAGTCGCCGGAGGAGGAACCGCTGGAGATGTCTTTGAAGAAGACCATGGCGACCCCGGCGGTAGGATGCGAGACGGTGAGAGCGAGGAAGCGGCTATAGCTTAGCAAGGAAGGAAGTAAGGAGGAAACAAGGGAAATGTGACTTGTGGTCGGGGAGAAAAGGGGGTGGGGAAGGGGGCGGGGGTAGATATTTTGGCGGTAGGCCAAAATTTTGGAAATGTGGAGGGAAACTTTGCGCGCGGTGCCGCCGGACCATTCACTTTGAACGATTGTGTGCATCGCAAACGATTCTTCTGCTTTACGCGCATGGGATGAGTTTGATAATTCAAATTTTGGTCTCAAGGCATGGGCACATTCACTTTGAACGTGCGCGGTGCCGCCGGACCATTCACTTTGAACGATTGTGTGCATCGCAAATGATTCTTCTGCTTTACGTGCATGGGATGAGTTTGATAATTCAAATTTTGGTGGAAATTTCCCCGGGTACGTCATTGCATAATTTAACATCGCTTGCTAATTTGGGCACACAAAAGAGCGTACAGCAGACAGACCACACTTACTGAATCGAGCAATTTTATTAATTACACAGAGCCAGTTGACCTAAAATTGCTCTAACAAAAGACCAGCATTAAAAATAAAGCCTAAGTACGCATAATTAAAAATCCGCCGCCGCGCCGACCTACGCATCGCCGGTGTGAGATGAGACGTCGATGACTTGTCCTGGCGACATGCCGACGTTGGTGGACTCTGCGTCCCCCCTGCTGAAGTCGACCGCGTCCTCGTCCTCGGTGCCGCCCTCAAGGTTGTAGTACTCGTAGTAGTGGCTGCGCCAAAGCTCACGTTGGTACTCCATCGCCGATTCCTTGACGGACAGAATCTTCTCTAGACCTCGGCCACGCGCAACTCCTCCTCCCAGCGCTCCTCGATCTCCGCCGCCTCCTGCATCTCCAGCTCCCGCTCGGTGACCTCACGAGGAAGCACGTGCTCCATGGCCACCGCCACCTTTTCAGACGTGGGTTGCATGCTGGAGTCCAAGGTGACCTGGAATATCTTGGCGTGTGCATCCTCGATCTTGGCGTGGATGGCCTCGACCCGGGCCAGGGCGACATCAGCGGCACGGACGGCAGCTCGAGCGCTATCGGCGTTTGCAGCCGCCGTCACAGCAGCAGCTGCAGCCGTCTCGGCTGATGCAGCTGCTCTGTCGGCTGCCGCATACGCCCTCTCGGCGGAAGCGGCCGCGCTCAATGCGGATGCAGCGGCACTCTCGGCGTAGGCGGCCACGCTCTCGGCGCAGGCGGTGGCGCTCGGGGGAGACGCGGCCATCGTACGGGCCTTCACGAAGCGTTTCCACGGCCTCATCTTTGCAAGAAGGGGGTGCGGGAATGGGGATCGATTCGTGGATTCGGGGGTTGCCGGCACTAGAGCAGACGAGCCAGCGAAGCTTAAGGAGGGAGACTTAAATAGACCTAGATATTTTCATCGCAAACGGTTCCTAGAAAACAAGTGTGTGTGATGTTGTAGATATTTTTTATTAGCTGTGAAAGACGAATTTGGAATAAAGTGCCAACGGATGGTGTTTTAAATGAACAAGAAATTTTGTAGTACTAATACAATTTTCATGTCAAATTTTGGAAAATTTTAGAGGTCATTTGACCTTCTAAGACATTTAAGTGATTTTCTAGCCATTTAATGACCGTAATTGAAATTTGAACTACATGTATATGCAACAGCTAACCATAACAGTTTGAAAACTCATATTTCGTGTACTTGTGTGCGATTTAATTCCATGTGCAGTAAATTGGAAGGAATTTTCAAACATATTGGTCTAACAGCTATGGCACAATTAAGCATGGAGTGACATGGCATTTTAATTCCAAATAATTTAAAAAAATCAGAAACACTTGAAACCTTGGTTGATGTAATGTCATGCCACCAAGATGATGTGGTAAAAAATTGGCATGTTTGACCAAAGTTTGGACACACACCCCTCACAAACCGGAGCAACTCACTAGAAGGCTCGTGGTTCCGAGAGGGAACAATGCATGTTTGATGACGAACGGGAGATAGCTTCCTCTTACAGCCTTCAAATTTTTTTCTACGTCTAACGTGCACTACTACAACTGTAATGTGAAATTTTTGAAAATTCTAAGGGTCATTTGACCTTTTAAAGACATTTAAGTGATTTTCTAGACATTTAATTACCGTAATTCAAATTTGAACTACATCTACATGCAACGCGTAACCGAAACGGTTTGAAAAATCATATTTGTGTACTTGTGTGCGAGTTAATTCCATGTCCAGTAAACTAGAAGGAATTTTCAAACATATTTGTATCACGACATGGACACATATGCATGAATACATATGCATGGAGTGGCATGGCATTTTAATTCCAAAAAAATCAGAAACACATGAAACCTTGGTTGATGTAATGTCATGCCACCAAGATGATGTGGTAAAGAAATTGGCATGTTTGACGAAAGTTTGGACACACACCCCTCACAAAACAGAGCAACTCGCTAGAATGTTCGTGGTTCCGAGAGGGAATAATGCATGTTTGATGACGAACGGAGATAGCTTCCTCTTACAGCCTTCAAATTTTTTCTACGTCTAACATGCACTACTACAACTGTAGTGTGAAATTTTGGAAAATTCTAGGGGTCATTTGACCTTTTAAAGACATTTAAGTGACATTTTAACCATTTAATGACCATAATTCAAATTTGAACTACATCTACATGCAACGCCTAACCAAAACGTTTTGAAAAATCGTATATGTGTACTTGTGTGCGAATTAATTCCATGTGCAGTAAATTAGAAGGAATTTTCAAACATATTGGTCTCACAACATTGACACATGCATACGTATGCATGGAGTGACATGGCATTTTAATTCAAAAAATAGAAAAATGATGAGAAACACATGAAACCTTGGTTGATGTAATGTCATGCCACCAAGATGATGTGGTAAAGAAATTGGCATGTTTGACAAACGTTTGGACACACACCCCTCACAAACCGGAGCAACTCGCTAGAAGGTTCGTGGTTCCGAGAGGGAACAATGCATGTTTGATGACGGACGGGAGATAGCTTCCTCTTACGGCCTTCAAATTTTTTGTACGTCTAACATGCACTACTACGACTGTAATGTGAAATTTTGGAAAATTCTAGGGGTCATTTGACCTTTTAAAGACATTTAAGTGATTTTCTCACCATTTAATGACCGTATTAATTCAAATTTGAACTACATCTACATGCAACGCCTAACCAAAACGTTTTGAAAATCATATATGTGTACTTGTGTGAGAGTTAATTCAATGTTAAGTAAATTAGAAGGAATTTTCAAACATATTGGTCTCACGACATGGACATATGCATACGTATGCATGGAGTGACATGGCATTTTAATTCAAAAAATAGAAAAGTGATGAGAAACACATGAAACCTTGGTTGATGTAATGTCATGCCACCAAGATGATGTGGTAAAGAAATTGGCATGTTTGACGAACGTTTGGACTCGCACCCCTCACAAACCGGAGCAACTCGCTAGAAGGTTCGTGGTTCCGAGAGGGAACAGTGCATGTTTGATGACGAACGGGAGATAGCTTCCTCTTACGGCCTTCAATTTTTTTCCTACGTTTAACGTGCACTAATACAACTATCATGTGAAAATTTGATAAATTTCAGGGGTCATTTGACCTTTTAAAGACATTTAAGTGATTTTATAACCATTTAATGACCGTAATTGAAATTTGAACTACATGTACATGCAACGCCTAACCATAACGGTTTAAAAAATCATATTTTTATGTACTTGTGTGCGAGTTAATTCCATGTGCAGTAAATTCGAAGGAATTTTCAAACATATTGGTGTCAAGGCATGGGCACATGCACGGAGTGCATGCCATGGCATTTTAATTCCAAAAAGTTAAAAAATGATCAGAAAAACATGAAATCTTGCTAGATTTAATGTCATGCCACCAAGATGATGTGGTACAAAAATTGGCATGTTTGACAAAAGTTTGGACACACACCCCTCACAAACCGGAGCAACTCGCTAGAAGGTTCGTGGTTCCGAGAGGGAACAATGCATGTTTGATGACGAACGGGAGATAGCTTCCTCTTACGGCCTTGAAATTTTTACAACGTCTAACGTGCACTACTACAACTGTAATGTGAAATTTTGGAAAATTCTAGGGGTCATTTGACCTTTCAAAGACATTTAAGTGATTTTCTAACCATTTAATGACCGTAATTCAAATTTGAACTACATCTACATGCAACGCCTAACCAAAACGGTTTGAAAAATCATATTTTTGTGTACTTGTCTGCGAGTTAATTCCATGTGCAGTAAATTCGAATGAATTTTCAAACATATTGGTGTCAAGGCATGGGCAAATGCATGGAGTGCATGCCATGGCATTTTAATTCCAAAAAACTAAAAAATGATCAGAAAGACATGAAACCTTGCTTGATTTAATGTCACGCCACCAAGATGATGTGGTGAAAAAAAATGGGCCTGTTTGACGAAAGTTTGGACACACACCCCTCACAAACCGGAGCAACTCACTAGAAGGTTAGTGGTTCCGAGAAGGAAAAATGCATGTTTGCTAATGGACGGGAGATAACTTCCTCTTACGGCCTTCAAATTTTTTCCTATGTTTAACATGCACTAATACAATTGTCATGTAAAAATTGGAAATTTTCAGGGGTCATTTGACCTTTTAAAGACATTTAAGTGATTTTCTAACCATTTAATGACCGTAATTAAAATTTGAACTACATCTACATGCAATGCCTAACCAAAACAGTTTGAAAAATCATATTTTTGTGTACTTGTGTGGGAGTTAAAAAATCATCCGACGATGTAAGTATTTGGTGTTCAAAAAAGAAAATGTGAAGATCTGGCAAGACAACCGGCCTCCACACGATTGGCACTCTATCTCGCGGCTCGAGGTTTGGTAGGTGATTGGCGGGGATCATTAATCATACACGGTTCTGTATTGGAAACCGTCAGCTATTATATTCACACACAGATTTGCTGCGGGAATTGTGTGTAATTCAAACTACAGTACTCGTAAATTCCGGCGACCGGCGTGTGTACTGTCCCCGTCGATCTAGATTCCGGCCGCCGATAAATACTACCTTGCTCACGTCGTCCCGCCTGCATTCTCATCTACATCCTCCCCTCGCTCGCCCTCTCTCTCTCTCTCTCTCAAATCTCTGCCATGGCGTCGCCGGTCTGCCCACGCGCCGACGAGGAGTCGCCGCCCCCCGAGGATGCTCACTCGATTAGTAGCGACGAGGACCCCTACGCGCCGCCTGACGAGGTTGTGCCGGACCCCCCAACTTTGGATTGGTTTTGGGGCCAGTACAATCTTTGTCTGTGGAAGTCGCTGCCGCCGGCTGAGAAAGCCAGGCAAGTGGCATTCAAGAAGGAGATTGCGGAGGAGGAAGCCAGGTACCAGGCGGCCTGTGAAGCCCGTGATGCCGCCTGGAAAAAGGAGGCGGCAGAGCTTTGCGGGCGGGCGCGTCGTCGTGCCGAGGAGGTGTACGAAGACGGGTACTTCGCGAGGAATGTCATAGGCGCTGGGCGCCTCGTCTCTGCGTGGAGGTGGGCCGATAAGCTCCAGCGTGCCACCGACGAGGAGCTTCGGTGGGCGCCCAACGAAATGGCAAGATCGGCCGCGCGCGTCCGCCAGCAAGAGGCAGATCGGTACGTCAAGCGCTTCGAGGCGGAGGAGTCGGAGTACTGCCTCCGCACTGGGAAGACGCCGCGCACCAGGGAGCTGCTGGCGAGGGGCTGCCGGAATACTGGCCCCAGGAGGGATTATTAGTTTTAGTACTGTTCGTTTTCAATTTTATGCATTGTACCTAGTAGTTAAGTATCATCATGTATATGTGATGATATTTTATACATATATATATATATATATTTTCTGTGATGATCTAATGAACAATTAATATATATATATTATGAATTCCATTTTCTATCTGTTTTTGTATACTAATTTGAATCTAGCTGTTATCATCCACATATACAGAATGGAAAGCATATATACACACATTGAAACATAACATATAAGAATGGAAAATAGAGTACACACATTGAAACAGAGCAATAAACAGAGCAATACTACGATTGCTGTGAATACAAAGCTATCCACGTCGAAACAACTTTTCAAAATAAAACGCGTCCATGAGACCATGACCAGCAGCCCTTGCCTAGGGTAGCTCTTGGCTCTGCTTGAACTCGTGCAGGCGTTCGTCCAAGCGGTCGACACGCTCGCGGTACATCTGGAGCGCGATCTCGACCTCCAAGTTGGCTATTTCATCGGAGATCACCAGCTCGAGGATGCGACGGCCATGTTCCTCTACTGCGCCTAGGTGGACACTTGGGCCAAGGAGGCAATCGAGCCTACAGACCAGCGCGTTGGCATCCAGCGGGCCGCGGACAAGGCGAACGGCAGCACCCATGCGAATGGCGCGGAGGGCGTCCGATGCAAGTACGGCGTGGCCGACATCTGGTGCAAGTACGGCGCTGAGGGCCTCTGCCCACTCCTGGCGAGGAATGGGGGTACTGACGGAACGTGTACCTAGGTGCGACGCCATGTCGATAACAGGCAAGCGCCGATGGATCCGCTCTTGCTGTGCGGCGCGACGCGCCTCTCGCTCTGCGGTGCTCCAACGGTCTCGCTGCGGCGAGCCGCAGCCTATCGGCACGGACGTGCCTAGCTTGCTCTGTGGCGCGCCATCGATCATGTTGTGCGGCGAGCTGCAGCCTGTCAGCGCTGACATGCCTATCTTGATCCGCGGCGCTCAAGCGCCATGCGCCACAGGTCTGCTCAACCCTGGTGATGACACGCATCACATCGTCGTCCATCGCATTGCCGGGGAGCGCCTCGGCCTCGACGGGCCGTAGCGCCTGCTCATTTTCCTTGTCGACGAGTTTGATGGCAGAGGCGGCGCTTTGGTGGGTTGGCATGCTTGGAAAAGGTGGATGTGCTACAGGCTGCGCTTGTCGCCTCCGTGCGTCGCGCGCCCCCTATGCGCAATATAGCAGGGTGGCGGGAAACATGTGAGGAAATGGCGGGAAACGGTGGCGTGTTCATAAAACGCCATCAATTAATGGAAACTTAGGATCGAGCTAGCACAAGAAGTAGATGATGATCAGATGAACACGGACCACACTAGGGATCCCGTCGGTGATGAATTCATCAATCCCAAATGGTTGAATACTAGCAAGCGTTTGCCCACAACACACATGGCCTATTCCATCACAAATAGATCGGATGGATCAACTGTATGCCATGTATCGCACATTGTCAAAAAGTAATGCGGTAGACCTTCTTTAACATGTGTTAAATAAAAAAAATAAAAAACAAGGACCTCGAGGTTAAATTAGCTGAGGGAATGGGGCATTTCGGTCATTTGACCGAAATGACCCATCCCATCACCTAATTTAACATCGACACAACTTCCCATCCAGTCACCCATCTGATGGCTGCTCCAGCCTGAGCACACTTAATGATAGTTTTCTTACATGAGCTACTGGTGGAACAGCTAGTCCTTGCTGATAGGAATGCCTCTTCGCACCCTTATGGCGTATCCGGATGACCGCCCGTCCCACAATGGCCAATAGATGTTGTGTAGACAGAGCATATCACATACGTCTTATTAGAAGCAATCGTTTGCGTTATTATCGGTCTTCGCACACATTTCTAATTACAGACTTGTTTGCCGCGTATCACACACATCTTGTTATATTGAACCGTTTCTGTTCTCTTGCCTAATCACAAACAGTTCATCCGAGTGAACCGTATGCTGTACATCGCACACACCTTTGATCTGGCTGACCGTTTCTTTTGTGTTGCCTAATCACAAACGGTTCATCCGAGTGAACCGTATGCTGTGTATCGCACACGCCTCCATCTGGCTGCCCATTTGTTTTGTTCGTCCTCATCGCAAACAGTTCATTGAACCGAACCGTATGCCCTTCATCGCACACGCAACTAAAACCTGAACCGTGTTTGATGCATCCATCATCGCAAATGTTTTACATGTTTCTGACGGTTTTCATACAGCACCGTTTGTGATTATGGCATCACACACAGTTTCTCGAAGGGTCTCTGATCGTAGTGTCGCGTTAGCAGCATCCTGCAGTAGTGGGGGGCAAGTAGCTGCCATGGTTGAGTGTGTCAGCCTTGTAATTGATTGAAGACCTTGATATGAGGAATCACATAATCCAGGGAGCGTAAGGCTTCAATTCAAAAGTGGACAATGCAACATTGGCCAGAGTCCTCATGAAGAAATCATGGTAGTTGACAGGAATGCCATGCATGATGTTGAAAAGCAGATTCTTCATGATGCCAACGACCTCTTCTTCATTCGAGTCATGGCCTTTGATGGGCTCAATGTCTTGGTCACAATGCGATAGACAGTCCGTGGCACATACAATAATTCCTTCACGAGGAATTTGGTCCTTGGGGCTTGACCAGGCTTTAGCGGCTTCATCAACACTTGCATGTAATGGTCAGATAGCTCAGGTTCATGGTAGATGAGCTACGCACCTTCAAGGGGAGGACTGACAGGCAGGGCATGAAGCAATTCAGAGGCCGGTGCTTTGAAGTGAGTGTTTTTGGTCATCCAGTCCAACACCCAAGAATTTACATCTGCAGCATTGCGAGTGATGTGCATCATCATGTAGAACTGAAGAATTAGTTCTTCATTCCAGTCAACAATGTCGGTGCCGAAGTTGAGCAACCCAGCTTCATGAAGAACACTGAGGACTGGAGTGAAGCAAGGCAGCGATTCCATGTCCACATGAGGAATATGCTCATGGTCAAGGACTTTGTCCTTATCAAAAAGCAGTGAAGAATAGAAGTTGGCTTGGCTTGCTGTCCAGAAATGCTTCCTTTGTAGATGAGCAGAGTCATAAGGATTGTAATCTGTGAAGAATACATGCTCATGGAAGAAATCATTAGCCTTGAATTTCTACTTCCCGGAGAAGGGATTCTTTGGCTTGGGCTGAGGAGTATCAGTCAAAGTCATCACAGCCTCAGGAATCACATTCTCAGGAACCACAGGCTGAGGAATTTCAGTTTCTGCTTCAGTAGCAGCCTGGGTCTTTAATTCTTCATCAACATTAACATCAACACTAGTGGCTGGAATTTCTTCAGGAATAGAAGGAGTGGCTTCAGGTTCTTCAGAGCCCATTTGAACTTCAGTGCCCATTTGAACTTCAGTGTGCACTGGGGACTGAGGAATTTGTTGCAGTGGCGTGAACATGGGAGAGTTGGGGTGATGACTTCCCCAAAAGTCATCATTCATCATTGGAGTGGTGCTCCCAATGTCCACGTCTTCATCTTCTCCATTCAATTCTTCAATGCCTGCCTCTTCAGCTTGAACTGAGGCATAAGCGATGAGACGACTGGGGTTGAAGGGATATTATCCACTTCAATTTCTTCGTCCAACTGCTCTGAAGAAGCAGCAGAAGGAACGTCTTCATCAGATCCTCTTGCGATCTAATAATCTTCACCAAAGGGAACGAGTTCCTTTGATGGCATACTGGAGACAGGAACAACATCAATAGGATTCTCAAAAGAGCTTTTCAAAGTCTTCATCTTCTTCGGTGCTGAAGAATCTGATGAAGCTGATGCTTTCCTTTTCTTCACTGCTGCTCGCTCCGCAGCCTTGGTTTTCTTTGCTTCTGATGCAGAAGGAAGAACTGGACTTGGTGTTGGTGCAGAAGGAGCAGAGGAAATTTGTTCATTTTCCTCAGGCACAACTGATGCAGTTGGCCTGGTTTGTTCAGTTTCTTCAGGCTCAGCGACAGATGCTTCAGCTGGCCTGGCAGGTTCTTCAGGCGCAACACTAGTGGTTGCCCTGGCAATGTCATCAGCGGCTGGAATTTCTTCATCAGGCCTCGTACTAGCAGTTTCATCAGCAGCCTGATTTTCATCAGCAGTGCTGGCATGTTCTTCAGTGGGCTAAGCAGATGCTTCACCCAGAGGAGATTCAGGTTGCGATGATGCAACAACATTTGAAGTGAATTTCTCAGCCAATTTCACAAATCTGACTTTGGCTCCAAGCCAATCGATACGGTAGACGTTGAATTTATCACCGAGTCCTTTGATCTCAGTCTGTATAGCAACAAGTTCATCAGTTGTCATGTTGACAACGTTCTTCTTCAGAAAGCTCTCTTTCTTGTATTGAGCTTTCTTCAGCTGCCTGGCCTTCTCAAACTTCCATTTTTCTTCGCCAATGAAGGCGGTCAACATGTGACTTTGGCGTGAGTGAGCTTGAAGTCAGGCACAGGTGTGTTGGGGTCCTTGTGCCAGAGATCAATGTACTCAAGGATCATCTTAGGATCCAACAGGAGAGGAACTTCACTTCCTTTGGCTCTAGCGGCCCTTTGCTGTCTATCTCTGATGATTTCGGCAAGTTCCTTATCATCAGCTTCGTCGTCACTGAACGGTACTTGAAAGGCAACCTGCTTCTTGTGGGGACTTGGTCTTGTGCCTCGTCCAGCAGTGGCCTTGGTCTTCAGCGGAGTGGGGCCGGTTGAGGATTGTAGAGGTGCTGAAGAACTTGCAGAGGCTCCTGAGACAATAGACTTGCCTGTGGTCCTTTGACACGAGGCGAGATGCACAGGTGCTGAGGACTTTGAAGGAGCTGGAGTAGCATGAGGAATTTTCTATGAGGGTTTTGCAGAACTGGGCCGTGAGGGCATTGCTGAGGTGCTTGGCCATGAGGGCATTGAAGCAGAGGCACTTGGCTTGTGCGCGGGCTTCTTGGGCATGGCCTTCTTAGGCTTGCTAGCAGAGGCCTCAGCAGTGGCAGCAGCAGAATCTTCATAGAATTTCTTCACTGCCTCTTTTGCCATTTTAGCCAGCTTAGCTTGACGCTTGGCCCACTCCTTGGGGAAATCCTCACCTCTTCTGATGCTAGAGGGATCAACAACTTGGCCGGGTGCTAGTGGAGGTCTTGGGCATGGAGGGTGTACAACGAATTTCTTCATGTACTTTGGAGTGACATAGCGATATTCCCTTCATTCTGTGGCCCATCTCCTCTCTATCTTCTGAATGCGCACTTTGCGCTCATTCTTCGTTTCACGAGGAGGAGTGCAGTACCCTACATAGATGTCATCATGAATCTCAAACGCAGTGTTGACTTTAGGTTTCTTCCCTCCCTTCCGAGGTTTCTTGCCGTCAGCCATTTTCTTCAGCTGAGGATTCTGAACTACTGAGTGTTCTGACGAGGTATGCAACTTTTCTTTGAGGAACGCTGCAAATGAGTTAAGTTGATGAGAACCTAGTGATTCAGCAGCGGACATGTGTACCTGTGAACAGAGTATAGGTGCGAAGAATTTGGAGAGGTCATATGCGTTCTCAGAAGTTTTTGCAAAAAGAACAAGTTTGAGGAATTTGACCAGATATGTCTTGAGGAATTTCACTAAGCGTTCTTTGTCTTAGGTTCCAGAGTTGTATAGATTGAAAATCCACACAATTGAGGAATCTTGATGAAAAATGTTGCTTAGAGAAACAGATCAAGAACAAATGTTTGTGTGAGGTGTTTAGAGTGTGTAGATTGAAGAATAAACACCTTTTGAAGATTTTGTAGAAAACATAAGAATCAACAAGGGAAGTAAAAGTGATTTTTAATTACCCTTGACAAAGAACACGACGAACTGAGAATAGTAGATTTGAAGCTCGTCGGTTCAGATCTTCCACGCCCTAACTTGGCAGAGGAAGACAACTACGGCGGCGGCGGAGTGAAGAAATCCGCAGCCAGCGCGAGTACGACGGTGATGAGGTCGAGGCAGCGAAGCTCTTCCTCACTGGCGATGATGGAAGTAGCGGCAGCGCTAGGTTTTGAGAGCTCGAGCGAGGGAGTGAGGTCGAGTGGAGTAAAAATAGTCTGAGGAGGGTGAGGGGTATTTATAGCCGAGGTGAAAAACCGCTCGCCCGAGGAAAATGGACGAACGTGCCCTTGACCCTTCTCATTCGTGTGACATGTGTCACCCACGTACAGAGAGGTGGAGATCGTGTGAGATCGTGGGTGATTAGATAATCATATCGTTGAATGTGGAACGGTTTGAGCGGCAAAAGCCAAAAATTCAGATTAGAATATTTTAAAGTTTCGCTCGCAAATGCTTCAGCTGACAAGGACACTGTGAAGATTTTGAACGGGTTCCAAATAGAACGCACATGAAGAACTTGTGAACAAACTAGGTTGAGTTTAGCATAGAGGGGGAAGGGTCCGATCACATTCACTTAGCAGAAAAAGCAACTTGAAGAAATAGCAATAAGTGAATGTTGTAGAGGACATAAACTCATATATATATAGGGTAGGTCTATTCTAATAACACCTTTAAGACCCTTATTCTGCTAACACATCATCTTATTCTGCTAACACCCGAAATGAACAGAAGCAACATTGCCCACCCGACGCATCTCGACCCCACCTCCCGCACGACACCTACCTCCCTCCTGCCCCGATCCAAACCCCCACCCCCTCCTGCCCCGATCCAAACTCCCACCTCCCTCCTGCCCGATTCAAACCCCCACCTCCCTCCACCTACCGCCGTCACCGCCAGACCATCGGTCTCCGTCGCGCCGCCCCGCCCCGCCCCTGTCCACCTTCTGCCGCCACCGCACCGCACCGCACCGCGCCACCCCATCTCCTTCTACCGCTGACCCCCCTCCCCGCAACAACCTGCTCGTCCTCTCCAGCGCAGCCTCCGCGATCCCAGTGGCGCTCCGACGACTGGCCGCACCTCCATGGGCCAGATCCGGCGAGATTTTACCAATCCCACGCCCCCTCGAGCCAGATCCGCGAGATCCACCCCACCATGCCCTTGCAAGCGTCGCTCCCGAGACTGCGTGCTCCTCTTCAGCCACACCCTCACCAGCCGACTCCCCAGCTCCTTCCCTTGCTCCTTTCCGTGTCGGTCGTTCGAGCACCACCCCCTGCCGACCTACGACGGTGGTCGGCCATTCAATCACGTGGCCCAACGGCCTCCTGCAAGCACGGCGAGGAGAGCACCTAGGTTCACGTCGTCCTCTCGCCTACCGGCCCCCTTCCTGCGACACATTTCGTGGCCGTTCGTGGTCCACCCGATGAGCCCAATGCAGCTCGTTCCTACCTAGTGAGCAGCTCCACCCGGTTCACCTCACTGTCTTTCTCTGCTCTGTGTAGGCCGAGGAGTGTGCGAGAGGAGTTGATGTCCTTCCATGGCGCATTCACCTTGGTGGCTCACCCCGCCCACGAACAACTACGAGATTTGCCGTGTGCACGTGCAGTTCATCGTTCTTGTGTTTTTCTGAACAGAAATCAAAGTGTAAGTGCAGTACGCTATTGTTTGCTCTTGAGATTCATTTTACTTATTTAGTTATTTTGCTCAAAAAAGAATTTGTTGAAAATTGCATTTCATTGTAAAAATAGCTCTGAAGCAATGTGGTTCAGTTTGTAAAAGAAAATTCCACAAGAAATTCACTTCTTTTCCTCTGCAGTGCACTTTTTCTTGCTGTGTTTCACTTGTACCGTGTGCAACGGTGGTTCACTTCTATTCTTTATTGCAGGGATTAGTTCACTTGTGTAGGAAAAAACAAGGAAACTAAAACACCACTCGCCGACAAGACAACAACCCTCGAGCAACATGCGCGTGCAGTTCCTTCTGTGTATGCTTGCAATGCATTGTGTGTATGTGTGCAGTCCATCCCATCATTCGTGTTTTTGAGAAAACAATTTGT
Organism: Triticum aestivum; assembly: GCF_018294505.1. Classification (NCBI taxonomy): domain Eukaryota; kingdom Viridiplantae; phylum Streptophyta; class Magnoliopsida; order Poales; family Poaceae; genus Triticum; species Triticum aestivum. Next base: position 367,719,358 of record NC_057814.1, on the reverse strand, counting down.
ATCGTCACACGTCGTGGTTTCACTTGTGTGTATGCTTGCAATGCGGTGTGTGTATGCGTGCAGTGCACTCCTGTGGTTTCCTTTGTAACGACAAAAAAAATAACAAAGAAGTTCATTTCCTTTTAGATGTAGTTCACTAGTTTCTGCCGCGGGGTTTACTTTCACCAACTGTAAAGATGCAGCTCATTACCACTCGATGAAAAGTGCAATTTGTTACGGGTGTTTTAAAATTCAACCGACTACATCAACATTTGCAGTGCGTTTGGTCCTCGGATGTGGTTCACTTTTGAGAGTGATGCTGTTCACTTGCACCTACCATGAAATTGTGAAAAATTTAGCGAAACAACAAGATATTAATGCGGTTCAGTTCGATATATGTCGCGGCTCACTTGCCCTCGACTCTGCAGTCCACTATCGTTTATAAAAAAGTTAAAAAAAGACAACAAAAACTTGTCTGAGAAAATTTATGACGACAAAAGAAATCATGAAGTTCACTTGACTGTCTGATGCAGTGCAGTTTTCCTCTGAAGCAATGCATTTTTCTGTCTGATGCAACTCTTCCGTCGATTTCGGTGTCGCGAAAAACAGTGTCCGCATTTCGGTAATTTCAAAACTGCTCTTAAACCGTAAGGAATTAGAGAGGGTGTTCTACATGAAAAGTTGCGCCTCATTGATATCTTTCCAATGGCATATCATTTGCATCATTCCGACAAGCGGTTTGTAAAAAATCGCAAAAAAACGGCCGCTGCAACTCGTCGTTCGGCGCACCATTTTCAAAATTAATTCAAACCCGTAAGGAATCTAAAAAAACATTTGTACATATGAAAGTCACGCCTCATCCGTATCTTTCCAATGGGGTATCACACGCCTCGTTTCAACAAATGGCTAAAAAACTGGAGCAAAAACAGTATCAAAAATTTGAAAAAAAAATGAAAAACAGAATTCCGCGATTTACTAAATTTAAAACTGTTCTTAAACCGTAACGAATTAGAGAAAACAATACATATTAAAAAGATGCGCCTCGGAGATATATTTCCAACGGTGTATCATTTGCTTCATTCCGATGAGCGGTTTAGAAAAAAGCGAAAAAACGCTCGCTGCCACTCGTCGTGCGCCGCACTATTTTCAAAACTGCTCTCAAACCGTGAGAAATATCGAAAAGTGTTCAACATGGCGAAGTTGCGCCTAATCCATAGCTTCTCAACGGTATACTACACGCCTCGTTCTGATAAATGATTAAAAAACTAGAGCGAAAAAAGGTACCAAAAAACAACGCGTGCAGTTTTTTCCGACACGAAGTTCACTAGTCTCTGTATTACAGTACCCCTGCTACTGAAAGTGCAGTGCTGTTGCGTTGAGCGTGCAGTGCGGAAGTGTTATCAGAATAGTTATTCTGTTAATATTAGCAGAATAGACCGGCTGTTGAAGAAAAATGACGGAAACAGTGAAGATAATGCAAAGTTGAAGAAATTGAACAACTGAGGAATTTCAAAAATGAAGAAAAACTCAAATTGAAGGTTTTCAACTTTTGTTGGTGGCGTGACCCACCATGTAAGAATGATGATTTCAGACACCGCGTACAATTATCGTAGAGCTTTGAGAATCAAATTCTTCATTAATTTCTTTACACTTAGAGTGTTAGTCTTCATTGATTGAAGAAAAACGTTACTTTGCGTGTTACGCATCTAAGTCATCAATTTTGCATAAGTGTTAGGATGTGTGTCCTTTTCGAAGGACATTCGAAGATTCTAAGATATTTAGCTCACACCACAACTTGCTAAATATCTTCTCATCCAAGGGCTTTGTGAAGATATCGGCTAGCTGTTCTTCAGTCTTCACGTGCTCGATGGAGATGTCGCCCTTCAACACATGATCATGAAGAAAGTGATGACGAATCTGAATGTGCTTTGTTTTCGAGTGCTGAACTGGGTTATCAGCAATCTTGATGGCACTCTCATTGTCACAGTAGAGAGGCACATTCTTCATGTTGATGCCGTAGTCCTTGAGGGTTTGCTTCATCCATAGCAATTGAGCACAACACGAACCAGCAGCAATGTACTCAGCTTCAGCAGTAGAAAGTGATACGCAGTTCTGTTTCTTTGAGGACCAACAGTGTCGGTGTACAAAAGTAGGGGCACACCTTTGTACCCCTTTACCTGTGCGCGGGCAGTCAGAGCCGCACGCCATGACCACACTAAGCAGGGCAGAGGAGGGGAGCCGGAGAGAAGCCGAAGCACAAGATGGCCAAGGCAACGCCAAGACCAAAGATACCAAAGAGCGAGAGGGCGAGGTGGACTCCCCCGGCAAGGCCCTTGCCGGGGCAGCCTCCGCGGCCCCGGCAAGAGCCTTACCGGGGCAACTTGCCCGATGCTAACAGAGCGAGCCACCCTTGAGCCCACGAGTTCCAACTCAACCAACCACATTGGAACTATGGCTCGGGAGGCACCTCCGTGGTAGCATGCAAATCTTTGTCAAGACCATAGAGATATGAGATCAGATGAGAACCAGAAGACGGCGACCCTCGGCGGAATCCTTGCCGAGGAGATCCACAAGACCCCCGACAAGCGCCTTGCCGGGGACGACTACAACGCCGCGGCAAGACCCTTGCCGGGCCCCCGGCAAGGCCCTTGCCGAGGGCGTCAGCGGGGCCACAGCTAGGCCCGCGTTGACCAAAACTCCACCGCCGTCCCCAAGCAGCTGCTAGCTCAACCAGCTGGGCAGGCACCTGCGTGGCGACGGGCGGCCTCTATGCCAACTCAGCAAGCACCTGATTGGTGGCATGCAGATCTTCATGAAGACCCTACCACCGTGCCACCTCAGCTGCCTGCCTGCCTACATGGCGCCGCATGCACCGCTGGCCTGGGCGCGTGTCGAAGCAAGGCGAGGCGGCAACGGACGAGGCGGGCCTCGTTCCCGTCCCCAATAAATCTAAGGGACACCTAAGCTACGCATTAAATGCGTCTTTTTTGTAACACGAGCGATAAACTCACATCACTGTAGGCCTTTCCACCTCCTGTGTGCCACTGTGGCAGCCCCTTTCGACTATAAAAGGAGGCCTTTGGCATACTGGAGAGGGATTCGGCTCTTTTGAACTACGCAACCACCATAGCTAGTTCGAGAGCTCAAGAACTCTATCAAATACACACCAAAGCAGGACTAGGGTATTACGCGTCTTCGCGGCCCGAACCTGGGTAAATGATCCTTGTGTTGACTGCTAATCCTGCTCTTCTCACAACCCCGCGCCCAGGCAACCGTAGTAGGGATTCTTGTTGTCACGTCCCTAGTTCTGGTATGACCTAGACTAGCTAGTCATGTGTGCATCATGTTTAAATTTCATTTTAAATTGAAGTGGGGATCTGTGAAACCCTCAGAATCATTTCCGGAAATGACCCAAATAAAAATTGCTCCAAAAGGGTCCAAGAAAATGTTCATGTTGCTCTCTGAAAATATTGGACAGAGATAAAAACCAAACCAATATTTTTAGGAGATCATAAATATTTCTGTTGGGCATTTGGAATTAAGGCAGTAATTATTTGCTTTGGATATATATTGTTATATATATATAATATTGTCCAAAAATTATGCCATTTGTTGAGGAGTTCTGGAATAATACCACTAGCCCCTATAAAAATTGGCATAAGTAAATAAAATGGTTTAGTATTTTTATTAAACCAAACAAATGTCAGAAAATTAGAAAAGAAAAAGAAATAGGAAAAGGGAGCTTACCTGCGGCCCGGCACTGTGCGGCCTGGCCCGGCCCAGCAGGCCAGCCCAGCTGACTGGCCAGCGCCAGCCGTCCCCCTCCTCGCGCCAGAGGGACATGGCGCGTGGTCGCCGCATGCCGCGCGCATGCGCGCCACGGCAGCTGCCTGCCTGCCCTCCCCTCCCTCGACGCCTTGGTCGCCTGGACGACGCCACGACCCTCCAGGCCTCACTCCCTCTCTCCTGCGCCTCTCTCCCGCTCTCTCCCGCGACGCCCGAACGCGCCGGTCGCCGCCGTTCGCTGCCCCGCGCTCCCCGCCATCCCCTCGCACCTCCGTCGTGTCCCAGAGCTCCGCCTCCTCGCGCTGAACCCCTCCGCTGAGCCACGCAAGCCGGAACGCCCTGGAGCGCCTCCATCGCCGTCGCCCTCAACTCCGGCCGCCGGAGATCGTCTTCGCGGCCCCACCGTCTCCAGTGCGTCCCCGAGCTCTCCAACGACGCCCGCCGATCCGCTGTGAGCCCCCGCGTCGGTTCCTCCTCCTCTCCTGCCTCCCCGTGCTCTGTAGCCGCAACCGCTCGAGCCCGAGCTCCGGCCGCCGCCGCAAGCTTTGCTCCGGCGAGCTCCGGCCACCCTGCGTCCTCCCGTCGCCTCCGCTGGATGCAGACGAGCCCGGGCTATGCCCCGGTGCTCTCAGCCGCCGCCCCCGTGCACCGCAGCGCTGCGCCCGCCCTTGGCCATACTCCGGCCGCCGCCGCGAGCTTCCCTCCGGCGAGCTCCGACCACCCCACGGTCTTCCGCGTGTCCCACTGGATGCGCGCGAGCCTGGGCTTCGCGTAGGTGGCCTCCGCGGCCCAAATGGTCGCCGGAGCGACGAACCCGACGAGCTCCGCCGCGCTCGGCCTCGCCGGCGACTAACCGCCGGTCAACCCGGGTCAAACCGCACTAATTACCCCCCTGTGACACTAACAGTGGGCCCCTGCGCCTAATCCTATAATTAGAACAAATTAAACCCTCCGTTTAAAACGTGTGTCACTGACGTGTGGACCCCACACGTCAGATTTGACTTGGTCAGCGCCCTAACCCGCTGACGTCATGATGACGCAGTGCTGACGCAATAAACCCTTTTTCTGGATTTAAATTAAATCAGGAAATTCCAGAAAATTAGTAAAACTTCTAAAATTCATAGAAATTCAACCGTAGCTCAGATTTAAATAATTTATATATGAAAAATTATCAGAAAAATGCAATCTATCCATCTGTACTAGTTTCATGCATGACAAACCAACTTATACCTACCCGATAAGTGAAAACATATAAATGGCATATATAAGGACTTAAAATTAGAGTTGCATTTGAACCCTTGGTTCAAATGGATCTCTTCCAAGTTGAGTGCTAAATGCATTGGCTCAAAATACATCACATATTCATGCCATGTTCATGCATCATATTGTTGCATATGATTGTGTTTTGATTGTCGACACCGTTCCTTCTCGATAGGTCCTGCTCCGGAGAGTGTTCCAGAGTACCTGTCTGAGGAGCAGTGCCACCCTGTTGATCTACCAGGCAAGCAAACCCCCTTGTTCATTCCGATACAAACCTACTCTCGCTCTTGCTCTCTTTTACTGCATTAGGACAACAACGATTCAACTGCTACTTTATGCTGCGGTAGTTGAACCCATTCCTCTGCATGACCTGTCATTGCCACAGTAAATAGTTGAAACCCACTAGCATGTGTAGGAGTTGTTTGAGCCATGTTGTGTTCCTACCATGCCTTGCTTGCTATTGCTTAGAGTTGTGTCAGGTCTGGTTCATTGGGAATGAATTGGAGTGTTACGATATGTTCTGGTGCCGAGAGTTAAGCGTGTGAACACGATTTGGTAAAGGTAGCGGTGAGAGGCCATGTAGGAGTACATGGTGGGTTGTCTCATTGGAACCGTCCTTAAGCACTGAGTTCTGTGTATGTTGTCCAATGACCAGCTACTACCACACATTGGGTTCCGGTAACTCGACCCCTCTCGACTTATTAACCAACTTGGTCTCTGTCCAGGAGTTGCAACCAGTTTCTGGTGTTTGTAGGTAGTGCTATTTTTCTACCGAGTGGCACCCAGCAGGGTGGGCTTGGGACAGACTAGGCACACGTGGCCCGGTGTACCGAGTGGCACCCGAATGGTGGGCTCGGGAACCCTGCACACATCGTTTGGGGCCGTGAGCGACACCCCGGCCGGATCTCCTTGCGGATGGAACCCGAATAGGCGATAAACCTGGACTAGAGTCTTGCGTGGTTAGTCAGGTCGTGGCCGACACCCTCGCCAGGCTTCCGCTTGAAGGTTGCCGAGGTACGTGACGTGTACATGGCGGTAAGTGGTGAGAGCGTGTGTGACGCAGTACACCCCTGCAGGGTTATCATGATCTATTCGAATAGCCGTGTCCTCGGTTATGGACTTCTTGGATGCTTACGTGGTACATAGACAACTTGAAGTGGATACTTTAAAATGCTCAAGATAAGTGTGAGTGCTATGGATGGCTTCTCGTAGTGAGACGGGAATGAATCCATAGTGGTGTATTGAGGTGGTGATTAGTCAGAAGTTTCTCGTAGTCATAGAACAGGATAGCCACTGAGTCAAAGCTGGCTTGCTGCAACTAAACCCCACACTACCTTCTTGATACAAATGCATGTAAGATAGGATCTGATGTAAGTCTTGCTGAGTACCTTTGTACTCATGTTGCTTTATTTATGTTTTTGCAGCGGAGACTTCGGTCTTACTAGTAGCTCCGCTTGGACTTCGACGAGTAGCTTGTACCTCAGCTACGATCTTGCACCCTTGGGAGGGTCTTGTAGATAGTCAGGCTTCTCAGCCTTTTTCTTTTGTGGTTGTCTGTACTCAGACATGTAATGCTTCCGTTGCTTGTATGCTCTGAATGATGGGTCATGTGACCCCTGTTTGTACTTAATGCTATGTGGCTCTTCTGGGCCTTTTATCTATATGAGTTCGCGTTATGTTGTGATGCCATGTTGTACAGCACATACTTGCATGTTATGCGTACGTGTAACGTGTATTGCTATGTGTGGGATCCGACAATCTAGTGGTTTATCCTTGGCAGCCTCTCTTATGGGGAAATGTAGTCTAGTGCCTCCTTGAGCCATAGTAGTCCGCTACAGCCCGGTTCACCGGAGTCCTGCTAGCCCAGCACTACTGCTCTGGACACTTGACTGGCCGGCATGTGTTTCACATCGTTCCTGTGTCTGTCCCTTCGGGGAAATGTCACGGGGTGACATCCGGAGTCCTGCCTAGCCTGCTACAGCCCGGGTTCCCGGAGTCCTGTTAGCCCAGTGCTACAGCCCGGATTCACACGCTGCTGACCGACACGTTCAATGTTGATTCATGTATGCCTGTCCCCATACGTTAGTGCCGCTTTGGGTTCACGACTAGCCATGTCGGCCCGGGTTCTCTGTCATATGGATGCTAGCGACATTGTCATATACGTGAGCCAAAAGGCGCAAACGGTCCCGGGCCATGGTAAGGCGACACCCGTGGGAGTACCGTGCGTGAGGCTGCAAAGTGATATGAGGTGTTACATGCTAGATCGGTGTGACTTAGAATCGGGGTCCCGACAGCTTTGGTATCAGAGCCTGACTGCCTGTAGGATTTCCAAGCCAACCTGGTCGAAGTTGAGTCTAGGAATTCTTTAGTTATGTAAGGGAATTGATTGTGGAAGGGAACGTAAGGCTCTTTTTACTCCTTTACCTCATGCCTTCTGATCTGAGTCATCCTATCTTTCCTACGGGGTTAAGGAACTAGACTTTCTCTTCCGTCTATCAGGATCACGTGTTACTACTCCGTAGTCTCTTAGGGTTGGTTGATCAGAGTCATATCCCAGTTTGAGTACCCCCAGGGTAGCCTGTTTAGTAATATCTCAGAACCTTGAGTGACGATGTTGAGTATGGTGCTACCCCGTCCTTTGCAAAATGTCTCATTTTGAGCATTTTACTGCCGTTATGCTGCCAGATTTGTCCTAGGAGTTTGAGAGATACTAAATTTTCTTATGCTACATGTTGCATCCTATAGTTGTTGTTGACCTCGTCCTTGGTTCCGCTTCTCAGGATGTCGTCAGTTAACCGAAGTTCTGTTGATCGTTGCCTGAACCACGGAGGTGGTAGGGATGAGGAGGATCCTTCCGACCAGCCTTCGTTGGCAGAGTTTATGTTAGAGATGGAGAGGAACAAGAATGAGTCTAACCGCTTGTTAGCACGTATCGAGGAGAACACCGCACCCCAGTGCAAAGAGTCAGCGACCATCTATGATTTCATTGGTTTGAAACCACCTACCTTCCATCATTCCATTGAACCACTCGATGCAGATGACTGGCTCCGTAGTATCACACTCAACCTGCGTTCTGCGAACGTAGCTGAAGGTGACAAGGTCACTTATGCTGCATATCACCTGGAAGGTCCTGCTAGTCTCTGGTGGCAGAACTATGAGGCTATGCTTCCAGCTAGCCAGATACCGACCTGGAGAGTTTTCACTGCGGCTTTTCGCGAGCATCACATTCCTCAGGCTCTCATTGACCGCAAGAGAGAAGAGTTCTGTAGTCTCACCCAGGGTAAGATGGCTGTTGATACTTACAGTAGAGAGTTTGAGAACCTCGCCCGCTATGCTACAGAAGAAGTGTCCACGGACGCTAAGAAGCAGGCTAGGTTCCGGAAGGGTCTCAACCCCAAGTTGCGTCGTGATCTCCACTTGCACCATTGCAATACTTTCCAGGCTCTTGTGAACAAGGCCATTAATGCGGAGACAGCTCAGCTCACCTACGAGGAGTCCCGTAAGCACACCCGTGATTTGGTTTCTTCCTCTGGTTCTAGTTCTCATAAGCGTCGGATTTGGGTTCCGAACTCTGCTCTTCCACCTGGATATGCACCGAGGCTATCTTATGTGCCGCCTCACCCAGTTCAGCAGTATGCTCCACCCAGGCCTATTGGTAGACCGCTTGTCAATGCAGGTCCACATCCAACTTCAGGGACTTGCTTCACATGCGGGGAGCCAGGACACTATGCACGTGACTGCTCTCAAACTAACTATGCCCCACCCCTGTCTGAGAAGTCTGTTGGCAGTGGTAAGCCATCACGCAAGATGATCAATGTCAAGTCAGCTCCCACTGAGCGTGGACGTGTGCATCACGCCTCAGCTAAAGACGCTCATGATGATCCGGATGTCGTTCTTGGTACACTCCTTGTCAATTGCCATCCAGCTTCGGTTCTATTCGATACTGGAGCATCTCACTCCTTCATCTCTGAAGGCTATGCCCGTTTGCACGACATGTCGTTTTGTGATATGCCAACTCCACTTGAAATCCAAACTCCAGGGTCTAGATGGCAAACTACCAGAATAAGCCATGGTAATGAAATCCTTGTTGACAGACTTGTATTTCTTGCCTCACTTATAGCCCTCAAGTCTACAGATATTAACATCATCTTGGGTATGGACTGGATGACAGCTCATCATGCCCAGATTGATTGTTACACCAGGTCTGTTCAACTCACACACCCATCTGGCAAGTTAGTCACTGTCTCCACCAGAGTTGCAGAGCGCCAACTCTATTCTCTTAATGCCAGTCCTCTTCCAGACCTTGAAGATATCCCGGTAGTCCGTGACTTTCCGGATGTCTTTCCAGAAGAACTGCCAGGTATTCCACCTGACAGGGATGTAGAGTTCGTCATAGATCTTATCCCAGGAACCGCCCCAATTTCTAGGAGACCTTACAAGATGGCACCTTTAGAACTAGCTGAGCTTAAGAAGCAACTTGATGAGTCCTTGCAAAAGGGTTTCATCCGTCCTAGCTCTTCTCCCTGGGCTTGCCCCGTCCTCTTCGTCAAGAAGAAGGATGGTACGGACCGGATGGTTGTAGATTATCGTCCCGTTAATTTGATCACGATAAAGAACAAGTATCCGCTCCCCAGGATCAACGACCTGTATGATCAACTCGCTGGATCCTCAGTCTTTTCCAAGATGGATTTGAGGTTAGGCTACCACCAAATCAAGATTAGAAACGGGGACATTCCTAAGACGGCTTTTGTCACTCGTTATGGCCAGTACGAGTACACCGTCATGTCTTTTGGTCTGACCAATGCTCCAGCTACCTTCTCCCGCTTGATGAACTCGATCTTCATGGAGTACTTAGATAAGTTCGTCGTGGTTTACCTCGATGATATCCTTATCTACTCGAAGAACGAGGAAGAGCATGCCGAACATCTTAGACTTGTGTTAGAAAAACTCAGAGAGCACCGCCTTTATGCCAAGTTCTCCAAGTGCGAATTTTGGTTGCCAGAAGTGACCTACCTAGGCCACGTGATCTCTGGTAAGGGCATTGCTGTCAATCCTGAGAGAGTTTAGGCCGTTCTTGATTGGACTCCACCTGAAACAGTTAAACAAGTTAGGAGTTTCCTTGGTCTAGCCAGTTATTGTCGCTGCTTCGTTGAAAACTTCTCCAAAGTAGCCAAACCCCTCACGGAACTTCTCAAGAAAGATAAAAAGTTTGAGTGGTCCCCACAGTGTGAATACAGTTTTCAGGAACTGAAAAGACGCCTGACTTCTGCTCCCATACTGGTGCCACCGGATTTCACTAAAGACTTTTTTATCTACTGCGACGCCTCGCGACAGGGACTAGGCTGCATTCTTATGCAGGATCGTCATGTGATTGCCTATGCATCTCGACAGTTGCATCCACATGAGGATAATTATCCTACACATGATCTAGAGCTCGCAGCCGTAGTCTACGCTCTTAAGACATGGCGACATTACCTTCTTGGTAAACGTTGCGAGATTTACACCGATCACCAGAGTCTCAAGTATATTTTCACCCAACCAGATTTGAACCTTAGGCAAAGACGTTGGTTGGAGTTGATCTCAGATTACGACTTAGGGATTACCTACACCCCAGGCAAGGGCAATGTCATGGCTGATGCGCTAAGTCGTAAGTCCTATTGCAACAATCTTATGTTGCAGCAGGGCCAACCACTTCTCCATGAGGAATTCTGTAAGCTTAACCTTCACATTGCTCCTCAAGGATTCCTTTCTACCTTGGTGGCGAAGCCTACCCTTGTGGATCATATCATGGAAGCCCAGAAGCATGATACGGGGATTACCCGGATCAAGAGAAACATTGCCAATGGTATTGCTGGTAGTTTCTCTATAGATGATCGAGGTGCTGTTCTCTTTGAGAATCGTCTGGTGGTTCCCAAGAAGCAACATCTTCGGAAATTGATCCTTAAGGAGGCGCATGAATCTCCTCTCACGATTCATCCCGGTAGTACTAAGATGTATCAGGACCTACGCCAGAGGTTCTGGTGGACTAGGATGAAGAGAGAAATTGCTGAGTTCATTGCTAACTGTGACGTTTGTCGTCGCGTTAAGGCAGAGCATCAAAGACCTGCTGGCACCCTTCAACCTTTAGCCATTCCTGAGTGGAAATGGGATAAAGTTGGTATGGACTTCATCACCGGCTTTCCCAGGACCAAGAAAGGGAATAACGCTATCTTCATAGTCATTGATCGTCTTTCCAAAGTGGCTCACTTCCTACCTGTTCGAGAGAGTATCACTGCTAGTCAGCTCGCTGACTTATATATTTCCCGAATAGTGTCACTTCATGGTGTTCCACTAGAGATCAATTCAGACCGTGGTAGTCTCTTCACTTCTCATTTCTGGGAGAGTTTCCAAACTGCCATGGGCACCCATCTTTCCTTCAGTACCGCTTTCCACCCTCAATCAAGTGGTCAGGTAGAAAGGGTCAACCAAATTCTCGAAGACATGCTTAGAGCTTGCGTTATCTCATTCGGTATGGATTGGGAGAAATGCCTACCTTTCGCCGAGTTTGCTTATAACAATAGCTATCAATCCAGTCTTAAGAAAGCTCCTTTCGAGATTCTGTATGGACGAAGATGTCGAACACCTTTGAACTGGTCAGAAACCGGTGAAAGACAATTCTTTGGACCGGACATGATCTAGGAAGCAGAAGAGCAAGTTCGCATCATTCGTGAGAATTTGAAAACAGCCCAGTCTCGTCAAAAGAGCCAGTATGACCATCATCATAAGGAAGTGGCTTATGAAGTTGGCGACAAGGCTTACCTTCGGGTTACTCCTCTAAAGGGTACCCATCGATTCGGTATCAAGGGCAAGTTGGCTCCTCGTTACATTGGTCCTTTTCGCATTCTCGCTAAACGAGGAGAGGTTGCCTACCAGTTGGAACTACCCCCACATCTTTCTCGAGTCCATGATGCCTTCCACGTCTCTCAACTCAGGCGTTGCTTCTCGGATCCCATCCGCGGAGTGGACCACGAAACGCTTGATCTCCAAGATAACCTCACATACCGAGAGTACCCTATTCGCATTCTTGATCAAGCAGAGCGTGTCACCCGACGTCAGAACATCAAGTTTCTCAAGGTTCAGTGGTCTCATCATTCCGAGAGAGAAGCTACTTGGGAGCGAGAAGATCGTCTTCGACTGGAGTACCCCACCTTCTTTCCATCGACCCCTGAATCTCGGGACGAGATTCTTGCAAGTGGGGGCGAGTTGTCACGTCCCTAGTTCTGGTATGACCTAGACTAGCTAGTCATGTGTGCATCATGTTTAAATTTCATTTTAAATTGAAGTGGGGATCTGTGAAACCCTCAGAATCATTTCCGGAAATGACCCAAATAAAAATTGCTCCAAAAGGGTCCAAGAAAATGTTCATGTTGCTCTCTGAAAATATTGGACAGAGATAAAAACCAAACCAATATTTTTAGGAGATCATAAATATTTCTGTTGGGCATTTGGAATTAAGGCAGTAATTATTTGCTTTGGATATATATTGTTATATATATATAATATTGTCCAAAAATTATGCCATTTGTTGAGGAGTTCTGGAATAATACCACTAGCCCCTATAAAAATTGGCATAAGTAAATAAAATGGTTTAGTATTTTTATTAAACCAAACAAATGTCAGAAAATTAGAAAAGAAAAAGAAATAGGAAAAGGGAGCTTACCTGCGGCCCGGCACTGTGCGGCCTGGCCCGGCCCAGCAGGCCAGCCCAGCTGACTGGCCAGCGCCAGCCGTCCCCCTCCTCGCGCCAGAGGGACATGGCGCGTGGTCGCCGCATGCCGCGCGCATGCGCGCCACGGCAGCTGCCTGCCTGCCCTCCCCTCCCTCGACGCCTTGGTCGCCTGGACGACGCCACGACCCTCCAGGCCTCACTCCCTCTCTCCTGCGCCTCTCTCCCGCTCTCTCCCGCGACGCCCGAACGCGCCGGTCGCCGCCGTTCGCTGCCCCGCGCTCCCCGCCATCCCCTCGCACCTCCGTCGTGTCCCAGAGCTCCGCCTCCTCGCGCTGAACCCCTCCGCTGAGCCACGCAAGCCGGAACGCCCTGGAGCGCCTCCATCGCCGTCGCCCTCAACTCCGGCCGCCGGAGATCGTCTTCGCGGCCCCACCGTCTCCAGTGCGTCCCCGAGCTCTCCGACGACGCCCGCCGATCCGCTGTGAGCCCCCGCGTCGGTTCCTCCTCCTCTCCTGCCTCCCCGTGCTCTGTAGCCGCAACCGCTCGAGCCCGAGCTCCGGCCGCCGCCGCGAGCTTTGCTCCGGCGAGCTCCGGCCACCCTGCGTCCTCCCGTCGCCTCCGCTGGATGCAGACGAGCCCGGGCTATGCCCCGGTGCTCTCAGCCGCCGCCCCCGTGCACCGCAGCGCTGCGCCCGCCCTTGGCCGTACTCCGGCCGCCGCCGCGAGCTTCCCTCCGGCGAGCTCCGACCACCCCACGGTCTTCCGCGTGTCCCACTGGATGCGCGCGAGCCTGGGCTTCGCGTAGGTGGCCTCCGCGGCCCAAATGGTCGCCGGAGCGACGAACCCGACGAGCTCCGCCGCGCTCGGCCTCGCCGGCGACTAACCGCCGGTCAACCCGGGTCAAACCGCACTAATTACCCCCCCTGTGACACTGACAGTGGGCCCCTGCGCCTAATCCTATAATTAGAACAAATTAAACCCTCCGTTTAAAACGTGTGTCACTGACGTGTGGACCCCACACGTCAGATTTGACTTGGTCAGCGCCGCTAACCCGCTGACGTCATGATGACGCAGTGCTGACGCAATAAACCCTTTTTCTGGATTTAAATTAAATCAGGAAATTCCAGAAAATTAGTAAAACTTCTAAAATTCATAGAAATTCAACCGTAGCTCAGATTTAAATAATTTATATATGAAAAATTATCAGAAAAATGCAATCTATCCATCTGTACTAGTTTCATGCATGACAAACCAACTTATACCTACCCGATAAGTGAAAACATATAAATGGCATATATAAGGACTTAAAATTAGAGTTGCATTTGAACCCTTGGTTCAAATGGATCTCTTCCAAGTTGAGTGCTAAATGCATTGGCTCAAAATACATCACATATTCATGCCATGTTCATGCATCATATTGTTGCATATGATTGTGTTTTGATTGTCGACACCGTTCCTTCTCGATAGGTCCTGCTCCGGAGAGTGTTCCAGAGTACCTGTCTGAGGAGCAGTGCCACCCTGTTGATCTACCAGGCAAGCAAACCCCCTTGTTCATTCCGATACAAACCTACTCTCGCTCTTGCTCTCTTTTACTGCATTAGGACAACAACGATTCAACTGCTACTTTATGCTGCGGTAGTTGAACCCATTCCTCTGCATGACCTGTCATTGCCACAGTAAATAGTTGAAACCCACTAGCATGTGTAGGAGTTGTTTGAGCCATGTTGTGTTCCTACCATGCCTTGCTTGCTATTGCTTAGAGTTGTGTCAGGTCTGGTTCATTGGGAATGAATTGGAGTGTTACGATATGTTCTGGTGCCGAGAGTTAAGCGTGTGAACACGATTTGGTAAAGGTAGCGGTGAGAGGCCATGTAGGAGTACATGGTGGGTTGTCTCATTGGAACCGTCCTTAAGCACTGAGTTCTGTGTATGTTGTCCAATGACCAGCTACTACCACACATTGGGTTCCGGTAACTCGACCCCTCTCGACTTATTAACCAACTTGGTCTCTGTCCAGGAGTTGCAACCAGTTTCTGGTGTTTGTAGGTAGTGCTATTTTTCTACCGAGTGGCACCCGGCAGGGTGGGCTTGGGACAGACTAGGCACACGTGGCCCGGTGTACCGAGTGGCACCCGGATGGTGGGCTCGGGAACCCTGCACACATCGTTTGGGGCCGTGAGCGACACCCCGGCCGGATCTCCTTGCGGATGGAACCCGAATAGGCGATAAACCTGGACTAGAGTCTTGCGTGGTTAGTCAGGTCGTGGCCGACACCCTCGCCAGGCTTCCGCTTGAAGGTTGCCGAGGTACGTGACGTGTACATGGCGGTAAGTGGCGAGAGCGTGTGTGACGCAGTACACCCCTGCAGGGTTATCATGATCTATTCGAATAGCCGTGTCCTCGGTTATGGACTTCTTGGATGCTTACGTGGTACATAGACAACTTGAAGTGGATACTTTAAAATGCTCAAGATAAGTGTGAGTGCTATGGATGGCTTCTCGTAGTGAGACGGGAATGAATCCATAGTGGTGTATTGAGGTGGTGATTAGTGGACTCGTGTGCGCCTTCTTACCTCAAAGAAGTTTCTCGTAGTCATAGAACATGATAGCCACTGAGTCAAAGCTGGCTTGCTGCAACTAAACCCCACACTACCTTCTTGATACAAATGCATGTAAGATAGGATCTGATGTAAGTCTTGCTGAGTACCTTTGTACTCATGTTGCTTTATTTATGTTTTTGCAGCGGAGACTTCGGTCTTACTAGTAGCTCTGCTTGGACTTCGACGAGTAGCTTGTACCTCAGCTACGATCTTGCACCCTTGGGAGGGTCTTGTAGATAGTCAGGCTTCTCAGCCTTTTTCTTTTGTGGTTGTCTGTACTCAGACATGTAATGCTTCCGTTGCTTGTATGCTCTGAATGATGGGTCATGTGACCCCTGTTTGTACTTAATGCTATGTGGCTCTTCTGGGCCTTTTATCTATATGAGTTCGCGTTATGTTGTGATGCCATGTTGTACAGCACATACTTGCATGTTATGCGTACGTGTAACGTGTATTGCTATGTGTGGGATCCGACAATCTAGTGGTTTATCCTTGGCAGCCTCTCTTATGGGGAAATGTAGTCTAGTGCCTCCTTGAGCCATAGTAGTCCGCTACAGCCCGGTTCACCGGAGTCCTGCTAGCCCAGCACTACTGCTCTGGACACTTGACTGGCCGGCATGTGTTTCACATCGTTCCTGTGTCTGTCCCTTCGGGGAAATGTCACGCGGTGACATCCGGAGTCCTGCCTAGCCTGCTACAGCCCGGGTTCCCGGAGTCCTGTTAGCCCAGTGCTACAGCTCGGATTCACACGCTGCTGACCGACACGTTCAATGTTGATTCATGTATGCCTGTCCCCATACGTTAGTGCCGCTTTGGGTTCACGACTAGCCATGTCAGCCCGGGTTCTCTGTCATATGGATGCTAGCGACATTGTCATATACGTGAGCCAAAAGGCGCAAACGGTCCCGGGCCATGGTAAGGCGACACCCGTGGGAGTACCGTGCGTGAGGCTGCAAAGTGATATGAGGTGTTACATGCTAGATCGGTGTGACTTAGAATCGGGGTCCCGACACTTGTGATCCCATAGGTGTCGTTTCCCACCGACATCTTTGGCGCGCCACGTAGGGGGCGCAATTGTGAGAATCTGGTCTAGTAGTTAACCTAGCAGTTCTTCATCATCATGGCCTCTAAAGAAGAAGACGACCAGAAGAAAACTGCGCCGCCTGCAAGCGCGAAGGACGCCAGCGCGGAAATAGAAAAGCTAAGTCATCCAGAGCTTTGAGCAATTTCCTTTGAGCAATTGTCCTCGGAGATCCTACCTATGTATGGAAAACCCGCACGTAAAGGGGCCCTCCCACAATTGGCAACGCCCTTGTTCTGTTTCGAGTCTGCTCAAGCGGCCGCATCGAGAGTGGCAGGGTAGCCTTCCGCACTAGGCAACGCTCTCGATTCTGACTCGAGTCAAGCTCGACAGGTCGAGCGGCTGCGTTAAGGGCGGTAAGGTGGTTTGCCCGGCAGCAAGCGCACCCAGCAGGCTAATGGGGATCCGTCCTGAAGACGCCACCCTGGGTTTACGCGCCGGCCAGCCTACCCGTTTAACGTAGGATGGACATACAAAGGGAAATCGAACAGGAAAATAACATGCATTGTATCAAGAGTACTGCAGAGTTATATTACATCAAATTGTTGCCGCGGTTCTAACTAAACATTGAAATTGTCTTGGTCATGAACCTGCAGCAGCGATTAGTAATGGGGTGCCTAATCCCGGCGCTGGCCCTCCACCCTTTGAATTCCGTCGATGAGGCTGATGATGGGCTCGATACGCTCCTTGAGCGGCGCGAGGTCAGTACCCTCTGGCAAGCTCTCTAGTGCGGCGTCGAAGTCAAGGGTGGGGTTCCAGTACGCCACCTTGGTGAGGACCTTGGTCATGGCACCCCGGCAAAGCCTTCGGTTCTCGTCGGCCAGCAAAGCCGCTCTGTTGGAGTGGAACTGCTCTAGGGCCCCGAGAACGCCCTCGAAGAACAGGGTCAGCTTGGCGTTGGTAGTCCCGCTGCGCTCTGGGGCGTACCTCACATTTGGCATCCCCATGGTAGCCAGCTGCGTGGTGATCCTGCCGGCAACGTCCTCGAGGCGGCTGATCCAGCAATTCTCGCCTTCCATGAAATCCTTGTGGTTGGCGGCTTCGTTCCTCCGCTGCAGCTTCTCGGCCTCCAGATCCTTGGCCAGGGTCTCCTCCCGAGCCTTGGCCTCTAAGAGCATCTCCTCGAGGCCCTCCAGCTTCAGCTTGAGGTCTTTGATGGAGTTGTTGGCCTCGGAGAGCTCCCCGGCCCTGCTGATGGCCGCGCCCTGCGCCTCCGTCAGGGCGCCGTTGAGCGTGTCCTTCTCCTGGGACAGCTTCAAGGCCTGCTCCTTCAGCCCGTCCCGCTCCACCTCCAGCTCCTTCACCTTGCCGGCGTGAACCAGAGCCTAGGCATTGAGTGTCTCCCTGTGCCTCTGCTCCAGCTCTTGGGTCCGCTGCGCGACAAGCTTCCCCACCTCCTCGTCCTTGGCGCGGAGTTTGGCGTCGAGGTCCGCCTCGCGTTTGGCGAGGTCCTCCTCCTCAGAGTTCAGCGCGGCCTGGTGCTGGGTCCGAGCGGCCTTGGCTGCAGCGGCCAAGCCCTCCGCCGTCTCCTGGGCCTTCTCGATGTCGGCCAGCTTCATGGTGAGCTCGACGTCGCGCTTGGCCAGCTCGCCCTGGGCGGCCTTCAGCTCTTCGCTAGCTTGGTGGAACCAAGTCTGCGCCTCGACGACGCACACCTTGAGGTCCATTTCTGCCTTGTCCACCGTTGCCATCCTGGACTTGGCTTTGTCCAGGCGGGCGCGATGGAGCGCCTGGACCTTCCGGAAATTGGCGCCCATGGCCTGGAGAAGCCGCTCCTCCTGAGAGCCGTCGCCACCGGCGCTCGGCTCATCGACGACCTGGAGCCCGGCGGCGGCAAGCACCTCTTCGTCGAACACCTCTCCCTCGACGGGCGCCCTGGAGCTGGACGCCCCTGGGAGGTGGACAAAGAGGTCATCGGTCACCCTCAGATACCTGCTGGAGCCGAAGGCGACAGAGGAGGAAGGCTGGTCATCGTACACCTCCTCCTCGGTGGCGGCCTTGCCGGCCTCTCCGGCAGGCCCCTTGCCGGGCTCCCCGGCAGGCCCCTTGGCGGCATCTTCGGCAGCACCCTTGGCGGACTCCTCGGTAGCGACCTTCTCGGCCTCTGCCGCGGTGTCCTTGGCGACGTCCTCGATGATGGCGTCTATGTCCTCCTGGTCCGCCGATGGACGATCTGGACACCAAAAAGGGGATGAGACAAAGCCAAGACCAAGAATCAGCAAGAAAAGAAAAAGAACAGGGACGAAAGGCGAACGGCTTACTAGTGCCGGGCTGGGGAGCAGAGGTCCCCTCCCCGCCAACATTTGGCGCCGAGGCAAAGCCACCGGCGCCCGAGTTATCCTCCCCCTCCTCCGTGTGCATGGGCTCGGTGCTTGGCGCCCTTGTCGGGGACACCCCTCGGGGCGGAGTGGTCGATGGGGGCGGCGTGTTAGGGGTAGCCCTCTGTGGCTCCTCCTGCTGCTGTCCTCCTCCTGCGACTACGGCAAGGTCAGCACCAGGAGATCGTGCCCCCAACACATGTTGACGAGGGATGAATGATGAACTTACGCTGGGGGTTGTGCCGGGGGCTGCTGTCCGGGCTGCTCAGCACCACCTGTGGTGCCCTCGAAGTACCCGCCAGGGGCTGATCGCCCGCCGAGGCTTTGGCCCTCTTCACCCTCTGGGCCAGCGTCTCCGCATCCCTGTAAAGATGAAAACAAGTCAAGACAAGCGGTACAGATTGAGGAGACGGAGATGACAGAAAAGAGCAAGATACTTACTCGTCATCCACCTCCTCCTCTGTTGCCTTCCTCTTCCTCCTTGGGCTGAGGGACCCGAAGTCAAAGGTGACCCCTGCGTCGATGTCTGCCGGAGGAGGGGAGGAGGGCGGAGTCTGCACGCGCTTGGATGAAGAGGAGGCAGATGCTTTCTTCTTCGCCACTGCGGCCTTGATGACCTTCTTCGCCGCCGCGGCCCTCATCTGACGCGCGGAGTCCTCCGGAGACTTTGGCCGCTGCGCGGCCTTGACGGGCCGTACCGGCTCGCCGGAAGTGGCCCGCTGCAGGACTCGCCCTCTCCCCGTGACCGGCGGGTCAATAGCCTCAGCCTCCTCCTCCGACGACTCGTCGACCACCTCCTCGACAAGAGGAGCCCCGGTGCCGGCGCTGCTGACCTCCCCAGCGGCCTCCGCCCACTGGGCGAGCTCCTTCTCCTCCGCCTCTGCCGCTGCCTTGTCCTCCACGCCACTGGTGCTGCCGGCCTCCTCGGCAAGCTTTGCCTCCATCGCCCTGGCAGCGATGTAGTCCAGCTCTGCCTGGGTGGTGTCCTGGATGAGCCGCGGCTCGGCGGGGACGTACCCCTCGTGCAAGGTGTCAAAGAACTCCTGCACTTGAATTTCCTCTGGCTCGACCCAGCTCGGGTCAAGACCGTGCGCATTGAAGTCCGGCATCATGGCGATGATGTTGGTCCGGCGTGAATTGTTGCTCAGCGGAACCACTCCTGCCGGCAACTTGAACAAGGGCCCCTTGGCGACCTTGCCGGCCTTC
Organism: Triticum aestivum; assembly: GCF_018294505.1. NCBI lineage: Eukaryota > Viridiplantae > Streptophyta > Magnoliopsida > Poales > Poaceae > Triticum > Triticum aestivum. Next base: position 367,699,421 of record NC_057814.1, on the reverse strand, counting down.
GCGGCGGCCCTCGCGGCCTTGCCGGTCAACTCGACCTCGCCGTCGTGGTTCACGTCGAGCTGGAAGAGTCGCTGGCAGAAGTGGGCGTGTCCCATCACCATGAAGTTATGGTCGATGCCGGGGCGAAGCCTCATGATGTCGGCGGCGTTCGTAAAGAGCCAGGACGGCCTCCCCTTGTTATGCAGCAGAGCGATTCGGCGGCGGATGAAATCCGCCCCGATCATTTCAAGGGTGAGCCCGGCCTCGGTAAGGCGAAGGATCCTGGTGGTGGCGACCGTGAGCTTCGCGTCATCGGCGTCGGCGTCGCTCCAGTCGCCCCGGCAAACCGGCGGCACGTCGCGGACCCGGTAAAAGTTCGGCGGGTCCTTCTCTTCAATCCAGCACCACCGGCCCCGCCATTCTTCCCACCTATCCTTCATGGCGCCATCCGGGTATGCCCCCTTGGCCCGCGGGAGCCAGGCAACACAACCAGAAATGGCGCCCCCTGGTTGGATCCGAGGGAAGAAGTAATGGCGGAAGAGCGCCGTGTTGGGATGCACCCCGGCGAAGCCCTCACAGAGGTGCGCGAAAAGAGCCATGCACGCCACGGCATTCGGAGTAAAATCCAAAAGGTGGAAGCCGTAGGTGTGCATGACATCATTGAAGAAATCGGAGAAGGGGGGACAGAGCCCGCAGGAGAAGTAGTCGACAAAGAAAGGGTACCGATTTGGGGCGGCCTCAGCGCAATTGGTGGGGATGACGCGGGTGGCTGGATGCCCCGTCTTCTCTCCCCCTGTCTTGCACTCCCATAGGGGTTTGAAGGCCTCCCGGAGCTCGAACACGTCGACCGTCGAGGGGAAGTAGGCGAGCTGCGTCCGCTGCGCTGGCAACGCACTCTCCGGCGGCTCCGTCACTCCGGCGTCCTTGGCCACTCCCTTGCCCTTGGTGGATTTGGGCGCCATGGCGGCTGGGCGAGCAAGAGACAGAAGACGGCGGAGACGTAGCGGCGGCGAGCGAAGGCAAGGACTCGAGAAGGAGGAAGAAACGGGGCGGCGACTCTGAGATTGGAGAAGACGCAGGGAAGGGGGTAAAGTGATCAGCGCGCCCGCGGTTATTCCTTTTTACGGGGAAGGCGCGGGCCGCCTCCTTTCCCATTAACTGCGATGTGACGCATGCGTGCGAGAACCACCCCACGCATGCCCCCCACGTCACGCATGATCCTCCACGACGCGCGTTCAACGCGGGTCGTGGGGAAGCGCAGCGGACGAAGAGTTACCGCGGTAAAAATCCGCCCCACCTTCCCGCACACCGTTCTGGGCCTGGCCCAACAACGTGTCGCACTTATGTGTGGCCCAGGCCCGGGGGCTCCTGTCGGTGTACAAAAGTAGGGGCACACCTTTATACCCCTTTACTTGTGCGCAGGCAGTCGGAGCTGCACGCCACGGCCACACTAAGCAGGGCAGAGGAGGGGAGCCGGAGAGAAGCCGAAGCACAAGATGGCCAAGGCAACGCCAAGACCAAAGATACCAAAGAGCGAGAGGGCGAGGTGGACTTCCCCGGCAAGGGGCCTTGCCGGGCAGCCTCCGCGGCCCCGGCAAGAGCCTTACCGGGGCAGCCTCCGCGGTCCCGGCAAGAGCCTTACCGGGGCAACTTGCCCGATGCTAACAGAGCGAGCCACCCTTGAGCCCACGGGTTCCAACTCAACCAACCACATTGGAACTAGGGCTCGGGAGGCACCTCCGTGGTAGCATGCAAATCTTTGTCAAGACCATAGAGATATGAGATCAGATGAGAACCAGAAGACGGCGACCCTCGGTGGAATCCTTGCCGAGGAGATCCACAAGACCCCCGGCAAGCGCCTTGCCGGGGACGACTGCAACGCCACGGCAAGACCCTTACCGGGCCCCCAGCAAGGCCCTTTCCGAGGGCATCAGCGGTGCCATAGCCAGGCCCGCGTCGACAAAAACTCCATCGCCGTCCCCAAGCAGCTGCTAGCTCAACCAGCTGGGCAGGCACCTGCGTGGCGACGGGCGGCCTCTACGCCAACTCAGCAAGCACCTACGTGGTGGCATGCAGATCTTCGTGAAGACCCTACCACCGCGCCACCTCAGCTGCCTGCCTGCCTACATGGCGCCGCATGCACCGCTGGCCTGGGCGCGTGTCGAAGCAAGGCGAGGCGGCAACGGACGGGACGTGCCTCGTTCCCGTCCCCAATAAAGCTAAGGGACACCTAAGCTACGCATTAAATGCGTCTTGTCCTGTAACACGAGCGATAAGCTCACATCACTGTAGGCCTTTCCACCTCCTGTGTGCCACTGTGGCAGCCCCTTTCGACTATAAAAGGATGCCCTTGGCATACTGGAGAGGGATTCGGCTCTTTTGAACTACGCAGCCACCATAGCTAGTTCGAGAGCTCTAGAACTCTCTCAAATACACACCAAACCAGGACTAAGGTATTACGCGTCTTCGCGGCCCGAACCTAGGTAAACGATCCTTGTGTTGACTGCTAATCCTGCTCTTCTCACAACCCCGCGCCCCGGCAACCGTAGTAGGGATTCTTGTGATCCCATATGTGTGGTTTCCCACCGACAATAAGACCAAGGATCGTCCGAGGAAATGGCATGTGCCTGATGTTGACTTGCGGTCCACACGATCACCAGCATAGTCAGAGTCTAAATATCCAATGAGATCAAAAGCCGAGCCCTTGGGATACCATAATCCAAGTGTTGGAGTGTGAGCTAGATATCAAAGAATATGCTTCACAGCCTTATGGTGTGATTCCTTCGGTGTAGCTTGAAAGGGGCCACACATGCAAACACTAAGCATAATATCTGGCCTAGATGCACATAAATACAATAAAGAGCCAATCATGAAGCGGTATACCTTCTGATCAAAGTCAATGCCATTTTCATCTGTGCAAAGATGGCCATTTGTGGGCATAGGTATTTTGACGCCTTTGCAATCTTGCATGCCGAATTTTCTCAATACATCCTTGAGGTATTTCTCCTGAGATATGAATATGCGATTGCGCCGTTGACGAATTTGAAGACCTAAGAAGAATTTAAATTCTCCCATCATAGACATTTCATATTCCTCCCTCATCATATAACTAAATTCGCTAGTGTAATGTTGGTCAGTACAACAAAAAATGATATCATCAACATATATTTGGCACACAAATAATTCACCATCATAAGATTTAGTGAAAAGAGTTGGGTATGGTGAACCGGGTTTGAAGCCTTTCTTCATGAGGAATTCCTTCAAAGTATCATACCACGCCCGAGGGGCTTGCTTGAGGCCGTAGAGGGCCTTATTGAGTCTGTAGACTTGGTCAGGATGCTTTGGATCTTCATAACCTGGGGGTTGAGCAACATATACTTCTTCCTCAAGCTTACCATTGAGGAATGCACTTTTCACATCCATTTGATATAAGATGATGTCATGATGGTTAGCATAAGCAAGTAATATGAGAATAGCCTCAAGTCTAGCAACGGGTGCAAAAGTTTCATCGAAATCAATTCCTTCAACCTGTGTGTAGCCTTGAGCTACAAGCCGTGCCTTATTCCTCACCACAAGGCCATTTTCATCTTGCTTGTTGCGGTAGATCCACTTTGTGCTGATGATATTGTGCTTGCGAGGGTCTGGTCGCTTGACAAGTTCCCAGACATTGTTGAGCTCGAACTGATGTAATTCCTCTTGCATGGCTTGAATCCACTCAGGCTCCAGAAATGCTTCATCTACCTTAGTGGGATCTATGATAGAGATGAAAGCAAAGTGCCCACAAAGTTAGATAAATGTGAAGCTTTTGAGCGTGTGAGAGGACCTGGTGCATTGATGTCGCTGATGATTTTCTCAATCTACACTTCATTTGCTATGCGAGGATGAGCGGGTTGGCGATGAGGAATTGGGTCAGCGTTTTCTTCAGAGCCATTTTCCTCAGGTGCACCAGCATGATGTTCTTCACGGTCTGGAATGACTTCTTCAGCAGATTCTTCGGTAGGAATGACATCCTCAGTAGCCTTGAACTAGATGGTTTCCTCAGGTGAGTGTTCATATAGCACAGGAGGTAGGTGCTCTCTTTGCGAGCCATTAGTTTCATCGAACCGCACATCTACAGTTTCAACAACCTTGTGGTGAACATTGTTGAAGACTCTGTAGGTGTGCGAGTCCTTTCCGTAACCAAGCATAAAACCCTCATGTGCTTTCGGTGCAAATTTAGAATTGTGATGAGGATCTCTAATCCAACATTTAGCACCGAAGACTTTGAAATAACTCACATTGGGTTTCTTGTCAGTGAGAAGTTCATAGGCAGTCTTCTTGAAGAATTTGTGAAGATATACCCTGTTGATGATGTGGCACGCACTATCAATTGCCTCAATTTAGAAATGACGAGGCGTCTTGTATTCATCAAGCATAGTGTGAGCCATCTCAACAAGAGTCCTGTTCTTGCACACCACGACGCCATTCTGCTCAGGAGTATAAGGAGCAGATAACTCATGAGTAATACCAAGTTCATCAAGATAGTCATCAAGACCAGTATTCTTGAACTCAGTTCCATTGTTACGTCTGATGTGCTTGATCTTCACACCAAAGTTAGTTGAAGCCCTCGAGGAAAATCGTTTAGAGACTTCTTGCACTTCACGTTTGTAAGTGACGATATGCACCCATGTGTAACAAGAGTAATCATCAACAATAGCAAAGCCATATAGAGATGCTTCATTTGTAAATGTAGAATAATGGTTAGAACCAAAGAGATCCATGTGAAGCAATTCAAATGGATGAGTGGTAGTCATGATAGTCTTCGCGGGATGCTTGGCCTTGGTCATCTTTCCAGCCTCACAGGCTTCACACATGTGATCCTTGAGGAATTTGACATTCTCAGTGCCAATGACATGCTTCTTCTTCGCGAGCGTGTGCAAGTTCCTCATGCCAGCATGACCGAGTCGTCAATGCCATAGCCAGCCTTCTGAAGCTTTTGCAAGTAGACATATAGCAGGTTGTGGTCCTGTAGAGAAATCAACAATATACAGATCTCATCTCCTAAAGCCTTCGAAGACTTTGGAATGGTCAGCTTCCCTGATCACAACACAACGATACTTGCCAAAGATAACAATCATATCAAGATCACAAAGCATTGAGACTGACATGAGGTTGAATCCTAAGGACTCGACAAGCATAACTTTGTCCATATGTCGATCCTTTGAGATCGCAACCTTACCTAGACCCAATACCTTGCTTTTTTCCCTTTGTCAGCGTAGGTGATATGCTTCAGATGCGATGGAGATAAGGGAGCGTCCATCAATAGATTCTTGTCACCAGTCATGTGATTTGTACATCCACTATCGAGGACCCACTCAGTGGCTTTGGGTTGATCATCCTGCAGATGAATTAGTGCAACTTACGAACTTCATATACTTCATCAGTGAAGAATATGACATCAATTCATCAGATCAATTTCAGCAAGCAATAGAACAGATAAAGCAGTATGAGGACGTGAGAAATGAAAGTTCATTTCTTCATGATTAGCTTGCGTCCTTTCAAGCATATTCAGGTCTCCAGCAAATTCTTCAGACGCTTAAGTATGTCTGGAGACCTAACCCTGCATAAGAGATTAGTTCTTTTTCATCACCACCCACATCTGAAGGGGTGGCAAAGAGATCATCATTCTGCGAGCTCCATAATAGAAAGGTGGCACAGAAGCCAGTCCACTTTGTTTCACATAAGAGGAGGTAGGGTAAGCATATGAATAAGCAGAGAAATTCTTCGAGGACTTATGAACATAATGATTTGAAGAATAATGCACATATTCATAGCCCTTAGTTCTTCCTTGCGAAACAGAAGTGTTAGCACGATGATGTTCATATGAGGACTTTGATTCACGTGAGGAATTTGGTCCGTATGAGGACTTGGATCCATATGAAGAATTTGGTCCATATGAAGAATTGGATCTGGGTTCCTGTTCTTCACAGGTGGTGTCATGATGACATTCACCTGAAGACTTTCAAGGCACCTTTTGGGAACCCAGATTTTCTTCATAGGGGAACCGTTCCTACAGTTAGTGCCAACATATCTAGCAAATACTTCACCATTCTGATTTTTGAACAGCTTATAGTTGGAGTCAAATGACTCATCAGAAGAATGAGAAGTTTCACATGTAAAGCCAGATAAAGTAGATGGATCTACTAGAGGTCCCTTTGCAGCAACCCATGAGGTTTTGAGATACTGCTCAGGCTTCCAGTATGTTCCATCAGCATTGAGTTTCCTCTCAAAGGCAATACTCTCTTTCCTAGGGTTCCTGTTGAGGATCTGCTTTTTAAGGACATCACAAAGAGCCTGATGCCCTTTGAGGCTTTTGTACATGCCTATCGTATACAATTCCTTCAGCCCTGCATTGCCACTGATACTAGCAATATCCTCAGATGAGGAATTAGTGATAGCAGAGACAGGTGAAGAATTTGCGGCAATAGAAGCATTTGAACTTTCAGGTGAAGAATTAGCAGATTCACGTTCAATGCACTTCAAACATGGAGGAATAAATTCTTCCTGAGCAGCGCTGATTTGTTGAGCAAGTAATGAATCACGCTCCTTCTGAAGATCTTCATAACTCTCCCTTAGCTTCTCAAGATCTTGCTTTCTTTTGAAGAAATTCATAAGAAAGCTTCTCATGATCAGATAAGAGAGTGTTATGATGACTCTGAAGATTGTCAAACTTGGACCGAAGTCTATGAAGATTTTTAGTTAAAGTTTTGGTGCGATCCATTTCTTCACCCAACACATCATCACTCTTGTCTAGCATGTTTTGAACCTTTTCAAAAGCCTTTTGTTGTTTCACAGCAATCTCAGCAAGTTTAGAGTAACTAGGCTTGAGGTTTTCATTAGATTCATCCTCACTTGATTCAGAGGAGGGGTATTTGAGTACCTTAGCACCCTTTGCCATGAAGCAATAGGTGGGAGTGTAGTCATCATCGTCGTCATCAGCCTTGTTGTGGAGGCCATTTTCCTCATAGTTGAAGATGGACTTGCTGACGAACGCAGTAGCGAGGGCTAGGCTCGCCACACCAGATTCTGACTCCTCAGATGCCTCCTCTTCCTCATGTTCCTCAGATTCAGCTTCAGAGTCCATTTCCTTGCCAATGAATGCCCGAGCCTTCTTGGAGCTGCTCTTCTTGTGAGGTGAAGACTTTGAAGATTTCTTCTTCTTCATTGAGTCATCAGAACTGTAATCCTTGTATTTCTTCTTCTTTGATTCCTTTTCCCACTGAGGAAAATCTTGCATGTAGTGACCATGTTTCTTGCATTTGTGGCACAGTCTCTTCTTGTAGTCACGGGATGAAGAATCATCACTTCTTGATGATTTCCCAAAGCAACCACATCTTGAGAACTTCTGGAATTTCTTCACGAGCATTGCTAGCTCCTGGCTCAGTTCTTCACGATCACCAAGGCCGCTACCAGAATCTTCACCTTCAGATTCAGACACTGCCTTGGCCTTTAGAGCGCGTGATCTGCCATAGCTCGGACCATAGAGATCTCTCTTTTCAGCAAGCTGGAACTCATGAGTGTTTAGCCTCTCGAGGATGTCAGCGGGATCAAGTGACTTGTAATCTCCACGTTCTTGTATCATCAGTGCCAGAGTGTCAAATGAGGAATCAAGCGATCTCAACAATTTCTTCACCACCTCATGGTCGGTGATGTCAGTGGCACCAAGTGCTTGAAGCTCATTTGAGATGTCAGTGAGGCAATCGAAGGTTTGCTGTACATTTTCATTCTTGAGTCTTTCGAAGCGGTTGAAGAGATTGCGCAGAACGTCAACTCGAGAGTCACGCTGTATTGAGACTCCTTCATTGACCTTGGACAGCCTATCCCAGATAAGCTTAGCTGTCTCCAAAGCACTCACTCTGCCATACTGCCCTTTGCTCAGATGGCCACATATGATGTTCTTTGCTTGAGAGTCGAGTTGCTTGAATCTCTTCATGCCAGCAGCGTTGATGGTAGGAGTGACAGAGGGAAGGCCATTTTCAACAACATACCAGAGATCGTTATCAATTGCCTCAAGATGCATTCGCATCTTATTCTTCCAGTAGGGGTAGTCTGTCCCATCGAAGGTAGGACACCCAGCAGAGACCTTGATCATTCCTGCGGTCGACATAACTAAAACTCCAGGCGGTTAAACCAAAATCACACAGAACAAGGGAGTACCTTGCTCTGATACCAATTGAAAGTGCGTTAAGTCGACTAGAGGGGGGTGAATAGGCGATTTTTATGAATTCTTCACTGAGGAATTTCAGGGTGAGGAAATTCCTAAGCAAAGAACGCAGCGGAATAAGTACTAAGATGCAGACATAACATAACATAACATAAGCATGGACATCATGATGAAATGAAAACAAACACAGAGTACAGAAAGCGTAAGCACAGGATAAAACAGGATGAAGACAACCAGACTGAAGAAATTGAACTGAGGAAATTGAGAAAGTCTTCAGTCAATGTCTTCAAACAGATATGAAGAAGCACACAACACAGTAATGAGGAAATGGAAGGGTTGAGGAAATAGAAGCAGTAGGCTTGGTGAAGATAGTGATTTGGTAGACCAGTTCCAACTGTTGTGATAGTTGTATGTGTGGTTGGAGCGGCTAGGTATTTAAACCCGAGGACACACAGTCCCGGACACACAGCCCTCACCGTATTCTCCTTGAGCTAAGGTCACACAGACCTCACCCAATCACTCGTGGTAAGTCTTCAGGTGACTTCCAAACCTTCACAAACTCGGTCACTCGGCGATCCACAATTTCCTCTTGGATGCTCTAGACCATGATGCCTAACCGTCTGGAAGATGCACAGTCTTCAAAGGTAACAAGCATCAGATCCACGCAGGAACAATATCTTCAGTGATGCTCAATCACTTTGGGTTTGTAGGTGTTTGAGTTTGGGTTTTCCTCACTTGATGATTTTTGCTCAAAGTCCTCGGAGGATGGGCTGCTCTCAATGACAAGTGTCAGTTTCTCTCGGAGCAGCCAACCAGCTAGTGGTTGTAGGGGGTGGCTATTTATAGCCTAGGGAGCAGTCCGACATGATAAGACATAAATGCCCTTCAATGATATGACCGTTAGGTGGGTAGATAATTTGGGACAGCTGGCGCGTAGCACGGCAACGGTCAGAAATTTGAGGCTCAAATTCCTAAGGGCTATCATGTTCCTCACTTGTAGGCAATCCGCACTGGAAAATTCCTAACTCCTCAGTCAGAACAAATTCCTCAGAGACCAGAAGAGCTTCGTCTCTGTCACTGAAGAAATTGACTGAACTGTATGAGATTTCCAATGGATTCACTCCAAAGGATTGGTCGGAGTAGGTTTTTGAGTTGAGCATCACTGGGAAATTTTTCCTTAGTTTTTCCTCGACCCCCTTTAACAGTACGATGTTTCCAATGACTCAAGAAAGAGAAAATAAAACTACGAAAACAAAATTCTTCACGCTTCATGTTTGTCGCATGATTATCAAGTCTTCATGGTCACACCAATTTCTTCACTTTCAAAGTCTTCAGAAAGGCCTCAGAAATCCAAAGTCTTCAGTTGAAGACATTCATTTTTAGGGGTCGACTTTCTCTGTAAATATCAAACTCCTCATAGACTTATAGAACCGTGTACACTCACAAACGCATCAGTCCCTTAACCTATAAGTCTTCAATGCACCAAAATCACTAAGGGGCACTAGATGCACTTACAACATCAGTATGTATGATTTCCAACATGTTGGTTGCTCGCTCCATTGTTCCGGAGAACGGAGTCTTGGTCATTTTGCCCATAAGGAATGGTTCGCACGTGTCAAATGATTCATAATCAAGAGACTCCAAAAGTCCATCTACTTGGAGTTTCTTCATGCGTTTGACACCAATGTGACCAAGGCGGCAGTGCCACAAGTATGTGGGACTATCATTATCAACCTTACATCTTTTGGCATTCACACTATGAATATGTGTAACATCACGTTCGAGATTCAATAAAAATAAACCATTGACCAACGGGGCATGACCATAAAACATATCCCTCATATAAATAGAACAACCATTATTCCCGGATTTAAATGAGTAGCTATCTCGCATTAAACGGGATCCAAATACAATGTTCATGCTCAAAGCTGGCACTAAATAACAATTATTGAGGTTTAAAACTAATCCCGAAGGTAGATGTAGAGGTAGCGTGCCGACGGTGATCACACCGACCTTGGAACCATTCCCGACGCGCATCGTCACCTCGTCCTTCGCCAGTCTCCGCTTATTCCGCAGCTCCTGTTTTGAGTTACAAACATGAGCAACCGCACCGGTATCAAATACCCAGGAGATACTACGAGTGCTGGTAAGGTACACATCAATAACATGTATATCATATATACCTTTGGCGTTGTCGGCCTTCTTATCTGCTAAGTAATTGGGGGCAGTTCCACTTCCAGTGACCATTTCCCTTGCAATAAAAGCACTCAGTCTCAGGCTTGGGTCCATTCTTTGGCTTCTTCCCGGCAACTGACTTACCGGGCACGGCAACTCCCTTGCCGTCCTTCTTGAAGTTCTTCTTACCCTTGCCTTTCTTGAAACTAGTGGTCTTATTCACCATCAACACTTGATGTTCCTTTTTGATCTCCACCTCCGCTGATTTCAGCATTGAATATAACTTAGGAATGGACTTCTCCATCCCTTGCATATTGTAGTTCATGACAAAGCTCTAATAGCTAGGTGGAAGCGACTGGAGGATCCTGTCAATGACCGAGTTATCTGGAAGATTAACTCCCAACTGATACAAGCGGTTGTGCAACCCAGACATTTTGAGTATATGCTCGCTGACAGAACTGTTTTCCTCCATCTTACAACAGTAGAACTTGTCGGGGACTTCATATCTCTCGACCCAGGCATGAGCTTGGAAAACCATTTTCAGCTCTCAGACATCTCATATGCTCCGTGCTGCTCAAAACGCTTTTGGAGCCCCGATTCTAAGCTGTAAAGCATGTCGCACTGAATCAGGGAGTAATCATCACCACGCGACTGCCAGGCGTTCATAACATCTTGAGTTGCTGGGAAAATTGGCGCATCACGTAGCGGTGCTTCAAGGACATAAGTTTTCTTGGCAGTTATGAGGATGATCCTCAAGTTATGGACCCAGTCCGTATAGTTGCTACCATCGTCTTTCAGCTTGGTATTCTCTAGGAACGCGTTGAAGTTGAGGCCAACATTAGCGTGGGCCATTTGATCTACAAGACATATTGTAAAGATATTTCAGACTAAGTTCATGATAATTAAGTTCATCTAATCAAATTATTTAATGAACTCCCACTCAGATAGACATCCCTCTAGTCATCTAAGTGATACATGATCCGAATCGACTAGGCCGTGTCCGATCATCACGTGAGACCGACTAGTCATCAACGGTGAACATCTCCATGTTGATCGCATCTACTATATGACTCATGTTTGACCTTTTGGTCTCTCGTGTTCCGAGGCCATGTCTGCACATGCTAGGCTCGTCAAGTCAACCTAAGTGTTTCGCATGTGTAAATCTGGCTTACACCTGTTGTATGCAAACGTTAGAATCTATCACACCCGATCATCACGTGGTGCTTCAAAACAATGAACCTTCGCAACGGTGCACAGACAGGGGGAACACATTTCTTGAAATTTTAGTGAGGGATCATCTTATTTATGCTACCGTCGTTCTAAGCAAATAAGATGTAAACATGACAAACATCACATGCAAATCATAAAGTGACATGATATGGCCAATATCATCTTGCGCCTTTGATCTCCATCTTCGAGGCGCGTCACGATCACCTTCGTCACAGGCATGACACCATGATCTCCATCATCGTGTCTTCATGAAGTTGTCTCGCCAACTATTATTTCTACTACTATGGCTAACGGTTAGCAATAAAGTAAAGTAATTACATGGCGTTTTCATTGACACGCATGTCATACAATAAATTAAGACAACTCGTATGGCTCCTGCCGGTTGTCATCCTCATCGACATGCAAGGTGTGATTCCTATTACAAGAACATGATCAATCTCATACATCACATATACCATTCATCACATCCTTTTGGCCATATCACATCACATAACATACCCTGCAAAAACAAGTTAGACGTCCTCTAATTGTTGTTTGCATGTTTTACGTGGCTGCTATGGGTATCTAGCAAGAACGTTTCTTACCTACGCAAAAGCCACAACGGTGATATGCCAATTGCTATTTACCCTTCATAAGGACCCGTTTCATCGAATCCGATCCGACTAAAGTGGAGAGACAGACACCTGCTAGCCACCTTATGCATCAAGTGCATGTCAGTCGGTGGAACCAGTCTCACGTAAGCGTACGTGTAAGGTCGGTCCGGGCCGCTTCATCCCACAATGCCATCGAATCAATATAATACTAGTAACGGTAAGCAAAATTGACCAAATCATCGCCCACTACTACTTTGTGTTCTACTCGTGCATAGAATCTACGCATAGACCTAGCTCATGATGCCACTATTGGGGAACGTAGTAATAATTCAAAATTTTCCTACGTGTCACCAAGATTAATCTAGGAGACGCTAGCAACGAGAGAGAGGGAGTGCATCTTCATACCCTTGAAGATTGCTAAGCGGAAGCGTTACAAGAACGCGGTTGATGGAGTCGTACTCGCGGCGATTCAAATCGCGGAAGATCGGATCCAAGCGCCAAACGGACGGCGCCTCCACGTTCAACACACGTACAACTCGGGGACGTCTCCTCCTTCTTGATCCAGCAAGGGGAGAGGAGAAGTTGAGGGAGAGCTCTAGCAGCACGACAGTGTGGTGGTGGAGCTTGCAGTTCTCCGGCAGGACTTCGCCAAGCACTACGGAGGAGGAGGTGTTGGAGGAGGGAGGGGCTGCGCGAAGGGAAGCGGTGCGGCTGCCCCCCACCCCCCACTATTTATAGGGGGAAGGGAAGAGGAGGCCGGCCCCCTAGATGCATCTAGAGGGGGGCGGCGACCAGGGGGGAGACTTGCCCCCCAAGCAAGGTGGGAGGCACCCCCTCCCCAAGGGTTTCCAACCCTAGGCGCCTTGGGCCCTTGGGGGGAGCGCACCAGCCCACTAGGGGCCTGGTTCCCTCCCGCATTCAGCCCATTAAATCTCCCGGGGCAGGTGGCCCCACCCGGTGGACCCCCGGACACCTTTCAGTGGTCCCGGTACAATACCGATAACCCCCGAAACTATTCCGGCAACTGAAACTGGACTTCCCATATAAAAATTTTCACCTCCGAACCATTCTGGAACTCCTCGTGACGTCCGAGATCTCATCCAGGACTCCGAACAACCTTCGGTAACCACATACAATTTCCCATAACAACTCTAGCGTCACCGAACCTTAAGTGTGTAGACCCTATGGGTTCGGGAACCAAGCAGACATGACCGAGACATCTCTCCGGCCAATAACCAACAACGGGATCTGGATACCCATGTTGGCTCCCACATGTTCCATGATAATCTCATCGGATGAACCATGATGTCAGGGATTCAATCAATCCCGTATACAATTCCCTTTGTCCATCGGTATGTTACTTGCCCGAGATTCGATCGTCGGTATCTCCATACCTCGTTTAATCTCGTTGCCGGCAAGTCTCTTTACTCGTTCCGTAACGCAAGATCCCGTGGCTAACTCCTTAGTCACATTGAGCTCATTATGATGATGCATTACCAAGTGGGCCCAGAGATACCTCTCCGTCATACGGAGTGACAAATCCCAGTCTCGATTCATGCCAACTCAACATACACTTTTGGAGGTACCTGTAGTGCACCTTTATAGTCACCCAGTTACATTGTGACGTTTGATACACCCAAAGCATTCCTACGGTATCCGGGAGTTGCACAATCTCATGGTCGAAGGAAATGATACTTGACATTAGAAAAGCTCTAGCAAACGAACTACACGATCTTGTGCTATGCTTAGGATTGGGTCTTGTCCATCACATCATTCTCCTAATGATGTGATCCAGTTATCAATGAAATCCAATGTGCATGGTCAGGAAACCACAACCATCTATTGATCAACGAGCTAGTCAACTAGAGGCTCACTAGGGACATGTTGTGATCTATGTATTCACACATGTATTACGGTTTCCGGTTAATACAATTATAACATGACAATTATCATGAACAAGGAAATATAATAATAACCACTTTATTATTGCCTCTAGGGCATATTTCCAACACCCACGCGGCTTGGGGATGATGCAGCCCGAGGGGCGCCCCCAACTAAACAAACCAAAAAGTGTCACCTGGCACCGTTGCTGAAGAAGTGTTGGAGTAGCTGAAGACGCTTGCTGCAGAAGTCGCTCCTCATGAGTCGCCCAGGTCCTGAACCTCGCGAGGCTCTGGAGGCCCGGGGCGCTCACGTGGATCCGTTGCCATCTCCGTCAGGATTGCCTGATGCCTGGCCTCATGAGCCGCCAGGACATCCTGCATGTGGCGCTGGTGCACGACTTCCCTGATCAGCAAACTGAAAGGCATGCGAACATAGCTATGTGGGGGGCCCTTGCACCGACCGATGTGGGACAGCCAGTAGCTCTCCTGAGACACGGCTCTGTTGAGCCCTGGGATATTGATGCAGACGCGCAGCTCGCTACCCTCGTCAGGGCTAGCGACTGCACTGGGGAGTGGACGACGGTGCTCGCCACACATGGCTTGCGCCTCCTGAAGCTCCTTGGTTGCGTTGGTGATGAACTCCTGAGCGCCTGGCGCCTGGCGCCCTGCGCCATCCTCGCGGAGGCGTGCGCTAAAACACGCCTCCACATGGTGCCTGAGCGCCTCCCTCGTGACATTGGCCAGGTCTAAGGCCCTCCAGAGGAGAGCCCCCGAGCCCAGCCTGAGAGGGGCGCCAGGCGCGCCTTCCTATGCGAGAGGGGGAGATGCCCCGCCAGTGGGTGCGGGTCCTGAGGCAGGGCCACCGTCCGCCCCATCCTCCTGAGGTCCTTGGTGGATCAGCTGCTTCTTCTTCTTGGGGACGGCCTCAGGAGGGTAGACGGCGCCCTCATCTTCTGGGTTTCTCGACAGCTGCTGCCTGGTAGGCGCGCTCGAGGGAGCACACCGCGTCCTTCTCGTCGCAGGCGACTGCGATGATGTCGTCGCTTCCTGGCATCTTAACGACATTGTAGCCATGGTGAGTCACGGCCATGAACTTGGCCAGGGCCGGGTACCCGAGGATGCATTGTACGGGAGGCGAATATGGGCGGCGTCGAAGTCGATGAGCTCAGTATGGTAGCTGTCATGCTTGCCGAAGGTGACAGGGAGGTGGATCTGCCCTATTAGGGTGGTGGAGCCGTCGGTCACTCCTGAGAAGAGCTTGGTAGGCCGGAGCTAGTTGTACGACACCTGGAGCTTGTCGAACATCTCGATGGAGAGCACACTGAGCCCCGCGCCGCCATCAATGAGTGTCTTGGTGACAAGGACATTGCTGACGGTAGGCGAGCAGAGCATCGGGAGGGCGCCGACAGTGGCCGCACACTTGAGCTGGTCGGAAGAGTCGAAGGTGTTGGAGTACTTGGACCACCTAAGCGGATGCGTTGCCTTGAGCTTGGGGAGGGCCGCGTTCACCTCACGAGCGAACTGCTTGAAGATGCGATGGGAGGCTAGGGCCTGAGCGCCGCCGAGGATGCAAGCAATGGCACGAGGCTCCTAGAAGCTCCCAGCCCCTTCATCCTGGTTGTGGTCATCATTCCTTCTTGGCAGTGGCGACAGCGGAGGAAGGACAGTGTTGCCCTGAGGATGGTCCTCGCGAGGATGATCTCTCCAGGGGCCCTCGCGAGGCTGGCCCTGCCAGCGGTCCTCACGAGGCTGATCGCGCTAGTCCCGGCGGGGGTCGCAGCTGTCCCAGCGTCCTCTGCCTTGGCCTCCTCCACGACCGTAGCCTCGGTAATTGCGCTCGAGGCGGTGACCAAGGCGTCCGGGATGGCCCTGAGCTCTTGGCAGTCGTTGGTGTTGTGGCTATGCACGTTGTGGAAGACGCAGAACGGGTGGCTGCCCTTGGATGACTCCGGGTGGTCGCAGCCGGGCTTCATCTTAGGTTCGGCCGCGAGCACAGCTGGTCCCTTGTGCTTCACGTTATTGGCCTTGGCTTTCTTGTCTTCTGGGTCTGCCTTTGGAAGCTCCAGGAGGGAGAGGCGGCCTTCCTCGGCTCTCTCACACCTGGTCGCCATGTTGAACATCTCTGGAGCTGTGCACAGGTTCTTGTGTATGGCGAGCTCTTCATTCATCTTGACGTCGCGGACGCCATCAGTGAACGCCGAAATGATGGCCTCGTCCGACACCTTGGGAATCTTGAGGCGAACGTTGTTGAAGCGCTGGATGTACTTTTGCAAGGTCTCTCCTGGCTGCTGCTTGATGTGCCGCAGGTTACCCACAGTCGGTGGGCGGTCGCGAGTGCCCTGGAAGTTGGTGACGAAACGCTCTCGCATCTCGTCCCAGGAGGAGATCGATCCCACAGGGAGGTTCAGGAGCCACGAGCGTGCGCCATCTTTGAGGGCTTTGGGAAACCAGTTCGCCATGAACTTCTCATCGCCGTTGGCCGCCTCGATGCTCAACTCATAGAGCTATAGGAACTCCGCAGGGTCGGGGGTGCCATCGCAACATCCAGGCAGGTCAGGCTTGAACTTCCCTGGCCAGACGACGCTGCGCAGCTCCGGAGTGAATGCACGGCATCCCGCCATAGAGGTGGAGCCTAATCTTGGCGCTCGCGTGCCACCACCGCAGGTGGCACGCGGTCTTGACGGGGCGGTGCTGGGAGCGCACGCGCATCTCCTTGCGGCCGCTGCACCACCTGGCAGCTTTTCTCATCGCGCGGTGGCGCCTTGCGTGGCAGGTCGCGCCGTGGAGCCTCACGCCTTGGCTCGGGGATGACGTCTTGCCTGGGAGGTGGAGGAGGCGTACCGTGGGCCACGTCGCCCGCGAGGGGCGGCGGGGGAGGCAGCGAAGGGGGCGGTGCTGGGGCCTCTCCGGCGGCGTTGACGAGCTCGGCGATGCGGTCCACGCAGTCCTCTTAGAGGTCGTCGGTCGGGCGTGATGTCTACTACGCAACCTTCTCCTTGTAGACGTTGTTGGGCCTCCAAGTGCAGAGGTTTGTAGGACAGTAGCAAATTTCCCTCAAGTGGATGACCTAAGGTTTATCAATCCGTGGGAGGTGTAGGATGAAGATGGTCTCTCTCAAGCAACCCTGCAACCAAATAACAAAGAGTCTCTTGTGTCCCCAACACACCCAATACAATGGTAAATTGTATAGGTGCACTAGTTCGGCGAAGAGATGGTGATACAAGTGCAATATGGATGATAGATATAGGTTTTTGTAATCTGAAAATATAAAAACAGCAAGGTAACTAATGATAAAAGTAAGCGTAAACGGTATTGCAATGTGTTGAAACAAGGCCTAGGGTTCATACTTTCACTAGTGCAAGTTCTCTCAACAATAATAACATAATTGGATCATATAACTATCCCTCGACATGCAACAAAGAGTCACTCCAAAGTCACTAATAGAGGAGAACAAACGAAGAGATTATGGTAGGGTACGAAACCACCTCAAAGTTATCCTTTCTGATCGATCTATTCAAGAGTCCGTAGTAAAATAACATGAAGCTATTCTTTGCGTTCAATCTATCATAGAGTTCGTACTGGAATAACACCTTAAGACACAAATCAACCAAAACCCTAATGTCACCTAGATACTCCAATGTCACCTCAAGTATCCGTGGGTATGATTATACGATATGCATCACACAATCTCAGATTCATCTATTCAAACCAACACAAAGTACTTCAAAGAGTGCCCCAAAGTTTCTACCGGAGAGTCAAGACGAAAACGTGTGCCAACCCCTATGCATAGGTTCATGGGCGGAACCCGCAAGTTGATCACCAAACATACATCAAGTGAATCAATAGAATACCCCATTGTCACCACGGGTATCCCACGCAAGACATACATCAAGTGTTCTCAAATCCTTAAAGACTCAATCCGATAAGATAACTTCAAAGGGAAAACTCAATCCATTACAAGAGAGTAGAGGGGGAGAAACATCATAAGATCCAACTATAATAGCAAAGCTCGCGATACATCAAGATCGTGTCGAATCAAGAACACGAGAGAGAGAGAGAGATCAAACACAAAGCTACTGGTACATACCCTCAGCCCCGAGGGTGAATTACTCCCTCCTCGTCATGGAGAGCGCCGGGATGATGAAGATGGCCACCGATGATGGATCCCCCCTCCGGCAGGGTGCCGAAACAGGGTCCCGATTGGTTTTTGGTGGCTACAGCGGCTTGCGGCAGCGGAACTCCCGATCTATTCTGTTCCCCGATGGTTTTAGGGTATATGGATATATA